>NC_073263.2:71640907-72890907 GCF_029289425.2 Pan paniscus
ATGATAATTTTCAATTTCCACTCATTTAATATTATACAATATCAGAAACTTCAATATAAGTAAAATATGATTGCAAAATTTCTGATTTTACAATGCATTAATCTCACCTTTTAACTCCAAGGAAATCCAAGAAAGAAAAAAATCAGGATAATATTAAATTTATTCTAATATTTTTTTTAAAAATGCATTTTAAAATGTTTAGTACTTCATTGGTGATAATACATTGTTTACAAGCTACTGCACAATGGACTGTAATTGCTTATCTGTATTTGAACCATGCTTCTTTGGAAAATAATTTGGCAAATATCAAGTTTTTCCTTATATTATATTTATAGGTGTGTTTATATGACTGGATGCTTTCCTTTTCTTCCTAGGGTTTAAGTCATTTTTAAACTCTGCAGGGCTAATTCAAAATTACCCAAAACATCAAAATTATACAATGTTGTTTTCATCAGAAAAACACCCACTGAAGTATAGGTTATAGAAAATACTTATCATCAGAATTGATTATCAAGCTTTAGTTAGAGGACGGATTAATGGACACAGAGACAGGCTGAACGAATCAATAATTATCTATGCGGACTAATTAACCAGCATAGAAACAGAATGAACAAAGCAGCAAGTATTTATTTTGGCCAGTTAGAAGAACAAAAACAAAAAAAACCTTGCTATATTTCTTGGATAAAAGATTAATAAAACACCATTTGCCCTCAGGGATTGCAATGTCTTTTAGAAATATAATCTCAGCCAAAACATACAAATTTTTAAAATGGGTTAAATTTCATAAATGCAAATGTGAATAGGGAAATCAATAAAGATATTGTGTACTTACCTCACCATAAATATAGTAAGTTGGGGATGACGTGAAATGACCTTTTCAGAAGTGAATATTAAATAAATACAAATTCTGTAGTGTGTTTTATGTTAACATTTACAGAGTTGTTATAACTTGTCATTCAAAAGCTGCTGCTTCACGTTAGCTCCTTCACCTATTGTGATAAACCTCATTGTCATGGTTGTAATGTTTCATATTTTCCATTTTTTATTAATATTCACTTAACTATAAACTTCACAAGGTAAGTGACTATTGCCTACCGTTGTAGTTGTAGTGCCTAACACAGTATCTGGTACAATACATATATTCTGAAAAAAATACAGAAATACAATAAATAATTAGCCACCTGCTAATGCTGATGTGCCACAAATTTGGCTGGCGATCCACGACTAAGGACTAAAGCAGGGTGAGAGAAACTGAATACTAGAAAATGTCTCCTTGGCATAGTTGCCTGGGCACTAAGTCTACAGTTTGATAAATTTTGACTAATGTGTACATGTATGAAACTACCACCCCATCTTACATTTTATTTCTATCATCTATGAAAGTTTCCATGAACCCCTTTGCAGTCAACCCTCCTTCAGATTATTATTTAATTATAGTAATGAAGAGTGCATTATAAGAATAATTCAGGGTTTAAAAGGATAGAGAGGGTGATTTTGGCAAGTCAATAGGTCATAATCATATCATCCAGACTTGATACTCTAACCCTGTGTATTTCAAGACCAGAGCACCCAGGTACAGTGATACTTGAATATTGGCCTAACCACAGTTCTTCCTTCAGTGATTCTTTTGTGACTGTAGAAAAAAATATTTTAACTATGCTGCATACATTACCAAAGGCCAAATTAAATATTATGTAAGTTACTAAAAATTGACCATACCTTTTTTTGCAGGATTTCATATCCCTGGGTGACTGAGGGTCAAGAACTTGCCTATAAGAGATGACAATGGCATCATAGCCAACTCCAGATTCTTAGTCAAATCACTCTAGATCATGGCATGCTAGCCAATTCTCCTACACCTCGAGACATATTAGGGAAAGCACAATAGAGTGGGGAGATATGGAAAGCATTTGATTAACAGTGGAAGGCTGAATAAAGAGGTGTTTACCTATTCTTACTACAATCAGTGACAAGAAAACAGCCATTCTTTCATGTAACTTCATCTTTTATTAACACTGGAAAAGACATCTTGCAGCAGCAATTACCATTTAAAACAAATTTTTAAGGACAGCAGAAAATTTTAGGGAACAAAAGATTTCCCTTTGGATTTTATTCTTTTAGTATATGTGCTTGGAGACAACAAACTATAAAGAGGAGTAATGTAAATCTGTCCAAACCAGAACATTTGCAGTTTTACTTTAATGCCAAAAACAGTGCCTTTGTTCAATGACACCTGAACATCAGTTTATGTAAAGGCTTAGCAGGTGGATTAGCAGATGGTAGTCAGAATTCCCAAGTTTACCACTAATATTCATTGCTTCATCAAAACCAAGATGAAAAAAAAACTATTTAAAAGACAAGGCTAAGCATATATCAAGTCCTATTATGTAGACTAGTGAGCTAAATTTTGCATTCTACAATGATTATCTGGGGAAAATTAAGGCATTAACTAAAGACATTGATAAATATTTCTATCAATTTGCTCAGACAAAAATGTTTTTTAAACTACAGACTATAGCATAATTATTCAAAATAAACAGTAATTAACTGAACTAAATCAAGCAACACAAGGGTTTGCAAATTTGCCCTGTGGTTTACCAGCTGTGCTTTTTACTGTCTGCACTGTGAATTTACACTCATGCTTCGAGTTCTCAAGAGGTGGTAGAAAATTGAAGTGTGTTTTAGAAGCATATTAAGCAAGGGTAAAATTGCTAATTTAGTCTGTCTAAATCATCTAGCAATGAGAGATTTACTTTTTTAAAAATCAGTATGAAGCAAGTTTAACAAGCCTTTATTGAATACCTACTATACGCTGAGAGCTGTGTGAAACCTAGAGATAAGAACTTAAGTAAGACATGTAGAGTGCAAATAGAATAAAAATAGAGATAGAATAAAAATTTTGATGCGTGATTTATATACAGGTCAATGAGTTATGATATCAGAGAAATGAGCAGTATTCCTCTTCAGTGCTACATTAAACACTGCTTTGGGAATCAGAAACTCTGTTTACTACCTCCATTTTGGCCATGGATTCATAGTCCTTTGTCGGTAGTGAGAAACATTTATTCCAGAGACTGATAATGCTGGGAGAATTTTCTCTTATTTGACTCTTCTTATCATTAGAAACTGGCCTTACCAACCCTGCTGCCAAGAGTCCTTGTCAATGTCAAAGCTGGAATTATAACGGGTAATTTGCCTAGCACATCACGGCCTATGCTAAGCTCTTAGATTTTTATTTGTAACCACAATCCATCCATGTTTTACCTTTGATGAAAGTGGCCAAATTTTATCATAACAGAATGAAAAATAGTCATTTAATATAACAGCTCTAAAATAATAATCTATTTGCCTATCTAGACATATTCGCTTATTCATAGAGTTGTGTTTTCTTTACGATTCCAGGAGCATAGTCTTTAGTGTTTTAAGTATAAAATAAAATTTATCAAGCACTTTGTAAGCTCTAGGCACTCACTAGACTCTTGGGAAATAACATTAAGAGAACCAAGTCCTGTACTCGAATTTCCGCAAGATTCAGCTTTATAAATGGTTCAGCTTGACAAACCTGTTATTACATGATCATCCAGTTACTGAACAAGTATTCAATGTCAACCTAAAACACACTAATAAAAACTGAGAAAACATGTTCCAGCATTTAAAAATTATACTTTGGAAAGAAAAAGGTAACATGTGAAAGTACCCTCTACTCATTGTTTATTGTATGTAATACATTGAACTAATAGCATTAATTCATTTAATTTTCACAACACCCTGTGAGGTAGGTACTATTTTTTACTATTCTTATTCCATTTTTATTTTATATTGATATCTATGTTTTAGGTAGAATATTAATGATATGTGAAGGGGAAAGAATTGTCAAATGTCACACAGCCACTAAGGGTTACATAGGGACTTGGACCTTGTATGGGGAAAGCCGGTGGAGAAGGAAGGGTAAGCATGATACGCAGATGATCTCAGGCCCAGGCTGTGGTTCAAATAAGGCAGATCATTCGAGTGGAATTCCTTTGGCCAGGAAGGATAAAAGGGCAGGCGGTCTTAGTACAGGGGCTCAGATGACATATTTCGACAACAACAACAACAATAACAACAACAACAACAAAAAGGTTCTTGATGTGGCTTTGAATTCCATATCTCTTTGAAAGAACCTGAAATAAACAATCAATGAGACTTTCTAAGAGCTGCTGGAATCCAGAACTGGCATTGAGACCAGTGAGAGCCACCATCTTTTCCTGTTTCCTCCACCATAACCATTATGCCATCATAACTATTGATCCAATAATATGACAACCAGTGGAGCAAAATTTTACCCAAACTTAGAAGGATGTATTGAAGAACTGAGAAGCTACAATTATCACCTCACAAAGTCTAGTAAGATGGAAAATTCCAGAAATATTGGCAAGTCTACAGTATACACTGTTTCTTTTCAAATGTTTATTTGATCACGGTAAATCACATGTTGTTCACTAACGTTTTAGTATAAGTAAAAAAAAAAAAAAAAAAAAGGGCCAGACGCAGTTGCTGACGCCGGTAATCCCAGCACTTTGGGAGGCCGAGGCGGGCGGATCACAAGGTCAGGAGATCGAGACCATCCTGGCTAACATGGTGAAACCCTGTCTCTACTAAAAACACAAAAAATTAGCCGGGCGTGGTGGTGGGCGCCTGTAGTCCCAGCTACTAGGGAGCCTGAGGTGGGAGAATGGCGTGAACCCGGGAGGTGGAGCTTGCAGTGAGCCGACATCGCGCCTCTGCACTCCAGCCTGGGCGACAGTGTGACACTCTGTCTCAGAAAAAAAAAAAAAAAAAAGGATTTTTAAAATTATATTTACAGTGACACTGATTAATACATTATGATTTTATTAGGACCTGTATACAATTTATTAGACACATTAAATTACTTATTTCTTATACAGTGGCACATATTTGAGTTTCAGAGCCAAAGTTAAGTTTCACAAATGTTACCTCAGCTACAATGAACTTCCAATATTATATTTCCAGTAATTTTATACAGTGGGTATGCACATGCTATAGTGTGTAAAAATGTGCCTATTTTGTGAGTGGAAATAGAGCTGTTTCTGTTTATCCCTAAAAATCTAAATCGCTTGTGGCTTTATGTTAATTCTGATATGTTAGTTTAGTAATAAATTCATGTAAATAATTTAATAGATTATCTCGTTTGCTAATGCTATCAGTTTTTCCTCCACATAAAAATAACAAACATGCAGTTTGAAATTTAAGAACTTAGCTTATGGGTGAAAAATGTCTTAGGGGCTCAGTCTCGTGGGGTGGGAGGAGGCACACTTTCCTGAGTTTTACCTCCAGGAGCCCTACAAGGTTCTTACTGTGAAGATCTGAGGAAAAAGCCTTCTTGCTTCTGGCAGAGAAAGAAGAAAAAAAGCAACTATATCAAAATACCTTAGGAGCACTCTATTCTCCTTAACAAGGCCTGACCTCAAGGCAAACTATTAAACTATTTTGCCAGAACTAACCTATTGAGATTTTATCAAAATCTAATTGACCTGAAGGAAGTGAAAAATACTCAGCTCTGGCTCACTAAAAGACTGAGACCTAGTCATAAGGCTCTAGAAATCTCCCACAAGCCCCATACGCTACCATCACATCAATAGTGGTCCTGTATAATAAAAAGGAGACTACAACTAACAAACACTGAAAGCCTTTGACACTATTTAAGTAGGTTCTAGGAACATCCAAAGATAATAGGTCAGACAAAAACAGGGGCACCAGAAGGAGTCTTAGCCAGTGAAACCATTAACTATAGCAAATAGTAAACACATATCAACTTCTATCAAGAGAAACATAACGCCTCAATTTCTTTTAACTGATAAATCATGTATGTCTTTTAACAAAAAATTACAAGGCATGCTAAACAGGCAAAAACAAACAACCAAAACCACAAAGGGACAAAGTAAGCATCATAACCAGACTCAGATATGACAGAGAATTCAGAATTATAAGACTAAGAATTTAAAAGGATTAAATGGTAATAGCAGACAACATGCAAGAGCAGATGGATAATATAAACACAGTGAAGGGAACTCTAAGAAAGAATGAAAGAAATGCTAGAAATGAAAAACTCTGTAAAAGAAATGAAGATTTCCTTTAATAGGCTCATCGGAAGACTGAACAAAACCAAGGAAATAATCAGCAAGCCTGAAGATATGTCGATTTAATCTTCCAGACTAAAATGAAAAGATTTTAAAAAATATAAAATCCAAAGCTGTGGGACAATTACGAAAGATGTGGCATATGTACAATGGAAAAACAAGGAGAAAAATGAGAGAAAGAAACAGATGAGGCCGGGCGCGGTGGCTCATGCCTGTAATGCCAGCACTTTGGGAGGCCGAGGCGGGCAGATCACGAGGTCAGTAGATCAACATCATCCTGGCTAACACGGTGAAACCCCGTCTCTACTAAAAATACAAAAAATTAGCAGGGTGTGGTGGCGGGCACCTGTAGTCCCAGGTACTTGGGAGGCTGAGGCATAAGAATGGCGTGAACCCAGGAGGCAGAGGTTGCAGTGAGACGAGTCCAGCCTGGGTGACAGAGCGAGACTCTGTCTCAAAAAAAGAAAAAAAAAAAGAAG
Source organism: Pan paniscus (assembly GCF_029289425.2). Taxonomy (NCBI): domain Eukaryota; kingdom Metazoa; phylum Chordata; class Mammalia; order Primates; family Hominidae; genus Pan; species Pan paniscus. Next base: position 71,647,527 of record NC_073263.2, read on the forward strand.
CAGAAGAAATAATTGTAGTAATAATTATTGCGAATTTTCTAAAGTTAATGGCAGACACCAAACCACAGATCCAGGCATATAAGAGAAAAGCAAATAAGATAAACATCAAGATTCTTCACCTAGGCATATCATTCATAATAAAATTTCAGAAAATCAAGGAGAAAGAGGACATATTGGAAGAAGCCAGGAAGAAGGGGGAAGCATGTATCTATAGAAGAACAAAGATAAGAATTACATTGAACCTTCACTCAGAAACCATGCAGGCAAAAAGAGAGTGGAGTAAAATATTCAAAATGTTAAAAGACAGAAAGAAAAACCCACCAATGTAGAATTCCATCCCTAGAGAAATTATCCTTCAAACATTAAGGAAAAATAAAGAAATTCTCAAACAAAAATAGAAAGAATTTGTTGCTAGTAGGTCTACCTCATAAGAATGTTAAAGAAGTTATTCAGAATAAAGAAAAATCATATAGATCATAAATTCAGGCCTACATATAGAAAGGAAGAATGTGGGAGAAGAAATAAAAGTTAAATAAAAACTATTAATAACAGCAACACTGTATTTGTTGGTTCTAGCTCATGGATAAGCTAACTAACTGATAGTGATGTTATAAGTAACAGGAGAAAGGACATGAGAAGGTACTTCTACTACCTGTGAAGCAGTAGAGTGTTATTGCAATGGGGACTTGAATTACTTATAAATGTAAATTGCAAAACCTAGGGAAACCATTTTTTTTAAAGAACTATAATTGATAGACTAATAGAGGAGAAAATTGAATTATATAAAAATATCAATTAAAAAGGGAAGGCACAAAAAATCGGAAGACAAAAAAGTAACAAGGGAAATATATAGAATACAGTTACAAACATGGTAGGTAGAAATAAAATTATTAATAATCATTTTAAATACGAATATTCTAAATCCAACAATTAAAAGGCAGAGACTCTGAGACTTGAAAAAATTAATAAATAAAATAAATCCATTTTAAGTAAAATGACACATAGAGATTAGAAGTAAGCAACGGGGAAAGATATACCAGGCTGGAGTAGCTATATTACTTTCACACTAAACAGACTTAAAAATTAGAAGATATAAAGAGCAGCACTACATGATAAAAGGGTGAAATTTCTAAGAAGACACGACAGTCCTTTATATATATGTACCTAGAAGCAGTGTCAAATATGTGAGGCAAAAACTGACAGAACTCCAAGGAAAAATAGATAAACCCCCTATGTTACAGACTTCAACACACCTCTGTAATGGAAAGATACAGCAGGCAGAAAATATGTAAAATAGTGGTTGAACTAAATAACAGCATCTAACAGACATTTGTAGAACAGCAGAATATGCGATCTTCTCAAGCTCACATGAAACACTCACCAAGACACATCGCATTGCAGGCCATAAAACTGACCTTAACAAATCAAAAAAAGAAAAAAATCAGACACCACGAAAAGTATGCTCTCAGACCACAATGTAATTAAAATAAAAGTCAATAAAAAAGGATAACTGGAAAATCTCCAAATATTTGGAGTTATTGGAGACTCCTAACTAACATATAGATCAATAAGAAATTTTAAGGTAAACCTAAAAATATTTTGGGCTAAATGGAAACAAAAATTCAACCAATCAATGTATGTTCAAAGCATGGAATACAGTACATACACCAAAATTGGAAGTATGTCTATAAAGACCTAAAATTAATAATCTATTCTTCAGCCCCCCAAAACTGGAAACAGAAGAGAAAATTAAGCCTGAAGTAAGCAGAAGAAAATGAATAATAAAATTCACAACAGAAATCAATTTAATTGAAACCAGGAAAACAAAAACAGGGAAGATCAAAGAAACCAAAAGCTAGGTTGAAGATTTATAAAGTCCTACTCAGACTAACCAAGATGGAACAGAAAACGTACAAATTACTAATATCAGAAATAAAAGAGGGGCCATCACTATTGATCCCATAGACATTAACTGTATAGCTAAGAAATATTATGCACAACCCTTCCCACAAATTTGGTAACTTAGATAAAATGGACCACTTTCCTGAAGGACACAATTGACCAAAACTCACCCAAGGAAAAATAAATATCTGTGTAGTTTCTAAATAAATTGAATAAAAAACTAATAACTTTCCAAAATGGAAGGTACAGAATGCCCAGATGTTTTTACTGGTAAATTCTACTAAATATTTAAGGTAGAAATGATGCCATTTTTCTACAATTCATTTTTGAAAATTGAAGAAATATTTTCTAATCATTCTGTGAAGTCATGAGGTCAGTATCCCAGTAAAACCAAAACCAGACAATGATGTTACGAAAAAGAAAACTACAGATCAATATCTGTCTCGTAGATATGTGCGAAATCCTCAATGAGATATGAGCACATCAAATAGAAAAATGTATAACAATAATTATACACCTATGGCCAGGTAGAGCCTATCCCAGGCATGCAAAGATGCTTTGTCATTCAGAAAACAATTTGTGGAATACATCAATCACATCAACAAACTGAAGAAGAAAAAATATCAATAGATGCAGAAAAGCATGTGACAAAATCTGTCATCTATTTATGATAAAAGCGCTCAGTTGGTGCTAAGTGTTGATGGAAACTTTTTCAACTGGGTAAAGAACTTTTATTTTAAAAAAAAACTACACCTAGGATCATACTAATGGATTAAGTGTGAGAAACTAGATGCTTTCTCCCTAAGAAACAAATCAAGGATTTCCCCTCTCACCATTCCTATGCAACATCAAACCAGAAGTTCTAGCTAATGAAATAAGAGAAGAAAAAAACGAGTTCGACCATTGTGGAAGACAGTTGGTGATTCTTCAAGGATCTAGAACTAGAAATACCATTTGACCCAGCCATCCCATTACTGAGTATATACCCAAAGGATTATAAATCATGCTGCTATAAAGACACATGCACATGTATGTTTATTGTGGCACTATTCACAATAGCAGACTTGGAACCAACCCAAATGTCCATCAATGATAGTCTGGATTAAGAAAATGTGGCACATATACACCATGGAATACTATGTGGCCATAAAAAAGGATGAGTTCATGTCCTTTGTAGGGACATGGATGAAACTGGAAACCATCATTCTCAGCAAACTATTGCAAGGACAAAAAACCAAACACATGTTCTCACTCATAGGTGGGAATTGAACAAGGAGAACACTTGGACACAGGAAGGGGAACATCACACACTGGGGCCTGTTGTGGGGTGGGGGGAGGGGGGAGGGATAGCATTAGGAGATATACCTAATGTAAATGTGAGTTACTGGGTGCAGCACACAAACATGTCACATGTATACATATGTAACAAGCCGGCACGTTGTGCACATGTACCCTAAAACTTAAAGTGTAATAAAAAAAAAATGTAGGCAATAGCCCAGGCCATCACAGTGATACCTTGTCTCTACAAAAAATTCTTTTAAAAACCCGGGTGTGGTGGTGTGCACCTGTGTTCTTAGCTGCTTGGGATGTTGAGGTAGGAGGATTGCTTGGGCCCAGCAGCTAGAGGCTGCGGTGAGCCATGATCGTGCCACTGCACTTTAGCCTGGGTGAGAGGGTGAGACCTTGTCTCAAAATAAATAAAAAGAAAAATAAAAATTGAAATGCAGGAGAGCAAACATAATTTTTTTTTTTTTTTTTTTTTTGAGATGGAGTCTCGCTCTTGTTGCCCAGGCTGGAGGGCAGTGGTGTGATCTCGGCTCACCGCAGCCTCCGCCTCCTGGGTTCAAGCGATTCTCCTGCCTCAGCCTCCAGAGTAACTGGGATTACGGGCATGAGAAACCACACCCGGCTAATTTTTGTATTTTTACTAGAGATGGGGTTTCTCCATGTTGGTCAGGCTTGTTCTCAAACTCCCGACCTCAGATGATCCGCCCACCTTGGCCTCCCAAAGTGCTGGGATTACAGGCGTGAGCCACCTTGCCCGGCACCTTGAGCCTCCGCACCCGGCCCATAAAAATTTTGATATTCAGCATGATTTGAAGAATTAAGAGATTTGGCCATAGTGGGCCCATTATATCTCCATAGCCACATGAGCTGAGACTGAGTAGGACTGTTTCATGTAGAAGTACTACTATCTCTCGGCATCACTACAGTTGCCACTCCTTTCTGTCGTCTGTCTGGTCCCTCTATAATCTCGGATCTAAGGTGATGTCACTTGGGCTTTTCAGTTATGACAGGTATGGTTAGTTAGGATGCCCAAGTATATTTACTGTCTCCTCTTAGATAACATAAAAGTGGTACTCCCCACCCCCCACATCTACCTCATCTCACTCATATCCCACCACTGATTGATTATGGTCCATCCAAGAGATTCCAAGAGGGCATTCCAAAGGGGACACAGGTATTAGATGCAAAAAAGAGATCCTTCATCAAATAAGTTTAAGAAATGTAGGGTTAAACAATGATAAACATGTTTCCTTGACACAGAATTTCTCAGAGCCTTTAATATTCTGATGTAGTAGGCAACATTTTCCAAAATTATTTGACCACCCAACTTTTGTTTGGAGAGCATTTTCAACAAGCCATATTCAGTGAAACTTTAACCCGAGCAAGCAAGAAAAAAAAAATTATGCTGTTGATCATAGCCAGTACAATAAAGCAATAAATTAAAATAAAAAACATAAGAACTCAAAAAATAAACAAATTTATCAGTATTCACAGCATGATTGTGTAGATAAAAAATTTTAAACTCTGTAGACAAATTCCTATAATAATTTTAGTAAAAAATCAATATATGCTCCAGCTACAAATATTTAGAAAATGAAAATTTTAAATATCATTTATAATAATGGAGGGGCCAGGGGAAAGCTTACCCTCTAACCTCCAAAGATTCACTGAAAATGAACTGACAAAAGTCAGATTAATAGGAAGAAAAGGCATACAAAATTTATGTTAACATGTTTATGTACATGGGGGCCATACACAAATTATGAGACTTGAAGAGGGGCTAGATGATTGAGACTTAAATACTCTCTTCATAGGGAAGAGATGTATGTATTTGGGAGGCACACTTTATTTTGTAAATGATTCTCTTTGGAAGCTGGATGGGACAAGTAAAGGGGAAGGCAAGGGGTAGAACTGCACAAGAGCAAAGGTAATCTCTTAGAGCTGCTCTCAGAATAAATTAAAAATTTGTCTGGAAAAAAATAAAATAAAAAAATAAAAGCTATAAAAATGGAAAAGGAAGCAATAAATCTATCTTTGCTCACAGATAACATAATATAGAAAATTCCCACAAAATTTTATTAAAAAAAACCTTTTTGTTAAAACTTATTTGCTCAAAAACAACTGAAGCAAATAACAATATATATATAATTATTGCATACTTATATATTGTGTGTATATATATATATATATACACCTGTGTGTGTGTATATATATATACATATATAGGACTTACATATATATATACACATATATATAGGACTTACATATATATATATATAGGACTCTTATATATATACCTATGTGTGTGTGTGTGTATATATATATATATATACGTGTATATATGAAAATTAAACCTGAATTACACACACATAGGTGTATATATATACACACATACACACATATATATATACACATATATATGTATATATATATGTTGCAGGATATGATTTTGGCTAATGAAAGTCAATTGCTTTCCTATACACCAGCAGTGAACAATTGTAATTATAAATTTGAAACACAATGTAATTTTCATTAACACAAAATGAAATATTTAGCTCAAAATCTAAAAAGATGCATACAAGATCTATATGAGAAAAGCTACAAAACTCTGAGGACAAATGTCAAAGCTCTAAATAAAGAGAGATAGTCTATATTCATATATGGAAGGTTCAAATAATGTTAAGATGCGAGTTCTTCCAAACTTGATCTGTAAATTAAATGAGATCCTGATCATAAATCAAGCATATTGTTTTGTGGAAATTGACAAATTTATTCTAAAGTTTATATGGAACTGCAAAATACACAGAAGATTCAATGCAACGGTTAAGAAAAAGGTAAAGTCGGAGGATTGACACTACTCAACTTCCAGACTTACTAAAATCTATTGTAATCAAGAGAGTGTAGTACTGGTGAAATAACAAACATATGGATCAATGGAAAGAAACAGTCAGAAACAGACCCACACAAACATGAGTCAACTGATCTTTCACAATGCCATAATGGCATGCCAGTGAGGAAAGGATAATCTTTTTTTTTTTTAATGGTTTTGGATCAACTGGATTGCCATATGCAGAAAAAAAAAATCAAGACACTGACTTTACAGTTTTCACAAAAGGGGCATAGACAGACACATACAATGAAAAATTATAAAACATTAGCAAATAATATAGGAGAAAATCTACATGACCTCGGGTTTGACAATGTGACAATGAATTTTTAGACACAACACCAAAAGCCCAATCCATGAAAGAAAACAAAACAAAACAAAATTTTGTAAGTTGGACTTAATTAAAATTAAAACTTTCTGTCTGTAAAAGAATCAGCAGAATGTAAAGCCACAGACCAGGAGAAAATTTTTATAAAATATATATCTGATAAAGGAACTGCATCTAAAATACACAAAGAACTCCAAAACACAACAATGAGAAAAAGAAACAACTCAGTTAAAAAGTTAACAAAAGATTTGAACCAACACTTCTGCAAGTAGGGTATACACATAGGAAAATAGATTCAATATTATGTTATTAGGGAACTGTAAATTAATACTACAATGATATACCACTATATATTTATTACAGTTGCCAAGATGCTAAATACTTAGAAAACCAAATTCTAGTAATGGTGTGGAGAAACTGGAACTGTCATTCATCGCTGGTGGAAATGCAAAATGGTAAAGCCACCTTGGAAGAACATTTGGAAGTTCCTTAAAAAGCTTGACATAATTCTACCAAATGAAACTGCAATTGAGCTTTTAGATATTTACTCAAACGAGTTGAAAACATGGATTCATGCAAATTTTTGCACAGGTTTATTCATAATTTCTTAAAACTAGAAGCCGTCAAGATGTTCTTCAAAGGTGAAATGGGTACAAAAGCACTGGTACACCCATACAAAAAGTGTAATTCAACAATAAAAAGATATGAGCTCTTAAGTCTCAAAAATACATGGAGGAAACTTAAATGTATACTGCTAAATGAAATAAGCTGGTCCACAAAGGCTACATATTCTATGACTGTCGCTGTAAGCCATTCTGGAAAAGGCCAAACTACAGAGATTAAAAAAAAAATTAGTTGTTGAAGAGTTTGGTGGGAATAATGAATATGTGGGGCACAGGATTTGGGGGCAGTGAAATTATTATGTACGATCCTAAAATAATAGATACATGAAATTATGCATTTGTGAAAATACATAAAACTGTATTTCTCAAAGTGCAAACCCATAGATTTTGGATAATAACAATGTATCAATATGGTTTCATCAATTGTAATAAGTGTACTATATCAAAATGATGTGTTAATAATAGGGGAAATTGGAGGATAATGGGAAGGAGTATATGGGAACCCTCTGTAGTTTCTTCTTAAATTTTCTGTAAAAATCTAACTGCTTTTAAAAATGTATTAATTTCAAAATTGATAATAAGCTGAACATTTTAGAAACATATTAGATACACAAAAAGTTAAGAAAAATAATATCTTATCCAATAAAATGCAAGTCATGCAAAACCTCTGAATATGTTCTGTGCCCTTTCTGTGATATTTACCTTGTTAGGTTTTGTGTTCTTTTGAATTTCTTCTTATTAAATAAAAGGTCAAGTAAAATTCAGTCCATATTTATCGTTCTTCTAAAAATCCTGTACTGGAAAATATTCTATTAACCTGTTCTCTACAGGTGCCTTTCTAAATGGTCTTTTTTCTTTTTCTTTTTTCTTTTTTCTGCATTAGTTTTACCTGGCCTTAGCTGAGAAAGGAAGGATTTACAGAGCTGACAAAGCTTAGCTCCTCATGTCTGTCTAGCATGCTTTAATGAAGGGAATTAACTCAATCTGGGCAAAAAAAAAAAAAAAAAAGTATGATAGAGATTCTTAGACCACTTAAGTACCAACCAACCACCTTCTTATTACAACATTCGCAGTCAGAAAAGTAGATTTAATTTCATATGCTTATATTAAAAAGGTCATATTAAATAGAATTCTCATCCACAGAAATAAGGTATTTTGAATTACAAAATTAATGATGTTCAAAGACTTAAATACCCCATTAGTTTTTTAATGAGAAATTTAATCATAGAAAACCTTCATTTGTATAACTTCCAAATTTTCTCTTTAAATATTAATAAAACACTCAACAAAAAAATATGAACTTGGAGTTATTTGAAGGCCACAGAGCTTAGTGAAGGGTATTGGCTGGGCAGTCAGACAAACAGTTTTCTAGAATTTGAAAAGCCACTAATAAGATCTGAGATCTTGTAAAGGTCAATTAACATTTGAGAGTCTTAGCCTCTTTGCCTTCAAATCTATAAAAGGAGAACGTAGGTCCAGCTGATCTTTGCGACCACTGCCAGCTCCACAGTTATTTCAATACCATCACACTATTCAGTCCAGTGGCACAAATGTGGTTTTTAAAAATTATATTTCAAATGGAATTATTTCACCAAAATGAAAATAAATGCATAAGTATACAAAGTGACTTAATATACTTCATTAAATATATAACAAAAGCATGAAGAGTGACTATGTTGAAATGAACCCACTTAAACAACTAGTCCTCTAAAATGACCTATCTCAAGGCATGCACACTGGTTTTCTCATTAGCATCAAACTCTCAGCTCTTCCATTTGATTAGCTGGGCAGTTTTATTGCTAGCAGAGAAACAGAATAGTTTTAAGACATTCAAGCAAGTAATTAAACATGGAGTGCTTCAGAGTATTTGACAGAAATGCAAACTAGACAATCATCAACCAAGTCATACTTAACTGCAGTTAATACAGAGTATCTAAGGCTTCCTGGCATGTAGACCTGGACCAAGGTAGGTTCGATATCTTCAGTAATTTTTTTTTCCAGATCCATGGTAGTTATACCTGGTTGACCCTGAGACTCACCTAAGAAGCTTCTTAATAATCCCTATTCCTCAAACTCAACCCAGATTCACTGAATCAAAATCTCCCAGCATGGCATTTACCAATTGTTATAGTTCAAAGTTCCCCAGGTAATTCTCCTGTATGCCGACGTTCGTAACCCACGGCATGTATGCTATGGTAAGTACCTACTTAAGTACCAAGATATACAACTCACTAAATCTATTCATGATGCCTATTTCATTTTCCATTTTATAATGTCTCAAAAATTACTTATTTTGATAATATCCCATCTAAAAATAAATAGTGGTAATGCCTTTTCTTTTAGTTTCATCAGTTTACAGGAACAGACTAATGTTTTTGAGACCACTTATATACCTGTGTTTTCAACATTTTCAATGAAGGAATAGCAATAATCATGATTATTATGATGATTATAATATTCTGGATGCTGTTATCAGTGCTTTAAGCATATTAATTCATTTAGTCTTTAAAACAACCCAGTGAACTAGGTAATATTACTCTTTCTCTTTCATGAATGAGGAAACGAAGCATTAGTGATGTTAATATGTTCACGGATATATATCTCTAGGTGTTAGAGCTTGGATTTGAACTCAGCATACTGAGCTCTAAATCCATACTTCGTGTGATTATTTTAACTTATTTCACTCTTTGGAAGTGAAGAGTTTTTTAGAAGTGAATCATTTTTTAGGATGTTTTCTTGCTGATCGCCAGTGCAGGTTCACACCAGGATGTGATGGTGAATCCCATAGTTCTTGATTCAATCTCTGGCTCAGTAGGTAAAAGAAGGGATTTGTGGATAGGTACCAAGATGTGTTTTCTTGTAGCTGTTACTTGGAGCCATACAGCATACTGTTCATTAGACAACATGCAGCCTAGTGTAAGAATCTGGCAGAGTCTGAAAGGATACGTGTTGGCATGAATCTCAGTCTGTCTTTGTGTGTGTCTGCTAGTCTGAGTGCTATCTGATTGGACCAGGGAACGAATTTGAGGAGCATGCCAACGTGGCTTGGCTTTTTTTAAAGACACCTGTCAACACTTGGCAAGGGCTCAGAGAGTGCAGCCATTAAGTGACCACAGGATCATTTATACTTCCCCAAATGAAATCATAAATGCAGAAAAAGGTATGATAATTAGAGGAACGATCTTTAAAATTAAGTTATTTTTTAAAACAAGTCATCTTTCTGTATCTACCAGATAAACCTAGAGGCTATATTTCCTCTTTGCTGGATGTTCTGTTTTCACAAGGTTCATATTAATTTTATAAATATGCTGACAAAATAATATATTGGCCAGTTACAATCATGTTAGATTTGGTTGTTTATTGTTCTATCATTTTACTCTATTTATTTTATTTTACTTTGTTTTATTTTATCATTTCTGAGAGGGAGGCTTGTTCTGTCGCCAGGCTGGTGTGCAGTGTCGTGATCTTGGCTCACTGCAACCTCCACCTCCTGGGTTCAAGCAATTCTCCTTCCTCAGCCTCCTGAGTAGCTGGGACTACACATGCACACCACCACACCTGCCTAATTTTTGACATTTTTAGTAGAGACAGGGTTTTGCCATGTTGGTCAGGCTGTTCTTCTGAACCTCCTGACCTCAAGCAATCCTCCTGCCTCAGCCTCCCAAAGTGCTGGGACATGAGCCACCACGCCTGGCTCTTCTACCATTTTAAAAGATGATTTTCTGGTCATATTATCCTTTGGAATATAGCAGCTTAAATTCCTTTAAATCCAGCTTGATTCAGAGACTTCTCTTCCCAAAAAACATTGCAAAGTGCATATCATAAAAATAACTCTTTGCATAAAATCCTTAGAAATTTTGGGGAAAAATTATGCCATGTCCTTTAAAACACACATTTGATTTAACAAGGAAGTAGGAGGATTTTAAGATGACCAATTTGTCCCAGTTTGTTCAAGACTGTCCAAATGTTAAAACTGAAAGCCCCATATCTTGGGAACTGCTTCAACTCTAGGTAACTGGTACTTCTGGCTTATTAACCTTCTACTGTTGTATAGTGCATTACTACAAATTTAACAACTTAAAACCGTACACATATTTATTATATCTCGGTTTTTTTAAGCCAGAAGTCTGGGCATGTCTTAGCTGTGAGTCCTCTACTTAGGGAATTACACTGCTGCAATCAAGATTTTGGGTCCGCTGGTTTTTCATCTATAGGCTCAATTGGAGAATATACTTGGTAACTTATTCCAGTGCATCACAAAATTCATTTCCTTGCTGCTGCAGGACTGAGGTCCTCATTTTGCTGTTGGTTGTCAGCCAGAGGCTGCTCTCGATTCCTGGAGGTCATCAACAGATCCATGCCATGGAGATCTCTCCGTTGTTCTTCTTAAAACTTGGCAGCTCATTTCTTCCAATCTAAAAATGGAGAGAGACACTCTCTCTATTAAGATAAATTCTTTCAATGATCAATAGAGTTTAAACAGGAATTTCCATTGTCAAGCTTCTTGTAGAATGGCAGTGTCCAACAAATACCTGGATCGTGGCCTAGTGAAACTTCGAAGCAGAAGACCTAGGTAAGCTACACCTAGACTTCCAACCAGTAGAATTGTTTGATTGAAAAATGTGTGTTGTTTTGAACTTATGGGTTTGTGGTAATTTGTTATGCAGGAATGGAAAACTAATAGAGTGGGTCACTGATATTGTTTGGATTTATGTCCTCACTAAATCTCATGTAGAATTGTAATCCCCAATGTGGGAGGAGGAGGCTGGTGGGAGGTGATTGGATCATGGGGACGCGCTTCTCGCTTGCTGATTTTGTGATACTGACTGAGTTCTCAGGAGGTCAGGTTGTTTAAAGTTTGTAGCACTTCCCCCTTTGCTCTCTCTTCCTCCTGCTCCAGTCATGGAGGATGTGCTGGCTTCCCCTTTGCCTTCCTCCATAATTGTAAGTCTCCTGAGAGCTCCCTGGCCATGGCTCCTGTACAGCCTGCGGAAATGTGAGCCAATTGAACATCTTTTCTTTATAAATTACCCAGTTTCAAGTATTTCTTTATAGCAGTGCAAGAATGGAATAATATAGTCACTCTAGAGTTTAACCAGGAGCCCTTCCTCCTTGGACCTGTCACACACTCACACACACACACACACACACACACACACACACACACACAAAGGAACCATAGTAGGTGGTTGCTTGGGATATAGGTGGATATAGACTTGGGATTTAAGGTCCAGGCTGGGGAAAGGGATCAAAATTAGGCTTTTCCAAAGGGGGATGTAGAACTAAGACACACTCCAAATTTTTTTCATAATTTTCGTATTTCAGCTGAAGCCAAAAACAGTAGAAAAATGCATACAACTTACTGGGAGAAAACAATTCCCCATGAACATTTTATAGCCAGTTAAACTATTTTTTAAAAATAATTTCAATTTTTATTTAAATACAGGTACATGTGCAGGTTTGTTACCTGTGCATATTATGTGATGCTGAAGTTTGGGGTACCAAAGACACAGAATCAACCCAGGTACCCATGCCCATCAACAGTGAATTGAATAAAGAAAATGTGGTACATATACCCCATGGAACACTATGCAGCTATAAAAAAAAAGAGTGGAATCACATTCTTTGCCACAGCATGGGTGCAGCTGGAGCCAATAACCTAAGCAAATTAGCATAGAAACAGAAAACAAAATACTCTATGTTCTTACTTATAAGTGGGAGCTAAACATGGAGCACATGTGGACATAAATGTGGGAACAATAGACACTAGAAACTAACGGGTAGGGAAGGAGGGGCCCAGGGTTGAAAAACTATTTTAAAATATAAAAGATATTAAACAGTGTTAAGAAAAATAAAAAATGAATTTGGTCTCTAACAATAGACTCCTCAATAAAGGAACTTCTCAAAGGTGAACATAAGAAGTACAAAAAAAAAAATCCTAGAGTTAAGTTCTTATATGAAAGAAGTAATAGTGAGCATTTAAACTGCTAAGCACAAAAATGAATCTCAATAAATATTCATCAAAATTACAAATTGTCGTCACTACTAATTTGGAAGGCATAATAATGATGTAGGAGTAAAATAATCAACAGTAATATCATGTAAGATGGGAAAGGCCACCAAAGTCAAATGCATGTTCTTATTTCTTTCCTTCTTTTTTAGAGACAGAGTCTTGCTATGTTGCCCAAGATGAACTAACTCCTGGTCTCAAGCAATCCTCCCACCTTAGCTGAGTAGCCAGGACTGCAAACATAGCTCAATGCACCTGGCCTTGTTTATTTCTGAAGGAGAATGAGATACTTATTAATTTTAGACTAGTGATATACTTATTAATTTTAGACTTTGTAGATTAACTGTGCAAATCGTAATATTGTGAAGATAACTACAAAAAGATCTTAAACAGGGTATATGCTGTCTAAATTATATGAGAAAAAAGTAAAAACTTTAATCAAAGAAAACAATTGCCTAAATTAAGCATAGAAAATTTGATAATTATGTTTTTAAAAGATGATGTAATTATATATGAATAAATTAATATTTACAATAAACATGTTTATTGCACTAACTACTCCACTTACAAAATTTGTAAGTCTGAATTACAAAGAAATCATTTTATTCTACATTGTATACATATATTTAAACACCACATTATACCCCATACATGTATACAATTTTGATTTTTCAATTAATATAATATTAATCAAACATAGTAAAATAAAATACAGGAAGTGCGGCTTGACTACCTACCACAAAATAATAATAAAATTTAAAAAACCCTTTTATATACACTCTAGAAGAAAGTCACTCAAAACGCAAAAATGATAGAGGAAGTAGATAACAACATGTGCTTTATGAAAAGTAGTTAATAAAAGCAAAAACTACTGTTAATATTAAAGTAGATTTTAATGCAAAAATTTAAAGTCTAGTGCAACATTGTATGGCACTTCATAATTATGCATTTCCAATCATGAGGAAGGTACTTTAAATTATACACACACATGTACACACACAGTAAATTAATCTGTTGAGAATTTAAGGAAAAATGTATCACCAATTTTAGAACTGTGCCTAGTATATACTAAGTACTTTATAACTATACCCAGCATAGGGGATGTACATGAACAGATCATTAAACCTTTCCCTCTTAATCTGATCCTTTTCGACTTGAATACTTATGTCTCCAAGCACAAAGTAAAAGTGAAAGCATGAATATATTTCTGCTTTATTATTGACATTCCAAGTGATATTTTCTAGTCTATTTCTTCTTTTTTTTTTTTTTTTTTGAGGAGTCTCGCTCTGTCCCCAGGCTGGAGTGCAGTGGCGTGATCTCTGCTCACTGCAAGCTCCACCTTCCGGGTTCACGCCATTTTCCTGCCTCAGCCTCCCGAGTAGCTGGGACTACAGGCACCTGCCACCACGCCAGGCCTTTTTTTTTTTTTTTTTTTTGAATTTTTAGTAGAGACGGGGTTTCACTGTGTTAGCCAGGATGGTCTAGATATCCTGACCTCGTGATCCACCCGCCTCGGCCTCCCAAAGTGCTGGAATTACAGGCGTGAGCCACTGCGCCGGGCCGTCTATTTCATATTTTCTACCGCCACTTCAAACCATAATTAAAATTCTAAAGAATATCAAAAATATTTTTGTTCACAGATTCTGTTTTCTTATAATGAATGTAATATTCTTAAAAGAAAACAAGATCTAAAACACGCGGAATTTTGAAGCAAATTCTTCAGGTACTTTTTGGAAATAAAATGTAGGACAGTTCAATTCAGTTAATGGATGAATTGAGTTTGTGGAAATCAAAATCATACCATCCATTGATGACATGAATATGGTAAATGAAGATGCTAAAATCATATATCCGTATGTGACCATAAATATGGTGTATAAAGACAAGTATCTGAATGTGTATGGATATATGTATGTGCATGTATGTATGAATGTGGGAATGTATGCATATCTCTTGAAAAAGAGACAGCAATACAGACGGAAAAGCTAAACAAAAAGAGACAGAAACAGAGAGAGACAGAGAGAGAGAGAACGGGAAGTGAGGAAAAGAGTTATTACACAATTAGGTTATAGACCTTGAAGTGATAGCAGTTGAACATCATTTTTATTGCATTTTGAAAAGATGTTTCATCATCACAAGAACTGAAGTACTGTATCAAGCTTCCAGAGGGTCTTTAACAGAGCCAAACTTAAGCATACTTTTGAGATTTAATCTACCTTGAAAAAGAAACATGTAAGTCAAAGAAAAATGAACAAAGATTGCCACAGAATAAGACAGTGCTTATTTTAAATGTTTAATTCTTTTATATTTACATTGCTATTTTTAATATTTGGACACCCTAAAATTATTAATCAATATTTTACAAACACTGAATGGGCTGGGCGCAGTGGCTCGTGCTTGTAATCTCAGCACTTTGGGAGGCCGAGGCTGGAAGATCACCTGAGGTCAGGAGTTCGAGATCAGCCTGGCCAAATAGGTGAAACCCTGTCTCTATTAAAACTACAAAAATTAGCTGGGTGTGGTGGAAGGCACCTGTAATCCCAGCTACTCTGGAGGCTGAGGCAAGAGAATCGCTTGAACCTGGGAGGCAGAGGTTGCAGTGAGCCGAGATCGCACCACTGCACTCCAGCGTGGCAACAGAGCAAGACTCTGTCTCAAAAACCACAAACAAAACAAACAAACAAAGAACACTGAATGAAGAGGATTATGTGAGTCTGTCTATCCATGTATATGGTGACAGATATTTCATATTGCTAAGTAAAATTTGCTTTACTTCTCGTTACGTATGTTTTAAATTATATAACTTACATAATTATTTCTACTAATAGGAATACAAGTAAGTACAGGTAGGATGCCATATTACTATTCCCATCTTATCTAATGGAAATGTACCTACAGTGGAATCTCCACATACTGAGAGGCAGAAGTCTCTGTTGAGAAAAGACCTAGAGGGTAGAAAGAACAACATGGCGTGTCAGGGAGCCAGGAAAAGAGTAGGTTAAAATTATGTTGTGAGAGAGATGTTCTGAAGTTCTTATCTCAGCCCCAGAAATGAAGGGTTAAAGAAAAAGTTTCAAAAAAAAAAGTAGACCTGGCTGGGCGTGGAGGCTCATGCCTGTAATCCCAGCACTTTGGGAGGCCTAGGTGCTTGGATCACCTGAAGTCAGGAGTTCAAGACCAGCCTGCCCAACATGTCAAAACTCCATCTCTATCAAAAATACAAAAATTAGCCTGGCGGTGGTGGGCACCTGTAATCCCAGCTACTTGGAAGGTTGAGGCAGGAGAATCTCTTTAGGCGGAGGTTGTATTGAACCAAGATCCTGCCATTGCACTCTAGCCTGGGTGACAGAGGGAAGCTCTGTCTCAAAAAAAAAAAAAAAAAAAAAAGAAAGAAAGAAAGAAAAAAGAAAAAGAAAACAAGACTTATTTATTTTGTTTTCTAGATATTAATCACAGCTCATGATTGCCCTTTTCAATCTTTTTTTTTTTTTTTTTCCAAATCTTACCTCTTATATGTAGTGCCTGCAGGCAGGCAAACTACAGTGTGATGAGTAGTATGCTAATATACTTTGATATCTTTCTTAGATTTTGCTGAAATAAATATCATTTTGACTTCATCTTTCCTGAATCCCTTCAACACCAGTGTCAGCAGGTGTCGAATAGGATACAGCTATAGGAAGAGCAAGAGATGAGAGTGGAGCCCAAAAATAGTTTGGTAAAGCAATATGGGTCAGGGGGGAATGGCATGATTGATTTGGAGTCTGGAAAGATAATCATGATTTGTGTGAATCATGGACCGATATGTGGCAAGACTAGAACCAGAGAAAATTACCAGTGTTTGCGTACAGTCCAGTGAGAGTGGCTTGCACTGAAGTATTGTCACCGAGGAAGGAAAAACCTAAAGAAACTACTGTAAGTGAAAGAAACAACTGGTAACTGACCAGCTCTTAGTGGAATAGGAAAAGTCAGGTTTCAGGATGATGCCTAGGTTTCTAGTTTTGTCAACTGTGTGAATGTTTAGGCGATTTATATTAAAATTGGAAATGAAAAAATATAGTAAATTTGAGGGCAAAATAACAAATTCACTGTCCAAACAGCTGCATCCAGACCACATAATGGGTAAAAATACATAATCACTGGGGCAGGCTGAGGCATGCAGAGAATCTAACAGTCAACCAAGAGTAGTAAAAATGGCATAGTCATGTGTTACAACTATAATACGAACAATGCCTGAAGGATTAACAGGAGTTTCACAAGGAGATTCTCCAACTTTCCCTGAAGACACTGTACACAGATGAAAAGATTTTTAAAAGGATTTAAAAAAAAAAAAAAGAAACTTAGTTGTGATGAGAACATTGCAAATCCAATGACCAAACCCAATGCTTTGTCTTGGCCCAGCAAACACAAAGTCCACTGTTTCTTTTCAGATATCCTTTGAGCTGGGGCTGCTGGGATTTAAAATGATGGAGAAAAACAACCAGAGCTTTTGGAAACAAGGCCTTCTGATGGAGTAATAGAATAGATGCTCCTTCCCTGAACTTCTTAGTGAGAAGATGTGGGAATTACAGGACAAAAGAAGAATCAAGATAGTTGTTATCTATCTCTGAACCTCCACCTTCTAGGAGGAAGTAGGATTACAAATAGATGCTCTTTGGACAGAGAGGGGAACAACACACACTGGGGCCTGTTGGGGTTGGGGGCATAGGGAAGGGAGAGCATCATGATAAATAGCTAATGCATGTGGGGGCTTCATATCTAGGTGATGGGTTGATAGGTGCAGCAAATCACCATGGCACATGTTTATCTATGTAATAAACCTGCATGTCCTGCACATGTATGCTAGAACTTAAAATAAAACAAAATTAGGTTTTTTAAAAGAAGCTCAAACACTTCTAAGTAAATAATGAGCGCCACGAACTTTCAGTTCTGCTGATTTTTTTCCAGCTTTATGGAAGTAGGATTGATAAATACAAAATTGTATTATAAAACAACAACAACAACAACAAATAGATGCTCTGTAAATGTAGCCTGGAGAAGTTACTTTACCTCCATGAGTCTCAATCAACAGATGTGTAAAGTGGAGGTGATGATAATGATCCTTCCTCATAGGAGAGCTTTGATAATGGATGATAATTCATTTTATCCAAAATATATACAAATATAAAAAAAAGGCCAGGTGTGGTGGCTCACACCTGTAATTTCAACACTTGGGGAGATGGAGGATGGAGGGTCGCTTGAGGTCAGGAGTTCAAGACCAACCTGCACAATGCAACAAGACTTCAACTCTATAAAATAAACTTGTGAAACTAGCTGGGCACGTTGGTGTATGCCTATATCTCCAGCTATTTAGGATGCTGAGGCAAGACGATCACTTGAGCCCAGGAGTTGGACGTTATAGTCAGCTACAATCACGCCACTGCACTCCAGCCTGGGGTAACAGAGCAAGACCTTGTCTCATAAACAAACAAATAAATAAAATAAAATAAAAAACAATTTGAAATGAGCTTTTGCATTTTGCATTAAACTATATTAAAATTTTAAACATATTAGACATTTTTCTCATTTATACTTTTATATTCATGTACGTATGAAAAAGAACATTTTTCCCTTAAAACTCATCAGAAAAAGAAAAAAAATTCATCAGGGCTATTTGCGTATTTTTTATTTGGGAAAACAACCTTGGCTCATAAATCTATTTACATACGTAGTTTGGCTCTTATATTTGAAATCACGTATTTATTTTATTGTTTCTTATCAGTACCTTCTAGAAAATCAGAAAACCCAGCAGGGCAGTCATCATGTCAGTTTACTAGCCAGTGACTAACTATGGCATGCTAGCCTAGAGACACTTGCCTAGGAGGCCACAATCCATATTGTTAATCAACGTAAGAATGGGTGGGGGGTGGAATCTGTTGCTATTACTTCCCAGTTTTCCTGAACTTTACAGCTACAATTGCTTCTCTACATCTTATCTATTCTCATCTTTTCATGCTGACTAATGCCAGATGCTTCTTTACAATACTTGGGCAACATTAGTTTCACTGTTGTTGCCGTCAGTTGTTTTGTTTTTGTTGTTGTTGTTTTGCCTTTTGTTATTGTTTTTAATGTGTCACTAGAAGATCCTCAGAACAGGTAGCATATTAAAAATAGAAAGCCTATTTTAGAGAATGTTAATAGCAGGAATATAATATTCAAAGCATGTTGGCTAATTTCTTGGCCAACATATCCAATTTAATTTTAATCTTATTGGCAATGACATCAAATACACACCTCCAGATTGTTAAAATAGCTTGCGTGATACAACACTGAGGTACATCTTTAATATCTATTTTCTTTATTCTTTACGCAATTATATATTATGTATATATAAATTTTATAGATGGATAGATATTTAAGTGTATAATTCTATCAATTTAAACATTGTGCTGAAGTGTTAACATAAATCTAGGTCCTGCAGATTTAACTCATGATTTTCCAAAACATATATTTTTGGCTTTAAAAACAATATTAGGTATATTTCACAAGAGACCATGTACTTGCCTCAATTTTTAAGTTATGGAAGTGAACTGTAGAAAAGAAGTGTGAAACAAGTCATATTTCTACTTCCTACTTATAGCTAAGACAGCACTCTAGGGTTGGTGGAATGGTGAGAGAGAAATTGCTAATGCCTCCATGTTGAAAATGTAATGTATTACATTAAAGTAACCAAAGCTAGTTATGATATGTTGGTATGCCTGACCCATAAACCCCATTCATATTTTTACTGGCTTAATCTCCTCTGAAAAGCCCATTTAATCAATAGTATTGATAATAGAATTAATCGTCATAGAATCCTAACTCTATTTGTTTTTATATGGGAAATGAATTGTGATTTCTAAATAAGAACTTACTGAATGCATTCGTGAAATAAGTCTATTTATATGTTGGAGTTTCAAAATGAAACTCCTGACCCACAGGAAATGGCAATGTAACTAAATACAGAAGACATATCAAACAGTAACTTATTATAAAAGCAGAATGTGACAAATGCCAAACTAGTGATCTGCCTATTGAGTGTTTCTGAGGCTCCAAAGAATAAAATTACTGAAGTGAGAACAGGCTTCATAGAAGTACTGAGTTTGAGGGCTTTTTAATAATGAGTAACAAGACTTGGGGAAAAAGATACTCTGCAACAGTACAAAGGTGTAGATATCCAAATCTATAAGCCTCTCTTAAAGCTAACTCAGAAAAATATCATATTCAAGGTTTATTGAAAAAAAAAACAGAGAAGTTAAGAGTATTACTGATTGACAGGTCATTATCCTCTGCTCTTTCTCTTGCTTTCTTTGACAGATGTGAGACACACAATTTAAAGCTGGCTATAATCCTTTTCTCACGATGATATAGGGAGAAGAAGTCAGAAAGGTCTTTATGCAAGGCACAGAAAGAAGATCTGAAACTTTCTATTTCCTCCCAAGTCAGAACTGCACCATGGGTAGTATTATAAAGCAATCACATAACTACAACTTAAGCAAACCAAGCAGATTACTGGGAAACATCCTTGTTGAATAAATGGAATATCAAGGTTAAGGTAGAAATACAACTTTCGACTACAGCTTGTGACAACTTTCTATTAAATTTAGTAAACCATAGCTATAGAAATTAAAAATAATATGATGGAAAAACACAACTATGAAATATAATATCGTGAACTTTGGTGTTATGTGTAATCACAGTCCTCTCCTTGACTGCTGGACTTCACACTACTCCTTCCTTTCTCTCTCTTTCTGTCATCAGATCACCTTTTATTTTTACTTGGATTTTCTATCTTATTCTCTGATCCAAGTTTTATTCCCGTGCTTATGACTCTCAACCTCAGCTTTTTTATCTTCTTTGATCCTGAATAGGAGTATTCTGTTTTCTATCATCGTTCTCCCTTATTCATCTCTACTTCTGCTTCAGCTTTTTTCCTCTATCTTGTGATCTTTTGGGGTTTTGGGAGGTGGTTCGTCTTCATTCACAAGTTTGGATTGTGTACCTACTTTGTCAATGTCCTCTTTCTCTATCTTGAACCCTTTCTTTTTATCTTTCTTCCCTTCCTCCAACTCTTTTTTCTCTTTCAACTTGTTCCTTCTTTTTACAATTCTTCTTATGATCAGTCTTTTCGATTGTTTTTCTTAACTTTTGTTTCTTCACCAGTAGCTTTAATTCTACATAACTCATGTGTTGTTCTCTCAGCAAATAGTCATCTACCTGGGACCGGCCATCTCCTACTCTCTAAAAGAGTCCATCCACATCACAAATTTTCATTTATTTTTCTTGGGCAGCAAAATTTTCAATTGTGAAGTTTGTGGATCTAAAATTCACTATCTCAACAGTCCAACTAATTTAATAATTCCCTGGCCTTCTTCTACCTTTCCTTCAAATCCTAATTCATCAATCTGCTGCAGGAGTACATCAATTTTACATGTTAGAACCTTTTTCATTTTTATTTATTTTGTCTTTTGGACCACCAGTTCCAGGAGACTGCTGGATTTGAAAAAATGGCTGAGTTTAATTCTACATTCCACTTCTACAAGTAAGCTCTGTAGGTGCCGCCTAAACTACCTTAGAGCTAACTTTCATAAAAATTAAAGCTCTTCAGTTTTCATAGACTTTCATTCTGAAAATTTTCACATGGATGTGTAGATAAATTTTTTGCAACTGTTCCCTTCCTCTAGAGAAGAATCCTCTTATCTTCTGCCCGGCAGCAGGGTGTAGTGGGGAACATCTACCCATATATTTCTGGTGCCTCTAAATCCAGCTTCCAGGTGACAGCCAATAAGAAGCCAGACCTTCAGTCATACAGCCACCAAGGAAATGAATTTTGTCAATAATCTGGGTGAGACTAGAAGTAGTTTCCACCAGATGAGAAATAAACCAGCTGGCACCTTGATTTCAGCCTATGCGATTGAGCAGAGGACACAACTCCTTGCTCATGGAAACAGAAATAATGTGTTTGTTGATTTAAGCCACAAATTTTATAGTAACTGGGTATGTAGCAATAAAAAATGAGTACAACTTTCACAACTTTCTAAATTATTGTACCACCCAAAACTACTATTTTTATTGACAGCTATCACTCATCTCTTCTACGCTGAATTCTACCTATATGACTTTGTTCATGTTGCTTACTCCATTTAGAACGTTTGATTCACTACTCCATGCGTTTCCAAAGCCTTACTCTCTCCTTAAAATAATATATTAAACTCTGTCATCTTTGCTTAGGTATAGCAATAAAGTTAAAAGCATATATTTCATAACAAAAGCAATATTTTTGCTTATACTTTATAGGACACAGCTTTTATATTATTAGATACAAAGTTTAATTAATGAAAAATAGCACTTGATATTATAATGATTTGTAGAATGTAAAGCATTCAATGGATTATATATACATATAAAACTTCACAATCACACCTGTAATTAGTTTTATGAGCTAAGTTATTACTTTCTTAATTTGATCATGATGTTATACTAAAAACAAAGAGAAATTACTCATGTTTTACAGTATAGGAGTGTGATTGTGAAACATGGTTGCAAGTGTCTACATGTGGTTGTTTTCATTTGTATTTAGAATATTTAAAATTAAACAAATTTTAAAATTTAGTTCCTCAGTTAGAGGAGTAGCCACGCTTTCAGTGCTTGATGATCACTCACAACTAGAATCTACAGTATTGAACAGCGCAGCCATTAAATAATTGCATCATCACAGGATAATTTTTAATGTAGAATAATATTTATGAAACTTTATATCCAAAATGTATAAATAAATTTTAAACAAAATTTAATTTTAAATAATAAATTATGATTTTATTTTTAAAGACATTGAATAACATTAATGACTTCCACTTTTATTTCAGCATTTATAATTATTTAACCTTATAACATGAAAATAAGCTATATGATGCTCCATTACGTAATTATGTGATTGTCTAGAATTGAATATCTTAGAAGAGGTGAAAATACGATTTGAGGACAAGGGAAGAGAGAAAGGGGAAGGCAATAAAGGCAAGATGAAGTGAGGGAAATAGGAGAATCAAGAACCCATCATCATAGTGGAGTGGACTTTGTCTTTCTCCAAGATGCCCATCTGCAAGTTTTCGTACCTCCTCTGATACATACCTTCAAAGACCAAACCAGATGGGCCATCTCTGAAGTACTTTTAGGTAACCAAAGACTCTTAGTTAGAGATAGAGAAAAGAAATAGTAGTAATAAAATAGTAATAAAAGAGTAATACATTTTTAATAGTAATAGTAGTAACAAAATCTATGTAATTCCTAAGCACTTTAGAGAAAGAAAAAATATCATATTCTATTTTTCCATTATCTTTCTCTTGATGTCTTGAAATATCTTCCTAATCATAAGAAAAATATATTTATAGAAATATTTTGACACATAAATTGTGTATAAGGGGGGATATTACTTAATTTGGCAAATACTTTTTTTCTCTAAATTTGTTTGTATTTGACATTTATTTTGACAAAGTATTTTATGACCTTGTTTTCTCATGGTATTTTGAACCAACTACATCATATGTAAAGACCTGTGCCACAGATGGATAGCTCATCTCCAGGAGATTGAGAAATGGAGTATGAACCTTAGTTTTAAATCCATTTGGCAATTAGAACTGCAGTTTTACTGTGAACTGTCTTATTATACACTTTATCAAGATCATATGCATATAAAGTTAATTAACATGTTTGAATAATTAACCAAGTAAGAATTTCGTGATGATATCATTTTAGGATAATATATATTTATGAAATTATATATTTACTAAGAGTAGTATATGGTAAAGGGTTATGTTTAATTTAACCAATCATGAAAACTAAGATTGCTTTAACTTACCAGTAGTTCTTTTTAACACAAGAAAGTTAGATTCTTCAAACAAGATATTATGTGAAAAGTACCCTCTTATCAGAGGTGAAGAGTTAGTCTTAAAGCATCTAGAAACATCTAAACTTTATGTAAGCCAGATGTGGCAGCATGCACCTGTAGTCGCAGCTACTCGGCTGAGGTGGGCGGATAACTTGAGCTCAGGAGTTCGAGGCTGCAGTGAGCTAGGATCACACCACTGCACTCCAGTCTGCATGACAGAGTGAGAACCCATCTCTCAGAAACAAGATAAAAATTAAAATTAAAAAATAAAATTCACATAAAACAAATACAATGCAATCATCTTTATATATATATATATATATATATGAATATATTGGCTCAATCATTGATGACTGGATTGAATTTTGAAAAGGAAGGCTGCTTGGGAAAAAGCAAAAAGTGTGTCTCATAAAATTATGTAGTCTCACGTAGACTAAAATAAAAAATTCCTATTCTTTCAAGTTGGTAAGCTTTTGGGTAGATTATACTTAGAAGAGCACAGAATTAATCTGTAAACCACCACATTGCATACCTCCAAGTAAAGCAAGAGGAGCCATTTTACTTTGGACGGGCTTTGATTTACTTAGGAGAAGATTACGGAACTTCAATGTTTTTGTGGCAATTTCAATGTGGCTTCCTTAGCTGGCCAAGTGTTTCTAAGACATTCTATTGATACCCATCACATCTTCCACTGCCACTCCATTGCAATTCCATCACTATCAGCCTTTTTCTAACTACCTGTGTTTCCTCTCATCCTCTCCAGATAGGATAAGAATCATCCCTGTCTTTCAACTTGCCTAAAACCTAAGCTAGTGAAGGAAATTAATGACAAGAGAAGTGAGAAAGTAGCCAGTAGAATAAATACCAATGGCTATCTTCTATACCCAGTCCCCATTGCTACCAAAAAGTAGTTTCTTCCTTATGTCTGAGCCTGGGTATCTCTCTTTTTACAGCTACTGTTGTAGCTCCTCCAACGTAGAATTGATTTATACAGTCTGAAGAGTGATTGAAAGCACAATTTCTGCTCCAAATACTGGGTATTGCTTCAGTCATTGATCTACCCAGCATAATGAATGGTATCAGTTATAGATCTAAGTGAAATTTGGGAAAGGCATGGGATTTTGAGACCCTCTATAAAAGAGGCTTTTGCACCACTTCCAGAATAAAATGTTTTACAGTGATTGGCAGAGTTTTCAAGAGGAAATATAATGATATGCAAGAAAGAGAGAGATTGTTCTATTTAGATCCTTAGGACTATCAGGAATTGACTACATAATTGTGGAACCTATTGGAAAATAAAATTACATGGAATCTTATTTAATGTCATTAAGAGTTTCAAAAATGACACACTAGAGGATTAAACTAAGTCTGGGATTCATCTATGTCCCTGGCAGTGAGACTGGGCCAATTGCTTGCCCATGAAGTCAGTCTGGCAAGAATATTTAAGTTTTTAATTTTAAATTGTTATGGATACATGACAGTTGTACATATTTATGAGGTACATATGATACTTTAATACAAGCATATAATATGTAATGATCAAATCAGGGTAATTGAGATATTCATTACATTAAGCATTTATCATTTATTTGTGTTAGAAACATTCCAATTCCACTCTTTTAGTTATTTTGAGAGGACACTAAATTATTGTTAACTATAGTCATCCCATTGTGCTATTTAACACAACATCTTATTCCTTCTATCTAACTGTATTTTTGTATCGAATAACTGTCCCTTCTCCCTCCACCCCGCCCACCACACTCGCTAATACTCTTTCCAGATGCTGGTAACCATCATTATACACTCTATCTCCATGAGTTCAATTTTTTTTTAGTTCCCAGATATGAGTGAGAACAAACAATATTTGTCTTTCTGTGTCTGGCTTATTTCACTTAACATAAGGCCATCCAGTTCCACCCATGTTTTTGCAATTAACATGATTTCATTCGTTTTTATAACCAAATAATGCTTTATTGCATATTTGTACCGTATTTTTTATCCATTTGTCCAGTGATAAACACTTAGGTTGATTCCATATTTTAGCTATTGTTAATTGTGCTGCAATAAACACAGGAGAGCAGATGTTTCTTCAATAAACTGCTTTCCTTCCTTTTGGATAGATACCCAGTAGAGGGATTGCTGGATTATATGGTAGTTCTATTTTTAGTTTTCTGAGGAACCTCCATACTGTTCTTCAAAGTGGTTGTACTAATTTACATTCCCACAAACAGCATATGAGGGCTCCCCTTTCTCTGCATCCTCACCAGCATCCCCTATTTCCTGTCTCTTTAATAAATGTCACTTTAACTGGGGTGAGATTATATCTCATTATAGCTTTGATTTATATTTCTCTGATGATTAATGATGGTGAGCATTTTTACATATACCTTTTGGCCACTTGTATGTCTTCTTTTGAAAATGTCTATTGATATCTTTGCCCATTTTAAGTTAGATTAATTTGATTATTAATATTACTTCTGGCAGCAGAAGTTTGTTTTACTTGTCTTTTATTTTTTCCTATCGAGTTCCTTGAGCTTGTCAGGAATATTTTTTAAAGTTAGCTGTTTTTTTTTTTAAGAAATCTTAGCAATTTTTGACTTTTCAAAAATATCATGTCATTTTCTCTTTTTTTCTTTTTGCTGCCAGAAGTAATATCCCTTAAAAATATGACACTATTCTGTGATTGTTTCCAGATAGTCTTAAAGGAGAGAAATCACAACATGGCTGGCTACCTCCTATTGCAGGATAAGCGTAGAGGAAATCTTCTCAGCAAAAGATAGTAGCAAGAAAAAAGGAAGAAATCACCAACAGAAGGCTTCTAGAAAGAACATCAAGAGTATAATCTAGATTCCACAGCTCATAGCTGACTCTAAGGTGATTTGAAGCTAGATTAGATTCGGCTCCAAACGCGGTGTAAAATGAATCCATGATCCAATGTAAAGGAGGTTATTGGAGGAAAAATACTTAAGTGAGTTGGAACTTTAAAGGCACATCCAATATCATGGCTCAGTTCTGGGGTAATTAGCATACATTATGGGACTTTGAGAACTTCCCCCCACTATCTTTAGTAAAAATCTTAACATGACATTTTGCAACCATTCCATTTAGAGAGTTGGCAAGAGTTTGTACTTAACAAGAAAAATCTTACAAATGTGAGTCCTATAAGGCATTTGCTATATCAAGAATAGATTTTAAAATAAATAAAATTGAAACAACAAAAACAAATCCTCAAAGCAGAGGAAAACTTCTTTTCTTTGCGCAGTATAATTTGTCTTCATGTGCAAGGTAGGAGAAATATGTGTTTAGCAGGTTTTCAGTTTAGAATCTCTTCTGTAATAAACAGTAAAGAAAAGAACCAGCTGTCTAACATCACCTAATCTGAATGAAGGTAAAACTTAATTTGAATTATTTAAGCAACAATTAGCTAAATAAGAATAGTCTAGTTGTGTCTCATCCAGCACCCCTTTTCGTCTCAGCCTGCAATGTAATCTTGGACCTGTTTATGTAGAATCTATACTTTCTTGAGTTTTATTCAGAGTATAAGCAGACATAAATTTTCTTTTTTAGTTCTGTTCAGAAATAAACTTTTCTTTAAGTCTCACAGTCTATATGTATTTTACTATCACAATTGCAAACTATAAGGCAAGGTGGTCTCCTTAAGATGGAATTAGCCTTTCAAACATGTTGGTGATGTAAAAACTCGGAAGAGTTCCCCTGATACTGTTCTTCAAAAATTGTACTTAAAAATTCAAAAAGCATTCAGAGAATTAAAGAGGGCCTAGTGTTTGATTTCCTTTCTGTTTTTTTTTTCAATTTTAATAGGCTAGGTATCATTGTGAAAAATATTGTCAGATTATTAAATAATATTAGTTGCAAGGTTACATGTCAGAATAATGATGCTGTATGTAACTATTTTCTAGCTAATTAAACTTGAAAATATTAAAGCCTAGAAAAAGCTCTGTCTAATGGAGGCTTGTCACATGCTGCAAGCATTTTCTATCTAGTTTCATTAACTCTGGTATTATAGATCATACTATGACATTGCTAGCTCAACTGTTATGGTATGATGTTTTAAACTCTCAAAGTGTTTTCAGATACTCTTCTATGATTATCTCAATAAATATTCAGGTGAGGTAAGTAAGGCTGACTTGGTGACCTCATGTTCTTCATGTAGACATAAACTTAGAGTAATTTAGAAAAGCTATAAGAGTGTCACATCTATTTTTGCTTTTATTTTTGCTAATTATCTAGATTCCATAAATGTTCCCTGTGTAATTTGCATGCATATTCTTTTGAAAACAACAAAAATTTATTTGAAACACAGGTAGTACCATTTAAATCTATACTTTTACATTATACTAATGCATGATAGTAAGTCATTGAAATTTACTACAATTTATGAGACATTCTTAAATCTTTCAATTTAAAAAACTAAGTAAATATTGATAATATTTGAAAAGTTGAGGATTAAAGACTTATTTGAAGTATTTTTCAAAAGTTCCATGAAATAGCAGGACATTTAGTAATTATTAATAAAGTATATTCAATTAAATAAAGTAGCTTCCAGAGATGCCCTTTTAAATTGTCATCAAGAGGTGGAGCTGTTTAATGTTTAGTGTAGTGAAAATTGGATATAAGAAATGGAATTAAAGGATTTCACACAGCATTTTTTACTATCATAGGATATCTTAATGTTCCTATATACCTGCTATATTATATTATAGTTTTAATTGCTGATCATCTCTTCTTACATTTTTTTCAAGGCACCATGTAGCTTCAATGTGAATAAACAACCACTAGATGGCAAATTTTCCATTTTTAAGGACACCTATAGACGGTATATCTAATTTTGAGATGGATTACATGCTTTATACTTAGTCAATATTTAATAAATTTACTTTTTTTGTAACTTTTAGCTTCTTACTCAAAAAATAATAGCAGTAAAGTTCAGTGTAACATGTCAAGAACACAGAAAACGGTCTTATAATTTTCTGGTAATAAATATTAAAAATATGGAATTTTACTTACACTATTCTCTCTGATATAAACACATATGAGAAGTTTTTTAAGTTTTACTACAATTTAATAATACAAATTTTTGTAAATTGCACTATACAGTGAACACTACTATTATTCAAGACGTTCTATATAAGTAAAAATTCACTCATTCTCTTCCCTCCATCACAGAATTTACATTGTAAAATTCTGCCCCATTAATGTAAAGCCTATGAGCAGTATTCATACTTCCCATTGTTCATCTAGTATTGGCAATGAAGATAAAGGAAAAAAGTTTCCTATGGTTACACAGTGAAGCCTTCTGTGCAGAGATGCTTACTAGAAAACTATTTTGACTTCCCTTTTTCTCATCTCCTATCAAGAAGAAGGCAACAAGACTCAATGTACATATTTCAGCATCAAATTCTGTAAAGTAAGTGTAATGGATGACTCCTTGGGCCATATAACAAACTCAAGAAGTATTTGGCCCCAACATATGATTCAAGGCAAGTGAGATTTACATTTTTATGCAAAGTAAGGATAATAAATACAATATATAAGTTTATGTGATTTATAATAAACATTAAAAAGAAATACACCGTACAGTAAGCTTTGTCTCATAACATTTTTTCATTTAATCGTAGTTTAATGAAAGTTGTTAATTAAACTAAGATTAAACATTAGTTTAAACATTAAACTAATGAACAGCTTTCATTAAACTAAGGTTTAATTAAAAAGTTGTTAAATGTTTTATATGGCAGAATAGTATTTCATTATATGACTATTAACAAATTTATTTATTCATTCTTAATCTATTTATGTATTCTTACACTTATACAGCACTATCTTGATTAATGTAGCTTCATAACAAGTCTGGAAATAAGGAATGTTAGTTCCCAAATTTTTTAATTTTTCAAAAAATTATTTTGTTTATTCTAGGTCCTTTGAATTTTTATGTAAATTTTTAGAATAAACTCATCAATTTGTAACAAAAAAGCATGCAAAGATTTTCTTCAGTGATATGTTCATTTTATAGATCAACTGGAGAAGAATTAACCACATTAGTAGTGAGTCTTCTGATCTATGAATATTATATATTCATATTTCTTCATTATGTGGCTCTTTCTTCTCAGCATGGTTTTTCAGTGTATGAGTCTTTCACATCTTTTCTCATTTTAATTATTTCATAATTTATTAATATTATAACATGTATCATCTTTACAATTAAATGCCCAATTATTCATTGTTAATATATAGAAATCCAATTGAATTTTGTATGTTTATTCTGTATCCTGCCACGTTGCTAAACTTGCTACATTTTTTGTTGATTTCATCAATTTTTTTATAGACAATTGTATCTGCAAAAAGTTTTATTTCTTCATTTTTACAGATATGATCAATTTGTATTCAAATAAAAAGTTTTGTATTTTTAGTAGAGACGGGGGTTTCACTAAGTTGGCCAGGCTGGTCTTGAACTCTTAACCTCACGATCCACCAACCTTGGCCTCCCAAAGTGCTGGAATTACAGGCATCAAGCCTTTTTAGTACAACAGGATTTTTGCTTATATTTATATTTCAAGATCTTCAAAACCATCTTTAATTTTGCTCAGATTATCTGTATCTTCATCAGATCTTTTCTTTAAAGTTTTAAATAACTATCTTAAATGAAGAAAAGTAAACTAATTCTTATCTGACCTAAATCAATATGAAAATTTCAGACCATTTGTTTTTTACAACTACCACAAACATACCTAAAATTATTTTAGATGGTACAATAAAATCAATAATGTGATGTATTGGTCATGACATTGAGACTCTGATTAAAATGCTGCCCGTTTTTATGCCCAGAAACTTGATTTAATTCCAACATATGCTACAGATAACAGTTTTCTGTATATTCTATAAGTGTTCTTGGTCAAAAATAACCAAAATTTGACTTAACACGTAGACATGAGAAGCATAATACCTGAGGATACATAAATTATCTTCGGAGACTTGTAAAAAGAAACCAACAAACACAAATATCTGATTAATATTATATTCTATGTTAGCCAGATACCAATTTTGATTACATATGTAGGCTTTCTTTATTTTTCTAAACAATTTGAAATAGTACCATAGAAAGGCTAATCATACAGTTTACAAAATATTCATTAAATATTTATAGAAGAAAAATACAATATTGTCCTTCAACTAGCATGTTTCATTGTTGTAATTTAAAAATTCCTATTGCATCTTGTATTTATATATAAGTACATCGTAGTATAAACTATAGTTTATACTACCTTTCTTACAAGTAGTTCTGGAGTTTTGGGTACCTGAAAATCCAATTCAATAGCCGTATATATATATAATTTTTTTTTAAGACGAAGTCTCGCTTTTGTCCCCCAGGCTGGAGTGCAGTGGTGCGATCTCGGCTTACTGTAACATCCGCCTCCAGGGTTCAAGCAATTATCCTGCCTCAGCCTCCCAAGGAGCTGGGATTACAGGCACTTGCCACTACGCTTGGCTAATTTTTGTATTTTTAGTAGAGATGGGGTTTCACCATGTTGGCCAGGCTGGTCTCGAACTCCTGACCTCAGGCGATCCACCCACCTTGGCCTCCCAAAGTGCTGGGATTACAGGCGTGAGCCACCACATCTGGCCAACAGCCCTATTTCTTACGATTGTTTTAGTTTCTCTAAAGCACACTTGCTCAGAGAGAAGGGTGCCTAGATATTGTGGACTCCTGGGTAGAACACCATGTAACGTTTATAAATTCATCCTAACATGGACAAAGTAAGCTTTCCCCAGATAAGGTATTATTTTTGCTAGTTTTGGTTTAAATAATAGTAAACTATGTAACACAGAAACCTAGGATAAATTAGCAAAAAAAAAAAAAGTAAAATTGAGTAAGTTTGTTCCATTATATTATTTTTTACTCTAAAATTTGGGGTGGTAAAGAAGATGAATATTATTTCACTTTAGTTTCATAAAAGTATAGTTTGAGAACCACGTTCCTGAGAAAGTAGTCCTTTATCATTTTCAAAGTTGGTTATCCCCTTGACTGAAGCAGAGATGATTATTGTTTTAAACAAGTGCCTGGTACATGTCCCACTAATCTCCATGAGATTTTTAATGGTGTGTGCTCTCTTTCAGTGACAATACTTTATCAATAGTTCCAATATTCATAAGCAGATTTTCTATCCTAAAGCCCTAATTTGGTCTCCAAAATAATTATTTCTTTCCATTTCTAGGTTATATTTGCATATTGTTTATTAATTATAAAATAAAATACACTGAATGAACTATAATTTAGAAAATAATAAGGTGTTTTCTAACTTGGGCTAAGAAGTCATCTTTGACTAAGACTTATCTAGAATTTTTCCATCACTGTCAATTTAAGAAGTCTATTTAAACATTCAAACACAATCTCCACCAAGGGAAAAAGAAAATTATTTCTCCATAACCTCAGATGCTGCCTCTTTTCTTTTGTTCTGTTTGTTTGTCTAAGCATAGAGAAATAAGATTGGGCAAAATGGCCAATATGGTATCTGGAGTCAGATACAATGGGTTAAAGTCCAGCCTTATTAATAACAAGTCTGTGATTCTAGGAAAATTAATTACCCTCTTTATATTTCAGTCTTCTTATCTATGTAATCATTATACCAGAGGGATACATAAATGTAGCAGGATTATAAGATGTTATTAATTTTAACTTACGCATATAAATATTCAACATGCTAACTGGCAAAAAGCAAGTTTTTAATCAATGCCACTAAATATGATTATATCAAATATTTATTCATTTGACAGTATTTATTGAGTAACTACCTGCTCCATGATAAGGGTAGAATGATGAGTAAAACAGACATACTCCTCTCCACTTGGAAATTCACTTACAGACAAACAAAATCAACACAGATATTCATATATGGTTACAAGCTTCAATAAGAAATTTTTTAAAAAGTAGAGAACAGTTACTCTAAGAAGACAAAACACAGGATATGAATTTGTTTGGGTGATGAAGAACTCCTTTCCTGGGAAAGGTACAGCACGTTTATGCATGACATCTCTGTGATGAATAGGGATGAACTCAGGAAGGGAGGAGTTAAGGAAGGGATAGTCTCTATGCAAAGAAGGAAAACAACTTTGTGAGTTCCAGAGGCAGTGAAAAATTCTAGGGAAGGATATTA
Organism: Pan paniscus; assembly: GCF_029289425.2. NCBI lineage: Eukaryota > Metazoa > Chordata > Mammalia > Primates > Hominidae > Pan > Pan paniscus. Next base: position 71,680,634 of record NC_073263.2, read on the forward strand.
AGTCTGGAAAACAGAGGGTAAGGGGAAGGTTGGTAAGTGAATGGCCTACATAGCAGACAAAGGACAGAGCATTCAGAACCAGGTAATCCATGGTATAGATTGTCATCAGTTGGCGTCCATAGTATAAACTGTAATCAGCGAGTGTTGGAAGTCCTTTGGTGGGGAAAAAGGAGAATGAGGGAGTGAGCGATGTGGAAAAATATTTCACCATTCTTAATTTTTATTGACTTCAGTGTAGAGAATGGACTTGAGGAGGCAAAGATAATGAGGGGAGGTGATAAGAGATGGAGGTTGCAAAACTAGAGTTGAAAGAAGATCGTAGCTTAGATTAGGCGCAGACAATGGCTGTGAAGAGATGTGGGACATGCATAGGAAAGATTTTCTAAGCAAAAGCAGCAATTCTTGAAAGAATAGTGAAATTGAGGGGAAAGAAGATATTGACCAATGTGACCCTGGAATTCTGGCTTGCACAAACTAATTCGTAGAAAGCTATTCTCTGAAATACAGTAGAAGGAAATTGAGCAAGACAGAATAAGAATTATAAGCTCAATTTTGTACATGTTATATTTGACTGGACTCTATGACATCTATCAAAGAGGTCAAGAAGAGAGGTGGCTATGTAAGACTACAGTTCAGGAGAGGGGAGGGCTAGATTTAGAGATGCAAATCTGTAAAGACAGTTTATGGATGGTAGCTAAAACCATGGGATAAAATGACTGCACTCTGTAAGAATTCAGAATCTAAAAAATCAAGCAGTTAAAACATGACATGTCTTCTCCCACTCACATCACTATAAAATGCAAGAATATAAATATTGCTCTTTGGTGTTTTAGTTTACTACATATGGAATCTTGGGCAGAAATATCCACAACAAAAATATATGGTTATCTGAATATCCAGGAAATCATATACTTTCTAATGTATATTTAGACAGGGAAGTATAGAAATTAATGATTAATAGGCCAGTGAACTATTATAGGAAAAGTATTGTTTATGTGGTCAAGGTAGTAGAGCACTGAGATTTATTTAGGGTGGGATGCAGGTAGTGAGCATTTAATTTAGTAAGGTAAGAAAAAGGTTGGGTTTTGGCCCTAAATTGGTTTACCGCAATATTTCCCACTACCTTTATGTTTCAAGTCTATGATAATTTGACCTTTCCAGAATTCTGAGATTGTGAGCAACTTTCCCCAAATGTCCTCCATCTGCTGTTCTAACCAGTTTACTCAACTGAGCTAGTCATACTTGTCTAAAGCAATGTTCTAACTAGTATAAAACTAAATGAATAAAGAGAAGATCAATAAAATGAATAAAGATAATGTCAGAGAAAGGGCCAACTCATGTTTTATATGTAAGGATTAATTTAGCAGAAAAGTCAGAATTTATAAAATACAATGCTCATTATTAAATATGACATCATTGTTTGGTGATATGATAATGACCTAAGTGATAAAAATTGTCATACAGCGTTCATATAGTTTATGTAGTCACTGATCATCATAAACACCATGTAGCTTTTCTGGATGTGCTGTCACAGAAAAAAATTAAATCCACATTACTCATGATTTTGCATACATTTCTAAAGCATAATAAAATTTCCATTCAGTATTTTACTTTGGAAATGCTGTCTTTTCTGGGCAGTGACTCCTACTTTTACTGCATATTAAAATATTATATACTGATAATGATTAATTGCTAGTTTTACTAGTGTGGTTTTCAGTCAATCATGAGCAGAGAACCAATTCTCTATGAAAATTTAAGAACATATAAATCCATCAAATACATACAGTGCTAACTGATTTGTCTAGTAAGAAACTGCCCAAATTGGACCTGATTTTCAATAGTTTACACATGCCTAATCTCATAAGATAATTTGATTCCAACAATAAAGATGATTTTGGTTGGTAGATGGGTTAATTTAGGAATTCTTATCACTCACAACTCTTTGTGAATAAAAATAATAAACTATTTTCAAAAGTAAGAAACTTGTTAAGTCTGGTGTTTTTTCCCTAACTAAACTGTTTGTTCTGTTATTAGTTTTAATTTATTATAATTTCTTAAGTCACTACTCCATTAATGTTTTCAAAACTCCAAATTACATAAAAGTCTTTATAAACTACTAATGCTGAATATGCCTTATTTTAAAATGTATTTGGTATAAAGTAAACTTTAAGAAAATATGAAACATTAATATTTCTAGGAGCTTATTCAAAGAATTTAAAAATTGACAAACACACATAATGTTTAAATTTCTTCCTGAGCTGTTAGAGTCTCAAAACTATCAGTTTTAATAAAATAGTAACAGATAAATACTTAACCTAGTTTCCTTTTAAATATATAAGGTGAATTGCTTAATGTTTCTGGATAATTCCTCCCAAAAAGTGTTTATATTTACTCAACAAAAGGGTATAAAAATTTCAGTACATTTGATTTTTTAAATTATAAAATTATAGGTAACTAGCATATTAAATATCTTTTAATAACATTTTATAACTTCATAGTATTCATAGTACCTAACGTTATAATTCTTTTTCCTAAAATATTTCACTTAATGGAATGATAGATAAACTTATATTTAGGTCTCCTATATATGGAAAAACCATTGACACAATTGATAATTCCAGATTATACTTCTCCCTCATTAAAATTATCTTACATTATAGTACATGTCTTAATATAACATTAGAATATGTTCAATCTCTGAAAATTAAAATTAAAAAATATATATAACGCATATAATTGAAAATTTTTAAGGATATTTTTAAATCTATAACCACATATGTCAGCATAATTAGGGAGCACATATATATACATACACACACACATATACACATATAGGTTATACATATATAATTTTATCTATTCTTTTTGGTACTTAATCAAATTTATAAGAAACTGATTCAATCAACCAAAAGACTAAAAAAGATGCTTCTGTTACTAATTTGTTACTGTGTAGTAATTAAAATTTCTTAATATATACATTATCATTTTCCTATATTTCTCCTGTAGTTCTTCTTTAATAATGTATTCTCATATCACATGAATCTAAATGCAAATCATTTCATATCCTGACTATATTCCAAAACCAGTAATGATGTGGTTTAGAATAGTAATGAGTCAATTCTCTCAAAATGTAAAACTTGGGAGTTTTATGTCTATGAAGGATTTTCTGTAAGTCTTTAAAGTAGCAGAACTCTACACAAAGAAGCATAATATTTGAAATAAACTAGAAATAAATATTGAGCTGTTTACCAAGGAGACAAAATTTCAATACTGAGCCAACAAATCACAACAGCTAAATGCAAAGGGACTCCACGACAGTTTAACTCAAAGACTTACTCTGAACAAGGCAAAAGTGAACACAAAGTAAAAGGACCAGAAGAGAAGTTGGGACAGAGAATAAGACGACTGCATTTCAGGAGCAAAAAGAGAGGTAAAATAATGTTGCTGTCCAGTGGCCTCATTTTGTCCACCTCATTACTCCTGGAATAGATTCAAACCACAGGGACCTTAGATAATATGCTAAGTCAGTTACTAGGCCAATATATGAGATGCATTCTGACGATGTGTAAAGCAAAATTTCACCTTCAGATAATGGAACGACTGATATAATTTAATGACGGTAGATGACAGAAGAACACCATAATCTCAGGAATATGAGAACTATTCCACTTGAAGACTTACAAAAATGCATGTAAGTTCAATGGGTGGCTACAACTTTGAAAACTTCCAAAAAGAAAAGTGAGGTGTCTGAACCAATAGAAATTATGAGCAAACTTGTAATGAAATTAGAACTTGAGTAATCAAAACCAGGGTGGCATCTCTTAACCCACATTTTCAACCTGAAACATTTTAGACTTAGTAGCCACATGAGCACACGCGGTGAAATGAGTGGAAATTGAGAGATGCTTGGAAGCCCCGTGGGGACTTACTGTACCTGTGTCCACATCCTTCACCTGTTGCCTGGCTAGAGTTGTCTGGCTCCACTTTGAGCTCTTGCAGAACCAGCCCTTTTTCGTGTGGTCCAGGAAAGTCCATGCCTGGCACCACCTCCTCCTCTAGGGACTCCACGTAGAAGAGAGTCCTGGCTGGCTGCTGAGTGCCCTGCCCAGGAGCCCCTTGCTGCAGCCTCGTGGCAACTGGAAGCAGGGTGCCATTCAGCGGATTGAAGGAAGAGGAGGAAGAGGACGGGGAGGACGAGGAAGAGGAAGAGGAGGAAGGCTTCTTCCAGAAAGTGCTCACTCCGCTTCTCTCTTGGCTTTTGAGCAGGCGACTCTGGCTGGGTCCCCAGTGCTCAAAGCTGCCACTGCCGTCCTGTTGCAGGCAGCCTCCCCCCGCCGGGCCGCTGGTGGAAGGTGACGGGTGGCTGAAGAGTTTCCAGCGGAGTCGCAGAATGTGCTTCACATCGAAGTCTTTTCGCCCAGAGCCTGACATGCTTTACGCACAGAAGGCAAAAGGCTGGCAGCTCACGCAGGAGTAGGCTGGTCAGCAGGTGGGGGAGGACAGCGGGGCCCGGGGGCGGAGGAAGAGGCGGGATGCGCCCTCTGCACCCCTAGAGCCAGAAGACGCGAGGCGGGCTGCGCGCCCTGCCAGGCGAAGGCTGGAGCGCAGACGGCAAAGCCGCGCGTTTCAGCCGCGGTCGGGTCCGCAGGACCTGGGCGTGGGGACACCACCAGGCAGGAGCAGAGGCAGGACTGGGACGCCAAAAGCTGAGAATCCTCGATGCCCGCGCGAGAGCCCCGTGTTATGGCGAGGTGGGACGACCTTAGGCTGGAGATGCGCGAGGGAGGGAGGTCTGAGCGCTCCGAAGCTCCGGAGGCGGCTGCAGCTGGATACACCTCACTGGGATGCGCTTGTGGCAGAGCCTTAGTAGGGAAGGTGGTGGCGTTCTTGTCCTTGCGGCTCAGAGTTCAGTGTCTGGAGAGCGCAGAGAGAAAGAGCCCCAAGTCTCAAGGAAGCATACCCCTCGCCAGATCTCTTGGTGCACCTGCGCCCCTGTCCCTGGCCTTTTCGAGGATGCCCTGATAGCCTGCCGGGTGGCTCTGAGAAAGTCAATTGCTTTCTGCAATGCCAGAAGAGGTGGTTTTATATAGTCAGTTTGTAAAAGAGAAAAATAGATATTCTAGCGCATATAGGGAGGCAAAAGAAAAAGCCCGCCTGTGAAGCTGTCAAGGTCCTCACAGTACAATTTTCTCTCTGCCTCAGCGCCTCCTCCTCCCCCGTAAGTGACGCAGATGTGCACTGGGGCCTATACGGAGAGATGGAGGGAGGGAGGGAGGGAAGGCTTCAATCTTCTTTATGCAAGTGAGACTGCTGCTCTTATTGTCCCCTTGCGTGGGTCTTGTCACCTTTTTTCACCCTCCTTCCTCACTACATTACTGTGTAGTAATACAAGGAAAGAAAACAGGCATTATGCTTTTGCATCAGTAAACACCACACATGAATCATGGCAGTGTAAACTTAATAGGCTGCCATCAGTTTGCAGGTTGCAGGTTAATGGCTTGAATTATTTAATGAACCGCGTCTTTTAACCTTTAGCCTTAGTTTCTCTGTAGTGAGACACAGAAGAAACGGATGCTGCCGTCAAAATGTGATGATGCCACCATCCTGACACTAACATTGTGATTCTGCTATTAAGGCACCCAGGCAGTGCTTCACTCCTGGGGCCAGAGGCGTACGGTAGAAATTTGAAGATGGGCATCTGAACACGGGGGACGGGTTTTGCGAAATCAGTGCATTTGGTGTGTAGCCTCGGAATGAAAGCTGTTATCAGTGTAAATCAAGAATGGAATAAAATGATAAAAGAGAATTTCAAGGTATAACCTTCTAGTACATAAATCATTGTATACTATGCATGGAAGAGTTTAGGCAATAAATGAGAATAGCCGAAGGCTACTTACTATCTTGCAAATAGGCATTTGGAGCTGTGTTTTTCCCTTATATCTATACTTAGAATGGTGAGGATTGCGATCACTTTCAGTACATGACTACTTGGAATGTTTTAACCTTTCCTTTAATGAGCCATTAAAATAGAACCCAGTAGTCTTTGTTGAAGGCAAAGGGACCAGAAAGGCAATGTGTTCCCTAACTTAACCAAGAATATGGTTGTTGTCCATTGATGAAATTCACAGTTTCAGTAACCCCCAACAGAGCATAGGAATCAACCACTGAAGTGCAGTTAGGCTACTGCTCAGTTACCACCAAGGTTGAGCTGTAAACGTAACCAGAAACCAAAGCTAAATTTGGAGTCCTTAGGCAAAGTTGGACGCTTTAATAAAATAAGAAATTAAGTGCACAAAAGACCTATTTTTAGGGGAATAAAAATCACTATAGTGCTTTTAAAATATTGATTTATGCCACAACAGCTGGACTGCAATCCCTTGTGCCTTGATTTTTCTCTCAGTATTCAGTGATTTTTTGTTTGTTTTTTGTTTATTAAGCAAAAAACCCTTAAAGCCAACAATGGTGACAGATCATTTTTATCCAACAATGGAATCAAGTAAGCATTTCCCTTAGGGAAGAAAATAGTTTATGAAATTACACATCACAAACAGGACAGAGGAAATTTTCCATCAGAAATAATGTTGAAAGTTGAAGTGCATGTAATTAATTTATATAGAAATTAGTGCTTCATGGATTATGTCACTTGATTTATTTAAAATAACATAAAATAAGTCAAGTCTCTGTATCTATATTTTTCATTCACCATTCAAAAACTGTAATATAAAATTTATTTGTTATTCTAAAATTTAATTTTGCAGTTCCTTTTTCTCTGCAATACTAATAAGAATATTCCACAGTTAAAAGTTATATGTTTAAAGGACAATATTTTACATGACCCTAAGGAGATATAACATTAATTTGTGGTATAAAGGAACATGAATTAAAAATACTGTCACATTTAGCAGATGGTGAATAAAGCCTATTTGTTAGTCTTGTAGTAACAGTATGTTTAAAGCACTGCCAGAGCCAATTATGTAAATATAGGTACCTTTCTATATTTGTCAATCTGAATACAATATATAAGTTTGAAAAAATCACTCTTCTTGGGAATATATTTAAATAAAATTCAACTTTATTATCAAATGAAAATATTTTGAATTTAAGAATTAAATTATGCATGAAGTTATGTTAAACTGAAATGATTGACAAAGATGATTATATTATTTTCACTTGATTGTTACCGTACTACAGTATTGTAGAAAAGGAAGGAGAAAATAAAACAAGAAAAAAAATGGAAGAAAGAGAGGAAAGTGAGAAGGACGAGAAGAGAAGGAGAAAAAAGAAAGAGGGAGAGACTGCGAGAGAGGGAAAGACAGAGACAGGAAGGGAGGAAGGAAAATAATTTGGTTGGATATTATGGCTTAACTTGGCATATTAGATAAAATCCTTGAAAAATATACTTTGTAAAATACTGCACTGATTAATTTATCTATTATTCAAAAATAAAAAACTTTGATTGATCACTTAGGTCCAATGTAAACTAGTAACAAATATGAAGGAATTGGTCCCATACAGCTTGCTGGAAGAACTCACAAAAGAGGACTGTTTAACCAGCCATAATTAATAATTGACTTGTGAGTCAATTAAATTAAGATTTAAGATAACCAAGCTTATAGGCAAGAAGACATTGACATAATAAAGACCATTTTTAACAATCCCAACAAACACACTTTGTTTTAAAGACAGAAACTATTTAATTATTCTAACACTATTGAATTAAATTGAACTGTCAGTTGAATCAATCAGAGTCTTTCAAATGAATGTCCGTATGGTTGCCATAGTTTCCTGAAACGCTAAGCAAAAAGGTTAATCGGGATACAGAAAATCTGTAGAATGCTCAAGTATTTACTGTAATACACAAATACAAAACTCTTCGCATAAGTATTAAGTCAAGCATGGGTGTAAAATGTATCACACTGAAAGTTTCTACAACTCAAATATTTAAACAATAAGCAAAATTGGCTTTGGATTTGTTTTAGTCCATTATCTGTTACTTGTATTAGAAAACCTGAAGGTGGGTAACTTATAAAGAAAAGGAATTTATTTATTATAGTTATGGAGGCTGAGAAGTCTAAGGTCTAGGGGCTGCATCTGGTGAAGGTCTTCTTCCTGGTGGGGACTCTCTGCAGAGTCCTGGAGCTGCACAGGCATCATATGGCAATGGGGTTAAGCATGCTATCTCAGGTCCCTCTTCCTTTTCTTATAAAGCCACTAATCCCACTTCCATGATAACCCATTAATACATTAATTCATGAGGTTCTGCCCTCAAGACCCAATCACCTCCTAAATGCCCCCCTCTCAATATTCCACAACAGAGATTAAATTTCAACATGAATTTTGGAGGGGACAAAAATTCATACCATAGCAGAATTCAAGAATTTTCTAGACTGAAAGCTTCTCACTTTTAGTGACTATTTTCTAAACAAGCACAATTAAATGTATACTTTTCCAGGAAAAGCGATTTTTTTTTGTATCTTTTTGGCAGGCCTTCTGCAATGCCTAGAAATTTCTTCTACATGATAATACTCAACAAAAACATTTGAATGGCTAATTATGCTCAAATTTGAAAGTTCATGCCTTATAATGGTTCCTGTGATTTTGTCTTTGATTAATTTTAATAAGATGTATTTATATACATTTTATTAGTCAATTTTTACACTGCTATAAAGACATTCCTGAGACTGGGTAATTTAAAAGAAAATGAGTTTAATCAGCTCACAGTTCTGTGGAGTGTACAGCCTTCTGCTTCTGGGGAAGCCTGAGGAAACTTATAATCATGGCAGAAGGCAAAGGGGAAGCAGGCACGTCCTACATGGCTGGAGCAGGAAGAAGAGAGAGCTAATGTAAAGGTGCCACACACTTTCAAATAACCAGATCTCATGAGAGTTCTATCATGAGAACAGAAAGATGGACGTCCACCCTCATGATTCCATCACCTCACACTAGGATCCTACTCTAGCACCAGGGATTATAATTTGACATGAGATTTGGGTGGGGACACAGAGCCAAACCATATCATACATTAATATAAAATATTATTTAAAATTAGAGAATACCATTTAAAATAATTATATAGAACTCTTGATGTATACATTAAATAAAAATTGTTTTGCAGTGACTTTTTTTCCCAAAATGATTGAAACATAATACCATATAGCACTAATGCTAAGTTATCCCATGCATAATCAAGGGTTCCTACCTCTTAAAACAAATACACATAACCATTCAGGGTCTATTAATCTTCATTACAGTATGGTTATAGTTTACTTAAGTGGCAATTAAGTGACTGCTTAATAAACATTTGTAGGTATTCATTGATCCCCAGGGGCCATTTTAATCCACTCAACCTCCTTGGTTTATTTGACCTTTTGATTTAGATCTGGCAATACATTTGTATAGTTGAGGAATTCTTATATAAATTGCTGAGTTAATTTCATTAGTATGTGAATTCAAAATGGCATTAAAATAGTGGATTTCTATTAATGATGAGCCAGGTTTTATTTGTGTGTCTTTTTATTTCCCAAAATTCTGTGCAGAATATTGACAGTGGTTTATGAACATTCATTATTTTCACTTTTGTGCTGGGTCCTGTCTGGTTAATCACACTGCTGAGGGACTTCATATACATATATACATATATACATATATATATATATATATATATTTTTTTTTTTTTTTTTTTGAGATGGAGTCTCGCTCTGTTGCCCAGGCTGGAGTGCAGTGGCATGATTCCTGCTCACTGCAAACTTCACCTCCTGGATTCAAACGATTCTCTTGCCTCAGCCTCCCAAGTAGCTGGGACTACAGGCACCACCACCACACCCAGCTAATTTTCGTATTTTTAGTAGAGACGGGGTTTCCCCATATTGGCCAGATTGGTCTCAAACTCCTGACGCTGTGATCCTCACATCTCGGCCTCCCAAAGTGCTGGGATTACAGGCATAAGCCACAGCGCCTGACCTATGATGTGATTTTTAAAACACTTTCTATCTCTTTTATGAAAATATTTATAGATTGAAAACAAATATATATAGACATATAGATATAGATAAATGTAATATACATATACATTTAATATGTAATTATATTTCAAGGATATTTTCTAATGAGTAAAACACATTTGATGGCATGATATCCTATTTTGTATAACGCTAGAGTCTTTAAAAAAGAAAACTGCTTAACTAATACTTATTTACAAAGGGTTAAGATTTCCCTAGTATTAAAAAAGTAATTTCATTATTTTGTATATTGCACTGAAATTTGCCTGTATCACTGTGGGGTAAGGTGAGTCCCCTGAAACTTTAATCTGGATGATCAAAATAAAATAGTAAGATTATAGTTTATAAAGTACAGATTTGGAAGTTATAGGAGTGTAAGATATTCATATAAATATAGATAAAATAGCATAACTTTGTGGATATTTTATTTTCTGTTGTCTCTTTTGAGACATGGGCTTTTGGAGACTTTAAAATATTTTCTCAAATCAGGTTACTACATTTCTCTTTCCATCTTGAGACATATTTGCCAAAACTTTATATTTTCATTCACCTGCATTATTACCAGATCTTTTAAAAATCTAGGACAAAAATGCATGGCTTTAAAAGCTAAGATCTAGTTTGTCTTAACATAATTCTAATTATGGATATAACGTAAATTACAAATAGTTTTCAAGTGCTCTTTTTTCCACAAGTTTATGTGTAAGTAATATGTGAAGTTATAACACCCCAAAACAACATTTTTTAGTTAATCTGTTTTAGAAATAGTACTGTGATTTTTTATTTCAAATAAATTATATATTCAGAGTATTGGGAAGATTATTCTAAGAAATCAAATTACTTTGAAACATTATTACTAGAAGTAAATTGGCTTCCAAAATCTAATTTGAAAATCACAACTTGACACTTAATATATTTTCCTGAGTTTTACACCCAGTCAGGATGCTTTTGGCTCACCAGTCCAAAAGAATATTACTTGTCAGCCTCATGGGAAGCTAAGAAGTTGACCCTTTGCCTTGAAGACTGTCTCCTGCAAATGTGGTGACCTCTCCCTTTCTGTATAACTCTAGTCACTGGCCATTACGGCACATGTAAATTCTCATTCTTTATTGCTCAAAGGAAATATGACATGGACTTCACACAATAATATACTAAAGTCTAAAAAATATTAAAACAGACAAATCTGTAAATTAAAGCACTACATATAATTATTGGAATTGTAGCCTACTTAAGATTTCATGTGATGTCTAGGACAAAATTACAAGTAAAATAATAGCGGCAAAAGGAATGATGAGTTTTCAGATTATATTACATTCTTTAAATTTCTTCACACTAGATAGATTCCCAGATTAAACATAGAGTATTTTCTTCAACGGTTATGTATGAAACATTTTATACATCATATTATTATTTTCTTCTTAGTTGGATAATGACTCAAGAAGCTAAGAAAGGAACTATTATTTTATGACATCCTACTAAGTGCCAGACAATGATTTCATTCCATCTTGATACAAATCTTATTTAGGTAGGCATTATAAAACAGGCTTAATATGAAAAGAAGTAGAATCAACTGGCCACTAATATTTTCTTATATTAATTGTTTTAGATACTCCTCCATAAGCCATATTTTTTCTATTTTAAAATTAACGTATGAGAACTAAAAAAAATGACAAACTCATTAAAGGCAGGGATTCTCGATATCATTTCCTCAGCTGTGTGAGCTCTGCTTGAATAGAAGAGAGACTCCTGGTATTCTCAAAATTGAGCTCTCTTTCTAACGTGTGTGTGTGTGTGTGCATGTGTGGGTGTGTTAGTCCCTTTTGTGCTGCTATAACAGAACACTACATACTGGGTAATTTATAAAGAACATAAATTTATTCTCTCATAGTTCTGGAGGCTGGGAAGTTCAAGACCAATGCACTAGAATTTGGTCTAAAGAGAATCTTCTTGCTCTGAACACACATAGTAGAAGGCAGAAGGGCAAGAGAGAGAACAAAGTCTGTGTCTCCACATGGCAGAAGAGCAGAAGAGACAGAACCTACTCCTGTAAGTCCATTTTATAATGTCATTAATCCATTCACAGGGAGGGAGTCCTCATGACAGAAACACCTCCCAAAAGGCTCACTTCCCAACACTGTGGCGTTACGGATTAAGTTTCCAACAGAAGAATGTGAAGAAATAAGTTCAGACCATAGCAGTGTGTATTGTTTTCAAGTCTATATGTATGTTTGTGTATTTGTGTAGATACATGGGTGGCTATATCTCTATAGAAACAAAAATAATGGTTTTTTTGGGGGGCAACAAATTTTGGAAAATGAAGATGGTCTTACTAGACTAGGATGGTTCTGCAGGGCAAAGAACATGTCTTATTTAATTTTGAATTCACAGTGTCTAACTGTCTATCATGGCATGAAACACCAGTAAATAATGGATGGTTTTGAGTTTATCATAATGAGAAATGGATAAGAGTAATAACACTTTATAGTGGAGGAGAGGTCAGGAAACATATAATACTTTTTTTAAAAAGTACCGTGAAACTGTGGTTCTACAATTATTTAGTATGAAAACAAATAGAATTATAAAAATAGTGGTTTCAGAATATTTTGGTGCCTTCATTTGTATTTCTAAAGTACTATAAAATACTCAAGAAAAATTCACCATGTATTATGTATATTCAGTTTATCAAACAGGAAATGCAATGTGCAAGTTAGGAAGTGCTTTTATTGTAATTCTCAAAATTGTATTTTTAAATCAAGAAAGAAATCTTCACATTTAATTCCATAAGCTTTAGTTACATTAAAAATTCAGTCTCTGCATTATCATCCTTTCATTTATTCAAATATATTTTTTATTGAGCACTTACTCTGTGCCAAGCCATGTTCAAGGTGATGGGGGTGTATCAGTTAAAAAAAAAAAAAGTAGACCAAAATCTGTGCCCTCAAGCACTTTACATTCTTGAGGTGAGAGATAGAAACTAAAATTCAACAAATAATAAGTGTATCAGATAATGGAGACATCATCCATGGAGATAAATAAACCATGGAAGAAATATAGGGAGTTTTGAAGGAAAGGGGGGCTGAGCTTTAAGTAATCTATGTGCTTAAGCTCCACTGATAAGGTGGTATTTCTCCTGTGTCCAAAAATAAGTGAAAGCATGGACTGTTCGTGTATGAGCGACAGTGCCATAGCAGAAGGAATAGTAAAGCAAGGGCCTGGTGCCATGATAAAGTTTGGTGTATTTAAGGGGTAATAAGTACTAGAGGCGAGTGAACAGAAATGAAAGGAGCTCTATTGGAGTTCAAGGAGGCAGCAGACAAGATACCAGATCACTTACAGGATCTTTTAAGCCAGTGCACAGATATTAGTTTTTATTCTGAATGAGATGGAAAGCCATTGGAGGATTTGGAGCATTGGAGTGATAGCAACTGACTTCCACTTTCTAAGATCACTCTGGCAGATGTGATAGGAATAAACAGAAGAAAGCAAGGTAGAGAAAAGAAAAACAATGGACAGATTATAGAATAAAGAATCTAAGAGATGATGTAAATGTGGACCAGACATTGTTGCCAGGTCTGGCATTCATAGGGAATCGATTTTCCTTAAAGTTCATGGTCTTTTTCTTTTCATTTTTAGATGGGAAGCTATGTTATAGATAGTCTTGTCTATCTTTTACTCACCTAAAATAACCAATTTCTCTATTTTTTTCTGTTCTTCACTGATGCAGAATGCTCACATAAACCTAAAGCATGTTCAGGTCTTCCTCGGCTATATATTCCTACAAGATAAAGTAATTTATATTTTACCCTGATTTACAAAAGAGGGTATAAACTTGTACTTATGCAATATGAATATGTTTTATACCTAATTTACGGCATAAGGACTATAGTCAACAATGTTCTATTACACTAGAAAGTTCCTAAGACAGCAGATTTGGATGCTCTCATCTCTCCCTGTCTCTCTCCTTCTCTCTCACACACATACACATATGCACACACAAAAGTAACCATTTTAGGTGATGAATATGTTGATTTGCTTAACTGTGGTAATCAGTTAACTATATATACCTATATCAAAACATCATGTTGTATACTTTAAATATATACAATTATAAAAATGAAAAGAACTATGCTTTTTCCTGGTGCATTTCAAATTTAGCTAGAGGGATAATCAAAGCTCTTCCTCACTCTTCAAGGATTGACAAAAGTGCTATGGACAGTGCAGGAAGTCACAGCCTGAGCAGTGCATCCTATAAATATATTTGCATAAAGCATTTAAATTATAACATTTGAAAAACAGTATGTGCATTATTCCTCCTAGTTACCTACTGACTGGAAAGCAACATTGTAGAACGGAACGTCACAGGCTTTGAAATCGAATCATGACCCAAACCCTTCTCTGCTGCTTACAATTTGTATAACCTTGGGTAAAGTACTTAATTTCTTTGAGTCTCAGCTTTCTTATCTGCAAAATAGAAGTTAATGTGTAGGTCAAATAAAATAAAACCTGTTAAACAAGTAGCACATTGTTGGTGCCTAAGTAAAGGTAGATATTGATGTTTACTTTGAAAATATTTGTATATTTAAATGACCTTTATATTGTTGTAAAAAAAAGTTTAAAAATAAAACTTTCAATACTTAGTTGGCTTTGCAACTTTCAAAGGCATTTTGTAAAATATCCAGATTACTATTCACTTGAGTATTCACAACATAGAATCACTGATTAATCACAACATTGATTTTTTGGTGAGCTTGTAGTTTTGTAAGTCAATGACAAAAATTGAAAATCAATCTTTTACATTATTTTATTCTAGGAATAGTCAGAATTCATAGATGTCTGCATATTAGGGATATTCTAAAATCATTTCAAGTAGGAGAACTGTAATAAAATATTTGCTTCAGTTGACAAATCACTTAAGTTAATTTTATCCTCTCTTGTGAGTTGGGAGAATAATGAGAAGTTAATGAATAAGTAATTTAGATTACAAAAAAAAACTTGGCAATAGACTGTAAGGAACTTAACAGAAATGACATTTCACTAAGTAAATCTCTGATAGTGTGAGTGAAACAATAAATTTTACTAGGAAAACTAGAGGTTGTTTTGTCAGTTATGAAACCTGACCATTAATATTTATTGAACTGGGTATATGGAATTTATGGATATTATCTACCAGATATAATGCATTATAAAGCCATCATTATGGGTTTTTTTGTAGAAAAAAATTTATTCAAATGAAATGCTAGTCACATTTCTGGTTTTGGGTAAGAATGCCATATATACATACATATATATATATATTTCATTTATACATAGAGAGAAAGAGAGAGAGAGACTGGAAATTTTTTTAAAAAATTAATTTGTTTCAAAGAAACAGGCTATCAGTAAGCTAACTTTTCTACACTTATGTTATTTTTATGACTATCACAGAATGCTAGAATAATTTGTATTATAAAATAGACTTAAAATTTCCTCTGATTTTGTAGATTCCTGCCTGTGGAAACTAAAATTGACACTTATATTCAACAGAACAAGCTTACCAGAAGATTCATTTATTATTTCTGATATACTCTTACAGATATATACTTTTTTTTTTTTTTGAGACAGAGTTTAGCTCTCGTTGCCCAGGCTGGAGTGCAGTGGCACAATCTTGGCTCAGATATATACTTTTATACGAGCATTGCAAACCCAGACTATAGATTTCTGGCACTCAAAAATATGTCAAGCCATGTAAAGCTAATTGAAACCACTGAATATTTCAATAAATCAATCAGTCAGTATTGAGAATCAGCTGTGTGCTCAGCACCGTGCAGTCAAGTGGACAGGGACATATCTTGGCAGAAGACACACACACACAAAAGAAGGATTTTAAAGTCTAACTAACCCCACAAAAAGATGTTTTAAACCCTTACTCTTATAATATACATACAGCTTATGCATCAGTTTTTCACAATTATTTCTCATGTTTGTCTCTCAAACTTACAAAAATGAGGTCAGAGAGGCCTAGTTAGCAACCACACAGTTCTCTAGCAATCACACAGTCAGCCCTACAGGAGTCCATTTTTTTTAACAAGAGAGAATTTTACAGGCTATAGAGAGTTATAAAATTTTAATTTTCATATGCAACATAATAACTCTTAAAGTTGCTTACTTTCTCTTGTAAGATTGTCTTTCTCTGACCCAGTTCTGAGCCCCATTTTCCTCTGCTCTGGGTTGTGATCTCTAATAAATCTTTAGAGTAAAGCTGTTATTACAGTGTGAACTGATTGTTCTCTATTCAAATGATATCGTGTGTATACATGCACATGGAGTTTGAAGGGATTCAAATTACAGTGAATAATAAAAATCAATAACTTTAAAGTGAAAAAAATACAGGTTGAACATCTGTAATATGAAAATTCCAAACCCAAACAGTTCTAACATCTGGAACTTTTTGAATGATGACCTGATGACATAAGTGAAAAATTTAGCACCTGATTTTATGTGACAGGCAGAAGTCAAAACTCAGTCAAACCTTTTTGTCATGCTCAAAAAAACTTGAATATTATGTAAAATTATCTTCAGACTATGTGTATAAAGTCAGTGATTATGAAACATGAATGAATTTCATGTTGAGACTTGGGTTCCATCCACAAGATATTTCATGATATATATGCAAATATTTCACACAAAAAAATCCAAAATCTGAAAACATTTATGGTCCCAAGCATTTTGGAATATGTATATTTAACCTGCAGTTTACATTTACTTATTTTTGACAGACAGTAGTAGTTCAACTCATGTGACACGTAAGAATTGATAGGCATTAAAAAGGTAAATAATTTAAGTGGAATCAACTTATAGCAGACATTGAACTCCACACATTTGCAATTTTTTCTTGTTATTTTATCATTACCATGGAGTTTATGGGAGTTTTAAGGTGTCAGTGACCCACATTACCTTTAATATGTCCCCTTTCAATAGGATATCCCAAAAGAAAATAAAAAGGAATTTTAAGAATGTTAAGATATAGTTGAGCAATGGTTTCAATGATGTCAAAAAGATTCAGGAGAACTACTGTACAAAAAATAAAGAATCAGTAAGGAGAAATCTGCTGATGGCCTTTAATTTAGTGATTTAACTAATCTAACATTTGGTTAGAACAAGACCATCCAATATAGACAGAGTTAAATTTTTAATAATAATTTAGACTGTTAGGAGGAGGCCATCAAATATTTGTCATTAAATTGTTGGAGTCTATTCAGTCATGGAACAAGTATTTACTGAACACTTGCTTTAGGCATATAACCATGCACTATAAAGCAAGCTTCCACTAACCACACAGAGCTTGCACTTTATTTAGTGAGAAAAACCATAAACAACTAAACAATAAAAATAGCTCAATGTTTTGGTAAGTAACCATTTGGTGAGGTGGAAAATGACAATGCACTGACAGTTCCCTGCTTTAAATAAAATCTGCACATATACACCATGGAATACTATGCAGCCATAAAAAATGATGAGTTCATGTCCTTTGTAGGGACATGGATGAAGCTGGAAACCATCATTCTCAGCAAACTATCACAAGGACAAAAAACCAAACATCGCATATTCTCACTCATAGGTGGGAATCGAACAATGAGAACACATGGACGCAGGAAGGGGAACATCACACACCAGGGCCTGTTGTGGGGTGGGGGGAGGTGGGAGGGATAGCATTTGGAGATATACCTAATGTTAAATGATGAGTTACTGGGTGCAGCACACCAACATGGCACATGTATACAAATGTAACTAACCTGCACGTTGTGCACATGTACCCTAAAACTTAAAGTATAATAAAAAAAAAAGAGAGAAGCCATCCTTGTCAACTTGAGGTTAGAACTGATCTAAAGGAGAGAAAAGATAAAAAATAGAATAAGAGATAGAAAAGACAAAGAGAATAAATAAATGGAATCTGAAAAATACAATGATCAACATAAGAGCAGGAAACCTCACAAATGAGACAGGGAATGACTACTGAAAGCCACTCAGGTAGCAAAGAGGATGGGATATCAAAGGAACATAAAGATCACTGCTCATGATAGTGTGGGAGGAGAGGGAAGAGATACTGTTAGAGAGTTTTATTTCATAGCATAGAGTTTGATTTTAATTCTATCTCCAATAGAAACTGAGTGAAGTGTTTTAAGGAGGGAAAGGGTGTATAATTTAAGATTTTAAGAAAGGTGACCTGTATTGAATTAGAGAAAGTAAGAGTCAAAAGAAAGAAATGAATCATCTGGAAATATTTTTCTCCACCCAAAGATTCAATAATGTAGCCAAGAATCATTCAGTAACAAGGTTCAGAAATAAGAAGCTGGAGGGTATTAATGCTTTCATTCATACAGATGAGCTCTCTTAATTTAGGAAATGTAGAACTAGAATTGATATTTCATAAATAGATATAATTTACAGCACAAGAAATTGTATATTCTCAAGTACTTTAACATATATTATCTTATGTTATAAACTGTGATGACTTTTAAAAGGAAAATAGCGATCTTTAGAAGTAATTTTAAAGCGATCTTTAAAGGTAAGACCTTGGAGATGAGAAGCAGTACACCATGGGAAAAGCAAGAAGAAGGAGGAATGTTATGTGCAATTAATCTGGTCAGGAAAGAGATTGGTATAATGAATGAATTGAAAGGATTTTGTGGGATGAAGTAAATTTGAAAGACAACAGTGGCAGTTATTAATATTTTTAGATTATTAATCTAAAGATTTAAAAATTATATAACCTGTGCACATTTTTTATCTGTGTCTTGCATTTTTAGAATTATGTTCTAGATATCCTGAAAGTGCCATACCACACTAATCCCTTCTTGCACAAATTGAGGAAAGATGTTCATAATCCACAATGCTTTATCCCAAGAAAGAACAATAGATTTTAAACCTATATTGCCAATATAGGAGTGCAACTGACATGTGTCCCAGAAATTGTACCTGGGAACACTCAAAAATTTTACTCTACCACCATTCTAGCCTCAATTCCTCTGAAGATTAACTCAATTCTATTGTCTTTTGTTCATCTAGTATTATATCTTTAACTTACAATTTAAACTTCCTAAATGCAAAGTTTTCTAACACTAAAGCACTAGTAGTCCATTTTGTCTTACGATTTAACTTGAGAGTTATACAGCTCTAAATAAAATGTTATTGTAAATACTTATAAATCCTTGAAAATTAACTGAATAAAACATGTAATGTCATTCATTATCTCCTGTCTTTCTTAGAGATCTACATCAAAATTATCTCAGAGAAGAAAAGATTCATAAAACAAATGTGTACGGCTGAGAAATAAATAAACTGAAACTCTCCATGAGACAAAATGACATTTCTTCTAATGTTTATAAAAGAAACATAAATATTTGTACATTTTTATGAAACTGTGGTATGTATATTTGAGATTCTTTCAAAACAGTTTATGTAAAACATAATAGAATTCAACAAAATCCAAAGATAAGAAATTGAAATAAGGAAGGGTTCAAGGAAATGACTCAAAGGGAGAGATACAAAGATAGGCATTTGATCTTGGTTAAATGAGAGGAATATTATAAAAATCTACCAAAATCTGAAAATGATACAGATAGATCTTACTCTGAAAGCAACCAGACCTGGATTTTAATTCCAGCTCTAGAACTTACTAACTTGTGTAAACTTGAAATAATTCCAAATTCTCTTAGAGACTTTGTTTTTTAATTTGTAAAACTGAAGTTATAATACTTCATAAGCTTTTGCAGAAAAATTAATTAAATATATATTTTATCATAAGGTTCAACATATAGAAGTTACTCAGCAAATATTAATCTAAGTCTTCCTATATCCTGTCTCCAAATCGAAATTCTCCATGATAAATACATTATTATGTAATAAGTAAATTGCAAAACTCTTAGATTTTGCCAGGTACTGTAGATAGAAAATATTACTGCAGTTTAAATATTGAAATAATTTACTGATGCCCATAAGTTGTAACTAATTGAAGCTGACGTCAAGGAATAATTGTGCATCTTAACAATAAACTCTTTAATGGCAATTTTAGATTATTACATTGATTAACTAATAGTAAAGTACAGCAAGATTTATGTTGTCAAAATCTTTGGCCATCATCTCTAGTCACTAGAGTGAATATTGAGAGTGAATGTGAAGAATGTTCAAAGTTGTATTTACTATTGAAGGTATTACCTATTTTTAGTGTGAACACCCCTATGTTCCTACGACATAGCCTAGGTGTAAAGGTCACCTTGTGAAGGCAGTGGACAGTTGGTGAAGGCTTGTACCACTGTAACTCTGCTAAACTTAGAAAATATCTGAAAATACCACTGATAGGTAAGATGCTATATTCTGTCCACAAAAATCAAATGAGAACTATTTGGGTAAGGGAAAAAAAATTCCAAATATATTATGTTAAGCCAATAACAATTCACCATTAAGTAATGAAAAATACATATCAAAAAGAGAAGTCTAGGAAGAAAGGAGGTATTTGCACACAGAAAATTCTCATAATAAATATTTAACTCAGTGCCTGAGGTTGTCACCAAGGATCTCACTTTTTGAATTATTGTATTTATTTAAGATCAGAATTTATAAAGAATATATAACATTGGTGTTATTTGTAATTTACAGTTCAATTGCTAAAATGTCATTTCAGAGTATGTTAAATTTAAGTTGTAGGCTTTTTGAAAATAAGATTTTCCTTGATGAAAAACAAACAGGATTGAATTTATTTTGTTAATTTAATTTGTACATAATAGATTTAGAGACATGACATTAAATCTAGTGAAAAGCATTTGTTATTAAATTTCACATGCCATTTTTCTTTATATTATTTCCTTAGCATTTAAAGAAAGTATAGAGAACATACAGTCCTGTATTATTTTTTGCCTTTGTGTATTAGCAAGTAACCACCATTTCCCAAACAAACATTGGTGGGCGGTCTCAGCTCTTTCCTTCCCAAAACATTAAATAATTAATAATGTCACCTGCTTCCACACTTTTGTGAAACCTATTCTAGATGCTTTATAGCACTTACATCCTTGTGGGAAAAGATACACAAGCAAATATATAAGTAAATAATGTCACGAGGTTGTGTGCAGAAAAATGAAGCAACGAAATAAATAGAGAATGCTGAGTGGAACTGCAACAGTTACATTAGATAATATGGTTAGAGAAAGCCTCTCTGATAATATGACAATCAAGAAAAAGCCTGAATAAATAGGTAGGAGGGGGGACGGGAGTTTAGCAGTTACCAACAGGCATGAGGGAAGCAACTGAAAAGACTTTAGCCATGTGTTTGGTACCTTAGAAAAACAATAAAAGGGAGGGAAAGTAATTAAATGAATGACTCAGTTAACTGTGAACTCTAGTGATAGAAGATCTCAGTAGCACTCAATCCCCTTGTTTTTTGTTTGTTTGGTTGTTGTTTTTGTTTTTTTTCCCCGGAAATCTGGTTTTCCCCAAGCCTCGCCAATCAATTCAGTATTTTTTTCAACCGCTAATTACTGAAGATATATCGTTGTCATCTCCTTTGTACACTAATTGTCCAGCTTTAAAATACAGATATATACTTGCTTGCATAGCCAATCTTCTATTTAATTACCTTTAAAGGATTTTTACTTTCTTCTTTATTCTCTTTCATTTAATGTTATTCTACAATGTGTGTAGTTTGAGGGTTTTTTTTTTTTTTGACTTGCATTCATTCTAATTTAACTCAATGGGCTGTGCTGAAGTTCTTAGTGGTTGTGTTTGGTTTCAGCTCTTTTTAAAAACCGCATATATTTTACTCCCTCCTCTTCGAATATCAATTACACTAAGTTGTAAATTATGGAGGATTCATTCACCACTGATTTTTTAGGGTATACCTGTCAATTACCCTAATTTTTAAAAATCTTTTCTGTAACTCATTATCTTTGTATCCTCTGCTATTTCTCAATAAAAACTATATGCAAAATACAGACAATGGTATTATGAGGTCTTATGTACCCTTCATCCAAACTTTATTTTCTTTTTATGGACAATCTTCTTAAATTTCTACTTCTATCCACATCACCCAACTACTTGTCAATATATTTTGAAGAAAATCCCAGAATATACGTCATTTTAGATACAAACATATTAATGTGCATCCAAAGAATAAGAGATCTTTTCCTTACGAGGTAAACACCATACCATAATCAGACAAAAATTACAATAATTTCATAACATCATCAAGTATTCAATGGGTACTCAAATTTCCCTATCTGATATTTCTCCAGGTTTGTTTGTTCGAATTGACACTCAAATAGGTTATCTACCTATTGAGTTTTTGTTGATGCCCATATTTTAAATTCCTAAAACCACTATTTTACACATGAACTGGAATACTTGGTTTTCCTTGGGTGAGCTTTTGTTATCTTTTAGGCAGTGTTGAGTTTTCTGAAATGTTTGACGATGTTTGGTTGCCTGCTCATCTTTGCTGTGAGAATTTCTGCTTGCATCTCTATCAATCAGTTGCAGATATTGATGCCAGGGATGTTTCACTGATGCATAGTCAGCTGGTCTGTGCTGGCTTCTGAATGTCAGGTCTCCACATTCCTCCTAGACTTTACATATAACCGAGAATACCTGCTCTGCTTCTCTTACTCCCAAACCCCACCACCGGGGGTTGTGGGAGGAGGGCAGAGGGACAGGGGTACAAATATGCCTGTTTACTTTAGCTAAAGACAAGTGGTGTGATGCAAAGGAGAAGGGGCCAAATCATCTGGTGCTACTAATGCAGGCTCGCAATTGCCATCCTGACTATTACAAGAAGGACCTCCCTGGTTTTATTTTATCTTTAGAATCTGTGTTTGTAGCATGCTTAGGAGTGTCCCCAATTCCGCAATTATATATTTGTACAAGTGTTAACATCTGACTTTCTCTGGCCATTGTAAGCTCATCATCTTTCTACTTTTTCAATATTTCCAAAAGCTTATTTCCTGTCCATGATACACTACAAGCAAAGTAATAGATATGTATACATAAATACAAAGATACAAGTTTCCTAAATAGATATATGGACAGCTAATGTTCCCTCACTTTCTCATGGTACAAAAAAAGCTAAACATATATATTTCCTCTAATACCAAGGAATTCATGGTAGGATATGAGGTGGGTAAGGTGCTTAATCTGACTGATAGATTCAATACATGGCCTATTTATTTCTAACCATAAATTAGGCTAAGTTGTGCTCTCTGTTTCTCCATACAGGTAGATGAATAGATATAGACATATGAGTAAACCATATATCTCTCTATACCTATCTATCTGTATATATATTATATATATAAATAGATCGATGTAAACTATTTCTATCTATCTAGACATATCTATTATATATATATGAAATCTTACATGGGCAGGTAGATAGATATATCTATAGGCAGATAGCTATGTCTCAGTAGATAGATGTATTATAGTTTAGATAGATATGTACAATTTACACATCTATAAATAGACATCTATAAATAGACATAAATGGAAATCTAGATCTACAGATTTCTATACATATCTAGATCTATATCTACAAATAGATAAAGATAACTTTATATCTGTATATCTGTATCTATATATCAACAGATACAGAGTTTACACATTTATAGAGTTTTCTATAGATAACTCTATATCTGTAAACTCTGTATCTGTATATCTATATGTACCTATCTATCTATATATATACTATATATCTATCTATAGATACATATATAAACTATAATATGTTTTGGATTTATATGCAGTTTTGGATTATGAATCTTAAACTCTGTCACTCTATCTCTCTGTCTCTTTCTCTATGTCTTTATCTATTTCCATCTCAGAGAGACAGAGACAGAAATAGAAAGTTTAAAATCAAAAACTGTAAATAAATTCAAATTGGATAATAGCTCAATAATTTATCTCATTTTTATGTCACTTAATTCTTTCTATTATTTGGATATGCATCAATCCTTAAAATCCTTAAAATAGCTATGACCTAATAAGATGGAAATTGCTCAAGGTAGGAGATCTAGATCCTATTAACTTTGTGATTTTAGTAAGAGTATTGCTAGCTGTTCTTCAATAATGAGGTTAAAACTAAACTTTTAATATGAAGATTTCTAAGCATAATAAAATGTTGTTATCCTTGGGAATTAGATATCATCAAAAGAATATTAAGAATTATGCACATAATTAATTGAAATAAATTAACTTAGTGTTCTAAAAATAAACATAGAGAGGTATATATGTAAATGTTAAGATATGTGACCATGATTTCTATAATCATGTATTTCATAAAAATAGAATTTCAAAGGCATTGAGAATATTGACTTTAGAAACCAGATTGAAGAAAAAAGCTGTGATGCTACCTGCCCACAACACATACTTTCACCAGATATCTGGAGGCCTGACATATGAAAACAAACATTTTTTTTTTCTTTGCCTCATAGAGCATAGTGAAAATTTTGTGGGTGTAGTTAGAGAGTACAAACATCAAATCATTCATCATAAGTTATTAAAAAGCAATACTGTCTAATAAAAATTAAGCAGTGCGTTTCAGTTTTCAGAATTATCCAAGCAGAGGCTAACTTATTCAAGCAGAGGCTAAACAGATGACAATTTATTCACCTGTTTACTTAATTGTAGATAGAATTCATGATTTAAGAGAATGTGTGATAAATGAGTGAGCAAGTTTTCACTAACACTCCTTCCTGCTTTAAGGTACTTTCATTTTATGTTGTTATATAATGAACAATGTTGTTACATATTTATTTTACTATTTTATTAAATTATATATAATTCATATAATTAAATATGAATTTTACTAGGGATAGGTTAGTATGAAAAACAGTTTATAGAAAGTTTACACTAATTGCAAAATAACCTTTTGTCATACTTTTGTTTATTTCACCTTACAAGCTTAGGCATTTAAAACTTGATTTACCTGACAGTTGTTTCTTACATTACAGACATCCACTAATGGCTTCATTGCCTGTCTAATGGTCATTAAGTGAAAATGGGCATCTGGAATAACACAGCTGGGGTCCACTTTACCAAGATTCTTTTTAACAGTTGGATATCTACATGATGTTCATACCCACTGTTCTTTCTGAACATTAGTGCCCCATAACTGTCTTTTACAATGTAATTCATTTTCTTTCTTCACTTAACTCTGTTGAAGGAATCAAAAGGCTGAACCCGTAGTTGTACTAAGAAGGGGAGGGCAGATGGTCTTGAAGAGTAGATACACCTTACTTTAGAGGTAGCATTAAGATGAGTTTCTATTGACTTGAGCTTAAAAATTTAAAAAAAAAAATTACAATCTCAGTAGTGCATTTCAAAGGCTCAGAATTATTGATTCAGACATAAATCCATGTTTAAAAATGCTAACACATATGCAGTGTAACTAGTTTTACCAACTGGTATACTGTTTCCCATAATGCAAAATTTACTCTTGTGTTTATTTTTTTTGTATACTAAAATATTGAGATTCTTCCCCGCAGTGTCCTGAAGCCCTCAGTGTTCGTATATCTCTTTAAGGTATCTTATGTGTATGAAATATGGCTCTAAAATGCTAGATTTGGCCAACAACAACAACAACAAAAATCCCCCCACCTTTTTTTTTTTGAGACAGAGTTTTTCTTTTGCTCTTGTTGCCCACACTGGAGTGCAGTGGCACAATCCCGGCTCACTGCAACCTCCACCTCCCAAGTTCAAGCGATTCTCCTGCCTCAGCCTCCCAAGTAGCTGGGATTACAGGCATGCACCACCATGCCCAGCTAATTTTTTGTATTTAGTAGAGACAAGGTTTCACCATGTTGGTCAGGCTGGTCACAAACTCCTGACCTCAGACGATCCACCTGCCTCCGCCTCCCAAAGTGCTGGGAGTACAGGCGTGAGCCACCATGCCGGGCCCACAAAAATCAATTCTTAGAGCTGTTCAGTTCATTATGTTTAGAAGAACAGATAAATTGTATACAACAATAATATAGCTATATGTTATAGTTATTGTGTTTTTCAACATAATAGTTTATTTGAAGGATTGGTATGTTGTTAACAGATTTCTTAAATATAATCATACTTGGATTATGAACTGTCAGATTAAAAATAATATTAGTGCTTGTATTTTTCTGTGTGTGTGTGTGTGTGTGTGTGTATGTTTTCACTAATCGAAGAAGCTTGCTGGTATTTCTTTCTTGGTCCTTGGATACACTCAGGCTTTCTTTCTAATACAACTCCCTCTATGCAGATATACTCAAGATGAGTCCTCCCTATCTTGTGTTTAATACAAGGTCATGGAATGCAATATATTTAGTTAATTGTACCTAACTTTTAAAAAGTCCTTTACGTGAACCTATAATTATATGTATTTTTATATGTTACTATGTTCTAAAAGTGTTTGATGTTTAAAGTTCATTTAGAAATGTTCTTATAAGTAGAATTACTTCAACCATCTGTACAGACTAGCAAAATATTATTCTAAGTGTCTCCTTATGTTTTAACCTGAACTCTCTCTCTGCTTTAATTGCAAAAGCTATGGCAACCACCCCATCAATGACAAAAATCCTAGAAAGATGTATGTATAGTAAGTTGAAGTGTTGAGAAGAGAATGGCTCAGAGTCAAGCGGGAACAAGGTAAAAACATCAAAAGGTTGTACTGGTGATAATGGCCAGGTGTGTGCCATTAGTGCCTCCTTGATATTAAAAAAAAATATGGTGGATCAACTACATGTTAGTTAATTCCAGCCTAGCAATCAAGAGGATATTGAAAGGGAACTTTTCAACAAGACAGCAAATAAGTTAAGTGCATGGACCATGGACTTTCTCTCCAATCTACTTGATATCTAAGCTTCACTAAGTATCCAGATGCCATCTTGTGATGAAAGAAAATGCCATTCTTAGTAAGAGGAAAGACATAATTACACCACATATGTTGCGATACACTAAACACATTTCATTTTTTTATTACATGTAAATTTAATTTCTCCTACCTTTTCCAGCTTTGAATCATTAAATCCTGTGTAGGTCAGATGCAGTTAAAAACAAATAGGTCTTTACTCAACCATGACTTTAAAATTAGGGATTAATGTGTATATATGGAAAAATGTTTATCTTTAAATTCAGGTTTTGTAGAAATGAGCACAGGCTTACTAATAACAAAAGTTCATATTAACAAACTAAGAAGGCTTGAAGAATATAAAATACATTTGGAGAGACTGAAATGTAAACTTTATTGTGATAAGCCTATTGCAGGAAGAATGCGTGATATAGATATGCATAATGTGATGTAGGAGAAGTATTTTAAAACAAAAAGAAACAACTTTTGAGATACCAATGGTGGGTGTGAGTTGTGGGAGAGATGGGTAAGTAATGCAGAGCAACAAAAATGTCTAGGAATGCGCAAGTAAGCATGCTGGTTTCCATTTCAGATTCAAACTTCAGAGAGAGAGGGAAGAAAAACATTTAAATATATCTGGCATAATCCAAGACTATTTACAACAAGTGTTCTGTGTTTCTAATAATAAAACAGACTTCACCTCGGAGTACCTGCAGAACTGGGACCCCAGTGACCAGGGAGAATGAAGAACAACTTGTTGAAGGTATAGAGAAGGCAGCAAATCATAAAAGAAGGTCCATCCCAAACCAGAGATAGTATAGATAAACCTCTCATGTTAACTATGGAAAAAATAAAGGAAGATAACGTATTTTAATAGAAGGGAAATTGCACTTATTGGGAGTAAGAACACTGAATTGACTGAATATCTTAAAGAGAGTTAGGAAGTGAAATTCTCAATAGGTGATTATTCTTTGACCAATTTTGTCTTATCTCTTATCTACATTCTTCCCTGCTCTTCCCAATACATGTGTAAGAATATCCAAGGGCACACACATACCATAAGCAGGAATGGTGTCCTAAGGAAAGTCAATATAGAGAGTAAGAAGTATATCTGTCACAATGTGTACATGTATACATCCTAAATATTTGTACAATTAATTTACTTCTCTTCATTTCCAACACTCCTAGTCTATGCTATGAACATCTCTTACCTAAAATACTACAGATGTCCCCTAAATTTTTCCATAAATCAGTTTTTTCCTCTCCAAGCTGTAAGCAGAAATTCATTTTTAAATTGCAGATATGACCGTGACACGTATCTGTCTCAGTTTATAGAACAGGTCTCTAACAGGGCCAGCAGCTTCCAGTCACTTCTGTCCCTTACCTTTTCTCCAGTCTCATTTTACATATATTTTACATGCTGTCTATATTTCTGTAATTAAATATTACTTCCCCCCCCAATGCCTTTGGACAGCTTCTTTCCTCCACATTAAATACTTTTTACCACTTCCCTCAGTTCAGTTCATTCTCCTCAGTGTTTAGAGCTCAGCTCAGATATCCTTTTCTCATGGAGACATTCTCTGGCCAACCCAGACTAGATAATTTTCCCTTGCTGTATACTTTCATACCTCCCTCTGTCTTTCCTTTATAACACTTTGGTAAGTGTGTACAACTGCATCCTTGTTTTTATTTAATTTCCTCTCACTGCCATGTTCGGTAAACTCAATGCAAGCTGAGTCTGCCTATTTATTTCACTATGCGACACCTAACTCCTAACAAAATATTAAACAAAATAGGTGCCAAAATATCTGTTAAGCCATTGTGTGAATGTATAAATGAATAAAGATATGAATACAGATACACTAGTCTAAACACATTTGCATGGCACATACCTATATGTGTTCCAAATAGATAACAAGGAGAATCACAATTGATCATTGCCAGAAAAAAAATCTGGTAAAACTTTTACTTTCCAGATATTTAAATAGCATTCATGTTAAAATTTTTAGTTCACTTTTATAATGCATTGAAAATACTTAGGGACATTATTTACTTATCACAAGTTTATTTTACTCTTTTAAAATATATTGCTTACTGGACTATTCACAATAGCAAAGACATGGAATCAACCTAAGTGTCCTTCAATGGGGGACTAAATAAAGAAAATGTGGCATATATACACCATGGAATACTACACAGCCATAAAAAACAAAATTATGACTTTTTTTTTTGGCAGCAACATAGATGCAGCTGGAGGCCATTATCCTAAGTGAAATAATGCAGGAACAGAAAACCAAATACTGCTTATAAGTGAGAGCTAAACATTACTCATAGAAATAAAGATGGCAACAATAGACATTGGAGACTGCTAGATGGGGAAGGGATGGATTAAAAGGGCTGAAAAACTAACTCTTGGGTACTACGCTCCCCTCCTGGGTTACAGAATCATTCTTATCCTAAACCTTAGCATACACAATATACCCAGGTAACAAACTTGCACATGTACCCCCGAATCTAAAATAAAAGTTGAAAATTAAAAATATATGCATATTGCTCATTGAGATAGACTACATATTGAGAGATTAGCTCTATGAATATAACATGAACCCTAAATTGTGTGATTGAGAGAATTCTACACATTTAATGGCCTTCATTTTAGTTAACATGTTAAATAATTCAATAATGAACATTTGACAGTGCAACCTCTTCATATAAATGTGCATATTAGTCAAGGGGCTGTATTATTAGCTTAACAACTAAAGTCTATTTTTTTTTTTTTGCATGTGCAAAGTCCAATGTAGAGGTGTCTGGAAGATCTTTCCTAAATGTGACTCTGTCACCTAAGTGGATTGCATTGTCATGGAAGCCACTATTTCAAGCTGTAGCCTCTAAAATCTCTACAGCCAGGGTTGGGACTAATATTCAACCCTTTAACTATCATTGCATTGATCAGTAATCAATCATCTAGTTATGCCTCACTTTGATAGAGCTAGGAGAGGCAGTTTATGGGTGTATCAGAAATAGGATGAAGGTGGCTGGGCATGGAGGCTCACGCCTGTAATCCTAGCACTTTGTGGGGCTGAGGCAGAAGGATTGCCTGAAGCCAGGATTTCGAGAGCAGCCTTGGTAACATAGTGAGACCCTGTGTCTACAAAAAGTAAAAATAATAAAATTTTAAAAATACCCAGATGTGATGGTGTGCGCCTATAGTCCTAGCTACTTGGGAAGCTGAAGTGGGAAGACTGCTTGAACCTAGGAGTTCGAAGCTGCAGTGAGCTATGACCATGCCACTTAAACAGCGAAACAGTGAAAAAAATAGCATAAAGGAATATGTACTGTAATATTTAAGTATTGGATTTTTAGTAACGAAAAGTTTCTAATGGTTAACTGTGTTTCCCCACAACGATAGGTTTAATTCCTAATGCCATGTACCTGTGAATGTAACAATATTTGGAAATTAGGTCTTTGCAGATATAATTAGTTAAGATGAGGTCCCAATAATTTGTGGTAGGTTCCAATTCCATATGACTGCTATTCTTATAAGACGAGAAAACAGAAACACAGAAAAAAGGCTTGAAAAAATACAGACATAGAAAGGCAGAGACTGGAGTTGTGCTGCTACAGCCAAGGAATGCTTGGGGGTCCCAGCCATTGGGAGAGTCAGGGAGATGCTCCCCTACAGGATTAGAAAATATATGGTCCTGCTCACATATTCATTCTGCACTTGTAGCCTCCACAACTACAACTATGAGACAACAGATTTATGTTGTTTTAAGCCACCCACTTTCTGGTACTGTGTTACGGCAGTCCTCTAAGATGAGAACAATATAGAAAGTCAGTCATATCCTTCCAGAAATTAACAAGCTGGAATCACATTTTATTCATTGGCCTAGTAAATTCCTTTGCCATTCTCAGTATTTCTAGAAAAATATCGGGTTGTTGTGTTCTATTTTTATTTTTTATTTTTTGTCTGATAATGAAAAGGATAAAAAATCAGCTAAATAACAGGATTTTTGTCATTTGAGGATATCACTTACTAACAAGAGCTTACGTATTTGAATGGACCAACAGGTAAATAACAGGTACCTGTAGGCCATCCATATTGTCAAACTAAGTGTAAGTTACAAAACATAGAAGACATACTTAGGATTCAAACAATAAAGATTCAGAGAAGAGCAATTGCAATCTCTCTCCTATGCACAGAAAACTGAGTGAAGCATTTTATATTTTAATTTGTGTTTAGTGGTGATGGCAAGCTCATCAAAGAATGGAACATTGATGTCTCAGCATTATAGGAGACATAATCTTCATAGCCCTAAATGCTGCACAGGCAGGTACAGAATTGGGCGCATGTCTCATGGTGGCCAGCAGCTTGCCTTCATAGAAAGGATACTTGTTGAGCAGAACTCCATGCACTGGTTACCATGCCAGGGAAGGACTCCAACTACATGGAGGATAGCAAAGCTCATCCCAAAGCCAGCCAACAGGAAGAGAAATCTAAACATGTCTACTCAGTGCAACTTCCTATGGCAATTGCCATGGAAAACATGATAGAGGCAAGCACTGGATTCAACAATGTGTTTCCTGCATAGAAAAGAGACAAAGCTAGATTAGCTACAGTGGCGTGCCTCAGTCCACCATGGCTAGTGGCTGCCCTTGGAAATCAACACAGGGCAACTGGCTTACATGTACCAGAATAGAAGGACTGCAATCTGTCCCCTATGAAGTCTGAAGTACCAAAATCTGAGGGCATATCTGAGGGCCACTGACACACATGCTTGGCCTGGATAAAGGAGGAGCACACCTTGAGTCTGAAACGGGAAAAGATATCCCCACACGAGGTGATAAGCCCAGCACAGGCTGTGTGGACTCTTGTTCTCTTGGGATAGAAGTGTTTCAGGCCCAGTGCCCATTCCTATTCTTATGTGGCTGAGCAGAAATCAAAGACTGCAAGGACGAGACTACCTAGCCCAACAATCATAAACTTCAGTTCTGAACAGAGGCTGCAAGTCCACCCGATCCACTTTTCCTCAATTTCCTTTTCTTTGCCTTTTTCTTTATTATCATTTTGAGTATTCCAGAAACCCATTATAAGTCATTACTTCACTGCAGTCACAAGGTCCCTAAGGGAAGAACTTGCCCCTCCTTTTTTGGGCCCCTATGTGACACGTCAGATCTTTAGTTCAGGTTTGTCAATACTATTTCTCCACTTCTTTTATAAGCTATTAATTCAGTTTCCGTGACACCAAACTCCTTATCCTATTTCATTGACCACATGGTTACTGTTCTCATTAATTATTGTGTCTTTTACTTAATGGCTCTCTCTCTCTCTTTAATTTTATCTTCTCACTCTACACTCCCTTTTTTGATAAACTGTCTATTCCTATGGTATACTTGGCGATCGTAATTGTGATAATGTCCAGATTTCTATTTCTCATATCACCTTCTTCCTTGAGTATGGACTCATGATTCTGCTTCCTACTGGGAAGTTCTGACAACATCTATAATTTACATGGGTCCATATTGAACTTTTTTTCTTACATCCCTTTCCCTTAATAACAGCATTTCTTATCTGCACTACTATGTACAAATTTCATGATAGGAAATCCAAGGCAGAATTATCTTGGTGACACTCATGGGTGTACCACTATTAAGATTCTTCTGTCACTCATTTTTTGATCATGAATTTATAGTGACTACCCAGATATATAGTACAAGACATAAAATTGAATCAATTATCTAAAAAACAAAACAAAACTACCAGTGGTAAATGGATGATTTTCAAATATGGCATTTCAGGCTGTTATAAGAAAACTTTTACACAAATTAAATTAATGATATTTATCTGAGCAAGAACAATTGATAAATTAGGCCGCACTCTAAAACAGAACAGATGCAGAGAGTTCTGATGAACAGTGTGAGCAGTGGGTTTTTAGAGGCCAAACACAGAAGCAAATTAGAAAATCCTCTGATTGGCTACAGGTAGGTGTCTGACTTATTTGATGGTGCGAAGAGGCATTTCTTTTGCGGGGGCAAGTCTGATCAGTTGTTTGCCTGTGATTGGCTGAAGCTCAGTTGTATGTAATTGGTAGAAACCTGGCTATTTGTTATGAAATAATATTCTCCTAAGTTAGATTTTGGTTTATGTACTAATTTAGATTGCAGTTCGTTATATAGCAACTCAAAGTACAGAGATAGCCTCAGACATTAACTGAGGTCTCCTATTTTTTAATTTAATAATACAAGAACAGTCTTCCAAGATCCAAATACACATTTTAAAATTCTGTACATCTATAACTTCACCACATCATATCCAAATTGTATCCTACTTTTTTGCCTTTTATATTAATATTCATAATAAAATTTGTATAATATTAAGTATAATTATTTCATTTAAAAGTATTCACTTAATGGTACTCATGCCACTCATTTGCCCAAGCTAAATCTTACAGTCTTTCCAGTTCTTACAGTTTTAAAATCTCCTCATATTCAGGAAATCATCAAGACCACTAGCAGAACTCCCTTACAGACCTAGACCTCCCACCTCTAGACTCATACATGAGAGAGAGAGAAAGTTTTGCTTTTCTCAAGACACAGTTCTTTTGAGTGCTTCTTTTACTTTCAGCCAAACTTAGTTCCAGTTAATAGGTTTTAATATATACTTAAACAAATTATTATATTAAAAGTAATGAAGTAAAATTATTTCAACTTAAACAGTATAAAATAAACGTTTCGTGGGGAAATGAACAGCACTACTTAAAACTTCAGAACACAAGGCTATTTTACTAGATTTTGTTCAGTTTAATAGAAGGGTGTTCCACCTCACAGACAAGATTCCAGTGTTTAGTTGCGATACTGGCCAGAAGGAGGATCCCTTCTGAGATGTGATCACTGTCAAGAAAGACTTAACACATGAGAGAGATCTGCAATTCCATTGCCAATCATTCAAAGTTCCTTGAAGATCAACAATTTCATCAAGAAAGACTTGTTCTTTGAAATTTAGAATATCCAGAACTTTTCTTACATAATAGCCTATAAACTTCAGTATAAAACAATAATCATTAATAGTCACTGGTTTCTTTAAAAATCTTGTCAAACAATTTTAAAATTCAGCGGAATCGCTCCTTAATGCAATTAAGATGTTTAGCAGCTTTAAGTAGTTATCTTAACATTTCTGTATCTCCAGGGTCAAAGTGTCATATTC
The DNA here is from genome assembly GCF_029289425.2 of Pan paniscus. Classification (NCBI taxonomy): domain Eukaryota; kingdom Metazoa; phylum Chordata; class Mammalia; order Primates; family Hominidae; genus Pan; species Pan paniscus. The sequence continues at coordinate 71,714,670 of NC_073263.2, forward strand.
ATGGCTAGATTTTGTAGCAAGAGCAGCAGTTTATCTATGTGAAACACCTCTTATTGGTTCAGCTTATCTCAATATGTTATTTCTATGCCATGGTGATATTTGCTATGAAAGCACTGATATATTTTAGAAGATATTCTCCATTCATATGGGTCCTTCTAGTTTGGCAGAGCTAAATGGACTTCGTTATTTATATTTCATCTGACAAAATGGAAAAGTTTAGGTGAACTGACATGACCAGATTTTGTTTGTAGTACACTATTTTGATTTGAATTATTATAGATAATTTACATTTCTAAATGCATCTCTAATTCCAAAATGAAGAACTACTGTACCTCAGCAATGATGCTGTTTTTCTGGCTCCAGATCATTTTAAAGCAGGTTTAATAAGGACCCTGAGAATTATCTCAACTGTGATAATTGCTGTGATATTTGCAATAAAATGTTATAAAATAACTACTTAATACTTACTGTATTAGTCAATTCTTACATGGCTATAAAGAACAACCTGAGACTGGATAATTTATGAAAAAAAGAGGTTTAATTGACTCACAGTTCCATGGTCTGTACAGGAAGCATGGCTGGTAAGCCTCAGGAAACTTACAAACAAGGCAGAAAGTGAAGGGGAAGAAAGCACATTTTACCATGGTGGAGCAGGGGATAGAGAGAGCAAAGGGGGAAGTGCTACACACTTTTAAACAACCAGACCTTGAGAGAACTTATTATCACGAGAACAACATGGGGGAAATCCGCCCACGTGATCCAATCACTTTCCACCAAATCCCTCCTCCAACATTGGGGCTTACAATTCAACATGAGATTTGGGTGCCGACACAGAGCCAGACCATATCGCTTGCAATGTTTCCCCCTGTTGTGCTACATCTTGTTTATCAAGACTATTGCAATTTTAGACTTGGCTTTAACAATACATTAAATTTAATTCAGTTACTTGTTGTACCTTCAAGAGATTTTTCAGGCTGGATAGCTCTGATCCTGAAGATAAGACCAGATTTAAATTAAAAAAAAAAAGTTAACTTTCATTACCAAGCTGCTAAAATCTAAATTTTAAATGTTAATTTTTTATCAAATTTGTGTTATTTTCTTTCATTTAAAGCTGAAAATTTTAAAACGCAAAAAATAGGTTCTATTGTCATTGTGTTTTGATCTGGGTTTTATAAACCTATCTCATTATATTTATTCATTCAGAAAATATTTATTGAGTGTCTCAGTTCTAGGTGCTATAGATTTATTAATAAACTCAACAGACACAAATATTTGGCAGTTTTGTTCACAGTCACCAATAATATTCATCATTTCAATATTTAGCTGTTAAAAAAATTAATCACTAATATAGTGTGCATTCCAAAATGAAAGAGGAGAGAGGAAGGGAACATAACTAAATACCAATCTATACTTTCTATATTTATACAAATTTCATACACTAAACAATTATTAGTAATTAGAGGTAACATTTTAACCTTTAATTTAAAACAATGTAAAAATTCATAATGAAGTCCAGTACATGATAATTCTCATTAATAATTTAAATAATTTATACCAAGTAGTTATAGTGGTTGGTTCAATGAAAGACTTATGGGAATGCATGCCTATAATTTATAAGATCTGCCACCCTACCAGCCTTACTGTTTTTCTCATTGGTAATATTCATGAAGTCACTGGTAATTTTACATTTTAAAATATGCAGTATGAATTGCATATATAGTACTTCTTAAATGTCAACACATTTATCTTAAATCATTTATCGAAGTATGAGAAGTACCTATCATATTTTGGTAAATAATACCTTTAGGTTTTTCCTAGTTCTTGGCTCCAGACTAACCATCTTGACCTGTCATTCTAGTTTGTACTTCTGAGACATTCTATAGTCTGTGTCTGATATTCTCTACTATTTCCTCATTTGTCCTTGCATTCAGATTGCCTTTTCTGACTCCCAGCTTCCACGGAGAGATTAACTCTGTTGGCTGCAGCCCTATTCCCAATTCCTTGGCTAGACCCTGGGTCCTTCATGTTAGAAAACCTGGCTTTACTACTACTACTACTACTACTACTACTACTACTACTGCATTTTTTAAAAATATATTATCTTATTTTACTATTTGATGTTATAATTATTATATATATTTCCACACTTCCTCATACTGCTTATCTCTTAAGAATTTATGAATAAAGAATTGATTTTTCAATACATCCTTCCAAAAATTATCTGATGTTGAGTTAGTTGTTCTCTCTTGTGCATTCTCAATCCTCACAAGCCTTTCTCAAACACAATGTTTATCAAAGAAAATTGTAGCAACCAATACACTTAGTGGCATTTCTCACAGAGTTTGAGTGTAGGAAACAGTATTCACTGTATATTAGTCATTTTGCTCCCAATAGAAGGTGCATAACATAAATTATTTAAGTGGATAAATGCTTTATTTTCCTTTATAAAAGTAACTTCTTGCTTCACTGACATTTCTATACAACTATTCTTTACTAGAGTAAGCAAGGAATGAATTCCTAGCTCTATTTTTTAATCACAATTTTTGAAAGTTTTGGATATTTTCAAGGTTTATGATATTTTAATGTAGACATATTATAGATTATAATCTGCTGGAACCTAAACCCATATAGTTCTCCCCATACACCAAAAAATAAAAAATAACACACTCTAACTTTTAAATTTAGTAGCTAGTAATTAGGGCTACAACTCTTCATTAAAAATTTTCTGATTGAATCAAGAAAAAGTCAGAGCCTAATTATTACTCTGCACTAAAAGTAGGAGCAGTGGTAGAAACTGATGGAGTTAGTATATTACAAGTACATACTGAGTCAAACTATGCTAAGTGCTTTGAATTTATTATTTCCATGTGGAAATTATAATAAAATATGACCAAAATGTTCCTCTGTCAACAATAAGTTATTTATTTTTGTATTTTCTGACCATCTTAAAAAGTTACTGGAGTAAGTATTCGATAAATTTGAAGAATTTATTTTTAGTCTTGTAATAACAATGTCCACCCTACTCCTTCACTAGGTGAGCCTATCTGTATCTTAAATACTTTCATTCTGTGTATGCACTGAGTTATTGTAACTAATAATGCCAAAATTTAGGGCATGTGTTTTAAACAATGTGTAGAGTTACTAATTTCACTTCCCCTAGAATTTGCTTACCATAACACACACACACACAAAAAAACTGAGAAGAAATGTTAAAGTCATAAATAAAAGTAATTCAATGGTTCATAGCTATGATAACACTCATAGAATGTCTTCACCCAATTATGTATAACTCAGGAATCCTCTGAATGTGTATTCCTCTTTAGGCACTTTATCTCTTCTGCAGATGAACTTTCTTTGTTTTTCTATGCATGTGGTGAAAAATGGTTTTATATCATTTTCCTGATTTAATGCCCCCTAACCCTGTTTTAGTAATCTCAAATTCAAATTATTTGAAAGAAAAAAAAAAGACACTGAGTGTTCCAGCTTATTCTATGAACTGGTCTTTGTGGGCCAGGTTTCTACTTGAGATCAAATAAGCTATGGTCAGTAGAGACAAGGCTATCTACGATGGACATAGTTGTAGAGGTCCACTCCTGTTTGTGTTGGGATTAGTGATTACAGTGGATAAACTGAGTCTCATTCCTACCATAGTTGAGCCATTTACTTGTAGTCTGAACAATAAAAGACTATATTTAGTTTTTATATTTAGTGATGAGTTTGAAGCCTTGATAAGCCTTCTCAGGCACTGTATTTTCTTGCTGTACATCCTCAAGGCTTCCCTAGTTCTTACAGTAATTTTATGTGAATGGGAAAAAGTTGATCCTTCCTCAAGTTTCTTTGCTCTTATCTGTTAAGACTATCATAACAAATACCTCTTTCTTCATCAATATATTTTACTGCTATCTCCTGGAAATATGTTGTAATAAATATTAAATCTATAGTGTCTATAGTTTGAATAACACCTCCTTACATATTGCACAGTGTTCAACTCGCCCAACTGCATGTGGCACCCCCTACAGATTCTTACCATATATTTTTTGTTTGAGTGGACATTTGGCATAATGAAAGTATTTATAACTGCAAAATATTTTAATCTTTCAAATATATTTTTGGAACATCATTATTTTATGTGTATGGAACTTATTATTTGCAGAATACAAAGGGGATATAGTATTCCCTGGGAAAAAGAAAACTTATAATGCCTTAACTAATCTGTAAGAAATTTATATATACAAATATGTGTGTATATATACATATGTGTGTGTGTACATATATATATTACCATTTCACTCTCTTAACTTTAAAGTGTTGTTATTTTTTTGCCCCACTCAAACTCCAAAAAAACCAGGAAACTGATTATAACATTTTTATTCATTCATCAAAATGGCGAAAACAGTATTCTATTTATAAGGAATACTGGTTATTAAATATTACTTATACTATATTAAAAATAGAATGTTTCAGAAGGTCAGTATGATAAAACCAACACACATATATACATATAATTTTTTTGTTATTGTTGAAACAGAGTTTTTTGCTTTTGTTCCCCAGACTGGAACACAATGGTGGGGTCTCGGCTCACTGCAACTTCCACCTCCCGGGTTCAAGCGATTCGCCTGCCTCAGACTCCCGAGTAGCTGGGAGGACAGGCACACACCACCACACCTGGCTGATTTTTGTATTTTTACAAGAGACAGGGTTTCTCCATGTTGACCAGGCTGGTCTCAAACTCCTGACCTCAGGTGATCCACCTGCCTCGGCCTCCCAAAGTGCTGGGATTACAGGCATGAGCCACCGTGCTTTGAACACATTTTAACATGTACAGAATATGGGTATTTGTGTGTTTCTAGTATAAGTCTGTGAAAGACAAATCTGAATAAAACTTTGTGATAAACAAGTTTATTTATAACTTGGGGTTATGAGTCCACTGGGCTTTAGGCTAATGCTTTTCTTCCAAGGTTCTTAACATTTCATTTGCATTTAAAATTGTTATTAATTTACCTTTAAAGGGGTAGAGATTGTCACCTCTTTTTATAACGCTGAATACAGTTGATTCAAAACCTTTCCCTCAGGAAGGATGTAGATTTTCTTTAAGTCCTCATTAGAGCTATGTTTTAGCAATTGTGTAGTATGATGTTTGTATTACCTTATATGTGTTAGCCTGCAAGGTGTGCCCTCAAACTTTCTTTGTATGTCTATGGCTTCATAACTGCACCATGGAAATAGTAATTACTTGTTGTAATCACCATTAGACAGTGTTCTTGACTAACTAGATAGCATAGATCTTAGGAGAAAAGTCCTTTATATTCTGTACCAGATTATCTTGCCAACTTTTGATTTTTTTTTGGAGAAGAATACTTATAAAGGCAACCAATATGAATAGATACTACACTGCAATGTAAATTCATAAATGCGGCCGGCTGCAGGGCTCATGCCTGTAATCCCAGCACTTTGGGAGCCCGAGGCGGGAGGATCACCTGAGGTCGGGATTTTGAGACCAGCCTGACCAACATGGAGAAACCTCCTCTCTACTAAAAATACAAAATTAGTCTGGTGTGGTGGCACACGCCTGTAATCCTAGTTACTCAGGAGGCTGAGGCAGGAGAATCCCTTGAACCCGGGAGGCAGAGGTTGCCGTGAGCCGAGATCGCGCCATTGCACTCCAGCAACAACAGTGAAACTCCGTCTAAAAAAAAAAAAAAATCGTAAATGTACATGACATTTACAAATACAGAATGTTCATGTTACTACATTTAATCTCCTTCTAAATAGTTTACCAACTTGCTGATAAAATAATTAAAACAAGTTTGCATTTGAAATATTAGATTCTATTTTTCTATTTACATCCTTCTTTTTCATGTTCTTGGATTTAATCTAAATTTCCTCAAGTGAATTTCCCTCTCCTTTTCCTTTCCTCTAAAATGCTTGTTGCCCTGAGGTATCACCCAGAGGAATTTACCTATTGATGATGATGAGAGTCTTCTTTCAAATTTGAAGCATCAGTAATAAATCTAAAAAAAAAAAAAGGTACTGAGTTTATTTAAATTAGTTCCTTATTATAAACTGATTTCTCTACCTCTGCTGGTGTTCTGTGCTCACGTCAAATGAAAATTAAGGTTTTTTTCCTTACCATGATATATATACTTTCTGCAAATTTGAAATAAGTTCATGCATAAGTGAGGCTAATTATATTATCTTAGTGTACCTATGTGTGTACCTGTATGTGTGTACCTGTGCTTAATTAGAGAGAACTTAGGTTGAGCAGTGGGTACCTCACCTCTGTTTTATATTTTCTGCACATAAATGTTTTTTACTATATTGCAGCAAATCTAAATAATACATATACTACTGGAACTCTATGAAGATTTTTATGGCAGAATTCGTGTTTAAGTGCTTGATCTCTCTAGAAATAAGTTTTTATATTGGAAGACTTCCATTTAAGTTTGGGAGTATGGAAATTAGTTATTTTTCACAAAGTGTGTTGACATGGAAATTCATAGCTATATTTTAAAATGATTTAATGATATATTGAGAAGATTAAAATAAATTCTTATTTACGAATTTTGTTTTTATGTATAGCCAAAGTGGTATGTAAATTAAAAGATTAGATCATTTGATTCTATACCTTTATTGGTTTTAATCAGAAAATAAAACTGTCACAGAATGGTTTTGGGAAAATAAATTGGGACTACTGTGGTGAAGCATATAATCCAGTGTCTGACACAAAATCTTGGTAAATATTAAATTTTAATATTTTTATTTTTCTTATTGCCCAGAAATATTTGTCTGTGTGGCTTTCACATTCTTCATCCCATTATCAAAATGGCTTATCACATATGCACTGTCTCTTATTAAGTACAATTTTCTCCATCCGTTTACATTTCGCATAAAAACTTCCCATTTCATAGGTTACCTGGAAATTCTCCCTCTTTGTGTGACCTGTAATGTGGCTCTAATTGTCATTACTAATTTTTTGAACTTCTCTAATTTTACATATATCACCTGTTTTTTGTCCTAGTAACCTAGTTGAGTAATTATTTTTCTTATTTTTATTTTCTGAATAGAAGTTGCAAAGTGTCTATTCATTTTTATACCCAATAACCTGGCATAGAGTCCAATATGTAATATTCAACTGAATTCAATCAATGTTTTCAGTATGTATGCAAATGGGATACTTCTTTTTGTTGAGTTTTAAGAGTTCTTTTTATATTTTTAGATAAGAGTCCTTTAATATATCTTTCCCAAATGTTTTCTACTAGTCTGTGCCTTGTCTTTTTATTCTCTGGCAATGTCATTCTCATAGCAGAAATTTTTAATTATAATGAAATTCATCTTATCAATTTATTATTTCATGGATTGTGCCTTTGGTATTGCTAAAAAGACATCACCAAACTTAAATCATCTAAGTGACCCTCTCCTATGTTTTCTTCCAGCAATTTAATAGTTTTCCACCTTACATTTAGATCTGTGATACATTTAGATTTATTTTTTCAAGGGTATAGTATTGCCTTGTTTTTGGCTAGGTAGATTTGTAAACAAAATTTCTAAGTGTGTAATCCAATTTCTTTCTATGTCAAGGTGTCACACCTTGCCTAAAAAGTGTTGTAGGCCTAACATGTAAGTCTTTAATCCATCTTGAATTAATTTTTGTATAAGGTGTAAGGAAGGGATCCAGTTTCAGCTTTCTACATATGGCTAGACAGTTTTCCCAGCACCATTTATTAAATAGGGAATCCTTTCCCTATTTCTTGTTTTTGTTAGGTTTGTCAAAGATCAGATGGTTGTAGGTATGCGGCATTATTTCTGAGGGCTCTGTTCTGTTCCATTGATCTATATTTCTGTTTTGGTACCAGTACCATGCTGTTTTGGTTACTGTAGCCTTGTAGTATAGTTTCAAGTCAGGTAGCGTGATGACTCTGGCTTTGTTCTTTTGGCTTAGGATTGACTTGGTGATGCGGGCTCTTTTTTGGTTCCATATGAACTTTAAAGTAGTTTTTTCCAATTCTGTGAAGAAAGTCACTGGTAGCTTGATGGGGATGGCATTGAATCTATAAATTACCTTGGGCAGTATGGCCATTTTCACGATATTGATTCTTCCTACCCATGAGCATGGAATGTTCTTCCATTTCTTTGTATCTTCTTTTATTTCATTGAGCAATGGTTTGTAGTTCTCCTTGAAGAGGTCCTTCCCATCCCTTGTAAGTTGGATTCCTAGGTATTTTATTCTTTTTGAAGCAATTGTGAATGGTAGTTCACTCATGATTTGGCTCTCTGTTTGTCTGTTATTGTTGTATAAGAATGCTTGTGATTTTTGTACATTGATTTTGTATCCTGAGACTTTGCTGAAGTTGCTTCTCAGCTTAAGGAGATTTTGGGCTGAGACAATGGGGTTTTCAAGATATACAATCATGTCATCTGCAAACCATAAAAACCCTAGAAGAAAACCTAGGCAATACCATTCAGGACATAGGCATGGGCAAGGACTTCATGTCTAAAACACCAAAAGCAATGGCAACAAAAGCCAAAATTGATAAATGGGATCTAATTAAACTAAAGAGCTTCTGCACAGCAAAAGAAACTACCATCAGAGTGAACAGGCAACCTACAAAATGGGAGAAAATTTTCACAACCTACTCATCTGACAAAGGGCTAATATCCAGAATCTACAATGAACTCAAACAAATTTACAAGAAAAAAACAAACAACCCCATCAAAAAGTGGGCGAAGGATATGAACAGACACTTCTCAAAAGAAGACATTTATGCAGCCAAAAAACACATGAAAAAATGCTCATCATCACTGGCCATCAGAGAAATGCAAATCAAAACCACAATGAGATACCATCTCACACCAGTTAGAATGGCGATCATTAAAAAGTCAGGAAACAACAGGTGCTGGAGAGGATGTGGAGAAATAGGAACACTTTTACACTGTTGGTGGGACTGTAAACTAGTTCAACCATTGTGGAATTCAGTGTGGCGATTCTTCAGGGATCTAGAACTAGAAATACCATTTGACCCAGCCATCCCATTACTGGGAAATACTCAAAGGGCTATAAATCATGCTGCTATAAAGACACATGCACACGTATGTTTATTGTGTCACTATTCACAATAGCAAAGACTTGGAACCAACCCAAATGTCCAACAACGATAGACTGGATTAAGAAAATGTAGCACATATACACCAGGGAATACTATGCAGCCATAAAAAATGATGAGTTCATGTCCTTTGTAGGGACATGGATGAAACTGGAAACCATCATTCTCAGCAAACTATCACAAGGACAAAAAACCAAACACTGCATGTTCTCACTCATAGGTGGGAATTGAACAATGAGAACACATGGACACAGGAAGGGGAACATCACACTCTGGGAACTGTTGTGGGGTCGGGGGAGGGAGGAGGGATAGCATTAGCAGATATACCTAATGCTAAATGACAAGTTAATGGGTGCAGCACACCAGCATGGCACATGTATACATATGTAACTAACGTGCACATTGTGCACATGTACCCTAAAACTTAAAGTATAAAAATAATGAAATTTTAAAAAAAGTGTCATAGACATAATATATCTTGATGTTAGTAAGACATGTTTATTAAGTCTAAAATACAGTATTTTCAATGATTTTTCATATAAAATTAAGTATGTGTTTTGGCAAATGGGAATGACTGTGTTGTGTGCCTTCTTTTGGATATGTTTCTGAAAAACTACAAGTGGATTCCAGAAGAGTGAAAATAAGCAAGTCAAAATGCAATGTATTGTCTGAAGACAATGAATTATATAAAGATAATACAACTAACTTCGAAAAGGGACTTGCGTTCTAGAAAAGAAATATTGTTCACTGTTTTAAAAACTAATATAAGAATGCTAGTTAAACTTTCCATGATGTGAATTTATAAAACCTGCCAAAGTTATAGAGAAAATAAGTATAATTTGAAAGGACTTTGACTAATTGGAATTTTCTTTTTTTTCCTAGTTCTATATCTGGATAAAGTGCGAAGGAGCTTAAATCTGTTGAAACCCAAAATTTGCCTCCATTTAATGGCTTAGGTGAGTCTGTCATTATATAGATGGAGCATATGTTACTCTCTTCAGTGTTTTCTTCACTGCCAATCCTGTTTCAAATTGTATGAGTGATCGAAATTGAGCCCGATGACATTCTAATCAAGAGAAAAGAAGTATATATGGTGCCCAATTACCTGAATCAAATTGAATTATTTACTCATTTATTCTTCCTTATGTTTCAAAAATAAAGATGTCATTAATCCAGATTTTAAATATCAGAATGTATTATATAACATTTCAGTAGTAAACCAACAAATATCTGAGACAGGTCTCTACCAAGTTAGAGGTTTATTTTGCCAAGATTAAGGACCATGGCCTGTGACACAGCCTCGGGAGGTCCTGAGAACATGTGCCCAAGATGATACAGCCTCGGAAGGTTCTAAGAACATGTGCCCAAGATGGCTGGGATACAGTTTGATTTTATACATTTTATGGAGACAGAAATTACAGGCAAAACATAATACATGTAAAGCATATATTCATTTGGCCCAGAAAGGTGGAACATCTTGAAGCGGTGGCTTCCAGGTCATAGATGGATTCAGATTTCTGATTGGCAGTTGGTTGAAGGAGTTAAGCTCTGTCTGAAGAGTTGAAGTCAGCTTGAGTTAAGGTAAGACTGGAAGAGAGTTGTGGAAGCCAAGGTTCTTATCATGTGAAGGAAGCCTCCAGGTAGCAGGCTTCAGATAGAATAGAGGGTGAATGTCTCTTATCTGACCTTAGAAGATGTCAGACTCTTATTGAAATCTTTTATGGATCACGAAAAGACCTGGAAAGGGAAGGGGATTCTCTACAGAGTATAAAATTTCCCCACAAAAGATGGCTTTGCAGGGCCATTTCAAAATACGTCAGTGAAATACACTTTGTTGTAAAATACTTTGATTTCCTTTAGGGCCTGTTATCCATCAAGAGTCGGGTTGGACTTGGCATCTTATTAATACAACGAATCTCTTCTGTCAGTCTTAGGATCTCTCTTTTAATGTTAATATTGTTCAGTTTTGTTGAAACTCCAAAAGAGAAAGGATATGAGGCATGTTCAACACCACCTGTCTCATTGTGGCCTGAATTAATTTTTCAGGTTTCTTAAGAATCTCCTAGGCTGAGAGATGGGTCCACTCAATAAGATGGAAGGGGGTATAATTTTAATTTAGATTCATAAATAAAAAGAAAAATTATTTTCCTACATTCCTTTTTCTCTAATAATATTTTTATTTTGTTTTACCATTTGAAATTCTATGGTCAAAAATTTCGTAAACTAAAATTTCTCCTGAGATTCATTTTAGAAGAATTTTCTAGGCAAGTGTTTTTAGTCTCTATCAAGAATTTGTAGCTGTTTTTATTATTTAAGAAAACAAGCAAATGAAAATATGTGATCTTTAAGGGCCAATATAATATTTTATTCTATCAATAGGCTTATGCAGAACCGATTTTGGTAAAGATTACAGCAGGGTATAGTTTTAGAATTTCTGTCTCAAATGCAAGTTGGAATAACATTCTATAATTTGCTTTTAATACACACACTTAAAGAATGTAAATATTAATCTCAACTAATAAAAGAATGAAAAGAACATATTTTTCTTAGATGCTTTTCTTCAGAAACATGAAAAACCCTCACACTAGTTTTTGGTCTGAATTAGAGATAGTCTATTTAATGTTGATGCCACTGTGTGAACATTTTAGAATAATTTAATATTAATTGTTTTGCAGTTTCTTCTGTCTAATGGTAACTGGAATTTCCCTTTCTAATTGTGTATTGAAGAATGAGAACGACTCATGTTTAAGTGTTAGATGTAAGTCATTTCATAATTATTCGTGCACTTCAAAAACAACAAAAATAAAATCAAAATCATAGATTATATGGAAAGCTCAATTCAAAATTTGTAAAACGTAGCATTTTGTTGCATTTTATAGGAAAACATAGGATTGTAATAACATTAAATTATGTATATATTTTTACTCTTCTTTAAATGAAATTTAGAGACATCGTCAATCATTAAGTTGCATTTAGTGAGGTGTTAACAGAAATTAATTCATTGTAAACATAATAATAAAATGAATGGAGCAGAATTGCCAAAGAAACTGTTTCCTGGAATCCTTATTTTACACACATAATACGAAAATAGCTATAAAAATGTTGATTTTATAATATTGTGTCATAACTATAGACTAGCAGTCAGAAGACATTTACTTAAATATTTACTGAATATCACTATTATCATGATCCATAATAGATTAGCAGTAGGCAATCTGGAATAACAACAGCATGCCGTCGGGGAAAAGGCTGGAAATCTTTCAGCTACTGCTGGGGCTAGGGACATTATCTGACTAAAATTTGGCATGCAAGGAATGATTAGCCATTCCAATTAAAACAACCACTGTGGGTATTAGTGAGGGTTGAAGGATACATCAAATAAACAAACAAAAACTTTTTTTTCCTTGTGGAGACTATTGCTTATGTCAGTTAAAAAAAAAGAAATTAAAGAGGAAACAATGAAGGCAGAGAGGAAGTGAGGAAGGAAGAAATAGTTTTCCTAATACAGAATTCCTGAACTAGACAGACTTTCTTATCTTCTCACAGACAACCTTCTATGGCTTCTATAGGAACATCTCAGGTCTTCCCTTAAACACGAGTGATGTTAAGAACAGAGAAAAAGGGACACTTTCTGCAGTAGCTAAGCTCCCAAGTAAAAGAAGAATTGAAAGAGCAGAACCATTCTTGCCAGCCTTCCTATCCTAAATTCATATTCAATGAAGTTACTCCTCCTATTCATGAGTGAGGAAGTGACAGAGAAGGGCTAAGACTACCATGATAATGGATGGGCCTACTCAAGGAAGATAATATCAAGAGTGGAGATTGTTTTCCCCAATAACTTCTCTATTCTAAGAGGAAGTATGGTCAAGTTTGTTTGAAGACAGTGATGAACTTGGGTTTGAACAAGGGTAACAACAATTGCCTAGGAATATATTACAGGGTGTAACAAGAAAGACTTCATGAACTTTCCAGGCTTGCATGTCTATAATTGAAGATGTTAGACCAGAAAGAGATTATAGTTTTCTATGTGTAAGGTAGGAGACTGCAGGCTACTGAAAAATGATGTAGACCCAGCTCCCAATGTCTGGGTATATATACTCTAGGAGAAGTGGTAAGACATGAAACAGACATTCCTTCTCTCTAAATTGACTTTGGCCCAATTTGATGTAAATACTCTAGTGTCTGTTGAAAGGCCTAATAAGCACATCTTTCTAAAGTAATTACTGACTCCTCTAGGAAGTATTTAGTGATTCCTCTTTGAGCTCACACATTGATGGAGTATATTTCTACTACAGGAGTTATCAAATTATAACACTACATTGCACACTATTCACCTGGGTGCAAAGCCATGCTTCACTACCACAAAACTTGTCGTATTCATTTTATTTAAAAAATTATGTGCATTTCACATTAAAAGAAAGAAAAATAGAGTTGGCATTTTACTAAGTTGCTCAAAGAAGGTTCGTGGCAAAGCAGGCATTGGCACTATATTTTTTAAAAAATCAGCTTTAGCAAGGTGTGATTGATACTCAAAAATCTGCACATATTTAGTGTATACAATTTGATGAGTTTGGACATGTGCTTGCACTGGTGAAACCATCGCTACAGTCAAGGTAATAAATATATCTATCATTTCCAAACACTTGCTTGGGCTTGTTTTTTTACTTTTGTTTGTTGTTGCTGTAAAAGCACAACATGAGAGCTACACTTTTAAATTTTTCAGTGCACAATACAGTATTATTAACTTACAGACACCATGTTGAACAGCAGATCTCCAGAAATTATTTATCTTGTATAACTGAAACTTTCTATACATTGCACAATTCTTCATTTCTTCTTCCACCCTTCCCCTGGCAACTGACATTCTATTATCTGCTTCTGAGTTAGACTATTTAAGGTATCTAAAAGAAATCATACAGTATTTGTCTTTCTGTGACTGGCTTATTTCACACAACATAATATCCCCCAGGTTCATCTATTTTTGCTGTAAATGGGGCTATATATTCCTTTGGAGAGAAAAATGAACGTATAGAGAAGAAGGAAGTAAAGGCACAAGAAACAGCTTGAACAAAAAGATAGGAAGGTTAGTTGCAAGTCAATAATCTGTAGAAAATTACAAGATATTCAAGATGATTACTACATAAGTTCAAATGTAAAACAAAAAAGAAAACCAGCAATAGACAGCTTTGAATGTCAAGCTAAGAAATAGGGTAACATATACTTTAGTTAATTGGAAGTCACTGAATAGGAGGGAGAGATGATTAAAGTTGTATTTCAACAATAATTTAATTTTATATATGTTTTAGAAGTCGTGTGTAATAATTCCAGTGAAGAGTAATAACAACCTGAATTAGTGGATTTGTTAGAACTCTAGGCATGGTGATCACTGGAATGGTAAACATAGAATCATTTTGAGATATATTATTGAGGTAAAATCAGTAAATATAACATTAATTGATCATTTCACTCATCAGTTTAAAACCCTTCAATGGTTTTCACCTGCTACACTTAGCATACATTTTATAATCTTTATCTTGACCTACAAAATCCTTAATAACTTAAACCTTTCTTCCCTGTTTCCCTCCTGTCATCTTATGTCACTTACTTCTGCCCTTTATGCACTGCTCCATTCATAATAATTTCCTTATAACTTCTCTAAAGCTCTTAGTTTCTTTTCCCTAAGTGCTTTCACTGAGACAATAAATTCACACGGGATGCTCCTGTTTCTTTCCACCTAGCCAATTTCTACATATTCTTGAAGTTTCAACTTGAAGTCTCAGAAAGGACTCTCTGAGCTTCCCATCTAAGTACCCTATACTTTGACCTTTTAGCACTATTTATGTTTTCTTTATAGCATCTATCCCAGCTGTACACTCTGTACCTGTGTGTGTGTGTATATATACACATATATGTATACATATACACATATATACATACAAGTATACATATATACACATATGTACATATATGTATATATGTATATGTATACATGTGTGCATATATGTATACATATATGCACATCTATATACACACACGTGTATATGTGTGTGTTTAATTGTTGTATTGAAGTTATTTGGGTCTCCCTTTGCTCCTATAGCACCATTGATGTAGGGCTTTTTTTCATTTAATTCATCATGCATGATGCCCCTATGCCTAGTGTAGCACCTGGCATGGAGGAGATGATCAATAAATGTCTTATGATAAACAAGTGAGATTAAGGAAGCCTCTCACGTCTTTTAATTTAGCAGTAGTTATTA
This sequence comes from Pan paniscus, assembly GCF_029289425.2. NCBI lineage: Eukaryota > Metazoa > Chordata > Mammalia > Primates > Hominidae > Pan > Pan paniscus. The sequence goes on from NC_073263.2 coordinate 71,730,028, forward strand.
TCTCTGTTTCAAATATTCTGGGTTTCATCTCCAGAAGTGATTATTTATCATTGAGTAGTCAAAAAGATTAAGAAGTTGATTTATTTATGTATTTTCATATTATTTACTCATTTATTTTTCCCAGCAGCATAGTAGTCCGTTTTATATGGAGTCAAAGGCAGAGATTACTAGATTACTAAGCACATGCAAACAAAGAAAAGGGAAAACCAACCAATAACCACATTTATAAAATAATATGAAGGAACCTAATCAGAAGTCATAAGAAGGAGAAATAGAGAGTTAGAGAATGAATAAGAAAAAACTGTGTGTGTGTGTGTGTGTGTGTGTGTGTGTGTGTGTGTGTGTGTGTGTGTGTAGACTGTTATAAGGCATATTAATACCTAAGAGAGATGTAGACAGGGAGAGAAAGAAAAAAAGTACATTTTATGACAATATTTAAGTGAGTTCAGCACATCTCTGAGAGCAGAGACGTTACTGGAAATTAGTAGCTAAAGAGTGAATGGAGTAGGCAAGCATGTAATGTAATACAATTTTTTGGCATCCTTTTTGTCAGAAGGGAGATAAAACTTGAAATCATATTGAAAACGATCCTGTCTGGGTGCAGTGGCTCACGCCTATAATCCTAGCACTTTGGGAGGCTGAGGCAGGCAGATCATGAGGTCAGGAGTTTGAGACCAGTCTGGCCAACATAGTGAAACCCCATCTCTAATAAAAATACAAAAAAACTTAGCCAGGCATGGCAGTGTGCGCCTGTGATCCTAGTTATTCGGGAGGCTGAGGCAGGAGAATCGCATGAACCCGGGAAATGGAGGTTGCAGTGAGCTAACATCGCACCATTGCACTCCAGCCCAGGCAACAGTGAGATACTGCAAAAAAATAAAAATAAATAAAAATAAACAATTCTTATTCAAAATTTTGGAATTAGCATAATGTGTTGTCAATATGTATGAACTACTCTTCTTTATTGTTGTTGGTTTTCTTTTTTGTTTGTTTTTCTTCACACAGGGTCTTGCTCTGTGACCTAGGCTGGAGTGCAGGGGCACAGTCACAGCTCACTGCAGCCTTGAATTCCCAGGCTCCCGCGATCCACCCACCTCAACCTCCCAAGCAGCTAGGACCACAGGCACCTGCCACTACACCTGTCCAATTTTTTTTCTTTCTATTTTTTGTAGAGACACGGTTTTGCCATGTTGCCCAAGCTGATCTCAAACTCCTAGACTCAAGCAATCTGCCCACCTCAGCCTCACAAAGTGTTGGGATTACAGGCATGAGCCACTGCACCTGGCCTGTACTTATTACTCTTCTAATTGTCCCCCTACATTCCTTCAATTTCATTCTCAAATGGTCTCTAGAGCCTCATCTATTTCTGTCATGTGACACCCTAGGCATTACATTTTAACCATATTGAACAAGTGAGACTTAGTTGAGGGTGAGCACACACAGTTTTATTTCTCCACATATTTTAAAAATAATGCTCTAAATTTTTGAGAGGCATGTGGGGGTGGGGGATTGAATAAAGTTTTGTTCCCAGTCCATGTCAATCACAAGTAGAATCTCTTTTCAGTAATTAAATAAACCTTTTTTGTTTGCTGTTAAAGCTTCGTTTAATTCAGGTTAACATTTCTACCCAATTCCAACTCCATCTTACCTCAGGTCATAAAGCCTGCAGAGGGGCTGCTACTTCTTTCTTTCTTTCCTTCTCTGTCTACCTAATTCTGCATCTGCTATTTTTGGTTCATCAGGGTTGGAGGAGGTGGGATAAGGGATTGTAGAATAATAAAGTGCTGAATGGTTCTTATATGACTGAAGACATATCTTTTGGTGTTGGTACTGAGGCGGGAAATTAAAGAAAGATAAAATTTAAAAGAAAGTGAAATAAGTTGTCCTGTATTAGGCTGACTTGTCCCAAAGTCAGCAATAGGCACAGCCCAGACCCAGGAATGTCTTGATAATATCATCTAATGTGCTCTAGAGACTCTCCCAGCACTCCCTCAACAAAGAGAGAAGAAAAATAAATTTTACTTTGTTTTATGAAATGAGTTTATAGATTCCTGTTCTCTGTAACTAGTGACTTCAAGTATTCTGTTTTATCTAAGAAGTACAACAAAGGTCATGAGACACCTGAGTAGGCCTGAACTACAGCTGCCTGGGTACCATAGCGAAGGTTATAGGATAAGCCCGTGCCCAGGCAAACCTAGATAATGGACATCTGGATTGCTTGGCAGTGGTCATGTGAAATCCTGTCTTTGTCTTGCCTCTGTATCCCTGCTTTCACCCCACTGTAAGCTTGCTTCAAGCTAGCCAATCCCCTTTTGTGAAGTGTGTATAAAAGTCAAGTACTGTCTTTGTTCCGGGCGCAGTCTTTTGGACATAAGTCAGCTGGGCCTGAGTGCATTCAATAAAGATTCTCCTGTTTCAACCCGAGGTCTCTCTCGTCCTCCTGAATCCTGCAACAGTACCTTCTCATGGTAATCGTGCAATTGATGGGTCTTGCTCTCTAATATCTGATCCAATCATAGTTTCCTTGATACAAACATGTTCCTTGTGGTGGAAGTTTCTGCTATCTTCTCAGCCCTCAAGCTTCAAGAAATCTGCTCCTCTTTTAAACCTGTAGCCATTTTTTAAGGCGAGATCTTTTTTAGGATAACCATAGATAGATTGCCCAATTCTCAATTTGGTCCATAAGAAACATACCCAATATATAGGACATAGAAACACACCATCCTTGTGCTGCCGGTTTACATTCCATTGCCATATTAAGAGTTCTCCTGGCCAGAATCAACTAGTATTCTAGTGTCTCTCGAACTTCAGGGAACACATAAAAGCCTGTTAAATGGTTATCATAAAGCTTCTCTCTATTTGCTTTAAGAAAAGGGAGAAACACCCTTCTCCATTCCCAAAAAGAAGATCAAGGCCAGAATTCTGAAATTATCTCTCCTAACAGAATGTTTCAATTTTCGATTTTCATGCAAACCAAAGATAGCAGAACCTATTTCATAGTCGTAATATGCTTCTCATAGTTGGGTCACCTCTTCAGTTTAGGATCTGAGGATACTTTACAATATTCCAGTTTTTTTTTTTTTGCCAAAACTGAGACAAAAAAAAAGAAATGAAAAGAAAAAAAGAATTCCATCTTAACTTTCTGTCATATATTGTACCACCAGAAAAAAAAGTATGTTTTATTTCTTGCTACTCCTCATTTTTCTGCTTCTTTCTCTTATATAAATGCTTACACATGCTATTTTAAAGATTCTATTTGTGTTTTCCTATATGCCTTTTTGTTTTATGCTTGTTTATTCCTGTCAATGCAATGTATAGGTTATCAAATGAGATTGCCATATTTTAACTAACAATAAAAAACTGGTTTTCCTAACTTTATGAACAGAAAGAAATTTTTTGATATTTGCTCATAAACAGCCTGGACTATGCAATAATATAAAAAAATGATTTTTTTCAGCATCTATAACTGGCACTTTTTTCTTACTCTTTCGATTTTCTTTCAAGAGCAGACTTGAGTGAGCACAGGTGGGTATGGGTGGGTATGAGTGTGTGTGTGTTTATATTGGCTAAATTCACTTTCCAAGTATATTATTCTGTTCTGTGTTTCAAATTCTAGCAAATTTGAGAAGTGATTTGGAAATTAGATGCATAATTTTCTGGAAATCTACCACTAAAATGTTTCATATACTATAATCATTTTACTTTTATTCCATATTGTATATGGTTAAACATTTCTGAAGATTAAAACTATAAGAAATAATATTGTATTTTATGATAATTTCTACATATAAAGAAAATAAGCTCCTAATGTATTTATATATTTTCTGAGAAGATAAATTCCTAAGTATATAAAGTAAAATTGAGGTGTATTAATCATTCACAACACGTTACTCTTTTTTTTGAAAACTTGAGCCAGTGAAATAAATATTATTAGTATTCTGAAGAAGTGACAAATTCAAGCTTTGTTATAATGTTTTCTATGAGAAGCATGAGTTTTCATAAACTATCCTGATAAGTGAAGCATCATTGAAAAAGGACATACCACACTATCAAATTAGCTTCAAATTTTTATTTCCAAGGTCTTCAACTTTTTAAAATTTGATATACCAATAAGCTATCTCTGCTTTTACTTTCAGCTACCTCCTTAAGCCCAAAGAAACTTCCATCGGTAGTCATGGAAGACAGGAAATCAGGTGGCCAACAGCATGATATTGTGATGCCCTTTGTGTATTACATTTTTCTAGTTACCAGTAAATGAAAAAGTCTCAAAACACATTTTAAAATTAGGAAATAACATACCGTAGATATAAATATAATAATAGAGACAAAAGAATTGTCACTTTAATAAACCAATGAAAATGCTAATGCAATCTGATGAATTGTTCTACCTTTCTAAAAGTTTTCATACCGATTTTTTGATTAAAGGCTCGTAACAACATTATTTTAAAATTTAGAAACTGGATCAGATATATATTTTACTATATCATGAATGAGGATAAAAAACAAAGGAAAGCCTTTACATTAACTATATCTATTATTAAAATAGAATGTTGTGTCTCAAGAAACAGTTTTGACAAACTGATAGGAGGAGCTCTTTCTGTTTAAAAATAAAGAGCATAATTTTTTTCATATTCATTAAACCATAAAAGGAGAAAATCCTGAAAAAGTAAATACAAATCTAGAATGTGACTCTTTCAGCAAGGATACATTGTTTAAAAGAATTAAACCACAAATTGCAACTAGATTATCCTAAGGAAAGAAGACAGGCAATTAACTGGACTCACATGACTAAGATATCCAGAGATTTGCTTGTTTCCTACACTTCTTTTACCAGCAGTTTAAAAAAAAACAAAAACACTCTTAGATCTCTCACTCTTTATTTTCTGACTTTCAGCATTTCTGAGTGTGGAGCTCATTCTCTCTTATTGAACGCAGCTTAACACGTAGTTGGGGAATACTGGTACACGGAGAACTTTATATTGTGCTCAGAAGTCAAGATTCTAAACAGATTTAAAAAAGAAAAATTCCACCTGACAGCAGACAGTTCCCTGACTCCAACTGGCCTAACTTAATCTTTGATCTTCTGCATGGAATAGGGGAAGCATGGATCCTGAAAGAAAGCCTACAGGAAAGACAAAAAATACATATTTTCACTAAATTAATAAAATGGAGTATGGGTGCAAACTATCCATGATTTAAAATTTCCAATTAGTACATGCAGGAAATAAGCTTGCAAAAAATCATTTGAGCCATGAGAATCCCATTCAGTAAGCAAATGTGCATTAATCACAGATGCATTCATTCAGTAAGAGAGTTAATCTGTATAGTACCAGATTCTCTAAAGAGGAGATTGTGTGTAAAGCCGCTAGGAAAAGCCTTGAGATAGGCTTATTCCACATTTCTTTAAGATAGAAGAGCAGAGGCTGGCATGGTGGCTCACACCTGTAATCCTAGCACTTTGGGAGGCCGAGGCAGGCAGATCACGAGGTCAGGAGTTTGAGACCAGCCTGGCCAATATGGTGAACCCTGTCTCTACTAAAAATACAAAAATTAGCCAGGCGTGGTGGCCCTTGCCTGTAATCTCAGCTACTTGGGAGGCTGAGGCAGGAGAATCGCTTGAACCTGGGAGGCGGAGCTTGCAATGAGCCAAGATTACGCCACTGCACTCCAGCCTGGGCGACAGAGCAAGACTCCATCTCAAACAAACAAGCAAACAACAGAAATAACAAGAGCAGAAATATGTAATAGGACAGTACAAAATATTAGAATCCTTCAGCTGCCTCCATCGGTCCCTTTCAACAATATGCCTAGATGGCAATGCTATCTTCTCTCAGTGCACTATGTGCTAAAACACAGGTCAGAAAACTTTTTCTGTAAAGGGTCAGATAGTAAATATTTTGGGTATTGCATTCTGTATAGTCTCTGTCTCAAACACTCAATACTACAGTTTAGCATGAAAGAAGCCATAGACAATATATAAACAAATGAGCATGGTTGTGCTCTGATATAACATTATTTATGGGCACTGGGTTTTGAATATCATATACTTTTCATATATCATGCAATATCTCTTGATTTTTGCCCTGACCATTTAAAAACATTTAAACCAGCCTTTACTATGGACTGTAAAATAGGCAGAGGGCCAGATTTAGTTCATGGGCCATAGTTTGTCAACCTCTGTGTTATAGGACTGCTCTTAAGAGCCGAAGCCTTTAATTTATGAAAGGGAGAAATTAATTCAAATATAAATTCAAATATTTTACTTTGTAATTATTATGAATTTCCATGTATTTTATCATGTATATCATATATATTTATGCTTTATCCTGGATAATGATTCATTTCATTTTCTCAAGATTAAAATCTCCTCATTATAAGATAATACTATATTTCAACGTATTTTAGATCTCCTTACTAATTACTAATTAATTTATTTTCTCTCCTTCCCTCCACCACTTCCATTCTCTCTCTCTGTCTCTCTCTCTCTTACTTTTTATTAAACATATAGAAGAATTAAATTATATTCATATATTAGAGGTAATATTCAGTAGTTATTCTAGATTTTCTATGTACAAAATCATGCTTTTTGTAGATGCTTTTTTATTATGGCTAGTGAGCAATAATAAAAGTTTTATATATTTATTTCCAATTCCTATACTGTTGAGGACCTTTAGTATACTGCTTTACAGAAGTAGTACTACTAGACACTCTTGTCTCATTAGCAGGGGATGTTTTTATGAATTGTCTATTGAATATGATATTCTTTTTGGTTTTCTTTATCGAATTGAATTTTTTTTATTCCTAGTTTATCATGAACTTTATGATTATTATGGATTCCCATGTGCATACCATACAATTTACTTTATTGGTGTATGGTTCCAGGGATATTAGCATATGTATACATTTGTATAACCACCACAATCAGAATACAGAGCAATTCTATAATTCCAAGATATTCCATGGCGCTGTCTTTGTTGTAGCCAAAACTTTGCCTGATCCCAATTATTCGCAACAACTAACCTGTTCTTCTTTCCTGTAGTTTTACCTTTTCCAGAATATCACATGGAATCATACAGTATATAACCTAACACTGGCTTCTTTCATCCAGAATAATGCATTTGAAATTCATTCACAACATTGCATGTATAGTTAATTTATTCATTTTTAGTAGTAATAAATTGAATGTGTATGTACAGTGTGTTTGTCCATTCATCGATTGATGTGCATTTGGGTTGTTTCTAATTTTAGTCAATTATAAATAGACCTGCTATAAACTCACATGTACAGATTATTGCATGAACATAAGATGTTATTTATCTAGGGTGGATACCTATTAGTGGGATTGCTGGGTCTTATGGTTAATTGCATATTTAACTTAAAATAGAATATGCCAGAATGGCTGTACCATTTTTCATTCCCACCAGCAATGAATGAAGGTATCATTTTTGTTGACTTTTTGTGAGCACTCGGTCTGTTGACTTATTGGATTTTCATATATTGTATTTGTATATTATATATTTTTCAAATTATAATAGTTATGTATTTGTAGCTCATTGTTATCCTAATGTTTCATGACATTGAGCATTATTTTATAAATTTTGGTTTATCATTATAATGTGTAGAATCTAATATATGAGTGGCTTATATCAACAGAAATGTATTTCTCACAGCTCCAGAAGCTAAGCAGTCCAAGATCAAAGTGCCCACAGATGCAGTGTCTGGTGACAACACTTTTCCTGGCTGAAGTTAGTATGGCATCAAGTTAGCATATTTCTTTCTACAGTAATTAATTTGGATAAAGTTTCTTAGTGTTTTAAATATTGTTACAGCCTTAATAAATTGTCATAATTATATTTTCAATATGGAAATGCAGTTTTACACATAGTTATGCATGTTTATAGTCTTAATTGGTAAGTATCATAATAATAAAATCAGAGAAGTTTATACAAAACAAAATATTCTTGGTAGAGATGCCCCAGACAGCTGATTTAACTGAATTCTAGAAAGCTGAATTATATATATATTTATATAATTTTATATATAATTATATATTTATATATTAATATATTCATATAATATGTAAATATGTATTTATTTATAAATATGTATTTATAAATATATATATTTATAAATATATTTATATTTTATATATTTATAAATATGTATATTTATAAATAAATATATTTATATTTATAAATATATTTATATTTTCTTTATGTCTCTTTATACAAAATACACCTATTTAAGTGAATTCAATATAAAATAATTATAACACATAGTGAAATAACTTTCAGGTGGACCCACACAATTTAAAGCAGTTTAGATGTGTTTAAGATGTTATTATGACATATCAAGACAAATCTACAGTTGAGATTTCTAAATATAACTGTTATTAGAAAATGTCTGAATTTACTTGCTATGAACTTTAATTATCTTAAAATCGGATTCTTCTAAAGTAAGCCAGTAAACTAAATACTGCAAGATTTAAATTTTTTTAATGATTGAATTGAAAAAAAAATCTAAGGTTAAACTGAAAAATTACCCACTGTCATACAGAGTGTTCCCATATAGCATCATTTAAAGTAGTATAGTTAGAAAACAAATATACTAAAGAGTAAAACACCAACTATTCTACTATTTTGCCTCATTTACTGTGTTTCCAGGAAGCATTCTGATTTTTGTAATTCATCAGATTAGCATAAATTTTTTTCACCTTAGCTACAAAGGCAGAAAGGGAAGCATCTATTTTTGTTAGTAGATGTCAGGACTTGCTTTTTTGTTTTTCTCTTTGGAATGCTCTTCTCCTAGGCAATCTATATGATCCACAGTTCCTCACTTAGCTCTACACCTTCTTTCTGTACTTAAGCATCATTTTTTCAGAACAACTTTTTCTGACTACTTTCTAAAATAGCCCAACCCACTAATTTGTTCCTTAACCCTGCTTTATTTTCCTCCAAAGTAGATATCATTGCCTAACACACTAAATAATTATTTGATTATTTTCTGTATTCTTGCATGAGAACTTAAGCTCCATAAAACCAGAGGCGGTCTCTGTTTCATTTTCTGCCTTTCGAATACCCAACATCTTGTAGTTATGGTATAAGTATTTGTTGAGTGAAAAAAATTGAAAAAAAATCATAGGATGTACAATGCAAAGAATGAATCCTAATGTAGGTTATAGAATTTAATTAATAATAGTGTTTCAATATTGACATCAATTTTTACAAATGTACCATGCAAATGAGAGCTTTTAATAATAAGGAGAACTAGGGGGATGGAAGACAAGGTAATACAGAAATTCTATACATTCAACTTACTTTTTCTGTAAAACTAAAATTTCTCTAAAAACATCTATAAATTAAAAGATGGAAGAGGTAGAGTAAGAGAAGGAGAAGAAAAAAGAGGAAAAGAAGAAAGGGAGATGGTGAGAGAATAAAGGAGAAAAAGGAAGAGATGGAGGGTGCACATTGAGTTAAAATTGTGTTTATTTATGAGTATAACCTCTAATAAGTACATACGCTAGCCTGACATTCGAAGACGTTGCATTTCTTAGGGTCTTACAGGAATCAGCTGGCACAATGAGACTGAAACTAAAGACAGTTAAAAATAAACAGACAACGTATAGGAAACCTGAGACGCAGAATTCAGCACCTCAGGGCCAGTAACAGTAGGGCTCCATCATCACTCCTAGGACTGAAGAACCTTTAAAGGCAGCTGAACAAACCCTCTAGAGGGATACAGACAGCCTGAACCAATCCCACAGGGAGAAATCCAAGTGAGTGAATAAGCACACTTGATCTTTTTCTTCAATATTCTTCTGAGGCTCTTCTGTTTGTGCAACCCAAGCAGAAGCCAAAGAAGCAGGGACGTTGTTGCAGGCTAGTTTCCTGATGAAAAATGGGAGGAAGAGAGAGAGTAGATCTGCTGGGGCTGATCGATTCGTTCATACTCACAGAACTGTCTTTGCAGATCCTGTACCCTAAATTCGATTTGATATAAGAAACTGTGGAAGGCTTAGGCAAAATATTAGACCTCACAATCTCAAGTGAGATTTTCTTTTAGTCTCTTCTGATGTTTTGTCTCTATAATTAGATTTTTAAAAATCTTTTTCTACCACTTAAGTCTTATTTTCATTAACTGAATTTAAGTTATTGTTTCTCTTCCATGAATCTTTGAATCAGTAGATTCAAAGTGTAATTTGCAGTTTACAAATTACACTAATTTTTTAGATCTGGCAAACTAATTTTCTTTTCTGTTTAGTTTTCCATGAACTAAAGGCAACTTTACCCAAACCTCTATCTTGTAGGTCTGAGCCCAATACTTTGAATCATAGCAAGTTGATGTTGGCCACAGGCCTTCAAGACTCAGTGACACCACTGTCTTCACAACTTTCTGCTATTCTCTCCCTTTTTATCCCATTTTAAAATTAATTTTCTTCTCACAACTTTGGTTGTAAATTACTAGTGCTATTAATAATTATAATAACAATAATAGTAATTATGACAAATCCTGATAGTAATTACAACGTAACTGTTATCTTTCTAAATAATGTTAAGAGTTAGCTCATTTAATAATCCAACTGGCCCTATGCAGCAATTACCATTATCATCTATTTATAGATGAGAAAATTGAGACAGAACATTTATGTACCTTGTTGATCTCACTGCTGGTGTGGAAGAGAAAAGATTCTAACCACATTGGCTGGCATCTAAGTCCAGGATCTTAATTATTACACAAAATCATCTCCCTTGAATAGCATTTTCTTTCACTGCCCATTTGTTCACCCCATGAGACTGTCACCATGTCATGCTTAGTAGGTATTGTAACTTTATTAACATCAAGGTTTCCCTGCTGGTCTTTTCCTTCCTCTACCCTTGATAGACTTACATCACATTCTAACAAATTATAAAATATTAAAATTATTTGATAGTAATTTCAAAGGGACTTGTAAAATGAAGATGTAAAATGCTTGCTATTATTCTTTAAAATAAATCAAAGCAAATGGAGTTGCTTAAAAAGTGATTAAAACCTAGAACTTTCACCCAAATATCTCAATTTGTAGAGATTTTAGGCTATTTTTTACAATATGTATCAGTATATACTTTTTTGAACTTATTAGGTTAAAATTTATATAAATTTCAAAAATATTTGGCTTTCTAAATGAAATATCTTTGAATAGTTTAACTTTTGACTTTTTACTTCTTGCAGTCCACCACTCTTCTTGTTTTAGAACTTTAACACTCAAGGGAAATCATGGTTTTTTTTTTAATGTTTTGCCTGATAGAATAAATATATGACAGATTTTTTTCCCCACTTAGTGGCATTTTATGTACATCACTAAAAATGTGCTCAATGTGGATGTGTAGGGTGCTTGAATCAGTTTCTATTTTTTTCTCCTAGAATTGTAAGCTGGAAGTTTTTATTATTATTATTATTATCCTGTTTCCAAAACCTGGGAACAGGATAATATTAATAATAATAACCAAAGCACTATTCTGTCACTTATTTCCCAATTACCATTATCATTTTTTCCCATTCTAACTCTAGTTGAAAATTTAGGTTTCCCAATGTTAACTTTTTTTTGAAAGATATTAAAAATGATATTAAAATGTAATTTCAAATAAAGTAATCCTCTCTTTCACTCTTTTCATCCCTCTCCCCTCTTTACATCTTCCATCTCCTCCTCTTTCTCTTTACAAGGCAGGCAAAGCACAGAGTTCTACCAAGCAGATAAGACACCGTGAAGATCAAAATAAAAATTTTGTATTTGCAACAAATGTGTATTCTAGAAGTGAAATTGAACCTGTCTTCTGAAAGTTAAAAAATTAAGATATTTCATCTTTGTACAAAAATATATAAATATAAGGCAGGATAGAAGGAGAATATAGGGGAAAGACACATGCAGCTACCTATCTTTGTCATCTGAGCATAAGTGAAGGATAAAATGTTACAAATACAAATAATTTATCACAAATATGCTTTGGAATGTTTTCAGTGTGTCAGGATTGATATTAACCTGCACAAGAATGCCTAAAAGCAAGATTGGGAATGAAAAATTGGCAAGACATTATAATGAAACACCAGTTTCCTTTGTTCAAGTTGCCTGGAGCCCTTTATCCATCTTCTGGCCTTACCTCCTCACTGTATTTCTAGAAAATGATTGCTCCTTGATGAGCTTCCTATATTCAACTATGTGCAATAACTGAAAATAAAAGAATTGTGGAAAATTTCTAAAAATGTTGCACAGAAAATAGGAAAAAGGAAAATAATAACAAGAATAAGAAATCACAGAAATATTACCAAATCAGAAAAGTGACACTCTAAAGGACTCTAAAAGGTAAACATTCTGATAAAAAATATTTCCCATGAAATCTAAGAATGTAGTTACAATATGACCTCTGGATTTACAGGCTTCAAAAAAGATCTACAGTGGCTTAAGAAAGAAATTACACACAACTAGTAAGATCAATTTTGAGCTTTCAAGCCTTAGAAAATAAATTCAAGGAAAAACAAAAGTTATCAGGAAAATGAAAGCATATTGTTAATTTAAGAGGAAGAGTGGAAATAAGAGCATAGAAGAGTAACAAAAAAAGAAAGAGAACTCCATTAATAAGAACTTAAATATAGATATGTTAGACTAGGAGAAGAAATAGTGATGAAAATGAAAGAGACAAGAGCACATAATTCACATGAAAGAGATAAAGGTTATTCCTGCATAGTTGTATAATCAGTATTTTTGAAGAAGAGAAAACAATAAAAATAAGTCTAGAAAAATATTTTTAAAAAACTTATTGAATACTATAATTTCAATAAAAACTTGAATGTAAATATTAAAAGCAGGCAACTGGACTTCTGGCAAACATGACTCAAATATATTTATGCCAAGATCAATTTTTAAAATTTGTTAGGATTCATCAGTGAATAATTATCTGAGTATCCAAATCAGAAATCATACATATGAGGAAAAAAACTAAAAATAGAAATATCAGGCTAGATTAAGGTCTATCCATAGCAGCAATCACTGATAGAGCTCAGGGAAGCAAATTCTAAGAATTTAAGAAAATTTACATAAATTTTTTTCTAACCAAAACCTCATTCAACTTGGAAGATAACAGAAGATATGTGGAAATATTTAAATACAAATAGATTGTAGTCTCCAGAGTCCTTGAGAAAAATTACAAGTAAAATATTTAAACAACAAAATAATAATACAATGAATAATGGTGTCTGCAGTAACAGCACAGAAAGTAAAATAATAATAGCACACCAATTAGTTTAGAGCACAATGAGAAATTAGAATACTTCCTTAACACATTTTCCTTTGATTGTTGATATATTTCATTCTCTATTTCAACTTTATATCTTTGCATAAATAGAAAAGAATGAGTGAGATAGAGAAAAATCTCTCATCATAATTAATGATGAAGCACTTGAATATCTCATTAAGGATCAGGATAAGATGCTGACTACTGTCAACCAATTCCTTTCAACTAAATTTAAAATAGTAGTTCACATGGAACCAAAAAAGAGCCCACATTGCCAAGTCAATCCTAAGCCAAAAGAACAAACCTGGAGGCATCACGCTACCTGACTTCAAGCTATACTACAAGGCTACAGTAACCAAAACAGCATGGTACTGGTACCAAAACAGAGATATAGACCAATGGAACAGAACAGAACCCTCAGAAATAATCCGCATGTCTACAACCATCTGATCTTTGACAAACCTGACAAAAACAAGAAATGGGGAAAGGATTCCCTATTTAATAAATGGTGCTGGGAAAACTGGCTAGCCATATGTAGAAAACTGAAACTGGATCCCTTCCTTACACCTTATACAAAAATTAATTCAAGATGGATTAAAGACTTACATGTTAGACCTAAAACCATAAAAACCCTAGAAGAAAACCTAGGCAATACCATTCAGGACATAGGCATGGGCAAGGACTTCATTCATGTCTAAAACACCAAAAGCAATGGCAACAAAAGCCAAAATTGATAAATGGGATCTAATTAAACTGAAGAGCTTCTGCACAGCAAAAGAAACTACCATCAGAGTGAACAGGCAACCTACAGAATGGGAGAAAATTTTTCCAACCTACTCATCTGACAAAGGGCTAATATCCAGAATCTACAATGAACTCAAACAAATTTACAAGAATAAAACAACCCCATCAAAAAGTGGGCAAAGGATATGAACAGACACTTCTCAAAAGAAGACATTTATGCTGCCAAAAAACATGTGAAAAAATGCTCATCATCACTGGCCATCAGAGAAATGCAAATCAAAACCACAATGAGATACCATCTCACACCAGTTAGAATGGCAATCATTAAAAAGTCAGGAAACAACAGGTGCTGGAGAGGTTGTGGAGAATTAGGAACACTTTTACACTGTTGGTGGGACTGTAAACTAGTTCAACCATTGTGGAAGACAGTGTGGCAATTCCTCAGGGATCTATAACTGGAAATACCATTTGACCCAGCCATCCCATTACTGGGTATATACCCAAAGGATTATAAATCATGCTGCTATAAAGACACATGCACACGTGTGTTTATTGTGGCACTATTCACAATAGCAAAGACTTGGAACCAACCCAAATGTCCAACAACGATAGACTGGATTAAGAAATGTGGCACATATACACCATGGAATACTATGCAGCCATAAAAAATGATGAGTTCATGTACTTTGTAGGGACATGGATGAAACTGGAAACCATCATTCTCAGCAAACCATGGCAAGGACAAAAAACCAAACACCACATGTTCTCACTCATAGGTGGGAATTGAACAATGAGAACACATGGACACAGGAAGGGGAACATCACACTCTGGGGACTGTTGTGGGGTGGGGGGAGAGGGGAGGGATAGCATTAGGAGATATACCTAATGTAAATGACGAGTTAATGGGTGCAGCACACCAACATGGCACATGTATACATATGTAACAAACCTGCACGTTGTGCACATGTACCCTAAAACTTAAAGTATAATAATAATTCAAAAAAAATTCAGAAAGAGCAAAAATACTATCACAACATATGTAACTTCTTTTTTTTTTTTTTTTTTTTGAGACGGAGTCTCGCTCTGTTGCCCAGGCTGGAGTGCAGTGGTGCGATCTCGGCTCACTGCAAGCTCCACCTCCTGGGTTCATGCCATTCTCCCACCTCAGCCTCCTGTGTAGCTGGGACTACAGGCGTGTGCCGCCACGCCTGGCTAATTTTTTTGTATTTTTAATAGAGACAGGGTTTCACCGTGTGATCTCAATCTCCTGACATTGTGATCCACCCACGTTAGTCTCCCAAAGTGCTGGGATTACAGGCGTGAGCCACCGCGCCCGGCCAACATATGTAACTTCTAATGTGCCCACTTGGCTTATAAGCATTTGGCATTACAGAGAATTACCTTCCATATACTTCTTTTTGTTTTTTGCTGGGAGGCACTTCTTTGCATGATTGAACTGATTAGGATTTCCCAATGCTTGAGAACAAGAAAAAGGAAAGCAGTCAGCAGTTACCTTTTTTAAAAATAAATGGACACATAATGAAATTGACTCAATGTTTCTACATTTTTATGGGGTACATGTCTAATTTTATTACATGCACAGAATACGTAATGATCAAGTCAGGGGATTCAGGGTATCTATCACCTGGAGCATTTATCATTTATATAATGTGTTGGGAGCATTTCAAACCCTCTCTTCTAGCTATTTTGAAATATACAATATGTTGTTGCTGACTATAGTTATCCTACTCTGCTTATCAAACATTAGAAGTTATTCCTTCTATCTTTCTGTATGTTTGTACCATGAACCAACTTCTCTTTATCCCCTGCCACTGCCACTGCCCCGCCCCACGCATATGCACCCTTCCCATCCTCTGGTGACTATCATTCTACTCTCTCCATGACATCATTTTTTTTTCTTTTAGCTCCCAATAGGAGAGAGAACATGTGACATTTGTCTTTCTGTTTCTGGCTTATTTCGCTTAACATAACAACCTTTAGTTCTATTCATGTTGCTACAAATGACAAACTTTTATTCCTTTTCATGTCCCAGTAATATCCCATTGTATATATATTTTCTTTCACCATTCATCCAGGCAAGGAGCTGGCACCATAGTGTTAAGGTCTTCCTTCAGAAATCCCATGTTTTGTGAATGTGCAGTAGTCCATGCATCATTTTATTTGTTAGTATGGATTTATTTTGTCTGCACTGTTCTTTTGTATGTTTTTGCATTATAGTTTCAATTACATTGACTATCACATGGTTGTTTTGTTTGTTAACTATAGAAGAAATTGTAAACCAGTAATGTCACTGATGCTTATTGTTCTAATGATGAGAACAGACCTAGTTTTGTTTTTCCATGAATAGATTGCTATTTTAAGTCAGGGATAGACTAGATAATGCAGATGGATTATCATATACATAAGATAATAAAATGGAATTTAAATTACAGTAAATGGCTTATTACATAATTAATAGACAAAATCAACAGTTTTCCTACATTAAAAATGTTTTAGAAAGTGTAAGGAAATAAATAGCTGCATTATTTGTAGCAACAAAAGAATAGCATCCTAGAAATAAACCTCAGAAGAAATTGAAGAAAACGTTTAATCTTTTTGTTTGTTTTTTGAGACCGAGTCTTGCCATGTCACCCAGGCTGGAGTGCAATGGCACGATCTCGGCTCACTGCAACCTCCACCTGCTGGGTTCAAACAATTCTCCTGCCTCAGCCTCCCTAATAGCTTGGATTACAGGCTCCTGCCACCACGCCCAGTAATTTTTGTATTTTTTGTAGAGACAGGGTTTCACCATGTTGGCCAGGCTGGTCTCAAACTCCTGACCTCGTGATCCACCCGCTCGGCCTCCCAAAGTGTTGTGATTACAGGGGTGAGCCACGGCGCCCAGCCAGAAAACATTTAATCTTTGAAAGAGTATTGTCATAAGTAAACTGATGATCTGTTTAAAGCTCTTTTTGAGGGGCAGCACATCCATCCCTCTCCTAATAAAGATATCACCTGTTGAATGCATACTCCTGTGGCACTCACTAAAACTTTCCTTCTGTGATAGGACAATGTCTTCCCAAGGTTACAACACCTTCCAGAGATCTGCCTACGGTCACTGGCTGGCTAATGTGAGAAGATTAAGTCCTGGTCCTTGCCTCTATTTGGGACAAATATGAAGAACCATCCCAGCTCCACACCACCTCCTAGAATCAATTGCATCCTTACTTGCAAATGCATTGTGAGCCAGCTTCTTCTGCCCAAACCTGACTTTCTTTCATGCCTTTACTGCTACTCTCTGAGGTGTACTTGGGATTGGCATTTCCTTGTTCTCTTGGCTAAAACTGTGGTTGTGAACAGCGAGAGAAAGCATCGACTACACTCACAAAGTAATTTTTACAGGTGTCCTGCCTTAGTTCCATTAGAGTTTACTGGAACATTCCTGTATTCAGAGCTATCACATGCTTGCCTAGATTAATAGAATATTTTGTTTTTCCTCTTTGGCCATTTATCCTTCAGTAAGAAGACCCAAATTATGGGATCTAGGATCTCAGATGCCATTCTGAATTCGTAACATATGAATGAGTTTATATAGAGAAATGTAACATAAGTGTCTTCAAAACCTTAATGGTTTAAGGTCTTTATTCCTTTAATATCCAATAAAATAACTTCAACATATGTCTGAGAAGATCTGGGAAGTGTTTATATGGAATACATTTTCTAAGGCAGAATAGGTGGGAATTGAACAATGAGATCACATGGACACAGGAAGGGGAATATCATACTCTGGGGACTGTGGTGGGGAGGGGGGAGGGATAGCATTGGGAGATATACCTAATGCTAGATGACGAGTTAGTGGGTGCAGCGCACCAGCAGGGCACATGTATACATATGTAACTAACCTGCACAATATGCACATGTACCCTAAAACTTAAAGTATAATAAAAAATAAAAAATAAAAAAAAAATAAAAAATAAAAATAAAAATAAAAAATAATAAAAAAAAGAAAAGTAAAAAAGAATTTCGCCACTGGAGCACAGATGAGTAGGCAACGCAGTCTGCTTTGGGAGCAGGGAATCACAAAAGGAAACACATAAATTAGATCCTGAAGGAATGTCAAAGAATAATCAAAGTTTTACATTGGCTTTTATACTTGGAAACTTTAGACAATCTAACCATCTCAAGGGAAAACAGCAAACTAAGCTTTTGTTTAAAATTCCAGAAAGCTGCAGGTTTTTATGATATGTGAATAAATAATAAGTGTGAAAACAATTTTTAAAATTCAACTTTTAAATTTATTTACATATAAAATGAATACAATACAGTCACGCATCATTTAACGACAACGATATGTTCTGAGAAATGCATTATTAGGCGATTGTGTCAGTGTGGGAACATCACAGAATCTACTTACAAGTAATAGCCTACTACACACCTATGCTTTGTGGTGTAGCCTATTACTTCCAGGCCACAAACCGGTATAACATGTTACTGTGCTTAATACTGCAGGACATTTAACACAATGGTGACTGTATGTATATCTAAACGTATGTAAACATAGAGGAAGTACAGTAAAAATATGATATAAAAGATAAAAAATGGTACACCTGTATAGGGCACTGTTAAAAGAAGAGCCTTATACAAATTAAATTTAACAGAGTTTAATTGAGCAAAGAACTAGTCAGCCTCTGGACCAGAATAGGTTTAGAGTATGGTTGATTTATGGACAGAAAAAGGAAAGTGACATAGAGAAAATCAAAGTGAGGTACAGAAACTGCTGATTAGGTTATAACTTTGCATTTGCCTTCTTCCAACACAGTTTGAAGAGTTGGCTGGTGGAAGCCAGATGGGCACAAGAGTAGATTACAGTCTATTTACACATCCAGTTAGGTTACAGTTCATTATGTACAGAGAAACCTTTGGGCGTAACTTTAAGGAAGAAACTTTAGGCTAAACTTAATTTAATAGCACTTAGCATGAATAGAGCTAGCAGGACTGGAAATTGCTCTGGGTGAGTCACTGAGTGAATGAGTGGTGAATGGATGTGATGGCCTAGGATAATTGTGTACATTTTAATATGACTCGTGATGCAGTACATTTGTTTATGTCAGCATCACCACAAACACACCAGAATGCATTGTGCTACAACATTACCATGACTATGTCACTAATTTTTCAGCTTCATCATAATCTTAGGGAACTACCCTGGTATATGCAGTTTTTAGTTGACTGAAACATTGTGATGTGGACGATGACTGTATATAAATAATATTATTTATTAACTTTCATTGACTTTTTCTTATGTGTAAAACAGACATAATATGCAAATGTTCTACATCTTAGCAGTGATGCATAGATGAAAATAAGAAATAGAAAAAACGAATGTAACAGCATTTCAAAAAAATACCATCTTATGGAAATTCAAAGTATTATTATGGTAATTATTCCTTTAAATATTTATTATATTATTAACATTCCACTAAGAAAATATTTGTAACATGCTGTAAATATTGAGAGGTCTATGACTTAAAAATAAAAATTAAAAGGCAGCAAGTTCCTCGAGGATAAATACCGTCTTATTTGTCTTTGTGTTCTCCATATATTATACCGTGAGTACACTGTAGTTAGCCCTTAGTAAATATTGGTTACAATACGACCAAATCAGATTTATATGAAATATATAAGTGATATAAATAATAAAACATAAAGTATAATATATAGTATAAGATAGCATATCTTATATTCATTACATAATTAGTTTAAATATTTTTATCAATATAAGCAATTACAAAATATTTTATGTAAATAGATTTTCCAAGCTAATATGACTATATGTAATACGTATGTGTATATATATGCATTTATGTATGTATGTATTTTATGCATATATGCATGTATTTATACATATGTTTTTATTTTCAGTGCTACATCTCAGGTGGATGCTTTTGAAGAGTATTTTAGACCTTCAACACACTGTACTCTGTTTGACCACAGAGAGGATTGTGATTTATAACACATTTTAAGTGTATTTTAATGAGAAACTGAATGATTGAAAGAAACAGATCAGCCTGCAGCTTTTATTCCCTTAATGAAAATACAGAAACTTAAAAATACCAGGTTTTTTAATCAACATTAAAACATACATATTGAATTTACATTGTATAATTAGGCATTAAATAAAATTTGCCTGTCTTGTGAAGTCAGAGGCTTAAAAGGCATAGGTTTCTGCATGATAGAAACTTTAGAAATAAGTTTAACACTTTCTACTCACTGACATTTTGAAAAAAAATTCTGATATTCTATTCACTGAAATTATTAAATAAGTCTCTCAAGGTGATATTTTAAAAAATAAATGGCGCCTACTTAGTCAAAAAAAATACAGTGAGGGCCCACTGCATGGCTGGCCACTGTGTTAGACATTGTGGGCAGGACAATTGCAGATAAGTGCAGTTATAGAACATGCACTCATGCAGCTTTTATCATAGGGCAAGAGTGTACTCACCTAAGTCATAAAATTCATCTGGTTAGGTATTTGTCCACATATAGAGGAATATGGTGATGGGAATAATTTAATTCATAATTGATTTAGTCTAAAGCAGTCTGTGAAACATTTAGGCCGATTTTATCTCTTTGAAAGAGGGAAAACAAAATAGGTAACATTACTGAATGCTTACCAATGAAAATATTCCAAAGAATTTGCCTTTGAATCTCTGAGTGACAAATAATTAACCAGGAATATGCATCAGTCATACTTGTTATTAATACCTGTAGATTGACAGCACTCTGGATACTGCTGACATCACAGAATGAAACCTGTGTTTAGGGGACCTAATCATGTTTGAAATTTAAATTTAACTGTCACTTGATATGCACATCAGGCCATCAAATTAGTGATAGAGGCCTCTAAGAGTTTTTTGTGTTGGATATTCAGCTTTAGTCTCAGTTCCAAATCCCTGCTTTCAGCCTCCACTTCATTGTACCAGGACTGAGATTTTGCAAACCACATTTCTCCTTTGGTAGATCATTCCCTGTTGGATTTTGGCCAAACATATATATCACCAGAGAGAGCCTGGAGGTGAAGAGGAGAGAGAAAGAACTCATTCCTTTTGTGTTTATTAACTGTTCTGACAGCGTCATCGTAATGAAAATTATTTACCCCACCAGAAGCAGCTGGCCTGTTCTCCAATGTATTTTCTGCTCTCTTGGAACCAGCTTCATTGGTGCCATCAGAGACAACAGCAAGGCACTGCCCCCTTCTCCAGTGTTAGAATTCCAGATCAGTAGTCCTGCTTTGATTCCTAACACACATGCCCTAGGTAGGTAATGCCTTATTATCAGAAGTCTGAGCCCCCTTCTGGAGGCCCTTTTCTAAGCTTCTCGGTTCTTACATACACCAACCTCTGCTCTTTCATCACAAAACCCTAGAGGCAGTAGCTGCTTCCCATAAATGTCATTTCTATTAGGCCTCTGTTTTACCCTCTGCCTTTCTGTCCTTCAATTACTGCTTAATTTCTTATATTAATTTTTCAGTTACAATATTTGGCATAGTTTCTAATTTCCTGTCTGTATCTCATCTGCTATGGGTTACCTGTGTATTAGTTAGTAGAATCCAGCAGGCTGTGTTGAGATGAGGGTTAGGATACAGTAGGGCACTTCATTGTGTAGCTGAGGGAATGACTGAGGACTTTTTTTCAAAATTGTAGTAGAGGAAATCTTAATAGATTTCTTTCTGCCTAGAAATCAGTCATTTCCTATATTGCTCAGCAGTGAAAGCAGCTGTACAGGTCATTTTTAGAGCATGAATTGGCTATGAGATGCATATCTAAGATTTTAAATTACCAATTTATCTGAGCAGTACTGAATTGGAAAACAATAATTGCCAGAACTAGAAAAATCTGGCTGATGACATTTCTGCATTTTAATGTGTGAACTGTGGAAATTGAGAAGTCTCTAAATCCTTAATACAAGAAGACAATATTGGTCAAACCACATGAGAAAAAAACCAATCAACCATTGAAACAAACCACATGACAAAAGTAGATGCTCTGGAACAGAATCAAACAAGTTTGGGGTAAGAGATTGTTCAATGATTTTAAAAGAGACCTTTAAATAGTTGTCTATGTTAGTTTCACTCATTTATTGCTAGATTTGATTTACAAAGAATTCACTTCTACTTATGGCAGCCACTGTGTAAGGCACTAGATTTACAAAAGTAAACAATCCACAATTCTTTACTTCGAAAAACTAGTCTAAAAAAGATACAGTTTCCAAGCGCGGTGGTTTACGTCTGTAATCCCAGCACTATGGGAGGCCGAGGCGGGCGGATCACGAGGTCAGGAGATGGAGACCATCCTGGCTAACACAGTGAAACCCCGTCCCTACAAAAAATATTAAAAAATTAGCCGGGGGTGGTGGCTGGTGCCTGTAGTCCCAGCTACTTGGGAGGCTGAGGCAGGAGAATGGCATGAACCCAGGAGGCAGAGCTTGCAGTGAGCCAAGATCGCGCCACTGCACTCCAGCCTGGGCGACAGAGTGAGACTCAGTCTCAAAACAAACAAACAAACAAAAAGATAAAGTTGCATCCTAAGATTATTGCTCAGTATAAGTGAAGTATTTAAACTATATATATAATGTTCTCGCATATTGCGGATAAGTTGGTGATTAATTGTGTCTGCTTGGAGAAAAGGTGCTGGTCTTAGAGGAGGTGAAACTCCCAACAGAGTCAATGGAGTCCGTTTAATTAAGTCCCTTTGTTTTGAACCTTAGAACTTCAATGAATTGAAAAAAATAAGTTTGTCAGGTAGACAAAGAAAAAGAGCATACTGGGAAGAGAAAGTTTTAAACATGCTAGGGGTAAAAACTACAAATTATTTTGACATTACTGTAGGATGTGGTGTCCTACAGGGTTAGGAGAAGTGAATCTAGTTTGGAAGTAGATAACCTAAAAAGTTTAAAATTATTATAAAGATAATGAGAAATCATTGAAGGATGAAAGTACAGGAAGGATGAAAGTATAGGAGTATAGGATGAAATAATCACATATAGGTAACACATATAAGGATGTACAATAACAATAATGGCCTATGGAAAAAAAGATGGGAGATAGAAAAAGAAGTTATATAATTAGTTCAAGAGTCCATGAGAAAGATGAAGAAAATTGACATTAGGAAGGTATTATCATAGATGGTGAGATGAGGGCAGTTTAGAGAGGTCTTTATGTTCACCCAAGAAAATAACTTTGTGAAAATGAAATCAGAGAAAGACAAGTGTCTTGGAGGTGTGACAGCTTTCTGATTTAGATTAATGAGTGTCATCAACTGAAGTAGAGATTTAGTAGAAGATTTTATTTGGGAGAAATGGTATGAGAAAGAAAATTTTAGTATTCAATATGCAGGAACACTGTAAGCACTCATGAACTATAATTTATGTAGGGGTATGAAGACTTGCAGCTTGGAAAATAGACTAGGGATATACATTTACTTGGATACTAAACTAGGCAACTAAATGGAGATTACTAGGAACACATATAAAGCTAGGAAAGAAGAGGATTGAGGAGACAATTCTAGGGAATCCCATTATTTATTAACTACCCAGAGCACTCATCCAGGCTATGCATCTAGTTATCTTTTAAATACATTTATACAAACCTTAGTTGAAAAAAAAACCTTGATTGAGTAAATTTTGATGTACCTCTGTAAAAAATATTTACATAGCATTGAAAAATGTATGTAAAAATAGTGTCATAAGGTTATGTGTACTCTAAAAGGCTGAAAATATAAGTAAAAACAGGTTC
The DNA here is from genome assembly GCF_029289425.2 of Pan paniscus. NCBI lineage: Eukaryota > Metazoa > Chordata > Mammalia > Primates > Hominidae > Pan > Pan paniscus. The sequence continues at coordinate 71,753,831 of NC_073263.2, forward strand.
CCAAACTACATAAATAGTAGCATTTTGATTAAAATACATAAATATCTATAGAAGAAATGACACTAAGATCAAACAGTACACTGTGATCTTTACACGGTAGGATTTGTGTTGTTTCTTCATTGTATATTTAGCAATTTATGAAAGTATATTTATTCAGTGTATATACATAAAATTTAAAATGATGTTTAATCTCAAAAATGTAAGTGATATGGTTTGGCTGTGTCCTCACTTGAATCTCATCTTGAATTGTAGTTCACATAACTCCCGCATGTTGTGCGAGGGGCCCAGTGGGAGATAATTGAATCATGGGGGCAGTTTCCCTCACACTGTTCTCATGGTAGTGAATAAGTCTCATGAGAGCTGATGGTTTTATAAGGGGTTTCCCCTTTCACTTGGCTCTCATTCTCTTTTCACCTGCTGCCATGTAAGACATACCTTTGCTTCTCCTTTGCCTACAGCCGTGATTGTGAGACCTCCCAAGCCATGTGGAACTCTGAGTCCTTTAAACCTCTTTCCTTTATAAATGATCCAGTCTTTGGTATGTCTTCATTGCAGTGTGAAAACAGACTAATACAGTAAGTATTTTTAAAACTTTACTTCAAATATTGCTGTTTAGATTTCCTAAAACTGTAACTCAAATAGCACTGGCAGCCAAGCCTTTGATGTCTGTAGAAGGTAGATAATATAAGAACATAACCATTTTTATGACCTTCACTTGTATCACTCAAGTCTAAACCAACAGTATATCTGTCCTGGTCTTTTGCCACCACTGTCCAACTAGTCTCTTTTTTTCTGTACTGTTAATGTTTAGAGTTTTATTTTCTACACAGTAAAGCGTTATTTTAAAATTGTAATTCAGGTTATGTTACTCCTTAGTATAAAATCTTAAGTCCTTATCTTGCTTTTAAAATAATTCTTTTTAGGCTGGGCATGGTGGCTCACACCTCTAATCCCAGCACTTTGGGAGGCAGAGGTGGGCGGGTCACCTGAGGTTGGGAGTTTGAGACCAGCCTGACCAACATGGAGAAACCTCGTCTCTACTAAAAATACAAAAAATTAGTTGTGTGGTGGCTCATGCTTGTAATCCCAGCTACTCGGGAGGCTGAGGCAGGAGAATTGCTTGAACCTGGGAGGCAGAGGTTGTGGTGAGCAGAGATCACGCCATTCCACTCCAGCCTGGGCAACAAGAATGAAACTCTGTCTCTAAATAAATAAATAAATAAATAAATAAATAATAAAATAATAATTATTATTTCTATAATTTGGCTGTCAATCTCCTCTCTGAAATTGACCCACACAACTGTCTCCCACTTTGAGTCTCTTCCATGGACATTAGTTACCTTCCTGGTCTGTGAATATTCTAAGCCCACTTTTATCCAGGTCCTTTGCTCTTAATGCTGTTTTCTTTTTTTTTTTTTTTTCCTTGAAATCTTCTTCCCCTGTATATCTGCTAGTACTTGCAGCAGATCCCTCAATTTATTTAAATTTCAGTATGGTACCACCCCCTCACAGATTACTTCCCTGACAGTCTCATGTTAAATGTTAGTTCCTTCCATTCTGTATCTATCATGTTTGCTTTACCTTTATTACCTTCACCAGCTGGGATATTATGTATAAATAAATGTATATGTGTTTGCATTTGTTGCTTCTCTCCCTAACAGAATGTGAACTATGAGAGACGGACCTTTTCTGTCTGGTTCACTGTTGAATTATCAATCCTAGTAAAACAGGCTCTCTAATAAATATTTGCTGATCAAGTAAACATGTGCCTATAGAAATACCTAAAGAAGACATAGTCCTTCTTGTTTATATAAGTACTTGATATTTTAAAAAATGCTAAGAAATTCAAAATAGAAATTGCTATAAATGCCAAAGAAAAAAGGATAGTTACCTACATACAAGTTGTCTGTGAATCTGCAAAAACTACCCTCAGGCATTTGTTTCCCACATCCCTGAAGACTTAGATTCACAAAGTCCATGTTGGGTAGATTTGTTTTGTTATGCTATTTTGTTGTGTGTGTTTGTGTTTTTAATGTTCCACAGGTGAAATAGTGGTGGTTCATCTTAGACATTCTTCATGGGATAATACTTTCTAGCATAAAATAACACCTTTTTTCATCTTTTTTAAATTTAGTTTTTATTTTTTTACTTTAGTAATTAATTCTAGCATTTTGGGAAGACAATTAATGTGCAAATATATGCAATTAATTTTGAATTATAAGTACCATTATAGATATGGGACTTTATAAAGTATTTATAACCATGAACTCTAGTATCATGTTGGAGAAATGTTTCTGAAGATTTAACATCATGTGCGTTGATTTTCATTTCATATTCATGGAAATTCATGACACAGCATAATGATAGCATCTAACAATGAATTTTAATGAATAATTAGAAATATGAATTCGCAAACATTCATTAAAAATTCATGACTATGTAGAGTGTTACGAAAAGCTGCAACTGTCCAGGATTAACAGCACATTTTTTTTTTTTCATATTTTGGTTATCTGACCACTTCTAAAGTTATCTTATTCACATAACACAAAAAATTTTTTAAGATTATGTTCAAGTTGCTTAAGATAAATTTCAAAACCACCACATTAAATCCAAAGTATATTTTATGTGACAAAATATCAACATATACAAAATCTACTTCATAAGTATTTGAGTAGGATAGGGAAATATAAACACATACTTCTGTTAGTTATTTCATGTGAAAGAAAAATTCATAACACTGGACTATAATCTATGGTAAACAGGGTTCAGATATGGGACAACTTAACCTCTGAAATGGTTTATCTTGCTTTTATTTCTCATGAATGGAGACACACTATAGAGTGAGGTGTCCACTTTCTAGGTAATGAGATAATACTGATAAATCCCTATTAAGACAGAAAAAGGTGGGATTTCACAACGCAAGAATTGGACTTGTAGACAACCAATACCAAATTTTGAATGACTTGACATTAGAGAGCAGGTGGGGCTATTTAGGTTGGGGTTCAGTGCTTGACCTCCATAGCCTTTTATTCATAATAGCCTGAAAAGATAGAAAATCCCATGACCCTTCATTGCTTTATGTCTGAATTCCCATAACTAAAAATCTCAGAAGGAGACTGAAAATCTAACAAAGAATAATTGGTTAGAAAATAGGTGAAAGAATACTTTCTATAGTCTCCTTGTGTTTAGTCAGGGTTAAGAATAGGAAAAAGTCTAATCAGGATTTAGGTTTGTTACTGGTTTTTAAGAGACAGTCTATATTGCTGTTAAGCAAAGCAAAGTGTTCAAACTTGTGTACAAGGCAAGACGATGGACTAAATGTTTTTTCAATATCATTGTAGAGCATTATATAACAAGTCCATGCAGGGAATATTTAATTATCTGAGAAAAGCACTCGTTTTTTGGACTTATTATTTACTATTGATAAGAGCCTAGATTCTGTGATGTTACACTTTTACTTGTCTATTTTTCTCCCAATAAAAATTAAATTAAAATGATTTCTGTTTGGCAGACAATATACCTCCAAAGCTTTCAGTTTTGTCATGCTACAGGATATTAAGTTTTGTCTCCAATTTAGCAGACTTATTATAGCATGCCTTTTCTGACTATAAATCTCTCTTTCTCAAATCCTCTTTCAACCAGATTTACTATCCTGCTGATTTTCTCATTAAATAAATCTTTAACACATATTCATTATATATGTATATATCATACTTTGACTCTACCATAGTGGTGAAAGGAAGATACTAACCAAGTAGCATGGAGATTCTCTAGGTTTCTGCTATAAATGAGGATGTGAACTAATTGCTGCATGTTCAACTTTCTCTTTGTTTGAAGATACACTCCCATCTAGATTTTCCTACTGTTATTAACTAAATGTTTGTGTTCACATCCCCAATTCTTATGTTGAAATCTAATCACCAATGTGATGGTATTTGGGACCTTTGGGAGGTAATTAGTTCATGAGGGTGTGATAATGGAGCCCTCGTGAGTGAGAATAGCACACTCAGAAAAGAGACCCCAACGAGTGCTCTAGCTCTCTTTCCACAATGGGAAGACACAATTCCAAGTTGGCAATCTCAAACCTAGGAGAGAGCTCTCCCTAGCTCTGCCTAGAATGTGACCACACTGGCACCCTGATCTCAGACTTCCAATCTATGGAGTGTGAGAAATAAATTTCTGTTGGTTGTAAGCCACCAAGTCTATGATACTTTTTTTTTTTGTTCTAGCAGCTTAACCTGACTAATCTACCTGTCTATACAGTTTGGCTTCCAATGCCTTTATCTAAAAACAAAAAACAAACAAACAAACAAACAAAAAACCTTGCAAAGCCCTTCAACTTTCCTATTCCTTTGTTCTTTTAGCATTGAAATTAAACTGGAATCCTAGATGAACCTAATCATCTGCCCTTTTCATATCTGTAGATGTAGCTGCATTCTGCCCTATATCATAAGAGTAACACCAATACACACACAGGGCTACCTAGACATGGATAAAAATCCTTTCATGCTTATTCAATCTGCTCCCTATATACACATAATCTTGTCTCTTAGTTCTCAGAGAAAGTAGAAGCAAAGAGATAGGAATGTTCACTACTTCTTGATATACAAACATATAAATGTATAAATCTGCCTGAACTGGCTTGAAATTTTATCCATCCTATTGGTTAATGTTCAGTGACAGGAAAATACTTAATAATAAGTTTTGATGAAATATATAGAGTTAACAATATGTAATGAGAAATATATATGTTTAATAGTAAAAGTAGGATATAAAATATATAGTAGTAGTTGATTTTTTAAAAAACAAGTTATGTAGGAATATTAAGTAAGAAATGAGATTGAAGTACAAAAATGCGTTAGAATGGTATTCTATCTGCTGTGGGGGTTTTATTATTTTAATTTTCTTCTTTTTATTTCATGCACTTCAAGTTCTAGTTCTCTGGATTTCTCAAAAGGTAAATGTTGGGGCTTCCCAGTTCAATTTATGATTTGCTTTCTTAAAAGGATGTTATTATCCTTCTGCATACTATTGGTTTTATGTGAAATATTTCATTTCCTCAGGCTAAACCTATTTTTTTTTCAGTTCAGTATGTTTGTGTGTGTATGTGTTGTTCTGTTATTTCATTTTGGTTTTTGTTTCATGTTTACTGAAAGATGAAAAATTTTTACTGATCTTTCCACATAGCAGTTTCTAACCTAGTGATGAAATTGATTTCTAATAAGAAACAAGCTTCTTTCTGAGGGATATTAAGCTGAGTGCATGTCAAAATTTTCTCTTCTGTCAAGTATCTTAACTCAATGATCCTATGACATACAAATTTTGTTCAAGTTCACATAATAGATAATTCAGACTGCCAACTGAGAGAAGTTTACCTTTACATTCAAGCTAACTTTCTCCCAAAGAATCATTCTTACCTAGTTAACCTCTGAATTTAACATATAATTTGATATTAGGGGCAAATGTTACATAAATATACTAATTTATGAATACTCCTCTGTATTCTATACTGGGCATGAGAAAGATTTTTACAAAGCAAAATAAAATTAGTAGGTATGGTTTTAAATTATTCACATGCATGAGTTAATAGATTTCATAGCAACTTATCTTTCTAGTGTGCCTATTTGAACATTAGTTATACAAAGAGCACTTGGCAGGGATTTTTATTTTAGAGCATGATGTTTAAACACTAGCAATAAATATTTTAGTAGCTAATGAATGCTTCAAAAAATCAAAACATTCATTTCAGTCTGAAATATAACTACTCTTTCTAACGTCTTCATTTAAATAATGCCACATAACAAGAAATAAGACTAAATGGTTTAACGATATTTTAAAACCACTGGAATTAATGGAGTAGAAACAATATAAGAAGAAGAAAATGGTTTGGAGAGGCAGCAAAAGAAAAATCCCCAGGCTTCTAGAGATTATCGTGAATTGGGAAGCTATTGAATTTAAATAATATATTCCTTTGCATGTACTGAATTTAAGGATGTGTTACAAAATAGAATTTTAAAATAATAGCAAATTTTATAAAATGAGATCCATGAAATTTTCAGATGCTTGATTTCTATTTGGAATTCCATATACTTTGAAATTCTTTTCTTCTTGAGATTAAAAGGAGACAAAAGAGTGAACTTTCATTAGTTGATTCAGCCAGCCTATATTAAACATCTTATATGTGTATGCTGTTACATATTCCAAAGACTTCCTGTACAGTAATACAGAAAAAGCACAATAATGTATTTAAAATGCCAAATACCCTTTTGAAAAAAGAAAAATCATTTCATAATCTAGAAATAAGAACTTTACTAGGACATTTTAAAAATTATTGGATGAGTCCAGATATAATTACCTGATTAGGTAAAAATTGCATGATGTTAATTCAGCAAGCTCATAATCGTAAATTCAAAGTCATAATTTATATATATATTGATTATTATGCTACATTCAAAATCAGAGCACTACCCTACAACAGACAAAATAAATGTATCCTTTATAGGTTTATTATTTCATGTGTAAGCTTTATGCAATCCATCTTTAATGTATCCAAAAAGTTAAATTGTTAGAATTATATTTTTAAATAAACCTTTTAAGTTTAAAATACATTTAGATTTACGGAAAGCTGCAAAATAGTACAGAGAGCTTCAATATACACTTCAACTAGTTTCCACTAATGTTAAAATAATCAGGGTGCATTTATCAAAATCAAGAAGTTTTCATTGACACATGACTATTAAGTAAACTCCAGATTTTATTTGGATTTTACTAGTTCTTATATTATATTAATGCCCTTTTTATGGTTCAGGATCCCATCCTGGATTCTTGCTGTGTCTCAGTTTTATTTATCTCCTTATTCTCCTCTGGTTTGTGACAATTGCTCAGTATTTGTTTTTCACTGGCTTAACAGTTTTGAAGAGTGCTGGTCAGGCATTTTGTAAAATGGCTCCCATTTGGGGTTTGGTTAGATGTTTTCCTCATGACTGGAAACGGGTTATTAGTCTGGGGAAGGAACACTACAGAGGGCAAATGCCCTTCTCATCACATCATGTCAGAGGTATGTGATATCCACATGACATTCTTGGTGATGTTAACTTTGATCACTTGGTTAAGGTTATGTGTTTCAGGCTTCCCTTTTAAAGTTGCCAATTTTCACTTTTCATACTTTATTGTTTGGGAGTGAACTATAGTCCAGTCCACACTTCACAGGAGAGAAAATTAAGCTCTCTCTCTTGGAGCTTGTAGTATCTAGAGATATTTAGAAGTTTTCTGACAGTAAGAAGCCTGGTTGTCATTATCTAACATTAATTTCTTAACTGTAAACCTGTGTATCTTTGTAAATAGGTATTTTTAAAATTGTTATCCTATATGTCTATAAATTTACCAAGTACAGTACCAAATTTATGCGCAATGTTCTTTTTGTTGTGAACAATGTTTTCAGTGAAAATAATACTAAGAATATTACTAATAGTATTAGGCATCTACTTACTGGTTATTACATAATAACCACCTTGTTCAATTCTTAGAATACAAAAATGTAAAATATAATTGGACTAATTACATGGATTATGTAACTTGTGTTCAAAACAACATGAATAGTAAATATTTTCATAATTGTGGTTATTAGACACATTTTACAGACAAACCATATGGGGCACAGAGAGGTTAAGCAACTTGTCCACCATCACAGAAATAATACATTGTGGAATCAGAATTCAACTAGGTTTTTATAAACAAAAAATCACCTTTTATCAGCTTAACCCAAAGACTATCTTTGAAATGTCATATTTCATATCTTCACAAATTATTGAATAATTTTTGTGTCCACCACACTTAGAACAATGGTAGAAGACACAGTAGTTAAGATAGTGGTTAAAGAAAAAATTAATAAAATAAAATAATTAAAACCCCATCTAGTGTTTTTTTTTTTGGCTCTGGGCTTAGGAAATTTGTAAACTTGCACATTTTAATATCTACCTTAATTTTATCATCTGGAAATAGCATTAATAAGAGTATTTATTTTATAAGGCACATAGAACAATACCATAAATGTGGGAGCACGTAATAAGCTTCACCGCTTAACATTAGTATTTGTTAACAATTATTTGATATTATAAAAGTGAAGCGTGGGTAATATTCTGATAGTGTAGTTTTAAATATTATTACTAAGCGATTATCTGGATATTATCAAAATAAGATAGAAATCTAGAAACAAAGTATACTTCTCTTTTACATTTCATCCTTATAAGAAAATAATATTTTTCCAGTTAAAACATGAAAGTTTCCCTTTCAAAAATTTTCACTTTTTGAAGACACAATATTCATGAGGTTCACAACCTAATACCTACATTGAAAGATGAAAGGTAGAAAGGTACCTTGTTAAAGGTAAGCATATTATTGATTTTTATGAATGTTGTTGCAATTGGTTAATTATAATTTATGTACTTTCTACAAGTTTCATACAATACTGGAGAGCAGAGAATATTGATGCATATGGAACTGTCTTGTTTTGAAATATTAAACTTTCTTTTGAGTTTAATTCACATTGGAATCATTTAACACATAGAATCCTTGTTAAACTTATAAAGAGCTATAATTTTAAATACAAATTACTAATACATACATACAACTGAAAAATTAAGTTCAAGAGTCTGTGATATGCAAGCAGGAGACATTCCATTTAGTATAGTCCTAATATTATTAAACTTAGAAATCATATTTTAAGATAATAATACTGTAATATATTTCATCTTATAGGAGATGTTTCAGTGATGTTCATGTACATAACAAAATATTTGTATATAAAGTAAATATAAGCTTGCAAGTGTTACTGTGAAATCCATTACACATATTGAAAAATACAATGATATCTAAACTGATCTAAAGTATTTTCTAAGTATGTCTTAGAAAATAGGTACCTGGAAAAACATATCTCAAACGTTAACTTAAAATTAAGAAATGATGTCGCATTCCAGATACCTTTATCTTCAGGTCTTCACTTGTTTTTAAAGGGTGTGATGATTTTTTGGAATCTGTAATATAGTCATGCCTAGGCACACTTGAGAATCTGCTCTTTACTTAGGATTGGATTCTTATACTGTGAATTAGCTAAGTTGCTGAAGATGCAGTTCTTTTGTACCTCATTAATTTTAAGTAGATTTTGCTCAATTGTGGAAGATAGTCATAGTACAGAGGTTACAAATAACACCGGTGATCAAGTTAAACTGTAGACAGTCAAGCCTCCCATTCCCAGGATTTTACCAATCATGTTCCCCTTCAGTCAAAGTCAATTACCTGTCAGTTTAAAAAACTATTTGCTCAGTTCCCACCTAAGAGTGACAACATTCGGTGTTTGGTTTTTTGTCCTTGCGATAGTTTGCTGAGAATGATGGTTTCCAGTTTCATCCATGTCCCTACAAAGGACATGAACTCATTATTTTTTATGGCTGCATAGTATTCCGTGGTGTATATGTCCCACATTTTCTTAATCCAGGCTATCGTTGTTGGACATTTAGATTGTTAGGGGAACATCACACACCCGGGCCTGTTGTGGGGTGGGGGGAGGGATAGCATTAGGAGATATACCTAATGCTAAATGACGAGTTAATGGGTGCAGCACACCAACATGGCACATGTATGCATATGTAACAAACCTGCACGTTGTGCACATGTACCCTAAAACTTAAAGTATAATAATAATAAAATAAAAAATAACTATTTGCAAAGACTTCTGTGTTCCAGTTGAATACACATTCTTATGATCAATGTAGAAAAAAAATTATTCCCATAACATATAGATTTTTTAAAGTCTTCCACTGTATTTTTTTCTCAGACAACTTTCCTAGTGTACCCCTGGAGTTGATGCAAAAATGCACGGTATTTTTTAAGCCTTCAATTTTATTTATTTATCTTAAAAGTACAATTCTGGGTGTCAAATGAGTTACGAGTTGAACCAGACAGAGGTATTTTATGCCTTTTCCAGTGCTTTAGCCTATGCTGTCTTCTAGAAAGGGAGAGTCAATAGGCAATTTAATTCTAATTTATCTCTCTGCCTCTAGCTTCACTCTGATATATTTTCCAATATTTTATATTAATTCAAATGTGTTTCTTCTAAGATAATAAATTTGAAAAAATACAGGTAGTACCATGTCATGTCACAATTAAAATAATTTCTTGTCAACCATGAATAAGCTTACATGAAGCCATTACAGAAATTCTGACAGTGTCCATAATTAAGTCTACGGGCAAATATAAATCTTTTGCTCATATACTCACTCAGAATTTAAGATGCTGATTTTAAAAATAAACAACTTCTAAAATTTTTTATTCCTGAATATTTTTCTTTCAATAGCCTAGACCAATGACTACTAACTTTAGGCTTTCTAAATTACAGTATAGGGCTAAGATATATTTTCTATACATTTTTTCACCCTTGTTTGCTTGACAGCAAGTTAAATTACTGCTAAACTTTGAGGTAGTGTTTTATATGTTTTCTACTGTGTTTTCAGCACAAAGAGTAATGCAGTGAGCATAGAATATATTTTATATTTAATACATTTTTGATGGACAGCATACAATCAGGAATAAATATCAACAAATTGTAAAACTTTAGTTTCAAATTCAGAAGAGTGTAATCAAAGTATGCACAATTCTCAATTTGATACAAATAAATATAGATTTTCCTTATTCATATTCAGACTTATTTATGGGTACTCAACTGACAGACTTATTCCTAAAGATTTCGTTTAAAGTCTATTTTTGTTAAGGGATAAATAGTTTTTAATAGAAATGCAAAAATAATTTTGCGGGTTGGTTTCCCAGGCTATAGTTTAGGTCAGAAAAGTTAATAGGTTTTTGTGACCAGGGATAACATTCTGTCATTTGCTCATGGTGGTTTTTGTGGGTACTCAGATTTTGAAAGTACACAGCTCCAATTTTTTTTCCTCTCCTCTGCCCAAAATTCTGTGCACCATGGCTTCAGTCCCACAGTAACCCTATGAAATAGCAAGTACACACACACACTTGCTTTCCTAGGATACTGCAGCTAGGATTGGACTTAGGACATTCCTTTACTAAATGTATTAAACTGGATTCTTCAAAGAAACAGAACCAACAGTGTGTGTGTGGAGAGGGAAAAGATTGATTATAGGAAACTGGCTCAGATGATTATGAAGGCTTAGTGGGTCTAAGATCTTCAGGGTAGGCTGGCAGGGTGGAAATTTAGAGAAAGTTTACTGCTCAGGTCTAAGGGCAGTCTGCTGGTGGAATTCTTCTAGCTCAAAAAGGTCAGTATTTTTCTAAGGCCTTCAACTGTTTGGATGAGGCTCACATCATGGAGGGTAATCTGCTTTACTCAAAGTCCACCGATTTAAATCTTAATCTCAACCAAAGAAAACACCCTGATAGAAACATCCAGAATAACGTTTGACCATGGGCACCATGGCCCCGCGAAGTTGATTCATAAAATTAATCATCACACTTACCACTATTTAAAGCTGGAATTTGGTAATGTTTATACCTATGATGTGGAGCATACCTACAGACAGCGACCAAGAGATCTATTAGTTGACCTTGATTAACCAAGTTAGAATTAGATAATTTTAAAAATCCATTTTAATGCTAACACTGTGAGAACCCTAATTTCTTCTTTTGAATAAATTTTTCCATGAGAGAAATGAGAGCCTGCATAATGAAGTAAGGATTGAAAATGCATTTAAAGAGTAGGACAACAACCTTGCTGTAAAATATTGCTGTAATAATTGTTAACAAGGCTTACCTTAAAAAGACATAAAAATTGTGTGTATGTGTCTGTATATAGGTAATTTAGAGTAATATGATATTTATAAGTTATAAATACCTTAACCATTACTATAACAAATTGTTCTCCATTAACTGATAATAATCTTAACAAATGGTAGAAAGTTCATCAATTGTTCCATTTTAGTGATAGCATTATTATTTTGAAAAACAAAATAATGGCGTTACAAGGGATAAAGAATACTAAATATAAGGTATTCACATAGGATACTAAAATTCTATTTTCTCTGGAGTACTATCCTCCAATTCAAGTTTTGATTTTATTATCTAATGTTATAATCTGACTATACATACACATACAGTTTTCCTCTGCAATATTCACATTCCCAAGATATCATTTGACTTCAAAAATAAGATCTGAACATGAATATATAGATACAATATCAGTGAAGGCATGGAGTTTTATGGTTAAATATGAATTAACTATACTATACAATTTTTAAATGTATTTAAGTTGAATATAGATAAGATTAATCTAGGCAAAATTGAGAAGTAATAAAATATTTTAATAGTTATGTTAATCATTCTTTTGTGTTTCCTTCCCTTCTTCACTCCTAGTTTTGGAGACCTACAAAAAATCATTTTCTAAGTAAAGCTTCTTTGGAGGATAAGATTCCTAAGCAAAATCGTGAACTGTGAATTGGAAGTCAGCCAGGTGCAGATGGAGAGAAGGCATTGAAGCCTAAGGAGCAGCATGTGCAAAGGCACAGAGGTGTGAGAAAGAATGACCTCACCAGGAAAGTGCCATTAGTCATGCCGTCACTGCTTGAAAGTTAAGAAATTGGCCGTGTTTTCATGGGAGAGTTAATGATTATATAAAATTATCGAAGAAGACAACCACAGAAGTATGTCCTGAGAGTTGAGATTCTACCAGTACTAGTTCTTCTGCTGCAGTTATTGTTATTTTGTTTAGGGATACATAATTTTAAAGCAGTGTATGTATGTGTGTGTGTGCACGTATATATAGGTACATATATATGTACCTATATATACACACACATACATATGTATATATACACATACACACATGCATATATATATCTATATATATATCTCTCTCCACAAATTTGTGTTGGATGTGTTTCTAAACTCATATTTCAAGCCAGCCAAAAAATAATGAATTTCTCTGTTTTCTTTGAAACAAAACAAATAGTAGGATATTCATCTGACAATTCTACAAGTCCTGTATCCTACCTCCCGTCTAGTTGTCAAAAGTTCTGGAAATCTAATCATTCATTTATTGACTAAATAGACATTTATCTAATGTCTACCAGAAGCAATGGTGGAGAGTATTTTCCTATTGTGCATATTAAGTCAAGGCCCTAACCTAGAGGGTGACTTGAGGGCTTTGAAGAATTTGGGATTGAGTTTACCAATAGCTTACAGAAACAATAGTGATAAACAAGATTTGAACATGATATGAACAAGTCTTTAGGCATTCCAATGTTTACTTGCAAAGAGAAAAACTGATAAATAATAATAGCTAACATTTTCACAGCATTACTGTGAAATGTGCTAAGCACTAGTCTAGTAACTTTACATGTACTAATTTGTTTAACCTTCACAGTTATTTTCTGAGAGAGTTATTGTTATTATGTCCAATTTTTAGTTGAAGCGGATAAAGTACAGATTAGTAATATAAGTATTTTTTAATATGCTGACTAATGGACAAGTTAAGTATTCAATCAAACCTGGCAGTATGATTCAAGAGTATGTATTTTTTTCACTACTGTCCTATGCTATTGGAAGGAGAGAGTGCTTAAGATTCACAGCCTGCTAGTGATAAGAGAAAAATATTCACTGAAACTAATATCTGGTCTTGTACTCTCAGCTTGACTATGGTGTTCATCTGTTAAACATAGCATTTCACAAAATATTAACATCAGATAATATCACTATGTGACCAGGATGAATTCAAACAAAACAAGGCCACTCCTTAATCCTGTCCAAACAGATAAAGCATCAGCAATATCTAAGCAACAAAAATAACCCAATTTCATCGACCATGGCTAATTGGAGCAACTGTTGCCTCTTTACTAAATATGGCACTGCCTTTGTCCAACCTCCTCCTAGATAAGGTTGATAAAGAATCAAATACCCTTGCTTCTTCAAAGCATCTAATTACAGCAAAGTGTAACTTCTCTAATTCATTGTAACATGATCTAAATAAGCCCAAGTCCTATAATCCATCTCTTTCAACAGCCTCTTTTTGAGGCATCCAGTGGCGTGCCTTCTCCCTTTTGCCACAAACAATTAACCTAACTCATTCAACCACACATGTATTCCTGATGGTCTCTGTCTGGAGTAACTAAATTGTCATCGTAGAATTGGAAATGGAGTTCATTGTGATACTAAGTAGTGACGTGGAATGAAGTGACTACACACACGCACACAAAAAAAAGATAAAAAAGAATAAATAAATAAAGAAAGAAAGACAAATGTAAAGATGAGAGAGGGATAAGAAGAAAGAGAGAGAGAAAGAGAGAGAGAATAATTCCTCAGGCTGCATTTAGTGCTAGGGGATGGAGGGCAATTATTTTGTTAATTATACACTTTTTAACCATTGCTTCTCAAACCTTAGTATCCATAACTACATGTTATATGACCTGACTCTAAGGCAGGTGTTTTTCAGTGACCTATTTTAACATTTCTCCCTCATTGGAGAGACAATGATACTCCACCAATACAGAAATATATCATATTTCGGGTAAGAAGTCTTTTCTGGAGTCAACAGAGTGTCACACAAACACAATCAACTCCACAAATACATGAAATAAGCCTTAATCAGTAAAATTCAGATACTAAATAAAACCTATTCCGAAAATATATATCTGTCATATATGGTATGGAAAAAATCAGAATTGGCTTAAATAATACAAAAATTTAGAATCTCCCTTTCAAGTTGTATATGCCTATTTCTCAGTAAAATTATGTTGAAATATTTCAGTTATAGTTCAGGGTTAAAGCATAAAAAGCTAATCATTATTAATGTATGCATAGAGCATATTTATATTATTACTTTCACATTAATAATTATGTCATATTGTGAGGCTGGAAAGGATATGTCCAAAAGTTCACAGTTGCCCATTTTTCTCCTTAAGAAAACGCTGTTAATAAATACACAGCTCTTGCTCAAGAGAAAGGACTTTAAAGTTCCTTTGCTAACCTAGTTTTCTCCAGTGATGAGATCACCAGGTCAGTTCATTGTCATCTCAAATAAAAGTCAAACTGAAACATCTGATGTAATTAGATCCACTGTAATTTTCATCAAAAATTGTTTTTAGTAAATCTTTCTTCAACATATTTATTTTAAGAGGTGAAATGTACAGTGTATTGCCCTTTGCTCCTCCAGTTCAATACATAGGAGAAAGCAAATTGAACTGATCTGAAAATTTATGAATAACTTACTGATGTTACCCAACTCAACATAAAACACTCCAATTATATTTTAGCCTTTGAATGTACAGTCTACAAGCAACAGCCCACCTGAGCTGATAAACAAAGCAAACGGGGCACCAGCAACTCCTTCCTCCATAATATTTGAGAGAAACAAATTCCACAGAAAGCAAATCAGACCCTTCTCTACTGATTTCATGTAGAGATTTAATGCAAAATGAGAAATATATCTTTGTTCTTCTAACACTCAATTCAATGACTCTTCTGCCGTGTGTGTGTGTGTGTGTGTGTGTGTGTGTGTGTACACACACGCATATAGGGATTCATGCATATATTTTGGTTGGATTTTTAAACAAAGTAATTTAATATGACTAAGCTATATATGATTATATGCTTTCTATGGAATATAATGCATACTAAAACATAGATTTGCAAATAAGTCACCAATTACATTCATTTAATAATTAAGAATCCTCTCAGGTAGACCTAGAAACATAGATTCAATTATAACACCATCTATAATGACAGGAAACATCAAGTATTATCTGGAATTTAGTCTTTGGGCAATGATGTACTCTGGATAAATGAAAAAGTGGGGTTGCATAAATGTGGGCATTTAATTGGGAAAAGGAGAACAATAAGATTTGACATACATTTTTATTTTACCTAACGTACATCTTCTCTTGCTTTATGATCAGTGTGATACCAAAAAAATGCATTATCAATGACATTTAAATACAGGTTGGGTTTCTTTGCATTTCAGCAAAGATGGTATAAAATTTAAATTTAATATCAAGCTGGATTTTATAGAAAACTATAGAGAAGTCGGTTGACAGTCTACTTTATTACTTTTAAAAGTACATACATTACTTTTCTCTGATTGATGTAAGAATTTTTTCTCATATCTGCTTTTTTCTCATTAATATTGACAAATTATAATTGTATACATTTATGAGATGCAACATATTTTCATATATGTATACTATATTGCATGATTAAATCAAGCTAATTATTATATTCATCACCTCACTTACC
Source organism: Pan paniscus (assembly GCF_029289425.2). Lineage (NCBI taxonomy): Eukaryota > Metazoa > Chordata > Mammalia > Primates > Hominidae > Pan > Pan paniscus. The sequence goes on from NC_073263.2 coordinate 71,770,079, forward strand.
TTTCATTTTTTATGGTGAGACATTTGAAATGTATTCTCTTAGTTATTTTTTACATTATTATTAACTATGGTCACCCTGCTGTGCCATATATCTCTAAAACCATTTCTCCTATCTGGAACTGTGTACCCATTGATCATTAACTCCCTATTCCTTCCCAAATCTAGCTTTAAGTGTTCTTTATGAACTTAACGAATTCATTGTGTACTTCACAATGTTAAAAGATTTTATATGTTCTTTACATATATTTATCCTACAAAAAATAAACAGAATCTTTCCAATTACGTAGGTTGAAGTCTTCGACCAGTTTGGAAATGCTCAGCAAATATCATTTCAAATATTTCTTTTGATCTATTCTTTTCTCTCACCTGTGACTACATTATCTGAGATTACAAATTCATATTTTTATTGTTTCTTATATATTTTATGTTCTTGTTTAGTTTCTTCTATTCTTTCCTGTCTACATGCTTAAGTTTTTATATTCTCTGAAAACCTGTTCTTCAAAGTCACTAGTCATGTCTGTTATTCTTCTGAATTTATTAAAACTAATGAGTTCTTAATTTTGCATATCAAGTTTTATAATATATAATTTCCATTTGAGTTTTAATAGATTCAGTTATCTCATCGGTCTCCACATATTGTCATCTATTTTCCCACCTTTTAACTGTTTTCTAATACAAGTTTGTTATAGTTATGTTATAGTCTCTTTCATGTAACTCCAATAGCTCAATCAACTGTAGTTTTTTCTCTCTCTATATTATTCTCTCTTTGCCTCTTATATTTAGGCCATGTCGATTTATTTCCTTGGTACACCTAATATATGTTTCTAATATTTAATACTGAAAATTGTGTCTTAAAATCTTGTAGGTTCCCAATGCTATCATCTTCCTCCAGTGAGGGTTAATCTATCTCTCTGCTAGGCAGAGATTGTAATGGCTGCTCACCTTGATCAGGACTGAGCTGACTCAAGAGTGAGGTGTAGCTCTGGTGAATTTCAGCATACCTCTGGTGACTGCATGACCGTCTATGGCTTTCAAATGAGAATCTGTTGTATACCCCACAGCCTATCCCGCTAATATTTGTCTTAAGAGGTAACTCTGATTTTCAGATAATTTCCATCTTTGAAAAAAAAAAAACTAGAATACAGAGGAACTACGTGTTCTATGACAGAATTGAAGTAAATATATAACAAGAGTAAACTATTTTTGATAAAGAAGAAATAAAGGGCTGTGCAGGCAAGCATAGATAATTTATTTTCTGAAAACCTGAACTAAAAAATAGTTATTATTATTATTACTATACTGTAAGTTCTGGGATACATGTGCAGAATGTGCAGGTTTGTTACATAGATAGGCATTTGCCATGGTGGTTTGCTGCACCCATCAACCTGTCATCTCCATTAGGTACATCTCCTAATGCTATCCCTCCTTTTGCCCCCCATACCCCCAACAGGCCCCAATGTGTATGATGTTCCCCTCCCTGTGTCCATATGTTCTCATTGTTCACCTCCAACTTATGAGTGAGAACATGAGGTGTTTGGTTTTCTGTCCCTATGTTAGTTTGCTGAGAATGATGGCTTCCAGCTTCATCCATGTTGCTGCAAAGGAGATGAACTCATTCTTTTTTATGGCTGCATAGTATTCCATGGTGTATATGTGCCACATTTTCTTTATCCAGTCTATCATTGATGGGCATTTGAGTTGGTTCCAAGTTTTTGCTACTGTGAACAGTGCTGCAATAAACACACATGTGCATGTGTCTTTATAGTAGAATGATTTATAACCCTTTGGGTGTATACCCAGTAATGGGGTTACTGGGTCAAATCATATTTCTGGTTATAGATCCTTGAGGAATCGCCACACTGTCTTCCACAATGGTTGAACTAATTTATACTCCCACCAACACTGTAAAAGTGTTCCTATTTCTCCACATCCTGTCCAGCATCTGTTGTTTCCTGAATTTTTAATGATCACCATTCTAACTGGTGTGAGATGGTATCTTATTGTGGTTTTGATTTGCATTTCTCTAATGACCAGTGATGATAAGCTTTTTTTCATATTTTTTTGCCGCATAAATGTCTTATTTTGAGAAAACTGTCTGTTCGCATCCTTCCCCCACTTTTTGATGGGGTTGTTTTTTTCTTGTAAATTTGTTTAAGTTCCTTGTAGATTCTGGATATTAGCCCTTTGTCAGATGGGTAGATTGCAAAAATTTTCTCCCATTCTGTAGGTTGCCTGTTCACTCTGACGATAGTTTCTTTTGCTGGGCAGAAGGTCTTTAACTTAATTAGATCCCGTTTGTCAATTTTGTCTTCTGTTGCAATTGCTTTTGGTGTTTTACTCATGAAGTCTTTGCCCATACCTATATCCTGAATAGTATTGCCTAGGTTATCTTCTAGGGTTTGTGTGGTTTTAGGTCTTACATTTAAGTCTTTATTCCATCTTGAGTTAATTTTTGTATAAGGTGTAAGGAAGGGGCCCAGTTTCAGTCTTCTGCATATGGCTAGCCAGTTTTCCCAACGACCTTTAATAAATATTGAATCCTTTCTCCATTGCTTGTTTTTGTCAGGTTTGTCAAAGATCAGATGTTTGTACATGGGTGGTGTTATTTCTGAGGTCTCTGCTCTGTTCCATTGGTCTATATGTCTGTTTTGGTACCAGTACCCTGCTATTTTAGTTACTGTAGCCTTGTAGTATAGTTTGAAGTCAGGTAGTTTGCTGCCTCCAGCTTTGTTCCTTTTACTTAGGATTGTCTTGGCTATACGTGCTCTTTTTTGGTTCCATATGAAATTTAAAGTAGTTTTTTTTTAAATTCTGTGAAGAAAATCAATGGTTGCTTGATGGGAATAGCATTGAATCTATAAATTACTTTGGCCATCATGGTCATTTTTGCAATATTGATTCACACTATCGATGAACATGGAATATTTTTCCATTTGTTTTGTCCTCTCTTATTTCTTTGAGAAGTGGTTTGTAGTTCTCCTTGAAGGGGTCCTTCGCATTCCTTGAAAGTTGTATTCCTAGGTATTTTATTCTCTTTGTAGCAATTATGAATGAAAGTTCACTCATGATTTGGCTGTATGTTTGTCTATAATTGGTGTATAGTAATGCTTGTGATTTTTGCACATTGATATTGTATCCTGAGACTTTGCTGAAGTTGCTTCTCAGTTTAAGGAGTTTTTGGGCTGAGATGATGGGGTTGTCTAAATATACAATCATGTCATCTGCAAACAGAGATAATTTGACTTCCTCTCTTCCTATTTGAATATGCTGTATTTCTTTCTCTTGCCTGATTGCCCTGAACAGAACTTCCAATACTATGTTGAATAGGGGTGGTGAGAGTATATCCTTGTCTTGTGCTGGTTGGTTTTCAAAGGAATGTTTCCAGCTTTTGCCCATTCAGTATGATATTGGCTGTGGGTTCGTCATAAATAGCTCTCATTATTTTGAGATATGTTCAATCAATACCTAGTTCATTGAGTGTTTTTAGCATGAATGGGTGTTGAATTTTATCAAAGGCCTTTTTGGCATCTATTGAGATCATCATGTGATCTTTGTCATTAGCTGTTTATGTGATGAATTATGTTTATTGATTTGTGTATGTTGAACCAGCCTTGCATCCTAGAGATGAAGCCAACTTGATCGTGGTGGATAAGCTTTTTGATGTGCTGCTGAATTTGGTTTGCCAGTATTTTATTGAGGATTTTTGCATCATTGTTCATCAGGGATACTGACCTGAAAGTTTCTTGTTTTCTTGTGTCTCTGCCAGGTTTTGGTATCAGGATGATGCCAGCCTCATAAAATGAGTTAGGGAGGAGTCCCTCTTTCTCTATTGTTTGGAATAGTTTCAGAAGGAATGGTACCGCTCCTCTTTGTACTTTTGGTAGAATTCAGCTGTGAATCCATCTGTTCCTGAGCTTTTTTTTTATTGATATGCTATTAATTACTGCCTCAATTTCAGAACTTGTTATTTGTCTATTCAGGGATTCGACTTCTTCCTGCTTTAGTCTTGGGAGGGTGTATGTGTCCAGGAATTTATCAATTTCTTCTAGATATTCTAGTTTATTTGCGTAGAGGTGTTTATAGTATTCTCTGATGTTAGTTTGTATTTCTGTGGGATCAGTGGTGATATCCTGCTTTCTCATGCAGGCATTTAGTGCTACAGATTTCCCTCTAAACACTGCCTTAGCTGTGCCCCAGAGATTCTGGTACGTTATGTCTTTGCTCTCATTGGTTTCAAAGAACACATTTATTTCTGCCTTAATTTTGTTATATACCCAGTAGTCATTCAGGAGCAGGTTGTTCAGTTTCCATGTAGTTGTGCAGTTCTGAGTGAGTTTTTTAATCCTGAGTTCTAATTTGATTGCTCTGTGCTCTGAGAGACTGTTATACTTTCCATTCTTTTGCATTTGCTGAGGAGTGTTGTACTTCCAATTATGAGGTCAATTTTAGAATAAGTGCTATGTGGTGCTGAGAAGAATGTACATTCTGTTGATTTGGGGTGGAAACTTCTGTAGATGTCTATTAGGTCCGCTTGGTCCAGAGCTGAGTTCAAGTCCTGAATACCCTTGTTAATTTTCTGTCTCATTGATCTGTCTAATATCAACAGTGGGTGTTAAAGTCTCCCATTATTATTGTGTGGGAGTCTAAGTCTCTTTGTAGGTCTCTAAGAACTTGCTTTATGAATCTGGGTGCTCCTGTATTGGGTGCATATATATTTAGGATAGTTAGCTTTTCTTGTTGCATTGATCCGTTTATCATTATAAAATGCCCTTCTTTGTCTTTTTTGATCTTTGATGGTTTAAAGTCTATTTTTTCAGAGCCTAGAATTGCAACCCCTGCTTTTTTTTTCTTTCCATTTGCTTGGTAAATATTCCTCCATCTTTATTATTCTGAGCCTATATGTGTCTTAGCATGTGAGATGCGTCTCCTGAATACAGCACACTGATGGGCCTTGACTCTATCCAATTTGCCAGTCTGTGTCTTTTAATTGGGGCATTTCACCCATTTACATTTAAGGTTAATATTGTTATGTGTGAATTCTTAGGTCAAATAAAAATCAATATGTAATGTACCACGGCTAGTGGATTACAGCTAAATACATTTTTAGAGGGACATTTATAACTTAAAACATATAGATTAGAAAAGAAGAAATCATGAATAACGCATGTCAATAATCGAAAACACAGTTATTAATTTGGAATCATCAATAAATTCATCAGGCAATTACACACATAAAAAATAAGTGTATAATCAAGCAATTATACAGACAAAAAATAAGAGTATGCAGTTGTTAATATTTGGAGTAAAAGAGGACACATAATTATAGAACCAACGTATAATAAACAATGAGAATATATTATGAATGACTGTATATAATTTGGAATATTTTGAGGAAGAACATAAATTCTTTAAAAAACGCAACTTACCAAAATTAATACCAGAAAAAGTAGTTCCAAGCCTTCCATATGTATTTAAGAAAATTAACCTATGTATACGTCTTTCCCACAAACAAATAAAAATTCAGGGTAACTTGCTTCTCTAACAAATTATTTCTAATTGTGAAAGAAAAAACAACAATTTTACATGAACTTTCACAGAAAAGGAGGGAATCATTCTCAAGTCAAAGGACAGCATAACTGGCAATAATATAACAAGGGAAAAAATACACATGATCCTTCTCATGCAAATAGTTGTAAATTCTTTAAAAAAAGTTGAAAATTAGGTCCAATTATATTTTTAAAAAGAGGAAAGTGAAGTTTAGTCTATGAATGCAAGTAAAGTTAAATATAAAAAATAAATCAGTTTAATCTACCACATAAAGAGAAATAAGGAAAAATGTATCATCATCACAATATATGAAGAATAAACTTTTAACAGTATTTCACATCCATTGATAGTTAAAATAAATGTTTGACTTAAAAGAAATAGAAAGAAAATCCCTTACTCTGATATATAGTAGTATTCTCAACAGGACTAAAACTAGTATGATTAACACTCAATTAATACTTTTACATGAGTTTAGGAAGAATTAGCATGCACACAGTCACAAATATAATAAATAAAATGGATTGGATTGTTCTCATTCACATAAAGTTGAGCAAAAGGACACAAAGGCAAAATTGTGTGTACAGTGTGAGTTCATTTATATAAATCTTAAAAATGGACAAAATGAATCTTTGGTGGAGAGGTTATAAAAGTAGATGCATTTGAGTGTTCAGTGACTGAATGGGTCTTGGGAGCTGGGAGTCTTCTGAGATGCTGCAGTGTCCTATATTTTGATCAGCATGCTGGTTACATGGATGTGTTCCCTGTAAAAATCATGACTTGTATACTTTTCTGTATGTATGTTATTCTTCAATACAACATAAGTATTAAAAGAAGAAGTATGTTTACTTCAAAAGAATAATTGCTATGAATGAAATCAAATTGTTGTTCCCCCTGTGTACACTCTGAATTTTTCAGCAGGTAACAGCTTGCTTACAAAAGAGATGATGAATCTTTTTGAAGAATTCAAGTTGTAGAAGTTTAAGTCTGTGGCCTATGTCTTACTATCAGTAGGGAATATAATATTAAGTGCTAATTGAGTACTTAAAATGTCTATTTCAAGAAAGTGAAAATTATTGCTTATAGAGAATTAACCACAAAACAATATTGAGATATATGACAATGATATGTTAATTATTACATTATTTTCCTTTTCTTCTTTGTTGTTATCAATAAATGGCTCAAGATTTTTCTTAGATCTTCACCTTGTTTCCAATTTTCATAGATATAGCCATATTTCTATCAAAATTCAGTAGGGCTAAGTGCCTTGTACTCAAAGCTTATTCTGTGGGCCCTTTGAAAAGTAAAATTTACAATATGGTCTTTCAAATTTTTCCGTTAATGAAACCGCTGGACAATATCTAGGATATACGCAATATGTATTAAATGCTTGATATCATAAATTATATTTTGGGAAATGTGCAAGTATGAGTTTGCGTGTATAAGTATGTATGTGTTGGAAAGAGAAGAGAGTTATAATAAGAAAGCAATGAAGCAAAAGGGTGACAGAATAAGTGACTGAGTAGAAGAATATAGTACTCTATTTAAAAATTTCAGTTCCTTCCATATGGGGATAATTTATTTCCTCCCTTTAGTTTTACTGTAGGCCCATAACAGAAATGAAATTCCAACTGTTTTAGATAAAACCTAGCCAATAAATTTGTTTTAATGTATGAGAAAGACTTATATTAAGAGTATTATATTAGTAATAATTATTCTTTCTTAAATATAAGAAAATGTCATTCATTTGGTATTTTAAAGTTTTTGATCCACTTAGATTTACAGGACTATAATTTATATAATTATTAAATAGTTATATGGTTATTTAAATAAATTCCCTTGGCATACAAGTGTTATGAAATGTCAACCAATGTCCTCTGCCATTAATAATGGATATCAATGGTGGTGCGTGCCTGTAGTCCCAGCTACTCGGGAGGCTGAGGCAGGAGAATTGCTTGAACTCGGGAGGTGGAGGTTGCAGTGAGCCAAGATCGTGCTACTGCATTCCAGCCTGGGGACACAGCAAGACTCCATCTCAAAAAAAAAAAAAAAAAAAAAATGGATGTCAATAAACTTTTCTGAGTTACAAAAAATAAGTAGATAGACTTTTCTGAATCTTATTTTTTTCTAAAATACATTATTTATTAAAATTTTATTTCCGAAGGCATGCTAGAATATTTTAGTAGAGAGGGGGTTTCATCATGTTGCCCAGGCTGGTCTCGAACTCCTGAGGTCAAGCGATCCACCTGCCTCGGCCTTTCAAAGTGATGGGATTACAGGCATGAGCTACTGTGTCTGGCCAGCATTCGTTGTTTCTCATTTTAACTCACTTATTTGAACATTTCAGTTTCTGTGTTTAAAACGTTATTAAATTATTTTTTATGATTTCTCCATATATTATTCTGAATACTTTGACCTTTCCACCAGTCAGATATACTGTAATATGAAATTGAGAAATAAAGCATTTTTAATTCATATAATATATATTCAACATTGATTTCTTAAATTTAATTGAAAAAAATTTTCATTTTTGAACTATAAAATAATTTTTAAATAAATTTTTAAATAGTATATCTCAATGTGCACCTTTTAAAACATAGAATGAGTGTTACTACTGAAATAATAATCATTTTTATTTAAGGGAAAGTCAAAGATTAAAGGTTACCTATATTTTAAAAAGGAGAGGTGAAGAAAAGTAGGCAACTAAATTGGAGAAGGTTAGAGTTAATTCTCCCTTTTATAGCACAATTTTCTATACACGATTATTTACTTACTCTTATATCAGTTTGAATTCTCCAGATACGTTTCCAAAAGTTCATATTATTTCCCATTAAAATTTAGGCAAAAATGTTGTCATTTTTTGAAGCCCAGATGGCATACTAAACGATCTGTAAATTATTAACTTTTATTCAGTAGAGTATCATATTGAATAACATAAACATAACAAGGTGGGTAATAGGGAGAAAGTGGTTTTTTCAATAGTTTTTATGAACATATCAAAGTTTCATAATAAATAGCAAAAACTCTTTCCATAACAGACATAAAAAATTAATTAGTGCATGAAGTATATGGAGGTGAAGCCATATTTGTGAGAGTTTTCTTTTAAGAACTTACTGTTAACAATTTTATTTCTTTTATTCCTCTTATACTACAACAGTTACGTCCCTTGGATTTTTCTTTTCCGTGTCTAATATGCTGATGATAATATGAAAAAAAAGACCTGATTTGATTATTTTAACTCTTAGCCTCTCCTTGTAAGGTCTTCACCTCTGGTAATCAACCAGTACTTGATAGCAACAGTTAAATCAGTTTATCATCATCTACCCCACATGCCTATTATGTTTTCATTTCAGAAGAATTGCATATGAGATAATCCTGAGTATACTTCTTTATATCTTATTCCTTTGCACATAGTATCACAAGTGAGGGGGAGAATAAGATCCATTTATTTTAGGCTGCTAAAATGCTCTGCATTAAATAACTGTTTTTTTTTTCAAATTAAAATTATAAAGACAGTTCTTACATTTGGAAAATACATTGTAAGTTTAAATGTTTATTGATTACATAAGGCTGACTTAGCTCTCATCCATTGAGTTCTTAGCATGGGCCAGACACCGTGCTCTATATTTTGCTATGTATTAAATATAATGCCTTTGATGAGGCAAGTATGATTATCCTCATTTTACATACGGTATACTAGGCTCCTGAATGCTATTTTAAGGTATCAAAGTAATGAGACTTAGAGCCAGCATTTAAACTCAAGGGCTTGAAAAGATATGCTGTATTGAGGCCTGAGCTTGTGCAGACTCGGGTTAACCTGAACTTTCTCTACACGGTTAAGTTCAAGTAATACAGATATGTATCATATACCTTGATCTCTCAATTCTCAGAACAAATGAACAAGATATTTTTACAATGATATTATATTCTGTATAGTTTCTTACAGAACTACAAATTTCAGTTGACATGCCTACCATACTATCGTTTACACATCTTTTATGATAATAAAGATAGAAACAATTCAATTTATATATCATGCCACAATTCACACAATTTGTAAAACTATTCTCACACATCTAATATATCACAATAAAATGAAACTTAATGGAGTGTTATGTGATGATGGCAGTGTAACCCGTTCAAGGCCTCTGGTTCAAGTCACCAATTCCAGTATGTTAATACGATATGGACAGAGTCAACTAGAATGCTGTTATTTGTCTTTCTTTACTCTAGATAAAACAAGAGCCTGGCACCCAGCATGGGTCATTTCCAGCACAAGTATCATAACATGACTTAGAGCACACCTGTCTCACAGAGATCCCTGGTCCGAGAAAGGAAGATAAGTAGAAACATGAAGGGTAAGACAAGTCTCCCTGAGCCTCAAAAATCAGAATGAATGGCCTCAGCCCATCCCAAACCAAGATGAGGAGAAATTCAGGAGACTGGTGAGTAAAGAGACCTTCTCCATGTACTGTCATAAAGAACTGAAAAACTTCCTGCTGCAATACTTTACAAGTACATCTTAGACTGTATCTGGACTTTTTTCCGAGGACACCTAGCAGGCAATCCTGAACTCTTGTGAGTTTACATTCACAAGAATAGACTCCTGATTTTCAGAGTTTGGAGAATTTAAACATTAAAAAAATTCTTATTAAAAATACATACAATAAAAGATAAAATATGATAAATATTTTAAATAAATAATATAATTTGGTTTTAAAAAATTGTAATTATCAAGAGCTGGAAGGTCTGGTAGCAAAAGTGGAAATAAAAGCCACTGTTGTAAAATAAGCAGGATTGGCCATGATTTAATCTAGGGGGTCTGAAGTTGTAAATATGAATAATAAAGGAGTAATATAACATTACTCACAAGCAATATGTTAAAATATCAATTGTCATACTGTATATACATCATTTATAAGGGGAAGATTCAAAATATAAAGCCATGGAATTTTAAAAGCATTGAAAAAACTGAGGCAAACACTAATAAAAAGCTAATGATATAATAACAGAGATATATATTCACACACAAACAAGACATATGTGTGTATGTGTATATATACATATATATTCATTAGGCATATATGTATCAATGTATGTGTATATACATAAATTAGTCTGGAAACAAGGAGAGCTGGCAGTGAAGTGGAACAGTAGGCATTCTCCTATGTTGCTGGTTGGTATGTATTTTGATAACACTACTTTAGAGAGAAATTTGCCTGATGATATCTAGTAAAGATTTTATGTACGAGTTCTGTAATCCAACAACTGCCCTTCTAGATATAATGCACTGGAGAAACTCTCATAGATGCACTCAAAGAAATGTATGGAAAATGTTCATTACAAAACTGCATTATCAAAACATTTGAAGCAGTCTACATTTGTAGGATATTGTGGTGATGCCTGGTGAAAGCATTAAAATTGCTGAAAGTAGAATTACATGCATAAACATGTATACATCTCAACTTCCAAAAATAAAGTTGACAATGATATGTGTACATTATAATACACACACTAATGCAAGAACACAACAGCACACATGTATATGATGAAAAAACAGGCAAAATTAGACCACGTACTGTTTGTGGGTAACTAGTTATTTAATAAAATGATCTAATGATGTATGCAAATGATAAACAATAAATTTAGGAGTGCTGTTACCTATGCTTTGGGTCAAGAGATGACGGGGTTGAGACTAGGAACTGTAGGGAAAATGGCTGTGTTTTGGTGAGGAGTAGGCTGAGTCAGACATCCAGTACACCATGACACAGCGGATTTGGAGTGCAGGCGCACAACCCCGTGCATTATGTAGCCATTTAATGTAACCTGTTTGTGTGAGCTCATACCTGGCTTTGGGCCACTATTGTCTGTGAGTAATATAGCTGCACTGCTGACTCTGTAGAGTGGGGATAGAAGAAGAGAGCCATGTCCCACCTCCCTATAGTCCCTTGAGTGATCTTTCAGCAACCCACCACCTGTCCACCAAATCCCCTTGGACCTGCTTGGTTTGGAACCTGACAGGAACAAATATACATGCTACATTAATTTTACCTAATATGTTTATTTCTTTAAAGAAAAATCAAGATCAGAAAATAACATGACCAAAAAAAAAAAAAAAGAAAAAAAGAAAAGAAAACAACAGAAGAGAATCCTGCAATCAAAGACAAGAATCAGGATAATTAGCCTCCTCCAGGTGATAACTTGAATAAATAAATTAAAAACACTCATAAGTTTTAAGTACAGCATGTTCATAAAGTTTCACTAGAATGTTTTTTAAAAATGTGTCTCCATTCTGCAAGGAAAATAGTATCTAACAAGACTCAAATTAGCAGACTGAAAAAACAAGTGGTAAAAATATTTAAATTCACAGAAAAAGAGAAAAAATATAAGAACCATGAGGCTTGAAAAAGTAGGTGATAAACTCAATGACTTAGCATGCACAGGATAAAAATTATATCAGGAGACAAGAAAACAGATAAAAGGAGAGAGATATGTTAAGGGAATAACAGATGAAATTCCTCAGAGCTCATAAAATACCTAAGTCTGTGTGTTGAAGTGGTCATCTAATTCCAGACAGGACTAATGAGAGAAAATACAAATCTTGGCAGATCCTAGAAAAATTCCTGACATTAAAAAAAAATTTAAGTAAAAATTTCCTGTTCCTAATGGCACATCAGATGCAAGTGAACTCTCAAACATTTCTAGTTTATAGGTGTATTACTGCTGCATTTCTGGAAAGCAATCTGTTAACGTCGCTTAAAATAAGACACACATCCCCATCCTTCTTCCCTGTAGTCCTATCCGTGGGAATCTATCACAAAGAACTTCAAAAAATACAAATGGCTGAGAATATAATTATGTTTATCACTTTATCACAGCACTGTATCTGTGGTATTCCAGTAAATCCATTGATAAAGAAATTATCAGAAAATAATGGTACATCAACACATTTGGATATTATGAAACTAATAGAAAAGTAGTATAAAATATACCAGTTGACTTCAAGGGTTATTCATGAGATATTAACTTAGAAAAAAATTATATAAAAACAATTTTGTATATTGTATAGTATTTTTAAAAGGCAAGTAACACTAAATTAGTATATGTATATTAATATATCTGTTCCTATGTTTATAGATATTACAAAAATATATGCATACAAAATACTCATATGAGAGAGCATAAATAAAAGTGAAGGACGGTACACTTAAGCTGCTAATGTTGGTTGTGAGTTGTAATGCAATTTGAAAAGAACAGGAAAGGTTGAATGAATTGTGATGACAGAAGAAAAGAGATGCTTCTTGGAAAGGAAACATGCATAGTATAATACCTTTGGTATACACTTTCATACATGTGTATAGATCAAGAAATAATATGTAAATATATAAATGATAGTTAATATTTATAGAGATATATGTCTAAATAGAATAATCTGATAAAAATAAATTTAGATCTAAATCTATGAACTTTTAAGGGTAACAATGTTAGGTGACATAAGCAGATTGCATATATTGTGTATTTTTTTTTAGCAAAACAGAAACAAATAATCTATGAGAGTCAGAGTTGTATTTATTTGCATTGGCAAGGATATGCTCAATGATATAAATGTGTGTTACCTCTAGACCAACATAAAGTGGGTCAGAAATGATTAGTTAGCTCTGCCAGTATTCATTTTGTTACTTGATTTTTAAGTACTGAAACGATAGTTTATAAAGTTTTTAACTTGAAAATCCTTAAATTAAAAAAACTAAAATTACTCAAAAAATTTTTAAAGAGTTTAAACTTAAATGTTATCCAATTCCACTGTAAAAAATGAGTTTATACTTAACTTGATAAAAATATAGCCATTGTATTACAGGTGAAAAATCCTGAGAGGCACTATGGCACAATGATTCTGGTTCAAGTTGTAGAATCAGAGGGGCTGAGATTAAGTCAAATTTTTGTCACACACTACCTGTCTCTGGTCCATACTATCTTGGTAATCCTTCAAAACTATCCAATTGCTTTGTGGACCACTTTCCTTCTGTGTAGAATGAGAATAATAAGATGAAACATGAGGATAATAATAGATGACTAATATAAGATACATGAAACTCTCAAACAGACTGACACACATTAAATGCCAAATGCAGGTTTGTTATTATAATTAAGAATAAATCTGCAGTAAAAATAAGGAAGAGGGACAACTAACAGTGGCTCAGTGCACATGACATGTGTATTACAAACTTCAGCAGACTCACAAACATTCTCTATGATGTGTTCATTAGCAAAAGTGTTTTGGCAACTCAAATATATGTGTCCTTAGGATCATTTCATAAGAAAAATATTCAGATAGGCTAAGGGACTTACCATTGTCACTCAGATTGTCTGTCTCCAAATATGGATTTCCAATTTTTGGTCTAATGATCACACACCTCAGACATTTTTTAAATCATTGGTTCAGTGATCACACACCTGAGACATTTTTTAAAAGCCACATTACAGATGTTTATGAATATACATTAGGATGTGTCTTTTGCATGTTTGAATAAGGCAGTTTGAACATATTTGGCCCTTGATTTCAAAAATGTGTAATATTGTTATTTATTGATTACATGTTTACATATAGTTTACCCTTTGCTTACAGTAGGCAAATGTCAATTTCAAATTGTTCAATTATTACTAATATTTTATTACTTTTTAGTTATAATCTTCAAATATACAAATTATCTTTAAATATTGGTTGTAACAGTAACCAGGGCTTGTCAATGCAGTTAAGTATTGGGAAAAGTAAATATACATCTGGCTGTGCTCATGGTGGCATCTTATCTAGACAGAGACAAACAGAGCTGATTTAACATTTAATCCTGTGTAAATCTACTTCGGTTATACAGAAGTAGTCAAGGTCATGTCCCTTGCCCTCAGCTAGCATTGACTTCCAAGATTGCTCTCATTCTCTTGCCTCTTAATTCCTATTGCCCTTAAGGCTCTGATATGGCATGCTACAATTTAATTATGAACAGTCTTCTCATTTTTATAATTATATACAAAGTATTTTACCTTCTCAATTACATAGTAAAGTCATTGAAATCAGGAATCATTCCTTTTACTTCCTTTATATCTCTCAAGTTTAGAACTGCTTAGAACTGCATTGATTATAACATAATTAAATAGATTTTATTATATGACTTAAAGGAAATAAATCATCCTTCAACAGCATATATCATTAAAATCAAAACAAGTATTGCTATTGCTGCTATATGTATCAGATGTTCCATCTCTTTTGTATTTAGACAAAAAACACTAAATATTTGGGAAATAATTCTAAAATGTTTTAATAAAATTAGGTTAAAGATATTGGAAAAATTTTAAGCTCACCATATGCCCCAGTTTCAAAAATACTAGGCCAAAAATAAGAGTTATTCTTAGACTTATAATTAAATACTTATGTACTTTGGGGATATGTTACAGTTTTCTATTAGGTTCAGTCATTTTTTTGAACAAACTATTTTGATAAAGAAAGACTACTGCACTGCCACCTCTCTCTTCTCTTCATTATTCCATCAAGTGAGGCAGAATTAAGTTGAAAGTTAGCAGCTAACCAGTTGAAACTGACTTTATCACGAATATCGGTGCTAGCATTATGATGCCATAGTTTACAAATCTTGTTTAGTTTCTAAACTGACTTTTCAGAAAACTTCTGTTATATGTGCAAGAATAGAAAGCACACAGAATCTGGATTCCCATGTCCAGGTTTGGCACTTCGGCTTTGTCATTTACTAACTGTGCAGATTTGGGTACTCAGTCTTTTTGATGCTGTTTCTTGTCATCTGTAAAATGGGTACGAGAAACAAATAATCCAAAGTTTCTGAAAGCATCAAATGAACTAGTTTATGTTTGAAACATTTTTAAATTTTCAAATGACAAACATATCAGTCATTCTTATCATTTGTTTCTGTTCCTCCAAAATATGTAGATGAGTGACTAAGAAAAACCAAAAGTTGGCTGGAAAACTGTTAGTATTTAATAAATTGCTTATGTCCATGTTGAGAAAAATGTAAACGAATTAATAATATAATATGAAGATTCTGGTATATTAGTTACATGCAGTTTATTTTCTAAAGCCAAATACAACATACACATATATTTAAAGTTTTCAAATATATAAATGTTTTAATCTTACAAGCAATAATTTAATTACATTTTATTCTAGAGTTCTCAGTATTTATGTATAGATACCTATCTGAATTCCTTTCAATTAGCATTAAAATGTAGTTTAAACTTTCAGTTTTTCATTGAGGAGCTGCAAATTGTCTACTTATTTTTTGACATAGTATTATTTTACAAGAAAAAGGCATCTTAAGATATCAGTTAATCCAACTCTCTGCTACTCTCTCACTGCCACTGGAAATCCTACATGTATATCAGCAGAGACAGTATTTGAGTGGCAAAATTTCTTGCTCTTGTTCTAAAGATGCACACATATTACTTAATTAAACATGAAACTGAAAATTATTCACCAACAAATTCCTTATTATTTATGAATCAAATCTTAGTACTACTATTGTGGCCGCTGTTATCACTACTTTTACTACTGTTAGGTTGAACTCTTCTTGGTTAAATATAGTACAATAATGGTAATTCAATGAACATTCACTCTTAATCTTGAAAGTGAATATAGTATAGAAATAGCTTACAAATTTTTATTTGCCATTTTAAAAATAATTCATATGTATTAAATGAATTCTATTCCTATCCCTCTACTAGATCTCACTGTCTAGAATATCCTCAAGTAATATTCTCTTCTGTCTCTATAGCAACAGTCTTTCTGTCTCTAACACATCACCAAAGGAGAATACTTGTTACTTCTCTCTTCAAAATTATTATTCTCTTGAGCCCATCCCCCTATACTTATTGATAACTTCTTCTGCTATCCTTTAAAACAAAATGCCTTAAGAGAATACACATGTGCACATGTACACTCACACACATACACATTTGGTCAAAAAAATTGTGAGTAAAAAACACACATGAATAATTGACTACAATTTTTCCCTTTGTGTTTATGCAAAAATATTTTGTCATGATCATAAATGACTTTCATTTTATTTTTCAAAAAGAATAAACCTTTTCTCTTAATTTAACACTCATCACAATTTCACATATTTGATCACATTCTTATTCTTGATGGACATTTTTCAGTTGGCTTCTGGGTCACCATCCTCTGCTGATTTCCCTCATACCCATCTGTTTGCTTCTTCTTGGTATCTTTTGCCAGTTCCTTCTCATCTTCCAGTTCAATAAATTTGACAGAACTAAAGGCTCTTATCTTTCTAGACTCAGTCCTTCATTATTTAGCACTCTCTCCCAGTCTTGTGGTTTTAAATAACACATATATGCTCCTAATATAGTATTTCTGTATCAGATGTCTTTCATAAAATCTGGGCTGGCTCTATATGGATTTGGTGACCATCAACATAAAGAGAATTGAAGGTATGCCAATGAGATAGTAAATTAAATTTGTAGCATAAATCCCTGCTAATCTCTATATGCCCCATCTCATCATTATTCCCCTTGTTCATCATTTTCCAGATACACTTAAAAAACAAAATTTAAGACCTTTACAAAGTCTATGCTTTCCCATGGCATGCTGTCTGTCCTCCACCACAATTAACCTATAGCTGGGTCTTTCAAATCTGTTTCATCAGGTCCTTCCTAAAAAATATTGCCCTGAAAGTCACGAATACATTCTCTATTATTCTCTGTCATCATAACTATTCTGTTTCCATCATTGTATCACAATTTATATTTATACATTTATTTACTTCCTTATTTGATTTTTGTTATTTTCTTCAGTAAGCTCCATGGGAGCAGAATCCATGACTGCTGTACTCACAAAATACTCCCAGGTTCTTGGATATAGTAAATAGTCAATAAATACGTGTTTAATGTTTGAATGAACATAAACTCAGAAAAAGAAATAACAGCTTATTTTTTAAAAAACAAAAACTATAAGAAAGGAGAGGCTAGTAAGGTAATAAGAAAACCAAGAGAATATAGTTTCATAAAACTAAAAGGAAGAGAATTTTGAGAGGGAGCATGTTGTTAAAAATGACACATGTTGCATAAAGTAACACAAAGACTGATGTGTCTAAATACTATGGTGGTGATTGATTCAAAGTGTCACTTTCAAGACAAGTTTTCAGTTTTTATAGTTCAGGGTGTTGAGATGTTAAGGAAAAGTTATAAAGTGGAGAACACAATCAAATATAAATTCTTCAAAAATATTTATTGCATCTGAAGATGAGGAGAAATTAGAGCAGATAATTTCAGCAAACTATCTGCAAAGGATATGGTGATGACAAGATATTTTGTTTTGTTTAAATTGTTTTAAGGTGACATAGACTGACTTCTTATTATTCTGAGCTTGATTTATTCTCATTTAGGCAGACCTGTACATAGTGAGATAGAGGAGGGGAGCCCACAGGTGGTAATTGTATAAAAACAAATATTTAATTATATTATGCAGGCATATTTTAAAAGTAAGAGCATGATTACAAAATCTGTTAGGTAGAATATCACCTTACACATACATCAATTTTCCCCCAAAAAATCTGCACATAGCAGTTTTAAGTCTTTCGTTTATAACAGGCTTAAGGAAAGACTTTTCAGGAATGTTGGTTATTCATAATACCTAGTTTTAACACTAATATAGAGAAATTAAAGTATAATCTCTGTTTATCTTTGAATAGTATTCAATGAGAAATTTCTGATTTCATGTCCTAGGATACATGACCTTTGTATTTCATTCCTTACATATCCCGGATGCCATATATTCTTATCTATCTTTTTTATGATGGTACTGATGAAAAAAAACTATTGGTCAATTAAGAGGTGGCAAAAAAGTACTCTTTGGCCTTTTCTTGCTGAAGGAACAAAAGAGAACAAAAGGACTTATTAAGAAATAAATTCTAGATAGTGGAGGAGCCAAGATGGCCAAATAGGAACAGCTCCGGTCTACAGCTCCCAGTGTGAGTGATGCAGAAGATGGGTGATTTCTGCATTTCCAACAGAGGTACTGGGTTCATCTCACTGGAGAGTGCCAGACAGTAGGTGCAGCACAGTGGGTGCAGCGCACCGTGTGCGAGCCGAAGTAGAGCAAGGCATCTCCTCACCCAGGAAGCGCAAGGAGTCAGGGAATTCCCTTTCCTAGTCAAAGACAGTGGTGACAGACCACACCTGGAAAATCGGGTCACCCCCACCCTAATACTGCGCTTTTCCAACAGGCTTAAAAATCGGCATACCAGAAGATTATATCCCGCACATGGCTCAGAGGGTCCTATGCCCAGAGTCTCGCTCATTGCTAGCACGGCAGTCCCAGATCAAACTGCAAGGCAGCAGCGAGGCTGGGGGAGGGGTGACTGCCATTGCCGAGTTAGTTGTTTGATTAGGCAAACAAAGCTGCCCGGAAGCTCAAACTGGGTGGAGCCCACCATAGCTCAAGGAAGACTGCCTGCCTCTGTAGGCTCCACCTCTGGGGGCAGGGCACAGACAAACAAAAAGACAGCAGTAACCTCTGCAGACTTAAATGTCCCTCTCTGACAGCTTTGAAGAGAGTAGTGGTTCTTCCAGCACGCAGCTTGAGATCTGAGAACAGGCAGACTGCCTCCTCAAGTGGATCCCTGACCCCCAAGTAGCCTAACTGGGAGGCACCCCCAAGTAGGGGCAGACTGACACCTCACACGGCCGGGTACTCCTCTGAGACAAAACTTCCAGAGAAACCATCAGGCAGCAGCATCTGTGGTTCACCAATATCTGCTGTTCTGCAGCCACTGCTGCTGATACCCAGGCAAACAGGGTCTGGAGTGTACCTCTAGCAAACTCCAACAGACCTGCAGCTGAGGGTCCTGTCTGTTAAAAGGAAAACCAACAAACAGAAAGGACATCCACACCAAAAACCCATCTGTATGTCACCATCATCAAAGACCAAAAGTAGATAAAACCACAAAGATGGGAAAAAACAGAGCAGAAAAACTGGAAACTCTAAAAATCAGAGTGCCTCTCCTCCTCCAAAGGAATGCAGCTCCTCACTAGCAATGGAACAAAGCTGGACAGAGAATGACTTTGACAAGCTGAGAGAAGAAGGCTTCAGACGATCAAACTACTCTGAGCTACAGGAGGAAATTCGAACCAATGGCAAAGAAGTTAAAAGCTTTGAAAAAAAATTAGGCGAATGGATAACTAGAATAACCAAAGCAGAGAAGTCCTTAAAGGACCTTATGGAGCTGAAAACCAAGGCACGAGAGCTATGTGAAGAACGCAGAAGCCTCAGTAGCCAACGCGATCAACTGGAAGACAAGGTATCAGTGATGGAAGATGAAATGAATGAAATGAAGCGAGAAGAGAAGTTTAGAGAACAAAGAATAAAAAGAAATGAACAAAACCTCCAAGAAATATGGGACTATGTGAAAAGACCAAATCTACGTCTGATTGATGTACCTGAAAGTGATGGGGAGAATGGAACCAAGTTGGAAAACACTCTGCAGGATATTATCCAGGAGAATTTCCCCATTCTAGTAAGGCAGGCCAACATTCAAATTCAGGAAATACAGAGAACGCCACAGAGATACTCCTCGAGAAGAGCAACTCCAAGACACATAATTATCAGATTCACCAAAGTTGAAATGAAGGAAAAAATGTTAAGGGCAGCCAGAGAGAAAGGTCGGGTTACTCACAAAGGGAAGCCCATCAGACTAACAGCTGATCTCTCAGCAGAAACTCTACAAGCCAGAAGAGAGTGGGGACCAATATTCAACATTCTTGAAGAAAAGAATTTTCAACCCAGAATCTCATATCCAGCCAAACTAAGCTTCATAAGTGAAGGAGAAATAAAATCCTTTACAGACAAGCAAATGCTGAGAGATTTTGTCACTACCAGGCCTGCCCTAAAAGAGCTCCTGAAGGAAGCACTAAACATGGAAAGGAACAACTGGTATCAGCCACTGCAAAAACATGCCAAATTGTAAAGACCATCAAGGCTAGGAAGAAACTGCATCAACTAACGAGCAAAATAACCAGCTAACGTCATAATGACAGGATCAAATTCACACATAACAATATTAACTTTAAATGTAAATGGGCTAAATGCTCCAATTAAAAGACACAGACTGGCAAATTGGATAAAGAGTCAAGACCCATCAGTGTGCTGTATTCAGGAAACCCATCTCATGTGCAGAGACACACATAGGCTCAAAATAAAGGGATGGAGGAAGATCTACCAAGCAAATGGAAAACAAAAAAAGGCAGGGCTTGCAATCCTAGTCTCTGATAAAACAGACTTTAAACCAACAAAGATCAAAAGAGACAAAGAAGGCCATTACATAATGGTAAAGGGATCAATTCAACAAGAAGAGCTAACTATCCTAAATATATATGCACCCAATACAGATGCACCCAATACAGAAGCACCCAGATTCATAAAGCAAGTCCTTAGTCACCAAGTCTACAAAGAGACTTAGACTCCCACACAATAATAATGGGAGACTTTAACACCCCACTGTCAACATTAGACAGATCAACGAGACAGAAAGTTAACAAGGATACCCAGGAATTGAACTCAGCTCTGCACCAAGCGGACCTAATAGACATCTACAGAACTCTCCACCCCAAATCAACAGAATATACATTCTATTCAGCACCACACCACAGCTACTCCAAAACTGACCACATAGTTGGAAGTAATGCACTCCTCAGCAAATGTAAGAGAACAGAAATTATAACAAACTGTCTCTCAGACCACAGTGCAATCAAAGTAGAACTCAGGATTAAGAAACTCACTCAAAACCACTCAACTACATGGAAACTGAACAACCTGCTCCTGAATGACTACTGGGTAAATAATGAAATGAAGGCAGAAATAAAGATTTTCTTTGAAACCGAAGAGAACAAAGACACAACATACCAGAATCTGTGGGACACATTCAAAGTAGTGTGTAGAGGGAAATTTATAGCACTAAATGCCCACAAGAGAAAGCAGAAAAGATCTCAAATTGACACCCTAACATCACAATTAAAAGAACTAGAAAAGCAAGAGCAAACACATTCAAAAGCTAGCAGAAGGCAAGAAATAACTGAGATCAGAGCAGAACTGAAGGAAACAGAGAGACAAAAAACCGTTCAAAAAATTAATGAATCCTGGAGCTGGTTTTTTGAAAAGATCAACAAAATTGATAGACCACTAGCAAGACTAATAAAGAAGAAATGAGAGAAGAATCAAATAGACGCAATAAAAAATGATAAAGGGAATATTACCACCGATCCCACAGAAATACAAACTACCATCAGAGAATACTATAAACACCTCTATGCAAATAAACTAGAAAATCTAGAAGAAATGGATAAATTCCTGGACACACACATCCTCCCAAGACTAAACCAGAAAGAAGTTGAATCTCTGAATAGACCAATAACAGGCTCTGAAATTGAGGCGATAATCAATAGCTTACCAACCAAAAAAAGTCCAGGACAAGATGGATTCACAAGCCGAATTCTACCAGAGGTACAAAGAGGAGCTGGTACCATTCCTTCTGAAACTATTCCAATCAATAGAAAAAGAGAGAATCCTCCCTATCTCATTTTATGAGGCCAGCATCATCCTGATACCAACGCCTGGCACAGACACAACCAAAAAAGAGAATTTTAGACCAATATCCTTGATGAACATTGATGCAATAATCCTCAATAAAATACTGGCAAACCGAATCCAGCAGCACATCAAAAAGCTTATCCACCATGATCAAGTGGGCTTCATCCCTGGGATGCAAGGCTGGTTCAACATACACAAATCAATAAATGTAATCCAACATATAACAGAACCAAAGACAAAAACCACATGATTATCTCAACAGATGCAGAAAAGGCCTTTGACAAAATTCAACAACCCTTCATGCTAAAAACTCTCAATAAATTAGGTATTGATGGGACGTATCTCAAAATAATAAGAGCTATCTATGACAAACCCACAGCCAATATCATACTGAATGGGCAAAAACTGGAAGCATTCCCTTTAAAAACGGGTACAAGACAGGGATGCCCTCTCTCACCACTCCTATTCAACATAGTGTTGGAAGTTCTGGCCAAGGCAATCAGGCAGGGGAAGGAAATAAAGGGTATTCAATTAGGAAAAGAGGAAGTCAAATTGTCCCTGTTTGCAGACGACAAGATTGTATATCTAGAAAGCCCCATTGTCTCAGCCCCAAATCTCCTCAAGCTGATAAACAACTTCAGCAAAGTCTCAGGATACAAAATCAATGTACAAAAATCACAAGCATTCTTATACACCAACAACAGACAAACAGAGAGCCAAATCATGAGTGAACTCCCATTCACAGTTGCTTCAAAGAGAATAAAATACCTAGGAATCCAACTTACAAGGGACGTGAAGGACCTCTTCAAGGAGAGCTACAAACCACTGTTCAATGAAATAAAAGAGGATACAAACAAATGGAAGAACATTCCATGCTCATGGGTAGGAAGAATCAATATCGTGAAAATGGCCATACTGCCCAAGGTAATTTATAGATTCAATGCCATCCCCATTAAGCTACCAATGACTTTCTTCACAGAATTGGAAAAAACTACTTTAAAGTTCATATGGAACCAAAAAAGAGCCCGCATCGCCAAGTCAATCCTAAGCCAAAAGAACAAAGCTGGAGGCATCACGCTACCTGACTTCAAACTATACTACAAGGCTACAGTAACCAAAACAGCATGGTACTGGTACCAAAACAGAGATATAGACCAATGGAACAGAACAGAGCCCTCAGAAATAATGCTGCATATCTACAACTATCTGTTCTTTGACAAACCTGACAAAAACAAGCAATGGGGAAAGGATTCCTTATTTAATAAATGGTGCTGGGAAAACTGGCTAGCCATACGTAGAAAGCTGAAACTGGATCCCTTCCTTACACCTTATACAAAGATTAATTCAAGATGGATTAAAGACTTACATGTTAGACCTAAAACCATAAAAACCCTAGAAGAAAACCTAGGCAATACCATTCAGGACACAGGCATGGGCAAGGACTTCATGTCTAAAACACCAAAAGCAATGTCAACTAAAGCCAAAATTGACAAATGGGATCTAATTAAACTAAAGAGCTTCTGCACAGCAAAAGAAACTACCATCAGAGTGAAAAGGCAACCTACAGAATGGGAGAAAATTTTTGCAATCTACTCATCTGACAAAGGGCTAATATCCAGAATCTACAATGAACTCAAACAAATTTACAAGAAAAAAACAAACAACCCCATCAAAAAGTGGGCAAAGGATATGAACAGACATTTCTCAAAAGAAGACATTTATGCAGCCAAAAAACACGTGGGAAAATGCTCATCATCAAAGGCCATCAGAGAAATGCAAATGAAAACCACAATGAGATACCATCTCACACCAGTTAGAATGGCAATCATTAAAAAGTCAGGAAACAACAGGTGCTGGAGAGGATGTGGAGAAATAGGAACACTTTTACACTGTTAGTGGGACTGTAAACTAGTTCAACCATTGTGGAAGTCAGTGTGGCAATTCCTCGGGGATCTAGAACTAGAAATACCATTTGACCCAGCCATTCCATTACTGGGTATATACCCAAAGGATTATAAATCATGCTGCTATAAAGACACATGCACATGTATGTTTATTGTGGCACTATTCACAATAGCAAACACTTGGAACCAACCTAAATGTCCAACGATGATAGACTGGATTAAGAAAATGTGGCACATATATACCATGGAATACTATGCAGCCATAAAAAATGATGAGTTCATGTCCTTTGTAGGGACATGGATGAAACTGGAAACCATCATTCTCAGCAAACTATCCCAACGACAAAAATCCAAACACCGCATGTTCTCACTCATAGGTGGGAATTGAACAATGAGAACACATGGACACAGGAAGGGGAACATCACACACCGGGGATTGTTGTGGCATGGGGGGAGGGGAGAGGGATAGCATTAGGAGATATACCTAATGCTAAATGATGAGTTAATGGGTGCAGCACACCAACATGACACATGTATACATATGTAACAAACCTGCATGTTATGCACATGTACCCTAAAATTTAAAGTATAATAATAAAATTAAAAAAAGAAATAAATTCTATATTTTCCTTAAATACATAAAAACATATGCCTATGATTGTTATGTTGCCAGGAACTTCTCAAACAGGTATTTTTTCTCTAGAGGGTAGACAGGGTGATTACAGGTCAGCTCATTAGGAGATGTAAGGAAAAATCTGATTCCCATATGAGTTCTGATTTTGGCTTCTCGTGAGGCTTAAAAGACAAAGAAAAAAAACAGTATTCTCCTAAGACTGACATTCTTTCTCTAGCTGACTAGTGCTGGTTTTTGTTTCTCTCTTTTCTGTTTTCTTTTTCAAAAGTCAGTAAGAAATTCTCATTCTCTTAATAGTGAAATAAGAAAAATGCTGAAGTACATCAACTAAATTTGATTAGAAGTAATTTATTAATGACTATTATGATATGCTAATTGTATTATAAACAGATCATGAATATTTCATTGACCCATAGCCTCTGTGTTTAATACATTTGTATTTATTTTAATTACCTGTACTCCTTTTATGACCTTTTGCTTTATCTCTGTTGCAAAAATCTTGGAATGACCCACATATTCTCATTCTAGACACCCAAAATAAATAAAATCCCTTTCATCACAGATATAATAAAATATTTAGACATTTTAGTTTTTTTATAAGAAGTTGCTGAATTTGAGAGAGATGAGAAAACCTTTCAAACTATATTTATTTAAAGATTTTTGTCCCTTTGAATGTTTTGGTAGAAATGCAACCAAGGATTCTTACAATTAGAAGAGATGTGTGAACTGCATTGCTCACAATATCCTAACAATCTTTTATTTTCATGCACAAGACATCTCAGGGAGATTAAAAATAAAAGTATGTTTTAACTCTCAAAAAGTTTAAACATAATCATAAAACTCTCAATCTGTGTGTATTTTTATGACAGTTTTTATTGCAACTCTTTTTCTTACTCTTGCATTTTTCCAAATTTCTTGGCCACCTTCTAAAAGGTAGTAGATTCTGAGCTTCCTTGTCCTAGGGAGACTTTTTTTTGCCAAGAAGTATGTCTTACAGTGTTGAAAAGAATATGTGAGAAAAATACAAAAAAGAGTATTTCTAGATTAGGCAGACTGCTTTGAGGGGAGAAAGGTTGCCTCTCACAGTTTAAAAGAAATTCATCTGGGTTAGGGTGCTGAGAGGAAAAACAAGATGTCTCTGAGTCAACAAAGGAGAGGGCAGCAGTATTCTGATACCATGTATTACGGCCTGAAAGTAACTAGACAAAGTTGCAGTGTAGATTGGCTGCTTAGTGAACTGCACAATAAAGAAAGAACCACACAGCTTCCAGGCATGAATGGAGTATGGGGACTTGGGCATTGTGTGAATAAGCTATATGCATGAATGGATAACCAAGAACCGAATCTAACACCTACCCATCATTCGCAGCCCATATGGTTTAAAGCCTCGTAAAATCCTAAAACTCAAACCCGATTTTAAAGAAGCAGCAAGAACATAGAAAGAACTGATATCATTACAATGCTCCAATCCATGAATGTGGTATAACCTTTCCTTTATTTAAAGTTTCTAAATTTTATCTTAATAATTTTCCCTGTGTAGCAGAAATAAGCACATTTTTTTCAGACTTATTCCAAAGTATTTGACGGTTTAGTTATATGTTTTTTAAGTTTTAATATTTGTATTTTAACTTTGTATCCAGCAACTTTACTAAATTCATGTATTAATTCTTATAGTGAGATTGTAGATCATTTTGGATTTTTATGCACCAACTCATGAACATTGTGAATATTGATGTTTTATTTATTTAGGTTTAATATTTCTATATAGCTCAGGGACTAATGAAGATACAGAACCTGCACCACTTATTTGAACAAAGAAAAGTTAACACATTTTAATTACATATAAATTTGTTACATAGGTAACTGAAAAGATAAGAAAAGAAAACTAAGATATTATACAGGTAGCAAATGAGAAGCAGCAGCTACCCTCTCCCTACTGCAAAGTGAAGAGGTGGAATTTATAAAACTTAGAAGACAGGCTGCATTGAACTGTTTCTACACAGTGGGCACAGCTCAGCTGGTTCTAGTATCTCTAAGTTCATAGGAGTGCTCTGTGGGGCTGGGATCGATCTAAATATCTGAAAAGCAGAACTTGCTGCATTTGCTGCTGATGTCTCTAATGTGGGGCACAATTAGTCTGGGACTTAAAGTTGTAAATGAGTTGCATACCGGAATCAGTAATAAACTGTTGCTCCTGGAATGAGAATCATTTAAAGTCTGATACTTAGAGTAATAAAAGTAGTCAGAAAGCTTATAGAAAGCAACTGAATGTAAGTTCCGGCATCTTCCTCCAGTTTTGCATTGCAGGTCCTCTTACTGGCACAACCTATAGGAAGCTGGCTGGCAAGTTAGAAATGTGGTTTTCCTACTCCCGAACCCAAAATCACAAAATGAAGTATAGATAAAGGTTTAGTACTTAAAGGAAAAAAAAGAAAAGCTTAATAACTGGCAGATTTACATCTTTGTTTTTCTTATCCTGTTGCACCAATTACAAAGTTCAGCACAGTATTGAATACAAAAGATCATTGCCAATTTGTTCCTGAATTGAGTGGCATATTTTTCACTATTTCACAACTTTTTTGGCAGTTGAAGAACATTTTATTGCATGGTTGTACCTTTATATTCAGAGCTGCTTACTACAAATCAATAGTAAAAAACCCAAATTTTACACATTTTTATACTTGAAAAAATTTTTAAACAGTGCAATTTTTCCTCCTTTTTGTCTTGATAGTCTCTTCAGTATTTTGTCAATTGTGTTTCTTCCTAAGAACCAATTATGATTTTCTGGATTCTATTTAACGTCTGCAATCTATTATTTAATTCTTGCCTCTATTATCATCATTTATTTGTTTTTGAGTTTAATTTTTCATTTTTGTGATTTTGAGATGTACACTCCAATTATTGTCTTTTTCAACCATTCTAATGTTCTATCATGTTTTTAAAGGTATAGCTTGTCTTCTAAACACTCCCTTATTAGAATTCCATGAATTTTGATAGACCATATGTTGACTATCACTTAGTCCAAACTATTTTCCAGTTTCCATTGTAATTACTTCTTTAAAAAATGTTTAGCAATATTAAATATTTTTTAATGTTTCTCATAAGTTTTTATTATCTATTTTTACCTTAATTCCTCTCAGTTAATAGTTCGGAGCTGATTTGCTGCTGGGTTTTATTCCTTATGAGAGTCATTCTATCTGAATTTCATTACAATTGTGTAGTCCTTCAGAGTCTTAGCTGAAAACCTGGGGTCTATTCCTAGTTACCTCTACTTTTATAAGTCCTGAGCTACAACTTCTGCGCCTTCAGCCCATGAAACTGTAGAATGCTCCGCCCAGCTTCTTCTCAGGTTTCAAACTGACAACTGACTCAATGAAACAGAAGTGCTAAATATCAAATTCTTTTTTTCTGTTTTTGTTTTTGTTTTTCTGTCTGAGATCCTGGTATCCAAGTCCTCTCTACCATCTAAGAATTTGTTATTGTTGTTGTTGCTTTTTTTAATTGTTGTTAATTTTTTACGGATTTTTTTAGTTGTGCTCATAAATAGGCCTGATTCAAAGCAACCTACTACGCTGTTGTCAAAAATATGGTAATCAGTAAATATTAATTTTTTAACACTGTTCTCCAATTTATGTATTTCTTCTCCATTACATTAAAACAAAAAAAAAATAACTGATTCTGTTCAATAAACATGGGATTTACCTTAAAATTTAGTGCTTTTTTGTTCAAAATTTTTATTAATTGTCGTGTACTATCCACTACATTTCACTCCTTTAGATGAGATTATAAGGGCAACATATGGCATTACCATGACAGGAAAACTGTTACTGTATGTGCAGAGATGTTGACATTGCTGGAATGGACCATTATGTAATCATGTGAAACTTACGTCATCAGCTTACATAGGACAAAATTAATTTTCCTAGGGAGGAATTTGTATAATGCTATTAGTAAATAACATAAAATTTTAGTATATGAGGTCAGAGCTTCTTATGTCATTATTTTAACTTTTCATACCATATTGCCATGTACATGCTATTTAATTCTCTTATCATTTAGTGTTAAAGAAAAAAAGAGCCAATATGATACATACTGTGTAATAGGAAGGAGATTTTTGTTTTTGTGTATATGTTATGCAAAACTTTCTAAACAGTCATCAAAACTATACTAAATCAAATAAGTTGTAGCAGGAATATTAATTTGAAAATCTCCAGATAGATTTAATCTTAGCCAGAAAAAAATGACATACCTTGATATACAGTCCTACTAAGACATATATTTGAAGTCTCTCAGGCTCATTTATACAAAGGATATTAGAACTTCCATACACAAAACTCAGAGGATTATTTTCACACGTCATTTTAAAGGTTAAAATTTAATTGACTATCACAGAAATAAACTATATTGATTTATAGTGTTATCATAATTATCCTTAAAAATGAGAACTACATTATATGTGCATCATATACTAGAGCTAAGTATGCTAACACACTTTAGGAAATAAGTAAATAAATAAATATAATGTATATTGAGAACCTATTATATGCTGGGCAATGTCATAAGAACTTTACATTTTAATATAATTAGATTCATGATGCCTTGATTTTATTCTCCTGGAACTCAGGATAGTGATTATATAAATTGAGTATTTTTTGTCCACACCAGGTATGATCCCTGGCTTATTCCTCTAAAGGAAATGTAGGTGGTTTGAAAATAGGCAAAATTTGTCTTGCTTTAATTCTTACAAAGTGAGACTCAAAATCATATTGTAAATGCACTATATCAAATGGAGTATTCGTTAGTCAATCAGAAACTTATTTTCAATTTCTTTCTAACCTTATTGTTAAGTTTTATCTCCTACTACTACTGTATATTTTATGCCTCTCTAAAACTTGAAAGTGTGTGTGTGTGTGTGTATGTGTGTGTGTGCCTACTAATATAAAGACAGTAGAAGAAACATATTTGTGTTCAATGGCCTAAACAACTTACACCTATGAATGTTTAGAAGACATATCTTAGAAATTATTACAATTAAAATGTTGCATTTATTTGTGGCACAAAGAACTAGATATATTTTGATGGCATCACATTTTTATCAGTCAAAACTCCACGAAGAAACGGAAACATTTTTTTCTATTAGAAATAGTTGATGCTAACTTCCACATATTGTAATTATCTTGGGCATAACACACCAAAAAGAAGTGAGATTTGTTCAGCCAATGAATGTTTATTAAGCACTAAGCCTATACTAGTTAGTGTTCTTAGTCCCCATAGTACCAACCTAGCCACCTTTTATACAATACTCTGTTCAGTTGTTAGGCTCTAACTGCATATGACTATGAAGCACTTGAAAAATGGCTTGTATGACCAAGGTGCATACTGTTTTGAGACACGAGAAGAGACAAGCGGAGAGTCATAAGAGATGAGGTGGGCCACATCATTCGGGCACTTGAAAGCTCTACTAGAATTATTGACTTTTATAGTAAGTAAAATAAAGAGTATTTTAAGCAGAGAGATGGCAGATATTACCTGAATAATATACTGCAAAAACACAAAATTCATAATACATAATTGCATAAATCACAGAAATAGAAAATTCTACATTGAGCATGTTGCAAAGTAGCTTCCAGATACAAAAGAATGTTTCTTTATACGATACATAGTAAGTTTCAATTTGTCCTCAATCAGTACAACAAGGTTCTTCCCCTTTTGCTGCACCAATATCGTCCACACATAGCAGTGATATTTTTAACTTATATAGCTATTTATTCTTACTTTTTATGGCAGGACACTGGGAAACAGAAATGCTACAGAAAGTTGGAAATTCTAAACTTCTTGACAAAAGAAGCAATGCTTCTTTATTTTTCTATTTCCCATTAGCAGTCACTGACAAAATGACTTCTCTAAAATTGTTTAATTCCAAATCACTAATGACTTTCTAGTCAAATCCAAAAGACACACTCATTTCCTTATTTTACTTGATCTCTTGGCATCATTTGGAACTGTCAGCACCAGTGTTCCTCTTATAAAGCAGGTTTTTGGCTTCTGATATAAAACCCCATCAGAATTTCCACCAAAAAGCTTTGACTGCTCACTCGCTGTCTCCAATGTGGAATACTCCTCCCCTGCTCATGTCTTCAAAACTAAAATTCCGAGGGGCCTTGCATTGCATTTCTCATTCTCCTCAGTCTACACAATTTCCCTGTAATACTGCATTCCATAGCATCAGCTGATACCTCTGTGCCAAACACTTACAAACTGAAATTTCACATACACTCACTCACATACCTTGGTATTGCCTAAAATACATCCCACTCCCAAAAAGATACACTTTCATTCTCCTCAGTTCTATCTATGTGAATAGCACCATCATATACCCAATTGTTTAAGCTAAAACTTAGTGCAGTTCCTGAGCCCTGACAACCTTCCTAATTACTAATTAGGTCTGAATTATATGTTCCACACATCTTACATCAGAGTAGTTGCTATATTTCTAGAAAATATAAATCACAGACCTCAAAACCAGGTATCCAAGAGACTAAATATTTTACAAGGTGATTTAAATGTTAACTTCAGTTACTTTAGACAGCATGGAGGAATATTTCACTGAGTTTGCCGTCCTCTTTCTACTGAAGTTTAGACTATTTTGTTGGGAAGGGTTGACTTCTGTACTATCATGAGATCTGCAGGGTATATCAGGCCTTCATGGGAGAAGCTGAGATGGTCAATGTCCTGCTGGGTACTGGTCATAGTGTGTGGTAATTTTTTGCTTCACATTATGCCAGACTTGAGAACAGAAACTCTGTAAAGACAGAATAGACCCATCTCCACATATATATTTATATATTTTATATCTATGCATACAATTATTTACATTTTTATTTTATTTATTTTATTATTTATTTATTTATTTTGAGATGGAGTCTTGCTCTGTCACCAGGCTGGAGTGCAGTGGCGCAATCTCAGCTCACAGCAACCTCTGCCTCCTGGGTTCAAGTGATTCTCCTGCCTCAGCCTCCCAAGTAGCTGGGACTACAGCCGTGAGCCCCCACGCCCAGCTGATTTTTGTAATTTTAGTAGAGATGAGGTTTCACTATGTTGGCCAGGATGGTCTCGATCTCCTGACCTCGTGATCCACCCACCTCGGCCTCCCAAAGTGCTGGGATTAGAGTTGTGATCCACTGCACCTGGCTTTATTTCATGACATATTTGTATGTATAATATACATTTATATTTATATATTTATATACTTTTTTTTTCTCAAGGGTCTTGAGCTCTCCCAGATAATTTTGGTAGTCTAAGAGAACCCCATATTTTTCACTTTTCTCTTCTCCCTCATGCTCAGGGTAGTTACCTTCTGCTAATAGGGCGGGTGGTATCACATTCATACAAATGTTTATGCAAATGACTGTAGTCATGTGACTGGAATCATCTTTCTTAAACCCATGCCACAAAAACACTAAGCTTTCCTAAGGGCTTAGACTTTTAAAATGAAAAACTAAAGAGATATTAAGGCTATTTCTGTATTATTTCTTTTTCACTTTCTCTTCTCAAAGGCAAGGAAATCTGAAGATGATTGAATAGGAAGACAGAAAAAATTAAGATGTGTGTGTGTGTGTATATGTGTGCGTGCATATATATATATATATATATATATATGCAAACTTAGACAAGCATCTCAAAATAGTATCTTATGCCATATATTGTAACATTCCATATATGTTCTGGATTTTCTACTAACTCAAAACTCTATAAATGCAGAAATCACACATCTCCCTTGCCTTTATATTCCTAATGGTGTTGATGTCAGCGATATTGGAGATAAACATGAATTTGTCTATAATATAAATAGATAACTATTATAGGAAAACCTTCTCTATCTTCCTCATATGCATATACAGCTCATTTTTCATGAGTTTCTGTTGCAAAATTGCTTATTCCTGGGTTCAGATAGAAAGTAGAAATCAAAATAAAGATAAAGAAGGTCATTAATCTCATTCCAAAATTGCTTATTCCTGGGTTCAGATAGAAAGTAGAAATCAAAATAAAGATAAAGAAGGTCATTACTCTCATTCCAAAATCTTCATAACAACGATAAAAAAAAACAACTAAGGGTTACATTTCAAAATAAAGCCTTATTCAGAGATCACATTTAGATCCAAATGAGAATTTTTAGGAAACAAACAATCAAAAGCAAAGTAGGCAGCTAGCTTAATATCATTTTGAAGCCTTTGGCTTGTTTTATTGGAGATCTAATCTTTTGGATGTGCTACTGGGCACAAACCAAAGCCAAACATATTTAACTAGCAAAGCTTTACAGTTATTTCAGAATTGCTCAATGGAATGTGTTATTGCAGTTACAAAGTGATGTTTTAAATCTGCTAAAATGAGTGAATTTTTCTTAGAAACCGTAAGTGTATTTAGAATAATAGAGGACGATATTTATTTGAAAAAGAAAATTACGTTGCTAGAGCTATTTAATTCGAACATCAGTTCACAGTTCACATGGATCAGTTAGTTTACGGTAATAGCATACCTGAAAGATAAACTAATTAATTCATATTTTTAGTTGGATATATTCTGAGTTACCTCAACAGAAGGTTTACTGATTTCTCATTTTAAATACCAAATATATACTTTTAAGACTGATATGATGTGTTCAGTCATGGGTGATGAGCTTTCCCTTCATTTACTTAATAAATAGTTATTGGATACCTAGTGTTTTCTATGAACACTTTGGAATATGGTGTTGAACAAAATTAAAAGCATGACTGTGTTCACTTACAACATGTATATTGTTATTTATTTAGCCTATTTCTCATGTGTTTTTTTTTTAGTGTTGAAGATTTAAGAAAGCTAATTAAAATAAGTTGATACCGGTTGAGACATTTTTTGTCTCTTTTTGGCTTGCTCCCTCATTATAGTAAACCTCATGTTTATAATACATAGATTATGATACTGCAACTCAAAGGCAATAAAAGCACCTTATTTGTTTCTAAAAAATATGATTGGAACACAGTCATACCTCCTTCTTCCTGTATTGTCTATGGCAGCATTTGTGTTACAATTGTAGAGTTGAATAGTTATGACAGAGACGATATGGCCCATGAGCCTAAAATATTCACTAACTGAGTCTTTACAAAGTTTGCCAAACCCTGCTCTACAAAAATAATTAATTTTAAAAAATGCAAATCCATATGTTCCTGTGTAACAATTTTTTCTTACTGTAAGAAGACCAAGAAATGTATACTGTCACACATTTTTTAAAACAGGACAGGGAAAGACTGCAGGCTTGAAAGGAAGATGGGGTGGAAAGAGGGGTACTGCCAAGAGGCAGTTTCAGAAGGAAGAATCTTCAAGACAAAATCGCGGTGCAAATATAGGCAAGGGATGCACAGGAGAAGCGAGCAGGAGGGCGGCTTTATTCGTAGAGATTGGGAAGGAACAGTTTTATGAAAATACATTGAAACTTAGATCTATGTCTTTTTTTGTGGCCATTTTGCAAAGGTGAAATATACTCTCGCACACACCCAAAATGTGATTGAACACAGAGACTGACGATACCACACATGAAAATGTTTTTTACTCACATAATAAGGATTCAAGATAAAAGCAGGGCAGTCTCTAAAGTTGGTCCAAAATTGGCTTGAGGAGAGAAGGGAAAGGAGACTGGCTTGGGTTTTGTTGTGACTTTGATGTGGGGCTTGGGTAAGGCAGGGTTTGAACTTCCCTCCACCAGCGCTTAAGGATAGCGCACTGGGTATTCCAATTAGCTTGCTATGGAGTAGAGCAGAAGGGAAGGAGGGGTGGTGGGGCTTCAAAGTTGTCAGCAAACAGCAAAAGTGGAGTCATTTGATACCTTAGTGTTTTTAGGGAAATCTTACTAGAATATAAATATGGAAATTTAAGATTCAGTTTTGTTTAAATAATAGATATTTGGTCAAAGCTTTTAGCATCCAGTTCATACATGAGTAAAATGGTCACAATAACACTAGGTTTCCACACCTCATAAAAGAATTGTGAGGTTTTCAGAAGAAATATTTGTGAAAGAGCACTGACAAGTAAAAAGTACAGAGGAAAAAAGTGTGCTGTTATATATTAGTGTCTTATGTTGTGTGACTGAGGGCTTCTTGTTTTTAATATTCTTGTGTTTGAGTGCAAAAAAACAGATTCTGGTTACTTGTAGGGTTTTTTGTTTTTGTCTTTTTGGAGATGAGGTCTTGCTCTGTCACCCAGGATGGAGCACAGAGGTGCAATCACAGCTCACTGCAGCCTTGACCTCCTGGGCTCAAGTGATCTCCCACCTCAGTCTCTGAGTTGCTGGGACCACAGGCGTGTGCCACCATGCCTGGCTAATTTTTGCATTTTTTTGTAGAGATAGGGTCTCGCCATGTTGCCCAGGCTGCTCTCAAACTCTTGGGCTCAAGTGATATGCGCACTTGAGCCTCTCAAACTACTGGGATTACAGGCCTGAGCCACCACACGTGGTCCATTCTGGTTATTTGAATGAACTTCTGTAGATGGATCTAAATATTTTTGAAAGTAATTGCAAGCTGCTTTTTAATTTTAGTACCATTTTTCTGTCAAAAAATGTTATTTTGAAATGACTTGTGTAGTCACATCACCAGAAAGAAAGGCCAGTGTCATAGCCTTCTGTTTATATTTTGACATTGTTATATCATAAAAATCTTAAACAACAATAAAAGAAGTAAATAAACACTGTATCAGTTACACAATTAAAATAGACACTAAAAAATTCTTCACACAAATGCCCTGTTATTTGCAGGTGGATAGATGATAAATATCTTCTAATTCAAACATTTTATAGGCATTTCTTGACTTTAATATATGTCTGAAAACATGCTATCCAACAGCAGCCCACTTGACATTTACAAGCTGAGAAAGGTCATGCCTTGCTTATTGCTAGTGGTTATAAAAATGATAATAAGAGTGACTAGAAACTCTGAAAAACTATGTTAACCTCCAGGCTCACAAAAATGAAGCTTAAAAGATTCTCAACAGTAAATCACTACAGAGAATTTTCTAGCACATGTTAAAAATAAACAAAAAACAACAGCAACATAAAACTACGTACCTGGATGTAAGAGCAAGATATACTAAATTTGAAACACTTAAAAAATTCTACAGAGGTCTTCTGTTTGTTTCTAGTTTGTTTCTAGATATTTACTCTATTTCATCTAATTTTAATTTTACATTACCATGTAATTAACTAAAAGCAATGCTATTTCAAGGGACACGTTTTATATTTAATGTTACTGTTTAATTACATCAGTAGAAGCCAAACATTACAATGGTATGAACAGATTAATTATGCATTGTAATTGTCAATAAAATGAGTACTGCCAGATTATATCATCTCAATAATAAAAATATTTTAAATACTCTATCTACTAAATTATCTAATTGAACACACATATTAACTATATTTTTTATCAATTAGAAATTATATTTGATTTTATATTCTTGATAATTGTACTTTCATCATAGATAGATTTCTACCTTTTTGTCAATTAATGTCAAAAATCGGAAAATATATAAAATATTAAAAAAAGTAGTCACTCAAAACTACATTAAAGATCAGCATTTTTTTCAAAATTTATTTATTTTTTAGATTTACCATCATTCTTTTTATTCTACATATCCTAGTGTAGTATAAGTCATAAAAGCCCTGATAGGAAATATATTCTAATATGCAATCTTCTTTTCTTCAGTGTCAACAGTTGTGAAATATTTTATTATTTAGCATTTTATCAGAAAAGTCAAATACATTCATAGCTATTTCTTCTGGTCATATTGCAGACAGAACAAAAGACATGGATTTATCTCAAGTCTCTGGGAAAATAAATATGTTAATCCTAATGTTAACACTAATACCTTAATGTTGTGGTTAACATACTGAAATAAATAAATTAAATGTCACTGACTGTGGTATTATGTATTTATTCCAGATGCAGAAATGCAATATTTACTTTTCTCTGTCTCCATTTACTCTGTGATATAGATGCCTGCATTTGTGTACGATGGAAGTTGTTTTTTTTCTTTTCTCCCATAAAGAGGTAGCATATTCCTAAAACAAGGTAAGATTCTACAATGATTCTGTCTTAATACTTCACAGACACACATAGTATCTGTTCAGGTTGCAGGGTTCATCTCCATGTTTGTGTAAATTCATGAATCAACCAATACATGGTTAAAAAAGAAAAAAAAACTATCTCAGAGAGAGTACTACATGACTAGAATGTATTAGAAAGGAAGGTGGAGTTCTAGAGCATTTCTATTACAATCTGTGCAACATGAATATTCATTACATCATATATTTTACAAGCCATTGACTTTATAACTGTTGCAGCAATAATGAGATTATATAGGACTATTGCTACAATAGATGTTAAAAGATTTGGTGTTGGAAACTTTCACCTGTCATTTTGCATCTCGATTTAAATTACAGTAAGGATACTAGCAATTCACAGATGACCTTCGAGAACATTGTACTGTCACAATAATTTAAACTTGGCTGTGTGTATTCTTCACCTAATAAGGTTCTGTTTGTTCATAAGTGATTTCAAAGTAAGCTATGCATTATATTATTTCTTATTTTACAATTTATAATCCACTTATATAGTATGGCTAAACTGGACACCCTGAGTGCAAAAGTAACTTAGATGGATAGAATTTCTCTTTCATAACATTTACAGTTTTGTGAGGAATATAAGTGAGTGAAAAAAATTAATTTAGTGCACTAAATTCTAGGTTGTGAGAATTACATGACTGATTGAAAGTTGTGACTACAGAAAATAGGGTGTTATAGAGTTGCTAAATATAACACACTGCCACTCATCCTTGGTGTCCTTGGCAGGCATTGTTAATTGATCACAGCATTATGCTAAGATCCCAGGCATGACCTTGTGACTTTCAGCACAACAATCCATGTAGTTTCTGCCCATCAAAAGGAATTTGCTGTCAATTCAATTAGGCTATTTACACTCTGGCTAAATATTTTTACCCCAAATCCAGAGTCTTTAAAAAGTATATATTCTTCCATTTTTTTTTTTTTTTTTTTTTTTTTTTGGAGACAGGCTTTCAGTCTGTCGCCCCAGCTGGAGTACAGTAGTACAATCTCAGCTCACTGCAACCTCTGCCTCCAGGGTTCAAGTGATTCTCCCACCTCAGCCTCCCGAGTAGTTGGGATTACAGGCACACACCACCACATCTGGCTCATTTTTGTATTTTCTGGTAGAGATGAGGCTTCACCGTGTTGCTCAGACTGGTCTCGAACTCCTGACCTCAAGTGATCTGCCCACCTCGGCCTCCCAGAGTGCTGGTGTTACAGGCATGAGCCACCACACCTGGCCAAAAATCATATTTAAAAAAATAAAAAAAAGTTCAGTTTTCCCCTTTGCCTTTCTGGTATATATTTTTGCCTATCTGCAATTTGATCCCAACTCAAAACCATACTATGTTTAATGTCCAGCTGTTACTCCTCCCTCAGTGTTAATTAATCTTCTTAAATTTATTTTTCTTCATGTATAAAATAGGGTTAAGAATAGTACCCACGCCACAGAGTCTTTGCGAGGAATAAATGAAATAAAATGTGGTTCATATAAGTGCATTCTATCAGAGGCATGTTTAAAAATATATAAATATGTTTAGCTTAAAATATGTACATTTGAATACATACAGAAATAATCATAGGCATATGTATATAAATGTGTTAGCATATACATAGAATTTTACCTAGTTCTATTTTCTAGGAGGCCAAGAAGCAACGATACTGCAAGACTATTAAGCATACTCAGTGCCTAGACTTGGATTCTAAAGATAAGTTTCAACTAAAAAGAATAAGGGCAATTAGAGAAACAGTTGATTCTAGGCATTGGGAAAACAAATACAAAATAAGGGTGGATCTCTTGTAGTGTCAGAAAGTAGGAAAGTAATGGCCAAAGCTAAAGCAATTCCAGCAATAAAGAACATAGTACTGGATTATAACCCGCCATCATGAGTTCAATGAACATGAATCCATATTGATATAATAAATAGTGGAAAAAAAGAAATCTTTCTTTTAAATGGATGTCAAATAATTTACATAGATATTCCCCCTCCTCCCCATGAAGTGAAACTTAATCTTCTCCATTCCGTCTTGTGGGTGAGCTGGATTTAGTGAATCACTCACAAAGAACAGAATATAGAATGTGAAAAATAGTAAATTCACAGTGGAGAAATAGGGCTAAACCTACCTTAACCAAATGATCAAAGATAATTTTACCACTGTTTTCATGTGGATATCATATATACACCCTGCTATAGTTTGGGCATTTGTCTCCCCAAACCTCATGTTGCTATTTGATCCCAATGTAGGAGGTGGAGGCCTAATAGGAGGTGTTCGGGTTATGGGAATGTATCCCTCATGAATAAATGCCCTGGCTGGTGGATGTGGGGGTGAGTGACTTATTCTGTTATTTTCTGGGATAGCTGGTTGTTAAAAAGAGACTGGCACCTCCTCACTTTCTCTCTTCCTTCTTTTTTCAACATGTGATCTCTGCACATGCTGGCTTCCCTTACCTTTCCACCATGAGTGGAAGCAGCTTGAGGCCCTCACCAAAAGCAGATGCCGGCACCATGCTTCTTGTAGAGCCTGCAGAACTATGATCTTTATAAATCACGCAGCCTCAGGTGTTCCTTTAGAGCAGTACAAATGGATTTAAACACATAGTAATATGATGTGAAGAGAAGAGCACTTAACTACTGTTATATTCAACCCTAAATCCATAACAACAGCCTACTGGGGGAAAAAATCAACTAAAATGAAATTTAGAGATCTGCAAAATCTGCCCACTATACCTCAAAACCGTAAATTTCACAGGAAAGAAAGGAATGACT
This sequence comes from Pan paniscus, assembly GCF_029289425.2. NCBI lineage: Eukaryota > Metazoa > Chordata > Mammalia > Primates > Hominidae > Pan > Pan paniscus. The sequence continues at coordinate 71,809,682 of NC_073263.2, forward strand.
GAGTAACTGTCAGATATCATAGGAGGTTAAAAACATAAGAGCTCAATGCAACATGATACCATGGATTGGATTATGAAACAGAAAAAAAATATATTAATGAGAAATGAGAAATACAAATAAGATCAATGTTTCAAAAGTTGGTTTCCTAGTTTTAAAATACATACCATAGTAATGTAAGCTGCTAATGGAGAAAACTGGGTGAGTGGTGTATGAAACCTTTGGTATTATATTTGTAAATTAACTATAATACAAAAATTATTTTAAAATAAAAAGTTTGTTAGAAATCAGACACACAAGCCAGAGAAAAATAAATACATGTTTTCTAATTCTATTTACATAAAATTTTAGAAAATGCAAACTAACCTAAGATGATAGAAAGTAGATTGTGGTTAACCAGGGTCAGGGGTGGAGGGAGGAATGGACTGCAAAGTGGCACAAGAAATCTTTCCTGAGTTTTGGATTATACCTTGATTGTGAAGGTAGGTGATGGTGTATAAAACTTTCCAGACCCACTGCATCTACACTTTAAGTGAATGGAGAATACTATATATAAATAATACCTTAGCACATTTAAAATTTAAAAACATAGCTATCTGTTTTTTCGAATTGTTTCATAGTAGCAAATATTTAATAAGAAATCACTTTAAAGAAAACTCTCTTTTACAGATTATACATGGTTTACCCATTATTCAAAAAATATAAACAATAAAAAACTATAAAATAGATAATATAATCATTTTAAAACAGAGGACACAATATCAAAGTATATACAATGTCAAAGAATAAATTTTGGAAAATTATGGCTGGGATTAAACTTGAGCAGTTCAGATGCAAACTGAACTTTTAACTCCTATGTATGTTGTCTCTTAAATTGTAAGTGAAATTGTAGTTCTAAATAAAGCCTATGTGTGTTTATGTGTGTGGATGTGTCCATTGTACTAATTAATGTCATCTATATAGAAGACTCATCAGTCATAAATATTATAACCTTATTTTTTGCTAGCCATACAGACTAACACAGTATACAACATATTGAATAAATATTTTGTTGGACATTTCTTTAGTATATTTATTGGTTATCACAAATTGTTTATATAATTCTTACCATTTTTATTGAGTTGTTCATGCTTTTCTTATTTATTAGATCGTTTTGTTTTGTTTTGTTTTGAGACAGAGTTTTGCTCTTGTTGTCCAGGCTGGAGTGCAATGGCATGATCTCGGCTCACCACAACCTCCGCCTCCAAGGTTTAAGTGATTCTCCTGCCTCAGCCTCCCTAGTAGCTGGGATTACAGGCATGTGCCACTGCGCCCAGCTAATTTTGTATTTTTAGTAGAGCCAGGGTTTCTCCATGTTGGTCAGGCTGGTCTCGAACTCCCGACTTCAGGTGACCCGCCCACCTCGGCCTCCCAAAGTGCTGGGATTACAGGTGTGAGCCACCGCACCCAGTCTATTAGATCTCTTATGTTGAAGGTATAAAATTTTTGTCTCCTGCATCATTGCAAATACTTTTCTACTTTACTATTTATCTTCCAAGTCTACTTACAGCTTTTGTTTCCGGTAATAAATAAATATCTGCCTTCTCTCTACTTCGGCTTATCAGATTTCTACCTGATATTTAAGCCTCAATTCAAAATTTAATTGCCTATGAAGTTTTTTAGTCCCCTTAGCAAAATGTATTCTCATTCTACGTTGCAATTCTACAATTTATTACGTCTTATGCTATTATTTTTTAAGATCCTTTATATGCTTTGGAAAGAATTCAGTTTTCCTCAAATTCCTTCAAAACAGAGACCTTCAGTTAATATTTTTCTGTATACAGCTTTCAAGATGCTGTAGTTAGTAATCAAACTGTATTATATCAACTCAATAACAAAGTAAAAATATTAAGTAACATGAGGTGTAATTTACCAAAAATCACTATTATTGCATTATTCAAAATAAATTGAATCAATTAACACTGAGATGAACAAATGAAGAGAATTATTTTTAATCTTAGAAAAAAATTTACAGAGACTGGGACAGTGGAAAAAGAGAACAAACTGTTTAGCCAGGAACATCCCTCAAAATAAAGACTCAAAATAAAGACTCATCAAGAAAGAGTCCTTAAATCCAAATGATATCAACCAGTAGACAATTTTCCCCAACGCAGGAAAGGTAATGCAGTTTCTAAAACTAACAAAGTGTTATTAAACACAATATCTTTGTATGTTTTATGGAACTGACACATTAACTCTTTGCATAAAATATAAATTTGGGGAATGTCCATTAATGGATAAATACAAATAAATACTTGTTTGCCTACCAGGAAAGACAATCTGGTAAAATCAGAAATGTATGGCAAATATAAACTAAACATTGAAAAGAGAAAATATGTAGGATGATCATGTGGAAGTTATTTTCTAATAGTATACTTTTCTTGGACTCTTCACTCTGAAAATTATATCAGATGTTCATGGTGACAATACTGGTCTTAATGTTTACTTTTTTTTCTATTGAAGAGATTGTAATCATATAACAAAACATATAAGCAAATAAAATTAAATGTTTAAGTGATTGCTCAATATATGCTAAAAGATGATTTATTGTCGTATATGTCTTAGTATAATTAGCTCCAGGAGTTCAGAGATCACTTTAGGCTTTGGATTCTAGAGGCAGAGGTGCTGAGATGGCTACTATGTTGAGGAGAGGGCCAATGGTTAATGATTGAGCAACATCATTTGTGCAAAGTAATGTGAGGGGAGAGTTCCCTGGCCCCCAACACAGGATGGATGTGCAACAGGGGTGTGGCTCTCTGTTCAGCTGCTGTGAGCTCAAACCCCTTACTGGAGGGGGAGTACACAGATGGTCAGGTGCAGGAGTCAAGGTGAGCACTTTGGGATCTGGCCCCATGGTAGTGCCTAGGGGTGTGTGTCTGAAACTCACGAAGCCCAAGTGGGTTCAATGCAATCTTTCAGTTTTGCAGTCCATAGATGGGTTAAGTGTTAAACAGCTTAGTGTCCTCTCGGTACCCAGGTCCTTAACCGGCATCCAGGAAGAATCAGGTCATACATGGACTTGAAGGCTAAATGTGAGGGTTTTATTGAGTGGTGGAGGTGGCTCTTGGTGGGATGGATGGGGAGTTGGAAGGGGCATAGAGTGGGAAGATGATCTTCCCCTGGAGTTTAACCATGGAACAGCCAATCTCCTCTCCAATCATCCCCAGCCGAACTCCTCTTGGTGTTCAGACGCACCTTCTCCTATTCTCTGTTGTGCCATTCTGCCATTCATCTGCTCTTCTTCCTCTGGAGCCTGGGGTTCAGGGTTTACATGGGGACAGGATAGAGGTATGATGGGCCAAAAGGCAACTTTTTGGGCACGAAAATAGGAATGTCTGTTCTTATTTAGGGCTGTAGGTTTCCAGGCTAAAGGATGGGGCCTCTGCCAGAAAACCAACCTCTTCCACCCAGTATTTTCCATTGCCTGTCCATATCCGTAACAGAATGTAGAAAGTTAATGGATATAAGAATATATTTCTTCGAATATAGAAAATTATTTAAATAAGGTAACTGTGGAAAATTATACTGAAAAAAAGTTATTCCTCCTTCTCTTCCTATTACCAGTACTATTACATCTGTTTTTGCTTTAAAATATATAACATGCTTTTGTGAATATAAAATTATTTGAAACTTGCAAAAATATGTAAGAATGCTTAATAATATTTATTTTAGGAAAAATTGCATGAGTGAATTTAAATAAATTGGGCCAAACATATAATTTATAAAATTTTAGATAGTACTCATCTTTAAGTCATCAATCTCACTGTTTCTATCAACCAGAAAACCAGATGCAATTCAGGTTTGAAAAGGAGTTTAACACCAGATTTAGTCATGTATATTTCATTCCATGGGAAGTTAGAAGCCATTGTTTTAGAGCTATTAGTCCGTATTGTATGAAAGTATCTGGAGAGACACTGGAAGTATAGACACAAAAAGCATTATATCTGCACTCCCATGTTCATTGCCACGTTAACAACCACCAAGATATGGAAACAGCCTAAATTTCTATCAAAGATGAATGGATAAAAAAGTGAATATATGCCATGGAATATTATTCAGCCTTAAAAAGAAAATTCTGCTATTTGCCACAATATTAATAAATATGAAGAACATTATGTTAAGTGAAATAAGGCAGATACAGAAAGACGAATATGATATGATCCCACTTATATGTGAAATCTAAAGTAGGCCGACTCTTAGAAGCAGAGAGAATATGGTTGCCAAGGTGAGTGAAGGGGGACATGAGAGATGTTGATCAAAGGGTACAAGAGTTTTAGTTACATACATTCTGGAAATGTAATGTACAGCATGGTGACTATAGTAAAAATATTCTATGAAATTTGCTATGAGGGTAGATATTCAGTGTTCCTTGAAAGACAAAAGAAAGAAAGAGAGAGAGAGAAAGAGAGAAAGACAAGAAAGAAGAGAAAGACAAGAAAGAAGAGAAAGACAAGAAAGAAAGAAAAAGAAAAAGAAAGAAAAGAAAGAAAGAAAAAGAAAGAGGGAGGCAAGAAGGAAGGAAAAAATAAATCCTATGTGAGGTGATGGATAAGTTAATTAGTTTGATTATGGTGATCATCTCACTATGTATACATATATATCAAAATATCATATTTTACACCTTAAATATATACCAATCCTGTTTGTCCTTGTAATTCCATAAAGCCAAATGGGGGAAGGATGTTCTAGATAGGAGTAGTTGGGAAGAAATAAAAAGGAAAGTTGTCAGAATGTTTGATGCGAGTAATGACTGGGAAATAATTTTTGATTGAAAGAGAGGATCAAAAGTGATATAAAACTTTTGTCATGGATACATGTCTCCATTATGACATGGAGAATTGTAATTAACAGAAATGGATCTGTCAAGAAAAGAAAAGGACTTACAAACCGCAGACATATTTTTAGAGGTTTGCATGAGATCTGCAGATGGTTCCTGGTAAGCACAATTATTTCCTATAGGGCATAGTAGTGCACTTTGGGGATGAGTCCAGAGATGGAAGAAAACAGTTGAAAATATCCTAGTAGACCATTATGAACCTAAATTTAGAAAGTTAATTATAGTTGACAAAGTAGTAGCAGCTGTATGAAGAGTTAAGGTGAAAAAAATTAAAGTAGAATAGATAGAAAAAAGTGCATTGACAACATACCGAAGCAAGATTTCAAACACAGGGTTTCCTTGTGAGCACCTTGGTACTGGGTCTTAAAAGATGGACCACATGCTGTCCCCCAAAGGACATTGTCACTAACTGTGCTTCTTTACTCACCTTTACATGTAATGTCCTTTAATTTCATCTACCTTTGTGGGAGTTGTTTTGTTTTCACAAAACAAGCCTGAACTCTCAGGCAGACAAATCTAGTCTTTCTAAGCATTTATGTATTATTTTGTATCTTATGATTAGCCATTATTTGTTGATCAAGAATATTTAGAATTGAGTATACATACGAGCAGATTTTTCAAATATTAAAAATTATCTGAATGTACTTTTTCAAGTAGTTTTTTTAAAATATCAAACCTATTTAAGAAGGAATTGTTGCCTGTAATCCCAGCACTTTGGGAGGCCAAGGTGGGTGGATCACGAGGTCAGGAGTTCGAGACCAGCCTGGTCAAGATGGTGAAACCAAGTCTCTACTAAAAATACAAAAATTAGCCAGGCGCAGTGGTGGGCGCCTGTAATCCCTGCTACTCGGGAGACTGAGGCAGGAGAATCGTTTGAACCCAGGAGGTAGCAGCGAGCCAAGATCACGCCACTGCTCTCTAGCCTGGGCGACAAGAGCAAGACACCATCTCAAAAAAAAAAAAAAAAAAAGGAATTGTTTCCATAGCATACATTAGATTTTTCTGCTTTCTTCAGCAGAAAATAGTGAACACACATGAAATGTTTATCGAAGACTCAATGTTATCAACATATTATTGACCTGACAAACATAGTAAGCTGTAACTCCTACCTTCTTTCATCAGTGTCACCCTGTCAATGATAAACTGTCACTTTCTTGGCTACCAGTGGCCCTGGCTCTAAATTCCCTACCATATTCTAATTTATTATTTTTTCTCCTCTAAGAAAATAGGCAGGGAATAATGATAAAATACATTCATTAAATTATTAACAATACTTGCCAGAATAAAGGAGTTAGGAGTAAGTTACAGTAGCCTATTATAAAATGCAATTTTTTTTATTTTCAAAGGAGAAAAAAATTACTGTGCAAAGAAAAGGTGTCTGTCAACAAGAGAGATACAGTTTAAAATTAAAATATTTTCAACATTTGAGTATAAAAATGTTTAGGCTAAAGAGCATTAAATAGTAAAAATGAAGTAATCCATGTTTTTATGTGTTTTATCTTGCTCCTAGTGTTCATTACACTGTAAATATGGAGATAGACATAGAAATAATTTACTTTAAATTTCACTTTGAACCAAATAATTAATCCTTAATATACTTATCCTTAATAAATCGTTGCTGTTTTTAAAAGGGGTGTATTTATTTAGAGTATTATTAACTAGATCAGAAGACGTGCTAACATTTGTTTTAATTAGCTAAGCTATAACAACGTAAGCTATTTTTTAAAAAAATCATGACACCACTCTTCATCTGGTGGCCTTTCATTAGGGATACAAGCAAGAAAGACAATGTCAAATAGCCTCTTGATCCCTAATATTATAAACCCACATCTACTTAATAGGCGGCATAACAACCACCACAACAAAAGATATAGGCATCATTAATGAATCTGAATTTATCTTTAAACATAATGAATAAGCATTGGGATTCAATTATACATAATAAAAAATGCACCTAGTATTTGAAAAATACTTTTGTACAATACTGTGTATGAAATATGCATTAAGCATAGTTCCTCATACAAAATAGGAGAGATGATTAAAGACACAGCTTACTAAAATGTGACATGAAGATGATATGTGCTAAAAGAGAAGTTCTGCACAAATAAAGTATCATAAGAGTGTGAAGAGTGATTGAGACAGTGCTCTACTAGGACAGCGGTTCTCAACCAGGAGAAATTTTGCAGACAAAAGACAAACACCCTCCCCCTTACACACACACACACACACACACACACAATGAACATTTCAAAATGTCTATAGACATTTGAGGTTTTCATAACTAGGGGGGCTGTGGCATACAGGAAGTAGAAGCCAGGGATGCCGTTAAACGTCTTACAATTCACAAGACAGCCCTTACAACAAGAAATTATTTGGGCCAAAAACTAAGTAGTTCTAAGCTTGATAACCCCTGTGGGAATTATGAAAAACTTCCTGAAAGAGGTCACATTTGAGTTTACCATAGAGAAGCACAGTAGTGCTCCCTTATCCAACGTTGCACTTTTCACAGTTTGTTACTCACGGTCAACTATGGTGGGAAAATATTAAGTAAAAATTTCTGGAAATAAACAATTTATATGTTTTTAATTTTGTGCAGTTCTGAGTAATGTGATGAATTCTTGAACCAAGCCACTCCATCTAGCCTGGGATATTAATTATCTCTTTGTTCAATGCATCCACTCATGAGTCACTTAGTAGCCATTTCAATTATCAGATCTCTGGCTCTGGTATGCAGTGCTTATGGTGAAGTAACCTTTACTTTTACTTACTGATTCTATTTTATTATTACTTATTGTTGTTGATCTCTTACTCTAATTTATAAATTAAACTTTATCATATGTAGGTATGTGTAGAAAAACTATATAGTATATGTAGGATCTGACACTATTTATGGGTTCAGGTTGGAAAGTATCACTCATGGATAAGAGGGGATTATGCTTCCAGGATTTCAAAAGGCAGACTTGGGGTAAAAATATAATAAATTTATTATATTTATTGAACAGATCCCCACCAAAAATGAAAAAATTCATTATTTTTATAGTAAAAGTCATGCTTAAGGAATGGTTAGTAGCTGGAATGTATAGTACATCCCAGGTATACAGGTAGAGGAGAGAGAGAGTTGAAAAATTAAGTGGAGGGGCAGCGGATGACATGCTATGTATATTTATAAAACAGGGAAAATGCATTTATGTATAACACAATGTGTTGCATTTTATAAAAATTTGTATTATTCTATAATTTTGTTTTGCAATGAGTTCTTCAGATTATTATTTTGTTTTGTTTCACTTTGCTTGGATTTCCATGCTAATTACCAGCTTTTTATCTAATGGTTGAATTATATTCTATCTTATTAATGTATCAGGATGTACAGAAGTGGTCCACAACCAGTGGAAACTTATACTGCTTTATCATATTTTTTATTACAGAAAATGCTGCAATTAACACATCTGCACTTACTTGCTAATGTTTTCCAACTAAATTTTCTAAGAAATGCTTGAGTAACAGGAATAATTTTATGTAGAATCCTTTAGACACAGACATTTTTGCAAAAGCTGAAACAGATAGTAGAGACAGTAAACAGAAAAGAGGCAGTGGGGATGCAAATAAGTATACCTAGTCATATATTATCTAGCTGTAATGATACAGACCGGAGGCAGGGAACTACTGGGTAGAAGAGGGCAGTTCCTAAGCAAAAATCCCACCCTCAAGCCGGAAACTTGCGACCCTAAATGGGAACAGGCATTGCTGTTTTTCCACCCAAATGTTGACTTTTCCCACACTACACCCCCCTATCCTGTACCCATAAAAACCCCAAACTCCAGGCTTTACAAGTGGAAGAGCAGAAGAGCAGCAGAGCAGCGTGGCATAGAAGGAGAAAAGAAAGGAGTATCTGGACATTGAGAGGAATTCAGCTGAGGATGGTTGGAGAGGAAGTCAGCTGTGGGATGGCTGAACTCCAGAGGAGGAAGTCTTCCCACTCCATCCCCTTTCCAGCTCCTCATCCATCCCACTGAGAGCCACCTCCACCACACAAGAAAATCCCTGAATTTACCTTCTGTCAAGTTCGAGTGACCTGATTCTTCCTGTATGCCAGACAAGGACTCAGGTACCAAGAGGGTAGGGTTTAAAAAGCTGTCACCCTGACTCTCCATTGAGCTGGTTTAACACTTAGCCATCTTCGGATAGCAACTGCTAAAAGAGCATTAATTGTAACACACCCTTAGATGCTACCATGGGGTCAAAGCCCAAAAGCACTCACCCCAGCTCCTGCACCTGCCTATCTGCAGGCCCCCCTCTCATAAGGGGTTTGAGCCTATGGCAGCTAAACAAACACACCACACCCCTGTTGCAAGTCCTATGACAGGATCCGGGAACTCCCTTCTTTCAGTAATATCTAGTGGTAATATATTTTACCATCATTGTAGCAAATATAGGTAACAATGGATTTATTCTTGGTTTTAAATAACTCTCTGGAATAATGATAGTTTCCATCTTTTCTCTGTCATTGAAATGTTTTGACAATTAATGCATTCCTATTTTCTGATAAATTTTCAACCTTGTTCTCACCATTGGTGAGACCCTCTGCTTTTGCTGTGGAATATACTGAAGTTACAAAGTCATTAGTGCTGTGTGAGTGATTGCCATGCTAATTCTACCAATTTTCTCTGTTTATAAATATTTTTCTACCTACTGTCATTGAAACTATGTAGAACATGAACTCTATCTTCGAATATAAAAATATTTTTTACTTGAATTGAAAATCATTTTATTGATACCCACTTGAAGAAATCTATATTCTTACAAGATAGAACAAATATCTCTTGAAAAGAAAAATGTCAATGAGAATACTAATGCTTATTTTCAGCTATTAAAATATTAATATATAATTTTTGAGAAAAAGTAATATGTAGATTTCCAATTTTCTCTTACACTTGTAATTGTGATAGGAAATATTATATATTTATTTACATAGCTTGTGGATCTAAGATCATGGTTCTGAAACTCAATATGCAGGAATGACTTGGGCATACGTGAATATATTCATTTAATGCAAAAATTATTATTGCACACCTTGTTTTGCAGTCACTATGGATACAATTATGAGGGGCAACAAACTCTAATTGTCCTTGACTCAGGTAACAAAGACTCCCAGAGAAGCTCTACCTAGCCTGTTTAGGATGGGCCAGTGCTCTTCTTTTTTTTTTTTTTTTTTTTTTTGCGTGATTTAACTTCACCTCTACGCCCACCCCACTGATGAAAGAGGATTTCGGGTATCAGAAAAATCTGAGATTAAAGTGTGTTTACAACTTTCTATCTCTGTTTCTTGGATGATACTTAAACTTTATAGAATTCAATTTCTCCATCTGTGAAATGCATTTAGTAATAATTACATTGCCGGGAGAGGTGGTTCATGCCTGTAATCCCAGCACTTTGGGAGGCCGAGGCGGGTGAATCACAAGGTCAGGAGTGATCAATATGGTGAAACTAAAAATACAAAAATTAGCTGGGCGTGGTGGCGCACCTGTAGTCCCAGCTGCAGGTGCATATTTTTACATCATAGGAATTTGATAAAGGTTTCAAGAGACAGTGTAAACAAAGCAGTTGGAAAACACTAAATATTAGCTATTATTATAATTGCTAAGGCCTAATGAATGCATACACTTGAATTATATTAATGATTAAGACATATTTTGTGAGAAAACTGGGATCTAGTCTTTATAATTATTTTCTTAGTAGTAAAATGTTTTTCACTCTGATTTATTACTTTAAAAATATATACGCATCCTACTACTTGTTCATACATTAGGAATCCCAATTTCTTTTATCCTCTATGGGAGTTCTTGTGTGTATTTTACAAAGTAATAACCAATAATGTTTTTGCTCTAGCATATATTCAACATGTAGCAACGAATTGGTTCTGAAGTATGTATAATATCTTGTTATGACCTCTTCATGATAAGAGAAACAGAAGTTTTAAGACAATGGCTAGCAATAAAATATAGTCTAAAATTTCAGAAGAGAGGATTCCCTGAATGCAGACCTCCCTTTCTAACGTGGGATACAAGCTTACACCATAGACATCGTATTATTGTTTTATGTTCAAAGTGCAGAAAACTAGGCAGATTAATTTAAGCATTAAGTAAATATATAATGAATTAGAATGGTAGCTACTATGTAATAAAACAATTAAACCCTGTTAGTAATGTATATAATTGTCTACATGGATTTCTAAGTTTTTAATTTTTTTTCAATAAATAACAAATTCATACATTTCTCAAGCAGTGTATTGCCATTTATTACCTTCAAAATAGCTAGGAAGAAAATGATTGTTGTCATTAGGAGGTTGATATTCAAGTAATATTTAAAGGATAAACAAAATCATCAATATACGTGATTCATTTCGGTACACTAACACCTGTAAATGAAACCTAAGTAATAAAACAAATTAAACCATTATTCTTAGAGGGAAAAACTTTTCTCACATTTACAAACTACAGATTTATTGATGTTATCACTGTAAAGTGAATACACACACACACACCTATCTATATTCAGAAATAGAGTGTAATATAAATTTAGATAACTGGAATAGAGGCAATAGAAACTCAGACACATCCTTCAATTAGCTCACACGTTTTTAACACAGGCTCGTCTATAACACATGGTTTGCAAGTCTTGCTTGTTTTTCTCTGCCTTTCTCAGTACCCACTCTCTCATTGACTTAGGTAAAAACGATGTCACTGTCTAATTAAGTTACTTTTCTTATGACTTCTTGGTTTCCTCTATCAAGGAGAAAAAAAAGATAAATCTACAGGGTGCCTTTGTGAAGCTCTTTAGTGTTATAACATCAATTTCCCCTCCCTTCCCAGCGTCTCAGGGATGCATTAATGATTCATTTAGCAGATAAATGCATGCTCTTTACTAACCCCATCACCTCCTGGAGATTCTTCATTGTTAGTCTTACTAACAACTTCTGAGAGCAAATTTTTCAAATCTATTTCTACTAAATATTCCTTGATATAATGAAATGTTTACTAAAAGGCAAATGATCTAGGTTTCTTGAGGGCATATACAGTGTGCTATGGATAATCCCCTCCAGTCTCACCCCCATTCTCAACCTCATTACATGGGCCACAGAATTCTTGAGAAATTCTCTCTACGCTAGACCACTTTCTTCTCTTTGACACATGGACAACAGCAAGAGCACTGTTAGTTTTAGCCACTTTCTTGGTATGTACCATCTGGCATTTACCCTGCACAACACATAGCCAAGTTTAGAGACGTGTCTTCCCTGCCCACCTTTGACTCCCACAAGTAAAATGATTTAGCATTTTTGAAGGTGCATGATGACACAGTCCATAATTAAGAAAGATATGCTTGGTAAAGAAGTGTAAAAATTATCCTTCATGTAATTTTTTCCTCTTTTTATATAGTCATTGACATTTATTAAAATGGATCTCTGTTATCATTCTTGAAGATTCACATTTCTTCACTCGCCACCAAGGGATTAAAATCGTTAAGAAGAAACTGTAGAAACAGATTAAACTTATGACACTGATGACTAGTCACGATATCCCCCAAAAGGGTACACTCTATTAATATTATGGTATTTTAGCATATTTCTCAAAGTTAAAGCTGAGATATTGATTTTAATTAACAAATATTTCTTGAAAATATCTTTTGTTTCTTTTTTCTTGCTCTGTCTGTTACTATGACAAATTCCTAAGAATGCTACTACATGAAATTTTCCTGAGTAGACTAGAGGGAAATTTTTAGAACAGTAGTGTTAATAACTAGGATGCACCTTTGGAAGTGAATCAGGATTTTATGAATATAGATAATCTTTCCTAGAGTTTTGCAGCCTACTTTCTTGGATGTTTCATAAAGAGTGACAGATTGTAGTCTTAAGATATTTCTTTTTGTGGGTTTTTTTTTTCCTTTTTAAAATTTTCTCACCAGGATAGCCTTTGAAATAAAGTGGAATTAACACTGGCGGGTAGTGCCAAAGCCTTTCACTCAGGGTTGTTGTGGTTCAGAAGCTTTTTCCTTCCTCAAGACATGTACTGTATTCTATTCAAAGATAACAGCTGAAGGGTCACACAGTGACATGAACACTTTAAAGACCTCATTCCGGCATGCCAGATGTGAACTTTGGGATGGTTTAAAATAGCAACTTGTAAAACAAGAAACAACAACAAAAAAATCCAAAATACTACTCCTTTGGCCTACTGAGTTTTACAGATTGGGAATGAACGCCTGAGTTTCTGAGCTCTTGTTCTAACTACTAACTAAAGCCAATATATAACATTTTCAGCTTTATTTTTCCCATCTGTCACAATGGGATAATTTTTACTCTCAGCAATATGATGAAATCTCTAAATAGTGGCAATATGGGAAATATTAGTGAAGGAGAGAAAAGTGCCATTCCTCACATTTAAGTTGCTGTGGCAAGAGCTAATTATGGAGTAGGGAAGTGTTAAAATATTTAGAATTCAGGTCTAGTTGAAGGTAGAAATTAATAGAAATAAGGAGAAAAGAAACTGCCTATGTTTACATTACTACAAATAGTATTGTCTATTGCAGGGAGATAGTGGCTGCATACTACACTGGTTTTGCACTGTGTTTTCTTTTGGTGACTCTAGCACTGGGAGAGCACTATGGAATAGACCTTGAAATGTCACTAGCATTAACACAAAGAACAATGTTTCCTGAAGTTAGACACACATATTCTTTTGTGTTATTGTCTTCCTCTTCCATTGAATACTTGCTTACCACATACAGCCAAAATGAATACAAAGAATAGTCAAGGATCCCATTCAAACCATAAAAGCTGAGTTTTAATGATAAATAAGGGTCTCTTGGAAATGACCTGCTGTTTTATAAAGTTGAAAGGTGAAGTCTTCACCTTTCAACTTTATAAAGATCTTGCTAGATATAAGCAGTCATTGTAAGAGATAAAGAGCAAAGCAATGTCTGAGATAAAATTAATAAAGCCAATATTTTAAAGTTTGCTGACTGGTAAAAGAGGCAAGTAATCTTCCTCAGACACTCAAACAAGTTCTTTTTGTAGCATGCAAGAACGTACACACAATCTCTCTCTCACACATACACATATATGAGAAAGGATGAAAAAGGGGTATTGTGAATTATATTTCCTTTTCCTGGCGTAGTTGTACAGTACACAACACCTTTGTTTATAATTTTATTCAAAATATTAAATCGGTTTACCTACCTATGCAAAACACTTTGAAAGCTCGACCTCATCTGTCATAATTATAGAAAACTCTGTCCTCAAACACAGACATGTTAATAAAATACTTTAATTGCAATATCTTATGGAAAGGTTCACTTTGACTTAATATGCAGCCAAGTCCCATTCACTTCTGTGGTATTAATGCTGTCACAATACCCAAGGTGATTTTTATTAATGACAATATTTGCATGTGTCTTATTTCCATTGTAGTGAATTTCAAGGCTGGTGATATATTTTAATGAACATTACTGTACCATAATTATTTAGACATTAGTTTTATATTCACTTGCATTCAAAGGCACATGTGATGCTAAATAAAATATGTACATATATTCAATTTCAAGGTATTCCATATTTTTTATTACATATTACCACAGACTGCATCTGTATATGTAAAGCCTAGCAGATGGTAAGCTAAGAGGTTCCCAATCAGGAAAGGAACAATGGAAGCAGAAAATGAACACATTCTCAAAGGACAAATATTGATACAAAGACTGTATCTATTAAATCTGGGAAATAACATGCTAATAAAGTTCCTAGATAAAGAATGGTTTACAGTGCACAATAATCAAATTTATAAGTGCTTATAGTATTTGCTGAACTAATATCATATATGTTAAAAATTAATATTTTAATGTTATTTTGACAGAAGAAAATACTGAAAAAATAAATGCATATTTTATATAAAAATATAAAAGTATTTATTATGCAAGTTATAGGAAAACTTGGTATTTTGGAAATGGTTTTAAAAGGTTAATGATATTAACAAATACTTCATATATGATTATTTATTATTTTATTATGTTCTTAAGTGAAAAAAAGAAATCCTCAAAGAAAGATCTCTAAAGCATCCTGCTGCATATAATTTTAAAAAGCATATGACCTTTACAATCACAATTAAGATGCATTATTGCATTTTAACCCTTCGATGTATTTCTTATTATCCTTCCACATGCATAACTGATTTTGTATAAAATATTATTTTAAAATATATGATAATTACATTACTCAAATGTAACACAAAATGATGTGTATTGTAAAAACTTCTTTGTCTATTTTTGTCAAGTTTCTTAAAAATGGATTAGGTTGACTCAGTATTAGAAACATTTTATAAAAATGAATTTTAGAATCAAATATTGCTTTTTTGTTTGGTTGGTTTTTAGACAGGGTTTCTCTCTGTTGCCCAGGCTAGTTTTCATATTTTTTTGGAGAGACAAAGGTTCACCACTTTTCCCAGGCTGGTATTAAACTCCTAGGCTCAAGCAATCTGTCCAGCTCAGCCTCCCAAAGCACTGGGATTACAGGCATAAGCCACCCAAATACCACTTTCAAACCAAAACATAGCCATGCCTCCAATTTCTGATGACATTCATGAAGTGAATTATTATGATAATTTATTGTATTGTTGAATTGTTGATTAAGAGCTATAGATTAAATAGAAAGATTTTTAAAGAGTTATACAATGAGACGCCCTAATTCTCTCTCATGATTTTTGCTGTGCTATTATTTGAGAATTCTTAGTTGTAAGCTGTAATTTCTTCCCCTAAGGTACACATACTTTATAGTTCTTGAGCATAGATACCTAAGGTACATATACTCTATAGTTCTTGAGCATAGATACCTAAGGTACATATACTCTATAGTTCTTGAGCATAGATAGTTACCTTACTTTTCTTTGCATTCTGTTGCCATGCACACAGGGCTGAGAATATAATAATAGGAATATATATATATATCTTGCTTTGTTCCCCATTCTGGAGTACAGTGGCACAATAATAGCTCATTGTAGCCTCTGGGCTCAATTGATCTTCCCACCTCAGCTTCTTGAGTAGCTGGGACTGCAGATGAGCACCACCATGCCTGGCTACTTTTGAAATTTTTTTAATAGAGATGGAATCTCATTATGTTGTCCAGGCTGCTCTCAACACCTGGGCTCAAGTGATCCTCCCCGCTCAGTCTCCCAAAGTGCTAGGATTACAGGCATTAGCCACAGTGCCTGGCCTAATAAATAGGATTTTAAATAAACTAATGAATAACTCAAGTTGGAGGTGAGCATCACCTTTGGAAAAAATTAGGCTATTGCAGTAAAATATGTGTACAAATAACCCCTTTACTCTCCACTCATCTGTCTTTGTTTGCCATTAATTTAAAAAAAGGTGATTAAAAATCTAAAATATAACCTCAGGAGAAATAATGTGATGTGTCATCATACATCAACGAGATACATGTGAAGCTTTCACAACAGATAAGAAAATTAGGGGATGAGATAAATAAAAGGGCATATGGCATAAGGAAAAAAATAAATCACTGTTTATTCTCAATACTAGAAGCTGTATCTATCAAGGGGATACATCTTAGAAAGATAATCAAAAGCACCTCTAGAAGATAACAAGAGGGAAATATACCATCCTTTAAGAGCAGCCTTTTGGCATGTTTATAGTGCTTAAGGAAAACACATAGTGAGATGGCACTATGCCTATAAGCCTCCAGTACATAACACAGTGTGATTTTGTTTAAGGAACTGATCACAATCCTTTGCTTTGCAGTCCATTTATTTGAATAGATTTCAACTGAAATTAGTTTGGAAAATTTCCATAATCTCAGGATTTGTGGTTTGCCATACACTAAGGCTGCGGTACTCCATATACATAACTATATATATATATATATATATAGAGAGAGAGAGAGAGAGTTATGTATATAGTTATATATAATTATTTATATTTATATATAGTTATATATATTTATATAAAATTATATATATATAACTTTCCAAATATTCATATATATACACACACACATATATATATATACACACACACACATATATATATATACACACACACAATGTTGCCCAAGCAGGAGTGCAGTGATGTAATCACAGCTTACTGCAGGCTTGGCCTCCCAGGCTCAAGCAATTCTCCCACCTCAGCCTTCAGAGTAGCTGGGATCATAGGCAAGCAGCACCACCCTCGGCTAATGTGTTTTTTTTTTTATTTTTTGAAGAGACAGGGTCTCCCTATGTTGCTCAGGATTATTTCTATATATTTTAGAGATGCAGTCTTGCTATGATGCCCGGACTAAAGTGCAGTGGCTATTCACAGGCACCATGACAGCCTCAGTCCTCTGAGTAGCTGGGACTACAGGCACACACCACTGCATCTGGCTCAGAAAGTTTATATGTTTAACAAGTTTCCAATAATCTTAAAAGTACAAAAATCACTGATTTTGGAGAATTTTTATTACCATTGTTTTACTATAAAAACCCACAGTATAGGAGATAAGTATTAGACTACCTCTTATGTACAAGATAGAAAATGAATTTTATATGGAAAATGCTCTAATGTGTAGATACGAGCTCCATAATTTTATTCAGTAATAGACTGTTTTGACAAAGGTTTTCATCAACGTGTTTCATTTTCCTTATCTCCACGAATAGTCATCCCCCTTTCATTCATAAGCAAATTCTTCTAACCAGGTATGGCCTAATCTTTCTTTTGCTTCAATAATCATTTTGGATTCATCATTCCTTTTCTAGTGTTTCTTACATTAAAATCCTAGCTTTTTTCTCATAGCATATTAAACTCTTTTAAAATCGGTCTGACCATTTGTCTCACTATAGTTTCCCTTCTTTTATTATTCAAGCCTTTAAAATAAATGATCCACTTTCCCTTCACTCTACTATTATCTGGTTAATTTTTAAAACATTGGATTATTCCACATGGATTATCCTCCAGAACTGCTCTGGAAAAAGGCATCAAGGCCATCTTAGTTGTAAAACTCAACCCGATCAGACATAATGAGTTGTTTTGTGTGTGTGTGTGTGTGTGTGTGTGTGTGTGTGTGTGTGTGTGTGTGTGTGTTTGAGATGGAGTCTCACTCTGTCACCCAAGCTGGAGTGCAGTGGCGAGGTCCTGGCTCACTGTAACCTCCGCCTCCCGGGTTCAAGCGATTCTCCTGCCTTAGCCTTCTGAGTAGCTGGGATTACAGGCATGTGCCACCATGCCCAGCTAATTTTTGTATTTTTAGTAGAGAAGGGATTTCACTATGTTAGTCAGGCTGGTCTTGAACTCCTGACCTTGCTATCTGCCCGCCTTGGTCTCCCAAAGTGCTGGCATAATGAGTTTTTATCATTTACGTAAAATTGCCACATTCTCCCCACTATCAGGACTTAGATGGATTCTTGTACCTGAAATCTATGTGAAATCTCACCACTGCTTCGTCTCCTTAAACTCCCCTTCCCTTTTTTTGCTTTGCACTTAACAACAACAAAAACAAAACAAAACAAAAAAACATTTTTAAGTGATCTGCTAAAATTATTTCCTCCAAAAAGTTTCCCCTTCCCTTTCCAGACTTGGTCCTACAGCACGATGTAATTCTCTTGGCAAAGAATTTCCACCTCAGTGGCAATTGTTTGCTTAGATGTTAATCTTTGCCATCATTGTCAGCTACTGTAGTATAGGGTCCAGGTGTTTATTGCTAGGAGGCATTCAAAAAATATTGCTTGAAAGAATTAACTGCTTCCCCTAATGTTTTACTTTGATAGCAAGTTCCTTCGTATTGTAATTTTAAAACTTGTTTCCACTCTCCTCATTCTTCCTCTAGGGGTTCTCAAACACTATTCAAATGCTCTTCCTAATTGCACTAATAGTCCAGTGTATAAAGCCTGCCATTCCAGTGTAGAAATCAGATATTTCACTTTCCCTGCCTGTCATATATACAGATGTTATCCTGTTATTTGGGCTCCACTAATTAGATACATTTAAGTGAGATTTAGATGTAACAATCAACAATGTGAAGAAATGGGCACCACATGGAATCCATTCTTCATATAAGATTTAGGGCAGCAATGCCAAGGATCTATTATCCAATTCCCAGTGTAAGCAGTGTCCTCTGGACTGTTTGTGCCCAGTTGTGGAGTTTCCACTGGAGAACTACCACAGTGTGTGGTGAGTATTATGCAATTCTTAATTCTGAGACTAAAAATCTGGTCTTCTAGGAGATCCTTTGAGTTACCAGATGTCCTTAAATAAATTACTTTCCTGTTTAAACAAGTTAAAATGGGTGTTCCTTTGTGCAGCTATGAGCTCCGAAAGATTTATCTCCTTATCTTGAGTTGTACCTTTCCAGCTGCTTTAGCAGAATCTACTACCTATACCTGGACCTTAATTGTATTTGTTCATTTAGTCACTCAAGAAATATCAATTGAGTACCTATAAATGTCAGATGCTACTGTAGATATCAGGAACTCTTCAGAGGACTAAACAGAAACATTTCATGTGTTGATCATATTGTGGGCTGAGAAAATAATATTTCCTGAGTGATCACTGTACAGAAGAAAATATAAGTAGAGCACATGAGTACTCAGGAACTGGTGGCATAAGGATGCTATTTAAGGTATGATATGCATGGAAGACTTCTCTTATTTGGGACATTTGATGAGAAACCTAAGGCTCTAAAATATTCTGTGACCTTCTGGAGGAAGCTCACTGTAGACAGTGTAAACAGTAAGTGAAAAGGCTCTGACGTGTCAGTGTGAGTCATGTGCTTAGAAAACACAACAGCCTGAGATAGGGAGGAACTGCCTGAAACAGCCCAAGCTTTGTTCCTGTCCTTGTTAGGGAATGTACCATTGTGAGTCAGGAAGGAAATGCCCAAGTCAGCCAAGGTTTTGTTTCTCTCTCCCCTGGAAGCAGGATGTACTTGAAAGTTTTGCACAGCAAGTCATATGGCCCATAAGGTATATAACCCAGATTGGGTGGGCTGCCTTTCAGGGTCCTTCAGCTGTAGTGTAAGGGGAGGCACATGCACTATCTGTGCTAGTCAGCTTTCTTGAGCCTTGGGGGACTGGCTCTCAAAAAAACAGGCCTACTTTTTCCCTTGCAGCCATGTGCACATAGTAAACTCGCTTCATACAACCTATGGCATGTGAGTGTGTTCTGTCTCACTAGACTCAGGTATTAGCAACGTTGAAGAGGAGGATGGCGTAGGTGGAAGCACTCGACTCCTATTCCTGGTAGTTCACCTAGTGATGATCTCTGCTGTGCTTTACCCATTGAGAGTATTTCCTTGGGACTGGTTATTAGTGAACGTGTTTCAGAGAGGGCGGATAACACAGAGCCTCATAGGGCATTATAAGTACTTACATTGCCCTATGAATGTGTTTGAAAGCCATCGGAGATTTTAAACAGAGGAGTAATATCTGGATTATATTTAAAACTATCACTGACTATGATAAATAGATTGAGAGGGCATGTGTTGGGTAAAGACACTGTTTAGTAAATAGCTTTAGTAGAAAAGAGATCAGAACACTGAGCCTTAGGCTTTTTCAGTCACAGAGAAAGACAGAGACTCTAGAAAAGGAGACTGTACAAGAGATAGGAGAAAACAAGAAAATAAGGTGTCACAGAAGTGAAGCCACATGAAGATAAAATTTCAAGGAAGAAGTCAACTATAGCAAATGACATGTCGAGAAGATGGGACAGAGAGGTAGGAATGTGGAAGTTATTGATAGCATAAACTTTAAATTCTCTTATTTTACTAACTTGATCCTATTATTTTCTACTACTTGATAATGTCTACTTTACACGTCTTTTTCTACTACCCATATTTTGTAATTAGATGCTTCCAACTCAGATAGCTTTAGTGAAATGCAGACTCTTTCCCCAAATTGTACTGGACATTTCTACTTGAAGTTCAACATATTCCTCTCAAAAATCATCCCATCTACTCTCACCTAGATTCTATTACCTTAAGTGTCCTTTTCAGTTTGGAAGACAATTTAGAGCCAATGAAGCTGTTACAGGTAGTTAGGCATACGCAGAGCAGGAGAGGGCTATCCCCCACCCACTAGAAATGTCGAGTGATGGTTCAACAATTATCACACTGCTTCTCTAAAAATCGTAATTCGGCAACCAGGGAGAGACAATCTTTTTTGTTTTGTTTTGTTTTTTGAGATGGAGTCTCGCTCTTGTCACCTAGGCTGGAGTGCAATGGCGCAATCTCAGCTCACCGCAACCTCCGCCTCCCGGGTTCAAGTGATTATCCTGCCTCAGCCTCCCGAGTAGCTGGGGTTACAGGCATGCACCACCTTGCCTGGTTAATTTTGTACTTTGAGTAGAGACGGGGTTTCTCCAAGTTGGTCAGGCTGGTCTTGAACTCCCAACCTCAGGTAATCCGCCTGCCTTGGCCTCCCAGAGTGCTGGGGTTACAGGCATGAGCCACCGTGCCTGGCCAAATACAATTTCCTGATGGTCCACACCTGTTAATATTAAAAGTGTTCAATGAATGCAAGCCCCAGGGAGCAGCAGCTTCTTGGGCATGTGTGTTAAGAGACAAATGGTGAAGTATGACTTTCTGGGGACACATGGCATCGGAAAAAGGAAAAAAAGCCTCAGATGGGCATGCGTATAGCTTTCTGAGGACACTGCGCGTGCTCAATCCTAAGGGTGAGGAAAGCACTGCTCATGCGGAAAACCCACCCTGGGGGAAGAATCATGGGAAAGAGGGGAAACTATTAAGTCCCAGAATCAGGTTAACAGGGCTCCTTTTTCTCTCTTTGACCTTCAGGCGCCCATTTAGATCTCTTCCAGGGGTTCTTTCCTTTCTTTCCTATTCTAAAGCATTTTTAATCAACTTCCACTCTTGCTCTGAAACTTGCCTTGGTCTCTTTTTCTACTTGATGCCCCTCAGTCGAATTCTTTCTTCTGAGGAGGCAAGGACTGAAGTTGCTACGGACCCATACAGATAGGCAGCCAGTAACAGGGTAACTCAGATCTCTGCCACCAGTAACAAAACTACCATGATACCTAAGTCATATTAACTTTATATCTTAAAAATCTGTCAAATTTTTTTTAACACTCCATAGTTCATGACCTTGTCATCTCTTGCTTGGGTTATTAATATATCCATATTTTCCATATCCATATTTCAGTCTTGAGCTTCATTTCTTTTATCATATTCTCAAATCTCTTGTCATACTAATTATTCTAAATAGAAAATTTGTAATATGATATCCCTGTTCACAATCATTTATTGGCTTCCCATTATATCAGGATGAAAATTAACATGACAGGGCCTAGTATTCTTTATCTGTTCTTGCCTATTGCTTAAGTTTAATCTTCTGCCAGTGTATCGCTGAAACTTTGTTTCTTGAATTCTCATCTGCTTCCACTTCCCTGAAAAGAAGCATGCCTTCTCTCATTTTCATCGCTTTTCCTCATTCAGCTTTCTCTAACTGGACTATTTTTATGTATTTGCCCAAATGGCACTGGGGCAATATACTGATTCTCTTAATAAGTTTGGAAGTATAATAAATTAAGACAAATCTTAACTAATTTCTAAAACATCAGACTAAATTTTGGCTACCATGTTGGGCTATAACAGTGGTTCCAACATGCAGGCCCTTAAATGTGCCATTTCTCTGCATGATTGAATGTTGAACAAAAGGTGTTTATGTGGCCTTTATGCAATTCACAGGAGGGATTTAATTGATTTTAATTCTCTGTGGGAAACATAATTTAACTTACTAAATCCTTAGTTCTGAAAACAACAAAGACACTGGGAAATGGATTTGTATATGCAGAACATAAAAATTTTAGTCTATCATGTGGTAGTACATAAATATATGTGCCTTTATATGAAAATTATTGTAGCATAACTCTCAGAATCTTAACAGTTTATTTTATAGAAAACTCATAGTAGTAAATTCCTCTTGAATATCACAGAGAAAGTATTGTTTAACGGTCTTTGTGGTAAGTCATCATTTAGAAATACAATTGAGCAGAAAAGTATTTCATAGATTTTTTTCAGAGTGCCATTTAACCCTGAGATTATGAACACTGAGTAACAGAAATTATTTAACGTAATTGAGATATGAAAATATTCAATAATTGTATGAACTCTTGACAGGTTACCTAATTTAGGAATCAAATTATATTATTATTATAGGTAATGCTCTCAAATACTTATGATTCCAAAAATATGAATCAGGCAAATTTTACACATTCTATAAGCAAACTTTCTCATAGAATTACTATGCTGTAGCATAAGAGTGAACATTGACATTTGGAAAAACATAGCATATAGTAAAATCCCAGTTTGTCTTTTTTTGGTAAGTACATCAAGTTTTAAAAGCAAAGTGTCAGTTGCTTTTTCAGGAAAGTAAGCTTGCAAAATTATTTTTTAAAATAAGATAATGAAATTGCTTAGAAAACAGTTCTCTCCATATAATAGGTCTCTAAAAATTAGTTTTGATAGATATCAAGGTACTGATTTCATATGACACCTGTGATCTATGAACATTAATGTTTTTGTAAAATTTGGATAGGTTTTATAAAAATTGCCAAATTAAAATATCAAATTGTTTAAAAATGACATACATATTAACTAATTTGATCAATTTTATGTAGGAGCCATGTGTCTTCTTCAGAACTGTGAATTGACTGTCTTCATACATCCCTTGATGTGTAAGAAATTTAATTTTAGTGTTTTGAAAAATCTAGCATCTTTGTAAGCATGATAAAGGGGTGATAAATGCAACTTCAGAATTGGCTTATTTTCAACTTGAATGGGTTTATTGAGATGTGATTCATATAGCCTATAATTTGCCTATTAAAGTGTATAATTCAATGTCTTACCTATAGTCATAAGGTTGTGCAATCATCATCACAATCTAATTTTAGAACATTGCCATATCTCCAAAAGGAAATCTTATAAACATTAGTAAGCAGTCAATCTCCATCCCGCTTCCACCTCCCAGCAGCTACTAATCTACATCCTGACTTTATGTATTTGTCTATGTGATGTTTCAAATAAATGGAATTATGCCATATGTTTCCTTTTGTATCTGACTTCTTTCATTTAGCTTAAGGCTTTCAGGTTAATCCGTGTTTTTGCAAATATTGGTAAGATACTCCTTTTTTATATTTAAATAATATTTAATTGTATGGACATACAACATTTGTTTACTTATTTATTGATGAACATTTGAGTTATGACACTTTAGGCCATTATAATTTATGCTGCCATAAACATTTGTGTACAGGTTTTGTGTGGACACGTGCACATGTCTCTTGATCATATAGTTAGAAGTGACATTGCTGGGTAATATGATATCTCTGTGTTTAACCATTTGGAGACCTGCCAGACTGCTTTCCAAAGTCACTGTACCACTTCACATTCCCACCAGAAAAGGGTGAGGATTGCCTGTACTTGTCATTAATTGTCTTTTTGCTTATAGCAATTCTAGTGGGTGGGAAGTGGTATGTCATTTCAGTTTTGATTTGAATTTACCTCATGAGTAATGCAGTTGAGCAGCTTAATTTCTACAAATTCACGAATTCATCAGATCTCCTTCAGTTATTGATTTATTTGGGTTTCACTGTTGACTATGATGTGTCTGGGTGTGAATCTCCTTGAGTTTATTCTACTTGGAGATTCTATTACCTGTTTTTTTGTTGTTGTTTGCTTGTTTTTTCTATGCATGAGTTACACATTATTTCTTTACATGTCCTCAATTTTTCTTGTTGCTAAAAATCGGATATATTAGATAAAATATTGCAGTAATACTCGATAATGATCTCTTCCTGGAGGTTATGTTCTTTGCTTGGTCATCTATTTGTCTGGAGGCTTGGCTGTACAAATTCTGTAGTGTACATCCCCTGCAGTGTTCAGTCTCTCATGTACCTGCTCTGTTTCCTTTTCTCTCCCTCTATCATTTATTCTAGCTACCTAGAAATTGCCCCTGGGCTGACATAAGCATTTACTGGTCAAAAGTTGTTGTTAAGCTACTTTACCTCATTAGAGTTTTACTCTTCACTAGTGCATGTTTGTGTGGCTTGAAGGCCACACAAACAGCTCTGGAAGTTGCTTTTTTGCCCCCCATTTCCCTATAAATAGAGGTTTGGATGTTTGTTCTATGATCACTTCTAAACTTGCATAGTCTTGGGAATGCACACAGTCTTCCAGACTGTAGGTGATAGGTGTAATTCAGTTTTTATTCTCACTTAATAGAATTCCTCCTGCTGATAGCAGAGGACAGACAAATTCCCAGGCAGAAAGGGGCAGGTGCCCAGTGAAACTCGACTTTCAAGCCAACGACAGTCTGAAGTCTGAAAACTGGGCTGCCAGTTCTGGTTGCAGTCTGCGACCCGGAGTGAAAACTTCCTTGATGTCTTTTAGCCAATTGAATGGTGCTTTTTCCAGGCCTGCCCATGGACCAATCAGCATGCACTCCCCCATTCTGAACCCATAAAAACCCCAGACTCAGTGCCACTTAGGGACTTTCTTCCTTCGCCTTGGGGTATGGGCAACCCATCTTGGGTCCCTTCTCCTGTCAAGAGCTGTTCTGTGGCTCAGTAAGACTCTTCTCTACCTTGCTCTCTCTCCAGTTGTCATGTAACACCATTCTTCTTGGATGCAGGACAAGAACCCGGAACCATAGGTGCGAACACAGCTGTAACACTGTAGCCCTTCCACGTAACAGGAAGCAGTGGTAAGGCCAGGCCATCCCAGGAGCCATGGACCTGAGTGGGGCGGTGGGACCAAATGAGCTGTAACACAAACCAGCTAAAACACATTCCTGGCCTGCCTGCCGAGCTGCCGGCAGTGACACCCTCCTATTTGCCAGACTTGGAGAGAAGAGCTGTGACCCTTCTGGGCACCCAAATCTTGGGACTCCCCGAGCCAGAGATACGAAATGGTGTTAACACCTCTTGGGGCTCCACGGTTGCTGGTCTCTCTTAATCTTCGGACACCACTGCATTCCTCTAGTCCAGACAGCGGCGCCCAAGGCAGAAGCCCCTGGAGGCACAGTTGGTCCAGCTACAGTCTCTCTCGCTTGGAGCTTGTGCCAGTGCCTGGAGCTGCCCGACCCACCGCAGAAGCCAGCGCGCCTGGCTGTGAGCAGTGGCCAGACCCTGTGCTCCCTCGCTTACACATCCCTCATCGCTCCATGCTGGGCTCACCCGCGGGGAAGTGTGGGATCTGGGCTGGTAGCATGAACCAAGCACAGCCTGCCAGGCTGAGTGGGTGGAGCTAGCCCAGCTGTCGTGAGCAAAACTCAAGCAGAGGTGCCAGTGGCCAAAGAGGCTTCCATCTGGTAAAGTGGCACTGAAAGAATCCTGTGTAGCTGGGTTACTGCAGCTTATTTTTCACTCAGTGTTTTGTCAAAGGTTGCATTTAAGTGCCTTGTATTAGATTTCCACCTTATGTTGATGGGTCTGTGTGTAGCTTCGTGAATGCTTTCAACACTGTCCCATATCTTTCTCTACTTACTCCTGAGTGGGTGCAGCCTAGAGCATGTAAATGGTCTTTCTGAAACGCAGAGCCAATTTGGATCTCAGGGAGGCTCTTTTAGGCTGTCTTTTTTTTTTCCTGATTCTATTAAATATCTGACTGTTTTGCCATTTTGCACGTATGTTGGAGCTACTAGCCTCCTCTTAAACACTCGCCACCAAGATCTCAATCATTTTTGACAATTCTTTAGGCAGGTAGTTTTCCATACTCTGTTCCAAATAAAACCAGTCTCCATGGGCAGAACTGCTAACTTTTCCATTGTTCATTTCGTTTGATTTGTAAATTCAGATTTGAAAACATTGAAATTAAAGACAATAATGATTTCTAAGTAGAGATTAATCCCTTTACTACCAGAAACCTTTCCCCAAATACATGTCCTGGAGCACATGTAAGGGAAGTTCCCTAATACAGACTAACCAGTAAGGCTTGCCTTATATTAATAATTAAATATAATTATCTAATATTATAGATGCAAATTTATTTAATCCTGGTTCACTTACACAAGTGTTGCTTCAGAAACATTGGACTTTATCAGTTTTCTGTTGTTTCTCCTTTGAATTTGAAACTGACCCAATAGTCCCATAGACTGTTCTTTTGGATAAACATAGGAATTGACCTTGCTGTTCTTAAAGCTTGAAATTGGTATTTGTTTTATCTGAGTTCCTTCCTCAATAAAGAAACTTCAGTCCTCTAAAAAAAAAAAAGTATCAAAGAATTGAAACTCACCAGATCACCACATCCAGATAACGAGACTTTAGACCCCTCACTCATCGTGATTGCTTCCTTGCCCCTTCCTAGTTCCTGTTTTCTTATACACAGTGTTACATTTCTCCCCTGCTATATAAACCCCTGGTTTTAGTGGTTCAGGGAGATGGATTTGAGATTGCGCTCCCATCTCTAGCTGCAGCACCCGATTAAGGCCTTCTTACTTGGCAATACTTGACTGGATTTCTGTGTGGTAAGCAGCAGGGCCTAGACTAAACCTCTGGTGTTTTGGTAACAAATTGAGTTGTTATATAGTAAATGATCCATTAGAAATTAATATTCTTAACACACATTTCTTTGGGATTAAGCTTTATCAGAATACATTTCTTTCATTCAAACTTTATAAGTAATTTTTCAGCTAAAAAATCCACAAATTACAAAGTGTTCAAATAGGTGCCAATCTTCAGAAGAGATAAACATGCTCATTAGTACATATCTTAATAAATTAGGGATTGATCCTTGAAATATGATTATACTTATATGTATCTCTCCCATTCAATCTATTAGCAAATTCTATCTACACAGAATATAGCTCAAATCAGTCTACTTTCCTTCATCCCAGTTGCCTCCACCTAATTCTAAGCCAGTGTCAGTTCTATCCTTGAAACTAGAGTCTCTTTCTACCCTTACTTAGCACCAATAAAACCTTCACTCAGTAGTCAGAGGGAACTTTTTAAAATAAAAATAGAATCCAAAGAAATTGAAATCAATATATCACAGTGATACCTGCATGACCATGGTCATTGCAGCATTATTTACAATAGTCAAAATATGAAATCAAAATGCATGTTCAACAATAGACAAATGGATTAAAAAATGTTTTATAAACCTGATGGAAGGTTTATAAAGTTATTTATAAGTTTATAAAGTTATTTATAAGTTATTTATAAAGTTTATAAGGTTATTCAGCCTTAAAAAAGAAAGAAATTCTGTCATTTTCGACAACGTGGATGAATCTGGAGAACATTATGTTAAGTGAAATAAGTCAGGCATAGAAAGACAAATACAACATGATCTTACTTATGTATGGAGTCTTAAACAATCAGACTCATAGAAGTAGAGTAAAATGTTGGTTACCAGAGGCTGGAGGCAGGAGAAGAAATGGGAAAATGTTTGTCAAAGGGTACAAAGTTTCAGTTAGTCAGGAAGAATACGTTTTTAAGATCTATTGCACAACATGGTGACTATATTAATAATGCATTGTATATTCAAAATTGCTAAGAGATTAAATGTCAAATGTCTCACCACAAAAAATAAGTGAAGTGATGTATATGCTAATTAGCCTTATTTAATCATTCCAGTTTGTATCACATGGTATCCCACAAATACATGCAATTATTCTTTGTCAATTAAAATGCCATCTTGTTTTATTTGTTATTTTTTTCTATTGAGTGTTTTGTATTGTTTTACTTTATTTTACTAATGTGTTCAATAGTCATATGATAAAAATAAAGTCAGGGCTCATCAGATAAAGAAACATTTTCAGGTGGATTAATTATCAAAATTTATACATGAAAACCTGTATTTAAAAGTATAAAATATAGAAACAAACATATACAAATATAGATACAGAAATGTATTACATGTATTTAGATATATATACACATACATAAATATATACATTCAATTCTGTATTTTATGTTACATCTCATGTTTAGGAAGAAACACCTTCCTAGTACTAAAACATTTTCGTCATAAGCAACTAGAACTTCATGTTATCAAAACATGTAATGTTCCCTCTTTGTCCACTCCCACTCCCAATTTTCTTACCTTTCCTATAGAGTATTATATGTACATATTTATATAAATGTTTTTTTGTGCACTGAATATATTGTTTTACCATTTACTTTTTAGCCCTCAACAATTTTCTTGAAATATTTTTTATAAAAGTTTACATAACTACGTTATCTCTTATAATTGATAATTTAAACCCTATATTAATGGCTGCTACTTTATCATTATGTTTTCTGTTTCATGCAATAATAAAATGACGTATGTCAGATAGATTGCAAATTGCTTAATGCATTGTCTAATCTTCTCGTATTCTTTAGTAAGAGAACTTCATTTTTTCAAGGTAGCAATTGACCCAACTAAAAGACAAAATTTTATACTTTGCTGCTAGTTTGGACCATTTAACTAAAAACTGCTAAATAAATATGCCAATTTTATAGTACTTTCAGGAATCATTCTTAAGGAAATAGTCTTTCGTCTTCTTTCTTTCCTTCTATTACCTGCTGGCTGTAATATATATGCAATCACATACAAAAGCAGTAATATGAAGGAACTTGAACCCTCATTAATTGTGGAAATGCAATGCAAGCAAAGACCCAGATGCTGAATAATAGCCTTAAAAGCTACCTGCCTAGACCTTTGTTTTGCATTGGTAAACAATTTTGGCA
Source organism: Pan paniscus (assembly GCF_029289425.2). Classification (NCBI taxonomy): domain Eukaryota; kingdom Metazoa; phylum Chordata; class Mammalia; order Primates; family Hominidae; genus Pan; species Pan paniscus. Next base: position 71,839,269 of record NC_073263.2, read on the forward strand.
AACTGTTACATTTTATGCTTTGGAAGGCAAACTGCAGGCTGGCTAAGGTGGTGTTATTACGTGGAATTGTAAAGGGAGTCACAGGATCACTTTATGATTGCTGCTCGCTGCTTTTGGTAAAATCCTGCAAAATTGTTATGGACTCAATGTAGAAAAAGCCTATCTTTAAGCAGAAATAAGAATCCATTATATTGCAGATTTGTAGGATAAAAGTCAACAGCTTCTGTCCTAGATGAGATGTGTATTTGTGCATGTGTAGAAAGATAGTTGGATGTATAGATAGATAGATATAGATAGATAGATAGATGTATAGATAGATAGATGTATAGACAGACAGACAGACAGACAAAGTTTTCTAGGGCTGATATAACAAATTACCACAAACGTGGTGGCTTGAAACAAAAAATAATAATTATCTCATAGTTAAGGAAGCTAGCAGTTTAAAATAAAAGTGTTAGGGTGAGTACTTGATGGAGACATTGAGGGAGTATCTGTTCCATGTTTCTCTTCTGATTTCTGGTGGCTACTGGCAATCCATGGCATTTATTGGCTTGTAGGTGAAATCACACCACTCTACTTCCATTATCACATAAACTGTTTTTTTCCTTGTGTTTCTCCCTGTCTTCATATGGGCTTCTTAAAAAGATGCCATCATTAGATTTAAGACTCACCCTAATCCAGCATGACCACATCTTAAATTACATCTGCCAAAAATCCTCTATTTCCAAATAAAAGTATTTTCTGAGATTTCCTATGATCATGAATTTTGGAGGGATGCTACTAAGCACAGTAAAGATAGATGATAGATAGATAGCAGGGCCACAGATTTCACAGTAATAGTTTACTGAAATACCATTACTCTGCTGCGAAGAGGCAATTTAGGGTGTTGTTTTTCTATCCAAGCTCATTATTTCAGATGGCCTCAATTTTCAGAGAGGTGCAGATGGGAAATGCGACAGATATAGGAAATGTAAAATACTTTAATCTTAAATAATCTGTTTATATAAGCCCTTTGCCTATGGTTGCTTGCATTTGGGACTGGAAGCAAATAAATCAGAAGTCTACTATATGTACATACCTGTCCTGAAAAAATAGCCAGTGGCAGTTATATCCCTAAAGAAAGTCTAGGTCCTTAAAACTACACCACTAGAAAGTGGTCTAATATAATTGAGCAATCACCAAGAAGGAGAAAGTCTTCATTACTCATCTCGCTAATGGCAATGGAGGACAGGGGAAACAAATTTAGAGAAGACACAGATACAGAACATGGAGGTCAATGGAGAAAGCTGGGTTTATCCTGGCATGAAAACTTCCCAAGGAGCAGAGCTGTAGATATTTATTCCATTTGTTATTTCCAGATCATGGCATTTTGGAATAGAGGTGCATACCTGCAGGGGATAGTCAGGTTCCAATTCCAAAGATAAATTCTGTTTGTCTACTACTTGAGCAGACTTATTCAAAATATAAAACAAGGCAACAAGTAATGTCATGCACAGTTGATGGATGCATTTTAGTGGGTTTCTTGTATTAGATTAAGGAGGGAAGACATTCAGTGTTACGCAAGTGCCCTCATAAGCATGCAACATCTCTAGCTTCCAAAATAGCTAATAATCATTTGAGTATGGTTATTTTCTATGTTAATGATGATGTCCTTAGTGTTATCTATTTACTCAATAAACACACACATGAAACAACCCTGTCAAAGTAGCTGTTAAAAATAAAGATTGCCATTTTCCATGTGAATAATCATGACCTTAGAGTTTTATATATACCCCATTATTTCTGATAATTTTACATCCTAATGTTTAGAGTTATTAAACTGTGACAGATTGTTTGGGGCTAGAATACTACATGCTATGAACTAAATAACAGGTGAGTCTTGCCAGGGCTAATTACAGGAAGCTCTGGTGTCATCAACTAATGCTTCTCTTGGGAAAAAAAATGATTGCTTACACTGTCCATCAATGTTCACTGTTTTATTTTATCTCATATTTATTATAAGTATTAAATATAATATTCTGAATCACATTTATTTTATTTTCAATAGGTTTTTTAAATTAAAAATATGTAAGGGATTATGGGAAGAAAAAGCTAGAAATAACTTGAAAAAAACCTAATTATGTGACAAATATATAAGACTTTGTACACTTAGTGTATAACTGCATTAACAACTCGATGATTATGTATGATTTTTCTCAAAATGTAACTTTGAAGCAGACTGTACTACGTTTTAGTAAAACACTGAGAAAAAATAAGCTAGAATATATAATTTTGATAAATTCTAAAATTTTTTAATTTCTTAAATAATGGATACATTATTGTTATAATTTCTATCTTTAATAAAATAGCTAGTTAAAATTTTATATCACTTGTGCAGAATGCAAGATTAGACATAGTTGCTTTATAGAGGCCACCATAACAACCAAAATGGAAATCAAAACTTACAAATCAGTATGGAAGAGGTCAGGACTGCAGGATGTATTATAAAAGAAAGGTATGAACATATTAAGTTTCATATAAGGAAAAAGGAAAATAAGGAATGTATTGATCAAACTGGTTATGAAAAGCTTTTTTTGTTTTTAGAGTTGTCCGTGGTCACCTTTCAGTCCCATCTTGTGGAACTGGTTACCTGTAATCCACCAGGGACACCTTCAATTAATTAAAATAAATGTATTAAAAATTTACGAAAGTTTTCATATAAAATTAAGTACATCATAGCAAAATCTTTATCATTTTGTCTCCTACATTTTTATTAAAGGAAACCTATATTGATAAGTTAATATAAGCCTATATTGATAAGTTTGAAATCTTCAGAAAACTTTAAGGAATACAAACATCATTTATGAACATTAAAGATCAAAGTACATTTACATGTTGATTTAGAAATGAGCCTCCTGGCTGGGCATGGTGGCTCACGCCTGTAATCTCAACACTTTCAAAGGCCAAGGCAAGTAGATTGCTTGAGGACAGGAGTTCAAGACTAGCCTGGGAAAAATGGTGAAACCCTGTCTCTACAAAAAATGCAAAAATTAGCCAGATATGGTGGTGTGTACCTGTAGCTACTAGGGAGGCTAAGGTGGGAACCTGGGAGGCAGAGGTTGCAATGAGCGGAGATGGTGCCACTGCACTGCAACCTGGGTGACAGAGTGAGACTTTGTCTCAAAAAAGAAAAGAAAGAAGAGATGAGCCTCTTTCAAATGCACCAAGTTCATTCATCTGAAGCTCACTTAGAATTGTAAAAGAATTACTGAAACATCACTCAATACATTTCCTCAGATTTTATACCCTGAAATTATTTCCGTTGACACAAATATAAATGAGTTATTTTTAAAGAAGAATGACAGTTCACTTCTTGTTTCCAGATTCCAAAATAGTAAAAACAAAACTAAATCTTGAACGTGATAGGGAATGCAAAATAAAGTACCTGACTTTGAACAACAGGAGATACTGACAGTATAGGAAACAAGCATTTTTTTTTTTTTTTTTTTTTTTTGAGACACAGTCTTTTTCTGTTCCCCAGGCTGGAGTGCAATAGCACAACGGCTCACTGCAACCTCCACCTCCTAGGCTCAAGCAATTCTCCCTGCTCAGCCTCCCGAGTAGCTGGGATTACAGGCATGCACCACCATGCTTGGCTAGTTTTTGTATTTTTAGTAGAGATGGGTTTTTGCCATGTTGGCCAGGCTGGTCTCGAACTCCTGACCTCAGGTGATCTGCCTGCCACAGCCTCCCAAAGTGCTGGGATTATAGGTGTAAGCCACCGTGCTTGGCCTGATTTTTTTTTTAATTGAAAACAAAAAGAAACCTGAATTATCACTGTTTTATGAATTAAGTTGGTGCTCATATTTCTCAATTGTATTTTCAGTTTTTGAATACAATCTGTAAATATAAGTTAGGTAATGCTATTCTATTACAGTAAGTTATAATGTATCTATATGAGACCGACAGTGTTTAGGTTCATAAAGTCTAAGCAATTTTTTTTAACTTTTATCATATTAATTTTCTAATTACAAAAGCAGTAATTATAGAGTATAACATATATACCAAATACATAGTGTAGTTAGTTAATATTATTTAATAGTTAACTTACATATTTAATATAGATTGAAAGTTATCTGAAAATAATTTACATCTTAAAATAATTCAATAGATCTTGATCTTACAGTAGCTTGAAAGAATTTGTATCAAATACACTTCAGTAAATAATATTTCAAAAGTCCTGCGATCTCCCAGTGAAAAATTATTCAAGGTAATGCATACATATCTTTCTCATCCAAATGTGCAAAGTCGTTCAATATGAACACGTGAATAACAGCATTTGAAAAATATAAGGATATGTGAAGCTATTATATGTATATATGTAGATGATACTTCTTAGTCTCGTGTGGAGTCTTTCAGAACGTTCCTAATATATTTAAAACTTTAATTTTATGATTCTGAAAAGAAAAATGAAATCAATTTATTTTAAAACCAATTAAGTGAAGTTTGTTCAGTTTTATTTTGTTGAAAACTGTAGTTTCTAATGATTTTGAAATGTTCTGAATAGCTTTTAAAAACACATTTATTAACATAGGTATGTCCATATATGATGTATGTAATATGGACATGTGTATTTTCACAGATATATTATCTCATTGAAAATTTATATATAGACATAACACTGATTTATTGTGTTCCTCGTAAAATTTAAAAACTCTGCTTTTTTCTTTTTTTTATAATTTTTAAATATATGGTGCATACAAAACGTTTTATTTATAAACTATTGGCATAATTATAAAATAAACTCTTGACCCATTATCCAACTTAAGTGCTAGACAACCAAGAATACTTTGCATCTACCCCTATGCTCCTACTTTAAAGTAGGAGCATACTTTCCCTCGCCTCCCCTGACAAGTAAGCATTATTTTAAAATTCATTGTATCAGTCAGCTTTCCTTGAGTAAGAAATCAGCACAACATTTAATGGCAAATATTAAGCATTTATTTCTTACTCATAATTCTGTGGAGGGGATGATGTGGCTCTGACTTAATCTAAAGTCTAGGTTAGGTCTCTTCCATACTTGTCATTTCTAGGGCTTTTGGAAAATGTCAGAAGGAAAAATGCAAAATAGCACACTGGCATTCCTGCCCACAATCCCATTGGCCAAACAAGTTCTATGGCCAAAGCCAATGTCACAGGCATATGCCACGGAGATAGTGTCTGAGGGGAGGTGAATATTTGTTGAAAAACAATCTAATCTATTACAACTGTGCTTATCATTTATTTTGATTTTCTTTTCCAAATTGTGAGCGTTTGCTTATGGCATTAAATTTCAAAAGAAGAGAAAACCTCTCAGTTTTTTTGGTATGTTAAGCCAGAGGAGTCAATTTTACATTTCTAATTATTAATTTATTTAATATTTATTAAGTAGCACATACTATGTTCCAGGCATACTTCCATTTTTCTCCTCCCAAGAAGTTTCATCATTTAAGATTTCATTCTATCGCTTTCAGATTTCCATTCTGAATATAAATAACTTAAAGGAAATTGCTATTTCTATGTGCCATAGCTGGTTGAAATTTTTATGCTTACTTGATAGTAATAAGCATGAACATGTTGAAATATACAGTCAGGAAAGATGATGTTCAGTGAATTGTAACACATTTAAAATATTTCAATGAAATTAAGATTGCAATAATTTGCAAAGAAAAACTCCATTAAAATGATTGGATTAATTTGTCAGTAGAATGTTTATTTCTCCAAGAGAGCTTTCAAACATCAGCAATATAATTTTTACCAGTTTCTTTTTTTGTAAAATGAAGTTTAAAGATGGTAGATTCTTTTTCTTACTTTGTGCTATTTAAAATGGAAAAAATTTTGTTTTGTTTTGTTTTGAGAAAAGCATGAGAGTAAGTAGGGCCCCTCTTTTTGTACAGAACTTTTAAGTTTTCAGGAAACTTCTACAGAGATAAATTTCTCATGGTATTAGATATCTTAATGTGTCCAAATTTAGACATTTTTACTAATTATACACTAAGATCTGAGAAACCTAATTCTAACTGCTCTTTGTCTTTGTCTAATAAAGAATACTCAATAAGATTTATAAAGAATCACCCATGTGTTATTGTATATCAGTTCCATATCTAATAGAAAAGGATTCTTAAATCCCACATTGCAATGCCACGAAACAATTTTTAAGCACGTTTCTTTTAGCAGCCTAGATCTCACAATAGTCTATGTAACTTATTTGAAAAACATAGACCAGTTAGGTCTCCTTGACATTATCATTATAAACATCTAAAATGGAAAATGAAGTGAGAAAGTCCAGTTATTGCAAATCAGTAAAGCTGTACATATACCATTAATTTATGACTGTCTAAGGACAATGATAGGACCAGAGGCGTAATGCACACATCTTTTTTATCCATGTAACTTTCATAGCCTCTTTTGGGGTGCTACTGTTCACAAAATCTTTGATATAAAAACAGGGAAAACAAACTTGGCTTAATAACTTCTATAATATTTAGGTCATATCACTATTCCTTGTTGGCAAAATTTGGTATTGGGCAATACTTTTAGTTAAGCATTTAGTTAGGAGTCTTTTAAATCTTCTCTCTCCACTCCATTCCCTGACCATTGGGCTAGAGAAGCAAAACTTTTAACACCCTAATAAAAGAAAGAAGATGGATGAGACAGAAAGAGGAGAGAGAGAGAAAGTTTCCCCAAAGCCTAGCTAACAAAAATGTACTATAGCAATTATGACATTATTAATGAAAGAGATTTTTTTAAATCAACAATGGTGAGAAAATAAATAATTTTATGAAGTTGGAATAATCTTTGTGATTCTTATAAAATATATCTGTTGCATTATTACATATTGCCATTGGAATATTCAATATTTTTCTAAGGTGAAATTAATACTTCCAATTACAAAAGAACCTTCAGAAATTCTGCATAATTATATGTTCTTTAAAGCCAGACACAGGGGGAACAGCTAGAGAAAAATCCGTGCAGGCTTTAAAACATACTTATTTCCAACAAAAGGTAAGATTTGAAGAATGTGTAGAGGAAAGAACAGATATAATTTCCATGTATTTCTGAATCACTGGTTTTTAAAAAATATTTTAACAATCAAATTCATTCCTGTGGGAAAATGAAACAAATATCAATATAAGTCATTTGAATTCTTTGCCATATTAGATTGCTACACTTCCTATTGAGATAATCTATGACTTGTCATGGAATTAACTATATCAGGTTAATTAGAAAAATGCAAGTGACCTGTATCAAAAATTACTTCTTATTGAAAGAATTTGTAAAACCAGTATGATGTGGTGCAGTCACATGCAAATTTCATAGCCTAAAGCCAGACATGCTCAATTACATCGTCATTAACAAGTCAAAGTCACTTAACTTCATATTCTGTTAATTTTTTGTATGTTGATAACATATGATCATATGATGTAAACCAAATAACAAATAAGAATGCAATTAAAATTGTAAAATTAATACACAATTACCATTATTAGCATACTTAAATGAATTATGGTTAAACCATAATGGGAGCTGTAGTCAATTTTAGTTGTATATTATGCCTATTTTGTATCATGGCAGGCTTTTAAAAAAACAAGGTGTATAGAAATATCCAGAGAGGTTATATCTTTAATGTACTGCCTCTGAAAAATTTCCACGGAAAAACCTACTCCTAGAGGTGGAAGATTCTCTATTTTTAGAACTTTGGAGGAGATAAAATGGTTCCTCTATTTTAGTGCTGTTTCTGTTGTCAGAAATGTCTTAGAACTCTGCTCATTTCAACTGCAAAAGAAAAGGTCAGAAAGGAATTCCCCAGTAACTCACTTCCACTGCTACCTTTCCAAGCAATAACAATGAAACATAAATAGCAACAGGTAGAAGGGGTTTAACATGGAGATTCACAGAGGCAACATTTAATAAGTAAATTATGCTGAAACAAAATTCAGAAGAACTCTACAATTATGTTCAATCTGGTGCCCATGTATTTCACTGTTCAGATAGCAGACTGTCGTTTTGAAAAACCGAATGGGAGGAATCTAAGCTACTAGGCATTTTGCCTAATTTTTCTTCAGCTCTCCCTCCTTTCCTTTAAGCCTTAGACACATGACCACAGAGTCCAGACATGGGGTATATTGAGCTGTAGGTTACAGTATTTGGAATGTGAGGAGCTGGAGGTAACTTGAAAAATTTTAATGCTAAGCAGCTGCTAGAGGCTATTAGAAGTATATTGGTGATGATCCAGATATAAATGATTTTAATAAAAAAGATTGTGAAGTACAAAATGCCAACCAATTTCCCAGAGCACTGCACTGAAAAATGATGGACCTAGAGAAACATTTGGTTAAGTCCCCAGTAGCCAAAAAAGGCTTTTGAAAAAACTGGACGTTTGAAAAGACCATAGATGATGAATCCATCACATAAAAGTCAAAGACTCTAAGAGTACTTAGGAAATAATGAATGTGCTATCTCTGATAGATTATGTAATGATTTAAAAAATATATAAAGGTAAAGTAGGCATACTGAAACAATGACCAGAATGCTTATAGAAGATAAAAGAAAGGTTGGGGCTAGCTGCAGGAAAGTGGAACCCTTCTCAAAGAAAAGGGATTTTTTTTTTAATTTGGACGGCTACAATATAAGAATAACTTAGCTTAAGAAATGATAATGTCTTAATGATAAACTTAGCTTTTTAATGAAAAAAGTTAATATGCTGCCATTATTTTAATAATATATTAAATTATATCATATAATCATAATACAATAATCTGTCATATTATTCAATTTTAACAACATATTTATAAATATAATAAAATTTCATATTTATATATTTATAAATACAGTGTATTAAATATTAATCAAATATATTTATATGTTTATATATTATATATATTTTATTAAATGTTAATCAACAATCATATTGATAATTATTATAGCCAGTTATTTTAAAGCTTCAATTACAAGTGAGATTATTATATTGGACTCCAGAAAATATATTTATAACACAGTAGGATATATATGTTATTTCTAAACAGAGTAGGATATATACATATACACGTATATGTGTGTATATATATATATGTAATAAATGCTGCTTGATTTTGTTTCAATTTTTTGAAAATAATATTTCACATTGATATTTTAAATAAATATATGCCTGAATTAAAGTAAGAATACCTCAAATAACTTTTTAAAGCTATGACACTGAATACACAACTTAAACTTGACTAAAATTCAGTGAGATAAATGGGTTGATCCAATAAATCAGACTATTTGAGTTTTAATTACTGCTTTCCCACCCCTCACCTCCATCTAAGCTCGAGCATCTTATTTAATCTGTCATATCTCCTGAGTACATGTGGATAATCATAGTACCTACATGATAGATTGGTGAGCATTTTTAGCACAATGCCTGGCACTGGGTAGGGTTTCAATATTTTATAATATTTCCAAACAGGAACTGTAGCTATAGTACTAAATTATGAATACAATGTATAGAAAACCATTAAGTAGTAAATAGTCCTTCAGACCACATGTAAAACCAGATGATTCACTGTGATAATTCATTGCAAAAGCAACTTGTCATTTCAGATGAAGTGATTGGTATGAAACTGAATTAATCATTCTAAAATTTGGGATAGTCACACTGTAAAAGTGAACTCTGCACATTATGGTTACCTTTCAGGAAAATCAGATTATTTTCCCACAAGCTTTTATTTTTAACTATTTATTTATTTTACCAGCTTTATAAGATGTAATAAACAAAAATTGTATATATTTAAGGTGTGCAATGTAATGTTTAGAAACATATACATTATAGAATGAATGTCACTCAAATTTACTCTAAATTGTACTCTTCATTAATTTAAATTTGTTAATGTTACAGATAATTTTCATGATGTTTCTCCTGGACAAATTGATGTTTCTCATTGTGAAAGCAGAAATATCTAACTTTAAATGTTAAACAATAAACACCAATTAAGTATTAATTTACTTTTTCTCAAAAAGGAACTTAACCTGTTGATGGGAGAAATTATCTATTTGGTTAAAATCATTGTAAAATAGAGGAGGTTTTTGGTGCCAAAGTATTCATTTCTTATGTACACTCTAAATATAAAACTGGTACCAGCAGTAATTATGAAAAGAGAATTAAATTGCAGGGTGCCATATGTAGTGACTTTTATAGTTGCATTCATATTGATTACATGTAATTTTTATAGCAGACCTCTTTTAACTTTATAAAAGAATATGGCAATTAGATGCTTTTACTTTACTACGTGATATATGATCCAACAGAAGTGCTGTAGAAAAGCTGTCTGAATTTAAATATGTATTTTCACTACATTTAAAAATACCCTGCTTGGTATTTTAAGTATTGTAGAACAGATAGTGTAACATTGCTATTAGTTTTCATAATCATGTCTTATTTTGTAGAAAAAAAAACAATGAATTACAAACTTAAAGTTATGTTATTAAGGAATGCTTTCCATAGAACGTCTGATATACTTATTACTAATATTGAACTTTTAAAAATGACATCTGTATTAATGAAGATTGGCATTACAAGCTTCGTAATAAAAGGAGATCTTTGTACCTCTATAAATCACATATATTTCTTTCTCTTTACTGCTTACTCTCTTGATATTTTATGTGACAGCCATAGATATATACAATATCCTAATTGAGAGAGAGTCCATTTTTAACTAAAAAATGTATATGTAAAAGATGCTTTTAAATAACAAATTTAAACTTTTGGTTCTACTTTCTATGAAATTTTCAAGTTACTTTATATGTAAAATCATATTATAGATGATGACTTTATTTTATTCTACATAGAAATCAAATATGTCAATCATGAAGAATAAAATAAACATTCCCACTCTGATGTTCACATTTGAAAACGAAGATTTTAGTTTTTTCATTCATGTTCCATTGGCTAACATGTGTTCCAGAAATTTGATGGTACAAACTTAAAAGATGGCAGAAACACCTCTGAAAGCTACATGACTAACTTCACAAATTATAATGGTTGAACATTTAAAATAATTCAATTCTTCTTCAGTCACAGCAAAATACATCTCCATGGTATTTCTTTAACATAAAAGCAATTTATTCTAAACAATTTCTTTTTGGAACCTGAAACTTGCTATAAGAGGGATTTTGACAAAAAGCATCTCTATAAAGATATCATCCTAAAAAGAATTAAATGAACTGCACCACCAGCAGCTATGGAACAACACACAGCTAATTGGGCCACATAAGAATTAAACCTCTGATGCTGACCACAGCAGCACATAGACAAAGAACAAAGATTCCCTCAGATGCTTGAACTCAGGACATACTGATGATGAGCTATACTTACTGCCTTCCCCTGCTAAGGCAACACTAGTCTGTTTCTTTCACAGATTTAATAGAAAATTTTGGCATGTGATACAGATTTGGACAGAGTACTTTTAATTCTTATCCCACTAAAAATCGGAAGTGGCATCATACTGCTGCCAAAGATGAACACAGGAACTTGCAAAAAGATGACATAGGAGGGAAGATTATGTTTGTGGAATACTGGAAGGAATAAATTGAGTATCTATGTCTTATTCCCACTTTTGCTACCATCTAACTATGTAATTCATGGACCATGATTGTTCCCTAAAATAATATTGTTTAACTCACATTCATTAATATTTCTCCAAAATTTCCCATTCTCTAACCCTTATCCAAGTCGTGTATTAATATATTATCAACTACACGCATGTAAAAAGCTAATTTCTTAAGTACAAGCAATCATTAAATATGGGTACAAGTGACAATTGTGGAGAATTATTCCAAATGTAGAATATTTGTATCGACAAAACATATAAATACATGAACATATTCATAGGTTGGCACTCAAAACTAAATATTCACAGATTTAAATATTGCTTAGTAAGTTAAAGGGGATAATAATGTCTATAAGATTTACTGTGAGATTAAAATGAGCTAAGGTAAAAAATGTTGCACAAACTTAAACCACAATTTAATAATATAAATATGATCATTTCTTATTGAAGTAGCCTTTAAACTCTCTGCATTTATGTTTTACCAAAAATATTGCTTCTACTCTAGTTTCAATTTATGATGTTGGTAACAAAGCACACAGAAACAGCAGCAGCAAGAACAACAATAAAAGTTTACTTTGCTTGTGAATAACCCAAGGGAGAAGTAGAACACATCTAAGGGGTAGACTGTTACTAGAACTTCTTCTTCTTCCATGTTGATTTATTCATTTAACAAATGCTATAGATCACCTGCACCATAATAGCTTCAAAGGAAAAAGTATGAATACGAGTGAGAATCTACTTCATTCTTGGAATTTAAGGCCAATTAAGAAGACAGACATTGAATAAGTAATTTTAAGCATGAAGATTCATGGCCTCCACTGATAGCTAATTGTAGGATCATAGGAAACTGCTGCACAATTGGAAATTGGTGTAAATAGGTTTTAGTACTGACAGACATCATTGGCTAGCTAAGGACGAGAATATTAGTTGACAATAAAGGTTCATTGTAAAGAGGGAAGACACAGATTAGGATAGGTTGCTGCTTCACAGATAATAAAAGTCAGAATTACTAAAGAAGTAATTGCAGGAAATATTTATGAGAATTTGTTCCACATATCCAGAGGAGCCCCTGAAAATATTCTGGAAGAACCCCAGAAGACCGGTTATTCTAAAGTATCCTACGCATATAACCTTTGTGGGATGCAATGGTGTTAACTACTACAACATATATATTCCCTAGAGCGTTAGTTTGTGCTGCTGTAACATAATAGCACAGACTGGGTAATTAAAAAAGAACAGATATTTATTTCTCCCAGTTCTGGTGGTCTGGAAGTCCAAGATTAGGTGCTGGCAAGTTGATTGGTGAAGACCAGGTCTCTGCTTCCAAGATGACACTTTGAAGATTGCATTCTCAAGAGGGAAGGAATGCTATGGCCTCATGTAACAGAAGGTGGAAGAACAAAACAGTGTGAACTCCCCTCAACAAGTCTTTTTATAAGAGTATCTAATCCCACCAATTACCTTGAGACCACTCCTCCCAATATCATTGCATTGGGAATTAAATTTTAAAATGGATTTTGGAGGGGACAAAAACATTCAAACCTTTTCACCTGGGAATGAGGGGATCATATTTATAACTAGTGTAAGGCCTAAAAGGCTTCAATCAGGTGAAAAAATAATGTCTGGTTTCTAATGGAGACCCATTGGTGATTTCTCTATTCTCAAAAAAATAGAAGAGATTGTCTGCAGGAGAGGAAGGTGGAATCATTATTTCTCTTTTTGATTACACTACTTTACATAACACAAATATATTTTAGGCCAGGATAGGGAATGGAACTGTTCCCGAAATCCTGATTTAAGCTATAACTAAAGTTTAAATAGTCCTGACTTAAACTGTAACTCTGAAGAGATTGTTAAGCATTTGACACTCATTTATGACTTAGAACTTAAAAGGATAAAAGTTTCAATATATGATGGTACATTCCCTCATGTTGAAAGTGACAAAAGTTACAAAAGTTTTCATTCAGATTTTGCCCAAGGTCATGCAGCTACCTCATCAGTCTAGTACAGGCATCTGAACTCAGTACAGGGCTATTATTTCATAACATTAAATCTTACTAATAGCTTCCATTGAACCTATTTCTCAGTAATAATTTCAGAAAATTCATTTTTCAGACATCTATGGAAAATTACCTGCAAATAAGCAAAACTTAGCACAGACTATGAAATTATTAAAACATTTTAATTTGTCTAAGGGCATAAATCATAACATTAAAACAATCAAAAGAAAATTGCCTGTAATTCTAAATTTAATAGTAAAATTACATTTACCATAATAGTGTCTAACGCCATTTTATCTAGCTAAAAATACCTCAAATCAAACAACTAAGGATACTTATAATGACATTTTTTCTCTCACTATTGTAATATCTGCTTGTTTTACAATGGCAAAACCCACATTCTTTACATAATTTTATCTGTACATATGAGAGCTCAGTAGATTATTAATTCTTTTTTATTCTGACTTACTACTTAATGCCAGAGTCAGATTAGCAAAAACCAATGTTCACTCTAGGCTTGATAGGAAATATTTTAAGATATAATTGATGTTAGATAATATTTTAATATCGGCATGATGCTATTTATTAAAATGCATGTTTCAAACCAATTAAAAATAAAATCTGATGCTTGAATACCATCATACGTATTGTCATTATAATATAAATTGGTAAAATATTTTAACACTTTGTAAAGGTCTGTAACAAAATCCTTTCCATCTATGAATACCATGAATTATTTTCATGCCCATTCATTTTCATATTTAAATTGAAAGTACTTACAATTAAACTTATTGGAATTTTACTCTAAATGCTTTTTTCATCATGCAGATATTACAGCAGTAGGAAAACTGTGATTAGAATGCCTCCAATAGCTCTCTTTTGCTGTAAGTTCACACACACAAACATGCATATACACACATACTATTTTTAGTAAGACATATGCAGAAGAAAGCAAGAGTCAGAGACAGAATAAAATGTATCTAAAGGAGCCATATTCTTGTCATATTAGAGCATTAGTAAAAATTAAAATATCATCTGAGATGTGATTTTCCTGTGTCACCAAGCTTTTAAATTTCAGTGATATCAAGTGCATTATCCCAGTGATATTTTGCCATATTTGTGGGATGAGTTTTCATCTGATTGACTTTTAAGATTCATTGGAAGCAAACAACACTCCAAATTACTAAAAAACTGTCTCCATAAATATTTTTCTGTCCATACTTTATTTATATAAGCCAGTACTCTCCAGTAGAGCTATGGTTTTTCATTTATGTTCATTCTGATTGGTCTGTGTCCATTATTAAGGTTCTCTGCATCCTAGTTGTAAAATATTTTCAATATAATCCTGAATGTACAATATAAAATGGTTAAATTTAAGACTTAAATATTTATACTCTTAACCACTGAAATATTGTGAGACAATTACACAATGGTCACTGTTTTAAATACCTATTTGAAGCTAATTTCTAACCAACTCTCTTTTATATGACATAGTATACAGCTTCAAAGGAAATATTTTAGTCAATTATTTCTCCTCTGCAAAGAGACTCTACATCTAATTTGTCAAAACATGACTTTTGTTCTTTCTAGTTGTATCATCAGTATATGGAAACACTAAGGTAAAATTTGGATTAATTTTAAAATAGCTCATCTCATGAAGCAATAGTTTAAGAAAAATAATATATTTAGACATATTATTCATAGATCAGAATTGTTCTTTCAGTTCAATCTGCTGAATCTTGCCTTATCGTTTTAACCCTTGAATATAATTTTATGCTGTAAGTTTTCCGGATTATTTTCAATATGATAATGAAGTGCCATTAATCATAACAGTCACTCAAAAATGGGCTGATAGTCAAAGTATTTGACTGACTATTCACACTCCCTAGGCCCACTCCATAGGCATCTAGTGTTGTTGAAAGACCTTCTCAAAAGTAGACTGAAAACCATGTCAACTCTTTCTCCATCTCCCCCTCTTGATCTATGCATTTGGAAAGGAAGATTGGTAATTAAATGGCTGTCCCAAGAAGGTATTTTCTCCTCTTGATTGCTTCCGGGTTAATTATGAAGGAAAAAGGGGTGAAGGATTACATGGGTATTTAGAAAATTCAAGATCCTGTCCTGACCATTTTGGGGCAAGTTAATCCTTCTTTCCCTTTATAGCAACCTCACGCCAACCTGGTTTGACATAGCTCTAGGTTTCAGCATGACCCAATAGGGACTTAGAGGATTCAAACTTAATTCTTGATCTGCAATCTCGATTATCTTATTGGGCTGACACAGTCCTAATAAAAAGGTGTCAATGACTAAATTGAGTTGATCACAAATCCTACTACTCTACTGTGTGAAATGTGGGTTAAATTGAACTAGTTTCTTTAAGTTTGGTACAATATGCTTTTAACCCTCCTGCACCTGACCCTTGCCAAATTAAAGTTCTGGGTCCAAGTGAAAGTGATTTAAAAAAAATGTTGTCTTTCCTATAATGGGAACTTGACAACTGGGAATGCAATACCAAAAAACTAGAAGAAGTATGAAGGTTGATATTTGTCTTTTTAGAAGAGTTCTGAAGCCTTTTTAAAGAAAAAAATGTAGTAGCTCTCCCCAAATGTTGCAAAAACACAAAAACCTTGAGTTTAATAAACTGCTTTTTTGTCCCTGGCCAGACAGCTTTAACCATGATTGACTGCCACTCCCCTCATCCCTAACTAAAGTTGATCAGAAATAGCTGGTGTGAACCCCAGATCCTGTTCTTCCAGCAAAAAGTACTTCTAACTACCTTTGTATATTTTCAAGGTTTCATTCCAGAAGACATCACTTAGACATTCTGTAAGACAGAAGAATGCCATCAAGTTGGCAGCATGCACTAACAGCACAGATTGTACTGTCTGCCTTTATGCAGCTCCTTCAAAACAAGACTAGAATCATTTATTCAAGCTGAACTTTAATCCCCAAAGTCTACCAACTACCAATCCGAACCAGCTGGGAATTCATGTTGGAGGTAATGTCAACCTATGCACCTCAATTAATGTAGTTCAATACTTGGTGATCCCCAGTGATTTTAACACTGTATTTTCTGGGCTACCATGTGTACCTTTAACAATGTACTTCTATTATGGAAGGAAGACATTAACTACCTCCTAAAAATACAATGACTTGTACATTAGAGGAGTCCAAGAGACATTTTCAAGTGTTTAAGTAAACATCACCAGTAAATCATGTAAACCTCAGATGACTACAGAGATTTCTCCAACAAAAGGCTACCCTTGGTAATCCATGGGAACTTACTGGAAGAATAACTGACTCGTTATTTACATATATACCTTTGGCAACTTTTCCTATAATTGGATTCATGCAAATAAAAGAGATGTTTTAAAATTTGTCCCTGACCCTACTTGAGGTAAGCGTTGATACTACTTCAGTCATGGAGGTCATTTTTGTCAACTTTAACTCACTGGCCAGGGTTGTTATGGATTATGGAATCATCCTAGTTTTTAATTCTTGTGAGTCAAGTTATAGTCTTTAAAGTTGTTAATTCCCACTCTAAGGAGACTAGTGCTTGGGAGAAGTGGAAACGTCAATACGGAAACTGAGGGAGAGAGCTACCTGGATATCTAAGGTAGATTCTAGAGGTGTGCTGATTTTAATCTAAGACCTGGGGAAGCAAGGTTAAGGTCAATGCTGCAGGATGGCTTCATCCTGCTGTTTGGTGTCATGTTTACAGTCGTTTTAAACTCTGCATGAGACAAATATAATGGTTTTGTCCCAGGCTTTGTAAGTCAACCAGAGTGGCTAACACACTGACATACTTCTGTGAATATTCACTGGAAGCCAAGATGCTCTAGAAATATTGTTGGGAGATAATTTGGTTTAATTTCTTTCTTGTGAATAAGAAATATACTTCCTTTTTTTCAGGACTGCTTTCCATGATGGCTTTACACCAACAGCCTTGGAAAATAGTGACATTTTATTGTAATAGAGTTAATAGTCTGCTTAGTTACAGCCTTAGAAGTTAGATACTGGAGCAAAGGGCAGATGTACTTATTGTTCATTATAAGCTATTTAAGTTTCCTAAGTCCATGTTTTCTTTAACACTATTTAGTATGTGTGCAAGTGTCATCTAGCCCCTTTTGCATCCTCCAGTGAGGACTGAAGTTCAGAGAATGAGCACAAAAATATTGATTGGCTACTACTAACATGTCCCTCATGTTTGAACCATGGGTCTAATGTCTTCAACCAATATTCATGAAGCTGTGTTAGATTAACTTGTCTGTCTCTAAGTCAGTTTAAACTTCAGAACTCTCAGTTTTTAATAGTATACAAATATCCTATAAAATTTATATTATTAATCAGAATGCTCTGTTATTTTTGTAATATATACTGGATTTGAATTTGCTTCTATGTCTACTATGTTTTGACCAAATCTGCTATTAGATTCAGTAACGGCCTTATTTGCCATCTTGCTCTTCTGGAATTACTCCCCTAGCTTCTCATATAATTATGTAAATCCAAATTACTATAAGAAATCTTTTATCTCATAGTACTCATGTGAATTTGCTTTCTATCTGATACACTAATTGTACATTACCCAACATCTTCCTACTTGCTGAGTTTCCTCAGATATCAGGCTGCAGTATATTCAGAATAAAGGGTTTCCTTATCCTAGGCTTGTGAAATAACCATAACAGTACATTAACCAATGATGAGAATATCACTCTCCTTGACTATAATTGGTGTAGGTGTAGACATATGGCTATATTATTTTTGATAATGTATAAAGTTTTTGATATTATTAGGAAATGTAATTTTCCATAATAAAAAAGGAAGATAGAAGAGGAAAAAGTACTATCTTTCTTCATGTTTTTCAACAAAATTCAATGAACATATAATGCATCAATCTTGTGTAGCCTTCTTGTGAAGATGAGCATATAAGCTTGAGAACAAAAACAAATACAATAGAGATGTCTAAGAAAAAGAATCAAAAATCCTAAGTCTTCATGATGTTTTTGAGCTGCCATACCAATTCTGGACTATTATCCTTCTGGGAATCTGGTTATGTACATATAAATATATATATTTATATTTAAAATAAATTGTTTAGGTCTCATTTAGTTGGTGGATTAGTTCATCCTCATACCATTATAAGGATATACCTGAAACTGGGTAATTTATGAAGCAAAGAGATTTAATTGACTCACAGCTCAACAGGCTGTACAGGAAGCATGGCTTGGGAGGCCTCCGGAAACTTGCAATCATGGCAGAAGGCAAAGGGGAAGACAGCACATTCAACATGGCCTGAGCAGGAGGAGATGTGGGAGGTGCTACACAATTTATAACAAACATATCTCGTGAGAACTCTATTATGAGAAGAGCAAGGGTGAAGTCCGCCCCCACAATTCAATCGCCTCCTGCCAGACCTTTGCTCCAACACTGGGAATTAAAATTCAACATAAGAATTTGTTGGGTACACGGAGCCAAACCATATCAGTTGGCTAGTCTGTTACTTAGAGATTAAAATGCCCTGATATGAACAATATAAAGAAATAAGATATCATTATTAATTGTGGCAATTTGTTCAACTTACATGATTTTACAGAGACCTAATCTGTCTTCCCAACATTTTACTTCTGTTTATGCAAATGAATGTTGCGTGTGTTTGTGTGTGTGTGTGTGTGTGTGTGGACATATACATATCATAATGAATTGTAGTGTTATATCAGCCTACCTGTTCATGTATCTCTCTATCATCTTTGGTATAAAGCTTTACATCACTCCTGTGATACTTAAAACCTAAGAACTTTAGTTACAATTAAATCTTATTAAAAATGTGTACCATTAGCAGTTTTTTAAGTAATATATAATTCAATGTCAGCATGAACTTTATTACAATTGAGTTTTGTATTTATGTTGGGTGTAATCTAATTTTATACCATAAATAAATTTGTAAACAGTGTGTGCAACAATCACCTACATTACTATGTAACTAAAAATAGCTTGTGAAGTATGCTGTCATGGTATAGAATACATGGTCGTAATTAGTCACTATAATACAAGAGTCATAAGGTACAAATAAGTCTTAAAAGTATTCTTAAAGCTTTTGATCGATCTACTAATTACCATATGTAAATTTAATGTCATAAGTTAAAACATATTCATTTTTATTTCTAAATTTTTTATTTCCAGTTTCTGGATCATTGCATGACATCATAATTTTAGCCAATGATAAAACATTCATCCCTTATAGTAAATAAATTTTTGTTTAGATTGAATTTACTACTGCAGAATGTAAACTGCAAACTCTGTTTTGACTTCATGGCTTATTTAGTAATGTGCTTAAAAGGTTGCAGTGTTACTTCATTTTTTAGACTGCACACACAAATGTTTATTAATAATTTTATTGTTGTAAATCTAAATGTAATTCTCTGCCTCACTGTGATGATTCTTGATTTTTTTACTGAGACAAATTAATTGATTAAGTATTATAGAAAAGTCATTTCAGTAAAGCGCAAGCATTGCAAATATTGTATTATTCTATTTTTATATACTGTCTAAGAAAGATGAAGGTGCTGCCAAAGTGGCAGCAATTATGCAACTGAATCTGTTAAATTTTGCTTAGCAATAAACATTACTCTTCACAAATTCACCTAATAAGAAACCAGATGGTTTTCTCTGCCATTTACATAAAAACTGCTTATTTACAAATCCTTGGGAATACTTTTTTTAATTATTAAACTATTTTTGACAGCTACATGTTTACAGAAAAATTGAATAGAAAATACGTAGCTCCCATATACCTGCTCAGATTATTCTCTCCTTGTATCCTCTGTTAACATCTTGCATTAATGTGGCACATTTGTTGATATAATATTGATACAAAACTATTAACTAAATTCAATATTTGAGTTTCTTCTTTGTAGCATGATGTACAGGAAGTCACCAGTTTTAGGAGAACAGACTTTTAGGGGTTTAAAATAATCCATTACATTCCACATTAAAATCTTGTATGAAGGACCTTATATGGTTTCTCTCAGCTATCTTATTTTTTCTCAGTGCATCTGAATAGTCACTATAACTGAGAGAAGTAAGGCTTACAGCGTCAATATGGAGCATCACTTGTGGTACTTGTGAAGTATGATTTCAGAAGCAAACATCCAAGAACATCTTGGAAATATATTTCACATGTGTTGTGATTACGCCAAATTAAGTAATCCAGCTCCTTAGCTAGTAAAGACTCAGGTTTCAGATTCTCAGCAGGGCTCCTACTGGTTGGCTCCTGCTCTCAAACCAGTCTTATAATCATGAGAAACCTGGCCAGTGCCATTTCTGTCTTCCAAGTATTGATCCCCTCTTGATTCTGTCTGCTTTTGCTCACTGCCCAGTGTCTTCAGGTTGTTGTTGTTTTTAAAAATAGTTGTTAGTTTTTTTTCAGGAAGAAAAAGAAAAAAAGGAAGAAATACAATTTACCCCTCCTTACTTGAAGTGAAACCCCATATTGATAATTCTACTAGATACTTCCATTATGACTAGTGGGTAATGTCATCTCAACCCATGAGGTGACGGTGGTGTTGCTGTTTACTGTGGAATACAGTGCTGCTTCTGCTTTACACCATATCACCCATTGGAAACTCCTATCACCCTTGCTGATATGTTTAAATCATTAAAATGATAAAATTTTGCTGTGCTGAATGCTGTAATTGATGATAATCTTTCTGTCTTCACTTATGTTAAAATCAATTAAGAGAGAATGCCAAGAAACTTATTTTCCTCTCCAAGTTTGGAGAGGAAACCATCTTTAAATAAAAAATGACCATGATTGCGTGTATTTACTGGGGGGATAAACTCATGAAAGATGAGATTCATAAAAACTCTGAATTACAGAAACCATGCTAAATTTAATATCACCATTTCCTCCAAAAACATGGGGCTTTATTATTCAGGAAAGCTTTTGTGTCAGCCCTGTTTCCTCAGAACACAATTTCTCCCAGGTACTCATTCTACAAAGGGATTCCAAGAGGACCTGGACATTTCTGAATCTCAACTGCAGACAAAGGTACTGCTGCAGCCAAGGCTGTACACATACAGAATTGAATTTTAGTAATGATCTCAATAACAAAATAGAAATAAAATTTGTTAAAAACACTAGGAGTAAATATACAAATATATTAATAGGCACTGTTCTGAATAATAGCAGAAAGATTATATCATTCTTGAAATTTTTATAACTCCAATTTTTCTATAATGGTTACTAATTTTATAATCATGAAATGTTCAAAAAAAGATTTAATATATAGAAGAGAGTGAATAAGACATAAATATCATTTAAAATTTATTCAGGATCACACTATGAGTTAGAGCCAATTTAAATGGTTAAAATAGAAAAACACTTTACTAGCCCCATATCAATACCAAAGCACATGCAGAGGAGATAAAAATCTTAGTTTTTAGTGAGGTGTTTTTTAATTATTTCCTTATGATGTTAGTATATATGTATATATATATCTATATATCTGTGTATGTGCATATGTGTATACGTATAAACTCTGTTTATTTTTCTTATATGTACTAAATCTGAGCCTGTCTTCCTCATCTACTTTCTACCTTATATGAAGAATGAAAGTTCTGTGAGTTTTTTCTCCAGTACCAAGCTAAAAACATAGTCTACCACATTTTAAATGGGGCAATCTTTGCTCATAGCACAGCAGGCAGCATGAGCTTCATCGTCACATTGGTTTTCCCCATCCCTCATGCCCCATGGGGACAATGAAAATAGTCTGGGTATGTTATTTGCACACAGTGAGTTTGTCACAGCTGAGGTAACCTCAAATTTAGGAAAGACCAATTTTTTATAATGTGGTGTGCATAAACCTACCCAATCTTTCTCCTAGACAAAGAGATTATCTTTATTAAACTGGTGAGCAAACAAACCTGCCTTTTGTCCAGAGGGAAGCCCTGTCTCTCTATCTTCCAAGGCTGTTTGTGACCTAAACATCCTCAAAAGGCAGCCCGGTATCAAAACCCACCATGATCTCTGTCCCCAGTACATGTAGAACTATGAATGACCCGTGGACAATTATTTCCTGATACCCTTTTGAGAATCAGGGAAGTAAATCGAGAAATCGTATTTTAGAATTTACCAGTACAAATAGTCTCCTGTGGATGATTTGCTCTTAGTTGGGTAAATGTTCAATATTTTAGATTTTCTGCGTGTCAAGCTACTTCTCTGTGCATTGGATTCTCTTTACATAGGGGTTGTGAGGGGATTAAATAATATCAATGGGTTAGGGTTCTTCTGATTTCCTTCACAATATCACTTTGAAGTTTAATCACCAGTGCCTTGCTATCAACTGGTACAGAAATCTGTGACCAGTAAATTTTTGTCTTATTCTCTTACCTTGAAAAAGGCTCCTACTGGATTGATTGGACCTTTGTCCCCTCCAATACTGGGGATAACCCTAGATGTCAAGTTGTTTTCCAAGTTCACCTATGACTCATGCAGTGGTCCAGCAACTCTATCTGCAACATTATTTTGTTCCTGCTTTGAAAGTCCCTTTAGCCACCTTACCTGCCGAAATATTTGATTACCTCCTGAATTCTCACAAAGATTTCTGAGTCCCTTTCATGAAACTGAAGAATTGGGGAAAGGGTTAAAAGTGCTAACTGGGCCTCTTTTACTGCAACACTGAGATACCAGTTTTATTCTGTTGAATGTGCTAATTGTAACACGGAATCTATGTTGCCCAGTTGTTTCACTGTTGCTCTTCAAATCCACTAAATTTCCAGATGGTAACCATAAGCCTTTCCTTTCATCCCATTCCTTTCTCATATTCTCCCTAGGAGAGAAGAGGTAGATTTTTCCATTTCTCCATTCCTGTACCTAAACACTTTTTACTTTCTATTTTCATCATTTCTAGAAAATGTAGCCCGATTGCCTTCTTACTACAGTTGAAACATCTACTGTATTCTGGGGTAGAGGGGAACTTGCTTTTAATCATTGAGACTTGGCTCTTAAATGGGAATTACAGGAAAGGTATAAAATAGGCAAGAATATGTAACATTAACATTCTTAAAATATTATCTCTCCTACCCAGTATTTAGTGTTATGATGAAAACCATGCCCCAGATGGCTAAGATTTGAGAGGCAATAATTAATATGTAAATTGGAACAAAACGACTATTGAGTCTTACATAAAGAGGATTGATTGCAAGAGATAAACAAAACGAAACACAAAAAAGCTACTTTTTTGGACAATGCATATTTTATTAACTCCAAGATCTATGAAATCAGGATAAGAGTTTACCTGAAGGTTAAAATATTTAAGGTAAAGAAAGTGAGAAAAGAATGATTGGTGATCATATGAATATTGAGATAAGAAACGTATATTTAAATTTGCATAATTTTATGTTTGTTTATAAGGAAGAAGATATAATCAAATGTATGTCCTTTGTATTTATTACAATATACAATGCACGAATGATATATATGAAATAATGTTAATCAAAATACTCTTATTATTTTTCTTAAGTGTTATAACTGATTCATTCAAAAATGATTTATTGAATACTACATGAAATTTAAAGATCCAAAAATAGTAAAAATATAGTTACATCAATAAGGAAAGGAAAATTTGGTTAAACTGGAAAAAGATATTAGATTGACTTCAAATTTCAGGCAAATTCCATGACACCTGGCTCTACACAAACCTACTCCCACCTTTCATCTTTTACCACAAGCTAACAGTACAGACTTCCCACAGATTGTAAAGCTCATTCCCCGTAGTCAATGGAGTAATACTACTCTGAGGAGAATGCACCTTTGAATAATAGTACAGTTTCTTTTGAATAGTTACCAAACTAACTTTAGTGGATTTTTTTTTTCTCTTAAAAATCTGTTGACACAAAGAAAAGTAATTTTCAGCTGGTTCTGTGAAGAGAAAAATGATCTTCGTGAAACATTTATTTTCAATTGGAAGCCATAAAGTATCCATTTGTTTTATTGTGCTATAGGACTAATACAACATGAAGTTTCATAACAGATAAAGATAGATGAGTGAAGTTACAAGCCCACTAAAAAAATTATGCTGACAGATTGATACAAAAGCATCATATATTCTGGTTGACAAATGGGTCCTGTAACAGTATTTTTTATAAAGTAGGCTTGATTTCTCATCTACCCATTTTCCAAATGAGATTGTAAAAGGTCATACTCAATCTTCATGGATAAGTGGTATGTATAAAGAGTGCACTAGCAGCAAAATTATACGGGAAGTGCTGTGTTTATTCTACATATAGTTTTATGTGTTTGCCATTGATTGTTAGGTAAATGCAAGTTACTCTACAATCTCCCCATCCATCTGTTTCCTTAGAGGAAATAAGGACATATGCAAATGTATTTATATTTACATTTTCTTCAAGAGTGAGAAATTTAGTTTTAGTAAATATGAACTGTCAGTCAACTTTTGGAACAGAAACTGGGTTATGAATAGAAATAGAAGATAAGGCAGAAGGCTAAGCAAGAGAAAAAAAATATTTTTCTACTTGAGTTTAGGAAAACACAGCAAAGAATAAGAATTAAGGTCCATGTAGAAAACATATTAATATATTTGTACTATTCAGTAGAAAAATATATGAAACATCCAGACCTATTGAATAAATAGGAAGGTTAGAAAATGAGCAATTAGTTTACAATGTATAATGATAGATGTAGTAATAGAACACACTAACTGAGAATGTATGGCAGGTATTTAATACTATCTGAGAAATCAAGAAAACCTTCTCAGAGCTGGAGATAAAAGTTAGATCCAGGGATAGTAATAAATATAGACCAAGGGAACAGTTACAGGGAAGTGTGATACATTCTCTATTGTAGCAACATTCTCAAGGATCTAGGTGCATGTCGCCGTGATACGATAGTGAAATTTCAAATACTTACATAGGCTGTAGGTTACAATGCAATAGGAAGAAAAATATTAACAGGAAATATGAGAATAAAAATAGGTGGAAACTTGGGAAATTTCTCTTTTGTAGGTATAAAAATGGTTGAATTTGGAACTTTTATATAGTTCAACTTAGTAACTATTAAGATGCAAAGCCTGAACGCAGATCATACAGAAAACTACCTACAAAGTTGAGAAATTTGGACTTTATCCAGGCTCTACCATTTATAAACTAAGCAATCTTTGAAATTTACTTCATTTCCATGTGAGTCTGTTTTCTTTTTTCAACATGGTGTTGTCAATAAGGTCTCACAGGGTGATGTCAGTAAGGCCATTGTGTGGGTCTAATAAGCATAAGTACAGTGAAGGATAATGTCTGCTATACAGTAAATGTTTAAAAAAATCTCAGTAAAGAAAGCTCATGTGTTTTCATCATAATTACCTAATTTATGTAAAATGATGTTTGGGGTGATAAGGATGTTCGTGGAGTGGGCACTGAAGTTATCAGAGCAAGATAAAATGAGATGGACTTTCACATTAGAGGATGTTTCTCAATGGGATGTGAAAAAAATGGGAGAGTGAACAGAGAATCAGCAGAGTTCTGGAGATTGAATGACCCAATTAG
This sequence comes from Pan paniscus, assembly GCF_029289425.2. Lineage (NCBI taxonomy): Eukaryota > Metazoa > Chordata > Mammalia > Primates > Hominidae > Pan > Pan paniscus. Next base: position 71,865,430 of record NC_073263.2, read on the forward strand.
GGGTATCACAGTCTGAATATGATGAAGATGACATCTTCACAAAGGAAGAGTAACTGGCAGCAGCAATGAGAGATTAGATACATGCATGGTAAATGATCAAATAAGGAAATATAATAAGGATATTAGGCACCGAGTTTCTCACTATTTGAGAAACATGCATTATAAAGATGAAAAGAGAGAGCTAGAATGAATCCTGTCATTGGTATTAGGTTGTAGTTATCGTTGTGACTTCATGATTTTCAATATTTAGATATATATAGGTAAATACAAATGTAAATGAGTGTGCATGTATGTGTGCATTCTCATGTTCTTTCCATGCAGAGAGTCTGGGAGCAGCAACAACCCAATAACAATGAGCACGCAGAGCGACCAAATCATGGATTTTTACGTCCTATGACCAACTAGAAAAATTAGGGTTCCTTCAAGAAATTGCTGATTCCAGGACTGGGACAGGAAAGTATCATATGAGCCTGGAACATATTCTTGAGGAGAATTTAATGAAGTGCTCCAAGAATGATAAACAATAGATGTATGAATTTAAAAAATGTGATACACACACACACAATGGAATACTAATCAGCCATAAAAAAGGATGAAATTGTGTCATTTGCGACAACATGGATGAACTCAGGAGACATTGTGTTATTGAAATAAACCAAAAAATGAAGGACAAGTACCACATGATCTCCCTCATATGTGGAATCTAAAATAGTTTTTCTCATAGAAGTAGAGAGTAGAATAGTGGTTACCAGAGGCTCAGGAGAGTAGGCAAAAGGGGAATGAGAAGAGATTGATCAATGGATACAAAATTAGAGTTAGATCTGAAGAATAGGTACTGGTGCTCTATTGCACACTAGGGCAACTATAGTTAACAATAATGTAATGTATATATCGAAATAGCTAGAAGAGAAGGTTCTGGATGTTTCTATCACGAAATGTTATAAGTGTTATAAATAAGTGTTCGAGCAGATGAATATGCCAATTATACTGATTTGATTACACAATATATACATGTATTGATATATCACATGATACCCCACAGACATGTCAAAGTTGTCATAGAAGGCAGCATAAAGGGAATCTTATTGGCAAAATGTGAACAATATTATATAAATGGAAATAATTATTGTAATGGTTTATACCCCATGGAATAAAATACCAAAATATAAATACAAAATAATATATTCAAATAAATGAACACATTGAAATTTTAACCAGAAATAAGATATTATCATCCAAATTTCTCCCACAAGCTGTTGACAATATGCCTGGGAATTACAAAAGGCAAAAGGTATTCACCCATAGAGGTAAAGCCTGGAAGATACCACCTCATCAAATGATCAAAGTAAGCATCATTATTTATAGGGCAAATTTATATCATGTCTCACTCAATGAGAACATGGCATTAGTTTTGTGACATTCTGCCCAGTGATACAACACATAAATCTACTGTAAGGAAACATCAGACAAATTCAAACTGAGGGATCTTCTGCAAAATAAACTGGCCTGCATTCTTCAAAATATGTCAACGTTATAGAAGTCAGAGGAACCCTTTGCATATCAAAAGAAACTAAAGGAGTATGACAATGAAATACAACACATAATTTCGAACTGAATATTTTTGCAGAGGTTATGTAGAAAACCATGCTTGTTTGTAGAAAACACCTATTAATGTACCTCGGGGTGATGGTGCTGGGTCAACAGGTATGAAAATTATTTATGTGGCTCAAGAAGAGAACAATGTTTTTGTACCGCAATATTTTTGTACTTGCAACTTTTCAATAAGCATGAAATTGGTTCTAAGTTTTAAAAACATATATTAAAATTTAGTTGGAATGAGGGATACGAGGAGTCAATAAGGGTTGTAAGCAAGGCCTTGGCATGATCAGTTTTGCTATTTAAAGCAAAAAATGCTCTAGCTACACTGTGATTCATGGAATAAAGGATATATGAGTCAAGGCAGAGAGATATGGCAGGACTTTGTTCTTCAACCTATATTTGAGAAGACGGCCATCAAATAAAAGCAAAGAACACAAAAATATATATTTGGTATTGTATTCAAAAATACATAAGGCATAATAAAGAAAACTTGGCGAGGGGTATCAGGGAGAAAAAGCAATCAACAATTATATATGAAATCCTTCCTGGGAAATTGCCTTGAAGGAAGTGCCATTTGTTGATATAAATAACACTGGAGAATATGCAATTAAGTGGAGTTGAAATATGAGATAAAACTTCAGATGGGACATAGATACATGGTTTGCATTTCACATCTACAATTTCCCTACCATAGCAGTTGATCTCCTACTAAAGTAGATTCATATTTTGCATATGAAAATGTCAAAATTCATATCTTGCCATAGATTTCTAGGTCAGGAACACTCTGGAATCTACTTTGCGCATGACATCTTAATGTGTGGAATGAATGAACATTCCACAGTCATTAGAAGAGAGAAAACTGGTTGGAGAATTAAGGCATCCAGGAACATAATAGTTTCGGCTACATCAAATTCAAACAAATATTGGTTAAGTAAATATCATACTGCAAATGCTGATTTATTTCAGCAAAACAAAAGTATCCACTACATTTAATTGACATTGTAAATATAAACGCTATATCCCGGCCTACAAAGGACAGAAAGAAAAATGTTATAAAGTGGTTATATTCAAGGTATAAATTTATTGGTAATTTTAAATTACATTGAGGTAAAAGCAATATTAGAAATAACTGGAGATCGATTAATTGGTCTGTCTACCAAAACACTCACTTGATCACAGTGACTAGAACACAAGAGCAAGGTCATGTTTCACGAACAAAATCTTGCCTCAAGAAATTCACATTAAATAAAATTAAATACTATTTGAAAAAATAAACTAACATTTGGCTATTATTGGTGTACAGGAATGCTTGTGATAGTTGCACATTGATTTTGTATCCTGAGACTTTGTTGAAGTTGCTTATAAGTTTAAGGAGATTTGGGGCTGAGACGATGGGGTTTTCTAAATTTACAATCATGTCATCTACAAACAGAGACAATTTGACTTCCTTTCTTCCTATTTGAATACCCTTTATTTCTTTCTCTTGCCTGATTGCCCTGGCCAGAACTTACAATACTGTGTTGAATAGGAGTGGTGAGAGAGGACATCCTTGTCTTGTGCTGGTTTTCAAAAGCAATGCTTCCAGCTTTTGCCCATTCAGTATGATATTGGGTGTGGGTTTGCCATAAATAGCTCTTATTATTTTGAAATATGTTCCATCAGTACCTAATTTAGAGTTTTTAGCATGAAGGGGTGTTGAATTTTATTGAAGGCCTTTTCTGCATCAATTGAGATAATCATGTTGTTTTTGTCATTGGTTCTGTTGATGTGATGGATTACGTTTATTGATTTGTGTATTTTGAATCATCCCAGGGATGCAGCCAACTTGATCGTGGTGCATACGCTTTTTGATGTGCTGCTGGATTTGGTTTGCCAATATTTTATTGAGGATTTTCACATCGATGTTCATTAGGGATACTGGCCTGAGATTTTCCTTTTTTGTTGTTTCTGCCAGGTTTTGGCATCAGGATGATGCTGGCCTCATAAAATGAGTTAGGGAGGAGTCCCTCTTTTTCTATTGTTTGGAATAGTTTCAGAAGGAATGGTACCAGATCCTCTACCTCTGGTAGAATTCGGCCATCACTGGTCATTAGAGAATGCAAATCAAAACGACAATGAGATACTATCTCACATCAATTAGAATGGCGATCATTAAAAAGTTAGGAAACAACAGATGCTGGAGCGGATATGGAGAAATAGGAATGCTTTTACACTGTTGGTGGGAGTGTAAATTAGTTCAACCATTCTGGAAGACAATGTGGGGACTCCTCAAGGATCTAGAATCAGAAATGCCCTTTGATCCAGCAATCCTGTTACTGGGTATATACCCAAAGGATTGTAAATCATTCTACTATAAAGACACATGCACACGTAAGTTTATAGCAGCACTACTCACAATAGCAAAGACTTGGAACCAACCCAAATGTCCATTAATAATAGACTAGATAAAGAAAATGTACATAAACATCATAGAATACTATGAAGCCATAAAAAAGGATGAGTTCAAGTCCTTTGCAGGGACATGGAGGAAGCTGGAAACCATCATTCTTAGCAAACTAACACAAGAACAGAAAACCAAACACCGCATGTTTCCACTCATAAGTGGGAGTTGAACAATGAGAATACATGGACACAGGGAGGGGAACATCACACACCAGGGCCTGTCGGTGGGTTGGGGGGTAGGGGAGAGATAGCATCAGGAGAAATATCTAATGTAGATGACTGGTTGATGGATGCAGCAAACCACCATGGCACATGTATACCTATGTAACAATCCTGCACGTTCTGCACATGTATCTCAGAACTTATAATAAGAAGAAGAAGAAAAGAAAGTTAATTTCCATCATCAGGTAATAGTACTATACATTGTAATTATAAACTAACCTTTATAACCTTAAATGACAATATAATTCATTCTAAAATCTAAAAATAAGATAAAAAGACCTTTATTGGGTTGTTTTTACAACCAAATTTTGCACTTAAGGACGACAATTCAAAAAAAAAATTAAATCATTGCTATCAGTCATACTATTCAAGTTGAGGAACGTGATTATATTCCATGTTAGACAAATTTCATTGGAAGGAAGATGTGCAGAAAGATGAAAGTTTGGAAACCACATAATAGAGAAACCTGACACATTTCAAAATGAAAAGGTGATTTTGCTTTTTCCAAATACTGTGTGGGCTACTGCACCTTAAAAACAGCTTAATTATGAAACTGAGAGGGATAATTAGGAGTTATTAGGAGAAAAAAGGTAAAGAACTTTTTAGGAAACTAAATTTTTAGTGAAGTTGTGTATATCCCAGCACGTGGTTCATACACAACTTTGAAGCCTCCACTCAGGCTTCACTGGAGAAGTTTCTATACAAGAACTAACTTGAGCTAAAAGTTCTTAAGGACTTCTATAGTTGTACACATTAAATTTCTCTATTGGGAAGTATGGCTGTAGTTCTAATAAGGAGAGAAACTGAAGTACAGAAGACTTAAATGATTGGCAAAGTATCATAATGCTGATGAGTGAATTGAAGCTGGAGCCCTTGTCTTAAGGAAGGTTGGTTCTATATTTTAACTCTGCAAAGATTCTTAATTATTGATATCAAACATTAACTCTGCTGAATATCATTAGCATCTAAACCTTAGGAAACTTAATTTTATAGTTTCTTTGAATTAATATTTTTAAAGCGTGTTTGTTAGGCATGTCACTGCTTGCCATGAAAACAACTCTTTCCCAACTCAATGGCTTCATGTATATTTTATGCATTTGATCATTGTTTTGTAATTCTTAACTCTGATTTTTTATGTCTCTGCCCTGCCTTTATTTTTGTACTATGCTTTTCCATTTGCTATGACTGTCTCACATTTTATTTCACTTGGAAAACTGTCTCTAATAGTACTTGTGTACTTTTTCTATTCATTAATGTATAATTACATTCATCTTACTTTAAATAATTTTTAAAGCAACCTAAATATCCAATAATATAGGAAGAGTTATTTCAAGCTAAATGAATGATATGCATTTATCAAAACAATAATAAAGTAGTAAAGTAATGAATAATGGAAGCAAAATATATTAATATTTGTGTTTTAGCTATGATTACACTACGTAAATTAAAGTAGTAGATTGATTTTTGTCAACTCCTCATCATCCCCATATCCATTTTCTCCTAAAGGAAAGCCTGAACTCGGGCCGGGCATGGTGGTTCATGCCTGTAATCCCAGCACTTTGGGGGGCCAAGGTGGGCAAATCACGAGGTCAGGAGTTCAAGACCAGCCTGCCCAACATGGTGAAACCCCGTCTCTACTAAAAATACAAAAATTAGCTGGGCATGGTGATGCATGCCTGTTATCCCAGCTTCTTAGGAGGCTGAGGCAGGAGAATCACTCGAATCCAGGAGGTGGAGTTTGCAGTGGGCTGAAATCACACCACTGCAATCCAGCCTGGGCAACAGAGCGAGACTCTGTCTCAAAAAAAAAAAAAAAAAAAAAAAAAAAAAAGAAGAAGGAAAAAAAGAAAAGCCTAAACTCCTTTCCCAGAAGAGTAGGAAAAGCCACTGTGCCCTTGGCAGTTATAAACAGTCAACTGAGATCATTGGCAGTTGTTTCTTCTGGCTCCCGAAGTCCTTTGGTGTATTATACGCTGCATTGATGCGGGTAACTGGGATCACCTGTGGTAGCTTCCAGGCTGAGTTGCTAGATTTCACAAATAAAAATACAAGATGCACTGTAACAATTAGTAAGCCTTCCAATCTGGGTACATGAAATGTCTTTTCATTTGTCTGTATATTCTTTAATTTCTTTCATTTATGTTTCAGTGTATGTCTATTGCATCTTAGTTAAATTTATACCTAAATCTTTGTGTCATTTTTTCATGTCATTGTAAATGGGCGTACTTTCCTAATTTCCTTAGCAATCTACATATTTAATATAATCGCTATCAAACTTTCAATGACTTTTTTTTACACAAATAGAAAAAAGTTATTAAATTCATGTGGAATCACAAAAGAAGTTGATATGGTTTGGCTGTGTCCCCATCCGAATCTCGAAATGAAGCCTTCATAATTCCCACATGTTGTGGGAGGGCCCTGGTGGAAGGTAATTGAATCATGAGAGCATGTCTTTCCCAAGCTATTCTCACGACAGTGAATAAGTCTCATGAGATGTGATGGTTTTACAAAGGAGAGTTCCCCTGAATATGCTCTCTCTCTTGCCTGCCACCATGTAAGACATAACTTTGCTCCTCCTTTGCCTTCTGCCATGATTGTGAGGCCTCTACAGCCACATGGAATTGTGAATCCACTTAACCTCTTTTTCTTTATAAATTACCCAGTCTTGGGTATGTCTTTATTAACAGCATGAGAACAGACTAATATAGTAAATTGTTACTGGTAGAGTAGAGTGCTGCTGTAAAGATACCCGAAAATATTGAAGCGACTTTAGAACTGTGTAACAGGCAAAGACTGAAACCATTTGGAGGGCTCAGAAGAAGACAAGAAAATGTGGGAAAGTTTGGAACTTCCCAGGGACTTGGAGGGCTCAGAAGATAAGAAGACGTGGGAAAGTTTGGAACTTCCTTGAATAGCTTTGACCAAAATGTTGATGGTGATATGGACAGTAAGGTCGAGGCTGAGGTGGTCTCAGAGATGAGGAACATGTTGGGAACTGGAGTAAGGGTCAGTCTTGCTATACAAAGAGACTGGTGGCATTTCATCCCTGCCCTAAAGATCCATGAAACATTGAACTTGAAAGAGATGATTTAGATGGTATCTGGTAGAAGAAATTTCTAAGCAGCAAAGTGTTCAAGAGGAAGCAGAGAATAAAAGTTTGGAAAATTCGCAGTCTGATGATGCAACAGAAAAAAAAATTCATTTTCTGGGGAGAAATTCAAGCCTCCTGCAGAAATTTGCATAAGTAAGGAGGAGCCCAATGTTAATCACCAAGACAATGGGGAAAATATCTCCAGGGCATGTCAGAGGCCTTCACACCAGCCCCTCTCATCTCAGGCCCAGGGGCCAAGGAGTAAGAAATGGTTTCACGGACCCGGCCCACAGTCCCCCTGATGTGTGCAGCTTAGGGACTTTGTGCCCTGCATCCCAGCTTATCCATCTGTGGCTAAAATGGGCCAAGGAACAGCTCAGGTCATGGCTCCAGAGGGTGCAAGCTGTGGTGTTAAGCCTGCAGGTGCACAGAAGTCAAAAATTGAGGTTTGGGAACCTCCACCTACATTTCAGAGGATGTATAGGAATACCTGGATGTCAAAGTAGAAGTTTACTGCAGGGGCGGGACTTTGATGGAGAACCTTTGCTGGGGTAGCGCAGAAGGAAAATGTAGGGCGGGAGCCCCCACAGGGAGTCCCCAATGGGGCACTGCCTAGTGGAGCTGTGAGAAGGGGGCCACCATCCTCCAAACCCCAGAATTGTAGATCTGACAGCTTACACTGTGCACCTAGAAAAGCTGCAGACACTAATTGCCAGCCCATGAAAGCAGCAGGGAAGAGGGCTATACCCTGCAAGGCCACGGGGTGGAGCTGCCCACAGCCGTGGGAGCCCACCTCTTGCATCAGCATGACCTAGATGTGAGACACGGAGTCAGAAAAGATCATTTTGGAACTTTAAGGTTTAATGACGGACCTATTGGATTTTATACTTGCCTGGGGCCTGTAGCCCTTTTGTTTTGGACAATTTATTCCATTTGTAATGGGTGCATTTACCCAATCCTTGTACCCCATTGTATCTAGGAAGTAATTAACTTGCTTTTGAGTTTATAGGCTCACAGGCAGAAGGGACTTGCCTGGTCTCAGATAAGACTTTGGACTGTGGACTTTTGAGTTAATACTGAAATGAGTTAAGACTTCGGGGACTGTTGGGAAGACATGATTGGTTTTGAAATGTGAAGACATGAAATTTGGCAGGGGCCAGGGGTGAAATGATACAGTTTATCTCTGTCCCTGCTGAAGTCTCAAATTGGAGTTCCCGTAATTCCCACTTGTTGTGGGCAGGACCTAGTGGGAAGTAACTGAATCATGAGAGTGGGTCCTTCCTTTGCTAATCTCATGAAATAAGTCTTATGATATCTGATGATTTTATAATGAGGAGTTCCCCTGTGCATGCAGTCTCTCTTGCCTGCCACCGTGTAAGACATGACTTTGCTCCTCCTTTGTCTTCCACCATGATTGTAAGGCCCCCTCGGTCACATGGAACTGTGAGTCCATTTAACCTCTTTTTATTTATAAATCACCCAATCTCAGGTATGTCTTTATTAGCAGCACGAGAACAGACTAATATAGATGTTGAATATGCAAAGTAACTCTGAGAAGGAAGAACAAATCACACTTTGTAATTTCAAAATATATTACAAAGCTACAGTAATTAAAACAGTATGATACTAAACTAAAAGCAGACATATAGACCACTGAAAGAGAATAGAATCCAGAAATAAATCCATGCATATAGTTTATCTGATCTTCAACATGTTTGCCAAGAATACACAATAGCTCCTTTTCCCAGCAAGTTGTGTTAGAGAAACTGGATATTTATGCAAAAGCATGAAACTGGACCCTTATTTTACACCATGCAAAAATTCAAACAAAATGTATTCCAGACTTGAACATAAGACCCAAAACTGTAAAACTGCTAGAATACATAGGAAAAAGTTTCATGGCATTGGTCTAGGCAGTGAATTCACTTGATACAACACCAAAAGCATAGCCAAGAAAGCAAAAATAGACAAATCAGATTACGTTAAACTAAAAAACTTATACAGCAAAGGAAGCAATCAATGGAGTGAAAAAACAATCTATGAAAATCTATGAATTGTGAGAACATATTTGCAAATTATATATCAAATCGGGGTTAATTTCCAAATGTATAAGAAACTCCTACAACTGAATAGCAAAAAAACTAACAATCCAATTGAAAAATGTGCAAAGGGATTAAAAAGACATTTCTCCAAAGACTTACAGATGGCAAACAGTTACATGAAAAGACATCCAATAAGTCACAAATCATCAAGGAAATGAAAAGCAAAACTACAGTTAAATATCACTCCACAGCTATTGGAGTGGCTGCTATGAAAAAGACAAAAACAAGTGTTGGTGAAGATTTGGAGAAATCGAAACTCTTGTAAACTGTTAGTAGGAGTGCAACATGGCACAGCCGCTGTGGATAACAGTATGGAGGTTTCTCAAAAAGTTAAAAATAGAACAACCATATGATTCAGCAATTCTACTTCACAATGTATCCAAAGGAATTGAAATCTGTATCTCAAAGAAATATTAGCACTCCCATGTTCATTGCAGTACTATTCACAATAGCCAAGATAAGGATACAACCTAAATGTTCACTGATGAATGAACAGATTAAGAAAATGTGGTATGTACATACCATAAAATATTATTCAGGTTTTCAAAAAAAGGAAAGAAGTCCTGCAATATGTGACAGCATGGAAGAAACTTGAGAATATTATGATAAGTGAAGTAAGCCAATCACAAAAAGACACTGCTTGATACCACTTATATTAAGTATCTAAATTGTCAAACTCACAGAAGTGGAAAGTAGAATGGTGGTCGCCAGGGCAATGGCCACTGGGAAATAGCGAGTTGCTAATCAATTAATATAAAGAACGAGTAATGCAAGATGAACACCTTCTAGAGATCTGCTGTACAACATTATGCCTCTGGTTAATAATATTGTATTGTACACTTAAAAATCTTTTTAGAGGGTACATCTCATGTTGTCTTCTTACCAAAATTAAACAAACAAAAAAAACTGATGTTCAGTTAAATCAGAATTTCAAATAAACAATGAGCATTTTTAGCATGGGTATATTTCATGCAATAAGTGGGACATACTTAATCTAAGAAACAATGTTGTTTCTTTGGAATTCACATTTAATTGAGCATCTTGTGCTATATCTTGCAACCCTACCTCCATGGACTCTGGTTGTTCTGAAAATGATCAATTTTTGCTCTAAGAGGCAGCTAAGATGATTGTCAGCAGCTTCCCTGAATCCCTGGGTCTCTGCATCCACATTTCCTGACAGCAGTTTTTCTGACCTTCTTTTCTTCAGCTTTTTTAACTGTCCTGTAGCTCTATAACTATCTGTAATAAACAGATAGGCTTATTTATTTTCTAAAACTTTCAATACTTTCTGCTTCTAAACAAAACCCAGATAGATACTAATGCTCCTCTGAAATTATAACGATATTCACTATATATACACACATACATAAACACACATATGACATAAATTCTTAAACTTAGGTGCTGCTTATGGGTCAATTATTTTTCAAAGTTGACTTTATTTTTATGTTGTTTGTTGCTAAAATACACCAAAATATCCTTAAATACGGGGTTTGGGGGGATGGCAGTGGCTGCTGCCAACATGCTGGCTGCAGCAGGGAAGCAAGGCTGGGGCTGCACACTCCATAGAGCCAGTGGGAGCACTACCCCTTCTGAGTTGGGACAGGAGCTCCCTGTGCTTCTGCAGTCACCCACTCAGCAGCTGTAGACCCAGGCCTACGGAGCAAACAGGAGCCCGGCCTCCTGGGTGGGACTGCAGCAGCCCAAACTGCAGCTGTGGATCCCAGCCTCCCTGTGCTCTTGGGGGAGCCGGAAACAGGCAGGATCTGCCCTTTCGGGTGCATCCGCAGCCATCGGACCTACAGCTGCAGACCTAGGCCTCCCGTTCCACGAAACAGGCAGGAACCAGGGACAAGCAGGAGACCTGCCTCTTCGAGTTGGCAGGGCGGGAGCTCCCAGGTGCAGTTGCAGCTGCCCTCCCAGGTGCAGGACCCAGGCGTCTCTGAAGCCTGCACCATTGTGGGCTCCAGGAAGGACGCCCCACCATCCTTGCAGCCTCGGTGGTAGCGGCCTGGCCTCTCTCCACTCCCAGCACCTGCTCTGATCTCAGAGTGGGAGTTGAGGCCATGAATGGCAGCGGGAAGCAGATTGATCCCTGGGCAGAAAGGGGTGGATCCCCAGTAAGGTCCTACCTTCAGGCCAGGGAGGACCTGAAGACTCGGGGCCTGACTGCCAGTCCCCCAGACTGGAATGGGGATTCCCGGTGCCTCTTCCGGGTGCCCATGGCCATCCATGGGCCAATCAGCCCACACTTCCTCCCCTCTGAGGTCAACAAAAGCCCTGGGCTCAGCCAGAGCAGGACAGAGGACGGCCAGAGGACAAGGAGGGCAGAGAGTACCCTCTCTGCTGATAGCTGGAGACAATGGGACGACCAGATGCAGACAGGCGTACCCTCTCTGCTGAGAGCTGGAGATCACCTGCTGGCAGAGGGACTACCCACTCCTCTGAGCAGTTCTAACACTATATAAAACTCTTCTTCACCCTTCACTTGTCTGCATACCTCATTCTTCCTGGATGCAGGACAAGAACTCAGGCAAAGACGCCATGGCCACAGAGATTTCTGGCCAGAAATCAGCCAGAAAAATCGATACCCCAGAGATCCCATAACAGATGGTACATTAAAATCTTGTGTTCTTTATTGATCCTCCGCTCTGTAGAACAAAATTTTATTTGTTGATTTAGATAGTTTGCAAGGTCTCATCTTTCCTTTGTTTCTCTGCTTCAGTTCTCCCATTATATTGTGAGTGCTAGATATGAAATCATTTTATATAAACAAACAATAATAGGACAAAAGGTCTTCACAGCACATAGTTTTATGGTTTTATAGATCTTCTACTAAGAGTTAAACTCCATCATAGAAGAATTCCCAGGAAATAAATAAACTTGTTAGTTTGATTAAAATGAATGGATCCCAATATCAAATGTAATTATTGGTTGATGTATAAAAAAGGAGATGATCTCTACAAAGCTAATGCCTAGTGGAATTACTTTCTTCCTCCAAACGTGACAAGGCTTTTCTTTTAAAAAAATTTAAAATAAAACACAATATGTGGCTTGTACATTGCTGTTAAATCTATACAGGCACAATAATCCAAATACTTGAAGAAACACTTTGTTCAAGCAATTGACAGCTCTGGATATAATCTTTTAAAGTAGTATGTGAGTTATAATACACATAGTGTAATGCATATGTTTTGGAATCTAACATTATCAGATGCCATTCTGTAATTTCTTGGTTCTATCATTTCATAGCAAAGTGACCTTGAGCATTTCTGAACCTCATTTTTTTTGTATCTGATCTTTCTCTATAAGATATAAAATACTTCCCATTACTTTAAATGGCAAAAAAGCAATTACTTTTGCACCAACCTAATATTATGATAGTATCTATATCTCAATGTTGTTATGAGTTTCAAATCAAATTATAAATATATTTATGTATAAACATATATGGATATATTTAGTTTCTAAAGCATAGGGTTGTTTTACTTTTTTTATATAACTGATATTTGCACTAGCAGTTTGACTTATATATTATTACCATTGTCAGTTACTGGTGAGAAAACCTATTAATCAAACTACAATTTGTACCATAAATGATAACTGATTGATGAAACCTGGCAGTCACACTCAGCATTCATCTTTCTTCAGAAAAGATTGCTTTCTCTTTGAATGATCTGTTCACTTCACTGGCTCCCACATTAGTCTACATTCAAAAGTTCTTCAAAGCGGTTAAAAAAAAAAAAACCAAGATACCTCCATTGTTGTCTTGAAATAAGATAATAATGTTACTAAGAATAAAGAGAAATTTTCTCTTAATCAGGCTAATCACAATGAAATCAATATGCTATCATTTTTCTGCGTTTACCCTTCTTTATAATCATGTAACATTTTATTAGTAATGTTTCTGTTACATAGTCTGCTGTCATTATCTAACACCCTCTTCGTATTTTTTCTATGTCTCCCAGGAAGTCAGTGATGAAGGAGAAAGAGCACAGGCATGTAAATGAACATAATTTCATACCCCAGCTGTAATAATGATGTGTGATTTCAGGTAAACCACTTGACCTCCCATAAGTTCAGTTTTCTTCTTTATAGAATATGGATTCTAACAATAAGTAACTTGAAGGAGTGCATTGGAGGTGAGATGCCCATGCCTTCACATGCCTTATCAAATTGAGCCCTCCCACAACTCAGGCTTGTCTGCATTTAGATGGTTTCCAATTTTAAAAATTAAATTATACTTTATAGACAATAATCACAAAGGACTGCTAAGTTCATACAAATATACATTTTCCCCAGACATTGTGCGAATCCTCATGAAAATATATAACATGGCTTATGTAGTAATATCGAAAAAAATGAGCATAAAGCTTCCTATAGAAGGAACCACCGATTTATTTCAATGCCTAAGGCAAAGGAACAAGTTAAATGATATCCCAGGTGTGTATTTATCACAATCCACAAGGTAAGAAATTCTACAGTATGAACAACCAAATTTCTTCAGCAAACATGACAAATAAGCAACAAAAGAACATGACAGAAAAAAAAAAGATGGAGAGTATATTACTGTGCTAGGGCTGCTATGACAATGTACAATGGACTGGATGGCTTAAACAACAGAAATTTCTTTCCTCATAGCTCCAAAGGCTGGAAGTCCAAGATCAAGGTGCTGACAGGTTTGGTTTCATTCTGAGGCTTCTCTCCTTTGTAGATGGCTGTCTTTTCCCTTTGTCTTCACACAGTCTTCTCTTTATCCTATCTACTCCTAATCTCTTCTCTTTTTAGGACAACAGTTATATTGGATTAGAACTCACCCACATGACCTCATTTTACATTAACTACTTCTTTAAAGGTCTGTCTCCAAATAGAGTCACATTCTGAGGTACTGCGGATTAGAACTTCAACATATAAATTTTGGTAGAAAATAATTCAGCTTATAACAGGCAGAAACTTATGAATAAAAAGAGACTTCAGCTACATATTATCCAACCATAATGCATCGACCTAAAATAAATCAATACAAACAAATGCAATAAAGCAAAAAAACACAAAAGATCAGTAGTTCTCAAATCATGGCCCATAGACCTTGGGATTCAACAAGATTGTTTCAGAATATTCATAAGGTCAAAACTACTTTTGCAATAATACGATGATATTTTCCTTTTCTCACTGTTCAATATTTGCATTGTTACAATAGCGAAGCTGGTTAAAATACTGGCACCTGAGTATGAATCACAAAACGAGCCAATTTTATGAATAAATTATTGCAAGCTAAATAAATAAAGACTAATAAACATATATCCCATACGGAAGAATTCCAAATAATTAAATAGTTACTTTACTTTCAGAGAGGTGAAGCATAACTCCCCAGCAGTCTGTAAGTGTGGACAGAGCAAGTGTCTTCTTTCTGAAGAGTACAGTATGGAAAGCATTTTAAAAAGATAAATTTGCAGTGGAGAAACCTGACATATGCTACCTCAGCCAGGTAATCAAGGTCAGTATCAACAGTGATAAATCATGTTGATAGCATGTACCCTTCATATGATGCAATGAAAATGTCACTTTATTGCCCCAAGACCATAGCACCACTCTAATTATGAGAAAAACATCAGACAAATCCCAAATGACAGACGTTCTTCAAAATACCTAACCAGAACTCTTCAAAAGTATCAAGGTCATCAAAAAAAAAGCCAACCCTGAGATGCTGCCACAGTCAAAAGGAACCCAAAGAGTCACGACTACTAAATGTAATATGGTGTCCTGAAACAGAAAAGGGACATTAGGTAAGAACTAAGGAAACTTGAATAAATTATGGATTTTAGGTAATGTTAATTTGTCAATATCAATTCATTAATTGTGATAAATATACTATATTTATGTAGGATATAAATAGTAGGTAAACTAGGTGTGAGGTAAAAAGGAATTATTTGTATTAACGTCACAACTTTTCTGAAAACCTAAAACTACTCTCAACTAAAAAGTTTATTTAAAAAATACTTATGCCTAATAAATATTAAACTGATTTGGAAACTAGTTTCACTTAAGAATATTCTTGATAAGGCAATAAAAATAATTAATTCTATTCAGTCTTGACCCTTGTGTATTTTCAATATAATGTGTGACTAAATGGAAAGGAAGAATAAAACACATATGCCCTCTGAAGTAAATCTCAAAAAAAAAATCTCTTATTATTTGAACTGAAGAAAATACTGTCACTCTACAGTTATTTATAATTGGCCAATTGTTACTTTCTTGAAAAATAAACAGAGTGAGCTTTTCACATTAAAGCAAACAACTGGACAGTATTTGTTACCAATGAAAACAATTGCACTTTTGAGAAAAAATTCAAGATTTAAAATCTTGCATCACCATTATTAGCATGACTTTACCTCAATACTTAAAGACATGCATTAGGAGATCATTGATTAATCCTAAAAATGTGGCTTTTAAATACTATATGCTAAAATGTGTTAGTATTTGGATGACCTGTATAATGCAGTAATCAAATCTTTCAAAATGATCATTACTTGATGATGCAAAAGCATGAAACAGCAAAAAAATCTATTCTGTATACAAAACTGTGTATTAGTCCTTTTCGCACTGCTATAAAGATACTACACAAGACTGGGTAATTTATAAAGGAAAGAGGTTTAACTGATGCACAGTTTGCATGGCTGGGGAGGCCTCAAGAAACTTAGAATCATGACAGAAAGGGAAGCAAGCACCTGCTTCACAAGGCGGCGGGAGAAAGAGAGAGCAGGGGAACCTGCCACTTATAAAACCATCAGCTCTCCTGAGAGTTCACTCAGTATCACCATAACAGCATGGGGGAAACAACCCCCATGATCCAATGAACTCCCACCGGGTCCCTCCATGGTCACTTGGGGATTACAATTCGAGATGAAATTTGGTTGGGGACACAGAGCCAAACCATATTAGATAGTATAATGCATTTTAACATAGAGTCGTTTTTAAAAAGCTCATTGATATAGTTCAGATTTCACAATTCAAATAATCTTTAAGAAATTCTCACTTGTCTCACTTTGGTGTAGTGGCAAAGAATAATATCCACAATAATCTAAAAATACTATTCAAAATACTTCTTCCTTTTCTAGCTGCATATGTGTGGCAGGCCCAAATGTCTTTACACACTTCTACCAAAACAATATATAGCAACATATTGAATACAAAATCAGATATGAGAATGTAACAGTCTTCTACTAAGCAAGATATTGAAGGGATTTTGAAAAATATAATGTCACTGTTCTCACATTTAAGGAAGAAATATAGTTATTTTTCATAAAAGATGGTATTTGTGTTAAAATGGATTTATTTCATTGATATTTTAAATGAATGAATAACAAAACTTTCAATTTCTGATAAAATAAGTATTAATAGGTATAACACACATAAGGCAAAAGATGTTTAGGAATTTTAATATTCTTTAAGAGTGTAAAGCTTTCTTGAAGTCAAATAGTTTAGGAGCTACTGTATTAGGCAATCAGATGTGTGAAAACTGACTGGATCTTTAATATTATTGAGAAATTACTGTTAAATATTTTAGGTGGAATAATTCTATAATGGATTTTAGTTTTTGAATCCCAATCATTTAGGGAAAGATACTTAAATATTCATTAAATTGATTTGTTATCTGGGACAAAATAATCTGAAAGAGGGAGTTGAATTGTGCTGTGGATGGCACATAGATGAAATAAGACTGTTGATAGGTTTCTAAATATTTGATGATGTATATTTGGGATTTTAATATAATACCTTTCCTACTCTTGCATGATAAAATATTAAATCTTTATTTTAATATCTAAGCAAACTATACCTCTTAGATACTGATTACTTCTGCTTTTTATTGCCTCATGACTTCTACTTAGGGCATGTGTTAATTTACTTTTTTTCTTCTTGATGTCTAGTATCTAGCACAGTTCCCTACATATACTCAAGAAGTGCCTGTTGAGTGTGAAATAATGTCTCTTCTCATCTGAATTGCAGTATGTGTCTCCCTCTGCCTCATTGTCCGTTCTTGCATTTCTCATTCATGTCTTATATTCAGAATCTCAGAGAGAAAATTCTCGATTTGCTAATTGAAACAAGTTAACAGTTTACCTATTGTGAAGAATTTTCATTTGCAACCACATTAGGCAAAGCAAATTGTCTTCTAGTAAGTTGTCCATGCCTGGCCTAATTAGCTGTGGTCCGTAATGGCATTGTAACTCATATACCAAAAGTGTCTCAAACATAGACTGTTAGATGACAAAGATAAGAGTCTTTTAAAAAGATAATCTGTGAAACCTGATGGGACCTTTGCTTTTCATTACAGTATACTGGATTTAAGCCTGGTGTTTAGAGAAGCAAAGGTGGATGTAAATATCTTCAGGACTCCCACGGAAAACTTTCCAGCTCCCAAATCTGCTCATTCAGTTTATTTTCATAAGGCTTTGCCACTCAGTAATTAAAGATATGATTTAATGTGTAAATATCCCCAGGATCAGTTAAATAGTAGTTCATATGAAACCCTAAAACTTAAAGTATAATAAAAAAAAGATTAATTTGACATTTAAATTTCTCAAAAAAAAAAAAAAGAATAAATGTCTGATTATTGATTCTTTTCTGAAAGCAGTTTTGACCAAGGAAAGGAGTGATAAAAAAGGGTATCAGAAAATTTTAAATATGAGAAAAGGAAAAGAGCTTTGAAAGACAAGAGGTACAGGAACAAATGTACACTCTGACCCAGAACAAACTTTGCTCCTAAAAATAAAGATGATAGAAATCAATAAATATTACATTCAATGCAATATCTCAGAGAAAGATTATCTCTTCGGCATTCCGTTCACTTATCCAGACATAGTTTTCTCTGATAACATTTAGATTTAGTTCTATAAAACACCTTAAGCAAAAAGAAATATTCTGATATCACTGACTATAGGCCCCATCATTCAAAAATCCTATAGAAAAAACTGTATCATCATTTATCAAGAGCTGTGCTATCTCGTAGACTCCATCTTTAGCATTGTCAACAACAAAGAGTACATCATCTATCTTCCTTCTTTTTTCCTTTTTCTGTAAAGTTGACTCTGTAACATTTTTGAATGAAAAGAGTTACTTTCTTATTCCACTATGATGAACACTAAAATAACATTTCTCGGTAGTTCAGACATGAGCATTGGGGAATAGATGTTTTATGAGTTTCTGCTTATAGTTTTTTGTTAGTGCCTTGGTTTAATGAATATAAATTTAGGATGCATCATGTTGTAATATAATGGTTATGTTCATTTGCTAGGGCTGTTGTAACAAAAGTCACAGACTAGGTGACTTCAACACCGGAAATTTATTTTCCCACAGTTCTGGAAGCTAGAAGTCAGATCAAGATTTGGTTTGTGATATGGTTTGGCTCTCACCTTGAATTGTAATATTTACTTATCTGTGTCATGGGATGATCCTGGTGGGAGGTAATTGAATCATGGGGGTAGGATTTTCCTATGTTGTTCTCATGTTAGTGAGGAAGTCTCCTGAGATCTGATGATTTTATAAAAGGGAGCTCCCCTGCACATGCTATCTTGCCTGCCACCATATAAGACATGACTTGTTCCTCATTTGCCTTCTGCCCTTGTGAGGCCTCCCCAGCCATGTGGAACTGTGAGTCAATTAAACCTCTTTTCTTTATAAGTTACCCAGTCTTGGGTATTTCTTTATTAGCAGCATGAGAACAGACTACTACAATAAATTGGTACTGGTAGAGTGGGGTGCTGCTGTAAAGATACCCAAAAATGTGGAAGTAAGTTTGGAACTGGGTAACAGGTGGAGGTTGGAACAGGGCTCAGAAGACAGGAAGATGTGGGAAAGTTTGGAACTTCCTAGAGACTTGTTGAATGGTTTTGACCAATATGCTGATAGTGATATGTACCATAAAGCCCAGGCTGATGTGGTCTCAGATGAAGATGAGGGACTTGTTGAAACTGGAGTAGAGGTCACTCTTGCTGTATAGACACTGGCGGTATTTTGCCCCAGCCCTAGAGATCTGTGGAACTTTGAACTTGAGAGACATGATTTAATGTATTTGGTCGAAGAAATTATTAAGCAGCAATATGTTGAAGAGGAAGCAAAGCATAAAAGTTTGGAAAATTTGCAGCCTGATCATTCAGTAGAAAAGAAAACCCAATTTTCTGGGGAGAAATTCAAGCCTGATGCAGAAATTTGCATAAGTAACAAGGATACCAATGTGTATCACCAAGACAATGGAGAAAATGTCTCCAGAGCATGTCAGACCTTTGCGGCAGCCCCTCCCATCACAGGCCTGAAGCCTATGAGGAAAAAATGGCTTCATTGACTGGGCCCAGGCACCCCTAGCATGTGCAGCCTAGCAACTTGGTGCTCTGCTTCCCAGCTGCTCCAGTCATGGCTAAAAGGGGCCAAGGTACAGCTCAGGTGGTGGCTCCAGGGGGTGCAAGCCCCAAGCCTTGGCAACTTCCATGTGGTATTGAGCCTGTAGGCTCACAAAAGTCAAGAATTGAGGTTTCGGAACCTCCACCTACATATCAGAGGAGGTATGAAAATGCCTAATGTCTAGGCAGAAGTTTGCTGCAAGGGCAGAGCCCTCATGGAGAACCTCTGCTAGGGCAGTGCAGAAGAGAAATGTGGGGTCAGAGCCTGCACACAGAATACCCACTGGGGCACTGCCTACTGGAGTTGTGAGAAGAGGGTCACTTTCCTCCATGCCCTAGAATGGTAGATCCACTGACAGCTTGCACCATGTGCCTGGAAAAGTCACAGACACTCAAGGCCAGCCCATGAAAGCAGTCATGTGGGTAGTTGTACTCTGCAAAGCCACAGGGGCAGAGCTGCCCAAGGCAGTGGGAGCCCACCTCTTGCATCAGTGTGCCCTGGATGTGAGACACAGGGTCAAGGAGATCATTTTGGAGGTTATGACTTGCCTGCCTCGCTGGATTTTGGATTTGCTTGGGACGTGTAGCCCCTTCATTTTGGCCAATTTCTCCCTGTATTTACCCAGTGCCTGCACCCCCATTGTATCTAGGAAGTAACTAACTTGCTTTTGATTTTACTGGCTCATAGGTAAAAGGAATTAGACCTCTCTCAGATAAGACTTTGGAATGTGGACTTTTGAGTTAATGCTGAAGTAAGTTAAGGCTTCTAGGGACTGTTGGGAAGGCATGCTTGGTTTTGAAATGTGAAGAGGTTTTTTTCCCCATGTTGTTCTCATGAGAGAAAGTCTCATGAGATCTGATGGTTTTATAAAGGGGAGTTCTCCTGCATATGTTCTTTTTCCTGCCACTACGTAAGACATGACTTTGTTCCTCATTCGCTTCTGCCATGATTGTGAGGCTTCTCCAGCCATGTGGAACTGTGAGTCCATTTAATCTCTTTTATACATTACTCAGTTTCAGGTATGTCTTTATTAGCAGCATGGAAGCAGACTAATACAGTTTGTTTTCTCCAGAGGCCTCTCTCCTTCACTTGCAGACGGCTGCCTTCTCACAGTGTCCTTAGTGGTCTTTCCTCTCTGCCTGTATCTTTGGGGTCTCTCTGGGTACCCAAATTTTCTATAAGGACACTGGTAAGGTTGGATTAGAACCCACCATAACTGCTTCATTTTAAGTCAATGACCTTTTAATGGCTCTGTCTTCAAATATAGACACATTCTTAGGTACTTAGGTTAGGTCTTCATATGAATCTTTGTGGTAACAGAATTGTCTCCATAAAAGTGCTAATCTCTGGATACAACTAGGAGTAAAACAAATATAATCCAAGTAATCATGATGCCTATATTTTAATAAAAACAGCGTTTTAATGTGCAGGTAAATATATAAAAAATCAGTGTGATACACATTATTAAAGAAACAAATAAGAACAGAATATAATATGCTTCAGTAGGATGCTTAGTTGATGCCTCTCCAAAGATGTGATATTCCATCTAGGTGATGAGATAATATACACCTTTTAGTTAACTTGAAAATCTTTTGCTATCAGATATAATAGCATCATTTGAAAAGGCCTGGTGAAAAAGAAAACCTGCATGTATTCAAGGACCTTATCATAGGCTTGTATTGCTGTAAAACAGTGAGCAAGGAGAAGAGAGCTAGGCTACAAGTTTGTAAAGACTGCCAAAAGCCAAATGGCACAGAACATTGTAGGTCATAGCAAAGCATGAGGGTTATGATTTACATTTGAGAAAAAATCATTAAGGGGTTACAACAACTGGAATAGCATAATTAATTTATGTTTTAAAAATTTTATTTTGCTTTCTTGAATATAAATGGGGTGGGGCATAAAATATTTTGCAGTAATTTAAAGATGAAATGAAGGTTGGAATAGGAAGTAGTAGCAAAGAGGGAAACAGTGAATAGAAATAAAACATATTTTGGAGGCAGATAAGTTCTTTTGCAGTTTGGCATATCTCTATGTCAAAACCTGTGAAGGATGTAAGATTTTTTTTTTCTACTTGTAAACCAAACAGCTGATCTGTCACAATTTTATTGATGCTGAAAGATGAAACAAACATCCTAGGTCACACAGAAAGACAAACATCACATGTTTTCACTTATTTGTAGGATTTAAAAATCAAAACAATTGAACTCGTGGACATTGAGAGTAGAAGGATGGTTACCAGAGGCTATGACAGTCAATGGGGGTTTTGGGCGGTGTGTATGGGTGGTTAATGGGCACAAAAATAGTAAAAATGCCTTTTTGTATAAGGCGAGAGATGAGGATCCAGTTTCAAGGGTGTTTTAAAGACAAAAATCATTAATGTCTCTTCATCCCCAGCACTTCCTAGGACCTAAAATATTCTCCCCACAGGATCAGGGGTTTTTGTTCACCGTTATTACTACAAAGTCAGTGCATTCCATTCCAATAGCTATAACTCCACCTATTTTTTAGTCATCTCGTATTCATACCCAAACTTTCAGTTTGAAATTGCCAAGTGCTAGATTGCCAAGACCATTTTTATAAATTTACGTATCACTATTGTACCCTCACTTTGGCCGGTGTTGTGTACTTTAGGGAGAATGAGAGAGCAGTTTACTAAAGCAAGTGGTCATTATACTTAGGATCTAGGACCATATCAATCCAACAAGAGAAACCAGGTTGCTAAAGCTGATTTCTGTGTGTCTGCTGCAGCTCGTTGGGAAAACTAGCACCTTGATGTACACTAAGAAGGTAGCATGATGTCCAGTAATGATCAGGGTAGAATCCCAAAATTTCAAAATAGGTTTATACAGCCGTCTATCAATTTCATCCTGAGTGTGACCCAGGACAAGGCAGTGATAGAGGATTCCTTACTGTGAACATACATTCAGTATGTTTATTTCCTTGGTGGCTTCCATTGCAATGGCAGATGGTTTCTACAGAGATCATTTTACAAGAGAGGCATAAAATGAGTATAATGGTCATTTGTAAGTCAGGGGCTAATTCTATTTCAAAACACTGCACAGAATTTCACCCATTCAGGTGAAGGGTCAGGTCATCTCAGAGGTGGGTGTTGGAAGATCATAACATTTTCAGATCCTAAAGTAACAGGTCATGGACAGAGAGGTTCATTGAGAAATGGGTCGTGGAGATGACCTGTGTTAGAGTATAAAAGATACATCCACATTTACTAGTATTTTCTAGGTGAATGACTTAATGTTCCATCTGATTATGAATAAGATAGTAAGATGGTTAACCCTGTATTTCAAACCAAATATACCTCATGTACGGTTAAAAATATTTATTAATTCTGATAAGACATTAACATGCACATAGAGATTCAAGGACACACAGTATCAAACCTCTGATAATCTATGGATGAAATTCTGACTTCCAAGCAGGATAATTGAATACTCTATGTACTGTTAGGTAAGTTAAATTCTAATATTAAGATTAGTGGCATGTTTAACAGGGAAAATCATTACTATTTCATTAATACAATTTTAGGATTAAGTAATCAATTACACAACTGTTTACTGAGCATGGTGTTAGTTACATATAAAAGTTAAACCATCCATTCCTTTAGAAAGTATGACAAGTATGACATGATCTATATTATATGACAAGATTCTCTGATAGTGGTTTGGCCACCTTTTATGACTTGCTTCCTGTTATATTTTCAATATATAAGTCCTATTTGATACTCAGTGTGCTGCTGGAAGTGGAATGTATGGGTAAGGAAAATATACTTTTACCCTTTTTGTTTCTCACTAAAGCAAAATTGGTAGTTCATGGAGACAGCCCTCCAAATGAGGTTTTCGAAATGCAGAAATAATAATATTTGCCTTATTTACAACATATTATGAAGATTAAAACCTGGATAAAATAATCCACAAGGGTATCTATAATTAAGGAAAAGCCACACACATGTAGTCCCAAAGCTGCTAGTTAAATTAAAGGAAGGAAAGGGAAAGGAAATTAAATGAAGAATGAAATACTGAAACAAAAGACAGTCCACATGGGTCTAAGGAAAAGAGAAAGATTGCTTGTAAAATGTGTTAGACATGGTGATCAAGGAAGAAAGTACCTATAGACAGGGCAATACTCTGAGTGGTTAGGATCATGAAGGGGAAGTGCTATAGAGATCTGTGAGGGGATTGGCAAGAAGTAGCACTGAGTGGCTGGTATAATTAAATAAAAAGTAAAGATAAAAATGCTAAAGTAATTGTTTAGCTAGGGAATCATTTTTCAAACAAATCTGATCATCTGGATCCTTTAATTAAAACAACTACAATACTAACTCTACAATACTAACAACCACAACAATAAAAACCTCTGTGAATTCCTCATTGCAAACCACTCATTACTCTCTGGTCTGTAATGCCCGTGCTGTGTTACAATACTTACAAATATCCTTTGTGCATACTGGTTTCTTTCTGTTAAAGACCTCCACCTTTTGCACTTGGAAAACTTCTAATTTCATTCGTGATCGCTTTCACAGAAAACTCCTCAAATTCCTTCAATCAAAGTTAATTGTTTTTGTCCCTTTGGTAAAAGTTTGAGCTGTTTGAGCACTAACCATATGGTACTGTAATTTTTTTGCATTTCTCCTTCACCCCTCACGGCAAGCTCCTCTAGGCCAGAGATCATGAACACTTCATGTTTCATTCTTTTATTTTGTAACTCAGTGCTTAGTGTATCACAAGTAATTGTTAAATGAAAATTATCAGATGAAGATTTTCTTCATGACTGATTGGGTGTCAGGAAAAGTAAATGGGTTTGTTGCAAAGCAGAGAAGCAAGCATTACTCTTGAGAGCCAAGCATATTTGGAAAAGTAGAATGTATCAGTATGGTGTTCTCTGGTATTTTACTGTGATGTATGTACTAAGAGGTAGAGGAAGAAACATCTCTCTCTTTTAGCCCAGTCTAGTTACTAGTTGTATTAAGGCACCAGTAGGATCTTTGGTTTATACACAAACATAATTGCATATCAGAGCCAGAGACTGAGTTTGTGCTTCCCCCTGCTGGGCTTTTTCTTATGTTCTCATGACTGCCTTCCTATATATACAGTAACCCTGGCCACTTGAGTGATCGCTGCAGGTATTTAATGTTCTGTAATTGATGAATATCCAACCAATATTTCTAATGTATTGACTTCTAATTATCAGTCTATTACTATTGATTATGTCACATGCTTAGCAATTTAGCAATTCTATTGTCTGAGATTCACTAGGAATATAAAATCTTTAGCTATACAACTTCAAGTGAAAGCGCCTTCAGTAATTTTTAAACAAAGTTTTCTGCTTTTATATAAAAATGTGCACAGTACCCATAGACCTAAGTCTATTAAAAATATATTTATTTTAAATTATATCTTTTTTGGCATGTGGATGGTAGAGCTGCACTTTCTTGTTTCTATGAAGTTGAAGATGGCTGTTTAATTTGTTCCGCAAATAGGAGGCTGCTGATCACTGCACGGGCAAGCCTAGCCAACTTCTCTCCATTGACACTCTCTGGTGCCAAGCAGTGTTTCTTAAGGATGCCAGATCAGCCTGAGTCTCTGAATGAGAATGAAATAAAGTGAATGTCCTGTAATCAACTAACCACCCCCACCCCTGGCCATATACATTGAACTGAAATGGATACAAATTGTGAGAAAAAAATAAACCTGTGTAGGATGAAGTAATTGATTTTGTTTGAATGTTATCCTTGCAATTTAATCTGAGTTATCTCAATCTATACTGTGCCAAATATTAAAGTAGAAATAGTCACTTTTTCTTGTAACATTCTGTTTCTTTATCATAACCAAATATTATTTTGAGGAGTAAATGATGTTAATAGTCCCCAGGAATTTTGAGTGACTGTTAGTTTTCACTCATTCTGCTTCCATCTAATCATGAGTAAACATTATTTTTACCAAGGGAAAAATAATTGGATCTGCCCAGAATCAAGAATATTAGTTTAAAACACCTTTAGGAATGAATTAAGTAAGTTTATGGGTGTGCTTATATATTTTATTGAAATTATCCTCAGGCTTCCCCATGAATCTAGGTAGCAACTGTGCATATACAAAATGAAATGGTTTACAATGTCACTGTGTTCTATTCATTGTTCCCTAAACCTGCTTCCAGGAATTAATGTCCTGAATGTTCAAAATATTTGCTTTTACTATTGATGTTAGTGGGAAAATAAACAATAGAAATGTTATTAAAATTTTAAAAAATGAGAAAGCCTGAATGTGACAAAATTTGAAAAACTAAATGCTACTTAGAAAAACTGTCTCTTATTTTATAAAATCTTTTTGTTATTATTTTTAGATTTCACATGAGAGTGCAACCTTTCAGTGCTTGTCCTTCTGTGCCTGGCTCATTTAACTCAACATAATGCCCACCTAGTTCATCCATATCCATGCAAATGGTAGAAGTAAAGAGTGGAATAGTGGTTATCAGAGTCTGGGGAGGGACGGGGGAGGGAAGACTGGGAGAGGATGAGCAATGGATGCAAAGTTACAATTAAACAGGAAGAATAATCTTTGATGTTCTATTACTCAGTAGGGTAAGTACAGCAAATAGCAATGCAGTGTATATTACAAGACAGTTAGAAATAAATACTTCGGACGCTGGCATCACAAAGAAATGATAAGTGTTTAAAGTGATGGGTATCATAATTACCCTGATTTGATCATTACCCTATGGATACATGTATCAAAACATCATATTTTATTTCAGAAATAAGTACAAGTATTATGTGCCAATTACAAATTAAATAATTTAAAAATTGAGAAACTTTCAAACTAAAAAGAGGTGTAAGAATAATGGGATGAACGTACATTGCAAATAAATAATCAACTACTAATGGATAGAAACAAAAGAATGATGTAGTAATCAATAACTTTTCTGATTATATATAATATGGAAAGTTATGATAGATGGTTGTGCTCTTCCTCCAAAAAGCATCACCACCATTTTGAGCTGGCAAACCAAATGGCAACATGTGTTCCCTAGAGGTAAAGGCCCAACAAAGAAGGCCATGTCTAACCAACATTTCTTGAATGAAAAAAAAGTCATGTTTCCCAAATGTACATCTGTTTCTAAAACAAACTTCAATTTCTATGATGGTTATTTAAAACATTCACACCATTCAAAGATCAATTTCAAGAGTTTCACGGAAAAGTGATACACCATCTGAAAGAAAAGAAATGTCTTCCTTTTTCATCTTTGTGTTTCCATTAGCATTAACCATAGTTTGATGGTTAATGGTCATT
The DNA here is from genome assembly GCF_029289425.2 of Pan paniscus. Lineage (NCBI taxonomy): Eukaryota > Metazoa > Chordata > Mammalia > Primates > Hominidae > Pan > Pan paniscus. The sequence goes on from NC_073263.2 coordinate 71,892,588, forward strand.
TTGTCACAACACATTTCATTCCATTCAATCAAAGGAAGCCTAATTATCTTGTTTTCTGATTCATCAGTCTAACACACACACACACGCACAAGTGTATTTGGAAGAATATATAGACAAATAGAGTTCCTAAGTCACTCTCATTCTGACATAGTCATATATACACACATATATGCATATATACATATATTGATAAATGAAGAGTTAGCTGTAACCCTTTTATTTATGCATTTATTTTCACCCACAAATTTACATAGAAGCAGAGGGGTCTTATGAGAGCAATGTTCATATGACCCCTTCCTTTCAAAACCACAATTATCTTATGGTTTGATGTAGTCTTACCCAAGGATAGATTACCAAATTTGAGGACAAAGATACAGACCTTACAATGAGCACTGGAGGTTATGGAGTCCCTTGTCTCTGCCCTGTGGTCAACAACATATAAGCTCATTGGTTCTAGCTCTATAAAGCAGTTGGGGATCAAATGTGTTTTACATCTGGCACCCTGAAGGAAGATTGTTTTTCCTTAAAAAGTTTGGCTATAGGAGATATATCTGAACTGCAATGCTTGGAGTCCAGGTTAATATAATGCAATGTATCCTTAGTCCAGTCTAATTATAATGAAAGCATAGCCTCTGAGGAGCTATTGTGATCACATGGATTGGGACAGCTGTAATCTAGAAGCCCTTGGGCAGTAAGTATAGGTTAGAAATAAGGGTAGGTAACTAAGGTATGCCTCTATGGTTTCCCTGAGCTTAAGCAAGTAGCAGTGCTCAGTTTCCCCATCAATGACAGCAAAGAGAGGGCAATTAAAACAGCAAGGAACAATTCTGCAGTCAGACCCCTTTTTTCATAGGGCATCCAAGGCTCTCACTTTTGTTGAACACAAAAGCTGTATCACTGTAAGTTTACAATACTTCAGTACTTAAGAAAACTGAATTATGAACAGTTGAATCCAAAAAAGACCAAGAGAAAAAAATTTTTATCAAGCGAAGTTAATTAGACCACCTTCTTACTGTAAGGGTGCACACCATTGTGACAAAGTCTGAGCAGTATTGCAGAAGGTGTTGAGTAAACTTTTTTGTGAGGTTTTGGTTTCCAGACTCAAGCGATTTAATGCAGGTTTTTAAGGTGGACGAATGCTTAGGTTTGAAAAAAAGGTTGTGATGTAATAGTTCAAGATAATGGAACACTGTAAGGCTGAGAGAAGAGTCTTGAAATGAGTCTTAATACACAAACTGTTGTCTAATAAGCAAGCTCTATACCAGTATGAACAATATATTGTCCTCGTTGGAGATATGTTTGCCCAAAGGGGCAAACTATATTCCTACGCAACTAGTTTGCAGGATTTTCCTGATGGAATAAATTCTTTATTGCTCATAGCCTTAACTTTATGCATTTAAAAAGTAACAAATAGTTATATGAGTCTCAATTCTCTTTCCCAATGGTTAAGCTCTGTATATACAAGTGATCCCAATCCTCAAAATTATTCTTTCTTCTATTTTTACATTCCTTTCAAATTTATTACGTCAGAAAAAAATTATTTCTATGAGTTATGGACAGTGGTGTGTGGACAGTGTGGACAGTGGTGGAGTTGATGTATACAAACTTGTGACTGCCTATTGTAAGCATCTCTTTCAATTTCAAAATGTACTTCAATCTTTGACTGATTTGTTATTTTGTCAGTGTCCCTATCATGAAGAAATACACACCACCCCTACTTCCTAATGAACTCCTACATTTGTGTTGTTGATTCATTTAATAATTAATTCATATATTTAGGTATTAGAATGATTAATTATCTAAATATTAAAGTTGCTGATAATAGGCTGGGTGCGGTGGCTCATGCCTGTAATCCCAGCATTTTGGGAGGCTGAGGCAGGTGGATCACGAGGTCAGGAGATCGAGACCATCCTGGCTAACACAGTGAAACCCTGTCTCTACTAAAAATACAAAAAATTAGCCAGGCGTGGTGGTGGGCACCTGTAGTCCCAGCTACTCAGGAGGCTGAGTCAGGAGAATGGTGTGAACCCGGGAGGTGGAGCTTGCAGTGAGCCGAGATTGCGCCACTGCACTCCAGCCGGTGCGAAAGAGTGAGACTCCGTCTCAAAAAAAAAAAGGAAGTTGCTGATAATAAGCAGTTTGGATATTTAAAGGTCATGATGACAATAAAGTATGTCTACTGTTGAAAACTTTTGTATCTGGTTTGAGTAACAGGTAATAATTTGTTCATGTCATTTTTATATTGAATATAAGCATGAAACTCCTGAGCATTATATAAATATAAAAGAGCATTATTAATTCACACAAACTCCTTGTACAAAAACGGAGAGGTAACCTTCAAATTATATTGTAAGTTAATGATGTGTTTTTCATATGCATGTCAGTCTCACTAATATCCAATTAAATATATTTCTCGTACACCTGATCTCTAATGTATGCTGTGCTTTGTGCAAACACAGCATGAAGGGATATTTACTATCAATTTAATAGAGATCATTTAGCTGGCCATGAAACAGAGGTGTTTTCAATTTGTTATTGACACACACTGGAACACATCAGGTGTGAAATCCGTAACTTAAAGCTCAAGAGTAATTTCAGATAGACATCCATCAAAACATTTAATTGTCAGTTAAATATTACATTTCCATAAAGATGAATTATTAATATGAAGTAAAAAAGCAAATTGTAGTCACCAGGAAAAGTTACCTCATATCATTCAAAAACATTAGTGTTGAGCTCTCAATTTCTCAATCATTAACAATAAATTTCATTAAATAAAATAATCAGTAACAAAATTAAATATATGCAATTGCATTTTTGCATCTCATATATGAAAAATACATTTATATTTGGGGTAGTGATTTAGATTTTTTTTAAATAAACATTTTTGTTTTTAAAGTTTTTGATTACAAAACAATTGTGAAGATAAGGAATTCCCATATATCTCAAATCTAGCTTCCGTATTATTTTCATCTTATATTAGTATGATCATTTGTCACAATGAACAAACCAATATTGATATATTTTTTACAATATTGATACATTATTGACACATGATTATTATCAGCTGAAGTCCACAATGTATTCAGAACTCCTTAGGTTTTTATTTAATGTCTCTATTCTGTTCCAAGATCCTATCCGGGGTACCACAATATATTTATTCATAATGTTTCCATGGGTTCCTCTAGGCTGTGACATTTTCAGACTTTTCTTGTTTTTGATGACCTTGGTAATTTTGAGAAGTACTGGTCAGATACTTTGTAAAATATGTCTCAAATGGAATTCATCTGATGTTTTTCTTGTGATTAGACTATGGCGGTGGGTTTTAGGGGGGAAGATCATAGAGGCAAAATGACATTTTTATCACACCATCAATGTGACTATTGATGTTAACCTTGATCACTTGACTGGGGAAATGTCTGTCAGATTTCTCTACTGTAAAGTTACTTATCCCCCACCTCCCCTTTCCATAAGGTACTCTTTGAGTAATGAGTCACAGGGCATAACCCACACTTAAAGAGTAAGAGTTATGCCCTATCCCCTAGAGGGCAGAGTATCAAAATAAATTATTTTGAATTCTTCTGCACAAGTGATGTCTATTCTCCCCTATTTCTTTCTTTAATCATTTGTTTGTATAAGTATTGACTCACAGATATTTATTTAAAACTTTGGATTAAAATACAATATTACTTTATTTAATTCATTGCTTGAATTGTTCTGGCTTGGACATTGGGAGCTTGTTCAGTTTGCTCCTGTAGCTCTTTAACACACCTTGAACACTGTGAGGTTTTGGGTTCTGTTAGGACTTCCTTACTCTCTGAAAGAGGCTCATCATAAATATATCTTGCCCCAGCCTAGAATCAGGAACTTTTACAAGAAACCCTATTCTACTTAATGAAGCATGGCATTAGAAACAAAGATCTGTGCTGGGGTGCTTGTTACTATTGGGGTATTACTGCTTTTAGGCTCTCCCACCTGACAGAACAAGGAAATATATGTGTTATACTAACACATTCTGTACACATATCTACATATGTATAACATTTATATACAGTTCTAGAAATATTTCTATTTGTGGTCACCTGTTATCTATATTAACTAAACATGAATCATTCTTACTAAAGTCTCCACATCTGATCTATTGATGTGTGTAATTCTAGCCTCCTTTCCTCACTTATCTATGTATTGCCATAACAGCACTGTCATTTGTGGGGACACGAGTGACTTTATTTCCAATGCTAATCTGCCATCCAACTTTTGACTAACCATAAGCTCAGGAATGCCTCCAAAATATCTAGTTGATGCATTACTCTTTAGTAGGAACACCTATTCATTGTAAGTTTCCTCTAAAACTCTCGTCATTGCAGAAATCATAGGGTGTGACAACTGTAGCCCCCTATACATTCCTTCCAGACCACATATGCTTTTTTCCCCAACATATAAGCCCTGGGTGTGTGGTACAGCCATCCACCTGTCTTGCCCCTGCTCAAGATCATGCTTCCGTCTGTAGTCCCCCTAATAAATCATGCAAAATGGATACACTAGACTTATCTTCCCCCATGATTAATTTCTTGGCTCCTTGTGCATTTGGGGGTCACTTTGCATATACAACCCTTTCACAGATCACATAACTGGCACCTATCATCCATCATCCATTTTCTTAATTGCTCATTCCAGTATACATGTATAGTGGTATCAGAATCATTAACTCATACCCCATTGAGGACAACTTTACCACCTAGAGTATGGTGCTTATATGCAAATAAGTTGCCTTTAGTATAACAGACTCCAGTCATTTACCAGGATACATAGGCCATCAACTTTTCCCCTAACTGCTTCAATGTTATTGTCGCATACATTTGTCATTCTACATTTTTTTATGGAATAATGTATCCAGCATTACAATATCATACAAAATAATTGCAGTGCCCTAAATAATCTCCTATATTTGACTTACATAACTCTCTTCCCTTACCGAAAACCACAGAAGCGGTTGAGTTTACCATCTATATGTTTTGCATTTTACAAAACCTATTAAAATCATGTAGTATGTAGTCTTTCAGACTGGCTTTTTTCACATGCCAATATACATATAAGCTCCCTCAGGGTCATTTTGTGGCTTAATAACTCATTCTTTTATATTGTTGGACAATAAATTACTATATGAATGTACCGAAGTTTGTTTAACCTTTTCACCCACCGAATGACACCTTGGTCACTTCCAGGGTTTACTAGCTGAATAAAGTGGCTAAAAATATTGATGTTAAGATTTTTTTATATAAATATACATTTTCAAATCAGTTGGAAACACCTAGGAGTATAATTGCTGGATCATATAATAAGACTATGTTTAGCTTTGTCATAACCATTCAGCTATCTTCCAAAGTGGCTGTAATATTTTGCATTCCCAACTGCAGTGAATGAGAACTTCTATCGCCCTGCATCCTCTTTGGTAATTGGTATTGTTAGTTTTGAGGATTTTGGTTATTCTAATGGGTATGTAGTGGTATCTCATTTTTATTTTAATTTGCAATTCCCTAATGACAAAATGATGTTGGACATATTTTATGTGCTTATTTGCTTTGTGTGTGTATATCTATATATATATACACATATAAATACATATATATACACACAAACACACACACACATATATATATATAGTGTGGTGTCTGTGTAGAACATTATCCCATTTTTTAATCTATATTGTATACATATAAATATATATATATATTTAATGTGATGTCTGTATAGAACATTATCCCTTTTTTAAATGTAGGTATTTATCTTATTGATGAGTTTTAAGGGTTATTTTCATATTCTAAATACAAGTCCTTTATCAGATGTGTGGTTTGTAAATATTTTACCTAATCTGTTCACTTTACTTTCATTTCCTTAATGGTATATTTTGTAGGGCAGAAGTATTTAATTTAAATAAGGTGCAGCTTTTATCATTTTTTCCTTTGTGAATTACAATTTTAGTGTTATATATAATATTCATTATAAAATCTAAGATGACATAAATTTTCTTCTAGAAGTTTCATAGTTTTTTTATTTTCATTTAGGTCTCTGACCATTTTAAGTAGACTTTTGTGAAATGGGTAGGATCTGTGTCATTTATTTTACATATGAACATCCATTTGTTACAGTACCATGTATTGAAAAGACTCTTTTTACTTTTGTCAAAACTACTTTCTTTCGCAGGCCAATATGTACATTAGCTCCCACAGGAAATACCTTTGCTCCTTTGTCAATGATCACTGCACTATATTTCTGAACTTCTCTACTCTGGTCCATTAATCTATGTGTCTATTCATTCACGAACACCACACTGTCTTGAGTACAGTAGCATTGAAAATGGAATGGGTGAATCTTCCTTATTATTCTTCTTTAATATTGTGTTGAGTATGCTATGTCTTTTGCCATTTCATTTAAATTTTAGGATCATGTTGCTTTCCACAAAATAGCTTCCTATTATTTTGACTGGATTTTGTTGAATCTACAGAAAGTTGAGAAGAATTGGAATTTTAACAATATTTTGTATTGCCATCTATGGATATACCTCCATTTATACAGAACTTTGATTTCTTTCATCAGCATTTAGTAGGTTTCCTCATACAGATCCTTGATTTATATTACTAAACCTGTACTTAACTAGTTCATTTTTTGGTGACATGCTAAATAATAATTTTTAAAATTTTAAATTTCAATTTTTTATTACTGGTGTTACCAGAAAGAGATCCCAATCCAGACACCAACAGAGGGTTCTTGGATCTGGTGCAAGAAAGAGTTAGAGGCAAGTCCATAGAGTAAAATGAAAGCAAGTTTATTAAGAAAGTAAAGGAATAAAGAATGGCTACTCCACAGGCAGAGCCAGCCTGTGGCTGCTCAGCGGCTTGTACTTATTGTTACTCCTTGATGACAGACTAAACAAGGGATGGATTATTCATGAGTTTTCTGGGAAAGGGGTGGGCAACTCCTGGACCTGAAAGTTTCTCCCCCTTTTAGACCACTTAGGAAAACTTCCTGACGTTGCCATGGCATTTATAAATTGTCATGGCACTGATAAGAGTGTCTTTTACCATGCCAATGCATTATAATTAGTATATAATGAGCAGTAAGGACAACCAGAGGTCACTGTTGCTGCCATCTTGGTCTTGGTGGGTTTAAGCCAGCCTCTTTACTGCAGCCTGTTTTATCAGCACGGTCTTTATGACCTGTATCTTGTGGTGAACTCTTATCTCATCCTGTGACTTAGAATACCTAATGTCCTGGGAATGCAACCCAGTAGGTCTCAGTCTTATTTTACCCAGCCCCTGTTCAAGATGAAGTTGCTCTGATTTAAACGCCTCTGAGACTAGCATACAGGAAAACAATTAACATTATTTTATTAACTTGTATCCTTCCACCTTGCTATACTACCTTAGTTGTTCCAGAATGTTTTTTTTTTTATTATTATACTTTAAGTTTTAGGGTACATGTGCACAATGTGCAGGTTAGTTACATATGTATACATGTGCCATGCTGGTGTGCTGCACCCATCAACTCGTCATTTAGCATTAGGTATATCTCCCAAAGCTATCCCTCCCCCCTCTCCACAACAGGAAGGGGAACATCACACACCAGAATATTTTATTGATTCTTTGAAATTGTCTACATAGACAACCATGTTAACTGCAAGTAAAGGCAATTTTGTTTCTTCCATTTCAATCAGCACAAATTTATATTTGTTTACTGTCTTATTGTACGAAACATAACTTCCAGCATTATGCTGAATAGGAGTTATTAGTGAAAACACCCTTACCTTTTCCTGACCTTAAAAAAGTACATATAGTTTGTCAACATGTAGTATATTAGCCATAGGTTTTTGTAGAGTTTCTATATCAAGTTTCAAGTTGAGGATCGCTTCTATTCCTAGTTTGCTAGTAGCTAGACTTCATTAAAATTCAACATTTCTCTTCGTGAAAGACACTTATATGAAAGAAAAGACAAGCAAAAGGCTGAGAGAAATGTTTGCAAAACATATAGTTGGTAAAGGATTGGAATTCAAAATACACAAAGAACTCTAAATTCTGATTCAGGCTCCCCTGTTTTATGGGTTATTAGTTCCAATTACTATATTTAAATTTTCAAATAATATGCTGTTATAGTTTTTATAATCTTTTAAAAATGATTTTTCTGTATGTTCTTTTTTTTAACTTGTTTGAGATAATTATTGATACTTCCTTTTTTTCTGGGATGATTTTTCTTTTGAAAGTTTCTTTGGAGAGAGTCTTGTGCTAGGAAACCTATTAGGTTTCATTCAACCAAAATTTTCTGCCCTCTTTCTTAAATGGCATATATATTTTCTGGTACAGGAAAAGGTTGACAGTTATTTTTCCTCAGGATGTTGAAGATGCTCTTGTACTCTTTTTGGATAAAGTAAGTTTTGACCTTTGCATAGAAGATATAATAGCCAATATTTCCTTTCTTTTTGGAATCATATACCATGGTAATCCCAAAGCCAAAGTCACATGAGAGAATAAAGCGGCCTCGTGAGTAGCTACATGTGTGCAAAGGGTTTCACTCGCTCTGGTCAAATGGTGTAGGTCATAAGACCTTAAAAGATAAATAAAAAGCTTTAGAAATTCCTGAACTAAAGGAAGTTTAGTGACGATTATTAACAAGAATAGTTCTCCAAAGGGCTCTGTGGAGACTTCTTAAAGGTGCAGATTAAACTAAATGGGACAGTAACAGGGTGTTCATTTGGCAATGCTGTGAGAGGACTATTTTTCATGTAGCAAATGTTAACAAGAAAGAATGTTTGATTCTCAGAACCAGAAAGCAAGCCTCTAGAAATCTAAACTGGAATCGTAGAAGCCTGGATCTCATTATTTCTTGACAACCTGTGGCATGGTTTTGAAATAAAGATAGCATATCTTGCTAAAAGGTAAAAGTAGCAATAGTGTTTTATATTCTCACAATCCTGTCTGCTTGCAGTAAGGATTTATATATGAGATCCACTTATGAAAATGTTAGACAAATTTGAGAACAAGATCATCAGAATACAAGCACTCAAGAGAGCAACTACATTTGTGTTGACCATTAAAAGGACAGATCACTAAAGTATCTATGACATACTCACACATATTCTAATGCCACTCAAGGGATAGAGAAAATAAAAAATCAGCTTAACATGTCATTTTTAAAATGTGAAAGATGCATATTATATGGAATCTGTGCACTAATTATTAATATGTTCTCGTGAGATGGATGTCATTACAAAAAAACACTACTTTATGCTACTTAGTAAAAGTTATCATCTTCTGAGACAAGTTAATTCTTCATTGCTTCCATACCATCTGTGCTGGTTTCACTTATTTCTCCAACTACATATGGATTCTTATTTACTGGCTAGAATTTCCTATTTTAAAGGATATTTTAATCTACACTTCCACCTGGAAATTATACTTCTAATGAGATTTGGCAAAGACAATATGACAACATATTAAACAATTTGTGAACATACTACTGAGATTTCTGAGTGGTGACATTAGCTAGAGAGATTTGTCATATCTTCTCACCCCCACTTCCCAATGGAATACCTTTGAAAGCCTACCAAACCAGCCTAGTTGACAACAATATAGGAAATTAAGATATTGTCACATCTGACAAATACTGGGAGGAAATAGCCTTATGGAGTAGATAAGCCAACACAAAATATAATAAACATCCAATTTATGTCTATGAAAGAGATAAATGACCAAAATAAAGGAGACAAGAAATGTCATCTAAACCATTCCCCTTCTCCCTTACTGCCTTTGCCACTGAATACCCTTTTATCATAAATTTTGGTCTTTGTCACTGTCAAAAACCTGTGGAAATCCTAAACGGGAACACCAATTTCTCATAGTCTCAGAGTAATAATTGCAACCTGAAACCTCATCAGTCTTTTTCCCCCTACTTCCACTCAGAATACTTAAACTTCTACATGATGAAAGGTAAAAGGCAGTGGCTTGCTTCTTGTCCATTGAAGTCAGCATATTGACAGGAAAATTAAGAAAAATATGCACTGAATGTTTAGAATTTGCCATAAACCATGTTTTGCCAAAGAAAGACTACAAGTTATTTCAAATGCTAGTGAATACCTCCCTATATGTAGAAAAGTTAGAAGTGGAGAAAAAAAAAATCTCTTTGGTTTAGCAGAGCTATAGTAGAAGAGTATCTCTTAGAGTTTGTGAGGGAGCAAAAGGAACTGATTTTGACCGTGAGACCTGGGAGGCTAAGTTTAGTAAAACAATTCACATTAAAAAAAATTGATTATTATAAACAAACTGCATCTTAAATGTTTATTTTCCATGTATTTCTTAGTAAAATCACTCAGCCAAATGGACTTGATGAGAAACAGATGAAATATGGCATTTAAAATAATGGTGACTGGAAATAATATTATGTGAAAAACAACAGTGTCTTAGAGAATTCTCTTCTTGCACAAGGTCTCCACAGCTGCCACTCCGGGACAGGGTCACCCCTTTTGTAAAACTCTGCCTCAAGTTCTGCATAGTGGAGCTGATATAGCCTCTTTCATTTTGTCAACCCTGGATGTTTCACCTAGAATGTATTTTGTGCCTGCTTACTTGGATTTGAAAACTTAGAACTTTCCATGATTTTCTATCACATCAAAGATTTTATTAGCATTTATTTTTCATTTTCAGCAGACAAGGAGAAGCCCAATCCACTCCACATGATCTCGGATATGAAACAGAGGCCTAACGTTGTTAATAAAATTATTTGAGAATTGATTGAATCATGAATGTAATGCTAAAATTATATAGTAATCTAAATTCACAACAATAAGATGATTTCATAAAATCTGAGGTTACATCAAAATAAAAAAAATACACCTAAAATAATATTTTAAAGAATCATTAAAGTGTGGAAAAACGTTAATAGTGGATACTGTTATATTCTACCACATGATCGAGGCTCTCAACCTCTACTTGCTGGAGATAGTACCTGTTGACTTTCATAGCTATGTTCCTCACTGAAAATTGCTCTTGCACACAGGAAACTATCTTTCCAAAGATAAGGTATCTTTTATGAGTGTGGCCTGTGGTTATCAAATGGATGATGCAGAAGGAACCCTGGTCTCAGTTTGAAAGAATTCTGCAAGTCAGTTCAGCCCTAGAGTTCCCCATAAATCAGCAGAAGTCCTCAGTTAAAATCACATTGCAAGTCAGATTCCCCCTCTGCGCAATCCTGTTTTCCTCATTGTTTCATGTGATAAAATGCCCAATAAACTTTGGCAAACAAATCTCAGCTTCACAATCTATTTCCAGTAAACAAAATCTATAATAGCATTCAAGGCAGAATGAAGTGAGAGACGCAATGCATGAGGTTAAGAATAAAGAGAGTTATTAGAAGTGAGAATGAGGTGAATGATTAATTAGAAGACATAAAAAGGTAGGTAAAATAATTAAAATTAATATTATCAAACTTCCTCTATATGCAAAGCTGTATTCTAAGGTACAGGCTTTTAAAGATATAACCAAATAATTTTGTTAGCTTTAATGGAGTCTAAGATCAAATAAGAAATATAGAATAACATTGAGGACATTTCTCTAAAAATTTGAATTTTGGATTAATGTGTATTTAGAGTCTGGTAGAAGTAGATGAAACACACAAAGGGTCTAATTAATGAAAACTTAATAAAGTGACTATTTAAAAAGAAATGATCAGGGTTAAGGGAAACTAACAAAGGTAGTGAGATACCCAGCAGCTAGCAAGAGCCAGGAATTGTTACCAGAGGACTGAGGAAGAAAGGAAAGGGAAGTCTGTTTGAAGCAGTGTCGGGGAGATATAGATTGAGAATCCCTGCCAGAATGATGACAAGGTAGCCAAGGAGAGTGGAAATAATATTCCATTTCTCTGCCTACCCTCTAATCTCTGTTCCTAACTCTGAGTAACTGAATCTAACCACCAGATAAGTGAGCCTGGTTCATGTGTCCATGAAAATCCAACTCCTAGGAAGACAGAGAAGTGCAAAGAGAGGTAGACAGTAGACCTAGAGCAGCGGTCCCCAACTTTTTTGGCACCAGGAACAGTTTTCCTGGAAGACAATTTTTCCATGAGATGGGAGGGATGAAACTCTTTCACCTCAGATCACCAAGCGTTGGTTAGATTCTCATAAGAAGCAAGCAGCCTAGATCCCTTGGATTTGCAGTTCACAATAGGGTTTGTGCTCCTATGAGAAACTAATGCCACTGTTCACAGGACAGGTGGCAGAGCTCAGGTGGTAATGCTTGCTCTCTTGCTGTTGTTCACCTCTTGCTGTGCTGCCCGGTTTAGGGTCTGGCAGGAAGTAGGCTGGTACCAGTCTGTTTCCTTGGAATTGGGGAATCCTGATCTAGAGTGCATGTAGAGTCAAAAGAAAAATATTACATCTTAAATTGGTAATGAAAAAATAAGAATTAGCCTGTCATACCTCTGTATTTACAGAAAGTTCTGAGTTGAAAAAATACACTTGTGGTTTATTTTGTTTTGTAAGTTCCAGGGTACTTGTGCAGGATATGCAGGTTTGCTACATAGGTAAACGTGTGCTATTGTGTTTTGCTACACCTATCAACGCGTCACCCAGGTATTAAGGCCGGGATGCATTGGCTCCTTTTCCTAATTCTCTCCCCTCCTCCGACAGGTCCTAGTGTGTGATGCTCGCCTCGCTGTTTCCATGTGTTCTCCTTGTTCAGCTCCCACTTATAAGAGAGAACTTGTGGTGTTTAGTTTTCTGTTCCTGCATTAGTTTGCCAAGGATAATGGTTTCCAGCTTCATCCAGGTCTCTGCAAAGGACATGATCTTGTTCCTTTTATGGCTGCATAGTATTCCATGGTGTGTATGTACCATATTTCCTTTATCCAGTCTATCATTGATGGGCATTTGGGTTGATTTCACATCTTTGCCATTGTGAATAGCGCTGCAATGAACATACACGTGTTTGTATCTTTATAATAGAATGATTTAAATTCCTTTGGTTATATACCCAGTGATGGGTTTGCTGGGTCAAATGGTATTTCTGGTTTTAGATCCTTGAGGAATCACTATACTGTCTCTTCCACAATGGTTAAAATAATTTACATTCCTCCCAACAGTGTAAAAGCATTCCTATTCCTCCACTGCCTTGCCAGCATTTGTTGTTTCTTAACTTTTTAATAATCACCATTCTGACTGGCATGAGATGGTATCTCATTGTGGTTTTGATTTGCATTTCTCTAATGATCAACGATGTTGAGCTTTTCTCCATGTTTGTTGGCTGCATGTGTGTCTTCTTTTGAAAATTGTCGGTTCATATCCTCTGCCCACTTTTTAATGGGGTTGTTTCTTTCTTGTATATGTGTTTAAGTTCCTTGAAGATTCTGAACATTAGACCTCTTTCAAATGGATAGATTGCAAAAATTTTCTCCCATTCTATAGGTTGTCTTTTTGCTCTGGCAATTATTTCTTTCGCTGTGCAGAAGTTCTTTAGTTTAATTAGATCCCATTTGTCAATTTTTGCTTTTCTTGCAATTGCTTTGACGATTACATCATAAAATCTTTGCCCACGTCTATGTCCTGAATGGTATTGCCTAGGTTTTCTTGTAGAGTTTTTATAGTTTTGGGTTTTACATTTAAATGTTTAATTCATCTTGAGTTAATTTTTGTATAAGGTATAATGAAGGGGGGTTCAGTTTCAATTTCCTGCATATTGCTAGACAGTTCTCCCAGCACCATTTATTAAACAGGGAAATCTTTACCCATTGCTTGTTTTTGTCAGGTTTGTCGAAGATCAGATGATTGTAGATGTGTGGTGTTATTTCTGAGATTTCTATTCTGTTCATTGGTCTATGTACCTGTTTTTGTACCAGTACCATGTTGTTTTGGTTACTGTAGCCTTATAGTTTGAAGTCTGGTAGTATGATGCCTCCAGCTTTGTTCCCTTTGGCTTAGGATTGTCCTAAGCATTTTTGGGGTTCCATATGAATTTTACAATAGTTTTTCTCGTTCTGTGAAGAACGTGAATGGTAGTTTAGTGGAAATAGCATTGAATCTATAAATTTATTTAGGCAGTATGGCCATTTTCATGATATTGATTCTTCCTATCCATGATCATGGAATGTTTTTCCATCTATCTGTGTCCTCTCTGATATCCTTGAGCAGTGGTTTGCAGTTTTCCTTGAAAAGGTCCTTCACCTCCCTTGTTAGCTGTTTTCCTAGGTATTTTATTCCCTTTGTGGCAATTGTGAATGGGAGTTCATTAATAATTTGGCTCTCTGCTTGTCTCTTGTTGGCGTATAGGAAAGTTCGTGATTTCTGCACATTGATTTTATATCCTGATACTATGCTGAAGTTGCTTATCAGCTTAATAAACTTTTGGGTTGAGTCAATGGGGTTTTCTAGATATAGGATCATGACATCTGTAAACAAACACAATTTTATTTCCTCTCTTCCTATTCGAATACACTTTATTTCTTTCTCTTGCCTGATTGACTTGGCCAGAACTTCCACTACTATGCTGAATAAGAGTGGTGAGAGAGGGCATCCTTGTGCCAGTTTTCAAGGGGAATGCTTCCAGCTTTTGCCCATTCTGTATGATATTGGCTGTGGGTTTGTCATAGACAGCTCTTATTATTTTGAGTTATGTTCCTTCAATACCTAGCTTATTGAGTGTTTTTAGCATGAAGCCACGTTGAATTTTATTGAAGGCCTTTTCTGCATCTATTGAGATAATCACGTGTTTTTCAACTTTAGTTCTGTTTACGCGATGAATTCATTTATTGATTTGCGTACGTTGAACCAGCCTTGCATCCCAGGGATGTGTCCGACTTGATCATGGTGGATAAGCTTTCTGATGTGCTGCTGGATTTTGCTTGCTAGTATTATCTTGAAGATTTTTGCAATGATATTCATCAGGGATATTGGCCTGAAGTTTTCTTTTTTTGTTGTATTCCTGCCAGGTTTTGGTATTAGGATGATGCTGGCTTCGTAAAATGAGTTAGGGAGGAGTTTCTCCTTTTCGATTATTTGGAATAGTTTTAGAAGAAATGGTGTCAGCTCCTCTATGTACCTCTGGTAGAATTCAGCTGTAAATCTTTCTGGTTCTAGGCTTTCTTTGGCTGGTAGGCTATTTATTACTGTCTCAATTTCAGAACTTGTTATTAGTCTATTCAGGGATTCAACTTCTTCCTGGTTCAGTCTTGGGAGAGTGTATGTGTCCAGGAATTTATCCATGTCTTCTGAATTTTCTAGTTTATTTGCATAGAGCTGTTTATAGCATTCTGTAATGGTTGTATTTCTGTGGGGTCAGTGGTGGTATCCCCTTTATCATTTCCGATTGTGTTTATTTGCATCTTCTTTCTTTTCTTCTTTATTAGTCTAGCTAGCAATCTATTTTATTTAAAAAAAAAAAAACAAGCTCCTGGATTTTTTGACTTTTTGAAGGGTTTTTCGTGTCTTCGTGTCTCTCTCTCCTTCAGTTCTACTCTGAGCTTAGTTATTTCTTGTCTTCTGCTAGCTCTGGGGTTTGTTCTTGGTTATCTAGTTCTTTCAGTTGTGATGTTGGGGTGTCAATTTGAGATCATTTTAGGTTTCTGATGAGGGCATTTAGTGTTATACATTTCCCTCTCAACTCTGCTTTAGCTTTGTCCTAGAGATTCTGGTATGTTGTCTCCTTGTTCTCATTATTTTCAAAGAACTTCTTTATTTCTGCCTTAATTTCATTATTTACCCAGAAGTCATTCAGGAACAGGTTGTTCAATTTCCATGTAGTTGTGTGGTTTTGAGTGGATTTCTTAATCTTAAGTTCTAATTTGATTGTGCTGTGGTCTGAGAGGCTGTTTGTTATGATTTCAGTTATTTTTCATTTGCTGAGGAGTGTTTTACTTCCAATTATGTGATAAACTTTAAAATAAGTGCCATGTGGCACTGAGAAAAATGTATATTCACTTGTTTGGGTGTGGTGAGTCCTGTAGATATCTATCAGGTCCACATGGTCCAGAGCTGAATTTAAGTCCTAAATATCTTTGACAATTTTCTGTCTTGATGGTATGTCTAATACAGACAGCAGCGTATTAAAGACTTCCACTATTATTATATGAAGGTCTAAGTATTTTTGTAGGTCATTAAGAATTTGTTTTATGATCTGAATGCTCCTGTATTGAGTGCATATATATTTAGGATAGTTAGCTCTTCTTATTGAATTGAACCCTTTACCATTATGCAATGCCCTTCTTTTTGATCAAAGATCGAAAGATTGCATTTTTTGATCTTTGTCTATTCTGTCAGAAACTAGGATTGCAACCCTTGTTTTTTTCTGCTTTCCATTTCTGTTTGAAATTAGAGTAATCTGAATTATTAACACACTGTGGTACTAAATGATTCTGTGATCTTAGGCAAGTCATTGAATACCTTCTATACTCAGACCATTTATAAACAATACAAAGATGATGGTTAGGTACATGGCTCCTACCCACTATGAATTAAAAATCTTAATTGTAAAATGGTCCATTATTTAATAAGATATAAGAATAAATTTTATGTACTTGTACCAATCAGTAAAAAGAATATAACATTTGTTTTCAAAGTCTGTGCCATATCCACTAGACCTAAATTCTAGCAAAAATAATACAAATGTTAGATAGTTATAATCTTCTTGGTTGTGAATGCTTGCTTTGCAACTTACTTTCTAGATTAACTCGAGCATGTTACGTAATATCTCTGTTCTTTGCTTCTAAATTATTTACAATGAAGATAATTTTTCTCTTAGAGTTATGAGGATTCAGTGGTCAAAAGAGTGCATGACTTACAGTGAATTTTCAATATATATTATCAGTTATTATTGATTTTTTCTATATAGATATGAATGAACTTGTCATTTAAAATTTTCCTCATATTTCTTCCTATAAACCAAAAAAGGTTTCTTTTCCTGAATAATTTTGGCATGTGCCCTCATCAAAATATGTATTTTATTGATCATAATAATGAATATAATATATATCCAGAAAAATTGATTTGTTTAGATTTCCTTTGTAGTCAAAATAATAGTTTCAGTGATAAATCACTCTTCTTGATGTTGACATGTAAATGAATTGACAGGCACCTTAAATTGTCAACTAAAAAGCAACCCTAAAATTTTAGTCATCTTTTTAATGTTTTTTCCTTTATTTGTATGAAATTATGGAAAGAGAACATGTTCATTGAAGCACTTTCTCTCCAATTACATGATATTCAAAGCCTTAAAGTTTATTCATTCTTCAATATGCAATTTTGCATGAAACAAATATATCCAAACTCTAGTATATTATTTAATTTGAAATATATATTATTTTTCCGGGCTGCTCCTCAGAGTTGAAAATGTTCCAGAGTTTTGCAAAACTAACTTGTCATAGGGAGTTGAATAAGTGGTGACTCATTGTCAGCCAATAATGATTTCCTTAAACCAATAATCTTATCACATGGGAATACTCAAATAGTATGAAATAATGATAAAAGAGAAATAAACCAGCTTATAGAAATTATTAGATAGAAATGTGTATTTTAGTGAAAAATAATATTAGTATAAATAACGATATACAAATTATAAGTCAGATTCTATAACCCTTTTAGTAACATATGCAAAGCGGGTTCACTGTACACAGGTATCAGTCCCAGGGGAGAACTCTAAACATTTTGCCAACACCGTACACCAGTGTCAATCAACTTGCAGGAAGCCAGTCAGAAAAAGTACTAATAAAACAACTTAAGCAATTTTATTACTAATAGACAGGTGGACAGTAGTCTATTATGGATTACTACGTCCATGAATGAAAGCCTAGGATTCATGGTGGGCCAGTACCCCAAGGCTCAGAATAGCTGCACAGCGTGGATGGAGTCCCAACTGTGCATGCCCCATGTCAAACTGCCCTTGAGGGACCCTGAAAGGCACTCCACTCTGGATTTTAAATCACATGGGCAATGTTAATTGTGGGGCTAAAGTGTTGTAGGACTCCCTATTCTAGAAGGGACAAGAACAGAGTCTGGATGTTCTAGACAGTTCCTCCTTATCTCAGGATATTGCATTCTCATATGCTCAGCACATTCTATGTTTATACTTAAGAACTACAAGCATGAGGCAGGGGAAAGGTGGGGAGTGCTGAAACTGGGTCAGTCAAGGCCACATGCAGCCTGTCCTGCAACATAGACCATTTTTGTGGCAGGGGTTGGGGAGTGGGTGGAGGTGGTGGTGGTGGTAATTTCTACGTTATCATCAAGAACCAGTATAGAACCAGTATAAACAAAACCAGTCTATTCCTATCCTCCCAAAGTCAACTGTATAGAAGGTTTGTAATGGTTAATATTAGTGTCAACTTGATTGGATTGAAGGATGCCTAAATAGCTAGTAAAGTATTGTTTCTGGGTTTGTCTGTGAGGGTGATGCCAGAGGAGACTGACATTTGGGTCAGTGGACTGGGAGAGAAAGACACTCATCCTTGATGTGGGTAGACACCATCCAATCCACTGCCAGCACGGCTACAATAAAGCAGGGAAGAAGGTGGGATAAACTGGCTTGCTGAGTCTTCTGGCTTCCGTCTTTCTCCCGCGATGGATGTTTCCTTTCTCTCTTCCTGCCCTTGGACATCAGACTAGAATAAAGCAGGGAAGAAGGTGGGGTAAGCTGGCTTGCTGAGTCTTCTGGCTTCCGTCTTTCTCCCATGATGGATGTCTCCTTTCTCTCTTCCTGCCCTTGGACATCAGACTTCTGGTTCTTTGGCCTTTGGACCCTTGGACTTCCATCAGTAGCTTGCTGGTGTCTCTCGGGCATTTGGCCACAGACTCAAGGCTGCGCTGTTGGCTTCCCTGCTTTTGAGGCCTTTGGACTTGGAGTGAGTCACTACTAGCTTCTTTCTTCCCCAGCTTGCAGACGGCGGATTGTGGGACTTCTCTTTGTGATTGTGTGCCATACAATCACAAATTAGGGAGTTTATTCTCCCTAATAAACTCCCTTTTATATGTACATATATTCTATTAGTTCTGTTCCTTTGGAGAATCCTAATACAAGGTTCAAAGTTAACATCCATAATACCCAGACACCTAAAGAGTTACCTATTAAATAGGATGTGAGGAGAAACCAATTGGTAGTAAAATCAAATATTGTTCTACTACTCTTGCACCTTAATCTGAAACATGATAGTTCTGTGTTGTAGATGTCTTCCTATTGAACAAGTATAGCAGGTGATGAAATTAACAAAGTGATTAATTCACCTAAATTTTTGCCAGTATCACAATTCTGTTATATCTTTCAAGGCATAAGACTAATAGTTGGGATATTTTAAGTTCATGATTAGAGTTTAAATCATTTATAAGAGTTTCATTGTTTTCCATACTTTTCTGTCAGATGTAGGAGTTTGATTTGTAAAGGTCCATATTACTCAGTAGTAATTGTAGTAAACTCTCTGGTTTGGACATCTAAAATCCTAAAACATTATTAACTGAGGTCTATTTTCATGGATTTGACTGTCTGTTAGTTCATATGTAATTTTAGTTCATTTTTAGGTAAAGGTTAGTACCACTGGAGAGAAAAGGTAGCATCTCGAAATAAGTATAAAGCTTTATTTATTTTCTTCAAATAAATAATTTCCAAACAGAATCATTCTCAACTCTCATGATACCCGTAGCTGAACTGTTAGGTTTATTGCTTGCTGTAATAAAAAAGAACACAGTAATAGACAAGTATGGGATGTCTAAGTAAGACGATGTTAGAAAAAAAATGTATTATAGGATTTGTAAGTTTGTTATGTGACTTGCTTGAAGCTCAAGTAAGTATGGTTTTGTATAATTCTATGACAGTATCTTAAATCTAGCTATAGGCAGTGAAGAATAGATGGAAGTTAAAATGTAACTAATAAAGATGCAGCAATCTCATATTAGCTGAGTTTCAGGGATATTAATATTTTCTGTGACTTGCACAGAGACCTTGTTTTTGTTTTGGTTGTAATCAGACATAAATATGAAGTGTTCTGCTATTTTTTGTCTAGCTTTATCTTGGTCATGTCATCACCTCTTCTGATCAATGAAACAGCACAGCCTAGCTATGAATGCCAGCTCCTTAAAAACCAAAGCCTAATTGTGTCAGGTCAGTTCCTGGATGTCAGGGACTGGTTTTATCTTTCTCAATTCCTCCCACTCTCCTTCTCTCTCCCTTGTCCCTTGCCCCTCCCTTCCTTCAGGTCACCGGCAGAGGAAGTTAGGCACTATGACATTTACCAGGGATATCCAGATTTTCACCATTGTCAAAATTGTCCTGATCAGGAGTTTGTTCAGAGTACATTTTCTGTAGCTGAACTAGAAGTGATCCTCCCTGCTCCTTTTGTTCTCAGGTGAGCTGTTGAATTCTCTGATGTGACAATGGCTGCATAGTAGCATTTAAGATTCTGGATATAACACATTGGCCAACTGTAACATGTAGTTTCCAGAGGCAAAGAAAAGATTACTAGTTTTTATAACAAGCACTGAAGCCAGAAACCTAGATAATAAAGCCTAGACAATGAACACATGGCCGATAATTAAACCGGATCTGTTTTAGAAAGTAAAGTTTGCTTTTTGTGTGTTTCATTTTGCTTTTTAACCAAGTCATGGATTGTTCTACTTACTCTGTAGTATGTGTGTATACTAGAACTGTTTGCTATGCCAGAAACCAGACCTTGGGCTAAAATTGTTTATTTTTGCTTCACAAATTTTTAATAATGAAATAAAATAAGTATGGAGAAAAACAGCTAGCCTTAATTTTTTATCTAGTTATCATTTGTATATGGAGAACAAATATATTATTTTAGTTAAGCCTGATAATTAACATATTATAGTTACACAATAATTTCATTAATATAAATATAAGAGAATTAATGAGTTTACTATCTGCTTATTAACACTGCCTTTATAATTTATTTAGGTGGATATTCTAATATGAATTATATCAGTTTTATTTTTTATACTGATGAGTTAATATTTTAAAACTATATTTAAATGCTTGAAATTACAAATTATATATTTATGTATCTGATACTGCCTAAACATACATGTAAAGTTATAATAATAAATCCTTAATGGCAAATTTTTATATGAGTAATGACTAATGTTCTCATTGAGGCCTTCTTTCTGTAAAATTACCAAGTTGTCTAATGATCAGGTTAGTAGAGCTTTTTTTTGTCACCCAATTATTCTGTTAACTCTCATTGCTTTTTAGTATGCTTCAAGAAAATTAAAAAAATAACTCGAATTAAAATGTTAGCTTCCTCATAATAAATTTTTTATTGCTGCTTATTTTCATTATGTTACCAATAATTATTTCTCTTCAAATAGTTATGAGATAAATGTTGATTTTGTCTTTCCCAAATTCTTAACAATAAACTCTGTTAAGATCTTTCATGCTTAAACTATCTTTGAGTTTCATAAAATGGCCATTAGAAAATACAGAGATTTACTTCACTGCCATAATAAAAAGAACAAAAATAATTATGTTTATCTAAACATTTTCCAAATTGTAATAAAATGCAAAACTGTTATGTAAATGTTGGCCTAGCAAAAGTTGAAGAACACCAGAAAAATCAAAAGAAGAGTTTATTCTCAGCAAACTATCGCAAGGACAAAAAACCAAACACCGCATGTTCTCACTCGTAGGTGGCAACTGAACAATGAGAACACACGGACACAGGAAGGGGAACATCACATACTAGGGAATGTTGTGGGGTGGGGGGAGCGGGAAGGGATAGCATTAGGAGATATACCTAATGCTAAATGACGAGTTAATGGGTGCAGCACACCAACATGGCACATGTATATATATGTAACAAACCTGCACGTTGTGCACATGTACCCTAAAACTTAAAGTATAATAATAATAAAAAATGAAGAGTTTATCTTTTCAGATTAGTGATTGGCATAGTGAAAAATACATGTTTCAATGATTTGCGTAGTTGTCATGCATACTCAAAATTATGTCTAAGCACAAAGACTATTACTTTACCTGTCTGCTTAAAGATTATTTTTCCAGCAATCTCAATTAGGATGCAACATAAGAGTTGTATTTGGCAGTTCTTACATTGCTATAAAGAAATATCGGAGACTGAGTAAGTTATAAAGAAAAGAGGTTTAATTTGCTCATAGTTATGCAGGCTTTATTGGAGGTTGACCTCCTCATGAAGGGGCCTGGCCCAAGCCCATTCATGAGGGCTTCTCTCCCATGATACAAACACCTCCCATGAGGCCCTCCAACATTGGGGAGTACATTTCAATGTGAGATTCGGGTGAAGACAAATGTCCAAACTATATCAAGAGCGAAGGTAAAATCAAGGATATAACTCCTATGTCTTAAAAAAAAAAATCTTTGAAATGAATAGTTACTCTAGCAATCTTTTCAGTTAAATAAATGGTCTAGGTAGAAGAATCACAACGTGTCATCCCATGAAAACCTGACAAGCTCAAAGTACTTCTAATTAAGTTGAGAGAGAAAAAGAGAGATCCTCAAATGGATTATGGGTGTGACTATTTGCAGATGATGCAGAGTGGACTAAAATAAACACCAACATGTTTAAAGAATTCTATTATTAACACCTTTCATTTGAGTTAAAAGAGATGCTGACTCTGAAATGTAAAATAACCCTAGAGACCTCAAACTTCTTTGGCAGGGAACAAGCAAAAGTAGCAATTCAACTACCAAGGAAGGTATATTCCCCAACTCCCTTTTCAAATCTAGTCCAAAAGGATAATGGAAAATAAAGGACTTAATGTGTGGAGTCAAAAATTATGAATAATGGACTGACTACATAAACTCAGGGGACAGGAGGAAGAAGCTTCAGTCAAAAATTAAATTCTAACTGAATAGAGTGACACTGCAACATTTGTCCCTCTACCTGGATTTCAAAATTTCCATGAACCAGGGGTTGTCTATGTGCACCCTGTTACTCATCTTTCTTAATATGAAAATGCATTATAGTCATATTGTCTCTCTCTTCCACTATGGAGGGTTTTGTGTGTTTGAGAGATTGTAACACAATTCATTTGTTTTTTATTTAGTTCTTACTTTTCTGGATCAAGAGACACCAGATCCAGAAATGAATTAAATCCTGACTTAAGCCACAACTTTTCTTTTAAGCTTGGTGCTGTGATTGAAGGAGATCATATGGAGATGTATTTAAAAAAAAGGTAAGCATATTTTATGTACAAGAAAGAGGAAATTATTTGAGAGCAATAGACTATAGTAAATGGTAATATTTGCTTATAATTTTCATTTCTTCCCTATCCTTGCCATGCTACCTTTGACTCCATTGACTTCGTGCTGGGACGTGTGATCTGCTTAGGCCAACAGAATAAGCTTAAGCAATAATGAGAGTTGCAAGCAAAAGCTTTAAGAGACACTGCATATTTGTGCTACTCTAATTTGCTCCTTTGCCGTGGCTACAAACAAGTTTTTAGTGTATACATGTATTCGCTCATATCATCCTGAATGCAAAAATAATATTTCTGGAGCAATGACATATTATTATAATTTACTGCAATAACTAAAGTAGTTCAGTACACCCCAATTCTTCTCCCTTCTGGGGTGATATATGAATGCCAGATGGTTAAACCAGCATGTATCGTGTGGGTTTCTTGCACCACAGGGGTGAAACTGTGCAATAATGAATCTGGCAGTTTATATAGTAATGGATCAGCAGTCCCCTGTCTCCTTCTGACAGAAGGAGAGCAATCTTTGCTCCCTAGTCATTTACTATCTTTTGGAATATAAACCACTGACCCCATGGCTTTGAGTTTCATACCCCTCCGTTGAAATGTAAACTTACACTTCAAGGAAAAAAACTTCCTCACTACCTATTCAATCATTTTTTAAATGTCAAGGCTTATATATGTAAAAAACCTGCACATTGTGCACATGTACTGTAAAACTTAAAATATAATAAAAAAAAGTCAAGGCTTGTCTTTTAATCCAGATCCCATTCTTTTGCTCTGAAAAGCTAAGCAGAATTATCCTTTTTTCTTCTTCTTTTCTAGACTTTTTCCTTGCAGCCTGGGTTTGGGAAAAGAGTAGACATGTAAAGCCAAAACAAAACCCAATGGAGCTCATTGAATCCAGTGGGTGTGAAGTTGTCCACAAACTTCATGTTACAGAAATAATGATTTGTTTTAAAGCCATGAGATATTAGGCTGCTTTATCTGCACCATAAAACAATTGAAGCTGAAAGTTTACATTGTCAAACTCTTTCATTACTCTAAAAACCAAAATTGTGGTTGAGTTTTGTCAAAGAAAACCAAAGCTAGACGGTGATAGAAACTGTCTACAGACACAGCTAGAAAGTGTGAAGAATAGATTGTATTTGGCACTATTGCAGTAGGGGGAAAGAGACCTCAGGATAGAATGAGGCTCAATTCTGAATACAATAAAGAAAAGTGGGGTGCATGTGGAATTCATGCCTGTAATTTTAGCACTGGGTGTGCTGGGTTTATACCTGTAGTCCCAGCTACTCAGGAGACTAGATGGAACTAGCAGGAGGATAGCTTGAACCCAGGAGGTCAAGGCTGCAGTGAGCCATAATTATTCTACTTCATTCCAGCTTGGGTGACAGAGGAAGATTCTGTCTCAAAAAAAGAAAAGAAAAGTGAAACTCTATAACCAAGAAGAAAGATCTGAGCATCAAGGGACAGAAAAATTTATTAAGAGAGTAGGTAACTGACCTAACAGGATTCTCATGGAAGGCAGTCCAGTATGATCAGGTATCAATCTGAGGATGGTGGGGCATTAGTAGGGAAGCTGGCCAAATATTGAGGATAATCAGATATCGAGGGTGGGGAATTGTTGCTAAACCAACTTAACAGGATTCTTGCTAAAGTTGTGCTAATATTCTACAATCGTGTGATGTCTTTTGAACATGGAAATACAAAAGTCAAACCTTAGTTGAGAAGAGGAGTCACAGAAGCCTGACTAAAGTTTGCTCAAGGAGAATCTCTGTCAATTATGAGATACTTTTGTAAGTATAGAATAGTCTTTGTCCCCTAGTACTGCTGTAGAACAGTCTATTGCTTGGAGCAGAATGCATCAAAAATATGCCAAAATATTTAATTGGGCTGAGTAAACATTTGACTATGAATCCAGAATTATACTGTAATAAGATCTTAGATAAAATGGACATAAAAGATAAAGTTTTCTTAATTACTCCTAATTTTAAAAATATCTTTTGAATTTCTAAATATTTTAATATACTTGCCTAAGACCTTATAACACAGCCTGCTTTATGGGAAGTAAAAAAATAACTGACATGAAACTGAGAGAAGGGACTTCTTTGTATGTTTTATGCTTGACAGTCCCCTTCCATGTGACACATCCATTTCATTTTTCATACAGAAATGATGTGTTTTCCCTTGAGGGAATATTTCCTGTGAATGATCAGTCAAGAAGAGGACAGCTTGAAGTCTGCTGCTGGTCTTTGAGTATAAGTGGGTGGATGATGGAAATTCTTAATTAAAGCAAAAGAAAAAAAAAAACATGATTTAGAAAATATTGTTCTGAGGAAATAAGAAAAACAGGAGACGGAATTTCAATAATCCCCCACCCATCTATAACAAGAAGTGCTATAATGTTCAAAAGGAAAGGAAAAAAAACCACAAAAACTTTAAAAATAACCCTCATGCTTTCACAATCTTAAATTATGAGTTTAGGTTATAATTTACTAACATTATGATGAGAATAATTTATATATCTTTTCTAAACATTTATTCTATATCTATGAAAATAGATGATAATTACTATTTTAAGGTTTTTCTTGGAATTATATGAGAACATCCATCTGAAAATATCTTGTAAAAAGTACCCAATATTAATTTACTTAAATTTTTTTCTTCACTTATCTGCTTTAATATTTTCTTATATGTTATCATAAGTTGTGCCATATTACCAGAAGTTGCATGCTTTTACATAAACGAAACAATTTGTAATATAGACCACATACAGTGAAGAGATTTTTAGGCCTATTTTTTAGCCTTCTTGTATATTTTTTGAGCAATTTACTTAGATTCTCAAGCTTTAGTTTCCTAAACAATTTAAGCTATTAAATAATTGATTTAGGAGTTGAGAAATTACTTAGGCAGATAGTGAGGGTATGGGAGTCCTCAGTAAGGTTTTCCTTTTTAATGAATAGCAGCCTCAAAATCATTTTCTAACAAACAGCAGCCTGTAAAATCGAGCTGCAGCAATAGATGAGCAAGATGGAAGCTTACAGGGGTGAATAAGAGGAGGAAAAAGCTACTTGGGACTAGACAAGTTCAAAATGGCAGCTCCATCTTCCCTTCCCTTTGCCAGCCACGTATACAGTAAGGAGCAGACAAGATGGCACCTGTCAAGTGGAAAGCCTATTTGCATAATAAGATTAGGGAGGGGTGGCCAGCCTTCCCCATCCTATGGAAATGTCACACCTGATAGAACCAATCTGTGGGCCCTAGAACCAATCTGTGGGCCCTACATAAATCAGACACTGCCTCCTCAAGCCTGACTATAAAATCTGGCGAACTCTGCCACTGGCTGGCCTTTCCTTTCAGAAACCACTAGAGGGAGAGCTGTTCTCCTCTCTCTTTCTTTAACCTATTAAACCTCTGTTCCTAAACTCCTCCCACGTGTTGGTGTCCTAAATCTTCCTGGCACCAGACAACGAACCTTGGGTATTTACCTCAGACAATGAAGCTGTTTCACAATGACAAAATAATGAACTCTAATATGGGTATAAAGTAGAAAATAATCAGTTGAATAACTAAAAGTTACAAAATATTTAGTTTTGCAAATAAAATATTTTCACAAAGATGGAAATTAAATCTAACACAAGTTAGTGAAGGTAAGGAGAAAAAATGCAAGGAACGCTATTTTAATAAATAATGCAAATTAGTCTGTTAATTCTTAAAAATAAAATGTTAAAAACACAAAGTCTCAGTAATATTTTAAGTTATAAGAAGCAAATTAAAAGCTATATGTGTGTGTATGTATGTATATATGACAAATAAAAATATAGTAAAAGGTATACTCTCAATATTAATCAATAAGAATGTGAATCAGCAATTTTAATATCAGTGAAAACGTAATTTGAGGAATAATCACCATGGACATCATAAGGTAAACTTCCTCTCCAGGAGAAAAAACTGGTTGACTTAAAAAAATACTAATCTTGGAACACATTTGCACTAAATGTGATACATAGGTTACATAACAGAAAGTTCACGTGTTTAAAGTATACAATTCAACCAAATCTTATATAATATAGCAAAAGCTATTTTAAACTTTAAAAAGGAAGTTTATAGCAGTAAATGCTTATATCAAGAAAAAAGGAAGACCTCAAATAAACAACCTAACATTGCACCTCAAGTAAGTGGAAAAACAAGAATAAACTAAGCCCAAAGTTAGTAAACTGAAGGAAATAATTTAGATTACAGAAGAAATAAGTGAAATGGAGATTACAAAAAACACAAAAGATCAACAAAACAAGGAAATTCAATGAAATCCAAAAGAAAGTTAAAATCTTATATATTTTAATTATACTATAAGTTCTAGGGTACATGTGCACAACGTGCAGGTTTGTTACATATGTATACATGGGCCATGTTGGTGTGCTGCACCCTTTAACTCATCATTTACATTAGGGTCTAACACCAATAAACCAAACAAATTATTTATGATTTTAAAGCCAACATAGCCGTATTAAGAAAGAACCAGACAGAATTTATGGAATTGAAAAACTCACAACAGAAATTTCAAAATACAACTGGAAGCCTAAACAACAGACTAGGTCAAGCAGAAGAAAGAATTTCAGAGCTCAAACACTCAACCTTCAAATTAACCCAGTCAGACAAAAATAAAGAAAAAATAACAAAAAATAATGAACAAATCCTTCAAGATATGGTATTCTATAAAGCAACCAAATCTATGGCTTACTGACATTTCTGAGAAAAAAGGAGAGTAAGTAAGCAACTTGGAAAACATATTTAAGGATATAATTTAGCAAAATTTTTCCAATCTTGCTAGAGAGTTTAACATACAGATGCAAGAAATCCAGGTACCTTCTGTGAAATACTATACAAGATGACCATCCCCAAGGCTCATGGTAATCAATCCAAGGTCAACACAAAAGAATAAATCTTAACGGTAGCTAGAGAAAAGGGTCTTATTACCTATAAAAGGAAACTTAGCAGACTAACAGCAGACTTCTCAGCAGAAATCTTGCAAGCCAGAAGAGACTGGGAGCCCAGTTTTAAACAAAAGAACTACCATGCAAAGATTTCATGTCTCACCAAACTAAGTTGCATAAAAGAAGAAGTAAAATCTTTAGCAAATAAGCAATCACTAATGGAATTCATCACCAAATGACTGACCCTAGGAGAGATGGTTAAGAGTTTGAAACATGGAAAGAAAAGAATGATACTTGCTGCTACAAAAAAACACACAAATGTGGAACCAATTGATCCCATAAAGCAACTACACAATTGAGACAACAAAGCAACTAAGTAAACACACAACAGGAACAAAACTTCAGATATCAATATTAATATTGAACATAAATGGCCTAAATCCTCAATTTAAAAGACATGCAGCAGCATATTAGATTTAAAAAAAATACCCATTCATCTGTTGCCTTCAAGAAACCCACCTCACATGTAACAACACCCATATGCTCAAAGTAAAGCAATAGAGAAAGATGTATCACAAAAATGGGAAACAAAAAAGAGCAGGGATCACTATTCTTGTATCAAATAAAATAGATGTTAAACCAACAACAGTAAAAAAGGACAAAGAAGGGCATTACATAATAGTAAAAATTCAAGAAGACTTAACTATCCAAAATATATACACATCAAACATTGGATCACCCAGATTTATAAAACAATTACTTCTAGAACTAAAGAAATAATTTGACAGCCACACGATGACAGCAGAGACTTCAAACCTTAATGACAACATTAGACAGATAATAGAGGCAGAAACAAAGAAATTCTGGACTTAATTTCAACATTGGACCAATTGGGTCCAATAGACATCTGAAGAATACTCTACCCAACCACAGAATGTATTTTCTCGTTCGCACATGAAACATACTCTAAGATTTATGCTCAGTCATAAAGCAAGTCTCTGTAAATTAAAAAAAAGTATACCAATCATCTCTCAGACCACAGTGAAATAGAAATTAATATAAGAAGGAAATCTTAAGCCACACAAATTTACAAAAACTAAGCAATTTGCTGCTGCCTAGGTCAATGTCTAGCAGAATATTTCCTAAATTTTCTTCTATGATTTTTGTAGTTTGAGGTCTTACATTACATCTTTAATTCATCTTGAGTCAATTTTTGTACATGGTGAGAGGTAGGAGTCCGGCTTTAGTCTACCTAGCCATAGGTAGTCTTCTGCCTATGGCTAGCCAGTTTTCCCCACACCACTTATTGAATAGGGTATCCTTTCTGCATCGCTTATTGTTGTTGACTTTGTCAAAGATCAACTGGAAGACATAGGGGAAAAACTCTATCACATTAGTTTGGACAATAATTTTTGGGATATAAATCCCAAAGCACAGGCAACAAAAGCAAAAATAAAGTGGATTACATAAAACTAAAAAGCTTTTGGACAGCAAAGGAAACAATAAGCAAGGTGAAGAGACAATATACAGAATAAGTTGTAACAATATTTGCAAACCATATATCTGATAAGAGGCTAACATCCAGCTTATATAAAGAACTTAAAGAACTCAATAGCAAGAAAACAATGTTAGTTGAAATAGCAAGGCACAGAACTATACAAAGTAAAAACTGTCAGAACTAATATTTCTTCATAGAAAATATAATATTTCTTTAGAACAAACATAACAATGATGAAGAATATAATAAAACGACTCATAAGATAAAGGTAAAATAATTTAATTATAAAAATCAATAATTATATTACAATAATTGTGCAATCTCAATTACAACTCCAGATGATAAATTCAAAACATATAAAGTAGGATATTGTGAAGAAACCCTTTATTTTGAAAATAATGAGGTGATAGTAATTCTCTACCTTATAGTTGACTATATTATAATTTTAAGTATATTCGTTAAAAAAGTGAAAGTTAACCACTAGAAAAATAGCAAAGAATATATTACATTCAAAATACTACATAAAAATTATAAATCCAACTAAAGAAAAACATAATAGTGAAGCAAAAATATTCAATATTTATTTTTAATAAAAAGAGAAATTATAAATTAAGAAAGATTAAAGAGGCCCAATTATATCAATATAAAATATAAATTAAGAGCATTTTGTGTAATACTATTTGAATTAAATCACAATGCTTAAGGTGGTAATTAGGTTTTTAAACATCTGTTTTGAAGTATTTTTACATTCAATATTTAATTTTTCTCTTAATAGTTTCTTTTTTATGCTATATAAGAAAATTATAAAGATGGTATAATGGGTGCTCATAAACAAGTCCTGTACATTCAGAAAATGCTGTCTGGACCATTCATTTGGATTACATGACACATTTTAAAAGCTTGAATAAATTATCTTTATTGTATTAATTAGTTATAAGCTCAGTGTTCTCAAAATATAGACATGTACACAAGAAATATACTAATGTCATCTAGTATTACACTGAAAATTAAAGGGATTAAAAATATATGAAATATATAACATTATATTTAGTTATTTAATATAATTATATTTAACATAATATATTACATCTTTTAAAAGCATTAGTACTTCACTGGAACCTACAGCAGAACAGTTAACATTGTCATTTCTGAAAAGTTTGTGAATCCCCTGCTGTGCCAAGTCAGCAAAGTCACTTCTTTAGTGGCTAAATTTTGGCAAGACATCTCCACATGGAGATTTCCAATTATAGAAATGGTGGACTGACTTATTTAAATTCACAGCAGAGAGTAAAGAACTGTACAAAATTTTTCAAAAATGAATAAAGCATTTGAAAGCTACCAAAGGAGAAAAAACTCTCAATGAGTAAGAATCAGGGCAAAGGATAATCTGTAAAGGTAAGATCAACAACTGGCACCACTTCTTTTGAGGCACTTGCCAACTATAAAGCCGAAAGTGAGAGGCTGAGAAGCTGAATGCAGTTGCCAATAATTGCATGGGGACCTTTACCTTTTCTTGTCTATAGTCCATGAAAAAATTTTAGTATTACAAATACCATTCACTCACAATGTTTTTTTCCAGGGAAGTTCTCTTTGTCGGCCATATCATAAGCTGCATCCTAGGTAGATAATTTAATATTGGCTAGATTATTTAATGCCACACCTTTATTATTATTTCTGTTTTTCTCAGTTTCTGGATTTTTCAGGGTCATCTTGATAGAAGAAAAGGCTGAAAATGATATTCCAATTTATTACTGCATTTGTCTTGGGGCACTTTTTTATTGAAATGACTTAAATCTATTGGGAAGTAGAAACTATGGGTTTGATGAAGATGCAGCCCACACATCTCTGATCAAACCTTTGACTCTTACTATCACTGTCAAAATAAACTGATGTGAATTATGGAAAAAGAGAGTTATCATTTTTAACTGCTAAGAGTCCAAGAAGAGACCTAACACACAACCAGGTTTTCAGTTGGTAATTGTGAAGGACTACACACAGGATATGAGGATGAACTTGTAAGGGACCAGCCCTCATGATGACTGAAACCACGATTTGAATCCGTTCACTACCCAATTGGATTAGTTCTGCCTCCAACAAAGTTGCTTTCTTTGAGAAAAAGTACATTATCTCTGAAGAAAGATAGCAGCAACTATGACCTTAAGTTATGCTTAAATACTTAAATTTATTTCTATGCAATGCCCAGCACTGAATCAAAAGTAACCAAGCATATGAAGCGAGAGTCATATAACAAAAATGAAGAGGAATAAATGATGATGTCACCCCCACCCCCCCAAAACCAGGGTTCATTAACTTGACAAACATTCATGAGAATGCAGGTTTTGATCAATTGGAGTTTTATTACTTGTTAAAAGTAAGAAGAACACCAAGAATATTCTCCAAAGCAGTGTCTCCTCAAGACAGAGTGACAAGAGGGCTTTATGGGGCAATGGAGAGGGTACATTATCTTATGTAAAGGAGGGGTCCCTGCAGCACAAACTCAGGGAGTCACCCTGCCACCCTGTGGGTTGCATGTCATGGAAATGAAGCTACAGATCCTTCCAGGGTGGAGATGTTAGCATGGTAATGAGAAAAGTTCACTGGGCTTCAGTTGTAAGTTACTGAGGTCTGTCAGGAACTGGTTTCAACCAGTAGATGATTGCACATCACACAGATATTGCAAAAAACAGGCTGTAAGATAGAAAACTATAAAGCAGGCAGATTGCTGAAGCCAGTTGAATTCCTATAGTCCCTGGAAACCCTCTCTATTTACCATGGTAGACAGACACTAAAGGAGGTTCAGATTTAGATTAATTAGCCATAAATTTTAACAGAACTATGATAAACATGTATTCAAAATGTGACAATATTGTATGAAGAATGTGAAGAAATAGCTGGACAGAATTACAAAAGGAAAGTAAGTACTTCTAGAACTGAAAAATACAAAAACTAAAATTAAGAATGTAACAAAAGCAACCTGAGTCTTATCTGAGAGAAATAGTGAACTGGAAGATGAGTCAGAAAAACATACAGAAATACAGCATGAAGAAAACAAAGAAAAGGAAGATGAGGAAAAATATTTATGTGATACGGGGACTCAGTGAGCTGGCTAAATTGATGAATATTTTGAGAACCAGAAGGAGAAAAGAGGTTGGCAGAAACAATATTTGAAGACGTAAAGTTTGAAAATTTTTCAAAGGTGACAAAAATGTATCAGTGACCCAAGAATCATTATGAATTTCAAGTAGGATAAATAAAAAGAAAACTATGCTGCCAAGCTACCTCCAACACCGCCCTCCACCAACTAAAACACACACACACACACACACACACTGGTTACAAACCAAATACAAAAAAAGAAATCTTAAAATTAACTAGTGAAGGTAAGTCATATTACCTTCAACGAGGCAGAGAAAGCATATAATAAAACTTGACTTCCATTCACAATTTAAAACTTTATTAAATCTGGGATAATAAAAACTTTTCTAACCCTAATAAAGGCAGTATACCAAAATACTGTACAAAACATAAGTACATAATTAGATATATGGTAAAATTTTGAAAAACTCTAATTCTATGATTTAGATAATGTGGTAGTTATAATAAATGGAAGTAAACAAATTGGTTAAATATTTGGAGAAAATAGAATTCCCGTCATAATAACCACAAAAAATCAGTTCCAGATACATTGGATACACAAAAATTAAGGTAAAATCAGAAAGACTAGAGTATAATGTAATTGCGTACCTGTATTATGTATAGTTCTTAAATATTTCTTTGAAAGTTTACAATAATCACTAACTGTAACAGAAATGGTTAACTAGACTCCACTAAACTGAGAATTTCTGTTTACCAAAAGCAATTCATAAGAGAGTAAAAAACAAGCTGTAGAATATTTTTTATCTCTGTAGGATCAACATTTGCAGCAACATGGATGGAACTGAAGGTCACTATGTGAAGTTAAATAAGCCAGGCACAGAAAGACAGGGTATCACATGTACTCACTCATATGTGGGAAGGTAAAAAAGTTGGCTGCTAAGAATAGTGGGGAGAGAGGGATGAAGAGGGATTCATTAATGGGTACAGACATGCAGTTAGATAGATGGCAGAAGTTTAGCATTTGATAGCACAGTGGGATGACTGTAGTTAACAATAATTTCTTGTCTGTTTCAAAAATAGCTAGAAAAGAAAAAATTGGGAAGTTCCCAACACAAAGAGATTATAAATATTTGAGGTGATGAATATTTCAATTACCCTGATTTGTTCATTGAACACTGTATGCATGTATCAAAATGTCACATTTACCTCATAAATATATACAATTATTATGTACCAATAAAAGAGAGTAGCAGAAGATATGTTTAACATATTGACAAATAATTTGAATTTGTAAGATATATAAAAGAAAAAATAAACAGAATAAAAGAACAAGCAACGTAAACATGATTTCACAAAGGAAGCTATCCAACTGGCCAATGAATACATTAAATGTATTTAACCTTATTAGCCTTCAAAAAAAGTAAAAAATACCACTATACTCCTGAAAAACAATGACTAAATGGCTAAAGTGTAAAAGGCCAACAGTACTAAACATTGTCAAAGATTTGGATTAAGTGAAACACTGATACACTGCTTGTGAGATATTAACAGAAAAATCCCTTTTTAAAATTGTCTGTCACTATCTAATAAAGCTAAATACACACAATCTATGATCCTTAATTTTCACTGTAAGAAATTTAGCAAATATAAGCAGCAAGAAACATGAAAGGAATATTCATAACAATAGGAAAGTTAAAGGCCTTAAAATGGAAGTAACACAAATATTCATCAATAGTGGAATGAATAATTTGAGCACCATTCTTATAATAGAAAACATTATGACAATGAAATGATGATAAACTTCAAAAATAAAAATGGTGACTGCAAGAGACCAGATACACACAAAGACAAATGTTACGATTCCATTTACGTAAAGTCTACAAACAAGGTAAACTAATCTGGCACTAGAAGTCAAGATGATAGTTACTCCTCAGGAAACGCGTGGGAATATTTCATGGGGTTACACGAGGAAGCATCTGGAATGCCCTACTATATATGCCTGGATCTTGGTGAAGTTGCACAGGTGTGTTTACTTTAAGATATTTTGTGCATTTGTGTATTCATGATTTGTTCTACTTTCTTATTGCCTTTTATACTTCACTAAGTTTTTTTAAAAATAAAACCCAAGAGCATTCCCAGAGGGTGGTTTACCATGGTCAAAGCAGCATGTGGTTCACAGGAAATAGATTCCTACCAGGAGTTTTTGAAGCATTTCAATATTTTAATATCCAGTACACTCATACTGTTGTATACGGCTTGAATGTCAGTTCTGGCTGTGCATGAGGAAGCCTGTTCAGAATTGCCAAGTAAAGCTCTGGGCTGGAATCTAGCTCTACTTCAAGCAGGAATTATCAACAAACGAGAAGTAAGAAGTCTTTAGCCAGTTCACAATCTAAAGAGCTATGTCTAAACTCCCAGGATCTTAATGTTAATTTATATTTTGTGGTGAGGCAGAGAAGCTTTGTGATTTTTTTTGTCCTTAATAATAGGAGTATTATTTGGGAGTAGTAGGTTGTTTAAATGTTACATAAATTTCTGAAGGGCAGTGAGAAAAAATTTATTCTCTTCTGATTTTCACAGTCTATGCTTTGTTGAGGAAAAAAGAATCCTTCTGGTAACAGAAAAATAGTCATTTTATTTTTTCAGAGTAGCATTGCAGATTTTGTTTTATCTTTTCTGGAAAGAAAAAGTAATATTTATAATTTTGGAACTGAAGGAATTTCAAACTTCCATTTTGTCTGATAGGATATTATCAGCCAAACCATCCCATAGACAACAAAGGTAACAACTATAAGCTATTAACAAAATGAAAAGAAAACAGAACAATGACAGCAAGTATCTGACCTCACTGGAAAGCAACCAAATACCGGCAGATTCTAGAGGGAGTTTAAGTTTGGAATAAGAGAATGGTATTGATTGTTCCACTACTCATGGCTTCTAGCCTGAGGTCTGCAGTCTTCACCATGCCACACGGTTAAAATGTCAATTAAAAAATTCATAGTATTTTTGACCTGAAAAGCCATTGCAAAGAGTTGAAGCCAACTACATCCATTGAAAATTGGATGGGTAAGGAGTTCTGGAAAGGAGAGAAAAAAGGACAAGTGTTCTGAAGTTTGTGAATACATTCTGTCAAAATCCACAAAATTTGACTAACTCCTGTACCACAAATGTTTGGCTTCAAGCTGCCCATCTGTAAACAAACTGAACTGAGATTTGAGCCACTTCTCACAAGGCTGCTGACAGTTTCAGTCCTACCCATCTGATTGACTGTGAAAGAAGGGAGGAAGGGAGGAAAAAAGGGATGGAGGGAGGGAGGGAAAAAAGCAGGCTCTTTGAAGGAATAGTAACAGAATTCAGAGCCTCCAAACGTAACCTCACAGTGTCTAGGATATAATACAAAATTTCTCAACATTCAAAGAAAGAGGAAAGTGTGACATCCTCAAGTTAAATGACAACCAATGGAGGCTAAACTTACGATATCCCAGATGTTGGAATTAGTAGATTAGTGGTTATTATCACTATACTCAAGGAAAAAATATTAATTGCAAATGAGAAGTTAAAAAAATACTAACATAAAAATAGACTCCAAAATAGTTGAAATGTTGCAACTG
Organism: Pan paniscus; assembly: GCF_029289425.2. Lineage (NCBI taxonomy): Eukaryota > Metazoa > Chordata > Mammalia > Primates > Hominidae > Pan > Pan paniscus. The sequence continues at coordinate 71,928,936 of NC_073263.2, forward strand.
AAAATTCCAATTTCTGATATAAAAACATTTGCTAGATAGGCTAAAAGCAGAATGGAGATGCCACTGAAGAAAATAATCCGCAAACATGTAGATTTGTTAATAAAAATGTGGAAAATTCAAACAGAACCTCAGTAATTTATGGACACACACACACACACACACACACACACACACAGAGCTACATAGAACCTGCATGGAGCAATAGCTGAATGAAAAATTGGGGGAATTTTCTTTTAATATGGTTGAGATATTTGCAATATGTTGAAGACATAAACTTGCAGATATTTCAAGGGAAGTGAACCCTTTTTTATTTAAATTTTATCTTAAGTTTAATGGTACATGTGCAGGTTTGTTATATAAGTAAACTTGTATCTCAGGAGTTTGTTGTACAGATTATTTTGTCACTTAGATATTAAGCCTAGTACCCATTAGCTATTTTTCTTGATCCTCTCCCTCCTCCCACCCTCCACCCTCCAATAGGCCCCAGGTGTGTGTTTTTCCCCTCTATGTGTCCATGTGTTCTCATCATTTAGCTTCCATATACAAATGATAACCTGCGGTAGTTGGTTTTCTGTTCCTGTGTTGGTTTGCTAAGTATAATGGCCTCCAGCTTCATCCATGTTTCTGCAAATCACATGATCTTATTTTTTATGGCTGCATAGTATTCTATAATGTATACGTACCACATTTTCTTTATCCAGTCTACCACTGATGATCATTTAGGTTGATTTCATGTCTTTGCTATTGTGAATAGTGCTACAATGAACATACACATGCATGTGTCTTTATACTAGTACGATTTATTTTCCTTTGGGTATATACCCAGTAATAGGATTGCTGGGTTCAATGGTATTACTGTTTTTATGTCTTTGAGGAATCACACTGTCTTCCACAATGAGTGAACTAATTTACACTCCCACCAACAGTATATAAGCATTTTTTTTCCACAGCCTCGCCAACATCTGTTATTTTGTTGACTTTACAATAATAGATGATATAATAGATATCTCATTGTGATTTCAATTTGCATTTCTCTAATGATCAATGATGTTGAGCTTTTTTTCATATAATTGTTGGCTGCATGTATGCTTTCTTTTGAAAAATGTCTGTTCATGTCCTTTGCCCACTTTTTTTTAACAGGTTTGTTTTTTCTTGTAAATTTTTTAAGTTTCTTATAAATACTGGATATTAGACCCTTGTCAGATGCATAGTTTGCAAAAATTTTCTCCCGTTCTGTAGGTTGTCTATTCACTCTGTTGATAGTTTCCCTTGCTGTGCAGAAGCGGTTTAATTAGATCCCATTTGTCGATTTTTGTTTTGTTGCAATTGCTTTTGGTGTCTCATGAAATTTTTGCCTGTTCCTATGTCCAGAATGCCTAGGTTGTCTTTCAGGGTTTTATAGTTATAGGTTTTATATCTAAGTCTTTAATCCATCTTGAGTTGATTTTTTATGTGGTGTAAGGAAAGGGTTCAGTTTTAATCTGCATATGGCTAGCCATTTATCATAGCAACATTTGTTGAATAGGTGATCCTTCCCATATTGCTGATTTTTGTCAGGTTTGTCAAAGATTAGATGGTTTTAGGTGTGTGGCCTTACTTCTGAGTTCTCTATTCTGTTCCACAGGTCTATGTGTCTCTTTTTATACCAGTAACCTGCTGTTTTGATTAATATGCCCTGTAGAATAGTTTGAAGTTTGGTAGCATGATGCCTCCAGCTTTGTTCTTTCTGCTTAGGATTGTCTTTGCTGTTTGGGCTGTTTTTTGAAATACAAAGAAAACCACACTTAAGCACACTATAGTCAATCTACTGTAAACAAAGATTAAGAGAATATATAATGACATGCAAAAGAACAATGCTACAAATACATAAACTGCTGACTCCTGTTCAGAAAAATGGAGGACATAAGGAAGCGGAACAAGTTTTAAATGCTGAAGTGTGAGGGAGGGTGGGGACAATGTCAATCTAGACCAGCAAAAGCATTCTTTAAAAATGAATATGAAATTTAAAAAAAATTCAAAAAATATAGAGCATAAAGAATTTACTGATATCAGACCTTCACTGGAAAAATACTGGAAAATACTCTGCTTTGAAGGAATAAAATGAACAGAAAATGATAAATATTTTAAGGTAATAATCATACTTTAAAGCATTTTTAAACTCAGTTGGATCTTAATGGCTGATAATGCACTCAATTGCTATTTGTTTAGTTCTTAACATTGAACTTATGACCATGCATCTGTGTATCTATCTGAAATGTAAGCTTATGTAAAATAAGGAACTATTTTTAATTTACCTGTATGTTTCTCAGTATGTTACATAGTTTCTGCTCTACGGCATATAATGCCTGTTAGAATTTTGACATGTTTCAGTCTTTATGAAGGGTTTAACACAAATTGTGTTTCCATCATAATAATCACGTGAAGTTCACATTTTTTCCTGTATAAATGAAAACTTAGACAGTGACAAGCGCAAGGTTACTCCATATAGAAGTGCATAAATCTTTGAGTCTGAGTTTCCACTCTATCTCTGATACACATCCTGATGGTATTTCTGGATTTAAAACAAATGAACAGTTAAAACATTATTATTATTCACACCAAATTTAGGTATTTAAGCAATTATTTTATGTGCAGTGGCTCACGCCTGTAACCCCGAACTTTGGGAGGCCATGGCAGGCAGATCACCTGAGGTCCAGAGTTCAAGACCAGGCTGGCCAATATGACAAAACCCCATTTCTACTGAAAATAAAAAAATTAGCAAGGTGTGGCGGCAGGTGCCTGTAATCCCAGTTACTCAGGAGGCTGAGGCAGGAGAATCACTTGAACTTGGGAGGCTGAGGTTGCAGTGAGCCAAGATTGTGCCATTGCACTCCAGCTTGGGTGACAAGAGCAGGTGCGTATCAAAAAATAATAATAATATATAAATAAACGTTATTTTAATAATTAATGGCTTTATATATGTAATATTTTCACTGAAGTAACTACCAATATTAGTGATTATGCATCATAGTTAAGAAATTTTGACTACTTCAAATGTATTTTGCTTCCCAAAATTATATGAAAATGGCCCTCATCATTTTGTATCCTCATGCTTCTTTATGTGGTTCTCATTAAATATTTAAAACATCCTAAGTGCAATTATGCTACTTTTAATATTATTTTCTTCAAATATTAATTTAGATACATTATTAATAGGAAAGGAAATATTTGCTTTTTATTTTTGTAGTCTCATTTTAATATTACATCTCTTAAAGAGTTTCTTGGTAACATGTATAGTTCTCTATATGACTAGTACAGTGTGACTTTATATTTTGCCTGAGAAAATTAGTGTTATATTTATCCTTTCACAGCAAAATCTTGTTCAAGAACCCAGGAAATATGAAAGAAATGGGAAAACCTAAAGAATATGTCAGCCAGATACAGTGGTGCACACCTGTAGTCCCAGCTACTAAGGAGGCTGATGGGGGAAGATCACTCGAGCCCAGGAGGAGCTGGTTGCAGTAAGCCAAGGCTGTGGCACTGCATTCCAGCCTGAACAACAGAGGGAGACACTGTCCTGGAGAAAAATAAAATAAAAATAAAAAAAAATAAAAAATAATAAAAAATAAAAAAACACATATCAGCCAAATGTTTTCATGTAGATCATGGACTACAGACTTCTTTGTCATCCATTAACAGCCTGTTGCACTGATTAAAAAGCATTTGTTAATAAGATAGGAAGCCCCTAATTTTTTAATTCTATGTTTAGTCTGCCAGTTGCTATCTGAAAGCCAGTTTTTTCATGTCCCTTTAAGTTCTTCAACATACATTTGCATGACCCAGAATAATTTCAGGAACATGTAAGAAGCCTAAATCCAGATATTTTTTGTAGAAGAAACCAGAATAGCTTTATTTTCAGTAATATGTGGACAGCTGATAGCCATTTTGTCTAATCTTATATAACCTGAATTAAGATGCCAATTTGTCTTTCCTTCCAGTGAATATATTCACTCATGAAGGAAGCAGCAATGCATGATTGTAGCCTCAAGAAATAAATGACTTTGGTCATGATTGGGTTTCCTTACTTGTCAAAGTGAAAAAAAAATAGACAGATAATAATGTATTAAAGATGAGCCCACAGGCAAAAGATTAGTCTGATTTGTATGTCCCTTCTCTCTGATTTCTTTTTAAGGCATTTGTAAAATGTTTTTAAAGAGGACAAGAAAATGGTAGCATTTTTGACAGATCAAAAGACAACCACATAAACTCAATACATCAACTTATTTATATCAGTTGGCTTATTTTAAACAACAGTAACTTTCTAAGAACATGGATGGACTACCCTAATGATTATATTTCCACTTGGATGCCATTACAGATGGGAGAGAAAGTGCAAATAAAATAAAACGGTGCCTTTTTCCTCTGGACTTCCGAAAGGTTATAGTTAGTATTCTGCCAAAACCAAGGGAGAAAAGAATATTACATTTATACAGGGTAATAATAGCTAAATATCATCTGTGACAATGAGCATTACTATTTCAGGAAGAACTTGACAGCATGTAGCTACTATAAATATATGCTTTAAAAATAAACTGTATATGGGCCGCCCGATATAACTTTATATTTGAGATTGTAGCATGCATGTCCTTGTGCAAATAAACAAACTTGCCTTTAACAGGTACACAACCTCTATATAGTAGGAATTTTACACATTTATGCCAGAGAAAGTATGTTTGTTAAATATAATGAACAAAAAATATATTCTAGGAGGACATCTAGCAGTTAAAAATGATAACTCTTTTTTCATAATTCACATCAGTTTATTTTGACAGCTATAGTTACAGAGTCAAAGGTTTGATCAGAGATATGTGGCCTCCATCTTCCTCAAACCCATAGTTTCTACTTCCCAGTGGATTTAGTGTCATTTCAATAAAAAAGAGCCCCAAGACAAACTCAGTAATACATTGGAATATCATTTTTAGCCTTTTCTTCTATCAAGATGATCCTGAAAAATCCAGAAACTGAGAAAAACAGAAATAATAATAAAGGTGTGGCATTAAATAATCTAGCCAATATTAAATCATCTACCTAGGATATAGCTTATGATATGGCTGACAAAGAAATTTCCTAGAAAAAAAGACATAATGAGTGAATGTTATTTTTAATACTAACATTTTTTCATGGACCATAGACAAGTAAAGGTAAATGTAAAGATAATTTTACATTCCAATATATTTAATATTTTACATCCAACAATATTCACAGAATCCAATTTAATAAAGTTATCTGTTTGGTAATAAAATCAGTAATAATGAGTCAACTATTCCATAGAGACTCAATCTTAGATATGCCAAAATTCTTATTTAATCAGGCATGACTTAGTATTTGGGGAACAAAATTCAATGAGTATCTCTCAGTAGCTTAAAAAAAAGAGTTTCTTTTCTGAGGGTCTCTGAAAAGAATATTTGCTAGAATAGTTTTTTTTATGGTTTTCGAAAAAATTTATAAGTCTCCTACTCACATTAAAGAGGTGTTAAATGTTTCTTCATAGATGGATTGTCAGGCAAGAATAGCAAAAATCTTCCCAGGGGTGTCGGATAACGATGATGCAAAACAACATGATAAGGCAGCCTCGGGTTTTGTTTATGACATGAAGCATAAAATCACAGAAAAGGTTATTGATTGCTTACACTGTGCAAGTTTTACAACATTCTCATAACCCTCCTCCACCACACACACACACACACACACACACACACCCACCCCAATGTTTCTCAAGCTCAGCACTGTTGGTATTCTGCTGTCTGTGGGATAATTTGTTGTGTGGGGTTGCAGGCAGTGTACATTGCAAGATTTTAAGCAGTATCTAGTGACTAACTCCTTTGTCTATACCCACTAGAATTCAGTAGCACATCTCCATTCCTAGTGTGACAAAAATGAATGGGGATACTGCCAAACATTGCCTGGGAGGCAAAATTTCTTCTGGTTGAGAACCAATGACACAAACGAACTCCACACATGCACATGCACACACATTTATGTATACAACTGCACACATACATGCACACTGTCACTTATTTCCACAACCCCTAAACACCCACATACACACATGTCCACATCTTGACATCCAAACAGCCACACACGTGCGCACATACACACTGACACACCCTGCTCCACACCCCCACATATACCCACACCAATTCACATACATACAGCCCCATATATAAACACACACCTATAGATCCATAATACACATTAAGCGGTTATATATTATTATGTAAATCATTAAGAAATACTATCCTTTACCTTGAATAATTTGTTGCCATAAAGATAGAGTTTATCTTTATTTTCTCTTGGGATTTAGGGGTACAGTTCCTTAAACTGTAAGTGCAGATCTGAATAAATATTTGTTGAATACATTAACAACTGTTTTGTTTTATATTGACATAATGTAGAGCTTATTTTTATCTTTCCTAGTCTTTGATTCCTGAAGGCCCAGAGGGGGGCGTTTAGAGTTTATTTCCACAGTGTATTAGAATATATATTTTTTTTAAAAAATAAGTACTGTACTGGGGTGTTGATTGAACCAATAAATATGAGGTTGATATGTCAGAAAACATTAGTATTAATTTAAATTTCAACAGGGATGAATGATACATGATGCTCTTGTTGAAATAAACTGCATATATAGTTCAGCATTTGTATTATTGTGATCAGAAAAATTGTGAAATCTTCTGTTAAGAAAATAAAATTGAAATTGAATTGCTAGTATGATAGACCTTTAAAGTAGGTTATATTTGCTTTAAGTAGTAAAAATTATTGAACAACTTTTTTACTCTAAAGAAACATACATTTTTATAATGTCCTGTGGAGATTTGTCCACTTGGTTATCAAGGAAATAAAATCAGGCAGAAATTATGTCCTGATTTTTTTTTTTTTTTGAGACAGGGTGTTGCTCTGTCACCCAGGCTGGAGTGTAGAGAGGCAAGATCACAGCTCACTGTAGCCTCTACCACCCAGACTCAAACAGTTCTCCCACATCAGCATCACAAGTAGCTGGAGACTACAGGTGTGTACCACCACACCCAGCTAATTTTATTTATTTATTTATTTATTTATTTATTTATTTAGAGACGGGGTCTTGCTATGTCAGCCAGGCTGATCTGAAACCCTGGCCTCAGGCAGTCCTCTCACCTTGGCCTCCCAAAGTGCTCCCAAAATATACCATATTTTTCTTATTCATTCATTTATTAATGAACACTTAGGGTAGTTCCATATCTTGACTACTGTGAATAGATCTACAATATACAGGTCTATTACAAGCATGACCCACCATGCCTGGCCCCTGACATTTTTCAAAAGTTAATTTTTATGTTGAAATTTGCATTAATTTGATCAGTTAAAATCACATTAGTGTAATTCTCCAAGCACCGACTCATTATATTTCCTGGTTCAAAACATTATGCAAGCATAGGTTTATGTCCTCAGAGACCATGCAATTGATTACTACATCAAGACAGTAGGTGAGCTGGGTATGGTGGTTCATGCCTGTAATCCCAGCACCTTGTGTGGGCCGAGGCAGGAGGATCACTTGAGGCCAAGAGTTTGAGACCAGTCTGGCCAACACTGTGAGACTCCTTTTCTACCAAAAATTTTAAAAGTAGCTTGCTGTGGTGGCATGTAACTGTGGTCCCTGCTGCTTTGGGGGCTGAGGCAGGAAGATCATGTGAGCCCAGGAAGTGAACTGTGATCTTCCCATTGCACTCCAGCCTGGGCAATAGAACAAGATTCTGTCTCAGGAGAAAAAAAAAAAAAAAAGATGGTATGCTTTCTTAAGACATATAAATTTCTTCCTTTTTTCTAATTATAATTAAGTATCCTTTGACCAAAATATTTCACGTCCTCCTCCTTGCGAAACACTCCAGCTTCTGATAACCACATTATACTCTCTACTTCCATTACATGAAATTATTTTAGATTACACATGAGTGTGATTATGCAGTATTTGTCTTTTTGTGTGTGCATTATTTCACCTAACATAATGTCCCATAGATTCATTCATGTTGTAGTAAATGACAGGATTTCCTTCTTTGTTATGTTAATTGTATTCCATTGTGTCTATATACCACATTTTCCTTATTAATTCACTTATTGATGAACGCTTAGGTTGGTTCTCTATTTTGACTACTGTGAATAGACCTACAATATAAAGGAAAGTAAACCTATCTCTTTGGATATATATGAGACACAAAACTATGCTAAATATAAATAATATTGTCATAAAAATAACAATTTTTAGGTTCCTAAACTGTGTAATTAGATTGTGTTTTGGCATATTGCCATATGACATATATTCATGAATAAAGGGAATATAAGCTTACCTATTAGAAATGAAAAGAATAAACACAACAAAATAAAAGCTTCAGAAGTAACAGAAATGTACACCCTCCAGAATGAAGCACATATTTAATTATTTAATGTTTAAAAGTAGCTAATGTTTATATATAAACAAAATTTAATTGATTTGTCCAACAGTTTCATCAAAGTCACTATGGTAGAACTACCATATGATCCTGTAGGATTACAGGATCATATGGTAGTTCTACTTTTCATTTATTGAGGTACCTGTCTTAATGTTTTTCATAAAGTATGTGCAAATTTATATTCCCATCAACAGTATAAAACAGTTCCCTTTTTTCCACATTCTCACCAACACATGTTATTTTATTTATTTTATTTTATTTTTTTGATGATACCCACTCTGATTGGGGTGAGGTGATACCTCATTGTGGTCTTGATTTTCATTTCCCAGATGATTAATGAGTTGAACATTTTTTCATATACCTGGCCATTTACACATCTTCTGAGAAATATCTGTCCATACTATACAAAGTGATCAGATTCAATGCAATCCCTATTAAAATATCAACAATGTTCTTCATACAAATAGAAAAAGGAGTTCTAAAATCCTTATGTAATGACAAAAGACCCCAAATAGCCAATTCAATCTTGAGCAAAAAGAACACTGTTGGAAGCATCTCACTAACTGATTTTAAAATATACTACAAAGACACTGTAACCAGGCGGTATGGCCATAGAATAAAAACTGACACAAACAATGGAATAGAATAGAGACCCTGGCTATAAATCCATGCATTTATTGCTAACTAATTTTCAACAAAGGTACCAAGAACATACATTGAGAAAAAGACAATCTTTCAATAAATGGTGTGGACAAAACTGCATATTCACAAGCAGAAGAGTGAAATTAGGCCCTTATCTCTCATGAAATACAAAAATCAACTCAAAACTGATTAAAGACTTAAATGTAAGACCTGAAACTGTGAAACTACTAAATAAAACAGGAAAAACACTTCATGACATTGGTCTAGGTAGGATTATTTGGATAAGATCACTAAAGCACCCACCAGCAACAAAGGCAAAAGTAAACAAATGAGATTACATCAAACTGAAAACCTGCATAGCAAAAGAAACAATCAACAGGATGAGAAGACAATCTACAGATGAGAGGAAATATTTGCAAACTATACATCTGACAAAGAGTTAATGTACAACATACATAGAAATCCCAAAAAACCTAAATAGCAAAATAAAAAGTGACTATATAAAAATGGGCAAAACATTTTATTTTTTTCTATGTGTTTACTGTTGGCTATAGAGACGTAAAAGAGAATTTTTAAAAAAATCTGTATTCAAACTTATTTTAAAGTAAATTTGTTTTCACTTCAGAAAATAAATATATTGATACATCTCTCTACCTGAAACACACATAACAAAATTCATTTACACTCATATAATGGGCATCAAATAAATAATAGTATAAGGAAGTTAATTCAACCATTGAAGTATTTATTAAAACATCAAATAATTGCCTTTCATTTAAAGATTTAAGGGCAAAAGTGGGCATCTCTCACTTTAATTGAATAGGAATTCCTTTTCACACCACACAATTTTTTTAAGACTACTGCTAGGTACTCTCTCTAGTCCACAGTTTTATCTGTGACAGGTCTATATCCAGAACTATTAGCACAGATTGACACTACCCTGTCAGTTTGAAACACTGCACTTCTACTTCCATGGTCATCACGTTTTATAACATAAAGAGTTTCCAGTTTTATTAGCCTCGCCTCTTTCTTGGGTCATATGAACCTAATGAACTCTGGACAGGTGTTGAATATATATGGAAAGTACTACAATTTTCAGTTTGGGAGACATTTAGGGTTGTCATAAATCCTGAATTCTTCTTGGAGAAAAAAAAATTCTAGTACATAGAGCATATGGAAATTTTGTTTTAGAATGTATACGTTTGCATATAATTTATTTACTATTCACAAATATTTATATGCACAGATGTACTTTTTTATTCATTCCTTTAACTTCTTCTATGTACCAATGTGTTCAACTGCTTTTCATTTTTTAAAATAAAGCAATATCATTTTAGCTATATAGATTCTCCAAATATCCTATAGCTTTTTATAGATGCATTTCTCAGCAAGTTTCCAGATGAATTCTTATTAATAACTACTTAACTTTAAGGTAATGTATTTTAATAATTGTGAAAGCTAAATAATAATTTACCAAAATTTTTACACATCATATGGTCTTTTGTAAATATGTTATTACGCTTAGGTGGTTAATTTTAGACAAGAATCTTAGAGCACATACTGAGATCTTCTTCTTCTTCCTAAAAAATAGCTTCCATAATTAAGATTAGAGTTATTTAGGCCTTGAATGTTGTGAGGGATTTGGGTATCTCATTTTTTTTCATGCAAAATAATAAATTATGTGTAAAAACACTTAATAAAAGACAATTTTAAATCTTGACCTTTCTTGATTTTGAATACATTGTATTGATAAGATAAAATGGGGTGTGTGTGTGCATGTATGTATAATGGAATAATATAGTTACATTAAGTAAAAATTTGGCCACTAATTGATGGTCTAATACTAGCTTTTGGCAACACTCAATACTAACTCATGATAGTAAATGACATTAACTAGTAGTTGTTGAAAATATCTGGTGTTGGTGTGTTGCATATTGTTAAGCATGAAGCTCTTAGAATCAGACTACCCATATTCAAATTATGACTGTGCCAGTTATTTGACTGTATGAGTTTTTGCATACTTAACTTTCCAAAATCGGTTTCTGCATCTATAAAATGGGCATAACAGACCTTAACTGAAAACGTTGTTGTAAATATTAATTGAATTATTATAGGTAATATATGTAATACGTGTAGAATAATGACTGGTAGTTGGTAAGAAAAATCAATCTTTATTAAAGTTATTGTTATGAAAAAGTGATGTTAGTCATTATGATACGGCAGTCATCAGTGTAGCTTGAATGATGTTAGTTTTTTTCCTATATGATTTAAATATACAGCCCAAGTGCTAAACGTTTAATTCACTATGTGCTTTAGATAGATTTCAGAAATTTTAATTCTCCTGTAAAACAACAATTTATATGAAAATATTTAAAATTCTCTCCCATGAGAACGATTTCTTTGTAAAGAGGAAACTAAAAGGAAACTTCTAGTAACACTATCTGAAAACTTAGAAATATTCCAACATTAATTACATTTGAGATTTTTTTTTAAATTTTATTATTATTATACTTTAAGTTTTAGGGTACATGTTCACGACGTGCAGGTTGGTTACATATGCATACATGTGCCATGCTGGTATGCTGCACCCATTAACTCATCATTTAGCATTAGGTATATCTCCTAATGCTATCCCTCCCCCCTCCCCCCACCCCACAACAGTCCGCGGTGTGTGATGTTCCCCTTCCTGTGTCCATGTGTTCTCATTGTTCAATTTCCACCTATGAGTGAGAACATGCGGTGTTTGGTTTTTTGTCCTTGCGATAGTTTGCTGAGAATGATGGTTTTCAGCTTCATCCATGTCCCTACAAAGGACATGAACTCATCATTTTTTATGGCTGCATAGTATTCCATGATGTATATGTGGCACATTTTCTTTCTTTTTTTTTATTATTATACTTTAAGTTTTAGGGTACATGTGCACATTGTGCAGGTTAGTTACGTATGTATACATGTGCCATGCTGGTGCACTGAACCCACTAACTCGTCATCTAGCATTAGGTATATCTCCCAATGCTATCCCTCCCCCCTCCCCCCACCCCACAACAGTCCCCAGAGTGTGATATTCCCCTTCCTGTGTCCATGTGATCTCATTGTTCAATCCCTACCTATGAGTGAGAATATGCGGTGTTTGGTTTTTTGTTCTTGCGATAGTTTACTGAGAATGATGTTTTCCAATTTCATCCATGTCCCTACAAAGGATATGAACTCATCATTTTTTATGGCTGCATAGTATTCCATGGTGTATATGTGCCACATTTTCTTGATCCAGTCTATCATTGTTGGACATTTGGGTTGGTTCCAAGTCTTTGCTATTGTGAATAATGCCGCAATAAACATACGTGTGCATCTGACTTTATAGCAGCATGATTTATAGTCCCTTGGGTATATACCCAGTAATGGGATGGCTGGGTCAAATGGTATTTCCAGTTCTAGATCCCTGAGGAATCGCCACACTGACTTCCACAATGGTTGAACTAGTTTACAGTCCCACCAACAGTGTAAAAGTGTTCCTATTTCTCCACATCCTCACCAGCACCTGTTGTTTCCTGACTTTTTAATGATTGCCATTCTAACTGGTGTGAGATGGTATCTCATTGTGGTTTTGATTTGCATTTCTCTGATGGCCAGTGATGATGAGCATTTTTTCATGTGTTTTTTGGCTGCATAAATGTCTTCTTTTGAGAAGTGTCTGTTCATATCCTTTGCCCACTTTTTGATGGGGTTGTTTGTTTTTTTCTTGTAAATTTGTTTGAGTTCATTGTAGATTCTGGATATTAGCCCTTTGTCAGATGAGTAGGTTGTGAAAATTTTCTCCCATTTTGTAGGTTGCCTGTTCACTCTGATGGTAGTTTCTTTTGCTGTGCAGAAGCTCTTTAGTTTAATTAGATCCCATTTGTCAATTTTGTCTTTTGTTGCCATTGCTTTTGGTGTTTTAGACATGAAGTCCTTGCCCATGCCTATGTCCTGAATGGTAATGCCTAGGTTTTCTTCTAGGGTTTTTATGGTTTTAGGTCTAACGTTTAAGTCTTTAATCCATCTTGAATTAATTTTTGTATAAGGTGTAAGGAAGGGATCCAGTTTCAGCTTTCTACATATGGCTAGCCAGTTTTCCCAGCACCATTTATTAAATAGGGAATCCTTTCCCCATTGCTTATTTTTCTCAGGTTTGTCAAAGATCAGATTGTTGTAGATACGCAGCATTATTTCTGAGGGCTCTGTTCTGTTCCATTGATCTATTCAAGTATTTTTAAAGTATGTTATTGATAAGCAACTCAATATAACAGAAATTAATTTTAAACATATTTTCATTGTATATAGGGTCAGGTTACCAAATTTTTTTGGAAAACTAGAAAGAACATCTATGATAAATAAAATTAAGTAGAAATTTCTTTATAGATTGTTTCCATAAATAGAATGACTAATAAAAGTTTAGGTGATGGCCATTTTTTACTCGTAATTTTTTTGCATTCACATTGCTTATCTACTGCAAGTTTCCTGGATAAAAATTTCAAATTGGTTTATAGCTATTGCATCAAAAATTCTCAATAAAAGAATAACAGGTAATTGTATATTTATCATATTCATTTAGTAGATTGAGAATCTCATGTGTAGATATTAGTTGAAAGTTACACAACAGTGTTAGTGAACGTGGAATATAAAATTTCAGTAACAAGAAAATATACTATTTTTTGAATCCAAAGCAAACATTATAGACTTACATGTCTGAAGGTATCTTCTCATCAATTTATCTACCATTAAGTAATAAAAAATAAATACCAAACACATTGTGTATCAAACAATCCCTAAGAAGACCCACAATGCATCATCTTCCTCCTTGAGGGTGTGTGGAACCTTGCTTCTCAGGGATTGAATATGGCTAAGGTGATGGCATGTTACTTGCATGAATATATTTTATTATATAGAACTCCATTTTAGCAGATTGCTATAAAATATCATCTTGCTGGCTCTAAAAAAGCCAACATCAATGTTGTGAGCTGCCTAAGGAGTGGGCCATGTGACAGAGAACTGTAGGTTCAGCCATAAGAAGCCAGGACTCTTACTCATAAAACCACAAGGATTTGAATTCTGCCAATAACCTGAATAAACTTGGAATTGGAATATTCCTGTGTTGAAAACTCCAGGTGAGACCAATGCCCTGCCTGCACTTTTGCAGGCTGTGGGATTCTGATGAGAGGACTCAGGTAGGTCATGCCTGGACTCCTGACCTATAGCAACACAGTTAATACATGTGGTTTAAGCTATTAATTTTGTATAATGTGGTGTACAGCAATAAAAAATGAACACACTTGGATACAAATAACTTAGTCATTTTCATAAGAGAAAACTCTGAAGTCACATTTTTAATCATTCCACCTGAATAGCACCTCTTGTATTCTGTTCCTGAATTCTAGATAATTCCTTCTGGCAAGTCATGACATATAGTTCTTCAATTCCATCACAACTACCAACCATTGTTTCTATTTCATCATCATTCCTCAACATTTTCAGATTCTCCCTTCCTTCTTGGCTTGTTGGGTTCCATGGCTTATCTTTATAATCACACTTCTCAATGTTCTGAAGCCTTTCTCAGTTTATCAAACTGAAATTAAAACCCCAATTCTGGCATATATCAAAACATCATATTATATACCATTAATATGTACAATTTTTATTTGTCGATTATACCTTAAGAAAGCCGGGGGGAAATTTTAAAACAAAGTGAAGACTATGGGAGAAAAAAAAATAAGTCCAATCCTAAGTCAACTTACTGTAAATAAAATCATCTTATAATATTTTTCAACTTTTAAAAATCAACTGCATCTATACAGTAGAGCAGATTTAAAAATTCTGGAGTCATTTTTCACTCTGCGCTTATTCTTACACTTCACATCCAATCCATCAGCAAAACCTGTCAGTTTTGAAATAAATCCCAGCAGTAAAAATGGCTGTAGATATCTGCAGCTCTATGTCTCAAATCTGAGAAAATGTCTGCTATGATATGTCTTTCCTCAGGACGTTTACCTGGAGACTGGACACCAAACCAGCTCCTTTCTCATCCCTCAGAACTCACCTGAAGTCAGGGATATCTGCTGTCCTGCCTGTGAGGGAAGGTTTAGAGGTTAAGCAATATGAGTTAGGATAAAGATAAGCCACCAGGACAGTACCTTGATATCGCTCTCTTAGGATAGGACTATAAAGAGAAGTCATCTTGACAAGGGGATATCCATTCCCCCACTCCCCTGCTGAGACGCAATAGAACTGTAACTAATGAGGAGCTAGAGCTATGTGCAGAAGTGGTTAAAAGCAGGGATCAACAGAGCTGAGGGCAAAATGAGCCCCTTAGGCCTGAGCACTGACAGAAACCATCAGATATACAACACAGAAGAAGTGCTGTTTTGAAAGCAAGAAGCCAAGGGATAAAAAGCCTTCCAGATCATTCCCCACAGGTAAGGCTCCCCTGCCTTCCTTCTTGCTCCACACTCGCCCCTGCTAAGAAGGGATAAACTTTATATTCCTGCAGGGACATGCACGCACGCACACACACACTCTTCACTCGTATGGTTTAAGGAGCTATTGTGCCAAATCAGAAATTGAGATTTTCAGTTGTAAAATTTCCATTATTTTTGAGTTTTTATTTTCATTTGGTATTTCTTGTCTTTCTGTAGACGATTAGTATTTTTTTCCTTGAGTATAGTGATAATAGCTAGTAATCTGTTAATTCCAACATCTGGGTTATCACAAATTCAGTCTCCATTGGTTGTCTTTTCTCTTGAGAATATTCTCCTCTATGTGTGGATGTTAATTATGCAATCAACAGTGAAGTGATTACTGTCCTCTCCCATGTGCTCCAACGGAAACTATATACAATCTAAGAAGGTTAAAGGAAAATCAAAATCCCGATTAAGAAATGAAAGGCAGCAGTAGTAATAAGAGATACATTACTCCATGCATCAATCCCCATATGGCCAGTGAAAAAGCTGACAAGAGCCAGAGACTTATACTCAAATATCATCAACTAAATTCAGTTTTGGCTCATGTAGTCTCAGCTGTTCCAGACAATCTGACAACTTTATCCGGTGCAGAGATCCATGGCATATAACATGCTGTCCTGGACATTTCCAGCAATTCTTAAAAATTTTCACTGGCACTTGAGAACCAAGACTAATTCACATTCATTTTACAAGGCCTTTGATGTATATCTGCAGGGCACCCCTAAGGATACTTAAATCTCTCCCTTTGCTACTATTGGAGGTTCAAGACATGGCACAAAAATCTGTACTCTCTGAGCCCCATAGCTTTTACCATATAAGGGAGGCCCAGTTGGTTGACAAGTCAGAAGCCTCACTCTCAGCTCTGATTGCGGTATAATCACATTTCCACCAAAAGGAGTTCTTGATAAACTCTGACAAAATTCAGGGTCCTGTTCACCAAATACATGTTTTTTGGGGGGAAATATGTCGTAATTCTTCTGTTGTCACATTGACCTTCCACTGCTAAAAACAAAAGGTTTAGCATCATATAGAATTGTTTGTGCATTAGAAATGGTATGCGCTTAGTTTGGGCATTTTAATTGGTCCTTTATATCAGCTACCAGGAAATCAGCCTTTTTCTGGAATGTTTAAACACTATTGGTGGGAATGTAAATTAGTTCAAACACTGTGGAAAGCAGTTTGAAGATTTATCAAAGAACTTAAAGGATAACTACCATTAGACCCAGCAATCCCATTACTGAGCTTATATCCAAAAGAATATAAATCATTCTACCAAAAACACACATACACTTATATGTTCATTGCAGCACTATTTAGAATAGCAAAGAAATGTAATCAACCTAGGCACCCATCAATGGTGGATTGGATAAAGAAAATGTGGTACATATACACCATGGAATACTACACAGCCATATGAAAGAACAAAATCTTGTCCTTTGCAGCAACAAGGTTGCAGCTGCAGGCCACTATCTTAAGTGGAACAGAAAACCAAATACCACATATTCTCACTTGTAAGTGGGAGCTAAACCTTGGGTATATATGGGCATAAAGATGACAGCAATAGACACTGGGCACTACTAGAGAGTGGGTGGGGGGACAAGGGTTTAAAAGCTATTGGATACCGTGCTCATTAGCAGCATGATAGGATCAGTCATACCCCAAAGCTCAGCATCATGCAATATACTCATGTAATAAGCTTGCATATGTACCCCCTAAATCTAAAATAAAAGTTGAAATTACAAAAAATAAAATATATAAAGCAATTATTTTTAAAAATGTATAAAAATAAGGTTTCTGTGACATTTGAAATAGTGGCAAATAAATACATTTAGAATTATGTTTTTTGAAAAAGAAATCAGCCTTTTCCTTTTGTGCCTGGGCTGTGTTGGAAGCTTACCTGCAGATTATAGCTCACTGTAACTTTGGAGCCCCACAGCCTGAGGGGTTGAGCCCCTTTTTATCTACACTGATTGCTGTTTGGAGCCTCCAGAAAAAGTGAACAACCTACTCCACAGGTATCCTTTGGGTTTTTGGACACAATGCTTTCCTGACACAGCTACCAGAAAAACCCCTGTGTAAAGCAGTTATTGTCCTGCTACTGTTCTCTCATTAAAACTGAACATTTGACCTATAAAGACCTTGTGACTTTCTGGCTGATATTCTTATTTTGAGATGGGTCAACTCCGACTAAAGACTAATAAGGTGGGAAAAGCCCAACAAATTTCACTTGTCATCCAGCAATCCCATGTTGGGTATATATCCAAAAGAAAAAATAGATTAGTATATTGATGAGACACCTCCTCGCTTATGTTTATCACAATACTATTTACAATAGCTAAGGTATAACATCAACCAAAGTACCCATCAATGGATGAATGGATAAAGAAAATGTGGTGTGTGTGTGTGTGTGTGTGTGTGTGTGTGTGTGTGTGCGCGTGTGTATAGTTGAATAATATTCAGCCATAAAAATGGATGACATTTTGTCATTTACAGCAACATGAATAGAAGTGGAAGACATCACGTTAAGCTAAATAGGCCAGGCACAGAAGGATGATGATTGCATGCTCTCATTCTTACATAGGAGCTAAAAAATATGATCTCATGGAGGTTGACAGAAGAATGACAGTTACCAGAGGCTGGGAAAGTTGGGAAGAGGAAGATGAAGAGAGGTTGGTTAATGGGTACACACATACAGCTAGCTAGAAGAAAGAAGTTATAAGTTCTAGTGTTTGATAGCACAGTAGAATAAATATCATTAAAAATAATTCATTGTGTTTTCAACATAGCGAGAAGGGAAGATATGAAATGTTCACAACACAAAGAAATGATAAATGATTGAGGTGATGGATATCCTAAATATCCTCATTTAATCCTTAGGCATTGTATGCATGCATCAAAAAATCACATGTACCCTGTACAACTATTATGTATCAATTAAATTAAATGAAAAACTTTTAAACTTCACTTGTCAAAAAATTAAAATTGCATATGGCCTGGTCCTAATACTATCTCAATTTTGATGATAGAGTACAGCTATCCCTTCAGAAAAAACTTTATGTTCCTTCCATTCCACTTCCTGAAGCCAAGCCACTGTTTCTAGGTTGAGCCTGACTGACACAACCTACCCTAAAAATCTGGCCATGTTTCACCGCTGGTTTGGCTACATTAAAACCTGATGGTGGCTGTTGTGATTCAACTATTGTTCAATCTTAGCGCCAGCTATGTAAAAATAAAACTGGATATGGTTATTCTGGTCTCTAGTTAGAACCAAAGTTCATTTTCATATCTCTGGCCAATATTGCCATAGATAAACTGTGTTATATTTTTACTCATTCTTGGACTTTTGCCAATGGCCTAGCCAGCTTGTTTGCCACTGGAAAGACTACAGACTGCCTTATTAAGTATACCCTGTTTGGGACCACAAACTGTTCAGAAATTTGAGGTTACTGAATGGTCAGTCTGCATCACTCACATAGATGTCCACAGTAAAGGCCCATCCTCTGAAGGCACTCACTGGAATCAAGCTGCCTATCATGTCTGCACTGCCAAGGTCAAGACTGTTGACATCTGGAGCCATAATTACACTGTCTTATCACTTTTGACACTGATATACATCAGTCTATGCTTTTATATTTGTTTCCTATTGCTGTATAATACATTACCACACAAAAAAACTATACTTATTACTCACTTATTGGCTCAAAGTTCTATAGGTTATATGTCTGGCTTGACATGGCTGGGTTCTCAGGGCATTCCAAGGTCAAAATCAAGGTATTTAACAGTCTGGGATTTTGTACAGACAGTGTGGGAGAAAATCTATTTCTAGTAATATTATTCTTTATATAAGCCTTACTTGTGGTTGTAGAATTGAATTTTCTGTTTCCTTGCTTTCTGTCAAATTGAGGCTGTTTTCAGTTACTGGCGGCCATCCACATTCCTTGACTTACAGATCCCTCCTCTCTTCAAGCCAGCAACAGTAGGTAGAATCCTCAAGCTGTAAAGCTCTGATTTCCCCTTCAGCCACCAGTTAGAGAAAACTGCTTCAAAAGGGATCAGGTGGCTAGGTAAGGCTCACGTGGATAATATCTCTATTTTAAGTTAACTGTGACACATAACATAACCAAAAGAGGAATTCTACATAAGGGAAAGAGTGTGGAAAATCTTGAGAGTTATCTTAGAAATCTGGCTACTATGGCTGTTATTAGTCCAGTCCAATCGTCCTGCTCTTGCCACATCATTGTGGCTCCTGAATGTAATCTATGCTATGTATTCATCTTTCCAGAACATCTGCACCCTGACAATGGGGCATTTTTGTTGAAAACAGTAAGAAGCAGTGAACCGTTATTCAAAGTGTTTGACAGATATTCCATGCTTCCTTCCATACTCAAGCTTCAGGTGATTTTGCCTATTAAAATGACCTCTCCAAACATCAACCAAATTAATAGAAACAGAAAGTGGTAGAATAATGATGGCCAGGTGCTGAGTGGGGCGGGGGCTAGGGAATTATGGAGAGTTATTGTTTAGTGGGTACAGAGTTTCATTCTGAGATAATAAAAAGGTTCTAAACATGTTTAGTTCCCATAACCACACAACAATGTGAACGTATGTAACATCAATGAATTTTACACACAAAATGGTGAAAATGGTAATTTTTATGTATATTTTACTGCAGTAAAAGAAAAATCAACTCAAAAACATTTCTGATTCTTTTTTTTCACCCTCTCTTGGACTATACACGCACCTTCCTAAGTCTATTTGGTTAATACATTTGGCCCTCCCCACAAAGAGATTATCCCCTCTTGGCCACCCCTTGAGTAATAATTAGTATGGAAAGGAGGGTAGCTTATATGGGATAGATAATGATCTTGTGGTTGAGTACTGAAATTGAAATTAATATATTTTTGAATTTTATGATTAAATATAGGAAAGTATGTATAAACTTACGTGAATATGCCCTGTTACATTCTACAAATTAAAAGTTGATTAGCTTTCCTGTGATCCCCAAAGTAAACATAAAAATGTATAAGCCTGAAATATTATCAATTAGAAAATATTTGGAGAAATTGCTTAAAATATGGTAGAATATTTTAAGAAGCATGGTTTAATCACAAGCAAACCATGAGCCTTATATGAAAATATGAAGGCATCAGAGCAGGTGATAATCATGAGTAAAATTATAAATGTTTTCTCTCTAAATACACATTTGGAGAAACACATAGGACTTGATAAAGCTCAAATGCAAGAAGTCTAATAACTGAGACTCTTAGAAATTGTATTTCCAATGAGTTATATAGGAGAGGTGACTGTGTATTCTTAAGAAGTTTAGCTTTACATATAACTTTATTTTCACTAAGACTCTTTTTCTAAAATAATCTATTGTTGGGGTGATTTATGTAATATATGTTCAATGCACATTTAAAATACTTCATAAAGTTAGTTTATCACTATTAAAAAAGAATTTACATTCTGATAACCTGAACATTTATAATTCTATAGCTATAAACTGAAGTTACCTTCATAATTAAAATACTTAGCAAAAATTTCTACATGAATTGCATTTAAATTAAATTTATTACAAAATGTGCCATATAAAATAACATGTAGCATCTTCTCAACATAGTTGACTATAAAATTTTGATTTAGCCTTGGGAAAAACACCTGAATATAATCACATAAACAGAAATTTTTAAAACTTATTGTATATTTTCAAGTAATTGAGAGCCTCTGAAATACTACTCAAATCTGATTTATAGAAATGATTCACTTATGATTCTGACTCAGTCCCTAATGAAGTAATATCAGCCATTGCCTTGGGTAGTAAATAACGTAAATTTTTTAGATATTAGTGCAATAATATTCACAGAGAGGATAGAAAAAATGAATACATAGAAACTTCCTGACAAATTGCAACATTTTAATGGTAAAACTAAATGTTAAAAACCACTTCCAAACAATGACATTCTTTATTCAAATAATCCTCAAGGAACAGAGGCAAGCAATTGTCATCTGCCATGGGGAAGCTGAGACTTAAAAAATTTGACAAACTCAACAGAGGTTACAGAGCTATACAGTTTTGTAACCTAAAGTAAAACTCCTTCATATTACAGTGTTATTTCCAACATACCGTGTGGGCATATACCATAATATTTTTTATTTATTTAATTATTTATTTATTTTAATTATACTTTAAGTTTTAGGGTACATGTGCACATTGTGCAGGTTAGTTACCATAATATTTTTAATGGACTTTCAGGTCGAACAGAAAATGATTCATGGTTAGAAGCATACTTGGAGAAATAAAGTTAAGCAGCAGCCTAACCTCAGTTCAAGATATTTTGGAGACTGATAACTAGCCATTAGCAAATGGTGATGCTTTCTCATCATCACTCTTATCTCTTTATGTCACTCCTGTCTCACACAATCCTCAGGGCAACTTTTTTCCCACACAAATCAAAAATGAGAAAAAATCTATTTAAACATTAGATTAGACAATATCTTTCCTGTAATAAAGAAACAGATTGTTCAATCTCCTTGGCATTTGAAATTAAAGGATAATTTTTTATTTAATTCTAAAGGAGAAAATAAGACTATTCAAGTAATGCAGCACATTGCAGGGCATGATTTTTCAGAAGATAAATGTCTGATATGGCAATTAATTAAAAACAATATAATGGACAGATTTAAAAGCTTGTCTTCCAGTTCCAAAATGATAATATAATGTTATTACTTTGCTTGAACATTTACAACTGTCCACACAAAAAGCGATTAAAAACAAATTGTAACGTCCTGTACTCTTCTCCATTCTTAGTCAAGAAGACGGTCTTCCAAGTTAGATCACAACCTCCTTAAATCTCTTTATCCTTACACTGTATGCTATGCAGAATAATGCTCCTTCCCTAAAAATGTCTACCCTATAATTCTTGGAATCTATGAATGTGTTTTCTTTCATGGTAAATGGAACACTAATACACAATGTATTTAAACATTTCAAAATATATATTAATTTAAAACAGCAATATAAATACCTATTATAATTAGCATAATTATAAAAATATTTCCAAAAGAGTAGTAAAAAGATTGGTGCTAGCTTATGTTTTTGCAAATCATTTAATATCTGGCTTAATACAAGACAGCTGGATTTTCTTATCCACTTACATTCATCCTATTGTGATATATAGTTTTGGTTGGCATACATGAAGAAAATTCACCTTCCATGCTCATTTAGTTGGAACTAGCAGTGCATTTGAACAGTGTACTAGATAAGCAGCAGATACAAAGATAGAATTAATAGCACAAGTTATGTATTGGAGGAGACCTCTTTGAAAGATGTACCAGAAAGAGTATGAGATTAGTCAGAGAGAGCTTTCAGACTGTTCCTGGTCTGACACTGATAAGGGAGAAGAAAGTACGAAATATCTGGAAGGAAAAGCCCGAGACATCAGTGTAACTTTTAGAAAATTTTGGCGAAACTGATGAGGGGCAACAGGAAACTGAGACCATTTGAGGAATCCCACCTTAAACAGAAGTGGCCCAGTTCTACTGCCCTCTGCTTGATAGTCCTCAGCTGGGAGCATCTGACAGCGAGTGTGGCCTAAGCCTGATTGCTGCAGGGATCTCAATGGGACTGCATCTGAATGCTCCTTAGCTAAGTATATTCGTCACTGCAGGGTTTTTTTTTTTTTGCTTTTTGTTTCCCTGAAGATGGATTGGAGTGTTGCACCTCTGTGGCTATCCCACTATCCTTTTTGGATGATTGTGGATATTTATCTTTAATACTATGCCAAAACTCAACATATGGTCATTTTTTTAAGTTTGGTTATGATTTGGTATCTAAAACCCTATTAAAATATTATTTACTCTGCTGTATTAAGATCCATGGGTCTGTCTTGCATTTTGAATGGAACTTTTCCTTACCCATCATTTTTGGGGTAAAAAATTAATTTTAGGAAAACATTAGTTCACTGAATTATACAGATTATACAAGAGCTTGACACATTTTATTATAAAATACATATTTTAAGGATCATAACTGTTAATATCGCCATCAGTCTCATCAGGGAAGTTTTTATGTATTGATAAACCACAATGGTGAGTATAAATAAGCTTTCCAAAGTTCTACTAATGGAGAAAGACAGGAAAGTAATACTTTCTGAACATACAGATTAACTACGAAGATTTTGAAAGAAAATGCTCATTACTGACAACAAATGCTGTCATTTATTTTCTCTCTTGAAGGGTTCACTTCATTCCTTTTGGAAGGACTGTATCAATTCCCACGTCCAAATAATCATAGCTGTCAAATGCTTTTTCAAGTAAAAATAGTGTTTCGTGGAAAAAAAAAAAAAGTTGGTTCAGATTGCAACTCAAATAATTGCACACATATTTTCCTTGAGAAAACCACAGTACTAGCATGTATGTTGTAGAATTGCATTATACATACTTATAATTGTGGCGTATGGAATATTAAAATGATAGCAGTTTAATGAAGTTAATGATTTTTACTCCTGCTTTATCAAGAACAGTGTTATGTGAGAGGTTTTTGTTTTTTACCTTAGACATACAGAGGTAACATAATAATTGTGAATGTGATTTGGTGCCACATTTTTGATTCATGCTAAGGTAACATTTTTTTTACCCATTGCTTTTGTACTGTGAATAAAAGTGCTAACACAAGGAAACAAGGAAATAACTTCTTGGTAGTTTTCTTTTTTTCCCAATAAGACTAGCAGACACCTGAAAAATTCTCAGGGATCTCTAGAGGTTGGTGGACCATACTTCAAAAACGGATGGCTGAAGATGTATATTTATCGAACCCAAGGCTAAAACTCATGGTTTCTAATACATAGCCTAGAGCTTGCTTCAACCCTGTAAACTTCCTCATATACTTTGATTTCTATTACTACTTAACCTTTTCCAGACACCCTTCTTGTCTACCCGTTTACTCATCACTTCTGCAATGCTCTATGGAATATATGGTATTTTTGTGAACACAGTTTCTTGGATTGCACATATTTTCTATTAATCCTCACCTTCATTTTCCTTTACCTTTTGCAGTAGATTCAATACCTCTTATCACTCTCAACTGTTCTCAAGCTAAGGACCATGAAACTGTTAGTATCCCCGTTTCTGGTTATTCCTTGGTATTCAGATTTTGACAGAATATATCTATATGATATATATATTACCACATTTAGCTTGGTAGATAGTAAAAAGAAATAAGCAGCAAATCAATTAAATGTTTTATGACAGCAAAATAAGCTGCTATGGAGGTAAACATGAGAAGCTTTTCATTCAGAACAATAGCAGAGGTCATGAGTGACACATAAGGGCTGAAAAAATGCTTCATTATGTAGAGGTTTCCTCTCTGCTGGAAGGGATTATAGTATTAACAATGTGCAAGAATCTGCTTATATTGCAAGGAAAACACTATTTTTTTTGTCACCAGTGTCTGCATTTCTTGACATAATGTTTTTTGTGTCAGATATGTTAGTGAGCCACCAAGAGCCAATTGTTCTCTCTTTAAGGCCAATAAAATTTCCACTTTTTTCTTTTGAGACAGAGTTGTAGTCTGTTGCCCAGGCTGGAGTGCAGTGGCACAATCTCATCTCACTGCAACCTCTGCCTCCCAGGCTCAAGTGATTCTCCTGCCTCAGCCTCCTGAATAGGTGGGACTACAGGTGCGTGCCACCATACCTGGCTAATTTTTTGTATTTTTAGTAGAGACAGGGTTTCACCATGTTAGCCAGGATGGTCTTGATCTGACCTCGTGATCTGCCTGCTTCGGCCTCCCAAAGTGCTGGGGTTACAGGCGTGGGCCACCACGCACAGCAAAAATTTCCACTTTTTAAGGGACATCAATGTTTATCTGCAGGAAATAAATTATGGTGAATTAAAGCCAATTATGCTCACAGCATTCTCCATATCCAGATATTTAACAGACTTTCTTGCTCTTATCCAATGAGACAAAAGGATGTTTTCTCTTTTG
This sequence comes from Pan paniscus, assembly GCF_029289425.2. Taxonomy (NCBI): domain Eukaryota; kingdom Metazoa; phylum Chordata; class Mammalia; order Primates; family Hominidae; genus Pan; species Pan paniscus. The sequence goes on from NC_073263.2 coordinate 71,954,519, forward strand.
GTGGAGCTTCTGGGAAGAAAAAATAAAAAAGCTTGAACAAAGACACAGTGGCCCAATAAGTACTTGCTTGAATTGTTCATCACTTTCCTTTCAGCCTTGAATGAAAATGCAGAGCCTGTTGAATCTAGTCATCCTGCTGTCGTTGGATGGCATGGCAACACTTTCAGAATAGCCAAACAGGAGGAAAAAATGCTTTTGGACCTTGATGCATCCTTGAGGATGTTATTGTTTCACCACTGGTATTAATTTCATTTTTTAAATTAAGCTAGATAAAAGGAATATTGTTTAAATCTCTCATTTTAATTTCATTATTGTTGGGCATGGATAGTCACAGCCCAAAGCATTTACAATCTTTTGATATGGTTCTCTAGAATTGAAATCTTCTCCTCTCCTAAATTTTACCACTTACATAGCCTCCAGTTGATGGGTATGTGGCTTGGTTTTACATGACAGTTTCTTGCATTGGCCTTTTGATACTCACTGCTCTTTTATTTTAAATATTTAATCTCATTTTTCCCCTGTAATTGGTCTCTGACCACATTGAATCTCTTGGTGATATGGTTGATTTTACAAGTCTTTTATGTATTTTCTTACCTCTCCTCCTACTGAATATGTAACCTAAAAATCTTAGTTTCTCACTTTTGGGAACTTCCTATTAAAAATTCTTGATCTCTGTCTTTGTACCTTTCCTCTCAGAAATTTGTCTGTTCCTAGGGTAAGGGAAAAGTAAGAACTCCCACATCACATGAAAAGCATAGGCAACCACTGGGCTATCTTAGACTCAGTAGAAAATCCTTAATGATGTAGTTTTACTCTCATATTCTGAACAGAAACTAAGTGACATCTGGAACTTTTAGTAAAAGCTTGCAGATTTATGTAGACTAGGCATGCAGCCCACTGGCCCAAGTATTTTCTCATTCACTAGTTAGGTACATGGTTCTAGCATATTATCTATTCCTCCAAATGTAGGAATCAATTATTAGACATACACAGAACATAGATCAGAGAAGTGTGATACTGTCTCACCTGATCTCCGTAATGTTAAATTTTCCCTCAGAATCAGAAAGGCAAGCCCTTGAAAATTTTCTCTCCTGTATTTTAGAGCTCCCTTAATGCCAGACCCAATTTTACTTCTATTTTGTAAGTTATGTTAAAATTCTCTAATTCCTGGGTTGGCCAATTTTCTCTCATGACGGTAAAGTATTCGCAATCGTAAACTTTTTTTTTTTTTCCCCGTCTAGGCAAAGCCTGAGTTTAGTAGACATTGTATTCTGTAGGCTCAGAAATTTTATTCTTCATGTATAAAATTTAAAATTCTTCTCTCTTCCTTTTAATTCATTTAAGATATAGGCCTCCCTATGACAAATAATTGTCTCTTTTATATAACAAACAGGTTATATAAAAGTAAACCAAAATAGATAAGCACAATCGCATATTTACAAATAATAGAATCCGTGGGTTCTATTCTTTGGACCACACATGTCAATGTCATGCCAGAGCACAGCAGAAGACTGGGAACTCTTGCCTTGTTCTTTAGCTGTTTATTCTTACTAAATGAATAGAGGCTTTCCACTTTTACCTTTGGATAATCGTTTCCACATTATCCCTTAATGTATGCTGATTATTTCTGGTTCAAAGTTTTCAAAAGTACCCAATTTCTGATTTTTCATTATTACTTATGCTCTTCCTCTATGTTAACTTTTCTTTCCCCACTCAAATTGTAATATAGGTTTCTTTATAGTTTACTCATTTAGTGAGGTAGGGGTATGGAGTGATTTTTTCAGAATATTCTGTTGATAATTATTTAAAACATATATATTTCAAGTTCTCTTCTGTATCATATTCCTTTTACTTTTAGAAATGAATACTAAGGCTCTTATGTTTAAATATCAAAATAGTGGTAAAACGTTAAAAAACAGCTCATTTAAATTTATTCTATGGTTATATTCTCAAAAAGATAAAGCGTAGTCAATGTCTATTTTTGATTCAAAAGGGAAATAGTTCAATCCTTCAAAAAGTGTTTACATATAGTTTGAAGGAAAGTCTACTATGTGTGGTGCCAATTTTCTTTTTAAAACACATATTTTTATGTCATCATTTTATAGTAAAATCTAGTGTGCTTTAGAACTACAACTCAGCTATTTATCTATGCTGCACACTCAATTTCTAGAATTTCATCAAAAATAAGAGTGGTTGAAACTATTGATTTTTTCATTGGCTTTTGATTCTGTGGGCAAAAGCTAGTTACTATCTAATCTATTCTAATTTAATAAAACTGCTAACTAATAGTGCATGTCTCAGCCTGAATTTTAACACTACTTAGAGTTTCTGGGATGGTAAAACCACTGGTCTTCAGCTCTGATCGTGAAAAACCACATGGGAATCTTCGTGGGGAAAGAAAGGCATGCCAACCTCCCTCTAATCTATTCACTTCTGTCCCTATTATTTGAAATCACTTTGATTCCATAGGTATGTAAGTTCTTACAGTAATGAATTTTAAGTTATTGCAAAATAAAATGAATAGCTAACTGCAATATTGAAGAAGGGATTATAGTGGTGTATTCTACAATAATATAAAACAAAATTATCCTTAAAAATACACTCCAAAATGTGATTCAAATATAATCTTCTGAAATAGTAAGATGTTTTGATGTGTGCTTTAGTCACTATGGTTTTCATTTTTGGTAAGAACACCTTAGAATCAATAGAATTAACTGAGAAATTCTTCTTTTGAACTTCACATTGAAAGAGTACACCATTGAGAGTCTTCTCTAGTAAAGCTATTATAGAACACTAATAATAAATACAATGAAAAAGTCCAAACTAAAATTTTCTTGGCTCTAGGATATCACGTAGATTTAGGTAAGTATAACTTCTGTTTTGATTTTTGTTGTTGCAAATTGTGGCATTTTCTTGGAAAATACTCTGGCTTTATTCACATTTATGTGGAGATAAGGTTTTACTTCTAGAGTTCATTTATATGGAGATAATGAGGTTCATAACATCAACAGGGTTCCTCATTAGATAACTTAAATATAAGGAACAACATTCATATGCATTCACATACATACAACCTTGCATTATAATTTTTCTAAAGTACATGTATCTATAATTACTAAATAACAAAGAATTTCAGGACTGTAAACTCTTATTAGTGATTCAGTTTTAAACTGTCTGCTAAACAATTGTTGTCTGAAACCTCCTGAGAAATTATATGTAACATGATTTAGATATATAACCTATCCAGAAGAGAGCCATGGTCTTGAACTATATATATACACACGTATATATGTGTATACGTATATAATATACATGTGTGTATATGTATATAATATACATGTGTGTATATGTATATAATATACATGTGTGTATATGTATATAATATACATGTGTGTATATGTATATAATATACATGTGTGTATATGTATATAATATACCTGTGTGTATGTATATAATATACCTGTGTGTATATGTATATAATATACATGTGTGTATATGTATATAATATACATGTGTGTATATGTATATAATATACATGTGTGTATATGTATATAATATACATGTGTGTATATGTATATAATATACGTGTGTATATGTATATAATATACGTGTGTATATGTATATAATATACGTGTGTATATGTATATAATATACATGTGTGTATATGTATATAATATACATGTGTATATGTATATAATATACGTGTGTATATGTATATAATATACGTGTGTATATGTATATAATATATGTGTATATATAGTTCAAGACTATAGCTCTCTGTTTCTGTGTATATATGTATATACACATACATTATATATATCTTCATATATTAACTGAATTTCTCTCAGAAATTATATGTATTTAGTTGGATTTAAACATTGTTACTTTAACATTTATCAAAAGATACTTAGGAAATTCCATTCCGTGTAATACTAGTTATTTTTTATTTTTTTTTTTTCAGATGGAGTTTTGCTCTTGTTGCCCAGGCTGGAGTGCAATGGCGCGATCTCAGCTCACCGCAAACTCTGCCTCCCGGGTTCAAGCGATTCACCTGTCTCAGCCTTCTGAGTAGCTGGGATTACAGGCATGCGCCACCACGGCCCAGGTAAATTTTGTATTTTTAGTAGAGATGGGGTTTCTCCATATTGGTCAGGCTGGTCTAAACTCCCGACCTCAGGTGATCTGCCCGCCTCGGCCTCCCAAAGTGCTGGGATTACAGGCATGAGCCACCGTGCCTGGACAGTTATGTGTTTTTAGAAGAAATGTTCTTGGCATTTTTAAATACTGCTTTCCTAATCGCAACATCAAAAATTAATCCTATAAATTAGCAAAAAAAAGTGCCAACAAATAAAAACAGAAACATAAAACAATCTTTGGTAATTGCAAGTTGATATGTGTTCTGAGAATTATATAATAACAATGCCAAACAGGTAATAGACAGTAATTGTATACAAGACCATACATTTATATGCTTTAAAATTCCTACAAAAATTCTTACATGAGAAAACTAAATTTTAAACAGGAAAAATGTAAAAAAAATCTGTGCTGTTTGTACTTTTATTACTAGAAAGACCTGAGTTATATTTAAGCTGAATAGTGGCAATCATTGACACTTTATTTGCATATTGAGTAACAAACACATTGTTTTAATTTTGTGATGTGTGTTGTTCTGAGGTCTGCATATATATTAACTGTTTAACCTCACCACAAACTATGGGGCTATAGAAATGGGGAAATAGCTGCCTAATTTGCTCAAAGTCATATAGCTATCCAGTTTTAGACGTGAGCTTCAAACCCAAGTCATTGGTTAAGTCCTTACGCTCAAATCATTAGCTATAGTTCCTTTGTTATTTGTGGGTTTTTATTTTTACCTTTTCCTCATATTGTATTTTATTTGTTTTCCCATGTCAAATTCTTCATTTGTTTATTATTTACATTGTCCTATATATTTTGTCTTTGCAGTCTACTTTACACCTGAATTGAATTGTAAATATGTTAAATGTAGATGGACAATCAATGGAAACAGAAAAATATATAGGTGGATAAATTTAAATCTGTAAATATTCATCATACAATGCATTGTTTTTAAACCCACTCAGTACTCTAAATATTTCTAGTTCATATATATAGTTTCATATCTACTTAGAAGATATGAACTTTTCATTGTTTGTATTAGTCAGGGTTCTCTATAGGGACAGGACTAATAGGATAGATGTATATATGACAGGAAGTTTATTAAGGAGAATTGACTCACACCATCACAATACAAAGTCTCACAATAGGCCATCTGCAAGCAAGCCAGTGGTAGATGAGTCCAAGTCCTAAAACTTCAAAAGTAGGGGAGCCGACAGCACAGCCTTTAGTCGTGGCTAAAAGCCCAAGAGCCCCTGACAAATGACTCTTCTAAGAGTTCAAAAGCTGAAGAGCCTGAAGTCTGATGTTCAAGGGCAGAAAGCATCCAGCATGAGAGAAAGATGAAGGCTGGGAAACTTGGCCAGTCTAGTCTTTACATTTTTTTCTGCCTGCTTTATCCTAGCCATGCTGGCAGCTGATTAGATAGTTCCCGCCCAGATTGAGGGTGTGTCTGCCTCTCCCAGTCCACTGACTCAAATGTTAATCTCCTTTGGCACCACCCTCGTAGACACACTCAGGAACAATACTTTGCATGTTTTAATCCAATCAAGTTGACACTCAATATTAACCATCACAACATTAGAGGGCAAATGTTTTTGTAATTGTGCTTTTCGTAGTACAGAGATGGCTCAGCATGCTCATCTAATAACTGGGAAATTGACAAATTTGGCCATATGTATTCAATGCCACTCTAACTAGGAAGTTAAAGACTGTAATTCTTAAGTAAACCATTCTGCCAACTAGCATAGCTTTTGCCACAACATTAATAAGATATTAGATGGTTGATGTGAAATTTGGTAATGCACAGATGATATCCAAATTTGTCACTTTTTTATATTACTGCATTGATTACAGATGTGAAACGTGGAAGTCTGGAGAGGACAAAGGAAGGACTTTTCTCTTCCAAAGGACTTTAAAAAGCTGAAAAAAAAAAACCAAAAAAAAAAAAAAAAAAAAAAAAACAACCAGCATTGAAATCTGTCTAAAATGCAGTCATTTATAAAATTAGAAGACTTATGCTGGCAGATGTTAGGAGAGTTGAAAATAGTAGGTAATTATAGAAGGAGTAATTTTCTCTTCAAAAGTTAGCCAACCCTTTGCTTGGGTAGCAATTGAGATTGCAGACCCTGGGATAGGTTTAATTCTCCACTGAACACTAGATAATTTGAATAAAGACAGGTCACTAACCATTATTCATCTATGTCCACACAACCCAAATTTCTTAAATATAAAATCTATCTACCTTCAAACAATATTGACCACCCAGAGAAAATGTCTTTGATAATTAATGGTTGATATCATAGAAACACAAGAACTTGGACCTTTAAAAGTACTCCATTGTTAATATGTAATTGATGCTGTTAAAACTAACATGTACACCTTTAATTCTTATACTGTAAAGTAAGAAAATATAGCCCAGGTTATACCACTATAGAGAAATGGAGAAGGATGACTGACTGTTCTCTGAATTCAATTCTTCATACCTTATTTTTCTACCACAGAATGTACCTTTTTAAATCTCTCAAATTTGATATTTACAGAGGTAACTTTCAAAGATCACATCAAAATTGCTAACCCCCACACTTAAAACATCATTCTTCTAACTCAAGATGTCCAGGAAGTCCAAAATAACATGATTCTAATAGAAGGAAAATAAACATATACATATCTTGCACAGAATTTGATTAATTGCTAAATATTTCCCTTCATTTAAAAATTCATTATAGATAGGACATGTACAGATCTGCTTGAGTCCCAGATCTGTATATGAAAATGTATGATTATAATTGAGTAATTTTAATTATTTTAAAATTTTTCTGTGCTATAGTCTGAATGTTTATGTCTTCCCAAAATTCATATGTTGATATCCCAATCCTCAACATTGGTATAAGGAGATGGGGCTTTTGGAAGGTAGTTAGATCATGAAGATGAAGCCCTCGTGAAAGGGATTAGTTCTTTTATAAAAGGGGCTGAGTTAGACTTGTGTTTTCCTGTGGACCTTGTATTAATGATATTTTATTTAAATTATGACAGCTACAATGCCACATGAGCAATGTGGTCAATCATACTCTGCTACATTAGGATGAAAAATTCATAGGAATAAAAATTGTGGTACTAAAATTATGTTTGTATTATTATTAAACATTGGCCATATTTTGAGTTGACTAACAGCTGTTTATGTGGATATATGGCTATTAGTCCTGATTTTCGTTCCCCCAGAATGGACTACTCCCTTATCAGTGCTTGTACAATGTCCTTTACTTATTTTAGAGAATTTTTGCATTTTATTTATCTTCTACATGTTATGTCTTCCCAATGTAGGCAATAAAAGCTCTTAGAGACCATGAATAAATAATCTCACAAATGTTCTGCTATATGGTAGTTAAAAAGAGTTGTCTACTAATTGAATAATTATGTAGATACACAAATGTATTATATATTTTATAGTACATTGACACAAAGTAGTTATGAGAAATACATGTAAAGTTAAAAGCAGATTGTTGGGCATATGGAAAGAATTTTTTTAAAAGATGGTTGTTACACTCAAAATAATCATTATTGCCATCCCATCTTTAATGAAAGGATGAAATATTTAGACATTGGGACTATGCAAAAGGAAGATGAGTTTTTTGAAGACATACTACAAGACAGGTATTATTCCAGACATTTCTACATACTAAACTTACTTGCCTGAGTTAAATGAAGTGAAATAGTGGTTAGCAAATATAGCAGCATATATATATATATATATATATATATATATATATATATATATATATGTTATCGATGAGAATAGACATTAAAAAGTAAAATGGCTTGTTGGTAGTTTATACCAACTGATAATGGTTTTAGAATATAAATTGAGTACATAAAATATCATTTTACCTTTTCCTTATTTTTCCAATATGTTATAAACTATCCCCATGTTATGTATTTTGAAGCTCTAATTTCATATACACTGATTTTCAAAAGATGCTTTTTCACATTTTTCAATTTTCAATGAAATCAGCTATAAAATGAGCGAAGGGGCAGATAAATGTGAATTACAATTATTCAAATGAGAGAAAATTGATGTACACTAGGAAAATTGGTGTTACTGGTTAATAAAAGTGTATGTTTTGTGGGGGAGGTTTTCCGTATATGTTGCCTTCATTTAGGGTGAACGATGTCCTAAGATTCTAAAAAGATAAAAAGTATTTGTGCATTTTTGTTTTTCTTTGCAAAACTTTTGAAATCTAACAATAGATTATGAGACAGTCTCCCTGTCTGCTCGTCGAGCTATAAAGTACTGGCGTGCCAGTCAAAATTGGGTTTTGCAGAATCAACGTGATGCACAGCCCTGCATGAAAATGCCTATCACACAGGAAATTAGAAAACACAAAATGGGTTCAGTCAGAGATGAACTAAGAGGACTAAAGAAGAGTTGATATATTCTCTTGGATCCTACCTTTTTGTTAGGGTTTAAACTACTATTACTGTTGAATTACGGTACTATTCTTATTAAAAGCTATATAGACATTAAAGTGATTGCTGAATACCTGGTATTCTAAATCTCTGAAAGAAAACTAAGTGTAACATATTGTTCAAATGTTCTACATCTGAAAGATATATTTTCTTTAAAAAAGACCTATTAATTTCACACGTTTTAACTCATTTTAGGATTATAATAATCCTAAATGTCTAGTGACATTTTGAGGACCAGGAGTAAAATTATTTTTATATACTAAATGTCCATAGCATTTCATGTGTTTGTTTTAAATTTTTTAATGCTTCCTGCTAATTAGAGAGCAAAATCAAAATTGTACCACAGCGTGCAAGACTGTACTCTTTCCATGCATTGGTGATGTCCTTTTTAGACCACAGTACCTTATACATATTTTAATTACAGTATTTATCAGACGCATGAAATTATTTTTTAATATCGGTCTTTACACTAATCTGCAAGATAGTCAGGGGCTGACAATGTCATCTATTTCAGTTATGGACCTAGCACAATTCTGGATACATTTTGACTGCAAATATTTTATTAGTAAAAATTAAAATTTTATAAATATAGTTTATGCAATATATGTGTATATTTTACAAAATGTAATTTTAAATTAACTGGTCCTTTAAACAATTCTATAAATTACTATTTTATAGTTTCAAAAAGTAAGCCATGGAAAGATTAAGATAAAATTACTGAACTTTCTCACTCAGAATAATTCTAGGTAAATGAGACAAAATTATTTTATATGCATTCTTAGTTACAACTGATGCTATTTGTGTTTACCAAGAATCCCCAAATTTAAAAAAAATCAAAAGTATTGGTCAGAGAGAACAAAGAAAATGATTTAGGTCACCTATCTTCAATTAAAAAAAACTAATAAATGATTTATTAAATTAGTTCAGCATCACTTAATGAGAAAAAGTCATGTTTTCTAATAAATCCAGTGACCAGCAAAAGGCAACCAAGGATCAGTGCCTAGACAGAGAGACAATCTCTTATGTCAACATATTTGGAAGGGCAAAGCTAATAGGGATATTCTGCAGATGTTTGTAATATAGCAATGGGAATCTGAAAGCAGGCAATATGCTGTGATTCCGGTAAAAGGGGGAACATTAGGAAGGTCTGCCAGTTGGGAATGAAGGCTGAGGCCTGGGAGTGAAATTCCATTCCAGAATTCTAAGTCTAGCTAAAACAGGTGTATTAGGGTTTCCTGGAGGGACAGAACTAATAGGATATATATACACAGGGGAGTTTATTGAGTAATAACTTACTCGATTACGAGGTCCTACAATAGGCTGTCTACAAGCTTCAGGAGAAAGGAGAGCCAGTCCGAGTCTCAAAATTAAAGAACTTGGAGTCTGATGTTTGAGAGCAGGATTAATCCAGCACAGGAGAAAGATGTAGGCTGGGAGTCTAGGCCAATCTCGCCTTTTCACTTTTTTGTGCCTGCTTTATTATTTTATTGTATTATATTTTTTGAGACAGAGTTTCACTTGTTGCCCAGGCTAGAGTGCAATGGCGTGATCTTCGCTCACTGCAACCTCTGCCTTCCAGGTTCAAATGATTCTGCTGCCTCCACCTCCCAAGTAGCTGGGATTATAGGCATGTGCCACCACATCTGTCTAATTTTGTATTTTTAGTAGAGATGGGGTTACACCATGTTGGCCAGGCTGATCTTGAACTCCTGACCTCAGGTGATCCACCCACCTCGGCCTCCCAAAGTGCTGGAATTACAGGCATGAGCCACCACGTCTGGCCTCTGCCTGCTTTATATTCTCTGGCAGCTGATTAGATTGTGCCCACCGGATTAGGGGTGGGTCTGCCTTAGCCAGTCCACTGACTCAAATGTTAATCTCCTTTGGCAACACCCTCATAGACACACCCAGGGTCAATACTCTGCATCCTTCAATCCAATCAAGTTGACTCTTGGTATTAACCATCAGAACAGGAAAGGGATCCCTTTCTAGAAGAACCTGGTTAACTGTCTTGGCTGATAAAGCAGATAAACAAGCCTGGCAAATAGAGTAAGCTGATTTGCATTAATGGAACTTTACAACTATAATCTAGTTCCAGATTGTCTGTTAATGTTTAGCCTGTGAGATTTTATGGATTCCAGTTCTGGCAACTAGAGTGCAGAGCATGGGGGAGATGGGAGCAGGAAAGACAGTTCGTTATAATCAAACTCTATTTCCCAATATATTTATAATCTTTTTTACTTTTCTCCGAGTCTCTGCCAAGCCCTTAATTGGTGTTAATTTTTAGGATTAAATGATATAATATACTTAATATACTTAAAATCACATTGCTTCTCTAGAACTTATGCTCTTATTGCCCCAGCTCAAGAAATGTTTGTTTGTGAACTGTCACCTTAATTACTGAAGAATATGTTAAATTCATTGTGTTACTTCTTTCATGTGAGAAGTCACTCTCAAGCTTTAAAAGTGCTTTACACAGTTTGTTTTATCAAAAAGTAAGCATTTTTCTTGAAATACAGACCATAATGCTTATATCAATATCTCCTTGAAAAGGTAAAATTAAACTGTTTTTATCTACATAATCACAGATTTCAGAATAGAAAAATTTGCATGAAACTTATTTTACTGTTTTGAATTTACATAAAGGAGTACAAAAAGTCATGAGCTCAAGGTTAGAATAACTAACTTAACAATATTCATGTTTACTTCCCAGACATTTTGTGACACCACTGATTCAAGAGCTCATATACCTTTAAATTTATTCATGCATATTTTCAACTATACAGTTTATTGAAGCGCGTATGATAAATTATGTTATTTCCATTTTAAATGTTGCTCTGTGAAATGAATATGGTACATAATTATGGAAATGACACTGGTAATTAGTTCAGAGAATTAGCAGAACCTACATAATTTTTAATACATGGTTGAATTAAAAGAGTGTTTTCAATAACACTTCAACATTTATTTCCTTATCTATTGTATTATTTAAGTGGACAAAATGTGCTTTATAATCATTAAATTATCATTATGACTGATTTACTGGTCCTGAAAACAGGTAAGCAGAGTCAAGAAATCTACCTTAACTACCTGTATAGTCAACACTTTCTAAAATGTTGCACCTTTCAATTATTCAAAGCCTACTTGTATATAATTGGCTTTATTAAGTAGTATATTTTTGTTTGATGATTAACAACACCAATCAGATAAAATTGAATGTGAGTAAATAATGTCAAAGTATCATAAGAATTTATTGCTCTACTCTGGTGACAAATATTTTTAACAAGGTTTAAATATGCTTTTGCTCTTTCTTATTTTGTTTTTAAATTCTGTCATAGCAAAATTTATTTGCTAATTAGAAGCACAGCTTAATTAGTTTTATCTAATATCTCTTTGTGAAGGACACTATTTTGTGTTGAGCTAATCATTATTCTAGGATTAATGGATACTATGATAATAAACGGTTATTCATTTTGTATTTAAAATTTTCACTCTTTTGCTTATACTACATGACATATATAATCCATGAAGTAAATAACAGTGTTCAAGTACAGTTCTCACAACTTGTAAGTAGATTGTTCATCAAAAAATTTTAAAACAAAAACTTAATATTACTTTTCATACTCAATTCAACACAATGGTTTTTGCAAATTATCTTTTTAAATTCTACTGTATCCCCTATAAAACCTTATTAAAGTTCTTGAATTTCAGCTTCCTCAAAAATCTTAAAGGCTTTGATTGATTCAGAGTGTTTTATTTTATAGGGATATATATATATGTATACACACACACACACACACACACACATACACACACAATGTACACAATTAGCAGAGGCCTGCAGAGAGGCCTGAAATCAGGTATCTACCCATAGTAGATTTGCAGAGTCTACAGATAGTCCGTAAAATCCATGACTTTTTTTGGTAAAACTTTGTTATAGGGTACGTGTCAATTTTTCTAGAACAAAGTTTCATTATTTTGTTTAGAAGTTTATGACTTATTAAAGGTTATATAAACGATGACATCTATAGAGCTGCTAAGTCTAAATATCTACATCTATCTAAGGATTTTTGTTTTTGGTCCATAACATGTTTTACTTTTCTAACTATTTTAACACCAGAGCAGCAATGCATTAAATAAATTAATAGATTCATTTGAAACAGCCCAAGAGAATCTCTTCACAAAGTTAATTTTATCTCCTTTACAGGATGAAGAATTGATGCTAATTTTTTCATGTTGTGAGTTTCACAGAAGATATGAGCAGTAGCAGCAAATGTATCTCACAAAACTATTTGGTAAAATTGTGACATTTTAATAACATTGTAGTTAATACTAATAGCAGAAGAGGTGCTCAGCAGGAAGTAGAAAGCATTTTAGGCCCGATCCAACTTTCTCCCATTGACCCTCAAAAATTTGTCTTTGCTTCATCATTAAGAGAGTTATATCATATAGGGTAGTCATATTCACATCAATGTCAAGTCTCCTGCTATTGATAATTAAGACAAATTGATATCATGTTTGTCTATCAGTAAAACTTCAAAAATTATTTATCATATTCAACCAGTATGCTTTAGTAGTCTTAAAGCCATAGGGACCTTAATTGTAGTTATTGTAAATCCTAGATTTTCACCACAATCACATTTTAGGTAATTTTCTTTTATTTTTTACCAAAGGCCCGGATAATTATACCTTTCAATAGTTGTATTTATATTTGTATACCTTTCCACAAAGACGCATTTACAAATAAAATTATTTAACAATGAGCACCCCAAAAGTAGCACATGTGGTGTCTATGCTTTGCCACACACAAACCAAAATGTTATTTTGGTTGATTATAAACACTGATAATTTTTTTAAAAAAATCAACTTTAATACATATTATTACAAATCCTAATATGACATTTTAAGGGAATAAAATAAGATTACTTAAACTTGGAAAGTCAATAGACATGTACACAACGGGAACGCCATGTGAAGATTATACTACCACAAGTCAAAGAACTACCTGATACCAGAAGAGAAGTCTGGAGTGGATTGTTCCCTAGCACCTTCACAGGGAGCATTGCCCTACCAACACCTTGATTTCGAACTTCTCGCCTCCAGGAGTGTGAAACAATACATTTCTGTCGTTCTAAGCCACCCAGTTAGTGATACTTTATCAAAGCATCCCTTGCAAATTAGCATATTGGTCTAGTTACTGAACTTTACTATTTTAATTCTAAATAGGAAGATATTTCTATGAATTAAAGTATATAACATACAGCAATATACAAATGAAAACTATTACTATGCTGATAATCTAAAATAAAAGTGTTACATTCTAATTACGACTAGGGTAGTTTTGATACTTCTCATAAACCTGAAAAAGAAAATATTCTAAACACATTTATCTACATGGTTCTCAAATTCACACTTAAAAGCAGTTTTGTGGAAACCCCAAAGTCCACAAGGTGACATATTCAGAAGGGAGGTTTATGTAGCAACAGAGAGTAAACACGAGAAGAAAAAATATGTTATTCAGATTTTCAATAGTACCATGAAGATGTACTTGTGTATCTTTATTGTTTTATGTCCTGAAGAGTGAGTATTTAAATGTTATTGAAATGAATTCATATCATTCATCCTATCTTTGGCTTCTAATATTGGACTGTCTACAGGTCATCATTCATTCATTACATTATCTCAATTTCATCATTCTGGGATACTACTACTTAAATTTGAACTGTCACATTTTTCACCTCAAAGATTTTAGAAAGCACAAATCATTCAGGATAAATTATAAAAAAATGACCATCCAGCACACACATTCATATTCATTCATTAATCAAATGTTACTCACAGCCGAGTTTTTTGTTATGTAGTGTTACTTAACATATAATCTTAGCCCACTGAAAAAAAAAGTGTAGCATATAAGCTAAAAATTTAATAAGCAATAAATTATGTATTTTCTTTTCCGTCACCCTGAAACCCTTGTTTATAATGTGGCTGTATATGTTTCTCTTTCAGTATGTGAGAATGAAAATTATACTTTTTAACACAAGTTTTGTGATTTTGCTGATCAAGGAAAAACCTTGTATCAGTAGAAAAATATGCAAGTTCTAGTTTCCAAGACCATTTAGAAATATCAGGTTAGGATAAAGAGTAGGGGTCCTGTAGTTTCCTCTGATCAGTGATGTAATCAAAAACTGCCCAGAGGATGTTTTAGAGACCCAAAGTGGGTAGCTCCTTTCCAAAAAGACAAAGATGTGAAGTTTAAGTCCTCACTCTTTCCTGGCCATGTGACTTATTTTGACCATTAGAATATGGTGGATGTAACTTTAAGTTCCTAATGTAAACCCCCAAAAGCTTGTGTATTAGCCCATTTTCATGCTGCTGATAAAGACACCTGAGACTGAGCAATTTTCAAAAGATATGAGCAGTAGCAGCAAATATCTCTCACAAAACTATTCACTAAAATTGTGACATTTTAATAACATTGTAGTTAATACTAATAGCAGAAGAGGTGCTCAGTAGGGAGTAGAAAGCATTTTAGGCCCAATCCAACTTTTTGCATTGACCATCAAATTTGTCTTTGCTTCATCGTTAACAGAGTTATATCATATAGAGTATATGATACCTCCACATGGCTGTGGAGGCCTTACAATCATGGTGAAGGCAAGGAGGAGCAAGTCATGTCTCACATGGATGGCACCAGGCAAAGAGTTTGTGCAGGGGAATGCCATTTTTAAAACCATCAGATCTCATGAGACTCATTCACTGTCATGACAACATCACAGGAAAGACCTGCCTCAAGGATTCAATCACCTCCCACAGGGTCTGTCTCACAACATATGGGAATTCAAAATGGAGATTTTGGAGCGGACACAGTCAAACCATATCAGCTTGCAAATTTTTCTTGATGGTTTTGGGATCAATTGGTCATGGTAGTGTCACACGATCCATAGGGTGTTGCTTTTCCAGTCAACCTCTGTGGCCGGTGGTGCCTTTACCCATTTTGCTTGGGCCTGCTGGACTCGTTCCACCCACTTGGTCTGGCAGGTTGAGCTCAGCTCACGCTACTGGTCTGGATCCCACAGCTGCCGAGGGTGAGCCAGGTGTCAAGTGGTGAGGGGTGTGTGAGTGAGCAGGTATGGGGTCTGGCCACTGGGCACAGCCAGTCAGCCAGCTGCTGTGGTGGGATATGCAGCTCCAGGCCTTGGCACAGGTACCAGCTCCATGCAAGGCTGTGGCTGGACCAGATGTATCACGAGTGGTTTCTGCAACAGGCACCTGTATCTGGATGAGAGGAACACAATGGTACCCAGAAGCTTGGAGATGCCAGGAACTGCAGAGTCCCAAAGAGGATGTCACAGCCCTGGCTTGTGGAGTCCCTAGGTCTGGGTTCCCTGAATGGCTGCAGCTTTTCTCTCCTTCTTGTCACTCACAACATGGTGAGCAAGGGGTCGTGTTTCAGCACTGTTTGTGTAACAGCTGTTTCAGTCCTGCTATTTGGTGGGCCCAAGTTCTTGTCCTGTGTCCAGGAAAAATGAAGTATGCGGACAACAAGCAGGCAGGTTGTCCCAAAGAATGTCTGAGCCTGACTGATTCTGGGGTTTTTATGTGCCCAGAAGTGAGGAAGTCCATGCTGATTGTCCCATGGGTAGCCAGAGGCAGGCCTGGAAAAAGCACCATTCGATTGGCCAAATGGTCCTCGATGAAGTTCTCATTCCAGGCTGCAGGTTTCCCGAGGAACTGGCAGCCTGGTCTCCAGGTTTCAGGCTGTCCCTGGACTGAAGGTAGAGTTTCACTGGGAACCCATCTCTTCCTCCCCAGGAACCTGTCTGCTATTAACATGCCATCCATGGCACCTGGACTGTCTATACTGAGAGGCACCCACAGGCCTGTGCTGAGATGCCCTTACCGCCCCCCACCCAGATCCCCCTACCACGCTTGTCAGTACCCAAAGTCTGGAGGGGGGCAAGGTGGCAGGGGGCTGATGTGTCAATGTTCCCTGAGCACGTATGCTCGTACAGGTTGGGACACTGTCCAGGCTTAGCCACAACTTTGCTCCATTCTGGAGTGGGTGCTGGGAGCAGGGAGAGGCCAATGAATGGGAGCAGGCACTTTCAAGCCTGTGGGGGCAGGAGGCTTCCTGGACCCCAGAGAGCACAGGGATGCCAGTATCTGGAGCTGCGGTTGAGTGGCTGCAGCTGTGCCTGGGAGCACAGGGCTCTGGCCTGCCAACTCGGTAGGGGGCGTACCTCTCACCTGTTCCTGACTCCCTCTGGCTTTATGAAGCACACAGCCCCAGCTGTACCTCCCCCACTGCAGCCTGTGTCCTCACATTAGCTGCTCCAGATGGGCCATCGCCACCATCAGTAGGAGCTTGAATTGGTCTGCTGGGTAATGGACAGCACAGGGGTAACTGCCATTGTCATCCCAGTCAGCTTCCAGATTTGGGAGTGGGGCCATCTGAAATAACTCACTTGTACCCAATCTGTCAATCATCTGCAGACACATGAGCAAGCCAGGTCAGATCAGCTGAACTTAGTCTAGACCAGAGTAACAGCAGAATTATGATCTAAATAAATGGCCATGTTTTTCAGCTACTAAGATTTGGGATGGTTAATGTCTCAGCAATAGCTAACTAGTATAAAAATTGTTACCTGGAAGAAGAATGCTGCTACACACACACACACATACACACACACACACCCCCCTAAAACGTGGCATTTTTGGGAGAAGATGACAGGCATCCCATTTTCCAGAATGCTGTGACAATTACCTACCTCACTGCTTTTTCAACCCTGAAAACCATTGGCTTGTTATTTTCTCAGCCTTTGCTGGTGGTTCCTTCTATGCTTTTCCCATCTCTGCCTGTCCATGTTACACAGTTAAAATAGAAATGGCCAAACTGTCATGTGTGGTAACTTGGAAAAAAGTAAATGTATTCAATGCGGTTTAGATCTGACTAAGGAGATCACAGGACCAAATACTGCAAGTGGCAGGTTGGCTTTATTAACTGTGAATGATAAATAGCTGCAAGAGAGAGAGATGAGATAAAGAAGCAATCCTCCATTTGCATGCCAAATTTAGAGACAGTATAGAAGAGATAGGACTTGCTAGTTTGGAAAAATAACTGTCTATCATCACTACTCTTCTCTGCTAATAATGTATCCTTAAAGCAATATGAGGCCTGGAGCCAAAGCTCAAATTAAGGATATGGCTGCCAGAACCTCAAGAACGCTGAAAGATTTAAGGCAGTACCTAGTAGATGATGCATTAGGTCTATAACAGCCACCACAAACACTAAAGAAGCTCAAAGAATCTTATGGGAATTGTTCTTAAGCTGTTTGACAAGCCACTCAGAAGTGAAATCAGTCTGTCTAGGAAACAGTTGTGGATGTGGATTTTGTCACATGAGGTGATAAGATTTCTGATACATAGAAATCCCACAAATATTGTATGAAAGTTGTATCAGCCAAAAGCCATCAGCCTGGGCTAAATGGAATTGTGATTATTCATATTGCCAAAAGGTTTCTGAGCTTCTAAATTTTTGCAGGCTAAGAAAAAAAAATGCTGCAAATACGCACAATTTCTTATGGAAAATAAAAATATGTTTCCGAGGGCAGAAACAAGATCTGAGAGAATGCAGGCTATACTAAGAGAGAATAATGTAATAGAAATGAACTCTCAGGAAGAAGAACCAGGCCCTAATGAAAACACATTTCCTTTTTCAGAGAACTGAAAATAGTTGTACTGCACCAGGATCAGGGACTGCTATGTGCTTACTGTTCTTTTATTTTTGAAGTGGGTAGGATTAATATGAATACAGTCTATGGTAGCTCTATAGTGATAGCAAGAAATGCCTGGAACTCAAGTACTTGTCTTTGGCCAAGATAGGGATGAAACATACTAGAC
Organism: Pan paniscus; assembly: GCF_029289425.2. Classification (NCBI taxonomy): domain Eukaryota; kingdom Metazoa; phylum Chordata; class Mammalia; order Primates; family Hominidae; genus Pan; species Pan paniscus. The sequence goes on from NC_073263.2 coordinate 71,973,017, forward strand.
AACAGCTTATATTTGTTTAAAGTCTGAAAATTCCCTACTGGGATACATAAGTTGTCAAGTTTGTTACTGAAAATGTATATACCGATCATTAAAACCTACTTTGGTTATAGAGCAGGATATTCGTTATGCTACTAATGGGGTATAAAAGATCCCCCAGTAAACTTGAACCTTGGCTTTTGTGACTAATGTATCTTAGAAATATCCTGAGAATTCACTGTCCAAACACAAAACATATTTTCTATAATTGAGAAAGTTCTCTAGGAGCTGCACCTGAGGCACTGGGACCTCTCCGTATTTGCTTAAGCTTTCTGTCTGCAGCTGAACCATATTCTTTACATTTATTAGAACCTTATGTGAGTACACACTGTAAAATTTCATGGCATTGCAATTGTGCCCAGTATAATTACTTGCAAATATGTACAGATAAGTTTTGCAATTCTTGTCTCACCATTATATTTGGGTGTATGGGGACACATAACTTGTCTTTCATTTATAAGTTTCTGGATGAAAAGAAGCCACATTCAGAAAGCTTCAGCCACACACTCATCATTCAAATGTACGGCATTAATAAACATCAATGTGTCTTTTTATTAGGATAGCACCTGAATTTTTCCTGTCTTATCTACGTACAGGATGGAATAACTCAGGATTTAAATATGTCTAGGAGATAACTTCAACAGATAAAGGGAACTGTATCCTAAATAACATCTATAGTCAGGATTTTAATTACTTTGAATTGTGCTTTTGTTGCTATCCAAAGGCCATATGTTATTTCTGATTTTTCTTTTTTAAAATTTCAATGCATTTTGATCTGTGTAATAAATACACTCAAAATATTGGGACTAAGTCATCTTTTTAATACAGTTTTTAAATATATTAAAAGTTTTTCAAAGGATTTTGTTAATCAATTTGTACCTTTTGGTTATATTGGACAGTAGTATTTGGAAACACTGCTATGATTTGAATGTGTTCCCTCTAAAATGCAGGTGTTAAAATTTAATGGCAGTGTGATGGTATTAAGAGGTGAGGGCCTTGGTGTACCCGTCAACCCATCATCTATATTAGGTATTTCTCCTAATGTTATCCCACCACGGCACATGTATACCTATGTAACAAACCTGCATGTTCCGCACATGTATCCCAGAACTTAAGGTATAATAAACAAAGAAAAAAATTCACCCAACACATCTTTCAAGGTTTAGATCACATTCTACCTTCTACAGAGAAAAAAACACAAACAAAACTCCTCAAAACAATATAGTACTATAATTAGCCAGTTTTTATACTCATTAAGCCTTCACCTTAAGTTCAGTCTATATCCAAAGCAAATGTACACTGTAGATCATTGTTCTGTGTAGTTTTTGGATGTTTTCAGTCTTCCTATCTAGGTGGTTCAGTTGTAGATACAGACCTCTGAAAGGCAGTGTAACTGCAGAGCAAAGAGCTGTTTTATTTATTTATTTATGTATTTATTTATTTATTTCCTTTCTCTGTCTCTCTTTCCCCCGCCCCACGCCCCCCTTTCACAGACAGGGTCTCGTTCTGTTGCCCAGCTGGAATGCATCATAGCTCACTATAACCTCAAACTCCTGGTCTCAAGCATGAGCCACCATGCCTGACCCCATATAATTTCAATACTAAATTAGGGTTTCATTTTTGCTGCTGGTGTTGAATAGATTCATACCACAGATAACACCCAAGCTGTGATAACAGAGAAAATATTTTGAAAGGCTGTTACATTTCTCTTGGTTGAAACCATTTAAAATTAATAAGTCAGAAGTAGACAGGATTATTAGTCCTACTCTCAACCGGAGAGGACAAATACTACTTCCTACATACCTACGTGTGAAGGTTACCAGGTTGTTGTCCTAACAGCCCACAGTCTTACTCATTCTCATATCAGGGTCTCCATATAGAAACATAGAAACACGTTCACAGTGTACTTCTTGCTTTATCTACAAATATCTTTACGGCGAACTGATTACACCAACATATTTTTCTTCCCAATTCATTTGGCAAAAGTATTTACAGTGGTTTAGAAAGACTATAGAATTACAAGTGCAGGAAAGGCAGCAAAGTTTCCAGCTCAGATTTTGATACGACATGTGTTGTATCTCAAACTAATTATAACTTTCTTTTTTCTAGGGTTCATGAGGGATTTTCCTGATTGTTCCCACCTCCAGTGCTGCCAGCTTGCCCCTTTGCTCCCCTCCTTCTACCTATTTCCTACTGGTTATAATCTGATTTTATCTCTGCCTACTATCAATTAACCTATTCACTACATTTTAACCACAACAGATATTCCCATCTGTTGACCCTGGGCTGAGCATGTCCTGGAACTGATTTCATTTTTTCAGCAAGTATTTACTGGACATCTCCTGCATGCCAGCCAATGGGCCTTCTCTTCACTTTGACTTCTAGTATGCAGGTGTCCTCCACCTCTTCATGGGTCTTCACAAGACTTCTCACCTCCTGGCTTCACACTAATTTTACGTACAGGTACTCTTAACTTAAACGATTCTCAATAAGGTAATTTTTTGCCCTTTGTAAATTTCTCCAGTTCCAATTATGTTCCCATTCAAATCGTTTCGTTTAGCTTTACTTTCTCTACCATCTTATGACATGTACTTTCATAATTTTGATGGACTTCAACCATCTTCTTAACCTGCTTTCTTTTAAATGCATGCCTAACTTTTGTACTAGCTAATTTATGTCTAAGATTTTGTTATCTTGATAAGCATCATTCATAGCTTTTCCAGCTTATTAATGTCTTTTCAGATATCATGTTTGTAGGGGATCAGTCAGTGTAGTTAGAAACATTGTAAGATGAAATTATAGGATATAGACACAAACCTTGGAAGGCAGGAAGGTTTGCATAGCTTCAGTAATAGATCTGGCTTGAAGGCAGCCTAATCTTTACCTTGAGTAGATAGCTTAAAGTAGGTACAAAATAATGTAAGGGAGTTTATCTAAATAACTTGTTTACTCATGTGTTGCTAAGACTAACCTTTGATCATTGGCAGGCAGGATGGCTCTCTTGGGGGGCAGGGCAACCAGGTTAATTACCCACAGGTGTATTGACTCAAAGTCTTTGTCATTTAATCTAACCAAATAAATACGAACTTGGCTGGCTTATCTGGGCAATGCTCCAGACTCAGAGCAGAGCCTCTTAGCCAGACTGACAGGCAAAATATCTGTGTCAGTGTAGGTCTCTCATGTGTCGCCAGGTCAGGGTCTGAGGGTTGGACCTCGAAAATGTTAACCTTTTAAGAAAAGGAAAGAACAATACATTACAGTGAATATCTTCTCCCCAGATAAGTCATCAGATTAACATAATGGACATAATACTTTAGATTTTCTTTAGGCAAATCAAATAAGGGCAGACCGATACAACACTCATCTCTTCTTTCTTTTGTACTGTTTTTAAGAACATGATTGTTTAAAGAATATAAAGCACTTAATTTTTTGTTATGAACTTTCTAAATGGCTTATTTTAATAATCATAAGTTCAATTCTAAGCATTTGCATTGTTTATATACTCCTTCCTATAAGCCATTTTACCAGCTTCTCCACAGTTATAGAACTAGCTTTAAGTGTTAAGTATCATAATAAGGCTTCCTTTGTAGTACCTGTTGAACACCTTCCTTTCAATTTTCCTGGCCTAATTCTCTGCCCCACCTTCTCTATCCCACCACCCTGCTTTTTTTTTCTTCAGAGAATTCAAACTCTATACTACCCATTCCCCTGGAATACTGCAATCCCTTCATTCATTTCTCTTGAATTTCTATACTGTGGCCTGTTACTAGCCATGCTCTTAGTTCTTCCTTATTTTTTCATAGGTTCTCTCTCTTAATAAATGTGTTAATATATTATCGTTTTAAACTAACATGAAACATAATTTATACTTGAATTTTTTAACTTGCGCTGAATATTATATCAGTATTGTGTTTCCTTATAATACATTTTAAAAGCTGTTCTAATATTTTATATTCCCATATTCCTTACTTTTGGAATTCACTTTTAGAATAAACTTTATCTTTCTTCATTTTAAACTAAAGAAAAAAAAAAAAAGAGAGGTGAGGGCCTTTAAGTGGTGACTAAGCCCTGAGGGCTTCTCTTTCATGAATGGGATTAAAGATCTTATAAAAGAGACTTCATGTAGCCTTTGGCTCTCTGGCTCTTCTGCCTAGTGCTATATAAGGATAGAGCTTTTCTCTCCTTCAGAGGACATAGCAAGATGCAATCTTGGAAACAGAAAATGCCCCTCACCACATAACTGAGCCTACCAGCACCTTGATTTTGGATCTCCCAGCCTCCAAAATGGTGAGAAAATAAATTTCTCTTCTTTACCTATTAGCCAGTCTCTGATATTTTGTTATAGTAGTACAAATGGATTAAAATGCACTGGCATTTATTAGGGTTTTGTTGTTTTATGTCAACTTCTGACTTATATTCCTGGGTAGTAAACCCGATCTAATGATTATTTCTTTCAGAGGAAATAAAAGTACAGGGAAACTTATCCAGATGCTATTTTAGAATGAGTGTTAAGCAAATCCATCTCAGTTGAACTATAGATTTGACATTAAGAGGAAGTTAATGCAAGAACATAAGGCTTAAGAAGTACACATCCACATAAAACTTTAATCCAATACACTTTTCCTGTTACTAAGAAAAAGCAAGATAAAATACCTGTGAACCAGTGGGCATCTAGAGGTTGTGTCCCAGAGGATAGCGACATTTAACAAGACAAAAATCTCAGTAATCAAATGCAGGATCTGGATTGAAGGAAGAAACACATTACGAAGAAAAATTTGAAACTAAGAAGTCGGGGAAGGTGAGAATCCAAAGACAGCACTGAGCCGAAAGGCAGATAAGATTATGCCAACATCAAGCATATCTTCACATTGATATTAACAGCCAGAAACATGAATTTATCTTTTGACACCGCCTCACTCAGCTTTATGATGGCATTAATCTCAATACTCTTATGATTTTGACTTGAAACAAATGTAAAAATATAAATGAATAATAGAGGACATATTGCCAATATTACTAATAAATATTTAGTGATACATTATAATGTTATCTAAAACTCAGTATAGAAATCTCTGAGGTCCAGATCAAAAAATGCCTCTGTAATGTTAGGTCAGAAAGATGCATTTGCACTTCCAGAGGATCAGGACGCTGTGTTCTTGCATAAATGGCTGTGAGGGCTGCTAACCACATTCTTGATTGGTTTACGGGAAATTGGAATAAACTTGTGGCCTATGTTAAACAGGTTAAGATGCCAGGATTTTCTTTTCCTGATGCAGAGACATGAATCCAAAGTCTTTGGACATTAGAAATGCTAAAGTAAATTTATTATGTTTGACTTACTTACTCATCCCTTTAGTACTGAGAGGGCATGGGAAAATCCATTGGTGAAGGAGTTCACAAATCCTCAAAAATATTTATAATAGCTGACAATAGAAGAATAGCTGACATTACCATTAAAAAGAGCAACGTGCTGTAATTGTTAGTAGGAGCTCCCAGAAAAGCAGAGTTCTGGGGGCAGCACTTAACTACCACAAACAAGGTAATGATTGTAAAGAACAGCATGGATCAAGCAGGAACCAGACTGGAGTTCAGGGATATTTGGCAGTAATGAGTTTATTATGGTCTCCCTAGAACTGAAATAGAAGGACAGCTTAGTATGAGTCCTTATTTGACCTGCAAAACTGGGGGGAAACAAAACCCAAAACTCCCACTGATATGAGGAATGAAAGATAAGATGGGCACTAAAGATAAAAGTGTAATAATGGAATATTCTGAATGACTTAATGTCAATAAATTGAAAGCAGTTAAAGAAATTTAAGAAACAGTATTATAAAGGTATTAGAATAAATTATAACATACTTCGTGGTCTTGGAATACAGGAAGTTTCCTTAAGCAACTTATTTCTTAGAAGGATAACTAAGTAGTCAACAGATATATAAAACTAGTTGAGGAACAGCCAAAGAAACGTAAAAGAGCAACAGCAATGTATATATATTTTACTGTCTACGTACACACACATACACACACACACAGATTTACAAGAAAAAATGTATCATAAATATTCAGTGTAAAGTGAGGGAATTTTTAAATACAAAATTTTAGCATTAAGGCCTTCATCTCTAATTAGCATAAAACTAACAAAAATATGAACTAGAAAATGGTGTCTATATCTTGAATCATTGGCTCTACTCTTTTTGAAAAAATAGCCACACATTTAGCTGTCGTATATTTACATAATTTACTTTGAAAGTTTAAAGTTATGCTATTCAGATATTAACAGGTACTTTTCCATTTGAAAATGCTGATTTTCTTTACTTGAGATTCAGTTAAGACTCAAAGGAGAGAATACGGTATGGATATCTAAATATAGTTGAAGATATATTTCCTTTTTTATTCTTTAAGTTGAAAATTTTGTGCAGTTGACTTCCCTTATAAAGAATAACCATGTACGCCCTATAGAATAATATGACTCACAAACCTGACTTTAATACACATGGCTAGGCTTTTCACTATGTGCTTAAATATGATTAATTAGAAATGCAAATTATGATCGAACAACCATGGTAGAACTGAATGGCTGCACGTAAATGAGTTTTATTTTATTAATTCATAAGCAAACATGTATCATCCATGAATAGAATTTGAGCTAAAATTCAAAACATAAAATATGTTGCAAACGTCCTCTAAGTTTGAACTGTAGTTAGGCATATATAATGCAGAGTCCCAAAACTGATGAATCATACATCTTCTAAGGCAATACTTTAGAGTTCAGTAAAAGATACAGAACTTGTAAGTATAAGCTGAAATGCAAGTTATATCAGGATTATGGTATTGTTTATATCTACAAATGTATATATTCTTATTTAGATGTTTTATATCTAGATATACATGTTCAAATTAAGTCAAAACAAAATGTATCTACCTTTAAAAATCTTTTCATAATGTGTAAAACAGAGATAAGTAGACTTAAAAATTCTGTACCACTTTTCCAAGCAGCTAAGTAGAACATTTATTCAACATAATTTAATGAGATTATCTGAAAAATGTAAGGAACACCATTTGAAGTTTGCCACTATAATTTATAACATGACGGGTTGATGTTTGACAATATTTATCTTATTATGGAAGTTATATTGGCTGCATACAGTTGGAGAAACAGATTTTAATATGTTTTATAGATAGGAATAAGGTAACAATGGAATTATTGGTACAGGGTAGCTCCACATTGTACACTCTGATATATTGAATGCAAGGATCAAAGACATACCATGAATATATTTTAGAAAATTACATATACATACTTAAAATTTATAGAATGAGCTTACATATATCTAGTACAAGATGGCATACAAACTTGGAAATATTTCTAAGAAAAGTTATAATCATATTTGTATAAAAATTTAACTATTTTGATATCAGAAAGGTGGCATTTGAGAGAGAAATCATGTGATTTTTCTCTGTGCGTTATTTAAAACATTGAAATGTGTTTGCTTCAGGACATAAATAATCATTCTGCTAAGTGTATTAATTACTCACCAGGTTTCATTTATAATAGTAGATACAGTGGTAGAATAAACAGACTTGCCTAATTTATTTTTGACTTAGTACACATTTTTCTACTTTCAGAATTTGTACAAAAATAGGAAAAAATACTTGGTATGATGGGTCTTTTCTCATTTTTAAAAAGCCTGACAGCTTCTTTAGGGAGGGCCTACTTCTACGTGTCTGTCACATTCAGGGACTAATTGGGTTGCTATTTCATTCACTTGGCATTTGTAAATAACTCTTGGGATGTCTTGATATGCAAAATAATTTTATATTCAAAATTCAGGACTCCTAAGCCCTAAAAATAAATATTCTAAACTGGTAACCCACTTAAATAATGGAGGGCTAATAATTGTGTTTAAAATAATTATCATACAGCCTATGAATCAGCTTTTACTTCACAAGTCCACACTAACATAGCTAATTGAAAACTCTACATCTTTATTTATAATATATGTAAAATGGACATCTTATCAGAATATGTAAAAAACTTGAACACTTACCACCTGCCCAACCCCCCACATCTGGATCAACAACTTCCCTTTCCTGGATTCTTCTCTGTAAATAAGTCCATATTTTTCTTGAGCCAAACACTTATAGTCATATTTGAATCTCCTCATTTCATATCTATTCCACAAAATAATCCTGTTGATGTTTCCTTGAAATTTATTCAAAAACTAGTCTCTACTTACAGTTTACATCACTACCACCAGGTTCTTCCATGATCATCTTCTCTTTTACCTTTGAATCAGTTTTCATAACTGATCCATTTGCCTCCAGTTTGCCCTTAAACCTATTCTCTCCTAATATAATCTTACTAAAATATATGTAACATCATGTCATGGCTCTACTCGAAACCTTCTAATAATTTTGAATCTTAGTCAAATTCCAAAGTCCTTATGTCTTTAAGGAATTTCATGAGCTAGAACCTGCTATCTGCTGAATCTCATTTCCCAATATCCTCACTTGCTCACTGCCTTTCAGACACTCTTGCCTCTTTGTACTTCTACAGTTTCAACAGGCATACTCCATTCAGGGCATTTGCAATTGCTCTCCCCTCACCCAACATGTTTTCTTTCTAGATATTCACATGGCTCAATTGCATACTTCCTTCAGAATCTGTTCAAATGTCATATTATTACAGAAATTTGTATTGACTGATATAAAAGCAATATAGTGACAGTCCAAATCATTTGAAGTATTTTGTTTTATGTAATTCTTTTTTTGTGTTTGGATTTTCTTTTCTATTATTTTTTAAATTATACTTTAAGTTCTAGGGTACATGTGTATAACGTGCAGGTTTGTTACATATGTATACATGTGCCATGTTGGTGTGCTGCACCCATTAACTCATAATGTACATTAGGTATATCTCCTAATGCTATCCCTCCCCCCTCCCCCTACCCCATGATAGGCCCTGGTGTGTGATGTTCCCCTTCCTGAGTCCGAGTGTTCTCATTGTTCAATTCCCACCTCTGAGTGAGAACATGTGGTGTTTGGTTTCTGTCCTTGTGATAGTTTGCTGAGAATGATGGTTTCCAGCTTCATCCATGTCCTTACAGAGGACATGAACTCATCATTTTTATGGCTGCATAGTATTCCATGGTGTATATGTGCCACATTTTCTTAATCCAGTCTATCATTGATGGACATTTGGGTTGTTTCCATGTCTTTGCTATTGTGAATAGTGCCGCAATAAACAAACGTGTGCATGTGTCTTTATAGCAGCATGATTTACAATCCTTTGGGTATATACCCAGTAATGGGATGGCTGGGTCAAATGGTATTTCTAGTTCTAGATCCTTGAGGAATCGCCACACTGTCTTCAAGAAACTACCATCAGAGTGAACAGGCAACCTACAGAATGGGAGAAAATTTTTGCAATCTGCTTATCTGACAAAGGGCTAATATCCAGAATCTACAATGAACTCAAACAAATTTATAGGAAAAAAACAACCCCATCACAAAGTGGGTGAAGGATATGAACAGACACGTCTCAAAAGACATTTATGCAGCCAAAACACACATGAAAAAATGCTCATCATCACTGGTCATCAGAGGAATGCAAATCAAAACCACAATGAGATACCATCTCACACAAGTTAGAATGGTGATCATTAAAAAGTCAGGAAACAACAGGTGCTGGAGACGATGTGGAGAAATAGGAACACTTTTACACTGTTGGTGGGACTGTAAACTAGTTCAACCGTTGTGGAAGACTGTGTGTTTTATGTATTTCTTGATAAATCTTCATTGTTAGCATGTAATTAAGAACCCGATCTTTCAATGTGCTCTCTATATGCTCTCTAGCTTTTTTTAGAGAAACTTATTACATATATGTGTTTCTTTTATTTTTGTCAATTATGTGATGATTAGCTGTATCTGCTTTTTTGTTCTTAATTATATACTCAGAATAATGTTGCAAAAGAAAAAGTATTTAATAACAGAACATAGTACATGGATTTATTTCACAAGAATATATTTCTTGAAATTTTAGACATTATTTTCTTGATCATAAAATTCAAGAAAACAGTCATACTCTCTCAAGTGTCCTCTGTACTTATTTAATGGATTTCTGCTTTAATATCTATTGGAGATGACTGAAATAGTGAGTGAATCCAGGCCATAAAAATGGTCCTGAAGGAAAAAATAGACATTAGGAAATATGAGACAGAAAACCATTTTACTATTAAGTCCAATAGAACATAATGTAAAGTTGGAAATAAAGAGAAAAAGGAATGTTAGATTACACAGTCACTGACAATATTAAATATGACTTCAGAAAATTGTGGAATAAGAAAATATCTTCAAGTATGTGTGACAGGCAATAAATAAGCTGTAGTGGCAAAGGTTTTGATTTTGTAGAACACACAAAAAAAGTGCATGGTTAGTAATTTATTCAGGTTTACTAAAAACTTAAACCAAGGTAAGAAAAATAACTTTGATCTTTGTGAAAGCAGAATGAAAGTAGTAATTAAAATTTAAAAAGTAAAATTAGTATTTGGAAATTGTATTAATGTAGAACTAAATGAAGGACAATTATCACAATGCCTAAGTATTTTTTTCTTCCAAGATGAAAAGAATGTTGTACAGGTAAGAGGAGGTAGTCTGCTCTCAACAAGTGCATGACACCTGGGAAGCTTTTAACTAGACAATGTGGCATGAAGAGGGAAAGCTAATGATACTTTCTACTCTCGAGTTCTGATACTTCCATAGAAAAACAAAATAGACCAGGCAAATTTGCATACATGTATGAATATAATTGGATAAAATAGGAGAATTTGAGGAAGTGCTACATATTCAGAGGGCGATAACCAAAGGCATACTTTATACTTATGAAGGCTGCTGGAATTAAGCTATACCTTTTAGAAAGATGGGGCTCAGCTTGTAATTAAACACAAATATTTGCAAGAAAAAGGAGAAGTTATAGGTAGAAAAACATAGGAAAAGTACGATCACATATTGGTCACCTGTATTGTTCCAAACAATTTGCAAGAATGACTTAATTTTCAAAAAACCCTTGGATATCATTATTTCCTTTCTATTAGTTGGAAAAGTACTATTAGGAGAACTTTCAGGTCAGACTGCTAATAAACAGTGTCATAGCTTGAATCTCAGTGTAAGTAAAAATCATGTTCTCACTATGACACATGGCATGAACCTGTACTAGCATCTGAAGTACAATAAAATAAAATGAAAACTCATGTGTAGGTATATCACAGAATGTAACAAATTAATTTTTGAGACAATTAAGTTTTTTGTTTTGTTTTTCTAAGAGAAACCGTGATTCTAAGAAGTAACTTGTGGTTATTCAAATATCTCAGGGAAATTTTTAGAGCTATATTTGGGAATGATTACAGAAGAATGGTAGAAACTGTTCTAAGCCAGTGGTTCTCATAATTAAACCTGTATCACAATCATCTGAGGCCTAAAAGTTCACATTTCTAGCTAGTGCCCAGGTGACCTGATGTTGCCGGGCTAGGGACCTTACTTTGGGAGGTAACAAGACATCTGAATAGACAGACACATCATAGAAATAGTCATCTGGTCCTACTACTGTTTTGAGACCCCTGAAAAACAAAGGGAGTAGGATTTGGGTGATATTATCTTATTACTGATTATGACAAACTTTTAATTATACTTAAATTCTTAAGTTGGTACTCTAATTCACTGTAAAGGATCTAAATTAATATATAAGCACTGCTTTAAATTCCAGAAAAGCTTAAGAACAGAATAAATGTATTACCACCCAGCACAAGAAAATGTACTATCTTTAAAACTAAAGCTTGCTGTTTAAAAATGCTTTTGTTCCCTCAGTGCAGTACAAATATAGTCTGCATATTTTATAAAATAATTATTGTGATTTTGAATATATATTATTTTATTTCAATACATTCAGTAATTCTAAATAAAATGCATTCATAGAGTTAATGTGTCTAGGTTATGTAGTAAAATTCATTTAGTAATTTTAAATAAGTGTAGTCACAAATTTTGCTTTCTTCTGCATTTCACTAGACAGATCTCTCACATTGATACATTATAACAACAACAACAAAAAGTAGGAACAGATGGGAGAAAGCTTTCCTTCATGTTCATTACATTTTACATTTTCTCACCTAAAGCATGAATTTGTTTGATTATAGAGTGCTTAACAAACTAAATAGTTATCTCTAGTAAATTAAAGTAATTCACTTCACCTGTTGAACATAATTGTTTCTTCATAATTGGATCCTTTAAATAATTTTTAAACAGCAAACATAACATTTGCTGTTGCATATAAAATTGAGTGATAATATCTAACATTATCACATGGTGGCAAAAACAATGGTTTCTTTAATTTTGAGAGTGTTGAATACCCTAAATGTGCATATTCCTAAATAAATGAATTAATTTAAACTAGGCATATTATAATTTTACATTTACTTGAAAAAATAGTAATATCTTTGCAAGTATAGAGTTAACTAAATGAAAATGAATGTTTTATTGTTTTGAACCACATAAGTCTGTGTTTAAATAATGCTATAACTAAAATATTTAGTTGGTATTAGATAGTTTGTACTGTTTGAAAACAGGATAGGATTCAAAGAAGTAAATATTGCTTTCTGATAAGATTTTCTAAATAAATGATTTAATGCTTAGAAAGATGTTAGGGTCAGCAATTTCCAGCCGGAAAATGTAATTCTGAATGCCAAGTTCATGGTATTCAAGCTCTTCTGCTTTAAATGTCAGGGCTGTTTGCCTGTATCAAGCACTGGACTGATAAATGCAGTCAAGGAAATAGAAAACAGAAATGAAATTAAATATGACATATAGAAGAGCAGAGGAGAGCACTGAAAATTCACATCCTTTATTGGAAAAGAAACAATACTTGAATTAAATTTCTGAGAATAGATCAGGTTGTTTTAAAATTTATATTCATCAAGTCATAAAATTAGAAAAATTTAATAAGGAAGCAGACTTTTGTACAGCCCAATTAACAAAGAAAATTGAATATTTTTCTCATTGTAATCAAAAGTTACAGACAGTATTTTCCTAGGAAGGAAATACTGAACAACATTTTTGTTGAAATTTAACTACCATTTTTCTTACTTTTTTCTTCTCCTTTTTTGAACATAGGAAATATTGACACCTATTTTCCCAAACTTTTGTTAGATGAGTGCTTACGTAGCATGTTGCTGATTGGCAACTTATTTCTCTTTAGTCATAAAGGATCAGAGAATGTATTCCCATTACATGTCATCACTTCAAGTAGGATGTAAATCTAGAATGATATAGACTAACACATCTCCATTCAAGTTTTTATGCATAAACTATATATTAGGTGTTGGACCACACAGTTTATTTCTAATCTATATTTTGGTTGTTAGCAGTGAGAGAGAATACTGTGAGAACATGTGAGAGAATAATGAAGTAAAATAAATAAAATACATGAAAAAGAATGTATTATAAGGACTCACGGGTCGTAAAGAAATAAGAACACTGTTATTTACATTACAAGAATGTAAAATCTCAACTATACTTTTTCATCTTACTATATCCTTTTATACGTAGAAGTTATATTGCTCTCATTTTATATATAATGTCCTTCGTAGTTATTGCCAATATTGCATTTTGATTTTTAGAGCCAATTATGCCTAATTAAAAAACATTTTATTATGGCAGCTATGCCATAAAAACTATTGAATATATTTAATGCAATATTAATTATATTTTTAATATATAGCAAATAACTTTAAATAAAAAAACGTATCGGCTATTCTAAGTTAAATAAAAGGCCCAACTTGAATTGAGCATATACTCACTGAGACAAGTTAATTACTGAATATTCCCTTTTGATCCATTTTTATTGTTTCTGGTGGAAGAGATTCACATGTGCTCTCATGAAATACATAGTTAGATAAAATGAATAAGGTCTAGTATTTGATAGCACAACAGAGTGACAACAGTTAATAATTTATTGTATATTTTAATTAAAAGTATAATGGAATGTTTGTAAAACAAAGAAATGCTAAATGCTTGAGGTGATGAATACCCTATTTATCCTGATGTGATTATTATGCATTGTATGCTTGCATCAAAATAGCTCATGTACCCTATAAATATATAAATACCTACTATGTACCCATAAAAATTAAAAATTAAAAGTACATGACAAAATGTGTTCCATTACAAGTGGATTTTAATATTGTGCATATTTTATATGGATACACAAAAACAAGTTTATAAAACTACAATTAAAATAATATGTATTACATGATAATATATTTTAAACTATAGATAATATATAACTGATTTGATAAAGTAACTCAATAGAGTTTATCATTGGGAGTGCATTTTATAAAATATAACTAGATATTATGGCACTAAGGCTATTTTTATTTCTTTTCTTTGGATTAATTGAAAACATGTATTGTAGACTTATAAATGTCAGAATTTGTATGTATTTGGCTTTATCAGACTTTCTGGAGGATTATTAGGTAGAGTACATACTGAGAGAAGGAACATCTTTGAAATATCTTTGAAATGAGTTAGTTGAGGGATCCTACAGATTCAAATGCGATATAGTCAACTCCAAAAAGAGACAGACATGTTTATGGAATTTCATAGCATTAATTTTTCATTTCATTCATCACCATAAAAAAAGACCAGAAAATGGCTTACACACCCTATGAGATTAAAATAACCAAGAATCAAGATGAATAAATGTTTTATTTCTATTTTCACTTTGAATGGACACAATTGGCCCTGCATTATGACTAGATAAAATTTTTTAGATTGAGCAAGATGTTATATTATTTATTGAGCAAGATGTTATATTTAGATGTTATATTAGGATCCAGAAATTTAGAGTAAGTCCTCTCAAAATATAAAATGTGTTGTATTAGATTATTGCAAAGTTACTTTGCATGTTATCTTAGGTCATTAAAGTTGTTAAAGAAATGTGAAGACTATGGTTATTTAGATAAAATTAAATATACAATTTTCTTATGAGTTAAAATGTCAAAGAAATCTTAGGTGTACATGTAAAAATGCTACGGATTATTACTATTTTTAATCAGAATATGTCAGTTAAAAAACTTAAATGGTATTTAATATTGCTATATCTTGCCATTGGTCTAGGAATAGAAAAAAATCCTGACATAATTAAAATTTCTAGTTATATTCTTCCTATAAAAATTACATAAAATATATAGCAGTTAATAGCAAAAAATAAAAATCAAGCAATTAAAACGTACTACCAGGAAAAAAGTCACTTTTACCCAAAGAAAGACAGGAAGGAAAGAAAGAGGGAAAGGAAGGAGGAGAAGACAAACAAAACCACCAGGAAAAAAAAAAGTGGTAGTAGCCAGTCCTTATCAATACAAAAAACAATTGTAAAGAATGATACTATACAAGCTATGAATCTCATGTCGCACTAAATACAAAGACATATGATCGAACGGTGGAGAAGAAAAACTGACGGTTGACAGAAAACCTTCATATAGAACCAAAGTTTATGTTAGCATTAAAGAGAAATCCCCTAAATTGTATTTGAAAACAGGCTCATGATTGCTGAAATGGAGAAAAACAAAAATTTTGATGAAATAAATTTGTTATAACATTTTGATAGACTGAAAACCCTTAACTATTGTGAGCAAATGAATCTTTATATACAGAAAAGCAATTTAGTCATAAATTTTATTGAATCTTTAAGAAAACTACATGTTGTAATCTTAAAAGAATACATATTGTAATAGTTATCTTTACATAGTGTAATAGTAATCTTGTACAGTTATCTGTAAGATTTGGAACTTAAATATTTGTGGTCTTAATTTCCATTGATACTACTTTATTTTTATTTTATTTTTTTTAAGATTCAGGAGGTACAAGTTCAGGGGGTATATTATGTAATGCTGGGGTTTGGGCTTCTAGTGAATCCATCATGCAAATATTGAACATAGCACCTACTACATAGTTTTTCAACCCTCATACCCCTTCCAACCTTTTTTTTTTTTTTTTTTTTTGGAGTTCCCTGGGTCTTTTGCTTCCATCTTTCTGTTCATGTGTACCCATTGATTAGCTACCACTTAAGAGTGAGAACTTGTGGTATTTGATTTCTGTTTCTGAGTTATTTCACTTAGGATAATGTTCTCCAGCTGCATCCTTGTTGGTGTGAAGAACAGGATTTCATTTTTTATGGTTGTGTGGTATTCCTAGATATATATGTCCTAAATTTTCTTTATCTAATCCACCAGTGTTGGACACTTAGGTTGACTCCATGACTTGGTATTGTGAATAGTGCCACAATAAACTTACCAGTGCAGGTGTCTTTTTGATAAAACAATTTCTTTTTCTTTGGATAGATACTCAGTAGTAGGATTTTTAGTTGAGAAATCTAAGTATTAAATACAGAGGAAATGAAAGTTTCACCTGAATTTTTATTTTCACTTTTTATTTTTTATTTGAGACAGGATCTCTGTCATCCAGACTGGAGTGCAGTAGCGTGACCACTTATGACACTCTAGAACTCCTGGGCTCAAGCAGTCCTCCTACATCAGCCTTCCGAGTAGATGAAACTACAGGCTTGCATCACCACACCAGCTAATTTTTAATTTTTTAGAGACGGGGCCTCCTTATGCTGCCCAGGCTTGTCTGGAGCTCCTGGGCTCAAACAGTTCTCTCATGTTGACTTTCCAAAGTGCTGGAATTACAGGTATGAGCCACTGTGCCAAGCTTTGACCTAATTTTTTAAAGCACAGGAATATAATGCTATTTTCATCATTTTCATTCAGTTAGAACAATTATGGTAAACTACGTCTGAAACTTAGACATTTCTCAAAGACCTAAACCATTTAAAATGATATTTACATTTCATACTTTTCTTTTTCCTAATAGTTTCCTTTCCTTTGTAATATTATAGCTGAAAAGAATTCAATTGAATAAAATCAGATTCTTTTATAATCATAAAAGGCATAGTTATGATTTTCTGATTTATAATTAACAATTTACTTTTGGCAGCAATTAAATATTGAAGCTTTATTATGTACCAACTACTTTTATGTGTGCTGTTATATAAATGGGTTAAAGATGGTTCTAGTATGTTGACCTTCTGTTTATGGTGGGCTTAAAAGCCCACTGATACCAAACTCAAAATGTCAACAATCCAATTGCTTTAAATATAGCCTCTTTAAACAAAATTTTTAAGCCATTAGAGTCTGCCTGCTTTGCATACTCAGCCAAACTGCACCCAACATCTGCTAGCCATAGATAAAATAATTTATGGGGTTATAATAGACCTAAGCCTGTTATACGTCATTTGGAATACTCTGACCCAAAGACTTCCCATCATAATATATGAGCTCTCGCTCCAATCTTTCTACCTGTGAGTTCTGCTGCCTATGAGTTCTCCTCGCCTTCTGGATCATGGCCCCAGACTGATGCCTCTTGAAGTTTTTGTGCTATGATAGACTTTCTTCTGCTCCTTCATGTCATCCTGTCAATGTGCTGTTTAAATAAAATTTGTTATGTGTTACTGCTTCCTTGTGGCCGTGTATTTTGCCTTTTGAGGGATCAGCCTCTACATCTCTCAAACACACTACAGGTGCTTGATTAAATATAAACATAAAAATGCAAGTCAATTCATATATTCAAGAGCCTACATGTAAAAATATATGTTAATGTAAATATGAATTATAAGCAAACAATTTGGATGAGAAAAATTAAGAATACTTAGAATATATAAATTAAGTACAGAACAATGATTTTGTCTTTCCCTTGGCTTTTTATTTGCAAACTTGTGGTTAAGGAAGAGGTGATACACAGGGTAGAAAATAAATTGTACAAACTAATTCAAGTGAATGTATTTAATACCAAATCAATGTAGCCCTACTATAGCAACAAAGTACTTATTTTGGGTGTTGAACTGTCTTTGATGTGGCTGAAATCCAATCACAATATTAAAAGAAAATACACTAGGCTAGGCATAGGATTAAGCACATAAACAAGTAGAAAATCATTGTAAATGATGGCTTCAGTTCAACAGAAATACAATTTAATAAACCAAAACTTCCAGGACTAGCAAAGGGGAAAGAATTCTCAAAGATACTCTTTTCTCTGGCTTTCCATATTGAAAATAATTTCTCATTTTGACAATATAACCTGATAAAAACCTTCCATCTGTGATGGTTATTACTGAGTGTCAACTTGATTGGATTGAAGGATGCAATATTGATCCTGGGTGACACACCCAGGATCTGTGAGAGTGTTGCCAAAGGAGATTAACATCTGAGTCAGCGGGATGGGGAAGGAGACCCCCCTTAATCAGGTGGGCAAGACCTAATCAACCGCCAGCAAATATAAAGCAGGGGAAAAAAGGTGAAGCAAAGAGATGGGCCTAGCTTCCTAGCCTACATCTTTCCCTTTGCTGGATGCCTCCTGCCCTTGAACATCAGACTCGAAGTTCTTCAGCTGTGGGAATCGGACTGGCTCTCCTTGCTCCTCAGCTTGCAGACAACCTATTGTGCGACCTTGTGATCATGTAAGTTAATAGTTAATAAACTCCCCCCTTTTCATATACATATTATTTAATAAACTCCCATATATATGTATATATATACACACACATATATATACTTGTGTGTATACTTATACATGTGTATACATATACATATATATATATATATATATCTCCTATCAGTTCTGTCCCTCTAAGAGAACCCTGACTAATATACCATCTATATAAAGATGTTTACTTTTTCACTGAAGTCATTTTGTGTTTACTTTTTTACTCAAATGAGAAATCAAGTGAACATTTTCTGGGCAACAAAAATGTAAAGAATGAAGAAACTATTCATCACAGTTGCCACATATTTAACAGGAATTTTGAGGTGAGAAAATAAAGCAATTCAAACTGATAGATGTAACCAGCATGAGGAACATGGTCTGATTCAGTAAAATATTGCTTAGCATTTTTAACAAATGTATGCATGTATAGAGTATATGAACATTCTAATGTTGATGTTTAAAACATTTGGCAGCAGTGAGAAGATATGTGTTCATTACAGAGCTCTGCTGCCAGACTCTACAAGCAGCAAATATATCCCTCCTCACCTCACCTGGTTTTAAATTATTTTCCTCTATATAACAGTGAAAAAAAATTACAAAATAAGAAAGTTTATCTTGAATTCTCCAAGCCTGTCTGATTCCTTTCTCCCTTTCTTGCTTGCTTCTTTTCTCTCCATTACCTTCACTTCTTTTCCTTTTCTTTTTTCTATCCATGCATTCTTTTGTTCATCTAGGAAATATTTATTCAGTATCTAACACACAGGAAAGATTTGACGGTGGGCTTTCATGTAAAACTACATCTAGTCCTAAGACTTTGGTAGAGTATTAGAAGAAATTCAGATAACATAGAACTGTAACTCTAAAATACTTCTCACCACCAACTCTTTGAGATTCATTTATATCCTTACTTATACATGGATATTTCTAAACTAATTTGATTATTTAGCTAGCATTATATAAGTGGCACATTTTTATGTTATAGATATTTGTAATATGTCACAGACTAAAAATAAAATAACGTAGAATGACTAAAAATTTTAAAGTACATTTTCTTTTAACTGTAGTGGTTATCTATGGAATCTGCATGAAAGATGAGGATTTAGCTGACTTATACTGCCTCCACTTTTTCTCTTCCCTTTCCTTAAAAGGTGCAGTAATGCAGTTTTATATCTTCCATTATATGCCTTTAAATACTGTACTTGAAACTTATTTACCTCTTTTCTACATTTTTCCTCACTCCCTTGTCATAACTAGCTAACCTGTGCTTTGGCTATAGGTTGATTCAAAAGGTTGAAAAGCAATAAGGACATAATTATTGATAAATAAGTAATGTGTGATTATTATATAATTATAAATATTTATACTTTTAAAAAGTATATATTTTTATATTTTTTAAAAAACACCTTGTTTTCATTGCTGAAAAAAAATGTGTTAGTATTGCAGTTTCTTCCCCACGAGTCCAAAATAGTGCACTACTTTAAGTATAGGATCCACATCTTCATTCTCAAATGAATTACCTTAAACTCTATCAACTACTCAAGAACATTTGTCTTAATATGTTTGAAAGAGTGTTATAGGTGAAACCCGATAGAAATAATTTGAAAAGAGAATTGTAAGTGGATGAGTCATGCTGGAAAATGGGTCAGCAAATAGAACATCAATTCAATTTCACAATGAATTAGAGTAGTATTTGACTCCAGAACACATATCAAAACAAAATGTGATTATGAGAAAAAAACTATTCAACTTATAGTGGTTAAACACACTGTACTATTAAACAACTTCAATTGAATTAAGATTTGACATCATCTTGTTCAATTTTTCCAATAACACTTAGAGTGACTTATAATTATATCGGCAGGAATCATTCATTTTTTTCTGATGATAGCTCTTTAACAAAGTAAGAGAAAAATCAAACTTCAAGTGCTCTAAGTTTCTTCATCACGGAAAAATAGATTATAGCATAAAATTAGCATTTACATATACAACATACATATATAAAATATAAACAGGATTTGTAGTTTTATTAAGTACATAAGTGACAGTTAAATAAAGGTATTTTAGTCATAAGATAATAATTCAGCGAGGCTTGGTGGTGAGTGCTTACACGCTTAGCTACTCAAGAGGCTGACATGGGAGGATCACTTGAGCCCAGGAGTTTGAGTCCAGCTGGGGCAATGTAGCAAGACCCCATCTTTTTCCAAAAAAAAAAAAATCCTGCTATGTTTAATAGGCTTTGCTTTAAAAATTGCACTGAAAATCTTATTCACTCTTGTTTGATTTGATAAGCTTCAGCCTTTCTACAAATTCAGTCATTTTAAATAAAATTTATCAGGCTCCTTTACCTTTCTGACTATATATATAGCCTACAGTTACCTTAAATTTATTTCTTCTGACTATATATATAGCCTACAGTTACCTTAAATTTATTTCTTTATTCCTTCCCCTTTTTCTACATTCACTTTCTGCATGATTATTGAGTATGACTATGTAATGATAACTCTAGTATCTAATGGGAATAATGAATAAAAAGAGATACATTTTCTGTCAGATTTTCTTAGTCCATTTAAATTGTTATAACAAAATGCCATAAACAGTGTCGCTTGTAGAAAACAGGTATTTTTTTTCTCACAGTTCTGGAGTCTGGAATTCCAAGATAAAGATGCCAACAGATTCAATGTCCAGGAATGATCCAGTTACTGTTTCATGGACAGCAGTCTTTTCACTGCATCTTCAGATGGGGAAAGAGGTGATGAGTCTCTCTTGGGCATCTTTTATGAGAACACTAATTCAATTTTTGAAGGTGTACCCCAGTGACCTAATCACCTCCCAAGGGCCCCACCTCCTAGGACCATCACATTAGTGGTGAGGATTCTATCAGATACATTTTAGAGGTATAAAGAAACATTCAGACCATAGCACCAACACACACAAATATTCAGACCATTGCACCAACACACACAAATATTCAGACCATAGCACCAACACATACAAATATATACAAACTCACATTTTCATGAAGCTTATATTTTAACCTAGTGCTGTTCAAACTGTCATGTACATAAGAATTTACTGGCGATTTTGCTAAAATGCAGATTCTGAAGTTGGGTTCTGAGATTTACAAGCTTCTAGGCGATTCTAGTGCTACTGGTCCGAGAGTCATACAGTGGGTAGCAAAGTTCTAGTCCATGTGGGTGGTACAGTGGTATAACGTATTAAAACGGAGAGTCCTTACTAAAAGCTAAAGAACCAAGACAAGCAAAGCCAAAAGTTTTCAGTGATGCTGAAACCCCAATGTCATGAATAGAGTCTGAATGTGTGTGTTTATTTGTGTGTGGTCAGAGTCCAGGAAGGTAGTTGAGTGACAGTGGGGGCTAGCTATGTTATGTGATAGTATAACATAGTATGTGACAGTATCTGCAATAGTATGTGTGTAAGTGCAAGGATGAGTTGGAAGTGGTTGTCTGAAACAATGATTCACATGTATAGTTTTCTTTTTATTGGCTAACAGTGCTTGTGTATCAGGATCGGGTGACTCAGTCTCTCAGTCTAAGAAGTCAGTATAGTAGATAAACTGATTATAATCTTTTATATACATATGCATTGGGTTGTAGTGGCAGGCGTTTTATTCTTGTATTCTCAAAAATGCAACTCCTAAGTATATGAATATTCTCCCATTTGAATAGACTTATTGTAATATATAAGAAAATTAAATATACCCCAATATCATATTGTTTATATTGTAGATTGGTTCCGTGTCCACTGAGTATATGTGTTCCACTGTTGTTGGCTAGAGGGTACTATAAATGTCAATTAGGTCGAGTTGGTTAATAGTGTTGGTTCAGGTCTTCTCTATACTTACTGGTTTCTGTCTAATTTTTCTAGCATTTACTAAATGTAAAGTGATGAAAGCTATGAAAATAATTGTCAATTTTTCTATCTCTTCTTTCAGTTCTACGGGGTTTTGCTTTGTGTTTTGAAGCTTTTCCTAGGTATGTATACATTTTAGATTTTTGTACCTTTTTAAATAGCGAACATAATTACCAGATATCCATTTTTGTTTCTCACAATATTTATTTTACTAAAATCTATTTTGTGTGATATTAACAAGGCCACTCAAACACTAATATGATTAAGTGATTTGTGGTATATATTTTTGTCCTTTTATTTCTATTTTGTTTTTGCCTTTATATTTAAAGTTTAATATTTTTTAAGACAGAGTCTCACTCTGTTGCCCACACTGGAGTGCAGTGGCACAATCTTGGCTCATTGAAGCCTTGACCTCCCAGCTTAAGCTATCCGCTCACCTTAGCCTCCCCCGTAGCTGGGACTACAGGTATACATACCAAACCCAGCTAATTAGACAAAAATTTGTAGAGACAAGGTCTCACTATATTGCCCAGGCTGGTCTCAAACTGCTAGGATCAAGGGATCCCCCCACTTTGGCCTCCCAAAGTGCTATTACAGGTTTGAGCCACTGTGCCTGGCTGTAAAGTGTTATTTTTAACAGGATATAGTGTGCTATGCTTTACTTTTAAATCCAGTCTGACAATCTCTTCCTGTTAATTAGAATTGGAAAGTTTATGTGCAGTGTACATATAATATTTCAATGTTATAATCTCTATTAGGTATAAATATACTATCTTGCTCTTAATATCCAAATTTTCCCATCTGTTGTTTGTTTCTTCTTTCTGTTCTTTGGAAAAACTGATTTTATTGTATTCTATTTTATCCAAAGTTGACCTATTGGAAACACATTTTATTTTTTAATTGACTCTTAAGGTATGACATGTACATATTTAACCCATTAAATTTACCTTCACATACTGTTTCATATAATGTGAAAACTCTACAATTCCATTTCTTCTTCCTATCTTATTTTTCATTTTACTTCTGCACATGATGAAGTCCAAGACATTTTTGCTTTAAACAGTCAAATGTCTCATAACAGAATAAAAATAGAACTAGTTATATTTATTGCTATTCAATGAAATTTTTATTTCTTTGTATATATCCAAGTCGTCTACTATCGTATGTCTTCTTCTGTAAGAAGTTTGAAGCATTTTTTAGTCAAAACCTGCCAAGAACAAATTTTGTCTTTGTTTATTCTAAAGTCTTTATTTTACCTTTATTTCTGAAAAATAAATTTCACTGAGTATAGAAATCTAGGTTGACAGGTTACATTTTTTTCAGCACTTGAATATACTCTTCTGTTGTCTTCTGGCTTGGTTTCTAGAAAACATCTGCAGTTATATTTATATTTGTTTCTCTGTGCCTAGTATATTATTTATCTCCTGCTTTTTAGATTTTCTATCATTGGTTTTCACGAATTTGATGTCAATGGGTCTTGATGTGGTTTTGTTTATTCTTTTAGGGCGTTTTGACAGTCTTGGATCACTGGGTTTCCAGTTTTATCAGTTGGACATTTCCTGGTCATTATTTCTTTTTGTTGTTGTTTTCTCTCACGTGTTTTCTACTGGAACTTCAAATACATGTTTTTGGACTGCTTGTTACTGTAACAGAGTACTGAGAATATATTAATTACTTTTTATATTTTTTCCTAACTTGGCTTCATTTTGAATTGTTCCAATTGCTATATATTCAACTCTATTAATCAACTCTTCTCTATTGCCTAATCAGCTGCCAATTGCCTCTAGGAATTTATTTTTCACTTCAGATATATTATTCATGTTTATATTTACATATGTTTTTTTAATATATCCTTTTATTCTGTGCACGTTTTTCTTTAAATCTTGAACATAGTTATAATACCTGTTCAGATTCCTTGTCTTCTATTTTTATCATTTCTGTAACATTTAGGTTTATCTTTCCTGAGTGACTGTTTTGGGAGCATGCTTTGGGTTATATCTTCCTGTTTCTTGGTATGTGCCAGGGATAGGTTTTACTGAGAGCATGTTTTACTTCTGTGAGAATTTATCCCTACTACCAACGTGTGGCCCTTCTAGATCATCTAGAACATCCCAGGCATTCAACAAGGACGTACTACTCTACCTGATGTGTTCTGGAACTGTTTAGCCCATAACTCTTCAGTCACACTTTCATTAGCCTATGGGGTTATATCCTATATGTAAACATCTTTTTTTTTTTTTTTTTTTTTGGAGGGGGTCTCACTCTGTTACCCAGGCTGGAGTACAGTGGTGCAATTTCAGCTCACTGCAAGCTCCACCTCCCAGGTTCACGCCATTCTCCTGCCTCAGCCTCCTGAGTAGCTGGGACTACAGGTGCCTGCCACCATGCCTGGCTAATTTTTTGTATTTCTTTTGTAGTAGAGACAGGTTTACACCATGTTAGCCAGGATGGTCTGGATCTCCTGACCTCTTGATCTGCCCGCCTCGGCCTCCCAAAGTGCTGGGATTACAGGCGTGAGACACCGCGCCTGGCCCACATCTTATTTTTAAAGAAAGATTCAAATCCCCTCATGCAGATTTCTGGAGCTCTTTTGGGACATGTTTCCTTATATCAAGAACTCTTCCACACAACTTCCATCTACTTAGACTTTTTGAACACCAGTCTCTGTGTTCCCAACTCACCAAGTCCACCCAGCTCCCTTGAGGTACCCATCTATGCTTCCTGGCAGAAATCAGAGAACTCATAAGCCTTTATTTCCCTTTTCTCAGGGTTCATGATGTTGTGCTCCTATTCCTCAATGATTGAAAAATTTTTCATATGTTTTGTCCAATTTTCTAGGTTAAGGTGAAAGGTTTCATCTATTCCCTGTTACTATATCATTGCAGGAAAAGAAGTCCTGCTTTGAGAAAATAAAAGTATTCTTTCAACTTTTGTTACGTAATTATGACGTATTTCCAGAGTTAAGGATCACTCTATAAATTAGGATATACTTTCTTTCAAAATAGCAAGACTTTCTATTATTTTAAAATATGACCTAGAGACACATTAACTTTCTTGCTATCCCTTTACATTCTATCAGATTTTATATTCCCTTAAGAGATAGATTTGGAAATTTGAGTTTTTCGGAGCTGTTAAAGAAATGAAAGGTTAACATCACATGTTCTCACTCATAGGTGGGAATTGAACAATAAGAACACTTGGACACAGGGTGGGGAACATCACACACCAGGCCTGTCCTGGGGTGGGGGGAGGGGGAGGGATAGAATTAGGAGATATACGTAATGTAAGTGACGAGTTAACGGATGCAGCACACCAACATGACATATGTATACATATGTAATAAACCTGCACATTGTGTACATGTACCATAGAACTTAAAGTATAATAAAAAAAGAAAGATTAAACTGCTTATTTTCTTGCTTCTAAAAGCAGTCGTTATATCAGCAACACTAGCATTAAGTGCCAATTAATTTAATTAATTGTAGCATATTAAAGCAGCATATTAAAAATCCAGAATTTCATACCCTATCCCAGATCTACAGAGTCTGAATATTCCCAAGAACATTGCATGATACATGAGTACTTTATATTCTAAGAAACCCTGTATAATATGCACACTAAAAATCTAACAGAAACCAAATGAAGTTGATATGTGAGGAATAAAAATGGCTAACAAGAGTTTTAAAATACCTTATAAGGATATGTTAATGTTTTCAGTTATGTTGAATATACATATATATATATACACATACACTATATGTGTATATGTATATGCACATACACACACACACACACACACACTATTGCTGCTATATATACACTTCCATGTTATCTTATAGAAAATTTCCCCCTAAAGTGGTAAAGTGGTAATCAAAACAAATATCACATTGTGGAAAGACAATTCTAGCTCTTGCATTTTATTTTTGAGCCAGTTTCAGTGTATAGGTCAACAGCAACATACTGTCTTTTTCTAATATTAGTTTATTCTGTCATTTAATTCCATTTAGTGTCAGCTTGTATTAGAATTGTTAGAGTACACACACACCAGTTCAAGGAAAGAATGATCATTGTTGGGAAATAATTGACAGAGTAATAAACCTTGTACTACTCTACACTGCAGGAGGTGAAGGCATGCCAATAGTTCTGTCATGTTTCCTGCAGCCCTTCTGAAGTTTTTATGGGATGATGTAAATGAATAGATGGCTTGTCACACTTATTGAGAGAAAGGTAAAATATTTTTGAAAGATAAATGTAAATGCATTATTTATTTTTAAGGTAAATTTAGCAGTTTATTCTACTTATTCATTCAAATCAATAAAATAATAAAAATAAATGTCTTAAATATGGCCTAGGAACAAGGCAATGGGTTGGGGGCTGCATACAAAAATACAATTTGACATGAGAACATGAGGTATAAACATGACAAAGTCCAAGGTAAGGCAAAGTAAAATCAACATCATTAAAGAAGCCCAGTAGGCAGGGCATGGCGGCTCATGCTTGTAATCCCAACACTGGGAGGCTGAAGTGGGCAAATCACTTGAGCCCAGGAGTTTCAGACCAGCTTGGGCAACATAGGGAAATCCCATTTGTACAAAAAATACAAAAAAAAAAAAAGGCTGGTCGCGATCTTGAGTGCCTATAGTGCTAGCTACTCCAGAGGCTGAGATGGGAGGGTCACCCGAGCACAGGGAGGTTGAGGCTGCAGTAAGCCATGATCATGCCACTGCACTCCAGCCTGGGTGAAGAGACAGACCCTATCTAAAAAAACAAAAACAAAAAGAGACTCAGTGGATGTTGAAAAAAAAATAGGCATCATGTAATTTTGAAATCCAAAGGAAATTTATAAAGAAAAGATAGAATGGGGCCAGGGGCTAGTAATACCAGGAGGCTGGAATTTCTGTTAGAGAGTAACACATTAGGAAATTCCTGCTAGCAGGAAGCTACACGACATGCTTATATGGATGATTATATAGGAAATCAGAGGGCAGAAAAGTTTAAAATGATACTTTAGGTGGGGCCAAAGAGAAGGGAGAATTTGCATGCAATGTGGTTAGAAAGATTTTGGCCAAGTGAGTGGCAAAAGTAGTGATGTGTTTTAAAAACTATAGCATTCAGGACAATTTGGAAAAAATGTGGAATTATCTACAATGATTTTGCAATAAGCATGGCAAGAGAATAATCAGAATGGGAAGGTGGCATTATTTTTGAGAGAAGTAGTTGAGGTAGATTCTACACCAATTTGAAAACAATTAGATAAAGAAATTCAAATTGTGAAAGACCGTGCAAAGCAATTTAGCTGGTTTTTCTTAAGGGATAGTTCTTTTGTAGGTATAGCAAAGAAAAAGAACTGATTGTGTTGGAAAGGAGATTTGGGACATACATAATCGACAGTGTTAGTGGAAAATCTGGAGGAAAATATAGAGCAAGCAGATGAAACACATCTTTAGGTTTAGCAGTAAAAATTCAAAACATCAGTTTAATTTGGCTTCCATTAATTTTGTAATATGTATTGGATATATGTAGCTAGATATAGTTATAGACACAGAATTGTCTATAGCAGTAATAGTTAAAGACACAGAACCACATGAAACTAAAGAAAATTATTTGAGATAGAGGGGAAAAAAACGCAGAAGTATGGAACACAGTTTTAGGGAGAGAGAGATGTAAAGAATAGAAGACAGTGAAGAAAACACAGAAGCACAGTTCAGAACAGAAAAAAAGTCAGACAATTGAAACCAAATGAAGAAAGGAAAAATGCAATATTTATCAATAGTTGCAAATACTTCAAAGAGTTAAAGGAAAATTAGATAACAGAGTTCAATGAGTTTAGTAGAACCCAAGATAATCTCTCCATTTAAAGGTTAGCAAATCTAATTAGTAACCTTATTTCCATGTGCAAAATCTCTTCAAATTATACCTAGATTTATGCTTGATTGCAAAACCCAGGTTATGAGAATATTGGAGGGTCTTCCTTGGAATTCTTCCTATTATACCTGGAAACTTCTTTCAGGTCTACATATCTTTTTCTGCATGTCTTATGTTTCATATTCAGTGTCTAGTGTTGGATAATCAATTTCTTGTTTTAGATAGTTCATTCTCAGTGTCTAAGTGCATATTTCTCCACAAGGTATTTCTAAGTAATATTTAATACTGAAATGCTTAGGAAGGTAGCTTCTTCCAATAAGCTTTGTGTTTTGTGTGAGCCTCACAATGACTCTCACACTATAAGATGTTAAAAGACACAGCCTTGATTTTCTCTCCAAAACCGTGCATGGTGGTGTGGTGTATCTTTTCTCAGAGAGTTACATATTCTTCCATACTAGCTAAAGAGAGTTGCAGCAGACATACCAATGATTGAAGTCTGGTCTAAAAACATAACAAATTCAATAAAACCATCATATTGAACAACCTTGGATACTAACATGCTACATTATACATTTATATTTCCAAATGTTTTCCTGAAATCTCACTATAGTAGGACAGTGAGTGTTTATTTTTAATTGGGTAGATTTCATACTAAAGCAAACTTATTTTAGATTAGGGTTGTGAGAGAATGGCATTGGGAATACAAGTTAAGGGGGATGCCTTAGTAATGTAAAAATATCCAGATTCTCAGAAAGCTCAGCACTGAGGAAATAGAGTTTACTCATGGAATAAATGTAGCAAAGGATACTCTATCCATGGCAAATTACAGCCTCCCCATTGTTCGTAGCTCTTACCTCATATCTAAATTACAGTTGCTCTGTATTGTATTCCTTTCATCCACATTTTTGTCTCTGCATTTTAATTTTGCTAAAAACCAATTATAAATAAATAACACAAGCAACACATGCCAAAGTTGCCATGATATACTTTTTAACTAACATACACTTTTACCTTTCACAGTGAGGATAGAAAAGCTAGGATTATATGGCCAGGTGCAGTGGCTCATGCCTGTATTCCCAGCACTTTGGGAGGCTGAGATGGGCAGATCATTTGAGGTCAGGAGTTTGAGACCAGCCTGACCAACACGGTGAATCTCTGTCTCTACTAAAAATACAAAAATTAGCTGGGCGTGGTGGTGCATGGCTGTAATCCCAGCTACTTGGGAGGCTGAGGCAAAAATTGCTTGAACCTGGGAGGCAGAGGTTGCAGTGAGCTGAGATTCTGCCACTGCACTCCAGCCTGGGTGACAGAGGAAGACTCCATCCCCAAAAGAAAAAAAGTTAGATTATAGAACATTCTTAATCCATAGTGTATCTCCATAATGGAATTGAGGTCACAGACTATGAAAAAAGTAGAAAAATATTGATTAAAAATTCAGATATTTCATCTAAAATCTGTAGGCGGGAACTGAAAAAAGAAATGAAGGTATGCTTACATGGGAAGTATTTTAACACAACAGGTAATTTTTGAGTGCTCATTATGTCCAAACACTGATGAGCACTTAGATCAAAGATATTATTCTTGTCAACAAGAAACTTACTTAGGGTCTAGCTGTTGAAAAGATAACAGGAAATTTAAAGTCTAGCTGTTGAAAAAGGAAAATAAAATAATTCATGAATAATTAATGAGGGGAAAAATAAGAAAACTGTCCAATAATAATAAAATTCTTTGGGAATCCCAAGGAGGAAAAATGATTCCAGGATAATTGGAAATGATTCTTCTAAAAATATATCTTTGAAGGCTCATGCTGTATTATCAGCATCCTTTCTAACAGCCTTGCTTCTGCAAGTCATTTTGAAACAACACAAATTAGATAGGTGCAGCTTGCATTAATATCAAAAGGAATATCACATAAATCCATTCAGGATGAAGAGATTTCCAGAGAAGTAAAAGGAAGTTTTGAAATAGAGCGTAACAAAGACATTTAAATGAAGAACCATTTTTATTTCATTTGTCCTGATATAAAGATATTTTTCAATTTAAATTATTGGTCTGTTTTGAGGATTAAAGTATGAAGTGATGTTCAGAGAATATTGTTAAAATGCATTCTTCTTTGTTAAAATTGTACAGCCTTTAAAATTCAATGTAAATTAGCAAATTTTAAACAGTATTAATTACATATTAAGTAAAATAGCTATGATATAACTTTGGCATACTACTTCATAAAACTGGATCTCTTGATAATTGATGTAATTTTGTTCTTCATATATTTATGATTTATAGCAAGCCTACTTTAAAAGTTATCAGATGCAACTGATTGATGTAATTAGACCATGAAAATGAATGAAATATTCTGACATAATAGGCAGTAACTCATTTAAATGATATGCCTAATTTGTTAGCTTCCAGAGTCAGATCAATTTTGGATAAGTAATTTATATTACTGAATTATATTCCAATTTATGAGAACAAAAATTAAGCACTATACAGCCTGTTGAGGGCCTGCCAAAGAATCATGGATTTTAGTACTGAAAAGGTTAAGTGCATAAATGTGAAATGACCTAAACCAATATTCCAAGAATTTTTTAATGCAATAACAATAAATTATATATTTCAAAGCAGTGACAATTGCTAATTTATAAACTAGTAAACCTTACTAGCTGGCCTAGGTATTGCCAAGTAGAGCCTTCTAATGAAGAAAGTCTTTGTAAGCCAATAATATAGTTGGAATTTACTATTAAGAGCGTATTCTAATAGAATTTAAACCAAGAATTTGAAATGTTGTTTTCATTGGTAATGGATGGGGTATTGGTGCATAGCTAAAATAGACACATCTATTAATAACTACTTAAATACTAATTGAGGCCTAATGATGTGTATGTATGATATTTATACAAAAGTATTTCAAGGGAGAATGATGTCATTTAGTTAAGACACTATCTCAAGATGCACAGAGTGAAGAAAATATTTCTCTCAGTCTTCAAGAGAAAATCTTGATTCTAATTGAATATCCAATACCTTCCTTAGTTGGAATAAAAGCATTATGCAGCTTGCAAAACAAACTAGCAATTGCTGATAGCTCCAAACTAGAGCTCACTAGAGAGTCTGACAGCAACGCAAGTTATAGCCTCTCTTGAGTCCATTGGCAAGAACTGCTGATCACACATCTTACCTCTCAATCACATGTACATAGCAGTGAAGAGCCGACTGTCATCATTTGTTTGGAACAATGCATATTTTAAATGTGTAAATGTGCTACTGTTTGAGGGCCTACATTTACAATTTCTGCATATATTTCTGTTTATATTTAAAAAAATCCTTTTAAGCACAGAAATGTGAAATATTAATAGGCTATTTCTTTCCTTTTTAACAGTACTTTGGCTTTTGGACAACTTTGTAAAATATTATTTAACAATTTCACATTTTACATTCCAAAAGAGATAAAAATGCATTTATATTTTAAACACTGATTATTATTTACATATAGTTTTATAGATATTGTGTATGTTCATTGTACATATGTAATAGACATTAAGACTGAATGACAAAGCATTTAAATATTGAAATACTTCTTAAAACCTATCAATATTTTAGTTAAAAGCTTGTTCTACCATGTGATAATCATGTTCATGTATTTTTGGGGTACCAAGTATGTGTCCATATCCATGTGTAAGATTTTCTCAGACTTTCCAGAATCAATTTAATTGAATTATTTGTTTAATATCCCTAGTCTCATTCCTTTTTGGGGACAAGATTTTAATCCTTTATAATATGCATTGCTTTTTCAAACATCAAACTCTTCCACACATGGGCAGAAAATAGCCCACCTTACAACAGAAACATTTGTCTACAACAAAAACATTTGTCTACCCAAGGGCAATATACTACTGAATCACTAGGACCAAGTCTGGAATACCTCCTTTCTAAGAAAGTTGCACTTTTGAGCATTTTATTTGGCATATATTTTTTCTGAAACAAGATATCGGAAATTTCAAAGGACCCACAGCAAATCCACACAAAATGTTTTGAGGTAGGTATGTGAGAATGTCGAACTCCTTTAAAAGTAATTTATTTTGCTTTGTTTTGTTTTTAGATTGGACAAGTAGGGTAGTAGGGAGGCAGAGTGAGAGTGACGTTTAAAAACAACCAACAAGCAATAGTTGCTGTTTATCCTTAAAAGGTATCATTAAAATTGTATTTTAGCTGTCAGACTTGGTAATATGGGAAATATTTCTAGAATTTGGTGATCTGCTCCAAGTGCCAAGATGTTTCTTGACTCTAGTTGGTCTTTAGAGACATTTTGATTTATCTTTGCTACATTTTTAGAGGGTCTTACAGACAGAATTTGCAAAGTATGAATGGTCCCACACAAGAAGGGACCAAAGGTATTTGAATGAAATAAATTGAATAAAATAGGATGTTGGTTTTATAATAGGAGAAGTATATTTCACTGAACAATATCAAAGAAGTTTATGCCAATAGCAAAGTGAATTTTAAGTTCCTTTGATTTAAATTCATTTATCTGTAAGTCATCATTTAAATACTTGTTAAATGCATATATTTTCATACCTATAGATGCCTATCCACCTCCACTGAAGATGAAATACCTACTACTTCATTTATTTCAAATATTGTCCTAAGCCATTGTAATAGTCTGGTTTATAATTACTAAATTTGATGTCTTAAATGGCAAAAGTTGCCATTTCATAGTAAAATTCAAAATGGAAATACATTTATAAAAAACTATAATTATTTATCAGGAGTATCAGCTGCAGTAGCAAGATTATACTGAAAACAATTTCTAATTTTACACAGTAGCAGGTCACCAGATACAGAGCTGCAAAATGTGTATTTATAGATACCATGATCTATCAACCACTGAAATGACCTTGAAAACCCAAAACATCAAACCATGCAAGCACTATTGGATTTCTGTCAAGAGCATAAAATATTTAAAGAAAAATAATAGAAGATCATGGGCACTTTCAGTGTAGTAGGTAAGAACATTTTGGCAGATCTTAGATATATAACACTACAGTTCTATTTGTGTGAGCATAAACTGGTCAAATTGTTCTATAGCAAGTAACATAACCATTTTATAGGACATTTAAATAGGTATATTCAACAAGGACACATTTTCCCCAAGGAAAGTTGTAAGAAAATATTTCAAGGCAAAGAATAAAAGCTACTTAGTCTGTCAAATGCATTCTTTTTCCTGTATTTCATGTATTATTGTGCCATGTAATGATAATTTTGGAAATTATCTAAAAAAGTATTTTCTGGGGGAACCTTACCTAATCATTTTATAGATGTATTTAGCATCTTTAAAAGAACAGGGTTTATTTATTACAATGATGAATAGGTTTAATTTTAAATTAAATTTACTTTTTATTGAGATAGGGTCATATTGTGTCACCCAGGCTGGATGGAGTACAGTGGCAGGATCACTGCTCATTGAAGCCTCAAACTCCTGGGCTGCAGTGATCCTCCCACCACAGCCTCCTAAGTAGCTGGGACTATAGGTGCACACCACCAGGCCTGGCTAATTTTTGTAATTTTTTTTGTAGAGAGAGGGTTGCACCAAGGCTTAGTTTTTAAAATAATCAACATGTGATTACTGCAAAAAAATTAATACTAAATTTTGTAGTGTTGATTTAAATATGTTGATTTAAATATGTATAAGTTATATAAAAGTGAGATTAATAACATTTATTTAATTTGGGAGGAAACTTGTTTATGGATGAGTGTGAATGCACAAAGGTTTTTCTGTTACAAGAGTGTAAATGAGAAACATGAGAGAGGGAACAGAGAACCCAAGTTGGTAGAGGCTGAAGGAATTTTTTTAATGATTTGCTATTTTATAAAAATTTCTGATGGTGACAGGTCTTTGTGTATTTGAACTCTTTTAGCAGATTACCTGTGTTGCACATTACATTCTGGTTTAATGCTTGTTCAACAATAAAATTGTTTTCTTTATTGCCTTTGTGGAGAGATTTCAAGGTTGAGAGATTTTCTTTTCAATTATATCTCCAGCAAAACACATGAACTCTTTTCCTGGAGACATATTTATTCACTTTTTCCTTGAGAATTGAATTATTTTCCTTTTTTAAATAAAAATTTTAAGTTCCACCTTCAGTGATTTTTATTTTGAGCTAAGGGCCTTTTTTTCCCTGAAAATGATGAAGTTAGCTTTCCTAAAGTAAATTAAATTCATTATGCTTTTCTTTTCAGGAAACTTAAATGCCTTGTTCATGCCTGCAACCCTACACTAGGTTTAAGGAAACTTCTCTGTTACTAACTCATGTAGATGTTTTAAGTCTAACAGAAACAATAGTGATTTGTATGTCTGTCCATAGATACCACCAGGTGAAGGATAGCTTTTTAAGGTTTGTAGGAAGTTGATAGTTGACTCAAGAAAAAGCATGCCAGCTGGATGAACTTCAGGATGATTGAGATAATTGAATTAGAGGAAATATTTGAAAATGAACTCTTGAGTTTGTTGTAAATCCAAAGACCCTTGAAATGGATAATTCATAGTATTTTTACAGCCATTGATGGTTATTGGCAATTCTTTGATTTTGTAGATTGTCTTTAATTTTTTTTGGATTCTAGTAGGAAAGTGTTTTGAAATTAGGTCATATTTCAACAAACACACACACATAACTATATTTGATCCTTGAAATATTAGAGAACAAAACATTGGAATGAGGACTGTTTAGATAATAAACATTTTTATTTAAAATTAAATAACCAATTAACCAATTAGTATGTAGTCAGGTTTAAACATGTGTTAATGGGGGAAATTTTAGAGATTTTATCTTCATAGGAGACAATTAGCTTTGTTTCATTTTACTTTGTTGACTAGAAATTAGTCAGCTAATTAATTATAAATCCTGTGTGTCAAGAAATGATCTCCAGCTAGTCTGTAATCATTTACAGAAAAGAAAGTCAAATTATAAGCTTTATTGCTAAAGATTTACTAATTTAAACTTCATATTTTAAGTTATAATGAATATATTAGAAACAAGGAATTGTAAACATTGTTTTATTAGTTCCAAAAATTTTTTTTCCCCAGGGAATTTTAAGTCTAATTGAATTAGAAGTCTTGGGCTGGGTGATTTTAAGGCAGAATTTGAAAGGTAGAGAATGTACTAGTGAAGCCACATTGTTGTCTGGGGTACTACCCAGGGTTCGTTGAGCCACAGTCATGAAAACTGACATGGGCACACCAGAGTAAGGGTAAGAGCGGAAGTTTTATAGGTGAAAGAAAGAAGAGCTCTGGAAGCAGAGAGTGGTCCCAGAGAAAATGGGTTGCTGCTTCCATGGTGAAATGCAGAAGGTTTTTTAGGTGAGCTTGAGGGGGCGGTATCTGATTTACATAGGGCACGAAAGATTGGTTGAAAAATCTGTCATTTGCATAGTGCACAAAGAGGCTGGCTGCCCCGCCCCCTAGTCTTTTATTTTGCAGATAGGTTCTCCACCTGGCCAACATCATGTTGCCTGCCTCTTTATCGCACACACGGTGACAAAGAAAAGGGAAGATGGAGCCTCCATTTTGAACATACCTGGCTTCCAGGAAGCCCTTTTCTATTGGCACAGCTGCTAGCACTCACCCATGCAAGTTTCCAGCTTGCTTATCTGTGTTTGCAGCTCGATTTTTCAGGCTGCTCTTTGTTAGAAAAAGAAAATGACTGGGGAGCTGTTTTTTACTAAAAGGCAAGCCTTGCCGAGGACTTATTTACCTTCACTATCTGCCTAAATAATTTCTGTCTAGCGTCTGAATCACTAAGATTGAGCAAAACTAAAGATATAATAACTCTTAATAAACAAGGAATATAAGATAAGAGTTTTGAAGCAAATCTTGATGAAGTAGAAGTTTACTAGAATACAGTCCTGTGCCAAATAATGACTTTTCAGTCAGTGATGAACAACACATACAACAGTAGTCTCCTAAAATTACAGTACTGTATTTTTACCGGCCTTTTCAATGCTTAGATATGCAAATACTCTCACTGTGTTAACAATTGCTTACAGTATTCAGTACAGCAGCATGCTCTACAGGTTTGGAGCCTAAGAGCACTAGGTTATACCATCTAGGTTTGTCTAAGTACATTTTGTGATGTTCACACAATGACAGAATTATCTACAAACACAAACACATTTCTTCCATCATTAAGATATGTGTGATTGTAGTTCTAATGAAGAAACTGTAGTCTTGGTAAGGGAGTGGTTTTAGATGTTTTCTAGATTATCTTAGAGTTACAAGTATTTCCTGAAGCAAATAAGTCATTTTTTGCTTGGTTTCACTTACATAGGATTTTATGCTTGGTTTCAATTCAAAGAAAATAAGATAATTTGGAAAAAATGTAAGAAATAAGATGTGAGCATTCATATAATCAATTATACGGAATAGCTTTCCCCCGTGTGAAAGAGAATACCTACCAAGAAAAGCATTTCCAATATTGTAGACTATTGGTCCAAATGTTTCCTTTAATGTAGGTGTTGTAAGTATGTAAACAGGAAACATGAAGAAGAGAATTTCATTTAATTGCAATAGAACTACCAGTTATACAGTAAGAGGGTAATGAAGTAAGAACTTCATTTCAGTTAGACTTTATAAGTTGCAAACAGAGTTCAATGTAATCCTTTTAAACAGAAAAGGGAATCTTGTATTAGTTTGCCTACAAAATTTCTAGAAAGACAAAATAAACAAGGCTGAATGCTACATTGCTAGCAATGAGGCTGGTGCAACAAGCCCATAGGGCAAATTTGTATGAATTAGAAAAAGATTTTCTTCTAAACAAACCACTCTTTGAATACATAGCTTGGTAAGGGTATACAGCATGAAAAATACTATTGCCTGCCAGAAACCTATACAGTAATGCAGCAACGCTGGAACAATATGACCAGGAAACGGTCCAAATGTAAGTGGGATGGTCCTAATAGAAATACTATTAAATCACCTCCTAGGAAATACCATTAAATCACTTAAAAAAAAAAAAAAAAAAGAGGAAAGTCTCTGCTAGATCTTCCCTAAGAGAACCAAACACTTGTGTTATGTTTTCCTATAGAGCTACCATATCACATTACTAACTTCTGCTTTCCCAAGTCTTATAGAGATATAATACATCTGTTTGCCCTAACTGAGGTCATATGGCAAGTCCTTGCTGTGAAAAAATATAGATGATTTTGTTCCTAGAGTTCAACCACAATAACAGAGGAGTGCTAGGGAGAAAGGATTCAGAGAGGGTGCCAAATGAGCCAATCTGCAGAATCCAGCAGCATTTATCCAAAAACCATCCATTGAGAGCCTGCTATCACTCAAACACTGTACCAAGAACATGTTTGAGAAGCCTGAAGTCTAGTCTATTTTAAAAATGTTTTTTGGCCAGGTGCAGTGGCTCATGCCTATAATCCCTGCACTTTCGGAGGCTGAGACAGGCAGATCACTTGAGGTCAGGAGTTCGAGACCAGCCTGGGCAACATTGTGAAAACTCGTCTCTACTAAAAATGTAAAAATTAGCTGGTGATGGTGGCAGGTGCCTGTAATCCCAGCTACTTGGGAGGCTGAGGCAGGAGAATCACTTGAACCCAGGAGGCAGAGGTTGCAGTCAACCAAGATTGCACCACTGCACTCCAGTCTGGGTGACAGGGGGAGACTCCATCTCAAAAAAAAAAAGTTTTAAATAGGGAAATTTATCTGAGTTATTTACCTCTGTATTTAAGCATCACAAAATAATTATCACAATGCTTGGAGAAATTTTACATGCATCTACTCTTCGCATGCATAGTTTACTATAGTAATGGTATATATATATTTTAAGCAAATTATTGGAATATTGCAACTGGCTGATGACTGTATTTATAATAGCATTTAATTTTATTTCCCCATTTTTCAAAAGTTTCTCTATTTGAAGCAATACCTTACATCTAAAAGACTCTTCCTCCTATGCATATAAAGAGATAATTAGGTACTCTGAAAATTTTTAATGATATTTAGCAATATAGAAATTATAGGACTGATATGAACCATTGCATACAAGAGTGGTATACACAATGCTCTTCTCAACTTTTCCTTATTCTTACCTTGTACTGCATAACCCCATGGGCACATGCTTAGGCTACTGCTTATTTGCTCTGTAATTTTGCTTATAGTATGTCATATAAGTAACCCTTAAAATCCTGGAGGAAAACTTTGAAATACCTTTAAATTAAAATAGAAATTTTGATATTGCTTTAATTTATGTAAGATTTTACTTATTGTATTCATTTGTTTTCACACTACTATAAAGAACTACCTGAGACTGGGTAATTTATGAGGAAAAACAGGTTTAATTGACTC
This sequence comes from Pan paniscus, assembly GCF_029289425.2. Classification (NCBI taxonomy): domain Eukaryota; kingdom Metazoa; phylum Chordata; class Mammalia; order Primates; family Hominidae; genus Pan; species Pan paniscus. The sequence continues at coordinate 72,011,718 of NC_073263.2, forward strand.
ACAGTTCTGCATGGCTGGGGAGACCTCAGGAAACTTACAATCATGGCAGAAGGCGAAGGGGAAGCAAGGCACATCTTGAGAGAGGCAGAGAGGGAAGTGCCACACTTTTAAACCATCAGATATCATGAAAACTCACTATCAAGAGAATGTTATCATAGAAATCACCCCTATGATCCAATCACCTCCCACCAGGTCCCTCCTGGGATTGCATGGGAATTACACATGGAGATTACAATTCGAGATGAGATTTGGATGGGGACATAGAGCCAAACCATATCACCTATCTTAAAATTTTCATATGAATAATCACAAAAGTACTAATAAAAAGTTGCAAAATAAGAACTTGGCTTTTTTCCAGTTTTTTTTCTATTTATAACCAAAATCTTGTTTGAAAGATGTGTATCAGAAATTTGTCATCAATAAAGGACATTTGAAAATTAATATTTTAGTTTTTAAGGTTGTCCATTTCTATAACATTAATATTGTCTGCGTGTAGAAATCAGAATATAAGTTAAATAACACTCACCCTAAATTAAAAATTCTAAAATGTCATATATTCTTTTTATACATTTTATAGAAATACACTTTAAAGGTATAACTTCAAGTAATTTGTGTTTTAATTTTTAAAAATCTGCGTGCTATTTTTTATGTTCTCATTCAGTCCTTAAATGTGTACAAACTATACAGGGCTAAGAAAAACATTTAATATTTTCACAAAGCTTTTATAGAAAAATATTGATCCCAGATACATCAATCATTGGGTGTCAAATTGTCCAGTATTTTCAGTTTCTTCATGCTACTGTTGTATTTTTGCTTCTTTGACATCTAGCTCAAAGTAATATATGTTCCATTTTGAAATAATTATTAAAATGTGTCCTAGAAGGCCTTTGTAAAACACATTCTTTTTAAATATGATCCCAGCTATCAAGCGCCATAATTATGTGAACGTGTTCTGAACAAACTAAAGAATAACATAAAAATATAATTATTAGGGCATGGTGGCTAATGCCTGTAATCCAAGCACTTTGTGAGGTCGAGGTAGGCAGATCACCTTAGGTCAGGAGTTCAAGACCAGCCTGGCCAACGTGATAAAACTCTGTCTCTACTAAAAATACAAAAATTAGCCGGGCGCCTGTAATCCCAGCTACTCGGGAGACTGAGGTGGGAGGATCACTTGAACCCGGGAGGTGGAGGTTGCAGTGAGCTGAGGTTGCACCACTGGCACTCCAGCCTGGGTGACAGAGCAAGACTCCATCTCAAAAAAAAAAAAAATTTGAAAACTATGATTCTTTCTGACTACCCTAATAACATTTTTATGATTTTTAAAAATGCATAGCCGTGTAGATTTTCTTTAAATATATATGTAGACAAAGTCAATTTTTGTTTTCATTTTTACTGTTAGTAAACTCTTTGTGTATGGGTTTTCTTCTTGTGAGATGGGGAATCTAAGTTTTCTGTCATTAACATCCAGGGAATACAAAAATTTACAATCTATACTAAGGGTTATCATTACAGCCGAAAGATTAGGCAGATAGCCTTACAAAAGACTATTCTTAAGGAAAGTTCTGTAAGTAATAGGAATTAATAAAGTGAGGCAAAATCTTGATTGATTTGAAGACTATTGTTCAGGGGCATCACTAGTGAGCCTACCACAAAATTGTTTGAAGGGTTACCGGGGATTAACCAAAAGTGGCGTTATTAAATTTGCTTAGCATCACTCACTGACACATCTGTATAGATCCTTCAAGTTCATCCTAGTCTACAGCAATTAGTACCCTTCAAATGATCCGTTTATCACTAACTTTATTAGTTTTAGTAATTTTTAAATTAGTAAGTAGGCTATATTTCAAATTTAGAAAATCTAGATATGTTGGAATATATAGAAATCACTGCTCACTCAGTTTTAAAAATTTATATTTTGTTGTTTCTCATTTTGCTGCAGATTCCTCACTAGTCAAATATTTACTTTCTTTTTTTCAGTGACTTAGAGATATTATATAACATTCATAATAAACACTTTTAAGAATATTAAAATGGAAAGTAGACACTAACTTTGAAGTAATACCAAAACACTTAATTTTCTATTCAGTCAGTACTTATTCACATCTTTGCTCTTTTTTTTTTTTTTTTTTTTTTTTTTGGAGACAGAGTCTAGCTCTGTCACCCAGGCTGGAGTGCAATGGTGCAGTCTCAGCTAACTGCAACCTCAGCCTCCCGGGTTCAAGTGATTCTCCTACCTCAGTCTCCCAAGTAGCTGGGATGACAGGCACCCACCATCATGCCCAGCTAATTATTGTATTTTTCATAGAGACGGGGTTTCACCATGTTGGACAGGCTGGTCTTGAACTCCTGACCTCAGGTGATCCGCCTGCCTTGGCCTTCCAAAGTGCTGGGATTACAGGTGTCAGCCACTGTGCCCGGCCTGCTTTTTCTACTTAAAGTTACTTTCTTTAAATACTTTGTATTTAAACTTGTGCATGTCCCGAAGGACTTTGCTTTGTGAGAGCTATTATATATTGAAAGACATTTGTTTAATCCCTCAGAAAAATATTGGATTAAAAGAAAATCTCATAAAATGTGGCTAATGTATTAAAATAAAGTGATTTAAACGTTCTTAAAAAGCAGAAAGAAATTTAAAAAGAGATCCATGGAAAAGAGAGCAATAAAAAACACTTAGAAATGTAACAGGACAGAAAATAAAGCATATAGATCTATAATAGTTTAGTCTGACATTAATCGTGTTTTTACTCCTCTCAGTCTTTCTAAAACTGTTATTAGAAAACTAATGGTTTTACGTAATGGGTATGTAGACATAATATTTTTTACATTGCTGAGTTCATTCTATAGCTACTATTCTATACTCTAATTTTTCTTTTCTATTTCCTTGCCACTGAATATTTTGATAAACACTACTTTCAGTAATAGATACCACACGTGTCTCATAACATTATTATTATTTTGCCCCCTAAGTCTTAAACTTGGAGCTGAAGAAGCTGAAGATGCCAAAAAGAACAGAAAAATTCCCTGATGACAAGAGATGTTCTCTCTAGCCCAAAGGATGAGGAAAGAGACAGACTATCAAGACAGGAAATTTAAGTAGCAACTGCTGTGATTCAGCTAAACATCACAGAGAAAAAATGTAAAGATTTTATTAGACAGTAGTCTATTTCAACTGATATATCATGGGAAATGCTATAACATATATGCATTTTTTTGCTGATGTTATATTCATTCTGCTAATTGACTTGTCGTCAATGGATATACTGAGTTAATACATAAACAGCTCTTAAGAGTCTTGACTTATATTGCCAAAATGCTGTAAAACAAAGTTTTCATTCCAATTTGCAATACATGAGTATGTTATCAGACGACAACCTCATCAGCATCATCTACAAATTTTTATCAAACATCTGGTGAACAATTATTGTTGACTTTGGTTGCTAATATGATTGAACTGTCTCTGCTTTTATTCATCATTTGCCTTCAGTCTGTTATCTCTTAATTTTCTTGATTTAAAAAAAAATAGTTTGTTAGTGTTACTCTCATTGCTTTGAGTCATAACTATCACTTATGTACAAATATGTTCCCATCTTTATTTTCCATTTACTTGTTATTTATTGCTTATTATATATAACAGCTTTTTACAAATTGTTTTTGATAGCTTACTGAAAATTTTTCATCTCTCCAGCCCCTCAAGAGTATGTTAGCAGCTAACACATATATATGACAACCTAAAATATCATTAGCCAAATGATACATGTTATAATAAAGTAGAAAAGTAGTTTAGAGGTATAGTAGTTGCTCCTTATCCACATGGTATATGTTCTAAAACACCCAGTGGATGCCTGAAACCATGGATAGTATTAAACCCTATATACACTGCTTTCTTGTATGCATATATACCTATGATAAAGTTTAATTTATAAATTTAGCACAGTAAAAGTTAATAATAAAATAGAACAATTGTAACAGTATTCTGTCACAATTTCTCAGATAGAAGAGTTGTTCTTACCTTAGAGCTTAGCAACTGCAGCATAGGGTTGTTTTTTTTCTTTCCATATATGATAGCAAGAACCTTTACTTATGCACTTAAAGGATTTTGTGGCTTCTCTTTGGCATATCCAAATTGCCAGCATCACTACTCTTGCACTTGAGGCTATTATGAAGTAAACTGAGGGTTACCCGAACACATGCACTATGATACTGTGACAATCAATCTTATAAACCAAAGGGCTACTTATTGACTCATGGGCAGGTAGCTTAGAGATCATGGATATGCTGGACAAAGGGATAATTCACATCCTGGGCAAGACAGAGCAGGAACGTGTTAGACTTTATCATGCTACTTAGAACGATGTGCAGTTTAAAATCGTGAATTGCTTATTTCTAGAATCTTCCATTTAGTATTGTCAGATCTTGACCGATTGCAGGTAACAAAAACTGAAAAGTGAAACCACTGACAAGCAGACTACTGTAATAGTATATAATGTAGTATTTCAGCAATATTCAAAAATTCAGATGATTTTAAAATTGTGAACTAAATATTAGTGTTTAAAATTTAAGGGGAAAATATAAGACACTGAAAGAAGGAAGACTACCTTTTGTATTTTTTTGTTTTTGCCTCCTAAATCTTAAATTGGAGTTGAAGAAAATGAAGATGGCAATAAAAACAGACAAAAATTCCCCGATGACAAAAGATATTCTCTCTAGCCCAAAGAGACAGTCTATCAAGACAAACTTTAAATAGTAACTGTTGTGATCCAGCTAAGCATCACAGAAAAACTGTAGTTCTACACTCATCTACATCAGCAAAGGACAAGTGGGAAGACTTGAATTTCACACTTACTAGGCCACAAAAAGCTTCCCCTAATTCCTGCAAGCCTAGTGTCACATAAGACCAGGTAGGAAATTAGGAATTTCATTGTCACTGACTGGCAATGAGTCCCACATGTGTGATGTCAGTGTTGAAAACAGGGGAAGCCTGGACTACCATCCCTTTTAGCATTAATAAGTTACCTTTGTCCCTCTCTACGTGGGCTGTATCTGAAGATGGTACAGAGTCAGGACTCTCATCAACACTCAGGATTAATAAAGCCTTCACCATCATAGAGCCCATGTAGAGACCAGAAGTCTCAGTAGGAACTTCTGTCCAGTAGCAAGGAGGAATCCTCCCATTTTGTATGACAATGGAAACTATGTAAAGAATTTAGACTACTATCTTCAACTGGCAGTAATAGAGTGCCCCACTCCTTTCTCCTGTAAAAATGGTGTCAGGGAAAGCAAGTTAAAACAGAAAATTAAATGAAATCTATATTTTTATACCATGATACCCACATTGGAAAATCATTCATTATACAGAGAACAGGAAGAAGGAAGATTACAAACTGAATGAAAGAAAGAAAATCAACTGATGCCAACACTGACATGATAGAACTATTAGATTTATATGATAGTAATTTCAAAGCAGCTATGTTAAAATGCTTCAAGGAACAATTATGAACATACTTGAAGCAAAAGTAAAAATTGAAAGTTTCAGCCCAGCTCAGTGGCTCACACCTGTAATCCCAGCACTTTGGGAGGCCAAGGCAGGCGGATCATGAGGTCAGGAGCTGGAGACCATCCTGGCTAACACAGTGAAACCCTGTCTCTACTAAAAATACAAAAACGTAGCCGGGCATGGTAGCTGGCACTTGTAGTCCCAGCTACTTGGGAGGCTGAGGCAGGAAAATCCTTTGAACCCAGGAGGCAGAGATTGCAGTGAGCCAAGATAGAACCACTGCACTCCAGCCTGGTGATTGAGACAGACTCTGTCTCAAAAAAAAAAAAAAAAAAAGTTTCAGCAAATACATAGAAGACATAAAGAACCAAATGAAGATTATAGAACTGAAACATAAGATACAAAATACAAAAATAAAGTGGGTAAGCTTAATAGCAAAAGGGAGGAGAGAAAGAATAGCATTAATGAACTGGAAGATAGAATAATAGAAATTACCCAATCTGGAGGAGAATGGACTGAAACATAATCAACAGAAACTCTTGAACCCACGGGCTATAACAGAAGATCCAATGTTTATGTGATTGAAATCATAGAAGGAAAGGAGGAAGAGGCAGGTGTTAAAATTTTTCAACAAAATGACGGCTGAAACCTCTCCAGATTGGACTAAATCAATTATTCAATAAACCTACAGACTCACAAAGCTGAGCAAATCTCAGAATAATCTCAAGGAAATTAAGGCTAGGAGTAGTGGCTTACGTCTGTAATCCCAGCACTTGGGAGGATCACTTAGAGCCCAGGAATTTGAGACCAGCTTGGGCAATACAATAAGACCCTGTTTCTACTAATTGTTTTAAAAAAATAGCCAGGTGGGCCAGGCACAGTGGCTCATGCCTGAAATCCCAGCACTTTGGGAGACCAAGATGGGCAGATCATGAGATCAGGAGTTGGAGACCAGCCTGGCCAACATGGTGAAACCCCGTCTCTACTAAAAATACAAAATTTAGCCAGGTGTGGTGGTGCATGCGTATAATCCCAGGTACTCGGGAGGCTGAGGCAGGAGAATCTCTTGAAAGCAGGAGGCAGAGGTTGCAGTGAGCTGAGATCACACCATTGCACTCCAGCCTGAGAGAGAGAGAAAGGCTCCGTCTCAAAAATTAAAAAAATAAAATAAAAAAAAAAGAAAAATGCCAGGTGTAGTGGTGCATGCCTGTAGTTCCAGCTACTCAGGAGCCTGAAGAGAGAGGATCACTTGAGCTGGGAGGCTGAGGCTACAGTGAGCTGTGATTGCATCCCTGCCCTCCAGCTTGGGCAACAGAGTGAGACCCTGCCACAAATTAAAAAAAAAAATAATGACAAAGTCTATAATATTTAAATTTCTGAAAATGAAAGACTGTTTAAAGTCTTAAGAGCTGCCAGATAATAGCATCACCTTATCTATGATGGGAAATGCAATTATAATGACAGTGGATTTCCCATCAGAAACTACTGCCTGAGAAAATAACACAATATTTTTCAAGTCCTGGGGAAAATGAAATCTGTATACTCAGAAATTAAGACTTTCTTAAATGAAGAAAACCTAAGAGAATTTATTTGCAGATTGATTCTAAAAAATGGCTAAAGGGGCCTGTAATCCCAGCATTTTGGGAGGCCAAGGTGGGCAGATCAGGAGATCAAGAGTTCGAGACCAGCCTGGCTAACATGGTGAAATTCCATCTCTACTAAAAACACAAAAAATTAGCTGGGCGTGGTGAAATGCACCTGTGGTCGCAGCTACTCAGGAGGCTGAGGCAGGAGAATCGGTTGAACCCAGGAGGCGGAGGTTGCAGTGAGCCGAGATAGCACCACTGCACTCCAGCCTGGGCGACTGAGACTCCATCTCAAAAACAAAAACAAACAAAACAAAACAAAATGGCTGAAGTTTTGTTGTCTAATAAGAAAAGAAACAATAAAACGAAAGCTTGGAATACTAAAAAGGAACAAAGACAAACATATGAAATGTGGGTAAATAGAATTTCCTTGTCCTCAATTTTTCCAAATCATATACTAGGGGTAAAATGAAAATTATAACACCACTGTGGTCTGAAATGTCTGTGGAAGAATTGTTGAACACAATTATAAGTGGGAGAGGGTAAGGGAACATAGGGAGAACTCAAACTGATGAAACAGCAGACTGATTAGTAATGTATACATAATCTAGTAGCTAGAGAAACCACTTAAAAGGCTAAAGAGATATACAAAAGCACTAAAAATAAGTCAAAATGGGATTCCAAAATATATTCAAGTAACCCAAAATTAGGCAGAAAAAAATGGAAATAAATCAGAAAAGTATGAAAGAGCAAAAGTAACCCCAACATATCAATAACTAAATGTAAATGCTCTAAATATACCACCCCAAAATAGAGACTGACAAAATAGATTAAACAACATAGCACAACTGTATGTTATCTATAAGAAACACACTTCAAATATAACAGTAATGGTAGTTTGAAAACAGAAGGTTGGAAAATACATATCATGCAAATATCAAAGAAAAGTGGCTATATTAATATCAAATAAAGTAGATTTAAGACCAAAATAAATTACCATATATAAAAAAGGCACTGCATAATGATAGAAGGATCATTTCACCAAGAAAACATAGCAATCCTAAATGTGTATCCACCAAACAGGAGAGCAAATAGTTCATGAAACAACTGATAGAACTGAAAGCATAAATAGACAAAATCTACAATTATCAGTAGATACTTTAACACTCATCTGTCAATAATTGATAGGGCAATTAGACAGATAATCTGCAAGGGTATAGAAGTTAACAACCTCATCCACCAACAGAATCTAATCAGCATTTGTCCACAACTTTACACTAAAACAGAAGAATATACATTCTTTTCAAGTACCCATGGTACATATTACAGGATGGAATAAAAAAAAAAAAAAAAAAAAAAAAAATCCCAAATTTAAAACAGGTGAAATCATTCAATCACAATGGAACCACCTGAAAACCAATAAAGACAAGCAGACAATCAAGCAAATCAATTTCTCTGGAACTAACCAAACCATTTCTAAATCATCCATGGTTTAAAGCCAACATCTCTAGTGAAATTTTAAAAAATACAATGAACTGAATGAAAATGAATATTCAACATTTCAAATTCACAGGATAAAGCAAAAGCAGTGCTGAGAGGGGATTTTATAGCATTAAATACATACCTGAGAAAAATAGAAAAAATCTTAATCTAATCCCCAATCAAGGGGAAAAAAAAGCAAAATAAACTTAAAGCAGAAGGAATAAGTAATGAAGTAAAAGTCATTGAAATTTAAAGCAGTTAAACAATACAGAAAAATCAACAAAATAAAAATTTGACTGAAGAGTTCAATCAATAAAACTGACTTGTAGCATGACAGGAAAAGAGAAAAGATATAAATTACCATTATCAGAAATGAAATGGGATTTCACTATAGACCTTGCTGACATCAAATTATAATTAAGAAAACTGTAACTCTCAAAACATAAATTTGACAACTTAGAATGATCGATTCTTTGAAAAACATAGAATGTCACAATTCACACAATATAAAATAGTTTGCATAGCCTTCTAATACCATAAAAGGAAAATGAATTTTTCATTTGAAAACTCCCCCCAAAAATTCCACAGGTCTAGATGGTTTCACTGGAAAATTATATCTAAAGCTTAAACAAGAATTAACACCAAGTCTTCATAATTTCTTTCAGATATCGGAAAAGCAGAAAAAATTCTGTTAGTCTGTTTTCACATTGCCTTAAAAACCTGCCCGAGACTGCATAATTTATAAAAGAAAGAGGTTTAATTGACTCACAATTCAGCATGGCTGGGGAGGCCTCAGGAAACTTATAGTCGTGGTAGAAGGTGAAGGGGAAGCAAGACATCTTCTTCACAAGGCAGCAGAAAGGAGAATAAACGCAGGAGGAACTATCAAACGCTTATAAAACCATCAGATCTCGTGAGAGCTCACTCACTCTCAGGAGAACAGCATGGGGAAACTTCCCCCATGATTCAATTAGCTCAACCTGCTCTCTCCCTTCACATGTGGGGCTTATGATGATTACAACTGAAGATGAGAGTTTGGGTGGGAGCACAGCTGAAACATATTAACTTCCCAATTTACTTCATGAAGCCAGGATGACCTTGATATAAAAACAAGCCAAAGGCAGTACCAAAACTGAGACCAATATCCCTCATGAATATAGACAAAAAATATCTTATTTAAATGATACTTTAGCTTGGTTTACAGTGTTGTTGAAGTTTTATATATCCCTCCTAATTTTCTATTTCTTTTAGCAATTACTGAAATGTGTGCTGACATCTCTAAGTATGGTTGTGGATTTGTGTATTTCTTCTTTCAGTTATATAGGGTTTTGCTTCACCTGTTTTTGCTCCACCTGTTTTATGTTTGTAATAGTTGCGTCAATCATTAGGACTATTATATCCTCCTGGTGAGCATCCTTAACTCTTCTTGAATTACAAGACTTCCCCCTCTGGTTTATGGTAACATGGACACTTTACAATCCTCTCTGAGCTCAGAGGACATTTTCCCTTGCTCTTTTTAGGTGGTTCTTTCCCCAACACTTGGTATCATCCTCACACTCACACGTGCTGATTAGTACCTAGCCGAGGACTCCAAGGGAACACTTTGCAGATGTCCAATGCAGCTCTCTTTTCTCTGTTGTTTTGTCTTGTGAATTTCTAGCCATGTTGGCCTTCTTTTACTCCTCCTTTAGCCTTCCATTTCTTCATCTCAGGCAGTTCACTGGTCTCCACCAGCTCGCTTTTATGGCTTAGGTCTGTGATCTTTCTTCAGTGAGTATAATAGTACAACTAATAGGGCCGATTTTATTTTTTTCTTCCCTCTGAGGTACTATTCCCCTGTGTTGCCTGATATGCAATAACTGAACATTGTTGTTTTATATATTTTGTCAATTTATTTTTTAACTGCTGTTGTGTTTTTTGGTTTTTGTTTGTTTCTTTCTTTCTTTCTTTTTTCCAGAATGGAGAATAAACCTTTTCTTTTGGGTGTATGTGTATGTTTCTTAAACCTTCAAAGTAAGGCATAAATTAAATGTACAAACGCAATTAAAATATCAGTTTAAAAAGAAAATAGAGGATGGTAGATGCAGGAATCAGATCTAGTGTTAGATGAACAGAATGCTTTCTCCTTAAAATAATAATTAAAAAATAAACCTTCAGAAGAGGCAAGGAGGATACAGAAAGGAGGTCTGTCAAAGTTGTTTATTCACTGATTTGTGATTGAGAGCTTGTTTTCCCTCCAATTAAAAAGTCACTTCATGAAAATAAGATTTTCTAATTGTGATTTATCTTTAATCCTTGCATGTAAAATGTTTCCTGAGCCATTCACGGATACTATTTAGTTTCCTCAGAGGCTCTCTAATGAATAAGGTAGCCAAGTAGGAGCCATTAGGGGCTCAATTTTTCAATGAAAAGCACATCCCTTCCTTTCCCCCCTCATTTTCATGGTTGGTAGTAGGAGAAAACATATCTATGTATTGAAATAATGTAAAGAACCTCTACTGTGGACCCTGGATCATCACATTTGTATATAAATAACATTATACACATGAGAGTATATTTGATCACATTGACTCTACCAGGACAATAAATAAATGTGAAAGCTTGTTTTTGAAAGCCGTTATACCTTTAGAGGAAGAGCAGATTTATATTGCCATAAAATTCCTGATATTGACTGACTCTTTCAAATATTAATGGTGTTTATACTTCATTTGCACGAGATCACCTTATTAGACATATCTGTATGTCCGTCAAGATTGAGGGAGTCACATGATTAATAAATCATTTAATTAGAAAGACATTAGCTATTCCATTCCATTAGAGTCCTGATGTTTAATTTACTACAATGAAATGGTCAGTTTATTAAATTTCATAGGATTTAAGATTGCATCCAAGCCTGTAGGAATCCAAGTTATTCAGTGGCTGTAAGTATAGCACCCAAATCCACTTAGCTGTGACTGTGGGCAATCACCTTTCTGAGGGCTTTACATATATACATTTAAGCATCACACATCTGTGATGATTAAATTATAATGGCTAAATTATAATATTCACACTTTACAGAAAAAAATTAACAATCAGGTTAAGTAATCTAAAGGCATCTGCCTACAAGTGATAGAGCCACCAATCCAACAGTGTAAATGCAAAACCTGTGCACTTTTCCCTGCCTTGTGGTTCACCAGTTCTATCTTATTTCTGCTAATCCTGTTCAAATGCATAACTGATAACCAAAGCAGTAAAGGACAGGATTTAACTGTATTGTAAAAAAAACGCTGTAAGACAAACATTCTGCCAAAATGAACTACTCCACTGGATTCCCTGGGAACACGTCATTTCTTCACTTGGTCTGCCCATTTTTTTCTTCTTATTACAATACTCCATATTCCTTTACTTCTAATTGAAGGTCTGTACCAGTTTGAGTTTTTAATAAAGCAAATTCTTGACTGAAAAAATGAAATCTTATTTCCTTGGCCTCTTTGCCCATACTTTTTTATAGTGTAATCAAAATGTAGTAATAATTATTCATTTATAAGGGACTCTGTTTGATTTATCATTGTGTTCTTAACCCCCAGTAGGTACCAAATGGATGGAAGAATGAAATAACTGATTGGATCATAAATCCAATGAATGAAGCTATAGGAATTGTAAAAAGCAAGTTTTGATCCTTCCTTCCTTCCTTCCTTCCTTCCTTCCTTCCTTCCTTCCTTCCTTCCTTCCTTCTTTCCTCTCTCTCTCTCTCTCTCTCTCTCTTTCTTAACCGAGTCTCATTCTGTCACCTAGGCTGGAGTGCAGTGGTACCATCTTGGCTCACTGCAACCTCTGTCTCCCAAGTTCAAGTGATTCTCCTGCCTCGGCCTCTCAGGTAGCTGCGGTTACAGGTATGTGCCACCATGCCCAGCTACTTTTTTTGTATTTTTAGTAGAGACAGGGTTTCACCATGTTGGCCAGGCTGGTCTCAAACTCCTGACCTCAAGTGATCCACCCACCTCAGCCTCCCAAAGTTCTGGGATTACAGGCAGGAACCACCATGCCCATCCAATGATCCTGTACTTTGATAAATGGATTCTTTCACAGTGGCTGTGACAAAGGGGTTTGGGTTGCAGAACCTTCACCTCTGGGATATCACACCACCTTTGGTTGCTATAAGATAATATCATCAAAACAAGCAGAAACACCTAACCCAAATGCTAGTACCTATGTAGAAAATATAAAATCTATCTATGGAATTTATAAGCCTCATCTTTAGGCAGTCTACTCCTCATTCTAATGTGTTCATGTGTTTTGTCTTGCCTACCTGGGAAATCTTTGGCAAACCTTATTCTTTCTCCATATTTACTTCATCAAATCCTCTCTCAGTAATAATACAATCATTCAATTCATACACTTAATAGTAGAAGGAGAAGGGTTTGAGGTGAGGAAAAGAAAAAAAAAATGGCTGTGAGATTTCAGGACCTCAGAAAGTTGAATTACATAGGAGGTATTAGATGGCAAAGTATCAGTGCATTTTCATGCTTCTGATGATAAAGACATACCTGAGACTAGGTAATTTATAAAGAAAAGAAGGTTTAATGAACCCACAGTTCCGTGTGGCTGGAGAGGCCTCTCAATCATGTCAGAAGGCAAAAGGCATGTCTTACATGGCGGCAGGTAAGAGAGAATGAGCACCAAGAGAAAGGGGAAACACCTTATAAAACCATCAGATCTTGTAAGACTCATTCACTACCATGAGAACAGTATAGGAGAAACTGCCCCCCATGATTCAATTGCCTCCCATAGGGTCCCTCTCATAACACATGGAAATTATGGGAGCTACAATTCAAGATGAGATTCGGGTGGGGACACCACCAAACCATATCAGGCAGCAAAGTATCATTTCCAGTTTCCAGTTTCCCCGAAGTTACCCCACCTTCAAGAAAAGAAGAAATGTGCCTATTGCTTAGCTAATCTTCTCTTTTGATTGTTTACTTAGTGTTATGTTTTCTTTTAAGTCTAGTCAAGTGAAGCAGTGGGAGTAGAGAAGAGATCTTCTTTTTAAATATCTCTTCCCTGACCTCAGGTTGATTATCAGTTTTTTCCCCTGAAGACTCTAAATCTATTCTTAGAAAACTATCTGATGAAGTTGCTCTAGAACAGTAGTGCTCAAGAATTGCCACATATCAGAATCATCTGAAAACTTTTCATCTATCTACTTATCTCTCTATCTATTCATTATCTTTACTAAACTTTAAAGAGGCTTCTTTTGGATTATGGGCCCCTGAACTCCCTTTTCATATGGCATGTTTAGAAAACTTGTAGTTATAAATTATTTCCTTTTCCTATTGACATACAAATCATTTTTAAAGTCTCTCAACAGTTTTACAACTCAAGATGAAGGATTAAAAGGATAAACAAATAATTTTATCTCTCAATTAGGAAAACCATGCCACATACTTTATTACCATGTATAAAAATAAACCCTAAAATAATTATGAGTGTATTAAGGCTTCCATTATAACTATTTAATGAATTAACAGAGTTTTGAAAAATAGAAGTAAAGGCATTGAATGGTATTTAATCAGTGAACAATTATATTACGTGTCTTTGAACTACTGTACAAATCAGTATAAACCAAAGTGTTACTGGAAAGGGTTCTGTATTAGTCTGTTTTCATACTGCTCTAGAGAAATGTCTGAGAGTGGGTAATTTCTAAAGAAAAGAAGTTTAATTGACTCACAGTTCAGCATGGCTAGGGAGGCCTCAAGAAACTTACAATCACCTTGCAAGATGAGGCAGGCACGTCTTAGAGGACGGCAGGTGAGAAAGAGCATGTGAAGAAGGAACTGTCAAACACTTATAAAACCATCAGATCCAAGTCTTTGCTATTGTAAATAGTGCTGCAATAAACATACTTGTGCATGTATCTTTAGAGTAGAATGATTTATAATCCTTTGGGGATATACCCAGGAATGGGATTGCTGGGTCAAATGGTATTTCTAGTTCTAGATCCCTGAGGAATCACCACACTGTCTTCCACATGGTTGAACTCATTTACACTCCCACCAACAGTGTAAAAGTATTCCTATTTCTCCACATCCTCACTAGCATTTGTTGTTTCCTGACTCTTTAATGATGGCCATTCTAAGTGGTATGAGATGGTATCTCAATGCCCATCAATGATAAACTGGATAAAGAAAATATGGTACATATACACCATGGAATACTATACAGCCATAAAATATGAGTTCATGTCCTTTGCAGGGACATGGATGAAGTTAGAAACGATAATTCTCAGCAAACTAACACAGGAACAGAAAACCAAACACCACATGTTGTTACTCATAAGTGGGAGTTGAACAATGAGAACACATGGACACAGGGAGGGGAACATCACATTCCGAAGCTTGTAGTGGGCTAGGGGGCAAGGGGAGAGAGAGCATTAGGACAAATACCTAATGCATGCAGGGCTTAAAACCTAAATGATGGACTGATGGGTGCAGCAAACCACCACGGCACATGTATACCTATGTAACAAACCTGCACATTCTGCACATGTACTCCAGAACTTTAAAGTAAAATAAAAAACAAAAAGCAAGGAAAAAGAAAACCATCAGATCTTGTGATAACTCACTCACTATCACAAGAACCGCATGAAGTAAACCACCCCCATGATTCAATCACCTCCCACCAGGTCCCTCTCTAAACACCTGGGATTAAAATTCAAGGTGAGATTTAAGTAGGGACACAAAGCTAAACCATATCAGGGGCTGATCCAGACTCTAAGAAAAGGTTCTTGTATCTCACACAAGAAAGAATTCAGGACAAGTCCACAGAGTAAAGTGAAAGCAAGTTTATTGAGAAAGTAAAGGAACAAAAGAATGATTACTCCACAGGCAGAGTAGTGGGATGGGCTGCTTGACCAAGTATACTTACAATTATTTTTTGATTATATGCCAAAAAGTGGGTGCACTATTCATGAGTTTTCTGGGAAAGGGGCAGGGAATTCCTGGAACTGAGGGTTCCTCCCCTTTTTAGACCACATAGAGTAACTTCTAGTGGTTGTCATGGCATTTGAAAACTGTCATGGTACTGACGGGAGTGTCTTTTAGCATGCTAATACATTATAATTAGTGCATAACGAGCAGTGAAGATGACCAGAGGTCACTTTTGTCACCATTTTGGTTTTGACAGGTTTTGACTGGCTTCTTTACTACATCCTGTTTTATCAGTGGAGTCTTTGTGTAAATATCATCTTCCACAAGAATCTCTATTGATATCTTTAAAGCAAAACTTATTCTTAAACTAGGAATGCTTTTGTTCTTAAGATATAAGGACATCAGGCATTTCCTGGGTCTGTTCAGTAAACGTTATTAACCTGTTCCCTTAGCGGTAAATATTCTGTGACTAAGAATGCTTAACTCCTGAGAATGCAACCCAGTAGCTCTCAGCCTCATTTTATTTAGCCCCTATTCAAGATGGAGTCACTCTGGTCAGAAGGCCTCTGCTAAGGGGACTAGATAATAACAACTATAATGAAATATGAATACTGAACATTTCAGTTACATTAAAAGTGATCCTCTGATGTGTGTATTCCTGTATAGTAAAACATCATATCATTGCAAAAACCAATGGCCTGATTAGGATGAATTAGTCACTATAGATGGTTTAGCAGACACAAAGAGCAAAGTCAGAACACTACTGTCTGTTACATAGCAGAGAACCATCAAATGCTAACACATTTGTACCTGACATTATGAAAATCAAAAGACATCACTACAGGCACAAAAGCATTAACATCCTGGTGTGGAGGTTGTGATGTAATTTGGTATATTGCCAAACAATAATACATTGTTTGCCAAATGTTATAATTATTGTGTCAATTGTAACATTTTATTCTAAGTTCTTCATATAAAAACTAAGATTTTAACTTCTCAGACCTAGGAATTATTGGACTTGTAATTTTGCATAGGTCAGTATCCTGCTGAAAATAAATGCATAAATCAATTCAGGACAATCTTGGCAGAAATAGAAGCGTTCATAAAAGTTTTGTTATTATCACTCAAACTATCTTTCTTTTTGTCTTTAATAATTTTATTTTACTTTATTTAATGCTATCTTATTTTGTTAATTTATTTTATTTTATTTTTAATTTTATTTTCTTTTTCTGAGGCAGGGTTTTACTCTGTCGCCCAGGGTGGAGTGCAGTGGTGGGATCATAGCTCATTGCAATCTTGAACTCCTGGGCACAAGGGATCCTGCTGCTACTCGAGTAACTAGAACTACAAGCACATGCCACCATGTCAGGCTAGTTTTCAAATTTTTTGTAGAAATGGGGTTTTGCTTTGTTGCCCAGGCTTGTCTCAAACTCCTGGGCTCCAGCAGTCCTAACAATTTGGCCTCCCAAAGTGCTGGGATTACAGGTGTGAACCACTGCACCCAGCCAAAAATTTTATAAATATATATTAAATTATAAAAGTCTGCATGAGAAAACAAATTACAGGCACAAGATGAAATCTTCATTAAAAAGAGTTATGGAAAAATCTTAGAGATATTATCTCTTTAACTTAATTATGTTTATTTTGATTCATCACTCTTATTTAGATTCAAAATTTTTAAAGCATAACATGAAATTGAAGGCTTATTATAGTGGCATTTCTGCAGTGCTAAAGTAATGACGATGACAAGGTTGATACATTATTAAAGAGATTTGGCACTAGCAGTTTTAAAAAAATGACTTTGTTTGCAGACCGAATGTGAAGTTGTTGCTTGGCACATAAGCTAATGACCCAAACTAGCTGGCTTGAGTCTAATTCAATAGCATCTTGTCAGCATTCTCCTCCTCTGCCAATACAAGAAAACAAAGCAATTCTCTAAAGAAGGTGGGGGGGCGGGAAATACAAGTTGTTTCCTTAGTCAAATGCTACATTGTGCTCAGGTCTCCATTGTCAAAGTAAAACTGACATCTGACACAAAGCTGTGAAGGACAGAAGCAATTTTCCAACGGCTCATACCAGTGACATGAATCAAAGAGAATTCAGTAGAAAAAAAATTGGACTTTACAAAAAAAAGTACGTTTTTCCATAGGCATAATTTGAGAAATAATCAAGTTCCTCAATAAAAACTAGGAAATTATATTCTTCTACTTCAAAATAATAAGAAACGTTAACAGATCTTGGAAAATTACTGTGTAACGATAGAGTGGAAGAAGGAATACGATTTTAGTCAGCAAGTGAATACCACCCACAGAAATATACTGTAGATATATTTTCCCAAATCTTAACTATTAGATCAATTTTCTAACTTTTCAAACTTCATATCACTTTTACAAGATTGGTCCCTAGTATACTTTCATTAGGGAACGTCTTTGGAATTGACATGGACAAATACAAGTCAAAAGAAAAAGTGTATGTGACATAGAGATGCTTAAAAATGAAAGATATATTTAAAATGTCTAGGTAGCTGTGGAAGTTCTTTGGCCTCCGTTTGTTTATAGATAAAATGTTGGGCTCTAAATCTAATTCTAGCTTTAGCAATTAATCATGTACCAGTTGTGGAGATCAGCATAAATATTTTAATAAGCTTTTTTAATGTATAGAAAAATTGTAGATAGTATATTTATCATATATCCAACGCTAATGTCTCCTGTTATTAATACCTTAGATTAGCATGGTAGCTTTGTCACAATTAATGAACAAATAGTGATATACTTTCATTAACTGAAGTCTGTACTTTATTTAGGTATCTTTCGTTTTTATCTAATGTCCTTTTTTTCCATTCCAAGGTCCCATCCAGGATACCACATTATATTGAGTCACTGTGTCTTCTTAGCCTTCTCTGAGCCATTTCTCAGGCTTTCCTTTCTTTTGATGACCTTGAAAAGTTGAGGAGTACTGGCCAGATATTTTGGGAATATTCTTCAATTTTGGATGGCCTGATGTTTTTTTCTCATGATTAGACAGAAGTTATATATTTTGGAAAGGCAGGCCAAAGAGATAAAGTGTCATTTTCATCACAGCATATTAAGGGTACACACTGGCAATATGACATATTACTGTTGATGTGAAGCTTGATCATCTGGCTCCATTAGCATTTGTCAGGTTTCTCCATTGTAAATTACTGTTTTTCCCCTTTGTCTACTGCACTCTTAGAAAATAAGTCCCTATGTACAGCCCACACTTAAGGAATGGGGAGTTATGTTCCACCCTCTTGAGGGCAGAGAAAATGGATGAAATTTTTGGATTTCTTTTGCACAAAAAACGCAGCTATTCTCCCACTTTTATTTATTCAATCATTTGTTGATATCAGTATGGACATATGGATATTTATTCTATACATGGAATTGTAATCCAATTCTACTTGTTTTGTTGTTGTTCTTGCTCTCGTTGTTCCAGCTTTGGGCACTGGGAGGTTTTGGGATAGCTCTTGTGCTTTTTGTCATACTGGTATTATTGTGGTGATTTTTTTATTGAGTACTGTCCCACTTTCTGATATTAGAAGATGCTCGAGAATCATGTTGTATGTTCCATTCTCTTATCCTAGAATTAGCCATGTCCCCAAAGAGTTCCAGTTTCTTGTATTGAATAATAGTATAGAAACCAGAATGTGAGTTATTGGTGTCAGCATAATGTTTAACACACTGAAAGATACAAAAGAGGTATGAGAGATTCTTTACAGCAAATGATATTGATAATGTGATCAATGAAGCAGATTATAACCGGATGATAAATAAACTTGAATACTAATCAAAATAAATTAGACAGAATATGATGGCTTACAAAAATTAAGGGTCTTTTTTATGAAGCAGATAAGTGACATCATAAAAACATGGGCTAACATAACTAACACATATCATGGATGTAATAAATAAACCTGATGCATAATGCATGTTTAATATATGAGAACAGTGTTAAAACCTGGAAGTTTACTATTCTTTGGGTATAGTTTATTGCTTGCAAGAGAGAATGTTTCCTTGCGTAACCTGATTTGTCTGTTCCAACTTATCATTCACGCACTCATTATTTTACTTATTTACTCATTCCTGTTTCAAAGAACAATGTGTTGAAATTTTATTTGTTCACTTTAACTTATTTGTTGAGAATCTAATGGTTGCTTGAAAATTAAGTCAAGTTTTTAAAAAGTCTATACTCCTAAAACCTTATATTTCAGTGAAAAAAAAGACAAAAAATAAATACTCAAATGCTAGAGAGTATGAGGTTTCACGACATTAAAAATGGTTAAGAGAAAATGATTGTGAAAGGAACTATTTGGGAGAGTATGGTCATGTAAGACTTCCATGATGCTACATTTATGCGATGAACACATGAGTATGGTGCCTAGCATGTGGAACCATAAGTATATTGGCCCTGACATGTTGTCCATTGGTCGGTTTCAGGAGCATGTTTGGAGTGGGAGAGCAGAAACAAGGGTGGTAGAGATGAAGCAGGTTAGGGAGCAAATCATTAAGAGCTTTATTAACTTTAAGAAGAACACTGGATTTGTTCTAAATGTGAAGGAAGGACATTGGAAATATTTGAGTAAAGAAGTTACATGATCTTATTTATATATGCAGTTAATACATCTCTATCTATCGTCTATCTGTCTGTCTATCATCTATCTATCTATCTATCTATATTTTTATATATTTTTATTACATATAATTCCTGTAGTTACTGGGAAAAAAATTCTAGAGATTGGGAACAAGCAGAAAAGCAGATAAATTATTTAGAATATTATTGCTGCAACCCAGGCAGTGGATTATAAAGGATTGGATGAGCCTGTCAGAGGCAAAGGGAGTGAAAAGTACTCAGATGTATAATTTAGAGCATATTTTAAGATAGTGCACATTTAAAGAAGACTGGGTAGGATTTGCCAATGGTTTGGCTAAGGAATGAGAGAAAAAGAGAGGAAGCATATCTTTGGCCCTTATCCTCTTTACAAAAATGAGAAAAATTAGGGAAGAAGCAGATATTGAGGATGGCATCTTCTCCGTGCCAGGCATTCTGCTAGACCCTAGACATAAAATGATTAACCAAGCTCACAATAATCTTATCATGATAGTACTCACAATTTAGCTAGGGAGACTGGTGTTTAATAATAGACAGATAGTAAGTAATTACCAACTGTGATAAGAATAAGGGAAGGAGGGTAGTTATAAAATTTAAATTAGAAAGTAAGAGAATAGCTCCTTGAGAAATGATTTTGAATTTGAACTCTAGCAAGGTAAAGATGGAAAAAAAAGATCACAAATGAAGGCCGGGAAGCAGCAAGGAGCATGACAGAGGAGAGCTGGCATGGAAGATGAGGCTGAACTGCACTCTAGGTGGAATAAAACAGAGAAATTCATTACATGTATTTTCATGTGGGTATATTTAAAATAGAATGTGTGTATGAGTATGTATGTTAAGCTGTAAATGTGTGTGGAGACTTGACTCTCTAAATGATTTGTTGAAACTCTTATTTGTTAAAAGAATCTATTAATGGGCCCTATAAAATTAGCTATGTACGTTATTTTCTTATTAAAATGCAACCGTTTATTCTATCCTTTATTATCCATTAGTTGTCTAATTATATCCTAATTAAAATAATAAATGATAGCTGTCAAAATCACTTATATGTTTTAGATACCAAAAGCTCAGCATGTAAGACTGAATAAATATCGTCAGCGGGTTCCTCTCATCTGTATCTCAATGACAAAGCGTGAAAAGTAAATGGTTGACCTAAAAGACAATACCTAAATTAAGATTTATATATTATCGCTTCTGTGTATATGCTTCTCAATTAGGTATATTTCTCTATGTATTAAAAAAGACTTCATAAACTTCCTTATGATTTGCTCATAGTTACATGTAATACCTCAAGTCTAAAGATTTGGTAACATTTTGCAGTTTGCATTCTATAGAGAATATATTTTTCTCTTGATTGTAATAGGATCAAATCTAAGCAGACAAAAGGGGAAGTGGATCTATTTTTAAAGCCATCTAGTTAACACACCTTCACAATGGATGTGTAGGAAAAGTCATCCCTTACACAACACTTTCCAATTGCTGACACCTTACAGCCATTTTGCTCATTATATCTCAAGTGAAAGCTGCGTGAAAGCTCAAAGCATATAAAAAGTGTCAGGGAAGTTCCTAATAGCTGAAAATATTCCATTTGTCAGAGCCTTGCCTGGGCTAAAAGGACAGAGATTCAAGGTATTGCTGAGGCTGTAGTTGGGTATGTTCAGGAGTGTAGAAATAATAAGAACTCCTTTCCTTTTTTACTGGTTCTCTGAGGAATCTCGTTTCATTACATTCCTTCCCTCAGACTATTGAGATGATCGGTGTGTATGTATCACTTGTTTTTCAGAAAGAGAAAGTACATTCTAGTGGTTATCCAGGTTTCCACATAAGGGCGAGACATCACTACTATCATGATTCTTAGAAAGCAGTGATTGTTCAAGTCTCCATGGTCAAAGGGTTTACATAGGGAGAAACTATTTAAAAAGTAATTCATACTTAAAAAGATTCATTCGGAGCTCACATCCTTTTTCAAGGAACCTAGGAAGGAATGCCATGAAATTCTACAGACCTCGCTTTATAAGGGAAATAACCAAATCTAATTTTTAATAGGTGCTAATAAAAGTTAGATTTTAGTAGGAAAGTTTTCCAAAAAGGTGTATTTTCAGATGATTCTTTGTGTTCAGTAGATTCGTTTGTTTCTAAATGCAACACCTCTCACCATTCAGACTATGGAATAAATAACAAACATGACTAAACATACTACGTTTTTAGTGACAGCTTCATTTACGGAACTTTCTGGGAATTGATTCTGTTAACATAAACATTGGGGTATTCTGATATTCATGCTGTCTGTGAATTGAGACATGTTTTGTGTTTTTGCTTTTTCATGTCAAATCTTTATGCCATTTATTATCTTGCCTTGTTGCACTGACTAGGATTTCCAATAGGGTGTTGAATCAGTGTAGTAAGAATGATATTATTATGTTTCTGATCTTATTGTCAAAGCTATCCATCTTTACTATTAAGTCTGATTTCCTGCTATTCCAAATTTGCTGAGAGTTTTTACCATGAATGGATATCCATTTTTTACAAGATTTTTTAATACCTTTTGTCATGATCATATTTTTCTTCATTAGTCCATTATATGATGAATTACAATAATTGGTTTTCAAATCTTGAATCAGCCTTTCTTTGGGTATAATTTGTTCTTTTTTTGTCTAATTTCTTAGGATAAGAGTTCATATTATTGAACTTACTGGTTTGAGACTTTTGTCTTTTCTAACCACATTTATTCTATAAATGTACATCTAAGCAGTGATTTAGCTATATCCTACCAGTTTTGATATTGTGTACAGTGAGTCATCACCTAACATCCCCTATAGGTTCTTTAAAACTGCAAATTTCAGCAAAATGATGTATAAAGAAACCAATTTTACCACAGGCTAATTTATACAAACAAGAGTTAAGTTCCTATAATATACGTTTTCTGGTCACAAAAACATCTGCGAACTTCTCAATGAAGACCAAAACACTTCTAATATTAATCATTCAAATAAATGTGAGCTACACATGCAGTTAAAAAAAGATTAATTAAAACAAATAAGATAATTATCCACCCAGTTATTTCAGTTCAGGGTAGTAAGTGGCTGGATCCTATCCCTGCAGCTCATGGTACAAGGCAAGAACCACCCTGGACAGGATGCCATCCCATCACAGGGCACACTCGCACACACACACACGTACATACATATCGCACATTCACAATGGAATGCTTCAGAGAAGCCAAAATTCACCTAATGTGCAGATCGTCAGGAAGTGAGAGGTAACCACAGTACCCAGAAAAAAACAAGGCAGACATGGGGAGAATGAGCAAACTACACAGACAGTGAATCATTTTTTTTCCTCTAATCAACATTATAACAAAGGACGTTGAACAAAACAACTATTTAAGAACCTGCTGCTGTATTTTTCTTTTCATTTAGTTAATGTGTTAGAACTTTGCTAGACACTTTCTCTTTGACTCAGGGGTTATTTAGAATAGTTTTAAATTTCCAAATATTTTTGAGTTTTCAAGATATCTAATTACAGAATTCTATTTTAATTATATTATTTTCAGAGAATAACCTTACTAATATGGTTTGGCTGCGTCCCCACCCAAATCTTGCCTTGAATTATACTAATCCCCACATGTCAAGGGTGGGACCAGGTGGAGATAATTGAATCATAGGGGCGGTTTACCCCGTACTGTTCACTACTGTTATGGTAATGAATAAGTATCATAATATCTGATGGTTTTGTAAATGGGAGTTCCCCTGCACAAACTGTCTTTCCTACCACCACGTGAGACGTGACTTTGCTCTTTCTTAGTCTTCCACCATGATTATGAGGCCTCCCCAGCCTTGTGGGACTATGAGTCCATTAAACCTCTTTTTCTTTATAAATTACCCAGTCTTAGGTATTTCTTCATGAAATTAAGTATGAAAATGGACTAATATACTTACTATTATATTTATCCTTTAACATTTCTACATTTTCTAAAAAATATATGGTCTATTTTAGTGTATATTTTGTGTGTCCCTATAAAAAATGTTCACTATGCTCTTGAAAGAATATTTCTTGAAGTCCTCTGTATATATTGACTAGATTATGCTGTTTGATAACCTTTGTATCTTCTATGTGTACACAATAATTTTCTGTCTTCTTATTCAATCAACTACTAAGAGAAGAATGTTAAAGTCTCTAGCTAAAATTGCAACTTTGTCTATTCACCTTTCAATTCTAACAGTTTTTGCTGTTTTTATTTTGTTATTAGGTAAATACCTGTTAGTATTGCTGTGTCTTAGAGATTTAACTTCTATGTGATTATATAATACCTCTTTTCATCCTTGGTAATCTTCATTGTTCTAAAGTCCAATTTTTCTGATACTAGCATAGATAATCCAGCTTTCCTTTGGTCAAATTTGGTATGGTATATTTTTCTCCATCATTATATTTTTGACCTATGGTTACACTTAAATCAACTTTCTTTTAGACAGCAAATATTTGGGTCTTCCTGTTTTTCTTTTTTATCAAATCTGACAACTCTATTAATTCTTATATTCATACCACTCTAACTGAAAGTGTTGATTTGATATGGTTGGATGAAGTTCAAATTGCCAGTTGTTTTTGTTTTTCCATCTGTTCTTTATATATTTTATCTTCTTTATGTCTTTTCATAGGGTAAATGAGAATTTTATGCTTCAATTTTATCTCCACCATAGACTTTTTATTTGTACTCATTCAAATATCATTTTAATTGTTGCCATTGAATTTAGATTATACATCTTTATTTAATCAGTGTCTATCTTAATAACAGTTGATATACAGCATAAAGGGCTAGTAACACTATATTAACAATTTCTACCTCTCATTTTTAGTGCTAGTGTTATCATGTATTTTTACTTTAACAAATAACATGAACTAGCACTACAATTCTAATGATTTTACTTTAGACAATCACTGACCTTTTAGAGTGGTTTAAACTAAACATAATTTATTTTTATTTATTCCATTTCTAGTGCTCTACATTTCTTCATGTTGATCGAAGATTTCTTTTTTATTTCATATTGTATTTTCATGAAAAACTTTCTGTAAATATTCTCGTAATATACACTTGTTAGCAGTGGATTTTGTCTGATTTTTGGTTGTTTGAGATCGTACTTTTTCCTACTTTTCTGAAAGATATTTTTGCCTGGTATTCTGGGTTGACAGTATTTTTCATTTGTTTCAGCATTTTTAGACAACATGTCACTGTCTACTGACTTGCATGGGCTATGATAAGAAGTCTGCTTGTCATTATAATCTTTTTTTGTATGTTTGTAAATGTATATTTCTTCCCTGTGTGCCTTGAAGATTTTCTGTTAGTCTTTGGATTAAAGGAATTCGAATATGATTTATGATATAGTTTGGATGTTGTCCCCACCCAAATCTCAGGTAGAAATGTAATCCCCAAAGATAGAAATGGAGCCTTATAGGAGGTGATTGAATCATGGGGGCTGATTTCCCATAATTTGTTTAGTACCTTCCCCTTGGTACTGTCCTTGCAATAGTCAGTGAGTTCTCATGAGATCGGGTCATTTAAAAGTCTGTGGCATCTCCCTCCTCTCTCTCTTTTTCCTGCTTTTGCCCTATGACACTCCTGATCCCCGTTTGCTTTTTGCTATGAGTGTGGGCTCTCTCGAGGATTCTACAAAAGCAAATGCTGCTTTGCTTCCTATAAAGCCTGTAGAACCATAAATCAATTAAACCACTTTTCTGTATAAATTACCTAGTTTCAGGCATTTCTTTATAGCAATGTGAGAATGGACTAATACAATACACAAGTATATATTTTGTTGTTGATATTTCCAGGTGTTCTCTGAACATATTTGATCTATGATAATTGTCTTTCATTAATGTTTGCAAATTTTCAACCATTATATTTCAAATACTTCTTCTGCCTCATTCTTTCTCTCTTGCTCTTCTGGAATTTCAATAGCATATGTTAGGCTGTTTGATATTGCCCCACAACTATTAGGTTTTACTTTTTTATTCTTTTATTTGTTTTGTTTCAACTTGGTAAATATCTACTGACCTATCTTCAAGCTTGACTAATTCTTTCTTTAACATTAGTCGAGTAATTCACTGAAGGCATCCTTTACCTCAATTATCTTTTCAAAGAATTTTATTTTTATTTTTAGCATTTCTGTTAAGCTTATTATTATAGTTTTCATCTCTCTGCCAAAATTATTCATCTATCTTACACATGGCCCATGTTTTCTGTTTGAGCCTTTAACATGTTAATGATAGTTATTTAAAATTCGCTATAGGCCCCTAATATTTTATATATAAGTATTGTTATGTTGATTGCTTTGTCTCCTGGGAGTGGGTTTTCCTGCCTTTTAATGTGCGTTGTCATTTAAAAATTTTTTAACCTGGACATCTTGTATAAGGCAGAAAAAACCTGAGGTTAACACATTTTATGCCCTCAAAATGAACATGTCTTTCTTCTATTAGAGTTTTCAGTGTGAGGGTTGCAGTCAATCTAGTAAGAAATGCGACTGGATTTGGGCATTATTACTGCTATGGTATCCTCAGTGCAGCACAGGCTTCATGTTTTTCTAGTTTACTATGTGTTTTCAGGTAGGAGTCTACATGCCAGAGAGTGTTCTCAATCATCCCTTCCTTCAGCTTTAAGTGTTTTGCTTGTCATTTGATGCTTGTTAGCTTGATGATGGGGTGGTGGAGGAGTTCTCTGTCATGATTAACCTTCAGACTTAGACAAGCTCTGGGATCCTGAGAATCAGAGATATGGACCTCTCAGTGGCCCTGACACTTCCTGACATAAAGTTCTGTGCAGAACATGTATTCCAGACCCTCCTTCAAAACT
Source organism: Pan paniscus (assembly GCF_029289425.2). Classification (NCBI taxonomy): domain Eukaryota; kingdom Metazoa; phylum Chordata; class Mammalia; order Primates; family Hominidae; genus Pan; species Pan paniscus. The sequence continues at coordinate 72,038,664 of NC_073263.2, forward strand.
AAAATCTCCCTTTATTTGCTTCCCTCAGCTACACAGTGTTTACTCCAGTAATCTAAGAGCAACAAGCTATATTTCCTATTCTCTGCAAATTAAGGCTTTTGTTCTAGAAGGATGTGTCAAGAACACTGTTGGGTCTGAAATTATATTTCCTTAAAGCTAACGAGTGAGATTGCCTCAATTTCATAAATGCGTTGAGAATCCTTGGTCAGAGGCAAAAGACTGTTTTATCCACAAAGGAGCAAACAGCCTGAACGTTTATGTCCACATTTTTTCTTACTGCCCCACTCCTGAATCCAATCGGGACAGCACAATGGGCAGCTAGGTGTTACAGGTAAGAAATCTAGAACTTAGGAACTGTGTTAGTTTTTTTGCATTGCTATAAAGGAATACCTGAGCCTGTTTTGCATTGTTATAAGGGAATACCTAACTTATAAAGAGAAGAGGTTTATTTGGATCATGGTTTGCAGTTTGTGCAAACATGGCATCAGCCTTCACTTGGCTTCTGGTGAGGCCTCAGGAAGCTTTCAGTTACAGCAGAAGGAAAGAGGGCTAGTGTGTCACACGGCAAGAAGGAGCAAGAGAGGTACTAGGCTCTTTTAAACAACCAGCTCTGACATGAAGTCATTGCTGCAGGGAGGGTACCAAGCCATTCAGGTGGGAATATGACCCCATGACATAAACACCTTCCACTAGGCCCCACGTCCAACACTGGGGACCACATTTCAACATGGAATTTTGAGGGGACACACATCCAAACCATATCGGGAACTTATAAGGAAGCACATACAAACCTTCCTAAACTTTGCCCCACAGGAGACATTATGTTTGTCATACTGGCAGCAAATATATCTGTTTTTTCTTCCTGAGAGTGACACTTTCTCTATCTTCCAAAGCTGCTCACTATACAAATATTCTTGAAAGGCCGGGCACAGTGGCTCACGCCTGTAATCCCAGCACTTTGGGAGGCTGAGGCAGGCAGATCACCTGAGGTCGTGAGTTCGAGACCAGCCTGGCCAACATGGAGAAACTCCGTCTCTACTAAAAATACAAAATTAGCCAGGCATGGTGGCGCATGCCTGTAATCCCAGCTACTCCTGAGGCTGAGGCAGGAGAATCACTTGAACCAGGGAGGTGGAAGTTTCAGTGATCTGAGATGGTGCCATTGCACTCCAGCCTGGGCAACAAGAGCGAAACTCCATCTCAAAATAAATAAATAAATAAAATATTCTTGAAAAATAGTCTGAAACAAAAGACTGTCCATGCCTCTACTTGCAAGCTGTGTGCAAACAAAGACTCATGGACAATTATCTCTCAACAACTGGAGACGAGAGTAAAGAGATTGGAAGTAATTTTGTGTGTCTTCTTTACCAGCTGCTGTTCTATTATCCCAGAAACCAGGAAGGAAGCTTTCTCAAGAATCTTACTAAGTGGGATTTGTGGAGAAAGAGCCTGCAATAGTGTACAAACACCTTTTTTTTTTCATATGAACAATGCTATACTATAACATTAGTCAACAAAAGCATAGTGATTTAGAGTTTTTTCCTTTTTAGAATACTAACATTGTGTCCTCTAATTAGCTACATCATTTCCAAAAGATTTGTTTTGCTTCTTCCCTTCTACACCTTCAAAATCACTTTAGAGTTTTCTCAAAGCCTAACTGCTTTTAAGTAAAGAAAAGCAGTATCTGGGTTTCCAGGCAAAAGAATCTGATAGCAAGGCAGAGTGGTGGTTCTATGCCCACCAGGCACTGTCTGAAAAGACGAGCTTAATTTTGCTTGTGACAGCCTATGCTCAAAGTAAAGGGCGAACTGAGGGAAGCCTGGCTATAGGAGCTTTAAAATAAATGTCAAATGTAGAATCTTTTTGTAACATGGCCATGGAAAATTAATTTAATAATTTACTATACAAGAAAATAAACTGTAAATGTGTAGAGCAGAAAAGAAGCCTGCTTTAACTTGTAACACATAAACATATATAATTTGAAATATATACAAGGCTGCCAAAATTATGAAGAATATACCATAGTAAAATACCTGGGTTTGGCTTTTTTATGCTTCTTTGTTATCTTAAAAATAAAATTTTTGCTTTGCTTTGTTTTTCATGTGACACAACTGTTTTCTATGGCTTTTACAAGGACAGTACTTTATGATTCTTTGGAGTGATTTCCAAATTTTGAAGAAATGTGTCTAATTGAACGAGCAATTTAAGAATATCTATTTTCTATTTCCTGAACTCTGATGGTAGTTATTTCCTTTCATAAGAATATGCTTCTTAAATGTTTTGTTCATTTTCTTTGTGAGTAGCCTACTATTTCTTTGTGAGTAGCCTAATAAGAGTAGGCTACTACTAGTAGTAGTACTAGTTTATTTTCTACTTTTGTAATACTTGTTTCTACTACCATTCATGCAACAAAGAAAAGAAGACTTATGATTTTTCAGGGATGATAAGGAACAGTAATCACCAAAACAAGACTTTAAGAAGAGAAATTTAGATGGATATCCATCCACTAGAGTTATCTTTTCACAATCTGGGAAGCTCTATAGACTCACAGAAGAAACAAAGGTGATTCAGGACTCCAGCACTCTGCCACAGCCCATGTTTACTGGTCTGGTATGTTTCGCAGCAGAAATTTTTTAAAAATGCAAATATGGACTCCTGGGCAAGATGGCCCAATAGGAACAGCTCTGGTGTGCAGCTCCCAGCAAGACCAATGCAGAAGGAGTGTGATTTCTGCATTTCCAGCTGAGGTACCTGGTACATCTCATTGGGATTGGTTGGACAGTGAGTACAACCCATGGAGGGTGAGCAGATGCAGGGTGGGGCATCGCCTCACCCAGGAAGCTCAACAGCTAAGGGAACTCCCTCCCCTAACCAAGGGAAGCCATGAGCAACAGTGCCCTGAGGGGCAGTGCTATCCCTCCCAGATACTATGCTTTTCCTAAGGTTTTCACAACCCACAGACCAGGAGATTTCCTCAGGTGCCTACACCACAAGGGCCCTAGGTTTTTAGCACAAAACTGGGTGGCTGTTTGGGCAGACATCAAGCTAGCTGCAGGAGTTTTTTTTCATATCCAATGGTGACTGGAACGTCAGTGAGATAGAACTGTTCATTCCTCTGGAAAGGGGGCTGGAGGCAGGGAGCCAAGTGGTCTAGCTCAGTAGATCCCACCACCATGGAGCCCAGGAAGCTAATATCCACTGGCTTGAAATTCTGGCTGCCAGCATAGCAATCTGAAGTCAATCTGGGATGCTCCAGTTTGGTGGGGGAAGGGGTGTCTGTCATTACTGAGGCTTGAGTAAGCAATTTTCCCCTCGCAGTGTAAACAAGGCTCCCGGGAAGTTTGGACTGGACGGAGCTCACTGCAGCTCCGGAAATCCCCTGTTGCCAGATTGCCTCTCTAGATTCCTGCTCTCTGGGCAGTGCATCTCTGAAAGAAAAGCAGCAGCCCCAGTCAGGGGCTTATAGATAAAACTCCCATCTCCCTGGGACAGAGCACCTGAGGGAAGGGGCAGCTGTGGGCATAGCTTCAACAGACTTAAATGTTCCTGCATGCTGGCTCTGAAAAGAGCAAAGGATCTCCCAGTACAGCACTTGAGCTCTGCTAAGGGACAGACTGCCTACTCAAGTGGGTCCCAGACCCCTGTGCCTCTGGATGAGGAGACACCTCCCAGCAGGGGTTGACAGACACCTCATACAGGAGAGCTCCAGCTGGCAACTGGTGGGTGGCCCTCTGGGTTGAAGCTTCAAGAGGAAGGAGCAGGCAGCAATCTTTGCTGTTCTGCAGCCTTTGCTGGTGATACCCAGGCAAAGAGGGCCTGCAGTGGAACCCCAGCAAACTCCAGCAGACCTGCAGAAGAGGGGCCTGTTAGAAGGAAAATCAACAAACAGAAAGCAATAGCACCAACATCAACTAAAAGGATGTCCATGCAAAAACTACATCCAAAGGTCACCAACAGCAAAGACAAAAGGTAGATAAATCCAAGAGATGAGGAAAACCCAGTGCAAAAAGGCTGAAAATTCCAAAAACCAGAATGCCTCTTCTCCAAAGGATCACAACTCCTTGCCAGCAAGGGAACAAAACTGGACAGAGAATACATTTGATGAATTGACAGAAGTAGGCTTCAGAATGTGGGTAATAACAAATTCCTCTGAGCTAAAGGAGCATGTTCTAACCCAATGCAAGGAAGCTAAGTACCTTGATATAAGGTTAGCGGAATTGCTAGCTAGAATAACCAGTTCAAAGAAGTACATAAATGACCTGGTGACGCTGAAAAACTTAACATGAGAACTTCATGAAGCATACAGAAGTATCAATAGCCGAATTGATCAAGCAGAAGAAAAGGCATCAGAGTTTGAAGATCAACTTAATGAAATAAAGCATGAACACAAGATTAGAGAAAAAAGAATGAAAAGGAATGAGCAAAGCCTCCAAGAAATATGGGGCTATGTGAAAAGATAAAACCTATATTTGATTGGTATACCTGGAAGTGATGGGGAGAATGGAACCAAGTTGAAAAACACACTTCAGAATATTATGCAGGAGAACATCCCCAACCTCGCAAGACAGGCCAACATTCAAATTCAGGAAATACAAAGAACACCACAAAGATACTCTTCGAGAATAACAACACCAAGACATATAATCTTCAGATTCCCCAAGGTTGAAATGAAGGAAAAAAATGTTAAGGGCAGCCAGAAAGAAAGGTCGAGTTACCCACAAAAGGAAGCCCGCCAGACTAACAGCAGATCTCTCTGCAGAAACACTACAAGCCAGAAGAGAGTGGGGGCCAATATTCAACATTCTTAAAGGAAAGAATTTTCAACCTAGAATTTTATATCCAGCCAAAATAATCTTGATAAGTGAAGGAGAAATAAAATTCTTTACAGAAAAGCAAATGCTAAGGGATTTTGTCACCACCAGGCCTTCCATACAAGAGTTCCTGAAGGAAGCACTAAATATGGAAAGGAAAAACCGGTACCAGCCACTGCACAAAGAAACTAAAATATAAAGACCACTGACACTATGAAGAAACTGCATCAACTAATCAGCAAAATAACCGGATACCATCATAACACAGGATCAAATTTACGCATAACAATATTAACCTTAGGGCTCGCTTCAGCAGCACATATACTAAAATTGGAATGATACAGAGGAGAATAGCACGGCCCCTGCACAAGGATGACACTCATACAATATTAATCTTAAATCTAAATGGACCAAATGCTGCAATTAAAAGGCACAGTCTGGCAAATTGGATAAAGAGTCAACACCCATTGGTGTGCTGTATTCAGTAGACCCATCGCACATGCAAAGACACATATAGGCTCAAAATAAAAGGATGAAGGAAGATTTACCGAGCAAATGGAAAGAAAAAAAAAAGATAGGGTTGCAATCCTAGCCTCTGATGAAAAAGAATTTAAACCAACAAAGATCAAAAAGACTAAAAGGGACATTACATAATGGTAAAGGGATCAATGCAACAAGAAGAGCTAACTACCTTCAATATATATGCACCTAATACGGGAACACTGAGATTCATAAAGCAAGTTCTAAGAGACCTAGAAAGAGACTTAGAGTCCCACACAATAATAGTGGGAGACTTTAACACCCCACTGTCAATATTAGGCAGATCAATGAGACAGAAAATTAACAAGGATATTGAAGACTTGAATGAAGCTCTGGACCAAATAAACCTAATAGATTTCTATAGACCTCTTCACCCTAAATCAACAGAATATACATTCTTCTTACCACATAACACTTACTCTAAAATCGACCACAGCATTGGAAATAAAACACTCCTAAGCAAATTCAAAAGAAGGGAAATCATAACAAACAGTCTCTCAGACCACAGTGCAATCAAATTAGAACTCAGGATTAAGAAACTCACTCAAAACCGCAAAACTGCATGGAAACTGAACAAACTGCTCCTGAATGAATACTGGCTAAATAACGAAATTAAGGCAGAAATAAATAAGTTATTTGAAACCAAGGAGAACAAAGACATAATGTACTAGAATCTCTGGGACACAGCTAAAGCAATGTTTAGAGGGAAATTTATAGCATGAAATGCCCACAGAAGAAAGGTGGAAAGATCTAAAATCAACACCCTAACATCACGATTAAAAGAACTAGAGAAGCAAAAGCAAACAACTTCAAAAGCTAGCAGAAGACAAGAAATAACTAAGATCAGAGCAGAACTGAAGGAGATAGAGACACAAAATACACTTCAAAAAATCAATGAATCCAGGACTTTGTTTTTTGAAAAGGTTAACAAAATGGACTGCTAGCCAGACTAATAAAAAAGAAAAGATAAAAGAATCAAATAGACAAAATAAAAATGATAAAGGGAGATCACCACTTAGCCCACAGAAATACAAACTACCATCAGAGAATACTATAAACACCTCTATGCAAATAAACTAGAAAATCTAGAAGAAATGGATAAATTCCTGGACACACACACCCTCCCAACACTAAACCAGGAAGAAGTAGAATCCCTGAATAGAGAAATAACAAGTTCTGAAAGTGAGACAGTAATTAATAGCCTACCAACAACAAAAAAACCCAGGACCAGACGGAGTCACAGCTGAATTCTACCAGAGGTACAAAGTGGAGGTGGAACCATTCCTTCTGAAACTATTCCAAACAACAGAAAAAGAGGGATTCCTCCCTCACTCATTTTTTGAGGCCAGCATCATCCTGATACCAAAAAACTGGCAGAGACAAAACAAAAAAAGAAAATTTCAGGCCAATAACCCTGATGAACATTGATGTGAAAATCCACAATAAAATACTGGCAAACAAAATCCAGCAGCACATTACAAAACTTATCCAACACGATTTCAGTGGGCGTAATCCCTGGGATTCAAGGCTGGTTCAACATACACATAACAATAAATGTAATCCATTGCATAAACAGGACAATGACAAAAACCATGTGATTATCTCAATAGATGCAGAAAAGGCCTTCGATAAAATTCAACACCCTTTCACGCTAAAAACGCTCAATAAATTTGGTATTGATGGAACATATCTCAAAATAATAAGAGCTATTTATGACAAACACACAGCCAATATCATACTGAATGGGCAAAAGCTGGAAGCATTCCCTTTGACACCTGCACAAGACAAGGATGCCCTCTCTCACCACTCCTATTCAACGTAGTATTGGAAGTTCTGGCCAGGGCAATCAGGAAAGAGAAAGAAATAAAGGGTATTCAAATAGGAAGAGAAGAAGACAAATTATCTCTGATTGCAGATGACATGATGGTATATTTAGAAAACTTCATCACCTCAGACAAAACTCCTTAAGCTGTTAAGCAACTTCAGCAGAGTCTCAGGATACAAAATCAATGTGCAAAAATCACAAGCATTCCTATACACCAATAGTAGACAAACAGAGCATGAGCAAATTCCCATTCACAATTGCTTCAAAGAGAATAAAATACCTAGGAATCAAACTTACAAGGGATGTGAAGGACCTCTTCAAGGAGAACTACAAACCACTGCTCAAGGAAATAAGAGAGGACACAAAGAAATGGAAAAACATTCCATGCTCATGGATAGGAAGAATCAATATCGTGAATATGGCCATACTGCCCAAAGTAGTTTATAGATTCAATGCTATCCCCATCAAGCTACCATTGACTTTCTTCACAGAATTAGGAAAAAAAAAACTACTTTAAATTTCATATGGAACCAAAAAAAGAGCCCATATAGCCAAGAAAATCCTAAGCAAAAAGAACAAAGCTGGAGGCATCATGCTACTTTACTTCAAACTACATTACAAGGCTACAGTAACCAAAACAGCATGGTGCTGGTACCAAAACAGATATATAGACCAATGGAACAGAACAGAGGCTTCAGAAATAATGCCACACATCTACAACCATCTGCTCTCTGACAAACCTGACAAAAACAAGCAATGGGGAAAGAATCTCTATTTAATCAATGCTGTTGGGAAAACAGGCTAGCCATATGCAGAAAAATGAAACTGGACCTCTTCCTTACACCTATATAAACATTAACTCAAGATGGATTAAAGACTTATATGTAAGACCTAAAACCATAAAAACCCCAGAAGAAAACCTAGGTAATATCATTCAGGGTATAGGCATGGGCCAAGACTTCATGACTAAAACACCAAAAGCCATTGCAACAAAAGCCAAAATTGACAAATGGGATCTAATTAAACTAAAGAGCTTCTTCCCAGCAAAATAAACTATCATCAGAGTGAACAGGCAACCTACAGAGTGGGAGAAAATTTTTGCAATCTTTCCATCTGACATAGGGCTGATATCCAGAATGTACAAGGAACTTAAACAAATTTTCAAGAAAAAAACAAAAAATCCCACCAAAAAGTTGGCAAAGGATATGAACAGACATTTTTCAAAAAAAGACACTTATGCGGCTAACAAGCATATGAGAAAAAGCTCATCATCATTGTTCATTAGGGAAATGCAAATCAGAACCACCATGAGTTACCATCTCATGCCAGTTAGAACGGTGATCATTAATAAGTCAGGAAACAACAGATCCTGGAGAAGATGTGGAGAAATAGGAATGCTTTTACACTGTTGGTGGGAGTCTAAATTAGTTCAACCATTGTGGAAGACAGTGTGGCAATTCCTCAAGGATCTAGAGCTAGAAATAACATTTGACCCAGCAATCCCATTACTGGATATATACCCCAAGGATTATAAATCATTCTACTGTAAAGACACATGCACACCTGTGTTTATTGCAGCACTGTTCACAATAGCAAAGACCTGGAACCAACCCAAATGCCCATCATGATAGACTGGATAAAGAAAATGTGGCACCTATACACCATGGAATACTATGCAGCCATAAAAAAGGATGAGTTCGTGTCCTTTGTAGGGACATGGATGAAGCTGGAAACCGTCATTCTTAGCAAACTAATACAGGAACAGAAAACCAAACACCGCATGTTCTCACTTGTAAGTGGGAGTTGAACAATGAGAACACATGGACACAGGGAGGGGAACATCACACACTGGGGCTTGTTGGGGGGTAGGGGCAAGGGGAGGGATATCATTAGGAGAAATACCTACTGTAGATGATAGGTTGAGGGGGTGCAGCAAACCACCATGGGACATGTATACCTACGTAGCAAACCTGCACATTCTGCACATGTATCCCAGACCTTGAAGTATAATAAAAAATAGAAAAAAAATGCAAATATTGCTCTTTGAAACATTTTAATGCTGTCTGTTATTGACTTAAAATAACTATTACAGATACCTTATTAGATTTTATATTTATTTCATTACATAGATATGAAATGTATGTGACAAAGACAGTAAATACTCCTTTTTGACATGTGACGTTGGTTATCTACTTAGCTTAATGCAAGTGATCATTTGTGGGATAATTTAATCATTCCAGACATATTAACAGATTTACGGGATGATAATACCATCCTTAGTATTGTTTTGAAGAATATAGATTCATTCCAAGAAATATTAATTAAAAAGGTAACAAGATGTTCTTCTAGGCAGAGATGCAGTTTCAAAGATAATTTATGTTTGTTTGCATATGAGGAGGTCATGGTCAACATATAAGCCAATAATAAAAGTAAATGTATTCCTGGTGTATACTAGGCCCTGAATGATTATTTATTTCAGGTATGAATATTTTGGTAAAATATGCTTCTATTTTTGACAGACAATGCTACAAGATGTAGACGTTAACATTCAGCAAGCATTTTATGAAAGAGGAATATTGAAGTGAACTTTGAGGAATTAAGAAAAAGAGATTCTATTTAGAATGTAGATAATGGGCATGAAGAAAATGAGGTGGCAAGTGATGTGATTAGACTTGAAGTGATCAAAGCAACTAGAAAACAGAGTATAGAAGATACTTTAATGTGAATGATGAATCTTCCAAAAGCAATGACAAGGAAAAGGCTGGAGCCTAAATCTTCTTGAAAGCAGAAACTGTATCTCATTTAATGTTTTAACCTTAGTATATAGCACTGTGCCTAAGTCACATTAAGTAACATTAAGAATTCACAAACTCTGTGGAGGTACAGACAAGGAATGAAAAAAAATAAGAAGGAAGGAAGAAATAAGGAATACTATAAAGTTCCTTGTGATATTAGGGTCAGTATGTCATAAATGACCTTCAAAAATGAGACTGTTAGATGAGAAGAAGCAGAAAGATTTTCAAGATTGAGAAGGAAGCTTGAAAAACACAATTATTTTTCCAGTAGAAATATTTTTAAAAGATGGTATAAATGGCCTGTATTGGAGAATATCCAAAGAGACATTCATTCGAGCGATCAAGTTTCAGTTATGGAAATGAAGTGAAATAATGTTCAACAATGGAGTTTTAAATATATTATAGAATAATTAACTTTGTCTGTTTTCCAATTGAGCCCTTAGTCAGCAAAACTGTTAGCTACAATTATCATAGCCTAAGAGTTTGATTTGAATCCATACTCAGCAAATTGTTGGGTTATTCTTATTTCTCCCTGGCAAATCACATATTTACACACTACAATACCTTCATTAATTCTAAATTGACATTACAAACTCAGCTAAAAATTCAGCTTTTAAAAACACACTATTCATGGAGGTCTTGTATAAGTTTAGGTAATAATTTAACTCCTTCATCATGTGCTTATAAATTGTTCCCCAAATTCCATGATAACTTTAGTATCAATTCACAGGTGTGACACCATTTTTTATAAGTACAATATTCGCAAGGTAAATAAAATGCTTTGACATTTGGGTACTTTGACATTTTCCACTGATATTAATGATGCTATAAAATTGTCATGCAGAATGCCATTTACCCATGGGGTAATGTTTATTAATTATAAACGTTATGTAATCTGTTTTAGATGTAAAAGGTTATGTGTTCTTTTTATTTTGCATTCTGATTAAATCTAAATCAGTACACAAACAGAACCATTATAAACTCAAATGTGAACTTTAAATAGGATTTTAACCTCAGGGATTTGCAAGCCAGAAAAAAATATAAAGGCATTGAGAAAATCAGAAACACACACACACACACACACACACACACACACGCACACATGTCCATATATACACTTTTGTATATATATACACACATATATACTATATATATGTATATGTTTATATGTAAAGCTGCTGTGTTTTTCAACATTCTATATATATATATACGTATATGTGTGTGTGTGTGTGTATATATATATGTATATGTTTTCCATAAGCAATAGCATTGCTGTTGTGAATTCCATGCCTCACCATATATACTGAAGGAAAAATGAAGGTGAAATTGTTCAGATTACTATCATGGGGAGTTTTACTTGAATATGTGGTTAGATTAAATGCAAATATAAACAAAAACACCTTTCCTATGGGGCAAGAACGTAAATATTTAATGAGCCCCTTTTCAAAGAAGAATTATTTGACATGATGTATTTCAATAGAGGCTGACAAACAGGCTTGAGTTGTGAACCTGACTTGAGCCAGAAGTGAACAGAGCCTCACCACTTTGGAAATACTTTTCTATAGCATTTTGAAAGTATGCAAATTAGAAAAGATTATATTTTGTCTTTATATTTTCTTTAATATTCCTTTTTGTTTGCTGTGCATGAGCATCCAAGATATATTTATATTGATTAATTTCCTCACATATAATAATATTAGCTTATATTTTGGATTCATAGACTTTACTATGTTAACGTGATGAGGCCCATGCATAATGTTGAGAAACACAGCAGCTTTACATATAAACTCTAAATTTGGGATTTGCTTTTTTTGTAAGCCCATGATGATGACATTTAAATTCCATGTTTATTTTTGAATGTAGGAGTCATTTATTTTGATCTCTCTCCTGTGTTTTCTGTAAAATAGAGAGTGAAACATGGTTTAAAAATTATTTTTGTAGTTAATCTTTCTGCTTCTGGTATTATTAAAAATGTAAAATTGCTCTATTTAGTTTCTAATAAATGTAAGACATAAGCTGAAATACTTACATACATAGAGTTAAAAAAAAGTGGCCTATGAAGGAAATTTAGAAATCATCTAGAAATTATCTTAAGTAAAAGGAAAAGAAGTCCCAGAGTGTGAGTTGAAATTTAAAAATTAAAATATGATATTTTTAATTTTCACAATAATATTACTGATTTGACTACAGAAGAATGATGTAATATGACCTGTGTTTAATGTTATTTTTATTTTGTTTTAATTAATTAATGTATTAATTTTTTCTTTCCAAAACTTTTATTTTAGTTCAGGGGTGCATGTGCAGGTTTGTTACATGGGTAAATTGCATGTTGCAGAGCTTGAGGTTACAGATTATTTTATCACTGAAGTAATCAGCATAGTACCCAATAAGTAGTCTTTGGATCCTCATCCTTCTCCTCCCCTCCACCCTCAAGTAGGCCCTGGTGTCTATTGTTCCCTTCTTCGTATCCATGTGTACTTAATGTTTAGCGCCAATTTATAAGTGAAAACGTGGTATTTGATTTTCTATTCCTGCATTGGTTCATTTAGAATAATTGCCTTTGGCTCCATCTATGTTGCTGCAAATGATTTCATTCATTTTATGGCCACATTGTATCCCATGGAGTATATGTATCACATTTTCCTTATCCAGTCCACTATTGATGAGCATCTAGATTGACTCCATGTGTGTGCTTTTGTGAATAGTGCTGAGAATAACATATGAGCACATATGTCTTTATGGCAGAATGAATTATATTCCTTTGGGTGTATATCCAGTAATGGGATTGCTGGATTGAATGGTAGTTGTTTTAAGTTTCATAAGAAATTTCCAGACTGCTTTTCACAGTAGCTGAACTAATTTACATTCCCATCCAGTATATGATCATTCTCTTTTCTCTGCAACCTCATTAGCATCTGTTTTTTTTTTACTTTTTAATAATGTCATTCTGACTGGTGTGAGATGCCATCTCATGGTTTTGATTTGCATTTTTCTAGTGATTAGTTATGTGGGCATTTTTTCATATGATTGTTGGCCATGTGTGTGTCTTCTTTTAACAAGTGTCTGTTCATGTCCTTTGCCCATTTTTTGATGAGGTTGTTTGTTTTGTGTTTGTAAATTTAAGTTCCTTATAGATTCTGGATATTAGACCTTTGTTGAATGCATAGTTTATACATGAGAAATTGTCATTGCGGAACAGTCTGTAGTTTGTATACTTCAAAAGACAAGCAACTAATTGAGAATATTTGTGGAAGCTAAAAAGGTAATACTAAGACAGATGCTCTTAATGTGTAGAGTAAATGAAATTTCTAATGATGAGGTTAGATTCACTTTCAAATGAGAAGCACAATTATAATATTACTGGAATGAATGTATATGTCAAAATCAACTAATAGTAACTCTGCATATAAGTCATCCATATATAGTGGTTCTGACTTTTATGAACAATTTCCACTTTTTCCAAAATTTCAAGTAAAAGAAGCTCATTAAGAAAAATTTCAACTAGAATGGCTTGAAATATACTACTCTGTCAAAAAAAGAATAAATAAGAATTATATTTGGTTAAATCTTTCAGTCCACAGATAACACTTGTGTGGCTGATGTTCAAATAATTTGGAATTTTATTTGTTTGCTTTGTTTTTTTATATATGATATCTTAGTTCTAACCATAAATTTATGTCCATTTTTGTTGCTATCTCACTATTATGGTGAGAAAACTATAAATAGAGTTTAGCAAGATTTAAGTAGCTTGCTTTTAGTTTACTATGATAACACATTGTAGAATTTATATTTAAAGCCAATTTCACTGCACTACAAAGTCTCCATTGAGTAATCTTAGCTAATTAAACAAATTAATTTTCCAGCCATAAAAGTATTCTGTATATATGGATAACCAGAAAAAATATTATTTTGATATCATGTTTATTTATGATTCTTAGAATGAACAGATAACTAAATAACTTAATTTAAAATTAAAAATATCAGTAATTATTTAATAGTAATATTATCTTATTTTACTCCTTATCCTTTGTTTATGCGGCTTGAAAAAAATAATTTATCCTTACCTATTTTATCATATTCTGGATGATGTCACAAGCTGGATAATTTCACCTAGCTGTTGATAACATTATATGCTACCTTACACTTGGGGATATGCTATTGTCTACAATTTAATTACTGAGATATCACACATTTTTGATGTGTATATTCATAAATTGAACCTGTTGCCAATCATTTATTTTTTCTGCTGTGACAAAAAACCCTATTTCTACCATATGCTGCTGAAACAATTTTTCTTCCTTGTTGGCTTTAGGATTTTAGGAAGTTGTCTTTATTGTTTGTCATTGTTAGCAAACACATTTGAAAACATTGCTATTTGTCGTTTGCGTAAGACATAAAAAAGCCTTACGGGTTACAAGCTCTTATTCTAGGAAATAATGATTAAAAATGATACAGAAGCTAAAATTAGCTTTAGTTTGGTTTCCTTGTTCCTAAATAAATTTCATTTAAATCTTTATTAAAGTCTTATATAACATTCCGTTTAAACCAAATCCAATCTATTGTGACAAATTCAAGCTAAATGTTTCATAAAATGGAACAACTTTTATCAAAAACAGCTTTCATTCAGTGTTATAATAGTTGAAATAGTTGTAGAATATTTTGATGCACTCCAACCCAAAGCACTTCAAGTTTTAGCAATCTGGCTCTAGGAGGTAATACATAAAATTAGTGTTTTTAACAATCTGACTTCAGGAGGGAATACGTAAATTTAACTAGAGTTTTTAACATTTCTCATCAATAAATAACCAGATAATGATAATATACATTGCCTCAGGGTGACAAAATTGTAAAGAACTGTTATTGCTTTCTCTGTCTTATTTTAGATATGTGTGAGATCATTAGCCTCTGAGGCCTTGATACAGAAACTAATGAGGCTACTGAGTCATAGAATTTATAGCTTGTTCAGATAGTGCATGATATCATCTAATCTTACCTACTAAATTCACTAGTCTAGTGAGTAATTCTCAAGATAGTCATATAATAGAATTGTATCTGACTTCAAATTAAGCGTATGAATTTAACTGCTAATATATATTATGGCGCTCTTCCTAACAAAATTTGAGAATTTAGGGGATAAAAATAAAGCTACATTCCTTCAATTAAATACCCTAGTCTTTCTTACCTGACAGATGACAAAATGGCCATTCTAACAAGGTTAATATTAAATGAAAGTACTAGTATTTCAAATAGTCTTTTAGAATAGTAGTTTACCTGAAATATCAAACACAGCAAGCTATGTATAAGGGTTAAAACCAACTATGAAGGAATCTTTTCAATATACTAAAACTGAAGAAAGAGCTATGGTATGATTGGTTCCTAGATAATCTTGTATTTGTCATATCAAACTCCTGAGAGTAATACTGGTATATCTATTGCTAGCTGTTCTTGTCACTCACTAGAGTATACACAGAGAACAGAAATGTTTAACTTAAAAGCAGAAATAACTATTTAAATTTGATACTTGAGACTTCTTTTTAACACCGCATGTTCTCACTCATAGGTGGGAATTGAACAATGAGAACACATGGACACAGGAAGGGGAACATCACACACCAGGGCCTGTTGTGGGGTGGGAGGAGGGGGGAGGGATAGCATTAGGAGATATACCTAATGTTAAATGATGAGTTACTGGGTGCAGCACACCAACATGGCACATGTATACATATGTAACTAACCTGCACGTTGCGCACATGTACCATAAAACTTGAAGTATAAAAAAAAAAGAGACTTCTTTTTAGAATAGACTTATTGCTTGGCATAATATGTTCTAAATAACCACAATAAGCTTGTTTGTATTTAACTTGCCATTCTGTTTGCTGAAATAAGATGACTTAACAAAAAACCTCAGTGATGGTTCTGCCTCAGTTTATTAAGATGCTATCATGTTAG
The DNA here is from genome assembly GCF_029289425.2 of Pan paniscus. NCBI lineage: Eukaryota > Metazoa > Chordata > Mammalia > Primates > Hominidae > Pan > Pan paniscus. The sequence continues at coordinate 72,054,584 of NC_073263.2, forward strand.
TTCCACATAGAACTAATTTTTGTTTTTATTCTGTCTGGCTATATTGAGGAATAGTGAATACATATCCATAGGAAACTCATTATGGTAGTTACTGTAGAACCATTGTTGAAGATGCCACACATTAATTGGCATGGTGTTCTCTTTATGTTGACTCTGGAGAGCCATGTTTCTTATGTTTCAAGGATGGGAAAATCTTAATTTCTCTTGAATTTTGTTTTAATCTTCTGCTCACTTCTAATATGCATTTTGTACTTTAACATGCTGTTATTCAGTTTTCTATTTTCATATTTTCTTTGAGCAACTATGAGCATTTCAGACTTTTTTATAATTTAAAATTTATATTAAAATAATTATGAGGTAGATAGTATAATTTTTTTCACTCCAGCATTGTGGTCTGAATATAGCAGCAAAATTAATAAATACATAGTCATTTTACATGTGAAGTTCTCAAAGGTTAATTTTTATTTCATTCACGATAAAATTCAGACCAATTTTTTTTAAATGTAATAATTTTTATGGTCAGCCCAGCTATGGAGTTTCATAGCCTTCTTGAATTGTCCAATTAAATAGCTCATTACAAGAATAGAAATAAACAAACACCACTGTAGTTAATGGGAAATGGGAATTTAAATAAGCTTATCTTCTGAATTTATATGACTTTGGGATTTAGAGTGCCTTTTAATATTCAGTTTTTTAAATATACAACATATGAATAATGATAATCTGCCAGCCCTGGTTGTCATAGAACAAGATAGCAATATAAAAGAAATTTACTAAAAGTAAGGTAATATTCAAACCATCTATCAAAAACAACATTTTCAAGGGACCATGGCTAGCCACTGTGCTAAGATACGCTGGATATACATTGGTGAACAGACCTAATTCATGCAATTGGAATTAAGAGAATAGTGAAAGCAGAAGGTACATAATCATATCATTAAATCTTTAATTACAACTTGTGATAAATGACAGAAAAATGAGGTGCTACAGATTGGATGGCTACGATATGCCTCTCTGAGAAAAATGACCCAAAGATGTATACCTAGAAAAGGAGAAATAATTAAAAATGTGACTACTATAGGTGACAGTAATCAAGTGCACAAAGTTCCCAGATGGAAAAAGAACTTGTCCTCTGTAAGGAATCGATATAAAGGCCAAAGTAAGGGAGGCAAAACATGGATGAAATTAGTGGCATATGGGTGCGTTATCTTCATCACAAGGCCTTACAGTTCATGTTAATGATTTCAGATTTACCTCTAAGAGGATGTGAAGCCATTGAGATGTTTTAATTTGAAGTGGAATTATCAGATTTATGTTTTTAAAGATTGTTCTTGCTACAATGAAAGAATGAATTGAGTAAAACAAATGTGAAAACACGGAGACCAGCTAAAGATATATTGCAATTACTCAGACCAAAAACAATGGTTTTTGCACTAGGGTGATGACACTGGATGCCAAGTTATGTGTTTTTACCATTAATTTTATAAGAGGATAGAAGTGGAACTTCATGAGGACACAATGAATATTAGTGACTAAGAAGAAAAGGTCATCAAAATTGATTTCATATTATTGTCCTAATTAACTCCATAGATTCTGAAAAGCGATGTAGAAATGAACATAACTAAAATTAAAATAGAAAATCATTATATAATGGATCACACTTGGCCTGATTTTTCAGACTTAAATGTGACAAATTTTCTAAAGCAAGTTTTACTTTTAAGTGTCTTGTTTGGAAATACCGTTTCCTATATATTGAGCACTGCTGCTGAATTACATTATAGATTTTCTTGATGCCTAAATTCATCAAAGTGAAGTATTTTACGATACTCTCAATGTCACCTGGAAAAGAGAACTACTGAAGAGTCCAGTAAGCAATGTTGCTTTGTGGATGGGGTTAAGCGAATGACTTGGCTTATGACACCTTCGACTTTGTACATACTTACACACAAAAATCAGCTTACACAGCGGTGTTTAGAAAAACAGCAAGAATAGCAATAAACCATGGCTGGAATTGGCATTTATTATGCCACAAAATAAGCCTCGGCATGGAAAAAAAGTAAAAAGAAGAATTTTCCTTAAAAATTAAGAACTTAGAAAAAGAACAACAAAATAAAGGATACAGAAAGAAATCTATTCAGTATAAAATACATTTATTTATGAGTAGAAAACAGAGCACTTAGAAATAACAAGCCATATCTCACTAACCTAATTTTAAAAATATTAATATATAAATCATTAATATACAAAATATGAACTAAACGAATAATCATCAAAAGAGAAAAACTTAAAATACTCAGGATATTAGTTTAACATCTTCATATAAATATTTTTGAAGAAACTGATAACTCTTTAGGAAACTATAATTTATTAATATTACCCCAGTTAAAAAAGAAACTCTTAAGAGTTAATTCCACAGAAAACAAATAGAGAATGTTATCAAAGATCCCTCAAAAAATGATTTTACAAAAAATATGCCAAATTTCAAACCAAGCAATCTAAAGGATACTTAAAGGAACAGAAAAACCAAATTTAACTTTACTGCTTTCACCTTATAAAGACTGTACACACACGCATACACACTAAACATCCTAAGCATTCACTTCACTTATGTATAGTAAATGCAAAAGTTCTAAACAAAACACTAGCAAGCAGAAGATAATATCAAATCAACAAAAATACGACATGATCAACGGTTCATTTCAGTAATGAAAGGATGCTTAAAAGTTACTTACAGTTCTTGTTACACGTTTTTTCTAACCAAGACATTTTTAAAAGTGAAAGAATTGCTTATAAATTATATCAGGCATTAGCACAAAAGACATACACTGGGTTGGTTTTGAGGAAACTAGAAGTTTCTCTTTCTTCACAATATGTGCCATGTATTATATTTGTAATTTATATGTAATGGTACAATTTCCTTTTTTAACAGCTACTGCCCAGGCTGGATTTTAAGCTTCATAACAAGGACTTTGACTGTTCCACTCACAATTGTGGTCGCTAATCTAGTTACTGGCATATAGTAATGTTAACTTAAAATTTGTTGTATGAATGAAGTAATTGATTATTAACTTGCGGTTATCTTTCAGGTTATCAATCTGATCACAAAATATATGCATGTGCATTCCTTTGTCTGTACATCCAGAGTCAAAACGTGAACAAATATTCTGATTTTATTCTTAAATATCTTAAATTTAATAACAGACTGATAATTCAAAATAAAGGGAAAAATAACTTATAAACATTTCTAGTTTCCAGAATTTTTAAATGCCTGAAACAGAGTAGCTTAGCAAATAAGTTAGTGTACCTTTTAACATCTTAGTCTGGAGTTCTTTCTTACAAAAGCATAAAAAATTCCTAGGTCATTTTAAGAAACTCTACTAACTAGATAGTTTCTAAATTATAGTTTCCAAGTGAAGTAATATTACAACATGAGTGAAAAAATGTTACAATTTAAAGATAATATATTAAACTCTTCTATAATTTATTTTTAATAATTGCTGAATTTATAAAAATGTTATAAAGCTTTATACTCCATAACAAACTACAGAAATATTATCTACACAGAAATTGAGATAATTAATTTAGGACATTATTGGGACAATTTCTTCTATGTTATTTTCATTGAAAGAATTATCTCATATAATAGCTGACATTTACTTAGACTTATATCCTCACCAGATTGTGTAACGGAAATGGTATTGACTTTGCAGTTAGAAGAACTTGACTGTATCACAAACCAGCATTAGGAGGCAAGATACCCTTGTGATTTCATCACTATCTGGAAAGCTACTATGAAACTTTGCAGTGTATTGTGAAGACAGTATGTATTAGTACCATAAAAAAAAGAAGTGTTGACAGGATGATGTAATATAAGTGAAAGTACCGATAGAGCAGATAAAATAACCCCACGTGTTATCTCCCTTCCTTTTTTCCATCCTTCATTCATTTGAGTGGTAGAATCATATTTATTAATCATGCTTATTATTAAGAAAAAGTTCTTGGTGGTGCTTTAGTAAGGATTTATCTTCAAACTAAAGTTTATCTTGTCCAATTGCAATGCTGGCAATATTAATATATAGAAAAATGAAATTGATAATAGTATCGAATAATCATTATGCACAGGTTTACCAGACAGCTACTAAAACAATAAAATGACATTTATATTAATTCCGTAAGGTTATAGAAATTCACTTCTTTACAGGGTCCCCAGCTACTTCTGCAGGTCTCCCATGGTTGGGTGCATGGATCTTTAGGGCAGATTTTTCAATTTCCTGCTCCAACCTCATTCTAAAACTACAAAGTCTTCTATTTTTTCATCAGTGATCTTAGTGATATAGTTTTTTCATTGTATTTAGGAATAATTCTAATGTAAACATCACTGGATAAAAATGAGAGTAATAATAATAACAAAATAATGATAGTTATTATTTTGCAGCACAGCACTACACTATCTTCCATTATTTCATTTGCTATGCTGACAGATAAGGAAAGCTTTAGTAAAATTTTCATAGCCTTAAATCTCCCTGATTTCATATAATGATATGTGAAAGAGCCAGAATTGAACAGATGTTTTTCCCAACACTAAAGCACTTGACAAAAAATATTTTTTTTTAAAAAAAGCAAAACAAAGGCTAAAATAAAACAAAACAAAAACCTGAACTTTAGGATAATATTCGAGAATAGAAAAGGCCAGAATTCTAGGGAATAGAAACTGGTTTTCAATGTGATCCAGAGGAAAGCATGGTCAGGGAATAATATATTCTAGAATGAGAAGAGATAAAAAGTCAGTTATAGACAAAGACGAAAATGTAAATACACTCTCAGGGATAAGTGTTGGTAAGTAATTTAAATGGTCAGTAAATATGTGTGCTTGAGACACAGGAAAGTGAACTTAAATGGCAATATGTGGAAATAAATTCATAAGGCATATTCAAAAAGGTCAAAATCTGAATATCAAGGTCTTTTGCATTTTTCATGCATATTTATGCTATCCTTGAAAAAATAAGCTAAGTCTTTTGATTTAAAAATAGGTTTGGACTGAGGATGAGTCAGAAGAGATTTATTATATTTCTTTCTGGATTTAGATATATTCTCATATTTTAAATTTTAAACAAGCCTTTTTATTTTAATATTCCCATGGAAGTCTATTTTTGCATTGAAAATATTTGGAAAATAACTAGAAAATGACTTGCTATAGAATATTTCATCTACTTTTGTTGATTTTAGCACTATTTAAAAATATAAGGATCCAGAATAATGTTTATCCCAGAACTGATTATCAAGAGCTGTCATTGTAAACTGGAGTTTCTCAGCACAAAATATATGTTAACATAATTCTCAGACCTTATGCAGTCACATACAATGCTACCTACAGTTTAAAAAATCCTAAGTGATTGTCTTTAAAATCCTGGCATCTAGGTTTCTTTTACATGTCCCCTAAAAATTAAACTTCATGGTGAATACCATTATCTTTGCAATGGTCATTTAAAAAGACAGTACTGTATTTTTCACTTCAGAACACTTAGGAAATATGAAGAAGAGTGAGAGATAAAAGCTAACTCTACAAAACCAGTAAGATTTTTCCAGATTCATTCATATATTTTTCTTACTAAATATTCTTAAAGATATATCATATAACATAATTATAGAAATGTAAGAGGTTTCATGGAAAAAAGAGGATCACAAAGGTAAAACATGTACTTTTGAAAATAAAAGAGTAAGTTTCTGGCAAATGAAACCCAAACCCTTTAACACTGGGAGCTTCATTCAAACCTCACAACTATAATTTTCTCCACTGATTTGAACTTTTTTTTTGGTGATTTTGTTTGTTTGCTTGTTTGTTTGTTTTCAGAGACACGGTCTCCTCCTGTTGTCCAGGCTAAAGTGCAATGTGCGATCATGGCTCACTGCAGAGCCAACCTCCTGGGATCAAGAAATCCTCCCACCTCAGCCTGCTGAGTAGCTGAAGCTGGAACCACAGGTATATGTCACACACCTGGATAATTTCCTCCTTCTTTTTTTTTTTTTTTGTAGAAATGGGGTTTCTTTATGGTGCCCTGGCTGGTCTTGAACTCCTGGCCTCAAGCAATGCTCTCACCTCAGCCTCCCACAGTGCTGGAATTATAGGTGTGAACAACTGTACCCAGCTAACTTACACTTAATTTTTTTTTGATTTAATGAAGTTTTATTACAATTGGTAATAAAATAAGCTAATGCTTACTGTAAACTTTTTACAACTTGTTATCTCACATTTTAGGTAATAATAATACCAAAGACACATAACAATAAACAAAAATCTGAGTATACCTTTGCGTTACTTGAGCTTAGCTCCCTCCAAACTCACCAGAATATATTTTTAAATAGAAAATCAAACAGTTTTCTTATGGTTAAAGCATATGTTCAGCTAGAATTAATTGAATTATCTTAGCTGTTTATCCTTAAACTCAGTGACACAGCATATAAAAAACCAGAATATTATGTCCTGATTACTTCTCTTTCTATTATATGCATTTTTGTTGTTGTTTTTTGTTTGTTTGTTTGTTTTTTGATGGAGTCTCATTCTGTTGCCCAGGCTGGAACGTGGCAGTGCAATCTTGGCTTACTACAACCTCCGTGCCCTGGGTTCAAGCCATTCTCCTGCCTCAGCCTCCTAAGTAGCTGGGATTATAGGCAACTGCCACCACTCCCGGCTAATTTTTCTATTTTTAGTAGAGACAAGGTTTCACCATCTTGGCCAGGCTGGTCTTGAACTCTTGAGCTCGTGATCCACCTGCCTTAGCCTACCAAAGTGCTGGGATTACAGGCGTGAGCCACCACGCCCAGCTGAACTGTGTTTTGATAAAGAATATTTTGTGAGTGGTAAATCTGTTAATAATCATAGAAAATAATTAATCCTAATGGATCAGAGGGGTATTGAGATGTTTTCTTCCTGAAAGACGGGTTTCAACCTTCCTTTTCAACTATTGGTCTTTTTTCTTTTCTTTTTTCTTTTTTTTTTTTTTTTGAGATGGAGTCTCACTTTGTTGGCCAGGCTGGAGTGCAGTGGCGCAACCTTGTACCTTGGCTCACTACAACCTCTGCCTCCAGGTTCAAGTGATTCTTGTGCCTCAGCCTCCCAAGTAGCTGGGATTACAGGCGTGTAACACCATGCCCAGCCAATTTTTGTAATTTTAGTAGAGATGGGGTGTCACCATGTTGGCCAGGCTGGTCTCAAACTCCTGACCTCAAGTGATCCTTCTCCCTGGGCCTCTCAAAGTGCTGAAATTATAGGCCTGAGCCACCACACCCAGCCAGCTATCAGTCTTTCTACATCTTTCCATCAACGCAATGCCCAGAGGAAAATAATCATCAAGACTATGGTTTGCCATTGCATTCTTATAATACTTGGGACTCTGAGGACAAGTTTAAATATTCAAAATTAAGTGATGTACTTATGTGATTATTTTACAGGTGAATAATTTAAGTAAAGGTAAATTTGAATTCATCTATGCTTATTATAAAAACATTATTTAATAGAGTTAAAATGCTTCGATCTATTTTGATATTACTTATTTAAAAGTCCATATTTTTGAGTTGGGACTCACAGGTTCTGTTGTTAAAATAATGTTGGGAAATTTCCAGTAATCTGAAGAGGCAAAATATTTGTCCTCAATAACATTTGTTATAATTTATTTAACTACATATTATGAACAGCATACTAGTTAATATAATGCTAGCTGCTGTGACAAATAAACTCCAAAATCTCATAAAGTCCCACAACTGGTGGCAGAGACAGAAAGTAGGCTGGACTCAATCACTAATATTGGGGACCCAGCATAACAAGAGCTTCCATCATCTACACATCCTTACACCTTGTGCTATCAGCATCTCACCAGGAAGAATTGAGAAGAAAATGCTCCCTAAGGCTGGGCGTGGTGGCTCACACCTGTAATCCCAGAACTTTGGGAGGCTGAGGTGGGCAGATCACATGAGGTCAGGAGTTCGAGACCAGCCTGGCCAACATGGTGAAACCCCATCTCTACTAAAAATACAAAAATTAGTTGCGCGTGGTGGCAGGCATGTGTAATCCCAGCTACTTGGGAGGCTGAGGTAGGAGGATCACTTGAACCTGGGAGGTGGAAGTTGCATTGAGCTGAGACTGCGCCATTGCACTCCAGCCTGGGCAACAAGAGCAAAACTCCATCTCAAAAAAAGGAAAAGAAAATGCTCCCTAAGATCAAGCTGTAAAGATTGAGCCAGGTCTGGAAGTATAATGCATCATCTTGACCTACACCACTGACCAGAACTTCACCATGTGAAAGGCAGGAAGGAAAACAATTATTCTAAGCTAGACTCAACTGTTTGATCAGTCTAACTGGAGGCAGAAGATTGCCCAACCAGGAATTTATTGGAATGTTGAGATAGATGTCATTAAGACATTCACCTATAACCACGCATAAAGTGTGTTTAATACTTATAACAAGCCTGAAAGTCCCAGAAAGGGAAGGAGGGAAGGGCTCAAGCAGGGGTCTAGTGAGAAGGTCAGTAAAGGGTGGGACTTGTTTGCGGCTTTTGTTTTGGTCTGGGTGCAGCCAGGGTAGGGATGTCCTGCCCTTGGGCTAGAAGCTGTGCTGTTTGATATCCCCAACTTTCTACAGAGGCAAAAGGTGAGAGGGCCTTCTTAGTCACTCTGATGTGCACTCTGGGAAGAAGAATGAGGATTGAAAAACCATCAATTCCCAAACATCAGAAATGGAATTGGACTTTTTTTTTTTTTTTGATGGAGTCTCGCTTTGTCACCAGGTTGGAGTGCAGTGGCGTGATCTCGCCTCACTGCAATCTCCACCTCCCGAGTAGCTGAGATTACAGGCGCCTGCCACCACACCCAGCTCATTTTTATATTTTTTCAGTAGAGACATGGTTTCACCATGTTGGCCAGGATGGTCTCGATCTCCTGACCTTGTGATCCGCCCACGTCGGCCTCCCCAAGTGCTGAGATTACAGGCGTGAGCCACAGCGCCCGGCCGGAATTGGCCTTTTTTTTTTTTTTCTTTTGAGATGAAGTCTTGCTCTATCGCCAGACTGGAATGCAGTGGCGTGATCTCAACTCACTGCAAACTCTGTCTCCCAGGTTCAAGCGATTCCCCTGCTTCAGCCTCCCAAGTAGTTGGGATTACAGGCATGCGCCACCAGGCCCGGCTAATTTTTTGTATTTTAGTAGAGATGGAGTTTCACCAAGTAGGCCAGGATGGTCTCTATCTCCTGACTTCGTGATAATCCGCCCGCCTTGGCCTCCCAAAGTAGTGGGATTACAGGTGTAAGCCCCTGCGCCCGGCCAGAATTGGCCTTTTTAATGCACTAGGCTGTAACTACCCGAACAGCAGCCAGTTTACATAACTTTGATAGACAAAGTAAAAATAAAAAATATATAGTTTTCTTAAAACAAAGTCACAAGTAAAAAAGAGTGGTCTCTAACTTTTCTGTTCATCAGTCATGCTTAGCAATATGAAGCTTTTAGAATATCCCATATTGATGTTTGCCTAAGAATTTGCACATGATCTACATATATGTTTCTTCAGTTTACAATGTACTCTTCAGAATACCTTCAGACCTACCCTCCATCCTAGCCTGGTGTTTGTGTACCTAGTGATAAAGCTTATAAGAAATGTGTAAGATTTGTACTCTAGAAAGATAAAACTCTGTTAAAAGATTTAAAAGAATGCTGAATAAATTTGAAAAATCTACAAATGTTATTGGATAAGATTCAATATTTTAAATATGTGTTTCTACTTAAATACTAATTCAATGCTAAACCAAAAAAAAATCTTAAAAGAGCATATTTCTATATGTGGCGAACAAAATTCTATAGACCACTTGCAAACTACACCCAGAATTATCCTTAAAAGATAAAGAATAATTGTCCAGAGTCAAGATAAAGTTTTCTTTTTAATGTTACTGGGAGTAGACCAAACAATTATAATACAGAGATTTCACCAAGATACAGGGAATGGCTATTTTAAAAGCTTTTGTAAATCAGTTCCCATGCTCTAGAAGATATTTAGCAATATATATTAGCAAGTTATAACCCTTTCTCCAGCAAATCTATTTACTTCAGAAATGGTGGAGGGAAAATATTGACACTAAGATATTAATTTCAGTGTTTTCTACCAAAGTGAGTATTTGGGAACAATTTTGTAGTTCTGTCATTAGGAATTTAAGTAAATGGGTGATATATATAATAAATATCATACAGTCACTAAAAATGAGATTGTTTACTTGTAATTATATTTAAATTAAAGGTACTTTTGGAAATATCTTTGAAAGAAAAATGTATAAGAGAGCACTTTATAAGTACAGACTATTATATACAATTTATTATGCATACTACTATATTTTAATCTTAGCATAGAATTAGTTCACATATGTCATTGGTTATTTCCCTGTAGTAGGATTTTGCCTGAGTTTTACTTTCTTCTCTTGGCACCTCTGTGTCACAGAACTATTTATGTAACCATTATGTGCTTTAGTTTTATCATCTGTCAAGTTAGAATACTGATATAATAATAAAATTTAAATCATAGGATTAGGACATTACCTTCTATGAATATTAGCTCTTAATATTATAGCTTTGTAGTAAGTTTTTTACACTGGACATATATCATTTCTAACAATCAAAAAGCTATTTTACAGAAGTAAAATATGAAATCGATTTAAAAATCTGAAGAAAAAGAGATTCAGCTTGAATATATACTTTTAAACTTTTACTTTAGGTTAGGGGTACATGTGAAGGTTTGTTACATAGGTACACTTGTGTCACAGGAGTTTGTTGTACAGGTTGTTTCGTAACCCAGGTATTAAGCCCAATACCCAATAGTTATCTTTTCTGCCCCTCTCCCTCCTCCCACCCTCCACCCTCCACCCTCAAGTAAACACCAGTATCTATTGTTTCCTTCTTTGTGTTCATAAGTTCTCATGATTTAGCTCCCACTTGTTAATGAGAACATGCAGTGTTTGGTTTTAATATAATTTATTTTATGAAGCCTTTTCCAATCTCTCTGAGTATTCCTATACCCTGAACTACGAATGAGTCTCTGTCATCTGAGATGGGATAAGAAAAATTGAACCTAGTAAGTGTAGAGAGTCCCTTATAAACCAGTCACTCTGCTAAGCATGCATGCATTATCATATTTAGTCTTCAAAGCAACTCTATCACATAGGTTTTATTATCATTTCACAGATGAGGAATCACATGTGTATTTGGATATCTTTTTGGATTTTGACTCCGATCTTTTTGACTTTGGAAGCAAGTTTCCAAGTTTTAGCACCTAGTAACCTACTGGGCACAGAGTAGGTATTAAATGTTTAATGAATAGCTAAACTGACTAAATGTATGCATTCCACCATAATATTGAAGGGGGCATGAGCATCTGAATATTTGTATTGTGTTCCCCTAAATTCCACAATGCCTATCTTTTGGTTTCTCTCTTTCAACAGAACTTGAGTACAATTAATTTATTTGAAAGAATATGCTACTGGTGCATGCAAAGGAAGAAGAGTTCACGAAGAACAATCAGATTGAAAGGGATGAAGTTTTCAAATTCCACCCTCCACATAGCAAAACACATAAAATAGTTTTACTAGTTACAGAATTCAGGCCACTTGGAGAATATACTTGGGGAAGGAAAGACAAGGATTTCCAGGTTAGGCTCACCTACAGGTCTGGAGTCATGGGGGAAAGTATGGCCAGGGTGCATTCTTTAGCTGCAAGCTTCCGTGTTCTGCTTAACACTCTTTCAACTCCCCTTGTATGCAGTGAACTTTATCTGTCCTTATCTTTCTATCCTTTTCTCTTCTCTTTGTTTTTTACCTTTTCTATCCCCAAACACAACTTTTTTTAGATCTCTAGATGTAAGATATTTTCTAAGAATCTAGAAAAAAAGTAAAAATATTAGCTTTATCTATTTGTTTCATTAGTTTATGATTTGTTCTCAAATCTCCTCTTACTCAGGCTCTAGTTCTGTTATGTGCTACAGCAGGTGTGGCAGGCTAGTATTTAGATGGTATTCAACAGAGTTCATTGTTCTCAAAATTTTCTGTTTTCTATCCACTATTAAGGAGCCAATAAGCTGTATATTAATTGTCTTAGGAAAGGAGTTCATTTAGGAAATGAAAGAAAGAAAAGGAGTAGGAAAGATCAGAGGGAAGCAGACAAAAAAAAAGGTGAAGAAATAAGACAGGAGGAAAAATAAGAAAGGTGGAAAGAAGAAACAAGAAATGACCCTGGGATCTTTAAGGAAATTATAATAGATATTTAGTATCAGAAGAAATGGAAAGGAGATGCAAATGATAAGACTGGTACATTTCATAAGGAGATTTCCTTGTTTTAGTTCTTGGACAAAATTCTTGTAAAGCAGCAACCCACTTCCTATCCCTGACTTCCACAAAAAGTCATCTTTAGATTGTTTGTCTATGCTTATGAGAGATTTCAATTCTGTAGCATGACAGAAGCAACACAAGGTTAATCATACCGCATAGATATTTTGGAGAAGCCAGAAGAAAAGAAAAGAGATTGGAAGAAGCCAGGAGATGCAAATGAAGCAACTTAACATCTTACTTCTGTGAAATGATGACTTGGACTAGCACATCATCACATCCTCATTCCCCTAAACACTGTCTTAACAAAAAAGGGATCTAAATCTATATTAATTTGACTTCTCTAAAAACTAAAAGATGTTGTATATGCTGCATAGTTGAGAATCATACCCAGTTAACCTTTAAAAATGATGTAGTAAGTTTGAGGAACCCAGAAGCAAAGGCTTTGCTAGGCAGAGAAGTGGAAGAGTACAAGAAATTAACACCACCTGTAAGGTTCGAAGTGCTATCTCCCTTGGCTAGCAGAGTGTTCCTTTATAAAGAAGCTACTCTTTGATTAATAGACTTATTGAATCAGGTGAACTAACATAGTTTTAGTAATTAAAGAATTGCAAAATGCTCTAAGAAAAAAAAACATTTGTAAATATAACAACTCTAGTAGCATTGCAGGAGTATTTATCAGTTCTTGCAGTCAGTATGTTGACCTCAGAACCCCTGAATGTTACCCAAATAACTAAATACATGGCTTATTTTAGGAAACTTACTGTACTTAATTCTGATTGCTCTCATTTTGACTAATTTTGAGAGATGTCTTCCTGGTGAAGTCACTCAAATGTAGATAGATCTTCTGTTGATAGGGAGGTACTTCCTTAAAAATTATTTTTTGAGCAATGGTATAACTTGTCTTGGCTAAATAAAATATATTTTTCCTGTTTAAAGAAAGAAATGATTCAAAGCTTTGAAACTGTTTGATCTTTCTGCTTCAATTCCTGACCTAAATGACAGTTTGAGGAAAAATATTGTGCTTAATTCATGAAAAGACAACAACGATACTGTTGTTATAAAAAATGATATATATATATATATATTTGCTTGAGGCCTTTTAGTTGTTTAATAATAAAATAAATATAAAATATAAAAATAAATATAAAATAAAATAAAAATAATAAAATAAAAAAGTTGTTTAATAATAAAAAGAGAACATTTTAAAATATATTAATACCTAATCCAACACAAAATGTAAAATCCTGCAGTTAATGTCAGTAAATATGCTATATTCCTGTAACTGTGTATCACACATTTTTTGCATATTTTCAGATCTCAAGCTGGGATACATTTTATAGTCAGTGGCATCTTCCAGTAGTTTTTGTCTAGGTAACAGTTATGAAGTAGATATCAATGAGTGCACAACTTTCCAAAACTGCAAACATCAAGACACCCAGAATGAATATCAGTGACTTTGAGCAAAATCTTCAAGACAATAGCAGAGGATTAACTGCAGGGAGAAAAATAGTCTGAGGAGGAAGAGATGGAAGTGGTGATACAGAAATCCATTTAAAAATATTCCTGAAACAAGAATCAAAAGTTGTCCTGCTCTATATGAGTCCTAATGAGCTTGAGAATGCAGTTCAATGGCTACTAGTTCTTTACAGATTCCATAAATTGTTGTCACATCAATGTTCTTGATGGAACTGTCTTTTGTGGAAAAAAATTGACCTCAATGACTCAGAGTAGCAGTGTTTCAGAAGCATTTGACTCTAAATGTAAAATAGCTTATTTATTTTGCTTATATGTTTCTGTTTTGATGGTTTTTTTGGATAATATCAAATCTGCATTTAAGTAAGTATAACTTGTTGAATAACTTATTATAACATATAATATGATAAATTATAGATGATAGCATTGCATCAGGTTTTTTTTCTACTTAGTGCTGTATCAATAATGAACCTTCCTAGAATTGATTGTGTCTTAGATTTGATGAAATATATATCACATGTCTCTCTAGAAGACAGATAGACTTAGATTAACATTAGGATGGCTCTGTGTATATTTATACTATTTAAATGCATTTAAGTAGACAATATATTTTAATAAAGTACACTTTATAGCCTTCCTTAAATTATTTGGCGATTTTCGATATGTGTTTTAAACATCCTCTGTGGATGAATAAATTCAGAGTTCTAATGTACAAGATGAAGACAGTAGTTAATAATATTGTATCAAATACTGGAAATCTGCTCAGAAAGTAAATTTTCAATACTCTTTATCACACTCAATAAAAGAAAGGTAACTATGTGAGATGAAGGATATATTAATTTGCTTGACTATAGTAATCAGTTCACTATGCAAGATGGGAAGACCTCGTCTCTACAAAAAAATTTTCAGAAAAATTAGCAGGGTGTGGTGGTGCATGTCTATAGTCCCAGGTACTTGGGAGGCTGAGGGCGGAGGATCTTGAGCCCCGGAGCTCGAGACTTCAGTGAGCTGTGATGGAGCCACCATACTCCAACCTGGGTGGCAGAGCAAGACCCTATCTCTGAAAACAAAACAAACAAACAAAAAAATTATCATGTTGTACAATTGAAATACACACATTAAAACATTACTGTACACTAAAAAATAAATACAATTCCTCTTTGGTTTATTACACTACAAACATTATAATAGCAATTAAAAATGAAACTACACGTATTTTAAAGTAGACCTGCAACTACCGAGAACTAAGTATATTTTATGGGTTTACCCAGAGCCCGTTTTGCCTAACCACATATTGATTCATTAAGAAAGATTGATTCCAAAATGAATCCAATTCAAATGTATTGAGCATCTGCTATGCTTGACATTGTGCTAAGGATTAAGAATACACAGATGAATATATAGCACATAGTGCCCGATTTAAAACATACACACACACACACACACACAAATTGGAAATGGAAATAGTGTGTATCTCCCCATATTTCAGTGTGATAGAGTGATTTACCAACTGGTCGTGAATAAGATGCTGTTCATCATTAGATACAGAACTATAAAATTTGCTTCAAGGAGAGAGAGTTAGTGAGAACTCGAAAGACTCAAAAGGGGATGTTACCATGAAGTTGGCCTTGAATGATGAGTTGAAATTCACTCCATTCACCAAAATGGTCATGCTTGTAATGAACATGAGTATAAGCAAGCATGAATGTTTAAGAAACAATTCATGTGACTAGCACACAGGATACAAATCAAGGATGCTATACCTGTGGCTAGAAAGTGCTCGCATTTTAAAAGAACCTGAATTAGGATCTTTAAACATATTCCTCAGTGTCCTTAATGGAAATTCTTGTTAAATAGAGGCATTTTATAAGAAGCATTATATTTTATGTATATATGTGTTTTTGTACATATGTGTGAATTTATTTTTAATACAGTTTTACTTCTTCTCATCAGACGTCTTGTAGTAAAACCATAAAAATATATCACTTTACATTCATTAATTTTGCAAATACTAGGAAGTCTATAATACCTCATATTGGGGAGTATGTTGAGCACAAAAACATTTGAGAACTGATATTTGTTAAGTAAATATTCACTTGGGAAAATAATTTGAAATCATATAGTGAAATTAAAGGTATAGGTTTATTAAACATAAAATGCTATGTTTTTATTTATTGTGGTAAGAACACTTTTTAAATGGTCATGCTTAATTGAAATTCTGAGGACTCCGTAAGAAGAGAGTGAAACCTAGAGTCTATATATCAAGTTAGAAATTTGTTGCAACAGTTCATGTAGGAGATATCTCAGACCAGAAATCAGAGAACTGTAATGGATTTGGAAAAGGAGGTATGTTAGGAATTGAAATCAAGAGACGTTTAGAAGATTGAAAGTCAAAGTGGCTGATTGCTTATGTGAGAGACAAATACCTACCCTGCTGTAATTTTTGAAAGCCATCTTCCTACCTCTAATACACACATGTGTGTATGTGTGTGTGTGTATTTCTATATCTATAGCAATAAGCAAAAACATATGGGTAACAGGAGGTGATGAATATTTAATTCCCAGTAAAAATAATTTTTTTTCTTGTTTTTTTAAAAGGAATTCATAGAGTTATTTTCTAATATGAATCACATGGACAATTGTCACAGGTCTTTACTTCATTTCCTATGTCTCTAAATTACCTTGGAGTACTTTGCTTTATAAAATGAACTTCCATCATAAATACACTCTTACATTGCCATGGTTTGTGGTGTAGAGGAGATACTAGGCAAGAATGTAGTAAGTGAAAATAAATTTTAATTATAAACTTATTTGAACAAATACAACATATTTTTGTCAACAGGGGCACTATTTCAATTTACATAGAACTCTTCTTTTTCCAGATACAACAATGTAAGACAGCTGTTACTATACTATTTATTTTAATTCAAAAGGAAAATAATTCCTCTAAGGGCTAAATCAATGAGCGTATGCCCTCAAATGGCCAGTAAATGATAAATCTTAGAGCTATAATTGTTTTAAAAGCTTCTATAAAGCATTTGTTTCACTAACTCACAATTATAGTAATGTTAACAGTACATTTCTTCCCTGTGGGCCAGAACTACCTTGTATAAGGCTCTGAAAAGACGTATGAAATCATACCTTGAATTTTGTGGGTCGCTATTTTATGCTACTTAAGGATGCATACATTTGATTTTCCATAATAGTAAAAAAGATCTTAAATTAGTTCTTGGTCAGTGAGATGTGTCATATTGAGTTATATTCACATGAAGTATTTACTATTTTATTTCATCTTTAGAACACAATTTTTAAAAGTCTGTTTTAATGAAACTGTTACTGCAAGATACCTTTCAGTAAACAAAGACTAATTGAAGGACTTTAGTATGTGATATTTGATTTACAGTGTTTTTATTTCTGAGTCCCCTGGGGCTTCTCATTTCATTTCCTAAGACAATTTTTTTCATCATATATAAACATTTTGTTTCATGCAGCAAAGTGCATTTTTACTACAGCTACTCTTTTCCCATTGGTAATATTGGTCCGACATTATGGTATGATTGTTTTTGTCCCTCTGAGTAAATAAAAAAGCACTCTCTCTCTCAAGAAAACTCATAAACCTGATGTCTGTTAAAGTGAGCTCGTTCTATAAATCTCTCCTAGTCCACTGCAATCTCCTACATTGTTCTTCTAGTTTGTTAACTGTATACCTCAACATAACTGAAAATTTGCCATGTGTACTTACTAAGAAAGAGTGCTTTTGAAGGATTTAGTTCAAAAATCTATATTCATCTCATATTGTTGAATAAAACCAATGCTATGAGAAGTGCCATTTCTATCATTACAAGCATACTTGGAGAGTTCTTAATAAAGTCAAAGTGACTAAAGGAAGTGCTTTGTCCTCTGTGGTTTTGCTATAAGGAAAATGACTTAAAGTATTTTCTACTATCCTCTATTTCAGTTATATAATAGTTGAAGATATTTTTAAAGATATAAGTTATAACAATTCCTACCAAGGAAAGCTCACTGTAAAATAAATCTACACTTGAGGCCAGCTGTGATTTGTGTATTTGTCACGGAAAATGGCCTCAGCCAACCAGTGCAGACCTCTCAACATTGGTGTGCCAAAAGAGATTACCTTTTCTTTATCTTGGGTTTATAAATCTGAATTTTCAATTATAATGACAATATTAAAGAAATCAGTGGGTCAGGAGGAACTTGACATCTATAGTTATTGTTTAAAAAGGCTCAAGTGGTTATAAGAAAGCATGGAAAATCACTTCTGAGAATTGCAAAACATTCCAGTCCAATGTAAGATGTGTTCCCTCTTTTCTAGAAGTGTTTAAAAGACATTTGCGAGAAGTAGGAGAGATTCTTAGAAATGTCTTATAAAGGTTTGTACCAACATCTGTCTTTAACTAGTAACAGGAGAATTCCCAGAACAAACAACTTACTCTCAGGTAAGACACTACAGCTCAAATTCCTGCATTTAAAATTGAAATATGAACCTTCAGTAAGATTTATGCTGGATTTTCTCTTGCTGCAACTGAAGGGGTAGAAATTTTAATGCTATTTACAACATAAATCTGAGAATACAAAATATTGCTCAATCCATCCATTATTGTATAATTGTAAGGTTGAATGAGAGAGAGAGAGAGAGTGTATATGTGTGTGTGTGTGTGTGTGTGTGTGTAATATAAAAACCTGGATCTTTACTCTTTAGTGTCCTCTATATTAATCCTTATTTATTCTACCAAAATTATGTTTATGAATCCATTTTCTGTGAACTATGTCTCTTAAATATATATATACACACAGAGATACATATATATACACACATAAATATAGTCCTGATTTATGTATTATATATAGTCTTAATATATTATATAATATCCATAGTCCTATTTATATTTTATATATAGTCTTGATATATATAATATATGTAGTCCTGATATATTACATATATTATAAATATATAGTCCTGATATATATGAATAATATATACTTTAATTTTTAGAACACCAAAACTTGACACAGTTCATTGTGCATGTCAGATTATTTAAAATGTTAATCAGAACTAGTAAAGTATATCCAGTTGTATTAGATGCCTAGAAAAATTAAATATTCAATAAAATATCTATGTTGCATTCCTTTTCCATATAAAGTTTTCATAAAAATTTTTGGGAAAGTAAGTAGTTTGTGTGATTATCACATATTAAATGTCTATGATAAGAATATATGATTTATAGGGCTCCTAGAGAGTTGGTTTGACAGAATCAACAAAGAAATCACCTCAGAGGAAGCTTTAATCCTTATAAAAAGAATTGAGGTAAATTCCAAGTAAATGTGAGGTCAGAGCTTCCTGGTGGCTTCTGAGTCTTTGTAAGATATCTCCTGGCACAATAAATTACATCACATTTGTGTACTTGATATGGTTTGGCTCTGTATCTCCACTCAAATCTCATTTCAAATTGTAATCCCCACATGTCAAAGGAGGGAGGTGACAGGATCATGGGGGCAGTTTTCCACATG
This sequence comes from Pan paniscus, assembly GCF_029289425.2. Classification (NCBI taxonomy): domain Eukaryota; kingdom Metazoa; phylum Chordata; class Mammalia; order Primates; family Hominidae; genus Pan; species Pan paniscus. Next base: position 72,073,940 of record NC_073263.2, read on the forward strand.
CTGTTCTCATGACAGTGAGTAAGTTCTCACAAGATCTGATGGTTTTATAAGTATTTGACAGTTCTTCCTCATTCTTCTCTCCCCTACTGTCTTGTGAAGAAGGGGCCTGCTTCCCCTTCCACCATGATTTTAAGTTTCTTGAGACCTCCCCAGCCATGTGGAACTGTGAGCCAATCAAATCTCCTTTTATATATATATATATATATATATATATATATATATATATATATAAATTAACCATTCTCAGGGAAGTTTTTTATAGTGGTGTGAAAATGGACTACTACAGTAAATTGGTATCATGGAGAGTGGGGTACTATTACAAAGATAAAATGAAAATGTGGAAGTGACTTTGGAACTGGTAACAGGAAGAGGTTGGAACAGTTTGGGAAGATGTGGGAAAGTTTGGAACTTCTTAGAGACTTGTTGAATGGTTTTGACAAAAATGCTGATAATGAGGTGGATAATGAAGTCCAGGCTGAGGTGGTCTCAGATGGAGATGAGGAACTTCTTGGGAACTGAACCAAAGGTCACTCTTCCTATGCTTCAGCAAAGAGACTGGTGGCATTTTGCTCCTACTCCAGAGATCTGTGGAAATTTGACCTTGAGAGGTATGATCTGCAATTGGAACTTATTTTAAAAGGGAAGCAAAGCACAAAAGTTTGGAAAATTGCAACCTAATGATGTGAGAGAAAAGGAAAACCCATCTTCTGGTGAGAAAGTCAAGTCAGCTGTAGAAATTTGCTTAAGCAATGCAGAGCCACATGTTAATCACCAAGATAATGGGGAAAATGCCTCTAGGGCATGTCAGAGATCTTGGTGGTAGCCTCTCCCACCACAGGCCGGGAGGTCTAGGAGGATAAAATGGTTTTGTGGGCTAGGCCCAGAACTCGACTGCTGTGTGCAGCCTTGGGACTTGGTGTCCTGCATCCCAGCTCCTCCAGCTCAAGCTGTAGCTAAAAGGGACAAAGGTACATCTCAGGCCATTGCTTCAGTGGGCGCAAGCCCCAAGCCTTGGTAGCTTCCACATGGTGTTGGGCCTTAAGGTGCACAGAAGTCAAGAATTGAGGTTTGGGAACCTCCACCTAGATTTCAGAGGTTGTATGGAAATGCCTGGATGTCTAGATAGAAATCTTCTGCAGAGTCAGGCCCTCATGGAGAACCTCTGCTAGGGCAGTGTGGAAAGGGAATGTGGGGTTAGGGCCCCTCACAGGGTCCCAGTTGGTACACTGTCTAGTGGAGCTGTGAGAAGAGGGCCACAGTCCTCCAGATCCCAGAATGGTAGATACACCAACAGCTTTCACTGTGCATCTAGAAAAGCTGCAGGCACTCAATGTCAGTCCATGAAGGAGGGCCCAAGGCTGTGGGAGCCCATCCCTTGCATCAGCATGTTCCGGATGTGAGACTTGGAATCAAAGGAGATTATTTTGGAGCCTCAAGATTTAATTACTGCCCCGCTAGATTTTGGACTTGCATGTGGCCTATAGTCCCTTTGTTTTGGCCAGTTTCTTCCATTTGGAATGGGAGCATTTACCAAATACCTGTATCCCCATTGTATCTAGGGAGTAACCTACTTGCTTTTGACTTTACAAGGTCATAGGTAGAAGGAACTTGCCTTGTCTCAGATGAGACTATGGGTATGAACATTTGAGTTAATGCTGAAATGAGTTAAGAATTTGGGGGACTGTTAGGAAGGCATGATTGGTTTTGAAATGTGAAAAGATATAAGATTTGGAAGGGTCCAGGGGCAGAATGATATGGTTTGGTTCTGTGTCCCCACCCAAATCTAATCTCTCATTGTAATTCACATGTGTGAGGCAGGGAGGTGATTGGATCATGGATGCAGTTTCCCCATGCTGTTCTCATGAAATGAGTGAGTTTTCACAAGATTTGATGGTTGCATAAGTGTTTAGATGTTCCTCCTTCATTTTTCTCTCTCCTGCCACCTTGTGAAGAAGGTGGCTGTTTCCCCTTACTCCATGATGGTAAGTCTCCTGAGGCCTCCCCAGCCATGTGGAACTAGAAGTCAATTAAACCTCTTTTCTTTATAAATTACCCAGTCTCAGAGAAGTTCTCTATGGCAGTGTGAAAATGGACTAATACAGTACTCTATCTACAAAACTTTTGTACTAAAATTTTTGCTAGAGAATCTGAAAAAGAAGTTTTCAACTTTTTGTAGAACATTCAAATTTGTAGAAATAAATTATTATCCTTTTATTTTAAAAAGGTTAAGAAAAACAATTAGGACTATCAAGAAAATGGAAGGATATGATTACTATTCAATGGGATAATTATCCAGCAACTAATTATTGCCAAATTCTCTCTGAATTTTTATACTTTGGATACTCAGGGGATCTGGTACTTATTGTCTATTTTAATAAACTTCATGAATATATTGCAGCTGTCCTACAATCTCACGATCAGGATCTTTTGGGAAAAACACATATTATTCCTTAAGAGAACTGAATCCATGTATACTTTTTCAAGTTGATTATTTCCCTTCAAAAATTACTATTACCTGAATAATAGGTAATATGCTTGAAAAAATATGATGTATTTTATAATTATTTTTACCTTTATGTAAGAAAAAAGTAATCTATAATTTGCCAATTATAGATTACTTGGACAAGCTGCTGCATAGCATAGTTACATCACCACACTAATTAACACCTGCACTTCTTAATATGAAGCAGTGGGTGTAATTTGGCAATATAAAATTTAATAAGTATAGAAATATCTGGGACTCAATTTTATATTTATTTATTTAAAAACTAAAGATGTAATAAATGATTATTTTCTCATTGGTGACTCTGTGAGACTTTCTTGGAAAAATTTAAATTCTTGAAGTATTTTAGGAAGGGAAGGCCTGGTGGAGCAGGATTCATTGCCCTCAAAAGTATGTGCTTTGTAACTTATTGCTTTTCATTTCCTCCCCGCTTCTTGTTATCTATTAAAAAGCCTAAAGTATGGAAGCAAAATTATAACAACATATCAGTTTTGTCTGTAAATATTTTCCAGTACCTACAAATGCCGTCCATTTGTAAGACAAATGGAAAAACTTTTGGTCCTTGTTTCTCCTGTGAATAAATGTAGCATAGCATGTTTTCTTCATACTTTAGTATGACACCTTGTTACTTAACCCAGTCTTCCCCTGAATGCATATTAATAAGATGAACTGAAGCCTACAGAGTGAGCTGGGCAAAATTCACATTTAAAACCTTCCCAGTCTTGCTAGCTGGTCTTTCTGTATCCCAGGGAATGTTATGGGAAACTCTTGTCTTCTTGTCTTCTTGCCTTGCTTCCTCTGATTGACTCATTGACTCAACAACTAGGTCATTCGGCATGTATATTTAGTTGAGTGAGTCTCTTTCTCTTCCTGGTTAAGTGAATGTGCTCAAAACTAATTCTGTAACTCAAAGGAGGAGAAAATATAGTCCCAAATTTCTTAGCCCCATATAAATCAATAGGACCTTTGCAGGTGACAAACAAGGTGGACAGTGCTAGTAGCATAAGAAGAGATGATTACCAGTTATATCAATATGTTTGTATGTCAACAGCAATGCTGTAACTACTACAACAAGCTGAATTGTGAAACAATTCATTTTGGCATTGATTTTCCATTGTCTATAATGAGTTTGAGGAAAGTTATTTTTCTTCTGTTAATATTAAAACTGAATGTTATATGTAGCTTCAGAGAGAGTACCTGAGAGGCATAGATATAATAAATGCAAAGTAACAAATAAACTTCTAAACACAGGTAGAACAAATATTAAATGTATCCAGTCCATTTTTTTTAAGCTCTTTACTATTCTCTAGTTGGATTATGCACCTTTGAAATGTTAAACATTTAGGCTTCAGCCTCAATGTTTGCATTTTCAGTAGCATTTATATTTCCTTTAAACTTTACCTGTGTGAACTAAAAGCATCCTGAATCTTATTTCCTCCTATTATGGAAATATGACTAATAGTGTGTTTGTTTTGCAATACTACCTCAATTTAAATTGCTTACATAAAAGGAATAAAGGTACATATTATATTTTTAAGAGAATAAAGATATATATTTTAAATACAGCCTTTATATTTTTCACATACCATTTAACATTCATTTGAAATTGTATGGAGGAACTATAATTTTCTTTGATAGATGCATGTTTCCTTATAGAATGTGAGTATAATTACTGAATAATTTGTTTACTTCTTTGAGGTCTCAGATCTGCTTTCTGAAATGTCTTATTCCCAACTCATTTCCTCTGGCAATGTAGTATTTAACCACCCTTGAAGAACCACACTTAGTTAAATGTCACTATTTGGCTTCCTGATGATAGATTCAAGGTATTCATTTATTTAGAAAAAAGATGAATGGAATAATTGAGACTTTCTTATAAATGGGTGTGTTGGAAGGATTTCCTTGCCAAGATGCTTATAATTTCAGCATTTGAGCACCCATATCTTAGGTTATAACTTAAAACACTACCTGTAGGAACATGGCTAAACTTCTCCGTAGAAATACACCCATGATTTTTTTTTTCCTTGTTTTTTTTTAATTTTATTTTTTTAATTTTTTTTTATTATACTTTAAGTTTTAGGATACATGTGCACATTGTGCAGGTTAGTTACATATGTATACATGTGCCATGCTGGTGCGCTGCACCCACTAACTCATCATCTAGCATTCGGTATATCTCCCAATGCTATCCCTCCCCCCTACCCCCACCCCACCACAGTCCCCAGAGTGTGATATTCCCCTTCCTGTGTCCATGTGATCTCATTGTTCAATTCCCACCTATGAGTGAGAATATGCGGTGTTTGGTTTTTTGTTCTTGCGATAGTTTACTGAGAATGATGATTTCCAATTTCATCCATGTCCCTACAAAGGACATGAACTCATCATTTTTTATGGCTGCATAGTATTCCATGGTGTATATGTGCCACATTTTCTTAATCCAGTCTATCATTGTTGGACATTTGGGTTGGTTCCAAGTCTTTGCTATTGTGAATAATGCCGCAATAAACATACGTGTGCGTGTGTCTTTATAGCAACATGATTTATACTCCTTTGGGTATATACCCAGTAATGGGATGGCTGGGTCAAATGGTTTAAACTGGTACATAAATCCACTCCTAGGATGGAGGTGTATGTCATTGACTAAATAAATGTGCATAAGTTAATTCACAGAATCTTCCTGGAATAATGGCCAATTTTAAAGAAAAAAAAGCTTGTTATAATAACAAGCATTGCTATTCATAAAATAGACTTGAATGTTAAACAATTTTTTTTTTTTTTGAGACAGGGTCTTGCTCAGTCGCCCAGGCTAGAGTGCAATGGCGCCACCTCGGCTCACTGCAAGCTCCGCCTCCCGGGTTCACGCCATTCTCCTGCCTCAGCCTCCCAAGTAGCTGGGACTACAGGTGCCCGCCACTACGCCCAGCTAAATTTTTTTTGTATTTTTAGTAGAGACGGGGTTTCACCGTGTTAGCCAAGATGGTCTCGATCTCCTGACTTCGTGATCCGCCCATCTCGGCCTCCCAAAGTGCTGGGATTACAGGCGTGAGCCACCGTGCCCGGCCAAAATAAACACATTTTTAATGAATCATTAGAAATATTTTACTTAACAACGGGAACCTTGAGAATGTGCCCCCATTTGCCATCTGCCCTCCACCTATCTCCCTCCCTGCCTTTAAAATTGCTTTATGAGTACCAAGGGCTCAGATTAGTGAAGACGTAAACTGAAAACCTTGAAATGGGTTCAGCATTGTATTGAAATTTAAATTAAAAAAAATTTTCTTCATCACAAATGGCATTTCTGTTTCCTCCTTTTTTGCCCCTACATTTAGTTTCTATAAATAATGTCAGACTCCACAGTGTTCCTAATATCTTGTACTATTACATATCTACTAGTTACTCACATCGGTATTAATGTGCATTAATGAACACTCACATCCTTTATAAGACAAAGGACTACTTTAAGGCAGTAACATTGCATAAGACACAAAAGACTAAGATTTTTGGTTCACAATGGGCTGAGAATTGAGACAGAAGACAGAATCTTGGATGCTGAAGTAAGGAAAGTAAAAGAATAAGGGTCAAGAAGGAAGGAGAATACTTAGGTAGAAGCTCTGTGACCCTCAAGATTAAAAGTAACATCTTTCCTTGAGTAAAGCTGTACCTGAACAATACCTCTAATATCTTAGCAGATTTGTCTGCTCTCATATAATCCAATAACAAACATCCAGGGGCAGTCAAATTAATCTTCCCAACCAAACCCAAAGGCATGTGCACACACACACACGGTTTTATATCATTTATAAACAAATTTTATCGGCAATTAGAAAGATAACATAGCCAGCCTGCTAGAGAAGAGAGAAGAAAGAGCACAATGTCTTGGAAAGAAGGTAGAAAAGGAAATTACCAATGGGAATGTGGGGAGAAACAGTTATTAACAAATCAGCAAAAGATAACTGATGGTACCAAGCAAAAGCTTTTAAACGTAATTTGGCACTTATTGAACACCTACTATGCATGTGGTTCAATTAAAAATCTTTCAGTCCCCAGAATCTTTATGCCTCATGTGTTTAGGATTGGCTATCTGCCTTCAGCTAAACAAAAGCTAATTGTGCAAATATGGCTATATGTTTTAGAGGAATGTTGCATTTAAACTCTAAGTCACAGTCCAAGACCTAAAATAGTAACAGTATGAATAATAATAATCAATAACTTTTATCTACTTTAAAAAATATGTGAGTTGACACAGTACATATTGAAGAAATCTACCTTTGACCATTGCTAGATTTAAAGGCCAAAAATATTAGAAAAAAATAAGCTAAAAGTCTTTTTTCTTTCCACCAAGTTCCATGTCAGACATTGTCAAAATGACCTCCTCAACCAATGTTAAGTCATAAATTTCACAGTAATATATTAGCCAGTAATTATTTAAATTTTATGTGCAATAGCTACTGATCAAACATTTATTCTTAGAAGCAAAATTGTATAGGTGGTTCAAGTAAGTCTTTAACAACATCCTTTTTTCGCTTCACTTTTATTTATAAGGAAATCTTGTTGTCTCTCTTGTGTATAATTTTTTAAATTAATTTTTATAATTATTGTAAGTTTTATAAAATCATCCAATCTCTATACACTACTGTTTCTATGCTAGTTTCATTAACAGTTATGTATTTTAGCACCTTTTAATAATCAAGAATAAGAATAATTATTGTAGCTTGAGCTTTCATTAATATGTAATTGATCAAATGCTTAATCAAATAAATCAGATGTTTTTAAACACTAATGTAACACTTTCAAGTGGAATATCACACACATAAAATACTCCACACAAAGTTGTTTCATGCACAAAATTGTTTCAAACACTAATGTAATATGTAACATTTTAATTTCTCAAATTCTCTTCAGTATTTAAAATTAAAAACACAAGTCTAAAATGTTAGTTCCCTAAATGTTTAAAAAACCTGAAATAATACAACAAACACACACATCAGCACAATAATAATTAAAATATTATCTTTAAAACAAATGCAATTTAAATATGTACTTAATTAAATTCTTCCTTTCAGTATTACTTATTTACTTACTCAATGAAGGAGAGAAAAATTTCCAACTTGACTCTTTTCATATTTCAATATTATCTGGGACTGGTGATCAGGATATCCACTAAATGTGACTTGCAGCATGAGTTGACTGCAAACAGTTAATGATTGGAGTGACTCTACCAAGGCCATGTTTGCCAAGTACAGCAGTGCGGCAACCTAGGATCCCCCAGTCTTGTCACATAATTTCTTGAAACCTGGTGTATCATGTGCTCATTGAGCATTGTTAAGTTTTTAAGTTTTATTTTCAGCCAATTATACTTTTATTTTTATCACAACTTTTTTTTTTTTTTGCAAGTCCTTCTAAGAGCCTGTTTTTAGAAGTTTTATAGTCAACTCTTACACAAGTTTTGCGGCTTCTATTGAGCTGATTGAATTCAAAAATCTTCCCATTTTGATTGTAACTCACTTAATCTATACTGGGATTTTTCCTATAATTGTGGTTTCTTTTTTAGCTAATTGAAAATGATTCTACAGACATTCTATTGGCAGGTTTTAACAGCTCCTTTTAAAAAATTTAACATATATTTTTTTTTTCTGTAATGTCACACTTAAAATTTTTCCAATATTATTATTTCAGTTAACCTCAATTTCCAGTGATAGATAATCTTTCCCACACAAAGAAAATGATCTGAAACTGTCTGAGCATACACATGACATCACAAGTGGAAAACTGCACAAAAGAAATAATCAACACAAAATCGTTTCATGCACAAAATTATTAAAAATTGTGTACAAAATTACCTCAGGCTATGTGTATAAGGTGTACGTAAAACATAAATGAATTTTGGGTTTAGACTTGGATTCTGTACCCCATGATATCTCATTATGTATATAAATATATTCCAAAACAAAAATTAAAAAAAAACAAATCCAAAACACTCCTGGTGCCAAACATTTTAATAGTGGATACTCAACCTGTGTATCTGATTGTTCCAAAAAACCCAGTTTAAGGGTGAGAAAATTAGATGAGAAAGTTAGTGATATACATCAACTGACATGGCTAATGACTGAACTAGACTGAAAGGTCTACTCTCCTCTTATTAAAAGAACACTTACTTGTACTTCTCCAGCGATTTATTTATTATACAAATATTTGTTGACATTTTTATATTCAAGGAAATATGCTGTTTCTTAAGAATGAAATTGCAAAAATACAAAATATTTCTCAAGAAATTTACCACCTATTGAAAAATATTGAAAGCTAATAAAATACCTAGGAATCCAACTTACAAGGGATATGAAGGACCTCTTCAAGGAGAACTACAAACCACTGCTCAACAAAATAAAAGAGAACACAAACAAATGGAAGAACATTCCACACTCATGGATAGGAAGAATCAATATCATGAAAATGGCCATACTGCCCAAGGTAATTTATAGTCTCAATGCCATCCCCATTAAGCTACCAATGACTTTCTTCACAGAATTGGAAAAAACTACTTTAAAGGTCATATGGAAACAAAAAAGAGCCCACGTTGCCAAGACAATCCTAAGCCAAAAGAACAAAACTGGAGGCATCACACTACCTGACTTCAAACTATACTACAAGGCTACAGTAACCAAAACAGCATGGTACTGGTACCAAAACAGAGATATAGATCAATGGAATAGAACAGAGCCCTCAGATATAATACCACACATCTACAACCAACTGATCTTTGACAAATCTGACAAAAACAAGAAATGGGGAAAGGATTCCCTATTTAATAAATGGTGCTGGGAAAACTGGCTAGCCATATGTAGAAAGCTAAAACTGGATCCCTTCCTTACATATTATACAAAAATTAATTCAAGATGGATTAAAGACTTAAATGTTAGACCTAAAGCCATAAAAATCCTAGAATAAAACCTAAGCAATACCATTCAGGACATAGGCATGGGCAAGGACTTCATGTCTAAGACACCAAAAGCAATGGCAAGAAAAGACAAAATTGACAAATGGGATCTAATTAAACTAAAGAACTTTGGCACAGCAAAACAAACTACCATCAGAGTGAACAGACAACCTACAGAATGGGAGAAAGCTTTTGCAATCTACTCATCTGACAAAGGGTTAATATCCAGAATCTACAAAGAACTCAAACAAATTTACAAGAAAAAAACAAACAACCCCATCAAAAAGTGGGTGAAGGATATGAACAGACACTTCTCAAAAGAAGACATTTATGGAGCCAACAGACACATGAAAAAATGCTCATCATCACTGGCCATCAGAGAAATGCAAATCAAAACCACAGTGAGATACCATCTCAGACCAGTTAGAATGGCGATCATTAAAAAGTCAGGAAACAACAGGTGCTGGAGAGGATGTGGAGGAATAGGAACACTTTTACACTGTTAGTGGGACTGTAAACTAGTTCAACCATTGTGGAAGACAGTGTGGCGATTCCTCAAGGATCTAGAACTAGAAATACCATTTGACCCAGCCATCCCATTGCTGGGTATATACCCAAAGGATTATAAATCACGCTGCTATAAAGACACATGCACACGTATGTTTATTGCAGTACTATTCACAAAAGCAAAGACTTGGAACCACATCAATGATAGACTGGATTAAGAAAATGTGGCACGTATACACCATGGAATACTATGCAGCCATTAAAAATGATGAGTTCATGTCCTTTGTAGGGACATGGATGAAGCTGGAAACCATCATTCTCAGCAAACTATTGCAAGGACAAAAAACCAAACACCGCATATTCTCACTCATAGGTGGGAACTGAACAATGAGAACACTTGGATACAGGAAGGGGAACATCACACACAGGGGCCTGTTGTGGGGTGGGGAGAGGGGGAGGGATAGCATTAGGAGATATACCTAAGGTAAATGAGTTAATGGGTGCAGCACACCAACATGGCAGATGTATACACATGTAACAAACCTGCACATTGTGCACATGTACCCTAGGCCTTAAAGTATAATAAAAAAAGAAAGTTAAATAGGCAATAATAAAAATGTGATAACATATTCATGTTGTATTAAAAAGCAAAGTAAGTCTCAACTATATGTTTTCTGCAAGAAATTCACCTTAAATGCAAGACATAAGTAGGTTAAAAGTAAAAGGATAGGGAAAGATACGGAAACACTACACAAAAGAAAGGTTGACTTCTTGTATTAACATCAAATGAAGTAGACTTTAGAACAGGGAATATTATCAGTGATGAAGAGAGCTATTACATGATAAAATAGTTAATTCTGGCCAGGTGCTGTGGCTGACGCCTGTTATCCCAGCACTTTGGGAGGCTGAGGCAGGTGTATCACCTGATGTTAGGTGTTTGAGACCAGCCTGGGCAACATGGTGAAAACCTGTCTCTACAATGGTAGTTGCAGACATCACACTTTATTCTCAGTAACTGATAAAATTAATAGGAAGAAAATCAGTTAGGATATAGATGACTGAATAAACTTGTCAGTAATTTGACCTGATTGACAATTACAAAGTTCTTCACCCTAGAATACTTGGAAAGTACATGGACCAAAGCATTATTCTCCAAAGCACATGGACCATTTGCCAAGCTGGATTATATTTTGGCTTATAAAGCAAATACTAAAAAATGTAAAAGAATAGGAGGTATGCAAAATATGTTATCCTATCACAATCATATTAAGCTAGAAAATAATACATATATGTCTGGGATATCCCAAAATTCAAAAAAGTAATTATATGTATATGTATATGTGTATGTGTGTGTGTGTGTGTGTGTGTGTGTGTGTGTGTGTTCTAAAAGAACCATGGGTCAAATAAGAAATCTCAGGAGAACTTTAAGAAAAAAACACATGAAAAAATGCTCATCATCACTGGCCATCAGAGAAATGCAAATCAAAACCACAATGAGATACCATCTCACACCAGTCAGAATGGCAATCATTAAAAAGTCAGGAAACAACAGGTGCTGGAGAGGATGTGGAGAAATAGGAACACTTTTACACTGTTGGTGGGACTGTAAACTAGTTCAACCATTGTGGAAGTCAGTGTGGCGATTCCTTAGGGATCTAGAACTAGAAATACCATTTGACCCAGCCATCCCATTACTGGGTATATACCCAAATGACTATAAATCATGCTGCTATAAAGACACATGCACACGTATGTTTATTGCGGCATTATTCACAATAGCAAAGACTTGGAACCAACCCAAATGTCCAACAATGATAGACTGGATTAAGAAAATGTGGCACATATACACCATGGAATACTATGCAGCCATAAAAAATGATGAGTTCGTGTCCTTTGTAGGGACATGGATGAAATTGGAAATCATCATTCTCAGTAAACTATCGCAAGAACAAAAAACCAAACACCGCATATTCTCACTCATAGGTGGGAATTGAACAATGAGATCACATGGACACAGGAAGGGGAATATCACACTCTGGGGACTGTGGTGGGGTGGGGGGAGGAGGGAGGGATAGCATTGGGAGATATACCTAATGCTAGATGACGAGTTAGTGGGTGCAGCGCACCAGCATGGCACATGTATACATATGTAACTAACCTGCACAATGTGCACGTGTACCCTAAAACTTAAAGTATAATAAAAAAAAAGAAAAAAAAAGTAATTGGAAAATCTTTAAAAAAAAAAAGAAACCTTTTTGAACTGAATGAAAATAAAATCACTTACATAAAATTGGGGAGGTTCCAGCTAAAGGAAGTTTGAAAAGGAAGTTTATTTCACTAAATGCATATATTAGAAAGGATGAAATGTCTCAGAGAGAACAATTTTAGCTCAAATAAAATATGAGGGAAATAATAAAAATTAATAAAGAAATCAATGACAATGAAAGCAGAAAAGCAATAAAAACATCATTTAAACAAACATCCAGTTTCTTTTGAAATGATTAATCAAATTAACAAGAATCTGACAAAGAGGGAAGATATATTATTAATATCAAGAATGAAAGAGAACACATCACTACTGAACCTACAGATATTAAAAAATAAGGGAACACTGTAAACATGCTATGACCATTAATTTGACAACTTAGATAAAATGAACAAAGTTCTTGAAACAAAGACTCGCTCAAAAAATGGTAATGTGAAGAATAATATATCTATTAAGAAAATTTAAGTTTCAGTAGACACTTCTCAATTCTACTTAGAAGCCAGCAAGCCTGTAGACTGGGAAAAAATTACAACCATATATCTGATAAGGGGTTAATATCCAAAATCTATAAAGAGCTCATATAGCTCAGTAGTGGAAAAATGAATAACCCAATTAAAAATGGGCAAAATACTTCGATAAATATTTATCCAAATAAGACATAAAAATAGCCAACAGGTATATGAAAAGGAACTCAACATTATTGATCATTAGAGAAATGCAAATAAAAAACACTATGAGATATGACCTCATGCCTGTCAGGATAGCTGTCATAAAAATGTCAATGGATAATAAATGATAGTGAGGGTGTGGAGAAAAATGGGACACTTGTACCTGTTGGTGGGAATGTAGATTGATAGAACTATTATGGAAAACAATATGGAGGTTTCTAAAGAAATTAAAAATAGAACTCCTGTATAACCCAACAATTCCTCTTCTGGGCATATATGCAATGGAAATGAAATCACTACCTTGTAACGATATCTGTGCTCCCATGTTCATTGCAGCATTATTTACCATAGCCAAGATATGAAAACAAACTGTTGGTTAACAGACAAATGGACAAGGTAATTGTAGATTATATACAATGGAATATTACACAACCTTAAAAAGGAACAATCTCTTGCCTTTTGTCACAACATGTATGAGACTGGAGGACATTATTCTAACATAAATAATCCAGACATAGAAATAAAGATTTGCATGTTTTCACTTATATGTGGAATCAATATGCACATAGAGAAAATAAAGTAGTCATTACTAAAGGTGGTGCAGCGTGGAGAAAGAAAAGTCAGAGGACGCAAAGTAGGAGTTATGTAGGATGAACACATCTAGAGATCTAATGTACAACACGAGGACTATAGATAATAAAATTATACCGTATGTGGAATTTGTGCTAAATGAGAAGATTTTAGCTGTTATTGCTACAAAACAACAAAAAAGGTGACAATGTAAGATGACAGGCATGTTAATTTGCTTCACTACAGTAACCTTTTTACCATGTATATGTATTCCATAACATCATGTTATATTCCTTGAATATGCAGGATAAAAATTTTAAAAATATCTATAAAGCAATAGTTCTCATGAACCTAGACACAAAAATTCTAAACAAAATGTTAACATATCAAACTCAGCAATATGTAAAAATGAAAATACATTATGACCAAGTGGAGTTTATCTAAGAATGCAAAATTAGTCCAACATTTGAAGTCAATGAACTTTACTGTATTTACATAATAAAGAATATATACACATTTTTTCAGTAGATGCAGAAAAGCTTATGACCAAATTCATCATCTACTCATGATAAAAATAAAAAAAGAAAAACACAACTCTCTCCCTGTGCATTAGCAATGGAAGAAAATGTTCTTAATCTATTAAGGTCATCCAAATACAAGGCACAGCTAACATGACACTTAATGATGAGAGATTTAATATTTTCACCCTAAGATGGGGAACAAGGCAAAATGCCCTCTCTCACCACTCCTATTCTACATCATAGTGGAAGTTTTAGCTACTGTGATTAACATGCAGAGGTCAGTTATATTTATATATACCAGCATACACACCAGCACTTTGAATTGTCAGCTTTAAAAAAAAAAAATTGGCAGGGCGCAGGGGCTCACGCCTGTAATCCCAGCACTTTGGGAGGCTGAGGCAGGCAGATCATGAGGTCAAGAGATCAAGATCATCCTGGCCAACATGATGAAACCCTGTCTCTACTAAAAATACAAAAATTAGCTGGGCATGGTGGTGTGCCCCTGTAGTCCCAGCTAGTTGGGAGGCTGAAGCAGGAGAATCACTTGAACTCAGGAGATGGGGGTTGCAGTGAGCCAAGATTACACCACTGCACTCCAGCCTGGTGACAGAGCAAGACTCTGTCAAAAAAAAAAAAAAAAAAAATCACTTTAAGAGGTGTGGTGAGACTGGGCACAGTGGCTCCTGCCTGTAATCCCAGCATTTTTGGAGGCCAAAGTGGGAGGATCACTTTAGCCCAGGAGTTTGAACCAGCCTGGGCAACAGTGAGACACCATATCTGCAAAAATTAGGAAAAAAAAATAAAAGTAGCTGGTGTGGTGGCATGTGCCTGTAGTCTCAGCTACTCAGGAGACTGAAGCAGGAGGATTGCTTGAGTCTGAGAGGTCACAGCTGCAGTGAGCCATGATCAAGCCACTGCATTCCAGCCTGGGTGACAGAGTAAGACTCTGTCTGAAAGAAAAAGACAAAAGCAAAGAAACAAACAACAACAACAACAGAAAAGATGTAGTGGGATCTCATTGTGATTTTAATTTGCTTTATTTGCTTTTCCCTAGTGACTAACACTGTTGAAAATTTTTGAATAATGCTTGTTGCCTTTAGTATTTCTCTGCTGAGTTGACTCTTCAGATTCCTTTTTTTTTTAACTTTATTATTATTTTTTTACTTTAAGTTCCAGGATACACGTGTGGAATGTGCAGGTTTGTTACACAGGTATACGTGTGCCATGGTGGCTTGCTGCACCTGTCAACCCATCGCCTATGTTTTAAGCCCCACATGCATTAGCTGTGACTCTTCAAATTCTTTAAGATATTTTTAATTAAGATGTTTGCTTTCTCACTATGGATTTCACAGACAAAAACTGTCCATGAGTATTTATAGTATCCTTCCAACCCTAAAATGAAACAAGTCAAGTGTCTCTCAAAGATGAAGGACTAAATGAACCATAGCATACAATGAAATATTTCTCGATAAAGAAAAGGGACAACTTCATTCAGGCAACAGAATGAATCTTAAATTCATTTTGTTAAGTGACAGCCAAATCCAAAATGGATTGTATAAAATTAGTAGGAAACCTGGGAAAATCCAAGTAAAATCTGTAGTTTAGTTAACAGTCATGTAAAGATGTTAATTTCTTATTTTTGATATTTATACCATGGTTATGTAATATGTGAATATTGGGGAAGCTGGGTAAAGGGCATACTAGAACTTGCTGCACTATCTTTACATTTCCTCAGTTTCAAAATAAAACATTAAAAAAGTAGCTTTTTTGATAGAGTTGAATTCTAAAAAATCTTTCAAAAAATATATAAATAATTTGTAAACAAACATTTATTTTGATACAACTATGAAAAATTGTTGATGATTTATATTTTCTCATAAGTATATTTACTTATTTGGGAATACTCAGAAAATATTATAAAAGTGTTCTATTTCTAGTTATACCTGTTATCTTTTTTTTAATTAGAAAGGTAATTTAAGAGGTTTTCAGAACGTTTAAAATATTTTCTATGATTTTTCAGATAAACTCCTAATCATATATTTTAGATAACATAATGCACCTGACTCATTCTTATCAAAGTTTTGATTACATAATTTGAGTTTTACAATTATCATATTCATTCCTCTTCATGGTAATATGCTGGTCACAAATTTGCTTTGTGAGAAATTTAATTGCTTGAAATTATTTATAGCAATTTGCAAAGCCTGCCCCAGCTCTGTGGACTATATCATGGGCTGAATATCTTATCTTGAAAGATGAATTCCTTTCCACAACTTAATAAGTAAGTGAGGATGTTTCTCTTTGAAAGTCAACAAGTTTTATGATAAAAGACAAGTTGTGTGGAAGTACTATTTATCTTTTCACAAAGTTAAAAGAAAATTGCGAATTTATTGACCTAACCTTAACATGATTGACAATTATAACAGCATTATTAAGTACTTATCTTAAATCTTCATTTGTGATGCTCTGACAAGTGCTTTCTCTATATGCCAAAGTGAGTTAATTTTTAAAATATATATATAAATTTGAAAATCCTATTTTTTCAGCACTGGCCCATGAGATGTTGGACAAAAGAGAAAGAAGGAGAAAACAAAACAAAACAGAAACAGATCACAAGGCAAATTCTAATATACAATTATGGATTCTTAGTTGTGAATAACAATACTAATAACTGACATTGATTTGAATGATCCATTAATTATTAGGCATTGTTCTAACCTATAAGCCCTATCTTACTCATTTCTCACAACAACCAAATCAAGTAAATTCTATAATTATTTTTGTTTTACAAACTAGAAATCTGAAATATAAGATATTAAATAATTGAACAAAGGGCATATAAATAAAAGAAGAACTGTGATTCTGAGCCAGGGATTAATGATCTCCTTCATTCTTCTATGCCTGTCTTTTCTGCTAGACAGCTGTTAACTACTAGTAGTGCTCAATTAGTGAATTACTAAGAAAAAAAATTGAGATGCACATAAAATAGCAGTGTTATTTTATAATATTATTATAATTATATCTGAATATAATGTAACATTAATATGATATAATAATATTTCTATACATTTATGCTTATTAGCTAAGTTAGATTATTTTACGTGTCACCAGATGCTTGCATAGAGTCTTTGGGAAGCACAACATCTTTAGGCACTGGGAGTAATAAACATATTTGTGCAAGGTTTAATAGGCTCTAAGCTTGGTTTTGTGGAAAGTAAGCTGATGGTATTTTATAGGAATATTAAAAGGGAGAAAGAATAGAAAGAGACTGACTGATAAGTAGGCTATTGAAGTGTTTTGACATGGATTGATGAAACCTTAAATTAGAGAAGTAGCAGGTAGAAGGAGAGGGGTGAATGAATGTAGAACATATGGATAATAAATTATGCACATAACTGGAATGTGATGGGAAAGGTTGGTAGAATTATGATTCCAGAATCATATTAAGATTCCAAGCCTGGGATAAGAAACAGATGATATCTCTAAGAAATACTGAGTCCATTTAAGAGATCTGGTGGAATATAATGATATATCTGAGAATTGACTGAGATAATTTGTATTCAAAAAGATAGCAGGTAGTAATGCAAGCCTGGGATAGTTATGTGATAGCTATTCACACAGAGGTGGAATCGTAATGGAAAAATTATTCTGGCACATGCTTAAACCAGTAAAACAGACTTTGTATAAGACTATTGCAATAGATGAGATAATATTGCAATAGAGAAGAAAGATTGAACTCACCTCTGATTACAGCAAAGAAAGCTGGAAAATTATGGCCAACCAGTAGAGTGAGGGAGTGAGTGGATAGAAAATTACTGCGAGGAATGTGGTCAGACATCAAGTATAGAGGGATTCTCTAAACTTGCTTAACAGGATTCTTGCTAAAATTAGGCCAAGGACTTAGATGTGAAGGGTAGGAAATGAGGATATCATCAGATATCAACATCAACAGTGGGAACTGCTAATTTAGCAGAATTCTTTGCTAAAACTGCACTCAGCAAGCCAAGGGCAGGACAGCAGGTTGAAGGTTGGGACTTGTTCAAGAAGAGAGCTCAAACGATTCTCACTAAAGTTTGGTCAGGGAGGGGATCCTTGTCAATACCTGAAGACTTTGAATAGATGTGTCTAAGAGAGACAATGTGCATACAAAGATACAGCAAATTAAGAAGTTGAAATAAAATAATGTAGATTAAGGAATGTAGAGGAAGAACATAAATTATTTTTTTATTTTTATTTTATTTTATTTTATTTTATTTTTGAGACAGAATCTCACTCTGTTGCCCAGGCTGGAGTGCAGTGGCCCAATCTCAGCTCATGGCAACCTCTGCCTCCTGGGTTCAAGCAATTCTCCTGCCTCAGCCACCAGAATAGCTGGGATTACAGATGCGCAACACCATGCCGGCTAATTTTTTTTTTTTTTTTTTTTAGTAGAGACGGGGTTTCATTATATTGGCCAGGCTGGTCCCGGGTTCCTGACCTCA
Organism: Pan paniscus; assembly: GCF_029289425.2. Classification (NCBI taxonomy): domain Eukaryota; kingdom Metazoa; phylum Chordata; class Mammalia; order Primates; family Hominidae; genus Pan; species Pan paniscus. The sequence continues at coordinate 72,092,390 of NC_073263.2, forward strand.
ACTGATCCGTCTACCTCAGCCTCCCAAAGTGCTGGGATTACAGGCATGAGCCACCATGCCAGGAGAGAAAATATAAATTAATTTTTTTAAAGGTACTGATATCGAATCATGAATACTAAAGAAGAAATAAAGGAAGGATGAGTAGTAGAAATTGATGAATGGGAATAAGAATATCCCAAATGAAATAATGGAGAAAAATAAGAAAGCCCAATCCAATCTGAGATCTTGCAACTTCAAGAGAAATAATTTAGTTTTAACAAATGAAAGCAGACATTAAATTGAGCAAATGATTTGTGCAAGTCTCAATGCCAGGTACTCTAGAGAATAACAGGTCCAATTATGTTATTGTTATATTCACAGCCCTCAGAAATCTGAGTATCTTCCATATCTTCTCTCTGTTTTCACTTTTATATCCTGGACCGTAGACACATTTTCTTTATTTTATGTTGTTTTCTCTGCCAGGAAAATTTTTGAGGTTTTTTATCCTCATTCATATTCTCCCAGTGAGCCCCACTGAAATATAAGTCAAATATCAGCTTTTCCGTGCCAATTGTCTTGTTCCCCTATATGATATTAGCTTATACGACTTTAGGAGTTGTATAAGACATCATTCCAATGTTAACATTATTATGTATTGAATTTCCTACATATTTTACTATTGTGAATTTTTTAAGGGCTCAGGAACAAACACTGCTTCATTTATATTTCTACCAAAAATAGAGAACGCAAAAGTTGGATCAAATCAGGGACTCAGCCCAGTACTGTGGCTCAAGCCGGTAATCCCGACACTTTGGAGGACCAAGGCAGAAGTTCCAGACTGACTTGGGCAATAGCGCAAGACCCTGTGTCTACAAAAAAATTATATAAATCATGTACTCATTAAATATTTCCTGAACAAATAATCTTGAAGACCAGGGTATGAAAGAGGCAGAGAACGGGCATCTCCATTGCTTTAGTAATGGTGATGCTGGCAAAAACAAAAGACATTGACTATTTATGTTTCCCAAAGGAAAATAAACCTGTCTTAAGTTGCTGGACAAATAATAAAGGCTGGATAATTAGGGGAATGGGAACTTAGAATAGATAACTATTGAACAAAAACATTCAATTATCCACAAATTACTAAATTTCATTTGCAGATTGCCAACTCATTCACATCAGATAATGAACCATATCTCTTCCCACAGATAGGTCATATTTAGCATATCTATTCAGAATCGACAGCTCAAATAATAAAATACTTGCAGAAAGTTTGCATTCTATGTAACATATTTGCATAATCTGTTTTATGATACAAAGGCTTTCAGATACTTGCAATTTAGATTTTCGATTGAAAACAATTTTATTTTTATTGTTCAATATTTATTAACAAGCTTCAATTTATTATGGAAGAGGGAATTCATCCAAAATGACAGAGGACTATCCAGACATTATTACATTGCAGGTTATGATTTAGTCTGCCCTGGCTTAAAGTCTAAATTTCAAATGCAGTAGTGGATGCCTAGTTTGCCACCTCATAGTTTTACCTGGGAAATTTACTGTCTGAAGACATTTAAAAGTTTATTAGAAATTATTTAAAAATTAATTACAATATAGATTAAATATAATTAGTTTCATTACATTGTACATTGGTGCACAATTATAAATTATATACTTGCTGAATTAGGGTTTTCTAGAGGGACAGAACTGATAGGATCAATATATACATGAAGGGGAGTTTATTAAGTAGTAGTAATTCACACAATCACAAGGTCCCACAATAGCCCATCTGCAAGCTGAGGAGCAAGAAAACCAGCCTGAGTTCCAAAGCCGAAGAACTTGGAGTCTGATGTGCAAGGACAGGAAGCATCCAGCACGGGAGAAAGATGTGGGCTGGGAGACTAAGCCAGTCTAGGCTTTTCACGTTTTTTCTGCCTGCTTTATATCCCAGCCAAGTTGGCAGCTGATTAGATGGTGCCCACACAGATTAAGTGTGGGTCTGCCTTTCCTTGCCCACTAACTCCGGTGTTAATCTCATTTGGCAACACCCTCACAGACACACCCAGGATCAATACTTTGCATCCTTCAATCCAATCAAATTTACACTCAGTGTTAACCATCACACTTGCTAACTCTAACACTTGCTATCTGGCAATCTCTTCTCGCTAGGACAAATCCTTAACTGAGAATGATTGTTTGTTTCCCATTCCAACTTACCTGCTTCTCACTGATGGCTGATACATTATTGCAGCTCATGAAACCATTGCCCAGCCCCTCCCCTCAATAGAAGGTGTACTTCCTAAGTGCAGAGGTTTTGCATGTTTTGTACATTTTTAAATTTTCAGTCTGTAAAATAGTATCCTCCAATGTTACTTTCTCAATAAATACTCTAGCAGTAAATATTTATTAAACAATTTATCTATTTGTTTATGATTAGTCAATTAAATTTAGATTTACTACTGCTGTGCATCAGAGTTGATAAAATTATTACAGTGAATTATAATTCCTCTCAAATTAACTAATGGGAATTATTTAAAATAAACATGTTATTAACCTATTGATCTACCTGTGTTCCTTTTTACCAGTGTACATAATGATGAAAATTCAGGAATTTCTTAGGTGATGTTTCGGTGAGAAGTTGCTCTATAAAGCCCATTGCAGAATGCCTTCCCTAGGGTTTCTTCAAGGGTAGGATTTTTAAAAAATAATCACCTGGCTTTGACTGGACAACAGAAATTCCTAAAGTCTTAAACAGAGAAATGTTTGAATGATCTTGCTCTACTCCTTGAAAGATTTTTAGTAAGTTGATTTTGTCAGCTTCACTATTGAAAATCAACTTCCCCTTGTGCTGCTGTAGACCAGCTAAGAACTGTGAATCCCTGGTTTGCTGAGGTTTGCATACTGAACTGGGTCACCTTTTTCTTTCTTAGCATAGTCTCCTACCTCCCCAGAATAGTCTTATCTTAAAAGTTCTGAACATTTCTGTCCCCAAGTGCATCTCTATTTTGGCTTCATCTGGCAGGACAATTCATTGAATGGTTAATTTGTGTTGTGGTGTGTGTGTGTGTGTGTGTGTGTGTGTGTGTGTGTGTGATTCAGTGCTGGACAATTTCCTGCAGGTTCAATGGGTTTTTTTCTGCCCACTTGCCCCAAAACAAAGTTCCTCTTTTTGAATCCTAAATCTATGTTCTCTTATCTGCAGATGACATTCACAATTTTTGTTTTCTAAGACTGTAAACAGACACTGGCCCACACCAATGAGACAAACATCTAATCTTTCTCTAGTTTGGGTAGAGAAGAGTAGCCCATATTAAGTGAGGGAGAGAGAGTTGGTGCATTTGGGCACTTGTGCTAAATGTTGTGTATTTCCTTTTCAGTCTTGTGAATGTGTGTCCTTTACACCTTTGAGGACAACCTGCAAGTGAAGTAGGCCATTTAATCACCAATTACATAGAATACACCTAGAGCTCCTATCGTTGTTCACTTATGTTGGTGAATTAGGATGAGAATTTGCCCTTATAAATTTTCACTAGCCGAGGAATGGTAATATAAAGTTTGATAGATCCATACAGTGAATTTTATACAACTTACTGAAAGCAAGAAAGTAAGTTTTATTGGCATAAATACTCACAACATATTAATAAGTAAGGAATACATGTTACAAAAGACCGCTTGGTATTTTATTTTATAAATAAAATATATACAGTATATGTAGAGAACAAACACCTGGAATTATGTATTTCAGAAGATTACTAGCCATTATCTTTAGACAAAAGATTAATTTTTACTTTCTTCTTTATATTTTTTGTATTATACTCATTTCTACAAAGGAAACACTAAAGTAGGTAATTAGGAAAAAGCCAATATAATTTCATTTTGAAACAAAATAGATTTGCTAATGTTAGGTAGTTTTTAAGTCACTTCAGGTTCAGAGCTCATGTGATCTGGCAGTAATGAGGGGGGTGAGTTACCATGTTGGATTTTTCTTTCTATGATTCATGTCACATGCAGAATTACTCTCCGTTTGTGTCCGGAATTGGTGGGTTCTTGGTCTCACTGACTTCAACGATGAAGCCGCCGACCCTTGCGGTGAGTGTTACAGCTCTTAAGGTGGCAGGTCTGGACTTTGTTCCTTCTGATGTTCGGATGTGTTCGGAGTTTTTTCCTTCTGGTGGGTGCGTGGTCTCGCTGGATCAGAAGTGAAGCTGCAGACCTTCGCGGTGAGTGTTACAGCTCTTAAGGTGGCCCGTCTGGAGTTGTTTGTTCCTCCCAGTGGGTTCGTGGTCTCACTGGCTTCAGGAGTGAAGCTGCAGACCTTCGCGGTGAGTGTTACAGCTCATAAAGGCAGTGTGGACCCAAAGAGCCAAAGAACTGTGGAAGGGGACCCGAGTGGGTTGCCACTGCTGGCTCGGGCAGCCTGCTTTTATTCTCTTATCTGGCCCCACACACATCCTGCTGATTGGTAGAGCCGAGTGGTCTGTTCTGACAAGGCTCTGATTGGTGCGTTTACAATCCCTGAGCTACACACAAAGGTTCTCCAGGTCCCCACCAGATTAGCTAGATACAGAGTGTCCATTGGTGCATTCACAAACCCTGAGCTAGACACAGGGTGCTGATTGGTGTGTTCACAAACCTTGAGCTAGATACAGAGTGCTAATTGGTGTATTTACAATCCCTGAGCTAGACATAAAGGTTCTCCAAGGCCCCACCAGAGTAGCTAGATACAGAGTGCTGATTGGTGCATTCACAAACCCTGAGTTAGACACAGGGTGCTGATTGGTATGTTTACAAACCTTGAGCTAGATACAGAGTGCCGATTGGTGTATTTACAATCCCTGAGCTAGACATAAAGGTTCTCCAAGGCCCCACCAGAGTAGCTAGATACACAGAGTCCATTGGTGCATTCACAAACCCTGAGCTTGACACAGGGTGCTGTTGGTGTATTTACAATCCCTTAGCTAGACATAAAGGTTCTCCACGTCCCCACCAGACTCAGGAGCCCAGCTGGCTTCACCCAGTGGATCCCACACCAGGGCTGCAGGTGGAGCTGCCTGCCAGTCCCGCGCCGTGCGGCCGCGCTCCTCAGCCCTTGGGAGGTCGATGGGACTGGGTCCCGTGGAGGAGGGGGTGGTGCTCGTTGGGGAGGCTCGGGCCGCACAGGAGCCCACGGGTGGGGAGCTCAGGCATGGCGGGCTGCAGGTCCGGAGCCCTGCCCCAAGGGGAGGCAGCTAAGGCCCGGCGAGAAATCAAGCACAGCACCGGTGGGCCGGCACTGCTGGAGGACCCAGTACACCCTCCGCAGCTGCTGGCCCGGATGCTAAGCCCCTCATTGCCCGGGGCCGGCAGGGCCAGCAGGCTGCTCCAAATGCAGGGCCTGCCAAGCCCACGCCCACCCGGAACTCCAGCTGGCCCGCAAGCTCCGTGCGCAGCCCCGGTTCCCGCTCGCGCCTCTCCCTCCACACCTCCCTGCAAGCTGAGGGAGCCGGCTCCGGCCTTGGCCAGCCCAGAAAGGGGCTCCCACAGTGCAGTGGTGGGCTGAAGGGCTCCTCAAGTGCCGCCAAAGTGGGAGCCCAGGCAGAGGAGGCGCTGAGAGCGAGCAAGGGCTGTGAGGACTGCCAGCACGCTGTCACCTCTCACTTTGATGCCCAGAAACCAATGTCTGCCTTTCTGCAGGGTGCTGGTAAAGAATAGGCAGTACCTGAGAGAAGATAGAAAGGAGGTATGTGCATTTAAAAAAAGGGGATTTCTTTCTTTTTTTCTCTTAAGCCTCCTTCCATCCTCTCAAGAAAAGTCTACAATGACAAAACCAAGACTCTCTCATTTATGCTTTAATTTTCCTCCAGAACAAGTGACATATGAGCCTTCTAATAACAAGTAGACAAGTTTGCAGGAACACTGACTTATAAGGGGAATAAGTACCCCCAGGACTATGAGAAGCTGCTGTTGCTCCAACGCTGTCCTATCAAGAATACAGATTGGTGACTTATAGCTGGCTTGGTGACTTATGCTGGTACATTTCCCTGGAGCCACACTCAGTCCCCAGTATGCTGAATTCCATTTATGACCCAGTTGCAGGCACTATATATGGCACCCAGATGTATATTAGAATGTCATGACTTTGAGATAGATAGGCAGATGGATAGGTAGATAGATAGATAGATACATAGATAGACAGAAAATAGACAGATAGATAAAAGATTTATTTCAGATGAAAGGATATCTTCTTTTTTGCAAGCAAAGAAATAAGCTGCTAGCATTTTAGTTCTATCTTTGTTGGATTTGTGTTCTAAGGCCACAGGGCATTCACAAGTCTGCCTAATTACTTCTATACTCTGGGGATAATAAGTACATGGAAGAAACATACATGCATCTGTAATGTAAAAAGGTAACATGCAATGTAAGGAGAGTATGCATAAGAGTATTTATTAATAGATTATTTACGTGAGGAGATGCTAGACACAGTGCACATTATGGAGGATATACAATATCATGTGAAGAGGTCATGCCATAGACAGAGCACATTTGGGTCATTAGCACTTGTCCCTCTGAATATGACATTTAAAGCCACAATCCATTATACTTATCCAAGGATATTCTTGGGTTGTGATGAAGTGGGAAGTGACGAGAAAATCGAGGAAATCTCTGTGCTATGTCTGGGCATTGATTTGACAACGATACTGAGAAGATTAAGACACTGGATTTAGCATCAAGGAAGATACACAAAAGTCAATACTGCGCACCTCAGGCCCCCAGAATTTCTCTTTACCCTCTGAATGTTGGTGTCCTCATTTCTATAGAAAACAATGGTATCCAAGCCCTAGAGAGAAGTTCGAGTTCAGGGCTGTCCTGGCTGAACTTCTTTCATTGGTTCTTTATCTATAGTGGCAGCTTCCAGGTCGCTTAGTTTCCAAACTCAAAAAATTTAAAGTAGATTTTATTTTTAATTTCATGGGAGCAGACATCCGCATGCAATGCTGCATATAAAAACACTATTGTTCAGTCAAAGGTTATTTTTCCTAAAGCAATGGCAGTAAGGTTACCAACATGCACAAATTTAGTCAAGGTTTCTCTCTGACTCTTAGTCGGTTAACAGATAATACACAACAGAAGAAACATAACCAGTGAACAAACATAGATTAAAATGTTCAATGTAAACACAAGCAAAATAAAGGATAATCAAAGATGTATTAGGTCTTTTGTTACTGCTTTTTAAATGGTGTTGCATACAGATGGTGAACATACAGAAATGACTATTTTCTTGCATCCTGCTATCGGTACTCTGAGTAGGTAAAAGCCATTGCATAACAGATAGCAAGACATATCAAACCTATATCAAAGTGCTCATAGTTTTTGACCAGATAATTCCACTTCAGAAAATATGCCTTAAGAAATTTATCTGAAATATGAATGCTTTATGGGCAGAATGTTCAGTTTCTTTTGATGAAAAAAAAGTTTGTATCTATTAACAGGGGGATTATTATATAATTTGTGCATTGTTCACTAGAGAAAAATGTTATCCAGTCTTAAAAAGTGATAGTAACAGAAAATATGTAGATATATTAAATAATATTTATGATATGTAAAATGAAAAACTAGGATGGTGATTTGTATATACATCATAACTATTTAAAATATATATTTAAAAGACCAAAAAAAGATAGTATTCATTTTTATAGAAAAAAGATTGTGTATATTTATTTCCTAAATCGTCATAATATTTATAACATATAATATATTGAAAACAAATAAATAAATAGCAAATCAAAAACAAAAACTTGGGAAAGAATAAACAGAGTTTTACACTGTCAAGACAACCATACTTGAAAGGTTAAAATCCTTGAGATTAAAGCTCAAATGTGTAATTAAAAGTAAAGTATGTGCAAGAATACTATAAAAAATGATAAAACATCATTGAGATACACGAAAGGAAGCATAGATACATACACAGAAACCATATCAATGTACTGGAATATTCAATATTTTGAATTATTTTTAAAGATGTCAGTTGTACCCAAATTAAACTACAGTTTCACTTCAATCTCAAACAAAACCCCTAAATGTTTATAATAGTTACAATAATAAGAATAGCAGTAATAATTATTAGTATTATCTGCTTGTATGAAAATTAACAGGTTGTTTCTTAAATTTATATGAAAATGTAAAAAATGAATAGCCAAGGTGGTATTGAGGAAGCAAAAAATTAACGCCTTAACTAATAGATCTCAAAACTTATGTTTAGATATAACAAGAAATACGTGTCTCTTGAAACCAGGAAAACAAATAAGACAAATGGAATGGAACAAAAGTGCCCAAACAGACCCATATACATACATCAAAAGACATATGACAAAGGTTTATCTGCAGTGCAGTGGGAAAAGGATGTCCTCCTGAAGAAACATGCTGGATCAGTTGGCTAACTATATGGTATAGTTTGGGTGCTTGTCCCCACCAAATCTTGTGTTAACGTTTGATCCCCAATGTTGGAGGTGGGGCCTAATGGGAGGTGTTTAGGTCATGGAGCAGATCCCTCATGAATAGATTAATGTCCTGGAGTGAGACCTGAGGAGGGAGTTCTTGCTCTATTAGTTCCTGAGAAAGCTGGTTAAAACAAACAAACAAACAAACAAACAAAAAAGACCTGGTGCTTCCCCTTCTCTCTCTCTTGCTTTCTCTCATGCCATGAGAACTTGTCACAGGCCAGCTTCCTTTTGCCTTCTGCCATAAGTAAAAGCAGCCTGAAACCCTGATGAGAAACAGACGCTAGTGCCATGCTTCTTGAATAACCTGCAGAACCATGCACCAAATAAACCTCTTTAGACTCAAACTCACGTGTTTCTTTATAGCAACACAAAATGGATTAGGACACTATATGAACTGAATACTAACCCGTTTTCTACCATATAAAAAATATGTATTCCAAATAGAGTACAATTTTAAATGAAAATGACTAAATAATAAGGCTTCTGGGGTGGAAATTTAAGAATATCTTTATGAACCTGTTATTGTCAAAGTTTTTTTAAGAAGTACTATTATAAAGAAAAAATGTAAATTGACATACATTCGACTTATTAAATTTTACTCACTCAAGTGCCACATTAAGAGAATAAAAATGTAAACTATACAACTGCACCAGATATTTATAATTCACATATCTAACAAATGACTGGTATCTACATGGAATATTAAAATCTCAGTAATTAAGAAAATAAAATGATTAAAGACTGCACATTTTACAGAAGAAAAAATCACGTCTAAAAACCTTATAAAAATCTCATCAGCACTACTCAACAGGGATATGCAGATTAAAAGCACAATGAAATATTACCACATACCTACCAGAGTGGCTAAAAGTCTGAAAGTTAAAATTAATTTTTGATAATCACGTAGATCAACAGCAACTATCACATAATGATAATGGGAGTACACATCGTATAACTTTTGGGAGAAAATGTTTGGCAATATCTATTAAAACGTTTCATTTCCTATGATACAGAAATAATTTCTAGCAGAAATTCTAGTCATCACCAGAAGATTATATATGAGAATATTCTCAGCAGCACTTTTTATAACAGCCCAAACTGGAAATAATCCACAATTCCGTCAACACTAGAATGCATATGTATATATCTACAGCTCAAACTGGAAATAATCCACAATTCTATCAACACTAGGATGCATATGTGTGTGTGCATGTGTGTGTGTGAATACACATGCACATCATTTATATATATGAATATATGAAATAGCTGATATGTATTATATATAAAGATACATATATGATGTACATAGCTATTATTATATGTATATAATAATATACAAATGATATACAGTGCTATATAGATATAGATATATGGTCAATTAATACAGCAATGAGAATAAAGAAGATATTGCTACATGCAAAATTACATGAATGTCAAAAACATCATCCTAATGGAAAAAAGCCAAACATATTAAAGCTTTAAAAATATGTCTATGGTGATAATGTCATTTTAGTAGTTAGCTTTGGAATGTAGTGACTAGATGGGATAATAAGACTTTGAGGATACCAAAAATATGTTATATCTTAATCTGTCTGCTGCTTAAAGAGACTTGTTTAATTTGTGAAAATTTTCCCTATGCATTTACGTGTACTTTTCTATAAGCAAGAGGTACTTTAATAAAAAATATTCTTTCTAAACTTTTTCTTTACAATTTAAAAAGTTATAGGAGTCCAGGTTGGGCCTTTTTTCTATATAGTTCAGGTCTTGATTGGTGCTATAAAAAGTCTCCTAGGATAAATGGACCAAACCCTACTGAAAAAAGAGGAAAATAAGGCACTGAGACATTAAGTAATGGGCACATATTCAAGCAGAGAAAAAAAAATCTAAGAACCAAAATTCAAATCTAAGTCTCATCGTTTCTGAGCTTATTCCACTTTATCAGGACATGTATTCCTTCAACAATTTTTTGTGTAGATGTTTATATCACAAAATAATAATACAAAGAATAATTGTTATTATAAGTAAAAAAGATGAGGGAAAACTTTTGTAGGTTACAATAGTTTTATGACATACATTGTGATGATGATTTCACAGGTGTACACCTATTTCCAAACTCATCAAATTATATACATTAAATATGTAGAGCCTTGTTATGTCAATCACACCTCAATAAAGCAATTAAAATACCAAATTTTTGTGACGTAACTATGATGTGATAGGCTGCTACATGTTGGGGATACAGCATTTACAAAACTGAGAAGTAGAAGTCCTTGGTCTCAAGAAGCTTACATTCTAATTTACATGTTACAGTATATTTCATAATTGAGTCTGAAAACTTAGTATGGTGTAACAGTGTAACTGATCACTAGTTGTCCTTCAAAATCAATTTCTCCCCCTTCTTGAGTAATAAAACTCTCCATTTTTTCACTGGGATATGAACACCCAAAATAACATTTACATACCTTGACTTCCCTAGCATCTAGATATAGAAATATGAGAACTATGTAATGGGACTTAATAGCAAGTGGAGTGTGCACTTTTGGGAGAATTTTTTTCCTTATTCCATTCCCTTTTCTCCCATCTTTTCTGGGGTCTGGGGTAAGATTACAATGGTGAAAGCTGTATCACTTCATATAAAGCTGTAATATGTGAATGGTGGAGAACAAGATAGAAACATTCTCTGATACCACAGTCCAAAAACATTAGACCTGGACAACATATCAGTTGGTGTGTTTTACTTACATTAAAATGAAATAAAATTCTTTTAGATAAGCCACTATAACTTTGAATTTTCAGTCACTGACAGCTAAAAATCTTCTAACACAACAATTTAGTCAACAGTTTTGTCATTTTCTATTAAATGTATCTTTAAGTGTATCCAGGAAATCAGCTGGCCACTTAAAGTCTTATTTTCTATTCCTTAACTCAAAGGCACTTAAAGCTGCTATTCATCCCATAAACAAAACATATTTGTGTCAGTGGATGCAAAGTTCAGTGTACGGAAATGGGGAGACAAGAACATGTATCTCCCATATCTTAGTCCTGACAAAGGATAAGTGTTGTCTTCTTTCTCCATATTTATTTATGTTTCAATGCCAGGTCTAGTAAAACTGAATCAATTGAAAGAGAAAAATGTTTAGTTTTCCTTCATTCATCCTGGTTATTTCTCTTCTCAAACCTAATGCTGGTAAATATAATCTGATTCTACTTGAAATATTTCACATCAGAAGCTATTCTCTAATTAATACACCAAGACATAATCATTTTACTATGTTCATTTATGTAAGTAAATGTACTTAATAAGTACATAATCCAATGGAAAGCTTTGTTTTCAACATAAAAAGGGAAACACATATAAATAGTAGTGAGTATTTAGCATTGTAAAATACCATTCTGATTTTTTACTCTGAGTTTTAAAACTTAATTTTAAAGGAAGATAAGAAAGAAAGAAAGAAGGAGGGAACTAGCTCACATTTACTTTGAACTAATTTTAGACTTAAGAAAAGGCTATTTTATTCTAGGCTAAGAAATCCAGATTTGTAATTAACTCTGGTATGTTTCCTGTCACTGCTGAGAAATTTGCATCGGCTATCTGTCCATAAACTGGTTGTATTTTTATCCCAAAGAAGTAATTTGTAAAGATGCTTCAAGATTTCCTTTTCAAGAATGCCATGGTCAATGATTAACTACACAATCCCTCTTCATAAAACCTTTCTTCATGTATTTTAATTATAATAAATAACTGGATCCAATAAACAGTGTGTGAATACCCAGCAAGGTAGCTTGTTTTCTGATTATAAGAGAAAATTTATAATACTTATGTGTATAGCAAAACCCTATTTCCCTTCTTTTTTTTATTCAGGAAGACAACAAAAAGGCAAACTTGTAGCATATAGAAGCTAATAGTGAGAAAATGAAACTTTATGACCAACCATAGTTTGGTCGGTTAGGAGGCAGTTACCATCAGCACGGAGATCAATAGAAACTAATTCTGCCATAGAAACTAATTCTTCTGATTGGAATTCAGGAAATGTGACAACCAAAATAAGCAAATGGGATAGAGACTAAAACCTAGTGCTTCCAGGGCTATTGGAAATGTAAACTTTAAGAAGAAATGCAATTTTAAACTCAATCTCCTCATCTCTGAAATGATAGAGTGTGAAAATTCATTCTGAGGATTTTCATATATTCACACACACAATGGATTTCCATCTAAATAATAAAAATCTTGAAATCGTGATCTTGTTTTCTTGTTCAACATATTGATGCTTAGTTTATTTAAATAATGCATTACTGAGATAATTCCAATTAAAACTGGTGAGTATATATGTTCTTCATTTCCCTCCAACAAAAAAGGATTCGAAGAAACAACTACATCTTCAAAGAAACAATGCAATAACATTGACCATTTCTGTTCTCTAAGCAACAGAAAAGGAACAGAAAAGAAAAAAATATATAAACAGCCCCCATTTTTATTAAAACAAGCAAACAGGGCGATCGTGGTCTCTCATGCCTGTAATCCCAGCATTTTGAGAGGCCGAGGCAGGCGGATCGCTGGAGCCGAGGAGTTTGAGACCAGCCTGGGCAATATGAAGGAACCCCGTCTTTACAAAAAAAAAAAAAAGAAAAAAAAAAAATAGCCATTCATGTTGGCACTCGGCTGTAGTCCCAGCTACCAGGGAGGGTGAGATGGGATGATAACTTGATCCCTGGAGTTGCGGGCTGCAGTGAGCCTTGATCCAGCTACTGCCCTTCAGCCTCAGTGACAGAGTAAGATCCTGCCTGAAATAGAAAAGCAAACAGGAAATAGCCCAATTCTCAGGCAGCAAAACTGTAATGTATATTTTTCTATAACAGTGCAGTGAAATGCAGACTAAAATGAAAAGGAAAAAAAAATAAAAGAACCCCAAAAGCATACATACATCTCTTCAGGCTTTGTTAATACAGCAGCCCTCTCTATTTAATGGCCCCTAAATAGAGGTATAAGAGTGTGATTAGCTTTTGAAGGAGGGAAATATTACTAAGGTAGATTTGATTCTACTCCATTAAATTTCAAAAAGAGGTCAAACCGAAGGGGACAACAGCATTGGCAGAGAGTTTCTTGGGTAGAGTGAATTTGACAAGGTGGAGAACTCACTGAGATGTTGAAGAACTTATGACGTCATTGCTTTGGCTCAAAGGCATAGGAAACCAAAGATCTTTAAGCAGTCTTGATGAGCAGGCTATTTATTGGAACTTTTTTATGGGTGAGCTGTTAGTTTTCATAAAAAAAGAAACCTGGTACATATTGTCTTTCTCAGAAAGCATTTTCAGTAGCAAGCAGCTAAGTTATTTGCTTTCTTGGTCTTGTTTTTTTTCTTTTTTAACACAGTATCAGAAAATTTTGCTTAATTTCCATTCTGAGTGCTAACAGAGTTTTGCTATTTAGGACAAGTTAATACATTTTTTTTTCTAAACTGCAGCTTGTAGACACTCTCAAAAGTTACATAGGGTGAGGCAATGAAATAAGGTAATTCCAAGATTTCATCACAGATAGACTGTAATTAGAGGACTTTGCTGTGAGCCACAGACCCATAAATGTCAACAATCAACGGGAGAAATGCTATAGTGTAAAAGATTCAGTGAAGGGGGTCTCTGTAAAGACAAAATCAAGTATAAATAATAGCCTGCCTCACTTCCTCTTAATAGTATATAAGTGATGTTTACATGCAAAATTAATAAAGAATAGAGAAAAATAATGCATACAAGGTCTGTTTGAAGACACAGAGAGAAAAGGATCAAGAAAATAAATCAAGGAAAATGAAAAAAAACTGACAAGAGTTTTCAAAGGAAATAAGAAAATAGTTTCTATAGCATCTAAGGAATTTGTCAGATTTTTTGAAGAGACCAAGGAAGAAATACGGAATGTCAAAGACAAAAATCATTAGATATCCAAGTGAAATGATTACATGAGCAAATTTCAAGAAAACAATGAAAACATAAAAGCCATATTAGAAATAGCAGAAAAATCTAGTAAACATGAATTAATAGTGTTTTACACAGTACATTGTATTCATTAATGAATTAATACATTGTATTCATTAATGAATTACAATTGTATTGCAATAATTACAATTAATTAATACGTTGCATTAATTAATGAATTAATACAATGCTTTACTGTGGAAAATAAAAACAAGCATAAAACACAGAAAAGACCACAGATGTGTAAAGTAATATTAGATTGATATATTAATAATGAATATTTCTTAAAAATTGAACAACACATAGAATATATTTTAAAACATCAAAGATATAGATTATGACATTCAATAATACCTGTATTGGAGATTGAAAGAGAATATTGTGATCTAAAAAAACGATTCAAAGTTTTAAAAACATTTGAAAATCAAGACAGAAGAAAGTCATGAATGGGGAGTGGGGGGAATAGAGATTAGCCTCAGACTTTTCATAGCAGTTTTTTATGACAGTACATATTGGCAAAATGTCTAAAAATTTGGAAATGAATGTATGATGAATAATTTCATGTCAATAAAGTTGTCCTTTAGTTATAAACATAGAAAGCAGACAAATTAACACTTTCAAGAC
The DNA here is from genome assembly GCF_029289425.2 of Pan paniscus. Taxonomy (NCBI): domain Eukaryota; kingdom Metazoa; phylum Chordata; class Mammalia; order Primates; family Hominidae; genus Pan; species Pan paniscus. The sequence goes on from NC_073263.2 coordinate 72,107,437, forward strand.
CTGAAGGAATACAGTACCCATTAACTTCTGTTGAAATTAAATATAAAGTTTATTACTAAGTAAGAAACTTCAGCAAACCAAAAAATAACTCAAAAGACTTAGAAATGGAAAAGGATGGCTGGGTGCGGTGGCTCACGCCTATAATCCCAGCACTTTGGGAGGCCAAAGGGGGCAGATCATCTGAGGTCAGGAGTTTGAGACAAGCCTGGCTAACATGGTGAAACCCTGTTTCTACTAAAAAAAAATACAAAAAATTAGCTGGGAGTGGTGGCATGTGCCTGTAATCCCGGCTACTTGGGAGGCTGAGGCAGGAGAATCGCTTGAACCCAGGAAGCGGAGGTTGCAGTAAGTTGAGATTGTGCCACTGCACACCAGCCTGGGAAACAAGAGAAAACTCAAAAAAAAAAAAAAAAAAAAAAAAAAAAAAAAGAAAAGAAAAAAAAAGAAATCGGAAAGGTTTGGGAAGGAGAACTGATTGTGAATAATGAACTTAATTGTAAAACTAAAGCTATCCATCTTGTGGATTTATAAAATATAAATGATGTAAACATTATAAAGAATAAATATACAATATAAATTGTATATATAGATTACATACATAATACATATACTACACACATAAAGCATACAATACATACTTATATTACATATTTAAAATTAGGATGCAGGAAAGGAATGTTGGAGAAAGTATGATGATGCTAACTTATTTTGACCATTTTTAATAGAAACTTACTAATATGTGTCTACCTTTTAAAAATGAGGTGAAAAGTATCATTTAAAATCTCTGTATTTAATAATATTGTTTTGTAATTATATGTTTCTTGTTTAAAATATTTAAAAATTATTCCTAGATTACTTTTTTCTTCTTGAAACTTCAAGTAAAAAGTATGGAGTTTTACTAAATATCAGCACATATATTTTATGTAATATGTGGCATAAATAACCTATATGTAATGTTACACTACTATAATGTAATACATATATGTATACTAATACATATAATATAAACTACTATTTATATTATAAATACTCTGTATTTTAATACTATACACAAATTATATATGCTATTATATTTAATACTATACTGTCATATAGAGGACTTCAAAAAGTACATGGAAAATGGAAGGAAAAGAGAAAAATAAGAAATATAAACTGTTTCTCAACCAAATTCACGACACTTTGTAAGGGATGATAGCAGCCATTTAGCATTCCTAAAGAACTGAGGGTCCCAGGAATTTAACCCAGCCAATGCTCTCTGTTTCATATTATCAACTAAAGAAAAATATGCGCCCTCTAAAGAATTTTTAAGATTAAGAAATAAAAAGAAGTTAGAAATAACAAAATTAAGACTTTAAGGTGGATGCTTAATTATATCTCATTGAAACTTTTACAAATTTGCCCTTGTTTGCTGAGAGAAATGAGCAGGAGCATTGTTATGGTGGAAAAGAACTCTCTGGTGAAGATTTCCTGGGAGTTTTCCTCATAAAGCTTTGGTTAACTTTCTCAAAATGTTCTCATAATAAGCAGGTGCTATCATTCTTTGGCCTTCCAAAAAGTCAACAAGCAAGGTGCTTTGAGCAGCTCAAAAAGCTGTTGCCACGATCCTTGCTCTTGACCCATCTGCTTTTGCTCTGCTAAATAACTTTCACCTCTTGGTACCCATTGTTTTCCTTGTGCTTTGTCTTCAGGATGGTAAAACTATGTTTCACCTCTTGTCACAATTCTCTGAAGATATGCTTCAGGATCTGGATCCCACTTGTTTACAATGTAAAACAAGTCTTCTCTTTTCTGCAGCTATCTGGAAGGCGTGGTTTTGGCACCCATCCAATGGAACATCTGCTCTCCATTAATTTTTTCCTAGGAATTATGTAAGATGACCAGAGTGAGATGTCTGTGGTACTGGATATTGTTTGTGCTGCTGGTCATCAGTGCTCTTTAATGAGGGCATGGACAAAATTAACTTTTTCTTCCCAAAATAGATGTGTATGGTCTTCTGCTATCAGCTGTATCTTCAACATTTTCTTGTTTCTACTTAAATCATGTTATCCATTTGTAGGCTGCTAATTTCTTCAGGATGTTGTTCCCACAAATTTTGGAAAGCATACATGATTTCACCATTCTTCTACTCAAGCTTTACCACAAATTTGATATTGTTCTTGCTTAAATTTTAGCATAATCCATGTTTTTCTGATAGGGGTTCTTTTCAAACTGATGTGTTATCTTTCTTAGTGCCTCACACTAGACCCTGTTCAGCCACGCTTTAACAAGTTAGTATGAGTTTATTTTGGTACAAAAGAAAATTTTAAAGCGGTGGATAGTTTTTATCATAATATGCATTTTTCCATGAACTTTTTGAAGACAACTATGATAAAGTTATATTCATTCTACCCACATTTTGAAAATTTCTCATTTTTTTTCTGTGACCAAATTAGAACATGGTGGTATTTTCATATCCTCTAGGTAACATATAGATTACACATTTTGGGAGAATTTTTAAATGCTCTCCTGTCCCCACACCCCCAGAATATGACTACATTTGTTTTTCATGATGCACAGTAGACATTATCTTCTCCAAGAAACTTGTTTTGAACACTCGGGATGTATTAAGCTCGTATTTTTTTGTTTTCATAAAATTCTGTGTATACTTTATTAGATACTTTTCTGTCTTACAAATGTGAAAGAACATCAAAATTTATCTCCAAAGTTCTAATACCTAGAAAAGTGTGTGGGTTATATTAGAAATTTGACAAAAGGGCTGTTTCATTTCTTTGTTTAAATACTTACTGTTCTAAAATAATTCATATTTATTATAAAATTAAAGCAATGGACAACAATTTCAAAATAATCTTGGTTAAAAGTGGTGCACATGATCACAGACATGTGCAGATATATTTCTATAGCCAGATCATATAAGATAAAAAGGCAGGCACCATGGTTTCATGCCACATGGGGTAGAGACCACTAGCTATTAATCTAACACCTGTTCTTCTTTCTGGTCACTTGGCAAACAACGTATCCCAGCCTCACATGCATTTACATATGGGCACGCAATGGAATTATGTGTAGAAATAATGTGCATTATTCCTATTCAAAGCCTTTAGCAATACAAAGTGGTACTTTCATGCTTTATTTCCCCTTATTTCAGGAAATAGAAACTATAATATATAAATTTTAAAAATCCATGTATAATTCCAATATTAAAGTATTTTTACAAATATATTTTATTTTGACTGAAAGATAATAATTGTATATACTTATGGAGTCCAATGTGATGTTTCCGTACATGTATGAATGGTAGAATGAGCAAATCAGGCTAATCAATGTATCCATCTCCACACATAATTATCATTCCATTGTTGTGAGAACATTGAAATCTACTTTTTTTTAGCAATTTTGAAATATATAATACATTATTATTAATAACTATAGAGATGTCTGCTATACCATATTCCTTGCAGCATTATTCAAAATAACCAAAATGTGGATAAAAACCTAAGTTCTCAGAAGCAACAGAGTGGGTTTTTAAGATATGGTATATATGCACAATGGAATACTAGTAAGCCTTTCCAAAGAATGAAATTCTGTCATTTTTGACAACATGGAAGAATCTAGAGGACATTATGCTAAGTGAAATAAGTCTGGCACAGATAAACAAATATTGCATGATCTCATTTACATGTGGAATCTAAAAAAGTTAAACTTATATAAGTAGAGAGTAGAATGGGGGTTACCAGGGGATGGCAGGAGGATGAGAAGAAAGAAATGTTGGTCAAAGGGTACAACATTTTAATTAGAAAGGACGAATCAATTCCGGTGACCTCTTTCACCGCAAGGTGACTATAGCTAATATTAAAATTTTATAATTTATCTTAAATATTTTAAAATTTAAGAAAGAGTCTTTAAAAATCAAAGTTTAGAAATATCTGACATCTCGTTGTAGTAATTTATTAACTAAAATTCTTCTATACCCTTTCTGCTACATATTAAGGCAGATAGATGTAACCCACCTATAATTTCCTCTGACTTACAGTTTTCAGTCAGGTATCAAGGTGGATATAAACATATTGCTGATTGAGCTTTCACAATAAATGTAATCAAATCAAGTATAATATAACTTTGCAATTTTGTTATGTAATTGATGGGGTGGAAGAAGAGCAGGTGATGACTGGGAAGGGTGACATGACCCAGCTCTTAACATTTCACTGAAAGTTTCCAATTGGACTTGTTTTATTCAAGTCTTTATTCCTGAACCCCATTTTTAGGGCCATTCTTCTTTTTCGCTTATCATGTGGAGCATATTCTTCATTCCACAGGGAACCTGATACTACTATTAAAGTATTTTTATCAGCAAAGCCAATATCTCCCTATACAGATTTATTATCCAGGCTTCTAAGGTGATAAATTTTGTCAAAGAGAGATGAATGATTAACTTAAATGTCAAAGAAAGCTAAAATAAATTATCTTTTGTGTGTTGTATGATATTTTCCCCTTACAAAATAGTAAAAGACATAGAATATTATAAGAAAAGAATATTGTAAATCTTTTCTATAATTAACAGCACGTCAAATTTTCTTTGTGTATTTGAGAAATCTACAAAACAAACCCTAAATGTTAATTTTCCAAAAAGACTGCTTGACACACTCCTTTGACAAGCCTCTTACCTCCCAAACAGATCCTATAAACATAGAATTTTTCCCTCATCTTATTTTTTTTACATATTTTCCACCCCCAGAAAAATTTGCTTAGTGAAGTGATAGTATCTCTTATTACTGCTACTTTTATAGTCTTAATAATAAACATATCTTAAATGTATTCTGTTATTCACTATAAAATATAGAGGTTAAAAAAGACTTAGGTAAGTTATAAAGGTGATCTTATATTATCTGAAGCTCTCCTTATGCTAATATCCCTGACTTCCTTGATTAACTGTAATTGAAGGCTTTACTGTTTTCTCATTCTTTACTTTTATTAATGAGATTGCCATGCTCTGATAAGTGCAAGCTGCCAGGACACTCTTCATACACAGAAAGAGAGGCACAGAGGCAGTGAGGTATCAAGTATGCAAGTGAAGACATTTTGGGTTGGAGGTGGATTTTCCAGCCACAGTTGCCAAAAACTTTGTCTTGATGAGAGAACTAGTCAACAATGACGTTTCCAAATTTTTGATCTGCAAATTCATAAGCAAAATTAAGTATTCAGGTTAAGTCACTAGGTTTGGAGAGAGATTTTACACAGAAACAGAAAAGAACAAGAGTGTTACTTAATCTCACTGTATTTCAGTTTCCTCAACTGTAATATAAAGGTTGATAACAATTCCTCATAAGGTCATTGTGATCATTAAACAGGATTAATAATGCACACACAAGCACAGGTATACACATACACACACAAACTTGAAGAAGGGTAATAAAAATCTGAGAATATTTTTAAAAATTCTATTATGTTTACAGACCATAACTAATTGATAATTTTGTTGCTATCAGAATAAATATCCCATTGGAGTATCTGATTTCCTCTGTGGTATGATAATAAATAAAATCATAATATAAACCAATCCACATTGATATTCTACTGTAATTAACATTAAAAATTTGAGGTGTTTTCAGACTCGTGAACATACTTATGTGCAGTAAGTAATGAATCTTTTTATTCTGTTTGGATATTTATAGGATGACAAGTGGATTAAGCTTAGTTTTGCAATAAAATAAATTTTCAGAATAGTCTTAATAGTTTAATAAAACAGGGACTTCAGGCCTCCTACAAACCAGAGCAGTCACATTCCCACCCAACCGGCACCATAGCTGAGGCAGTGCCCTGGCTCCCACAGACGCCAAGCATGTGGCACACTAGAGCGAGTGCACATTAGTAATGTTCTGTTGCTGCCAGAAGCCATGCAGTTCAAACCTGTGTTATTCAAGGATCGACCGTATACAGAGAGCAACGGTTGCCAGGGGTGGGTTCTGGGGAGAATAGGGACATATAGATCAAAGAACATAAAATAGCAGCTATTTAGATTAAACAAGTCTAGAGATCCAATAAGGACTTCAGGTAATAAAATTGAACAATATTTAGGATTCATGCTAAATGAGTACATTTGAGCTGTTCTTGCCACAAAAAACAAAAAAATGGATAACTATGTGAGATAGTGCATACCTTAATTTGCATCCATATAGTAATTTTTTTACTACCTGTATGTATTTTATAACATCATGTTGTATACCTTAAATATACAACACAAGATTTGTTTTTAAGTATTTTTTAAAAATGAAAATTTTATTGATATTTTTAAATACTTTATTTTTGTCAAGGTTAAATACCCATTGAGATTTTTTTTTAACTTCTTAGGTATTTGAAATAATTCATCCCTAATAACATAGGGGCATTAGAAACAGAATTTCATATAAATCAACTGCTCAACTATTGAATTAAATAGCATAAGACAAAATATAAAGAAAATAGGAAAATGACATTCTGATTAGTAAGGAAAAACCATCTTTGAATATTTATAGTAGAAATACATTTTTGTTGGTGTTTTGTTCATGTTATAAAAATAGTATTCAATAGTAATAGGCTGAGTATGGTGGTTCATGCCTATAATCCCAGCACTTTGGGAGGCTGAGGCAAGCAGATCACTTGAGCCCAGAAGTTTGAGACTAGTCTGAGCAACACAGTGAGACCTCATTTCTACCCAAAGTTGAAAAACAAACAAAAACTTAGCTGGGGACGGTGGTGCGCACATATAGTCCCAGCTACTTGGGAGGCCAGGCAGGAGGGATACACAACCTGGGAGTTCAAGGATGTAGTGAGCTGTAATTGTGCCACTGCACTCCCGTCTGGGCACAAAGTGAGACCCATCTCGAAAAAATAAAAAAGTATTAGTAGTAAAATATGTAATGGGTTATGTTTCCTTATAAAGCACATATCTCAATTCAATTTTATTTTTTTTCTTTCTCATTTAGGTAAATGAAGAAAAGTTCTTTAAACAGTAAGATTGGTAGGGTCAGAAAAACAAATTAAAGTTTCCTCTATTTTTGCAATACGTTTCTAGACAGAGTTAAGAAGCTGTGACTGAAAATGGGGAGAAAGTATTTAAGATGTTTAAAAAGTAGCTTGCGTTTTAATATTATAATATTCGAACCAGACTGAAATCTATGAACAGATCTTCAGATGTCTATGAGTTAATGTTCAATGTGGTTGGATATAAAAGAGTTAACATTAATTCCAAAAGGTTCAAATGAGTCTACATGCATATTTATCTAAAAATATTCAATAGTGGCATAATAACTCAATGCTTAGTCTAAGCTGTAAAATGAGTTTATAATGTTGATAAATATATTTGCAATACCAAGGCATTGCATGTAAGGATGGAAATTTCCTCAGAAAGATTGATCACACTCTTAATTCAGAGCCTGTGCAAACCTAGTTCTCTTGTGTGGAACATTCTTTTCTCAGATATCCACATAAGCTAATCTATAGTTTCCTTTGTGTTTCTGCTTCTATTTATTAGGGTGGTGTTGTTTATGCTTTGGTAAGAATGAACCTCCAAATTTTATAGCCTTAGTCTAATAAGGATATTTGACATGTCCAGTCACGTTTTATTTCTAGTACTTATCATCTACTCCATTCTAACTTAAATAGGAATTAAAATACAGGAGAGCAATAAATTAGCATCACTGTTTCTACTGCAATCCTGTTATTGCATCAAATTTCCCATCATTTCCTTTCTCCCACATTTAGAATACTCAACTTATTCCCAATGGAAATAAACAAAAATTCCATGCAGACACCGAATCTGTGGCAAAGCCTGGGATTTAATTGTGGCATGTGGTAAACTCTCCATCCAGTCCAGTTGGGTTTCTTATGAACTAAAAAAGAAAAATTTTCTATTTCCTCCATTCCAACTAACGCAGAATTTAGAAATACAAACAATAATAACAAATATTTGAAAGGGAAATGATTGGAAGATATCCAGCAATTACTCTAGCAATTATGAGAGTTATACCTTTGGAATGTTAAATATGTCTTAACTAGGCATTGATTTTGCTCCCTGGAAGAAGTGTCATTTCTAATGTGGCCCTTAGAACTGTCTTCTGGGAGATTATTTTTTTCCTCTGCATTTATCCTGTTTGGTTATATGTATTCTTTGCTTTCCTTGAGAGACACACAGTTTTCTCAGTCCTCTCTCTGCCTTAGAAAAATTGAGGTTAAATTGAGGGAGTAAACCAGTCTTTTTTTTTTTTTTTTCTGAGCTAATGTTTTTCATGTAATTCTTTGCCAAATGCCGTCAATAGAAATTGTATTAGTTTGCTATGGCTGTCATAACAAAACAGCACACACTGGGTGGCTTAAACAACAGACATTTAATTTCCAACAGTTGTGGAGCCCGGAAGTCCAGGATCAACAGCAGTTTAGTTTCTCCCTAGGCCTCTCTCCTTGTTTTGCAGGTGGCTGACTTCTCTGTGTCCTCCCATGACCCTTTCTCTGTGAGTGTGCATCTCTTGTGTCTCTTCTTACAAGGACAACAGTCATACTGGATTACAGCCCCATCCTAAGATGTCATTTAACCTTAGTTATCTCTTTAAAGTCCTTATTTCCACATACAGTCACATCGGGGGTTAGTGCTTCAACATAAATTTTTGGGGGTGGGTCAGCCAGTCACAATTCAGACCATAACAGCAACAAGCATGTGCTATTATCATTGTTCCAAACTATTTCTCTAGAAATACAGTTTTATAGAATACATGATCTGCCTTCCAAGGAACCTCAGAAGAGAATTTACTAAGTATTTTGGACTATGTACATAAATAATTATCTTTTTAACTTCTTATAATTATGAATCTTCATTAACTACTGATTAACCTTTAAGATGTTATCCTATTTTAAGTCACAATTTCTATATTGGTCAGTATAAGCTAGTGCTGCTATGGTAACAAACTGACACACAAATATTAGTGCATTAACACATTAGTGAATTACATACTTAATTTATTTTACAAGATAATTGTTATTTGGGAGTTGGAGCCTGACGGGCGTGATGATATCTCAAATACACAGTCATTTGGGAATACACGCTCATGGAGGACCAATCAATTTACAGTCACACAATGTAAAATATGTATCTCCTTCAGCTGGCATAGCAGAGCAAGGAAGATGTTAAAGCATCATGAGTGACCTTTTAGTACAGCAGCAGAGTATAAGCAAGTTACCATAATTTTTACTCATATCTTATTAGCCAAAAATAGTTGTATACCTCAACTAAGGAAAATACAGGATTGTAAATCAATATGGTAGAGAATTGCTAATAAAAATTATCAGAAACATGGAAATCAAAAAAGAGTACTCCATGTCCTTTCAAAGTGATATTGGACATTGCAGGTTAAGAAGCTCATCTAAGGATTCTTTAATTGCCTAGGATAAATTTTCTGTTATTTCCTATTTGATAGAGATAAACTCAAGTTATGTTACAGGCTAACTTGTAAAGTACTGTTTAGATGAAAAGACGATCCCACAAGTTGTGCTTTATTATCGTAAAGGATATTAACCAAGATTTGTATCTAGTTTAAAAGTTTTATTCTAACAAGTCTTGTTTTCAATGTGACTATAAAAGATCATATTCTCAAAATACTTTTGGAATCAATGTTACCATCTTCCTTTTCCCTTCTCTAATTAGTAGGTTGAATAAAGGCATTGACACATGTTAATTATATATTTTCTGAAAGTCATATTTTTAACTTTTTTATCATGTTAATTATAGATTTTCTGAATGTCATATTTTTTACCTTTTTAATCAAAATACATTTACTATTGCTGCTGAAATGTTATCTGATCAGAAGTATAGCCCCAATACAAAAAACATTTTATTCTCTCCATAAATCTTTTGTCACTTGACATATCAGAATTTTACTTATTTATAACTAGTCATATTTTACTGTGATAGACAGTAAGCATAATAGTTATATTTTCTAAAATTGTACATCCCTAGATTAGAAGAGTGTCTTCCATATTGTTGGCACTCAATAAAGTTTCGTAGAATTATTTAAGAAAATCATTCTATAACTCAGAAAATAAGCCTATACATTAAGTTTTGCTGCAGGAATTTTTGGTCTAATTTAGCAACTACTAACAGCAGGGCTAAATTTCAATGACATCTTCTTTAAGACCTGGAAAGTTAAATTTTTGGAAGTAAAGCAAATGAGAACAAATGGTATCCATGTTCAATAGATTACACAGACAAGTATTCTACAATAATGCTTCATATAACATACACACAGTTCGAAAGCACTCCAAAGTTGATGTCTGAGCATTAGCTTAACTAGTTGGTTGCCCTTTTCAAGTTTTTTCAATGTGTATTTTCATGTTCCATGGTTATTTTTTAAAAAATGCGTATATTGATATTCTCTACTCTTATATATTTCATTGAAGTGTGTCCAGATTTTTAACTGAGAAGAGAACATAAAATTTATTGTAACTGTAAAGAGCTCCTTATATAGTTGGCCTTGACTTGAGGTACTAATTTGTAACTTCCTATCAGCTCTACAAAATGAATTTTATAGAACAATGTTTTACTTACACAAACAGGCAGTCAGCAACTCATTTTTCTAGGTGCCTTAACTTCTCCTTCTGCCACAATACATCTTCATGTTCTACAGGGACACATTTTTTTCTTGCTCTTCCTCATTTATGTCAATGTGCTTTCAAATTCATGCTGACCTGTTTAGAGGCTTGTTTTGAGGATGACACATTTCTTATTTTTGCTGAGAAGAAAGTAAGATGGATTAATATAGCCCTGCATTCAAGATTAATGCAGTCACATGCCAAAAACTGGCTAGCAGTGCAACCCAGCTTTTCAGTAACCACTTATCACGAAACTTGGACACCATAATATTCACATTAATATTTCCAAGCAGCATAATATCCATGGGACCTCATGAATTTAAAATTTGCTCAGCCATTTCATTTAAGGAACTGATATTTGTATTTATTTTCCTCACTTTTCTAATAATTATATTTCATGGCTGACAGAATAACCACCATGATGCTCTATTAGCACAATGATTTCCACTTTCACCTGTGGCATCTAAAGTAAATGTTGAAAATTCTAGAAACATTACATTATGTAATGGAATTCCCATAGTTAAAATGAAATTCATTTGAAAGTTCACTATTCAAACACATTGAACCAGTCTATTTTAAGTTTTAAGAAAAAAAAGACAATGTATTAGAAAATAACTTACAAAGAGTGACTACTAAATTGAATTTAATTCATACGTAATGACACATATAAAATTAATTTAATAATTATTAAAATTTATAGCATTTATTACATGCAAACATTCTACATAATACTTGGGATAAAAGTCTGAGATTCTTTTCACAGAATATAATATCAGTTATAATCCAAAACGTACCTACCTATCCAGTTTGCTCCCCTACCAATAATCTTATATCCATTCACTTACCTTCCTGTACTACTCTTCAGAGTATGCTAAATATTCTCTGTTCTTTCATATCAAAGAGCTCTGCATAATATTATTCTCTAAATAGCATGACCTTCCTTTGCATTCCATCTGATTAACATCTATTTGAATTTCAGAACTTAGAATGAGTACTGCTCTTTCTGGAAAACTTTCATTGTGAATCTTCAATAGCTACTGGCTAACCTTTAAGATGGCACCTGATATGGTTTGGCTATGTCCCCAACCAAATCTCATCTTGAATTGTAGTTCCCATAATCCCCACGTGTTGTGGGAGGGACCCAGTGGGAGGTAATTTTATCATGGGGGGTGGTTACTCTCATGCTGTTCCTCTGAGAGTGAGTGACTTCTCACAAGATCTGATGGTTTTGTAAGGAGCTTTTCCCCCTTAGGCTCAGAACTTCTTCCTGCTGCCATGAGAAGAAGGATGTGTTTGCTTCCCCTTCCACCATGATTGTAAGTTTCCTGATCCCTCCCTAGCCCTGCTAAAGTGTGAGTCAATTAAACCTCTTTTCTTTATAAATTACCCAGTCTCAGGTATGTCTTTATTAGCAGCGAGAGATTGGACTAATATATCACCCTATGTTGAGTCACAATTTCTGTTTTGGTTAGTATAGGCTAGTTATACTGTGGTAACAAATTGACACCCATATATTAGTGAGTTTACACCACAAAGATACATACTTAATTTATTTTACTTGTTAATTGCTATTTGGTAGTTGGAGCCTGAAGGGAGTGGTAATATCTCTAATACACAGTCACTCATCAATACAGGCTCATAGAGGAAAGACCAATTTACAACCACACAGTATAAAATATGTATCTTCCTCAGATGACCAGACTGTTAGGTATTCTTCCTCTTTGCTTCTTCATCATCATGTACATATCTTTATAATCAATATTATATCACACTTTAATTTGTTTGTCCGATCCTCCCACCCCATTCAGACTCTGCTGTCCTTGAAGGCAGTGACTGTATTTAATTCATCTCTCTAGTTCAATACTTCAAGGACTCCTATTTTTAACTTTTTTAGAGTGGAAAGTAGATATTTACAAGGTTCTGTGAAAAAGTTCAGCACAGTTCACTGAAAGGATTCACCAAAATTAATGACAAAGAGCAATAGAACTCTGAAATATTTTCCATCTCATTGGTTAAAAAAGAGTTGCTCACATTTGGTAAAAATACTTTAACCATGGAAATGAGGAACCATTCCTTGGAATGAAATTTAAAGGATGTTTAAATAACAGCAGACGACAGGGAAAAACTGGCGGTGAAGAGTACATAATGTGTAAAAAATGACATGTCTTACTTTTGTACTGGAGCCAGACTCTTTTACTATTTTGACCTAGCTTGTGGTAGGAGCCTCCCTCCAGAGCAAAAGGAATTGAGTAGCAATAAAACTGAAAGTTAAAATCTCTTTTTTTTTTTTTTTAGCTTTTCTGCTTGTCTGATAAACTAAGTCCTAGAGTTTACTATATTGTCTTGAGATTCATAATTTATATCTGAGAATCAGAGGAACTTTAAAATGCCTGCCACAACTGAGAGACATTTTAAAATGATCGAAGAAAGTCCGATTCAATAAACTAAATAATGATTCAAATGATGAATTTTGTACCTGCCTTTGAAGAAGAAACAAAATACCTACAATGATTTATCTATTACATGACAGTTTCTCTTTTTATGAACACTCATACTATAGAAATTATTAACACTATAGCATTTCAGATAATTTGAATCCCTTAAGCCTATTTTAATTCAAATATAGCAATTTATTAATTTGATAGAAAAAGCATTCATCACTTTTCATGTAAATTATTCTTTTCTTCCCACTAATGTAGTCCAAACACCTCATTATATCTGAAGGTTACATTGCCGAGGCTGGGTTTCAGGGAGTGAAAACATTTTCTTCATACTGTGAGGTATGTGAAGTGTCTCTGTGAAGACAGATCATGACTGAATAATAAAAATAATGAGATAAGTGCTGACCAGGATGACCTTAACATTCCCCTCAGCTCAACTAAACTTTAGACAGGTTTCTCCCTGACCATAGGCCACTGACCTCTCTTTTCTAATGGCATTTACTTTAGAAAACTTTCATTGTAAATTTTTTCTCTGTCCCTTTGAGATGTAAGTATTTTTCCAGCATCTTGCCAGGTTTACACCCCAGGAATATCTTTCTCAAGGAGGTGGGATTCATCTCCTCAAAATGTAATCATCAAGAAAGACAGTACCCCTATCTCCCAGGCTCTGTGGAAGGATAGGGGCCTACCTTTGATAAGTACTAATCAGCAGACACAGTTGGCCCTCCCCATGAAAACTTCAGTATTTTTCCATTAGCTCACTGCAGGCTTTAAAAATTCTTCTGCCTTTTATTTCTGTGGAGTTGAGGTCAATCCCTCTACCCCATTGTAATAATCTTGAATAAAGTCTACCTTACCTTTTAAATGTGTATAGTGCAATTTTTCTTTCACAGGGATGATATTTAGATTATATCTGCATAACCTATCTTTCAAACACTCAGCTTTCTAACACAACTATAAGAATATCCTTTTTTGGCTATTTCACTGAAACACAGGCTAAAATTATACTAATCAATTACATGCTAACACTATGTATATATATGATAAAACCAATATGCTCATTAGTATAAATTATTTCTGCTTCCTTAGAAGAAATACATTTTCCAACTAATGATGATCTGTTTTAGTATTTTTCAACTTTCTGATGGGCTTATTGGGATGTAACCCTATTGTAAGTCATAGAGCCTCAGGACTTATGATGTTTCACCTTATGATTTACTGATTTTACAAAGAGTTTATCCAGGCATTAAGTGCATTTTTTATTTAAAATTTTTTTTAATTTATGATAGGATTTCCAGGACATACTCCCATCAGAAGCTGAGGAGTATCTATATTATAATCTAATATTTTAACACAGTATTTGATAATATTGGACACCATCTGTATTAATCATACTGTAAGTACATAGAAAGACAATAATAAAAATATTTAAAACATTACAAAATTAAACCTTCTATCAAATATGCATCAAATATATATGAAGGGAAGTAATTAACATTTATTTAAAATTTATTAAACCAGGTCATCTTTTATATTATCTCATGTAATCTTCTCAATTACACTTCACTTATATAAATTGATATCAAAATGTTTGAAAAAAATTAAACATCTTATACAATTTAAGATAGGGTAGGATGTGTTAGCATATTTTAAAATAATCCATAGTCTCATCAGTTCGTCACCTTAAATGTTTATTTCTTCTTCACACAGAGGCCTCAGATATATAGTCCTGTGTTTCTAAGACTACTAACAGAAGGAAGGGGAGTGAAGAACCAAGCACTGGCTCCTAAATGCCTCCCAGCAAAAAGGATGGATATCTATCTACTGTGCTTAAATGTTATGGTCCAAATAAACCACATGGCCACATTTAAGTTCAATGATGTGAATAAATTTCATCCCTGCACGTTCCCAGAAGTGGTGAGCCACAATGTCTAACACCCATTTTCATATTTACAGTTACTTGCCTGGAATTAATTACTTTATTTTTAAAATACAGCAATTGAACTAGAAACTTAACATATAACACACATGTAATTTTAAGTTCTAACACAAATTCAGTCTGACTTTCTAAACTCTTAGCTAGATGCCAGAGATAACAAACCTGTATCGATTATCATGGTTTCACATTTATATTTTTTTCATTTGTTTGATTTGAAAGTAAACATTAAAGAGAAAATTTAAATAGGAACTTAGCATAAGGACTGTTGAATTGGAAACACAAATTTCATATCCTTGGTTATTGTCTTTCCATTTATTTGGCTATTTTAACATTTTGTAGCTCATGACATTTTCCTACAATGAAACCACTGGCTTGTGATAATCTGAAGCTCACTTGTGATATTGGTTATTATAATTCTTTACCATTTGCAATGTTTTCATTTTAATATTGCTTGAAAATGGAACCTAAGAATAGTAGGTTGCAGATTTCATATTCCCCTTTGTCCTATTTTTCCTATCTATATTATTTATTTATTCCTATCTATATTATTCCTATCTATTTCCTATCTATATTAGCTATTTTGTTGAAATACAAGTCTGTATCATTTCAGTGGTGTATAATTATGAGAAAATTCTATTTTTTATCCAACGTACTTTCATTTTAACTTCTTATGCAGAGATATCCCGAAAGGATATTAATATTCATCCGAAAGAAACGAAAATTACTAAAAGTAAAAAACTAAAAGTATCAGGACTCTGAAAAAACTCTAGAATTCACTCTCAAATATTTGCGAATATTTACAAATTGTTTTCTCAAAGAACATAGCCAGATTCTCTGTTCCAAATGAATACATACACCCACACAGTCAAGTCCAAGAGAAAATAGATGTCTCACAGAAAAATTCTCCATGCTACTTTTATGGTTATTTTTAAACTTACAGGTTTTTTTCATCCTCATATTCGCCCTTCCATAAAGAACTGCAGCTCCCCGTCCCATACCACATCGGCTAGGGGTTTACTCATATCAGTCTTCACTGGTTTTCTGCTTCTGTTTTTCACCTTGGCACTGATGATTCTCTGACCTACAGCAATGTTCACAAGTTTCTAGGTAAATGCATCTTTAGACCTTTATTGCCTTCAAGCAGATGTCCCGGTTCTCCTTCCATTCATGATCAAACCTCCCGAAAGTGCAGTCTACGCACACACTGCCTCATCTTCTTGCCTCTTCCCATGCCATGTCCATTCAATTTCGTTCTTTTCACCGAACTCTAATTAAACCGTATCTTTTTTAAAACCAGTATCACTAGCACTCTCTCTAGGACCACTAAATTGTCAAATGCAACGTGTCTTTCACTGCCTACATCCTACCTAGGCAGCCTTGACAATTTGGATCCAGCAATTTAGTTTGTGGCTTTCAAATTTCTAATTTGAAACAACCTCCTAACATTTTCTGCACAGGGCATTCTCTCATTGCCAATGTTTTTGGGTTCCCATCGTCAGTCAGTATTTGTTTTATTCTTCTTTTTACACATTTTAGCCCCCAAATTTGTCATAGCGTGTTTTTTTCCTTCTGTCAATATTTATTTATTTTAAATTTTTGTTTGTTTGTTTTTTTTTTTTTGAGTTGGAGTTTCGTTCTTTTTGCCCAGGCTGGAGTGCAATGGTGCGATCTCGGCTCACTGCAACCTCCGCCTCCTGGGTTCAAGTGATTCACCTGCCTCAGCCTCATGAGTAGCTGGGAATACAGGTGCACGCCACCACACCCAGCTAATTTTTTGTATTTTTAGTAGAGACAGGGTTTCACTATGTTGGCCAGGCTGGTCTTGAACTCCTGACCTCAGGTGACCCGCCCACTTTGGCCTCCCAAAGTGCTGGGATTACAGGCCTGAGCCACCACGCTCAGCCTTCCTCTGTCAATAATTTAAGATGCCAGGCCATGCATGGTGGCTCACGCCTGTAATCCCTGCACTTTGGGAGGCTGAGGCAAGGCGGATCACGAGGTCAGGAGATCCAGACCATCCTGGCTTGCACAGTGAAACTCCATCTCTACTAAAAATCAAAAAATTAGCCGGGTATGGTGGCACGCGCCTGTAGTCCCAGCTACTCGGGAGGCTGAGGCAAGAGAATGGCGTGAACCTGGAAGGTGGAGCTTGGAGTGAGCTGAGATCGCGCCACTGCACTCCAGCCTGGGCGACAGAGAGAGAATCCGTCAAAAAAAAAAAAAAAAAAAAAAAGCCAATTTGTCTTATTGCATAGATATTTGTTCATTCTTTCTCATATGCAAAAGTTTAATGTGTTTTTTCTTGTTCTGTTTTCTTCTTCACTAAAATAACACTATGTTACCACTTAATTATCATGCTTCCAGTAATTATATTCTTCTCAAAATCTTCAACAATTTTTTGTAATGGTAGGTTTTGTTGTATTTCTCCTAAATTACAAAATGAAAAGTTCATTCCTCCCAATATATTTTTCAATTTGATATTTGCCATTAGATATAACTAGTGAAAAGCATTCATTTTTAGTCCAAAATGATGTGTTTGTCTAGAAATGCCTCCTACAAATCAGGACATTATCATATAAGACAAAAATGTTCATCTGTCCATATGGAGTCACAACATATATGAGAAATTCTGGTGTTTATCATGGTCTCCCAAATGTGTTGCCCAGTTACTTTACAGTGTTTTTTAACCCTCTCTGGGCCAGCAGGCTGTCTCATGCTTCCTAGTTCCATGATTCCAAACATAAAGTCTTTAACATGGGTAACTAAAGTGCACATCCAAGACATTAGTTTACGTGTTTATGTCTTTTTCATTTCTCAGAAGCATTTCTTTCTAGTCCCTTGTCACTTCTCAATCTGGTAAGAGTTTTTAGATGTTACCTTACGGCAGACAGACTAGATTAGGGTACATCTTTATAGCTGTTGTCTTCGGAAGGACCAAATTACATATTTTTAGAAATATTTTAAGAAAATAAATGATAGGACAAAAGCATTTATGGACATAAAGAAATGTCTTTGAAGAAGCAACAAAATAATTCTACATTTTCAGTCTATTGTTGATAGACTATAAAGAGATTCCTCAGAAGACTAGATATACAAAGATAGTGATGTTTTTAGATACTTTAGAATTCTGGCTATTCTGCCTGGTCTATGATCTGAGTTGCAGAACTTGTGCAAGAGAAAAATCTTAAAGAAAAGTCTAGGTTGATCTGCAAAAGAATTCTTGAAAAATCATTATATAGCAGGAGAAGATTTCAGGTGTGGATGTGCCTAAAGATTTGGTCAATGCAGATGATAACATTAACATATGATTTGATAGTCATATATATTAGTCTTATCTCCAATTGCACTTGACACTATTCCCCGAAACCTGATATGATCCAAGCCAAGAGGCCTCCCCACAAAGTAGAACTTATATTTAAAGTAGATAAGATAAGGGTAGGAATTGTGTTTAATTATAGAGGATGAAGAAATCTTCCATGTCCGAGTTTTAGGACAGCTGATATTCCCAGCGTTGGTGTGCAATTTCTCCAAGCAGTTGGTGCTCAAGCTTAGAATGTTTCCTTCTCTACCTGAAAGGTCACTCACACCCATTCCCCAAAAGCAACAAGAAGCAGCTGGGATACAGGATACTCCTAGTGCAAAATCCAGGTGATGTCCCTGCAAAGAATGAACATAAAATGAGATTATCCTATGGTGGACGGTGGATTCCTACCAGCACCAAGAAATACAGAGAGACTAAGGACTCTTCCTCAAGCCCTTTGCTCTACACTAGTTAGGTTTCCTTTTGACAGTATTTCATTTTGTATAGAATTATTTTTGACTTTTTTTTTTACTTTTCCACTAATTATATTGCTAGGGAAAAATAGATCATTAATAAGAACTCATGTCATAAATTCTGTCAGCCCTAGATTTTAACTGTTAATGTATTGTAGCTGAAAAAATGTTAATCTATGACACTAGTGACCAGAAAACCCAGAGTGACAATAATTAAAATGCTTGGATAATTGCAATATATACGCACTCATACATAAATACTTTAATACACATACACACAACACATTTTGAGCTGCAAGTGCAAAATTTTCCGTAAGTCAAAGATATTTATTAAAGGTCACTGAAGGGTATAATTCATCATTTGTCATACAGGACGATTCATTTTCAGTACTTATATAATCACAAATTAAAATATAAGAAGAAATATAATAACCCCAAATCTCCTTTTGTTTCAATAAACTTTTAATTTTAAAATAGCTGTAAATTTCCAGAAAGATTTAGGGAGTACTCCTGTATATTCCTCACCAAGCATACACTGTTGCTTACATAACCATGGTACAATTGTCACAACTAACCAACTTTGACATGTTACTCTCAAGTAAACCCCTGCTTTATTTTTTTATTTCTTTTACTAGTTTTTTACATTCATGTCATTTTTTTCTATTTCAGGTTTCCTTCTAGGTTACCTTATTGCATTTATTTCACTTAGTCATCATGTCTCTTCAAGCTCTTCTTGCCTGTGACAGTCATTTTTTCTTTTTCATAACCTTGACAATTTTGATGAGTGCGACTCAAATATTTTGTAGAATGTTTCTCAATTTTGGTCTATTTGAGATTTTTCTGATTATACTGGGCTTTAAGGTTTCAGAGAAAAACACCGTTTAGACGAAATGCCCTTCTGATTACATCATATCAGGGTTACATGATACAACATGACTTAACGTGGTCGATGTAAACCTTACTCACTGACTTAGGTAGTTTTTGCCAGGTTTCTCCTCTGTGAAATTACTTCCAGCTCCTACTCCACCTTCACCGTCCCACGCCTTTGCATACACTTTTCTTTGGAAGAAAGTAGCTGAGTACAGCCCATGCTGGTGGAGTGGGAGAGGATTTAGCTCCACTACTTGGAGGTGCACTTATTTGAATTATGTGGAATAATTCTACATGGAAGATTTATCTGTTGTCCCACATTTATTTATTTGATTCTTCATTTATATCAATATAGATTCATAAATATGTATTTTATGCTTTGTGCTGTAATCCAGTTCATTATAAATGCTATTCAAAATATATGCTATTTATTTTGTTGCTCAAATTGTTTCAGCTTTGGACATTGGAAGCTCTTTCAGGTTTATAATTATGTCCCTTAGACATGGCTCTGCATTTTTATTTTTTAAACAGTTTAACATTTTTTGTGACGAAAAGGTGCCCCAACCTCATATTGTATTTCCTCACCAATCTTTAAATCCAGCCAGTCACCCACAGAACCCTTATTATTTTTATAGAGCATAACATTAGAAACCAAGTTCAGGGCATTGTTTGTGTTCATTTCTGCTAGGGTGTATAATTCTTTTTCAAAGCATCTTATCTGATATTTGTATACATGACAGCAAATCATTTTAAAACTAAAACTATGAATGATTTAATAGTAATAAATGTGTATTAGAGGCATTGAAGGTAGAAAGTGAGGTTAAACTATTATTTTTGAAGTGGCCCAAATTCTTATTAATTATCATTTCATTTATAAGTATGCACCATCAAAAAAAAAAAAAAACTGGACCTGAATCAAAGTTCAAGCCCAGGTTTCTTGTTTTTGAAGGCTACATCATTTGAGTAGCCAAAGAGTTATCGAGGGAATTAGAGATTATCTCTATGAACATTTCTAGTTTATAAAGTGTTAAATGTGGACATGAGAGGTTATATCACACACCCATTGTCATGGGACGGATTACTGAAAAATGAGACTGGATCTTAGGTCATGTAGGTTCCCAGTTAGTTGGCCTTTCACAAAGCAATACAAAATCCCTACAGTATAAATCCCTTTTATAAAATTATAAATGATGCTAACTCTAATGCTTATTTTTTAGGATTGTTTTAAGAAAAAAAGTGAATGAATGTATGAGGATACAAATCAGTGCAAAATAGAAATATAAAAAAATGACATTCCTTATCCTAAAACAATTGTTCCTTACATCCAAAGTGAATGAAAAAATTAAAATATATAGTGTCACAGCTATGTCCCAGAGGGTTTATATGCATCACAACTCCCTAAATAAAGGTGTTATTATGTTCATTTTACAAATATGTAAACGTTAAAACAGAGAGTTTAATTAACATATACAGGATCGCTCACTTTGTAAGCTCTTACAAACTGAATTCAAATATTTTCCCCACTTCAAAACCTTTAATTTTTTCATTACTTCAAGATTCCTTTATACTTCTTTAAGATATTTGGTTTAGAAAGAACTTAATGGAAGTAACCTTTCTACTTTACAATAACCCATATCTTGCTTTTTCACAGACTATGTATCTTATATTGCTTTGTATTACAGTTATTTATGAGCAACTTTCATCTCTTCTTGTCAATTATCTGCTCCTTAAGGGCATTTCTTTGTTACATGCCTTATACATAACATAGAATATACTAACAATGTGATAAGATTCTTAGTGAACAGTCTTCCCTATGGAAAGAAAAATACTGAAGTTATAATCAAGTGACATGAAATACAATAAAATAAAAATCCTCTGAATACTTCTTTGCATAGTGAATTGTTCATGAAAAAGTAGAAAATTTCTGATTCACTGAATACTTTAACAAAGAAGGTTTAGATTACTTGAATGCTAATACGATTTTAAAATTGAACTTGACATTATTACTATGCATATTGTTTAAATCAGGGGGATATTATAGCTAACAGCAACTGAAGGCCATATTCAGAGTTTGGTCAAATTATACAAACAGAAAACCTTCAGTTGGGCATCCACTGGGCTCTTTGATACATCAGTTATGTCTTCAAGGGCCTAGGCCCTTGCCTGCTTTCTCTATTCTATTATGGCCTTGACTTTTATCACCAGGTTTCTCATCTAATGTTTGAAAGATCAATGCCTCAGCTCTAAATGTTGGATCTTCTCACATAACAATATTCTGAATATTAAAAGGTGGTAGTAAGAGAAAACGAGTTTTCTTCTTATAGAAACCTCTTTTTCTGGGAAGAATAATTTTTCTAGAAGTTTCTCATTAGTCTTCCTCTTAGATCTTATTGGTGAAAGCTAGGTTACATGACCACACCTAAATCAACCATTACTGAAAGGAATACGGTTAGTATAATGGGGTCTGCCAATCACAATTCACAACCAAGACAGGATTGTAGTAGCGAAGAAAGGGTTATTGCTCTGATACAGAGATCCCACATCTATATTAGACAAGGGCAACAGCTACTAACAAGAATCAAAGAGGCAAACTAGAGAACTGACTTGAGGATAGAAGACAGCCTCAGACTTAGTTCCAGGATTTGAGGGCTATGATCCAGAGTTCTAATGGGTTTGGTGGTGTTCATCTTTAGAAGGGTGGTAGCAACACCCAAGTTCTAGGCAAGATTTTGGTGACCAGGTAGTATAATTGACCTAGGTGAAAGCAAGAATTTAGCCAACAGCTGGATCAAAAAGTTAAAGAATGGTCTGCTACAAAATGAGAGATAATTAAGCCAGGACATCTGTCAAAGTCCTACTCAAGAGGACTCAAACCCATGTCCTGACCAATCACCAACCATATCTAAGAAGAATCCCTTAGCCCACATTGGAAATGGGGCAAGGTACTCCAGCAGCACAGCTGGAAAACAGGTAGCGAGGTTCTGAAGTCAGAGGCAATGTGGGTTTAATTAAGGCAGAAAACATAAACCACTGTCCTATCCCACTAAGAAGGACAGGATTTCCTAAAATAAAATCTAGACTTGGTTTTCATTTTGCCATGCATGTTGTGAGTTGAGCTGTTAGCCTGAATGGTTCTACCATCTGTGGCAGTACCAGCCAGTACCAGCACATTTTATAAAATGATTACTTTTTGGTGCTAATATGTCTCAGACACTGTACAAATACGTGATTAATCTGTCCCCAAATTTTGTGAGGTAACTTGTATTATTGTCCTTCTTCAACTGAAGAAAATGAGGCCAGGACTTAAAATCCAGACAGTGAAAACTTAAGTGATGAGGACCTAGATTTGACCCCAGTTCTACTGAGTTCTAAAGCCTGTGCTATAATCTAGATGCCACATGCCTTTTATGGCTTGTCAAGCCCTGATTTACACATACCAGTTGCAGTTTCTGTTTCTATTGGAACTTCATGGGCTCCATTAATTAGTCTGGTGGCTTAAAAAACAGGCAGGATATGTGTTAGAGGACCATGAAAATCTATGTAGACAGCTACTGTATTGTCACAGCCAGCAAGCAGTTGACTTCACCCCATTTGGCCTCTTCCCCTCTGAAGATCATCTCCAAAACATGGAAGCTTTGCAGATTTGTGTGAGCAAAAAGAGCAGACTTGACCTGTAATTTTGAGTGGCACTTAAAATTGTTCACTGGATCCCAAAATGAAATTCTAGAGTTTCAATTAAAGGAGGATCTGCAATATCATATTTAATCAACACGTTTTAATCAGACAGGTTCATTGTTAGGCAGAAAAATATAGGTATCTTAATTTATGGATATCTGTTAGTGCAGCAAAGTATGCATAAAATGTTAAATTGTTTTTCTATATGAATTTTATGAATTTAAATAGTCCCTGGGTACTAGTCTTATACTGCAAATTTGAGACATATACCAGGACAGGAAAAAATTAAAATGCTTAGAGAAAAGATGATTTCAGCTAAAACTAGAGTGGTCAATTTTGCAGAGCAGCATTTTAAACATCAATTTGTGATTTTGTCTGCCAGAAATTCAAATCAGCTGTCCCATTTTATGAAACTGTGAGTCTTAACCTTTTCTCACAGAAAAACATGCCAATTTTTGAACTATGGATTGAATTAATGAAAATGTAAACTACACAAGAAATAATATATTATTAATACATATGCAAAATATTTTATTAATGTTCTAATTATCCATAAATTATTAAATATAAGAAAATAATTAAACAATAAAAATACCCTAATAGAAAATGCTCATTATTTGCAAAAAAGGTGATACATTCTATTCACATATTTCAGAAGGGAAAGGAAATAACTTTTGTGGATTGTTTATAATTCCCTCAAATAAAAATACATATGGGCTAATCAATGGTATAACTGATTGGTAAATCATTTTACTCGTGATTTTTAGAGATAAGGAGCTTCTTCTCTGGACTTTGAAAGGCCAATAATAATCAGAATAAGAACTGCACATTAAGTAATTCCTATGTGCCAGATGGTTTTTCAAAGGATATGATAAGTTCCCTAAATATGTGACATCTGTGCAGTAATGTAAGAGAGAGTGTTACTTCCACATGATATTAATACTAATATTTTTGTATAAGCATTATGAACAGACTAGCTCCAATATTTGTAATAATATCCTTATAAAAGAAATATTATTACCCAAACCACTTCACAGATTACAAAGCTGACATTTAAAGAAGTTGCAAAATGAGCCCAAGGTAAGTAGAAGAGCAGTGATTTGAAGCAGTTGGGCTCCAGAGTCTATGAATTCAACCATGAAGCCACAAGATATTGCTTGATTTGAAGATGGACTACTGAAGTCCAAGGGTTAGACAGCGATGGGAGAAGCAAATTTAAAGATATAGGCCAAACACAGTGGATTTTCTTGGAGAATCACTTTTGCTAAAACATCTGGGGAGTTTTTATTTTATATTCAGGGAAATGCAGATTTGTCATAATATGAAATGTAAATTTTTGTTGATTTCTAAGCAAAAACAGAGTATTTTAAATAAAATGTAGGCTTCAGCCTCAATATACACCATGGTAACAAAGTAACATTTTACAATTATCAGAATGATTTTAGTAGTTTGTAGGAAGCTCAGGTTCAGGGAATGCTTATGAAATGAGTGTGTGTGCCCTTCTATTATACAATTAAAACCCCAGTTTAACCCCCCATGTGATACTCTTTGGAGGTGGGCCTTTTCGAGATAATTAGGTCATGAGGTGTGGAGTCTCCATGAATGGAATTAGTAGCACTCGTATAAGAAGATACCAGAGAGCTACATCGCATTCTTTCTGCCATGTAAGTATACAACTAGAAGCCAGCAGACTGCAACCCAGAAGACGAATCCCAGTAGAGCCCTGTCACTTTGACCCCTTGATCTCAGCCTTCTAGAC
Source organism: Pan paniscus (assembly GCF_029289425.2). Lineage (NCBI taxonomy): Eukaryota > Metazoa > Chordata > Mammalia > Primates > Hominidae > Pan > Pan paniscus. The sequence continues at coordinate 72,132,509 of NC_073263.2, forward strand.
CCCAGAACTGTGAGAAATAAATTTGTGTTGTTTATAAGCCAGTAAGTCTATGAAAGTTTGTTATAGCAGTCCACACAAACCAAAACAATTCCCAACAAAAACAACTACTTAATGCATATTCCTCTTTTTTTTTTTTTTTTCTGAGACAGGGTCTTGCTCTCAGGAAGAAATAAAAGGCATCCAAATCAGTAAAGAGGGAGTCAAACTGTCACTGTTTGCTGATGATATGATTGTTTACCTCGAAAACCCTGAATACTCCTCCAGAAAGCTCCTAGAATTGACATAAGAATTCAGCAAAGTTTCTGGATATGAGATTAACGTACACAAATCAGTAGCTCTTCTATACAACAACAGCAACCAAGTGGAGAATCAGATCAAGAACTCAACCCTTTTTACAATAGCTGCAAAAAAAAAAAAAAAAAAAAAAAAAGGAATATACCTAACCAAGGAGGCTAAAGACCTCTACAAGGAAACCTAAAAAACACTGCTGAAAGAAATCATAGATGACACAAACAAATGGAAATACATCCCATGATCATGGATGGGTAGAATCAATATTGAGAAAATGATCATAATGTCAAAAGCAATCTACAAATTCAATATAATCTTCATCAAAATACTGCTATCATTCTTGACAGATTTAGAAAAAGCAATTCTAAAATTTATGTTGAACTGAAAAAGAGCCTGAGTAGACAAAGCAAGACTAAGCAAAAAGAACAAATCTAGAGGTATCATATTACCTGATGTCATACTATACTATAAGGCTAAAGTCACCAAAACAGCATGTTACTCATAAAAATAGGCACATAGGCCAGGCACGGTGGTTCATGCCTGTAATCCCAGCACTTTGGGAGGCTAAGTTGGGCAGATTGTGAGGTAAAACCCTATCTCTACTAAAATACAGAAAATTAGGCTGGGAATGGTGGCGCGTGCCTGTATTCCCAGCTACTCGGGAGGCTGAGGCAGGGGAATCACTTGAACCTGGGAGGCTGAGGCGGTGAGCCAAGATCACGCCACTGTGCTCCAGCCTCTGCCAAAGAAAAAAAAAAAGCACATAGACCAATGGAACAGAATAGAGAACCCAGAAATAAACCCAAATACAGAATAGAGAACCCAGAAATAAACCCAGACACTTATATCCAACTGATCTTTGACAAAGCAAACAAAAACATAAAGTGGGGAAAGGACTCCTTTTCAACTAATGGTGCCAAGATAATTGGTAAGCTACATGTAGAATAATGAAACTGGATAATCATCTCTCACCTTATACAAAATGGATTTTTATAATTTAAGATGGATTAAGGGCTTAAATCTAAGACCTGAAACTATAAAAATTCTAGAAGACAACATTGGAAAAACCCTTCTAGACATTGACTGAGCAAAGATTTCATGACCAAGAACCCAAAAGCAAATGCAATAAAACAAAGATAAATAGCGGGTACTTAAATAAAGAGCTTTTACATGGCAAAAGGAACAGTCAGCAGAGTAAACAGATAACCCTCAGAGTGGAAGAAAATCCTCACAATCTATACATCTGACAAAGGACTAATATCCAGAATCTACAACAAATTCAAACAAATCAACAAGAAAATAAAAATCCCATCAGAAAGTGGGCTAAGGATGTGAATAGATAATTCTCAAAAGAAGATATACAAATGGCCAACAGACATATGATAAAAGGCTCAACACCACTAATGATCAGGGAAATGCAAATCAAAGCCACAATGCAATACTACCTTACTACTGCAAGAATGGCCATAATTTAAAAAATCAAAAAACAGTAGATGTTGGCGTGGATGTGGTGATCAAAGAACACTTCCACACTGCTGGTGGGAATGTAAAGTAGTACAGCCACAGTATGGAAAGCAGTGTGGAGATTCCCTAAAGAACTAAAAGTAGAACTATCATTTGATCCAGCATTCCCACTGCTGGGTATCTACCCAGAAGAAAATAAGTCATTATACACAAAAGATAACTGCACATGCATGTTTATAGTACTACAATTTGCAATTGCAAAATTATGGATCCAAGCTAAATGCCCATTAATCAATAAGTGGATAAAAAAAACTATGGTGTGTATATATATATATATAGTGTGTATATATATATATAGTGTATATATATATGGTGTATATATATATGGTGTATATATATATATATATATGTATATAGTCTCCAATATCATCTAGGTCACTGTGAATGCCATTAATTCATTCCTTTTTGTGGCTGAGTAGTATTTCATCATATATATCATATATAGACGTTTTATAAAAATTCAAGACAAGCTATAATTCTAGTTAATTTCTACTACATTGAAGAAGCAGAATCATTTCAATTGAAGTATCTGCAAAATACTCTTCATTAGATCTCCTAATTTTCTAAAATCTAGCATATAATATTGAGGGCCTTTTTTCATCACCATGTTTTAAAATATATATACCAATTCTCACTGTGTATTTAATTTCCTATTTTATAAGGATATTGATCTTTCCTGCATTGCATCATTGCGCTTTTAATTCCACAGTAGCATTTTCATAAATTAGAGAGAGACTTTCACTACACATCTGGGGAAACATAATGCTAACATTTAAAAGTCAGGCAACTTTTGCATGAGTTAAGATGAAAATGATCATAGTAAAGAAAAGGATAATAATTGTGTTAATCTTGACACTACTACTACTATAGAGGTAATGTGACTATAAGATTGATGATAGCCGTAAGGTTCACTCATGCATATCACAGGGCCAACACTATGTGTCACTCAGCAATGTGAAGCAACCTGGCCTGGAGGTTTCCAGAAGACAAAACCACCTCAGCAAAGATGCAGCTCTTAGAACCTTTAAAACAATGCTTACCCTTACAGGAATAACTTAAACTCCCTTTTTGAAAGAACTCCTGGTAACTGACCCAGGCTGAACAAGAGTATAAAAAGGGAGGAAGAACTCAAACTCAGAATGGTCTCTAGATGGAGACCCTCCTGGTCAGGTAATCATCTGACTCCCTGACTGTATCTAGCCCATGCCAGCTTGTTCCTTCTATTCGACTTGTAAGACAACTGCCAGAATAAACTGCTTGTACATCAGACTTTGTCTAAGACCCATCTTTGATGCAAATTGGACCCTAGGGGAAAAGTCGCTCCTGGACAAGCTTATATCCTGCAACCATTCCAAACCCCCAAACACAGCATACTACTAGTAATAACAATAGTACTCTACTGCTGCATTCTTCTTCTGAGTATAAAATATAATTTTATGCCAAAATTCCCAGATGGTAAAAATGAAACCAAAACCAAAATGAAAAGGAAAGGAAGGTAGAAAAAGAATAAATAAGGAAAAATAAGAGAGATTAGGATAAAGGCACGGGAAAGAAAGGAAATTGTATCAGTAACAAATTGGGTTTAATAAAACATTTACAGTAACAATTTCGCCTTCATTTGCAGAATTCTACAGATATAATTTCAAATAAGCAGGACAAAGGAAGCAATTTATTTTAAGATTTGAACAATTCTAATACTATAACTGTGCAAGTGTTCAATGCATTTTAGAATGTTTTCAAGTATTTTTTTTAAATATTCCTAGATTGAGATGGGGATTTGGAGAAAAAAAGTCAATTCCTTTGTTAATACTTCAGTTTAAGCAAATTAGAGGAAAAAGAAAACATAGATCAAAAAAACAAAGCTGTGAATTAGAGGAAATTACCCAGCAAGGTAGACAATAGATACACCAAGGTTCAGTCCTATAATAAGAAAGCTTATACTAGCACCGATATTGTGTAGGATCTATTCACAAACCTTGCTGATGTTCGATGTCTACCACTCTTTTTCTTTTTGCACCTGGGTTTGCACATCTCTCCAGACCTGGGATGAGAAGACTCTGGAAGCAATGTCTGTTTAAAAATTATCTTTCTTATTTTTGTTTCTTTATGTTTAGAGTTGGAGAATCACTGTGAAGCAGAAGCTGCCTTTCCTGAGAAAAATTTCGTATTCTATGTTTACATATGTGTACCTCTGGGATAAAGGTATGTGACAAGTCGTTCTATGATTCAAGCAGTTTAAAAAATCATACATTCCGGCTGAGCGTGGTGGCTCACGCCTGTTATCCCAGCACTTTGGGAAGCCGAGGCGGGCAGATCTCGAGGTCAGGAGATCTAGACCATCCTGGCTAACAAGGTGAAACTCCGTCTCTACTAAAAAATGCAAAAAAAAAAAAAAAAAAAAAAAAAAAAAACAATTAGTCAGGCGTGGTGGTGGGCGCCTGTAGTCCCAGCTACTTGGGAGGCTGAGGCATGGCATGAACCCAGGAGGCGGAGCTTGCAGTGAGCTAAGATAGCGCCACTGCACTCCAGCCTGGGTGACAGAGCAAGACTCCATCTCAAAATAAATAAATTATAAATATAAATATAAATATAAATATAATCAAACATTCCTTGGCTGTGTTGTGTGGTCTTTTGGGAGGAATACAAAATCATCTTTTAGATTTTGTGCACCTGTAGACACAGCACCAATTCTGGTCCAAGACTTCACCATCTTTCACTGGTGAGTCTCTCTGTGTGTAAACTGAAGGCAATGGTTATAAAATCACGTAGTAATATGTTAGGATCTTGTCTACAGGGACATGGGAGTCTCAAAGCCACGCATGGTTCTGAAGAGTGCTCACAAACTTTACTGGTAACTTTTGAAGGATTGGGCCTCAACCATAGGACCTATGCTCTCACTGCTTAAGAGGCTTGAAGTCCACAAGTACCAACCAAACTCTCACATTCCTAAGCTGCATTGAGTTGCATCTACAATGGTGATGCTTAGTACAATAGGGTTGGCAAAACCCAATTCCTCCTTTCTAAATGTCCAGCTGAACTCAGATCTCATCTAGCAAATATAACACTGCTAAGCAGAAATTCCAGCATCAAAGATTCATTACAACAAGGGAGAGAATCTATGGCTACACTGGAACAGGAATGACATGAGAAAGTTCTTGGTTTTGAACATGATTTATTAGTCTGGTAATTCAGTAGCCATTTTTACTTCATTATAACATGTATTAAGATAGACTTGAGCTGTAATAATTTTCCCCTCAAGACATCATGGGAACACAAATGTATAATTGAAAAGGGGTTGGAAGAGATGGTGGGCAAATTGTATGCTCTTCTTGCTATTCTTGGAAGCATGTGATTCAAGCACTGTACTCTAGGGAGACCTCACGTTGTTATTTGTACCTTAACCTTTTTCAATGAATTCTCCAGTCCCATACATTTGAAGGCTTAGCAAAATAGAGCCAATCCTATGCCTATAATACTAGTTTAAGTAAATTGTAACCAATGATAATCTTTAATTACTGATCAGTCCTGTAATTTAAATTTGCTTTGAAATAACATCTTGAGATTAAAGCATTTTTTAAATGGAAGTAGTTTGAGAAAATTAATATAAACCTTTAAAGCATTTTTAAAACAAATAATACACATTTGTGCAAATGAATGGAAGAAAGTGATTCATGTTAAATTGTTACTGGTGGAAGAGATCCAAGTTACATGGAGTTACTGGTGGCATATCCATACGGGTCCATTGCAACTTCAGTCCTTACCTCATCAGAAGAAAGAATTTGACGGAGGGGCATAAAGTAGGAAAAGAGGCTGAGGCAAGTTTCAGAGTAGGAATAGAAGTTTATTTAAAAAGGCCTTAGAACAGGAAAGAAAGGAAGGTGCACTTGGAAGAGACCCAGTTTGGCATGTGAGGGTTAAAGAGAGAAGGTCAAATGCCCTGTTTAACCATGATCCTAGGACTTTTATAAGCTCGCCTCTTTCCTGTGATTCTTCTCTTGGGGTGGGCTGCCCGCATGCGCAGAGCCCTCCTTACCCTTGGGAAGTGAGCACACGCAGTGTGTTTAGGGAGTTATACACATGACCATCTGAAGTTTTCTTCCTTTTTCTGTTGCGGTATACCCGAAAGATCATGCTTCGCCATTTTTGTCCCTTAATGTACATGCCCAGGAAGATGTTTCTCCCTGGGGTATGCATTCAGTTAACATTTTTAATGTTAACAGGTTTGTACCATCAGGAGACTTTCTCTCCCTGGCTACTGAGTTATCATGTTTAGAGAGGCAATGAGATAATTGCCGAATCATCATCCAGCATTTCTAGTGGGTGGGAGGAGAGCACTCTCCTGCCCTGCTCATGCCTAACTAACTACCTGTAACAAAATGAAATATCAGTACCCCAAGCTTTGCATCTTCCCTTTCAAAGTAATGAAAGCATATGAAAGATGGTCATGTGGGTTCTAGGTTTAGCCATCTCGTGATTAAATATATTTCCTTAAGTAAGTTAAACTTTGGGGGCCTGATATCTACGAATTTGGAGGAGGTGATTTTGCAGATTCCTTTATTCCTTAGGATTCTGTGTTTTTTGTTTTAAAGTCCAGCTTCTTTTTTAGATAGTATATTCATGTGCCAATTTGATAAAGGTGCTAAATAATTTTGCAAGGTTAAAAGGCAATGTAATGTGCATACAAATCACTTGGCTTTGCCATATTATAAGGACATGGGGAATGACCTAATTATATTTTCTCTCATTCCTGCTCTATGAATATCAGATCAGCAATAATACACAACAGGTTTAATTATTATTTAAACAATTTATATTGTCCTAGATAGTCAATAGGTAAATGTAAACAAAATCTTTTACAGGGTAATAATTATTCAAGTGTCTATCTAAACTACCTCAAATAGTTTAGTTTATTCGAGTGGGTAGATTTATGTCTGCTTTGAAATAAAAAATAACTCTTTGAAAAATTATTTTTTCTATTTTATGATGCAAAAGTTGTTAAAAGTTGGTGAGTTAGATAAACACTAAATGACTACCATTACCACTTATTGAAAATTTTCTTTTTAAGGTAACCAGTTGCCTGCTAATTATTATAGCCAAAGGCTAACATTATCTTTTATTAATTATCCTAAAGGACTTCATGCCTTCTAGCAATGCTGACTGACTCTATTTCTGAACATCGTTTTATATACCCTTTGTTGGCCTCAATGCAGCTTTTGTCTCCTTTACTTCTCCAATATCTCTGGCATTTTATCATGATCTCCAATGCTGATATTCTACCTCTGTCTAACTTCATATAAAATTAAATATATCACATTTTATTTATCTGTTCAACAGTTGTATACATTTGAGTTGTTTTCAGTTTTGGGGTATTATGTATTTTTATTCAATGTGTTAATAAACATGTTAGATCAAAAAATTATATATATTCAAGGGATACACATGATGTTTTGATGTGCATGTACTATGGTCAGGCAAATTAACATATCGATTATTTCGTATAGTTACCATTTTTGTGATAAAAGTACCTAACACCTACTCTCTTAGCAAATTGCCAGTATACAATGTAGTGTTTTTGTTTGTTTGTTTTCGGCTGCAGTGTGGTGGTGTGATCTCAGCTCACTGCAACCTTCACTTCCTGGGTTGAAGTGATTCTCATGCTTCAGCCACCTGAGTAGCTGGAATTACAGGCCATTACGCCCAGCAAATTTTGTGTTTTTAGTACAGATGGAGTTTTTCTATGTTGGCCAGGCTGGTCTTGAACTCTTGGTCTCTTGTGATCCACCCACCTTGGCCTCCCAAAGTGCTGGGATTACAGGCATGAGCTACTGTGCCCTGCCACAATGCAGTATTATTGATGACAGACTTCATGCTGTACACTAGAACTCTAGATCTACTCATTCTACATAACTGTACGTTTGTGGCCTTTAACCTCCATCTCTTCATTTCTTCTCCACCACCCACAGACCCTGGTAACCACTGTTGTACCCTGTTCCTATGTATTCAAGTTTTGTTTTGTTTGTTTATTTTGGGTTTGTTTTTATTTATTTTTTTTAATTCCACGTATAAATGAGATCATGCAATATTTGTTTTTCTGTGCCTAGATTATTTCACTTAGCATAATGTCCTCTAGGTTCATCTATGTTGTCAAAAATGACAGGATCTCCTTTTAAAAGGCTGAAAATATTCCATTGTATATGTATATCACCATTTTTTTAACCGTTCCTCTGCTAGTGGATACAGATTTTTCCCCATAGCTCAGATATTATGAATAATACTGCAATGAACATAAAGGTGCAGATATGTTTACAAGGTGATAATTTCATTTTCTTGGGTATATACCCATAAGTGAGATTGCTGAATTATATGGCAGTGTTATTTCTAATTGTTTAAGGAAACTTTATATTGTTTTCCACAATGGCTGCAACAGTCTACATTGCCACCAAGTGTGCAAAGGACGAATTTTATCTATTTTCTCACACCCTTGCTAATACTTATCTCGCTGTGGTTTTGATGTATATTTCCCTGATGATTACTGATTTAGAGCACCGTTTAACACAACTGTTGGATATGTTTTATGCTTTCCTTGGAAAATGCTTATTTAGGTCATTTGTCCATTTTGTGATTGTGTTTTTGCTTTTGAGTTATGAGTTTCTTATATATTTTAGATATTATATCCTTATTTGATATGTGGTTCACATATAGTTTTCTCCAAATCTGTTGGCTTTTCAGTTTGTTGAATATTTCCTTTGCTGTGAAGAAGCTTTATAGTGTGACATAGTTCCAGTTATTTATTTATTTATTTTGCTTTTATTGCCTGTGCTTTTGGTGAGATATCTGTAAAATCATGGCCAATATCAATACCAGGGATCTTTTCACCTATGTATGATAGAAGGTTATGGTTTCAAGTCTTACATTAAGTTCTTTAATTCATTTGCTTCTTTTGAAGCAAAATGTATGGTATAGGGGTCCAGTTTTATTATTTTGCATTTAGGTATTCAGTTTTCCTAACCCTGAAAGATATCGTCCTTTCCCCAATGTGCCTTCTTTGTGATCTTGTAAAAAATTACTGCTTGAGTTTACTTCTGGGTTCTCTACTCTGTTTCAATGGTCTGTGTGCCTGTTTTTATTACTATTGCTTTTAATAATTTGAAGTAAAGAATATGATGTCTCCAACTTTGTTTTTTTTTTTTTTTCTCAAGATGGTTTTGGCTATTCATTATTTTCTCTGGGATGTAGGGTTAATGTCTTATAGGCAAAGCATTCAATGTGATGTATCACACTAAAGAAATGTAATATATAAAACACATGATCTTTTTTTTCTTTTTTTATTATACTTTAAGTTTTAGGGTACATGTGCACAACGTGCAGGTTAGTTACATATGTATACATGTGCCATGTTGGTGTGTTGAACCCAGTAATTCATCATTTAACATTAGGTATATCTCCAAATGCTATCCCTCCCCCCTCCTCCCACCTCACAACAGGCCCCAGTGTGTGATATTCCCCTTCCTGTGTCCATATGTTCTCATTGTTCAGTTCCCACCTATGAGTGAGAATATGCGGTGTTTGGTTTTTTGTCCTTGGGATAGTTTGCTGAGAATGATGGTTTCCAACTTCATCCATGTCCCTACAAAGGACATGAACTCATCATTTTTTATGGCTGCATAGTATTCCATGGTGTATATGTGCCACATTTTCTTAATCCAGTCTATCATTGTTGGACATTTGGGTTGGTTCCAAGTCTTTGCTATTGTGAATAGTGCCGCAATAAACATACGTGTGCATGTGTCTTCTAAACAGATGCAGGAAAAAACATTGTACAGAGGTCAACATCTTTTCATGATAAAAACTCAACAAATTAGGTATAGAACAGTATTTTCTCAACACGAAAGTGGTCATTTATTAAAAGCCCATAGTTAATATCATAATCAATGGGGAAAAAATGAAAATTTATCCTCTGAGAGCTGGTACAAGGTAAAAATGCCCACTTTCACCGTTTGTATTTAACACAGTACTTCCAGTACTAACAAAAACAATCAGACACGAAAAAGAAATAAAATGATCCAAATCAGAAGAAAGAAGTAAAGTTATACCTGTTTGCAGATGGCAGAGATCCTATATGTAAAAAACCTAAATACTTCACTAAAGAGCTGTTAGAACTATGGACTCTGTAAAGTTATGGGGGACAACATACAAAAATAATTATTTCTTCACATGAATTATAATCTATGTGAAAAAGAAATCAAGAAAACAATTCCATTTATAATGCCATCAAAAAGTAAGTACTTAGGAATAAATTTGACAAAGGAAGTGACAAATCTGTTCACTAAAAACAATAAACATTGATGAAAGGAATTGAAGAAGACACAAATCAATGAAAAGAGATTCCATGTGTGTGAACTGGAAGAATTGATTGCTAAAATATTACAAAGCAATTTACAGATTAATTGCAATCACTATCAAATTTCCAATGCTATTTGTGGTAGAAATAGGAAACAAAAATGCCTCTTCCTTTAAGCTGAGATTTTCCACTCCTCTGTTTTCCCTTTATTTTTTCTCCACAGATGATGTCATCTATTCCCATTGTTATGATTAATATCTTGAGCTTCAAATTTTCTTTCCAAATTTTATTTCCATATAGGATCAAGTGATCCTATTTACTTAAATATATAGGGACTTCAAACTGAAATCAAAAGCCAAACTTTTTTTCTCACAGGTAAGCATTTGCTTCAATTTATAATTTCTTTTGTAATAGAGTGATCACATCCCTGTCTGCTAAACTGGAAAATTTGGCACCATTTTAGACTCTCCATTCACTCCCTGCTATTTTGCATTGTCTATTATCAAATCTGTCTAATCTACCTCAGTTAGAGTTTTCAAATTTCTCAGTCCTTACTTATTTATATCTTGGTCCCTATTTATTAGGCCTTCATTGTCCTTCATCATCTCGTATTTACAATCTTGTAGTGATTGTAGCCTCCTAAGATTTTTTCTGGTGATCCTTTCTCAACTGAGCCGCTATTCACATAGCCACCAGAATGGGTAATGCTTTATCTTTTAATTATTTTCATTATCTCCAGGTTAATATCAAATGCCATTAATGTGGAGAACAGCAATGCTTATAATCTAAACTCAGATAAACTCTTTATCATAAACTTTTGCCCTATCACCATCCTGTCTTTAATTTACAATTCATGGAATCACCCCGTGACACTGAACTTCTCATCATCCCCACAAAATTCCCAATTACTTCATGATTCTTGACCTACCGTTGCTGAGCTTGACCCAGCTTAAATATGTCCTTCTAAATGATACCTTTTATGACTCTACCAGGAACATTAAGAAGGTATTGGAAAATGGCGCATATTCCCTCTGGGGAAGTCACAAATGTGAACCCAAGGCGAGATGAAAGCCAAAGGCAATAATTTGTGTTCATACAGGAGACTGTACTCACATAGTCATTTTTCTCTGCTTGTTTTGAATAAGCTTCCCATATGGACCTGAAATGGAGAAAAAAATGGGTTTAGGTAAAAGGAGAACTTTCAACTGCAGATGGATATATGCAATGGATTCATCAGTCATTACTTGGGATAGACAGATATGGAGGATTTGCTTCTTCATGTTGCTTGTTAATGTGCATTATTGTACCCTATTGAGCTTAAAAGGATCGTATGAGCTGCATGTATCTTTATAATTAATGTGGCTATTATGTATATTCCTAATTTAAAAAGAAAAATATAATTCACTTTGCAAGTATATTTCCTTTGTTAAAATAATCAGAAAACTTTAAAAATATTGGTTCAGTTAGTATTTATAATGAATAAATGTGTGTATGACATTTTCTTATTGATGGAAAATATTAATTAGCTAGTTAAGTTTATTGGCTTTTGTTTAATATTCAGCTCAAGGCACAATACAGGTGAATTGAATTTGTAATGTTATTGGTCAATTATGTTATATTTGAATTATTCATAACCCAAGTACTAATGCCGTCATTCTATAGCACGTATCCATGGGGGAACAAGTTTTTCACATACATATTTGGTCAGTTTACATTATTAGCTGAATATCATGAATTCTGTTATAGGTGCCAGAATAGAAATCACCATGAAAAATATGCTTAATGGTTATTCTGCAGATGTTCCATTATGAAACTATACTCATGCTATTAATCTTCTGAAGCCTATTACCATTCCTACAGACAAGACCATCAATACACTAATGTTGTTAATTGCCTAATTTCAGTAGTCTTGAAAACAGAGGTTAGAAGCAGTCTTGAGTAAAAACCCCCAACAACAACAATAACAACAACAAAAAACTGAAAATAACCCTGATGAATAGTTGTAAATCATAAAACAAAGAAACTCTAAAACCTTTATAAAGACAGCCTTCTGATAGTATACACTGAACTATCATTAATGCTGGATATATCATTGTAAATAAACTTCAGAAATTGTACTTAGTTCCTAAATCAATGTGTTTAAAATTATAATATTTTATTCCTCAAAACAATTTAAATATCTCTGTAATATTTTGTTTCTTATCAGTCCTATCTGAATTATATATTGCTATAGAATTCTGCACACATCCATATCTATTTATACATATATAGCCATATATAGATAGAGATATATACTTTGCTCTGTGCCTATGAAAATGGAAATGCATAGTTCACGGAGAAAACAGAAGACGGGAGATAGAACATGCCACTTTTCTAATTGTCTTTTTGTTGGCAGAAGAAAATAATTATATTACAAATATGAAATAAAGTTACTGATCTTGATATTAGAATGCCCAACTCTTTTTCTGAGTTTTCCTCTATTGTTTCCCTCTTTCACTCTGCACCTTTAAATGTAACTTTTTACTTTCAAAAATCAACCTAGATCCAGGGTCCTGAAATAATTCTTTTTTCTGACAAAGAATGATGGACAGATATGTGTTCTCTCAATTTCAATATGATATCCAAAATACTATATGGGTAGTATAAACACAAATAATTCTACATTTTTATCTGTTATCTGAACAGAAGGACATGTTCTCTTCAACTCCTGCATATTCAATTATTCCTTTCTGCAATATATCAAAGTTCAGATGAACCAATTACGATCTGGCCCCTCGTCATTGCCTTTACCACACCTTTTGCAAAAACTCTTATGCCATACTTATCACTTACCCTCCTCTGTTTCTTCCCTTGTGCCTTTTTGTTTTTGTTTTTTTGTTTGTTTCTACTGGAAACACCCTTCTCAGTTTTGACTATCTAAAATTCTACTTCTCATGCAGGTGCCAACTTAGCCGCCACATCCTTTTGTCAGCTTATTTTTGATCCTCTACGGTCATTTCGCCTATTTGTTTTAAAGCACTATTGAATTTTTCATATGCAGCAAGGCACTTGCTTATTCACTTTGCTAACACTTTTAGCCATGAGCTTGGCTATGGCTTGAATGTTGTTTGGCCCCACAAAAATTCATATTAAAATTTGATTACCAATGTGGTAGTGTTGGGAGGTAGGGCCTCATGGGAGGTGTTTGGGTCATGAAGCAGATCCCTCTTGAATAGATTAATGCCTTCCAGAGTGGGTGAATGAGTTCTTGCTTTCACAGAAAGCAAGAGGATTGGTTCCAAAGAAGGTTCCAAGAGGATTGGAACCAAAGGATTTGTTCCCTCCAGTGTAGGTTATTAAAAAGGCTTCCTTGGTTTTCTTTCTTGCTTTCTTTCTCACCATGTGATCTCTTTGCACTCACTCACTGTCCTGCTTTCCACCATGAGTGCAAGCAGCATGAGGCCCTCACCAGATATAGGTGCCCAATCTTGGACTTGCTAGCCACCAGAATCATAAGCCAAATAAACCTCTTTTCTTTATAAATTACCCAATCTCAGGTATTCCATTACAGCAACGTGAAACAAAGACAAGCTCCGTGAAAAAAAGAGACTCTGACAGCCTATACTTTGTTGTGTTTCAACAGTGTTTGGCACTAGTTGTGAATCACAGAAATTACCCAAGATATAGGTGCTGAATGAATTAATGGAAGAGTAAATTGAAGAACAAATGAAGATCAACATAGGAAACAATTGTGTTTGTGTTACATATGCTAAATTAATTGAACAGTGTCAGCAATAATCATGTGATTTCAATATATTTACTGAAAAATAGCACAAGACAAGCAATGAGAAAAATTGGAAAAATTTACCAGGTTTTTTTTCTTAAAATTGCCATTTTAATATTGGATTATATTAAATGTTTATTAAATGTTTACAGAATAGCAGAGTGTTCAATTTGGGAGAAAATAAAACAAAACAAAAGCATATGCAATTATTTCTCTTAGGTCTATCTATAAATCAAATGAGCCTTTCTGAATTTGACTACATTAATAATTTATTTTGTTACATGGAGCTATACACCTGCTCTAGTTTGTATTGTTGTACTGAAGATTAGTATTTCGTATTAGGTAATATATGTCACTTTGGGACATATGCATTAGGTAATATATGTCACTTTGGGAGAGAAATAATGGATCTAGAAAAAAATGTTTAGAAAATCTAGCATTGTCTTGCAGAAACATACACCTTTCATGAAATTTTTTAAGTTGGTTATCTGAGCTAGGGGTATGGCCATTCAATCATGGTAGACAATGACACCAAATGACCTTACAAAAGTTTAATTTGCTTTCATGGTGTTTGCAATTTTATATTTAAAATGTTTTTTAACACATTGGTATACATATTTTTCTTTAAAAATTATTCATAAAATTTTACATTAAGGTTTTATTCTATTTGTCAGTTCTGGCCACATTCTTATAAAAATACCAAGAGAAGACGCTGAAAACACTTGTTTTAATGACAAAAAATTGACCATGGGGGCAGGCTATCTCAAGATGCATTTCTTTACCACACATTTTTCTAAAACAAATCAACCTCAAGTGACCTTACCTGGAATCCTGTGATCTTGTTTCAAATTTAATGCTTGAAAATAAATGCTTTAATATTTTATGTCAGTAAAGGTAAGTCAGCTTCTTCTTGGAATTTTATTTAATGTCAGAAATATTGTCTCCATCTAAGTATACAAACACCTTTCCTCTTGCAAGTAGAACTTAATGTACCATCATCAAGCCCAAGGGAAAATAAAACCACTTTGAAGAAAACTAAAGCTAGAAAAAACATTTTTATATACACACTTCTAAAAATCACTCATAAACAAATTCTCACCCCTTGAGAGATGTATACAAACAATAGGTAGCAAAATGTTCTAATAAAATATTAAAAACTTTACTGGGCCCATTTCAATGGCTTCTTAGAAGCCAAGACCCTGATTGAGTAGTACTTTCTTTGCAAATGCAGGATCAAAAGGTCAGCAAATCTAAGAGTTAAATGGCTTTTGTTTTACTGTTCCACAGAGACAGCTCTCATTTAATTTATGTCACTATGGATCTTAAAATCCTAAACCTTTTTTTATAGGAAAGCCTCTGGTATGGTACCCAGATCAGTGAGAGACAGGAAGTCAAAGGGTAAAAAGTCCAAGTGTGAGTTTGCTTAGAAGATAATCTACTGCACGCCAAGGAAGGTAATGGGCCTTGACTTGGTGTGCTATATAATAAGATTAGGAACAAAAAAGGTAGGCGGGCTTTCCTTTCTCCAGTTATTGATAGTACATGCTTGTAAAAGTAACCAAAACAATAGTAAAATATATTAATTCATAAAGATAAGTGTTTTTTTCCCTGATTTTTCTGATTCTGTTGTATCATGTGTAGACTATATGAAACTTTAAGATAGTATTTATTCACGAGGTGCAAGTTCTATGCACTAAATATGCTGTGTGTCAATGAGTCAACAAGTGACTTGAGTCTAAGTTTTTGGTGTGCAATTCATTCAATATGAATTCCAATATGAATTCAGGTGTGTCATTTAACCTCCCCAAGTCCAGTATGAAAAATACTATGTAATACTCAAAAATCTAAGGCTAGCAACCTTCTGATTGGTGCAGATAAAATGGCCTGTGATCTTATTACCTTAACAGATAACTTTTAACATCTTTTTATTTAGCTCTTTATATTCTTCTCTTTTCTTTCCATGGCCATCTCCTTCAGTTGCCTCTTCTGACATATCCCAGGAAGTTGCTAGATTTTTTATGCCTTTTCTGAATTCTACAATATGATTGGCCTGACTCTAGGACAGATATGATTTCTGTTTTGATCTAGGATTCATGTATCATGCTAAAGGCAGGGAAGGAAGTGAGAAACATTATTAAGGACCGAGGCCTAATGAGGGGTGAGAAAGGGTAGGTAGTGAACATGGGGTGTTGGGGGGAGTGTCTTTATTCCATTATCCATCCGGAGTTTAAAAATAGCAATCAAATCATCTAAAAGCTAGACTGCTTTGTATTATCACTATGGCTTGGTAGTTTCAAACAATGTTAGTAATAAATCACTACTTTTCCAGAAAAATCTTTTGTTTTTCTAAATTGTTAATAATTGTCTGGTCTGTATTACCCAGAGATTGCCTGGCATTAGGTTTTGTTAGATGTTCCTTACCTCAAATGTGAAAGGTGGGGAAAACATTTAATCTTCAAAGATGAGGATTTCTTATATGAAAGTACATGTAAAAAGAATTAATCAACAGTTTCAAACAATGTTAATATTAAATCACTCCTTTTCCAGAAAAATCTTTTGTTTTATCTAAATTGTTAATAATTGTCTTGTCTGTACTACCCAGAGATTGCCTGGCATTAGGTTTTGTTAGATATTCCTTACCTCAAATGTGAAAGGTGGGGAAAATACTTAATCTTCAAAGATGAGGATTTCTTATATGAAAGTACATGTAAAAAGAATTAATCAGCTAGATAACCATCAAGAAAATACTATCATTTCAGATTTGAATTAATTAATATTATAATAAATATGGACTGCTTATTTAATAACAGCTTGTATGAAATATATAAATACCATTAAGTTTACTTTTTTCTGTTCTTTATTGTTCATGAAATGCAACAAAAGCAAAAGGAGATGGTAACAAGATCAATGTTTTGATCCTACTCTTTTATAGTACATATAACTACCTAATTTAATCCCTAAATAGAAATAGATGCTTAGGTATTACTAAAACATTTTGGAACAAATCATGAGCCTGATCCTTAATACATTTTAATTAAATGTTACATTTTGTGATCATTATAGATTCACATGCAGATATAAAATTAATATACAGAGTGAACTCATGTATGCTTTACCCAGTTTCTGTTAAGATAACATCTTGCAAAACTTAGTATAATATTACAACCAGGATGTTGGTATTGATTCAAGCAGCCAAACTTTTTAAGATTTCCCAAGCCTTACTTGTACTTATTTTTATGTCCTCTCTTTATCCACAGAAATACATGACATGGCATTTTCTAAAACAAGTGAATAAGAAATATATTAGCATGAAATGCACAGATATTCACTGAGCACTTGTTTCCAAGTAGAAAGGTATAGACAGAGTCAGGTTTCCCGGTACAATTTGGCAGTCAAGGTAATTCCTGAAGCAGATCAGACAGCTGTTTCCCTTTGCAAGATTTCTTAAATTTCAGTATATTTCCCACAGAATCTTTCCAAGTTTTTGCTGAAGTTAGCATTCTTTTCATTCATGTAGTTGATATCTGCACAGTCATTGTAAGGACATCTCTGATTACATTTGTATCATTTTCCAATTTGCTTCTCCAAGTTGTTCTCATTATGAATAGCATGCGTGTGTGTGTGTACATTTATTTCTGTGCATTTTTATCAAGTTTAGGTTCATGTATGTGTAGCCAACAGCACATTCGATATACAAAACTGTTCTGTCACCAGGAGGATCCACATTCTGCCCTTTTATAAACATTCCCCATCCCACCCACTTCCTTAAGCCTAATAACCACTGATCTATTCTCCATTACTATAATATTATCATGAATGGAATAATACTGTATTCAATCTATTAAGACTGGCTTTTTTCACTTAGCACAATTTTTAAAAAATTCAACCAAGTTGTTGCCTGCATAATAGCTTGTTCATTTTTATTATTGAGTATTATTTCATGATTCTTTTATTACTTTTTAAATATCCCTTTTTTGTACCAGACCACTCATGAAACCATATTTTTAAATGTCTGCACTAAGATTTAAAGTGGTCAGAAAAAAAATGTTTAGTGCTTCAAAATGTAGACTTTTCAATAATGTTGTGAGCAAGCCCCCCAAAATCTGGCCATAAACTGGCCCCAAGACTGGCCATAAACAAAATCTCTGCAGCACTGTGACATGTTCATAATGGCCCTAATGCCCATGCTGGAAGGTTGTGGGTTTACAGGAAAGAAGGCAAGGAACACCTAGCCCGCCCAGGGCGGAAACCACTTAAAGGCATTCTTAAGCCACAAACAATAGCATGAGCGATTTATGCCTTAACGGCATGTTCCTGCTGCAGTTAACTAGCCCAACCTATTTCTTTAATTCAGCTCATCCCTTCGTTTCCCTTAAGGGATACTTTTAGTTAATTTAATATCTATAGAAACAATGCTAACGACTGGTTTGCTGTTAATACATGTGTAGGTAAATCTCTGTTTGGAGCTCTCAGCTCTGAAGGCTGTGAGACCCCTGATTTTCCACTTTACACCTCTATATTTCTGTGTGTGTGTCTTTAATTCCTCTAGCGCCGCTGAGTTAGGGTCCCCCCAACCTAGCTGGTCTCAGCACAATAATATTAATTATAGTAAATACTTCTGGAGTATGCATTATTGCTAGGCATTATTCTAAGCCCTTGTATATATTGTCTTCTTTAACCCTGATTATAATCCTAAAATAAAAACTATTGCCATCCTCATTTCGACAATGAAGGAAAAAAACATAAGTGTTAAGAAACCTGACTCGGAGAATACAGCTACAAAGTGATCAATATTTACACTCAGGCAGTTAGACTCCAGAGTCTGTACCTCCAACAGGAGCAGAAAATTTGAGAACTTGAATTTAACATATACAATTAACCTCTTCCCTTTTTCACATCTACTTTGATATTTAAATTTTGTATCTTTGTATTCTTTTAATAAGGCACAAGTTTATTAAACCCTACTATGTGCCATATATTGTATTCAGTGCTATGAAATTACAAATTAAATGTGTAATTGATATTTTAATAAGTGATTATATTGCAAAAAGTTTTATAATTATAATTAGGGAGAAAATATTATGAAAATAACTGATTTTTGGAAGATAGGGGCCAACAACTTTTGAGAATATATAACCATTGAACAAGATTTTGAAAAATTGATGGAACTTCAGAAGTGTTCCTGATTTCAAGAATGAGAGAAAAAAAATTATTGGCGGTCATATATGAATATGACATGACAGGATTATTTAGTAATTTTCTGTGGCTAAAGCTCAGAATGCTTAAGAGAGGTAGTTTCTGAAAATCTGAAGTGATAAACCGAGATAAAGAATCCTGTTTTTTTAATTCAAAATTGCTTGGAATATCTTGAATGCAATAAGAAAGCATCATTTTTTTAACAACAAAGCTCATCTGCCTGCTCTTTATATGAAATCTTCCATTATAGTAATTGAGTAATACAGACCAGACAAAAGAAAAAATACAGCTATCTATGGAGAATCCAAGAATTCCTATAGGTATAGAGATGTATTCTGGTAATGCCTGAGTTATCCAGCAACAATTTAGGAACTATTTGTTACATTGTATTTTTTGAATATGAAAATGTAGCCATACAACTTTTCCTGTAACAGGTAAATTTTAAGGCATGGAATTATTTCGGACAGGTTTTAAATAAGAATAACAAATTTCTGTTCCTACAGGAGCTTAAGAGTTATTAACTATGCAAAAAAAGAATGCTCACTCATACCAATTTGTACACTTTCTCTCGTTTTTCTTGCCACTTTTCTTGATCTACTTTTATTTTTCATCTTTGAGAGAGACACAAGGACAGAAAAAGATTGCACAATTATAGTAAAGCACAACAGCACTATGTGGTAATTAATGATAACTGACATTTAAGATCTTTTTTTTTAGGAATCCAATAGGTAACTATACAAACTTTGAGGAATTGGACATACACACTCAGTCTAAATAGCTCAGCCACCCCTCAGCTCTAAGCTGATTGCTGCCCAGCAGATATTCAGACTTAGTTTTTTCCCTAGGTAATATTTTAGAGAACAAAGAGGAATAATAACGATTACATTTTTTAAATACAAATATTTAAAAATGAACTTAAGTAAGCCCAATGGTTTGAACTTTAGGCCACTCATTCAAGTTTTGAAATGGCCACAGGGCATTACTGCAGAAACTGAAATAAACATTGTGCTGTCTTGAAAGTATCTGAAGGTAGTGACAGAAGAATGCCAAAATAGAATAAAGGAAAATAAAATAAGAATTATATATGATTGATATTGCCAAATTTTAGTTACTTTTATTCCACATTTATGCAATAAAAACTAACTTAATCAAAACCCATCTCATTTTAACTTGATCGTTGTGTGCAATATTTCTGCCAAGCCCACAGTGAGCGAGCTACCAAAACAAAAACATTTAAAATGTAATATTATATTTTAATATATATTGCTTTCCTGAAGGTTTCTTCAGAAATGAAGAACAATGTCTATGAATGATAAAAGCATGTTTTTTTCACTTGTTAATTTGAGATAAAATAAATTTAGACACATTCTTATTAAAATTCAAGCACGATATTTATCAGGAGAGTCACATAAATATATAAATTATTTTTATTTGTTGAATCATATACTGCTAAACCCTCAAAATAATCCTAATTTTTAATCATGTCATACCACAACTTTTATTTTAGGTGACCTTTGGCTGAAGTGGTTAGGTTTGTGAATATGCTTGTCTATGGAAAAGATGAAAAAAATTAAAATCCATGACGAAAATGTTAAAGATGCTATTCTATTAAAGTATTTAATAGACGAGCAAACGAATAAAAATAATCCTTTACTCTAGAATGTATTCGGAATCCTAAAATGACAAAAAAGATTTTTTGTTATACATTTTATTTTATTCTTGAAAACAATATAAATAAACATTTTAAGGAATTTTTACTGGCAAGTGAAAAAATACCTCTCATGAAGATTAGATTTCACATTACACAAGAATTTCAAACATTTAAAATTCCATATGAACATATCTGTGAAACAATTAAAATTAATGTGGAGTTAATGGATTACGAATTTTAGGTCATGTGTCAAATTGAGAAATAATTCAAAGAGAGTGGAAGAGTTAAAAAATATGAAATTCATTTTTATCATGGACAATGTTCTACCAGGAAAAGTTAGCCTGACCCTTACTTTCTTTTCCATAGCGTGTCTTGCCTGTGTACCTACAAAGCCACACTTGTGTGTTGTGTGCAATATGAAAATGCCACAAGGTCAATCATATTCTTTGAAAGTAAGACTCCAATATTTTTGTGGTGCTAGATATTGAAACAATAATAGAACATTAAAAGAATTCCAAACTTCTTATCATGTACATGCTGAAGTAGTAGGTTTCACACAGCAGATGTTTTTCTTTCATTTTATGAATAGTTGTATTATACATGGTACAATATAATACATGTACATTATACATGTACATAGTATAAAGAATATATAGAATATGTAAATATAGTATTTACATATAGAAAAATGTATTATATATTTTTCTACAATTATTTGAAAATAAGAAATTTAACAAATGTTTCCCTAACCTTTTAATCTTCCTGAGAGTTTGTTTCATTTTCTTAAATTTAGATGGCTGAGAATTATTTCTTCTATTATTTACTGTTTTATAATCCTAGCAACCCTCAGGTCCCAATATCCTCAGTCCTATGCACAGAATAAAGCTGTATTAGTAAAGAATTGTGAAATTATTTGGATGTGGAAAAAGGACTGAAAAAAGCAAAAAAGCAAAAACTGCCAAGCACATATGTCTTGCCCACTGATAATATTGAAGGTATTAGTCAGTCTTCTACCCCCATCTGGTGGTAATCTGTGGTATGAGCCAAAGAAGATAATTCTGGTGTTAAGGTACAAATAAATTTCAATTTACAAGCATATTTTAAATGGATTATTTAACTTGATTATTATGGAAATGTTAGATTTTTCTACCTCAAATGTTATTCTTATTTTTAAGTTTCAGAAAGTGGGACAAAAGATGTTCTTATTTTTGGGAGGTTTAACTGACAGTAATATATATTGGATAAACTAATGGCATTCACATTGTCCAAATAATAATTGTTTTTTCAATTCATTTGAAACATATCTAAGTTAATAAACTCTGTATGATTGGGAAATCATTGATTAAGGTAAAGGCTCTCTTAAAATAAGGTGTGTTTGTTTGATTTGTTTTATTGTTATTATGAGAGTTTTGAAACATAATACAATAGGCTACTAACTAAATATATGTAGAATATATAGTAAAATTTAACATGAAGAAAATACTGCTTTTAATTTATTATTAACCTTTTCTAGTGGGGCATCATTTATAACAAATGGATTGTAAATATTATGCAGCAGGCATATGATAATAGCATCTTATTGTCTGGTTCCTTGCAACTCTAAGTCAAACAAGAGTTGAGAAAACATAAATATAAAATTCAAACTTCTCAATGGTATTTTTTTAGCTGTAAAAGATCTTCTCCCTTTGCTCCTCACTGGTCAGCTTCCCAGGTAACAATTTTTCTTGAGAAAATGTGTATAGATCATACAGGGAGAGAGGAGAGGCATGAATAATCTACTTTTTTTGTTTAGTGTTTTCAGAGTCTTCGTTGGCCTCTCTGGCATGGTTTGTCTGTGTCTCCACCCAAATATCATCTTGAATTGTAGCTCCCGTAATCCCCAAATGTCATGGGAGAGACCGGTGGGAGATAATTGAATAATGGGGGCGATTTCTCCCATATTGTTCTCATGGAAGTGAATAAGTCTCATGAAATCTGCTGGTTTTATAAATGACAGTATCCCTGCACAAGCTCTCTTGCAGACTGCCATGGAAGATGTGACCTTGTTCCTCATTCGCCTTCCACAGTGATTGTGAAGCCTCCCCACCCATGTGGAACTGTAAGTCAATTAAATTGTTTTCCTATATAAATTACCCAGTCTTGGGTATGTCTTTATTAGCAGCATGGTAACAGACAAATACACTAAATTGGTACCTGTAAAGTGGCGTGCTGCTGTAAAGATACCCAAAAATGTGGAGGCAACTTTGGAACTGGGTAACAGGCAGAGGTTGGAGCAGTTTGGAGGGCTCAGAAGAAGACAGAAAAATGTGGGAAATTTTGCAACTCCCAAGAGATGTGTTGAATGGCTTAGATCAAAATGCTGATAATGATATGGACAATGAAATCCGGGTTGAAGTGGTCTCAGACGGAGATGAGGAACTTGTTGGAAACTGGAGCAAAGGTGACTCTTGTTATGCTTCAGCAAAAAGACTTCTGACATTTTGTCGCTGCCCTAGAGACTTGCGGAAATTAGAACTTGAGAGAGTTGATTTAGGGCATCTGGCAAAAGAAATTTCTAAGCAGCAAAGCATTCAAAATGTGACTTGGGTGCTATTAAAAGTACTCAGTTACATATATTCCCAAATATATGGTTTGGAATTGTAACTTATGTTTACAAGGGAAGTAGAGCATAAAGTTAAAAAAATTTGCAGCCTGATGATGCGATATAAAAGAAAAACCCATTTTCTGAGGAGAAATTCAACCAGACTGCATAAATCTGCATAAGTAGCAAGGAGCCTAATGATAATCACCAAGACAATGGGGAAAATATCTCCAGGGCATGTCAGAGACCTTCATACCAGGCCCTCTCTTCACAGACCAAGAGGCCTAGGAGAAAAAAAAATGGTTTAGTGGACACATTCCAGGGTCTCCCTGCTCTGTGCAGCCTAAAGACTTGGTGCCTGCATCTCAGCTGCTTCAGCCATAGCTAATAGGGGCCGAGATACAGCTCAGGCCATGGCTTCAAAGGGTGTGAGCCCCAAGCCTTGTCAGCTTCCATATGATATTGAGCCTGAAGGTGCACAGAAGTCAAGAACTGAGGTTAGGGAACCTCCACCTAGATTTCAGAGGATGTATGGAAACACCTGGATGTCTAGGCAGAAGTTTGCTGCAGGGGCGGGGCCCTTGTGGAAAACCTCTCCTAGGGCAGTGCAGAAGGGAAATGTTGGGTTGGAGCTTCCACACAGAGTCCCCACTGGGGCACTGCCTAGTGGAGCTGTGAGAAGACAGCCACTGTCCTCCAGACCCCAGAATGGTAGATTCACTGACAGCTTGCACCATGTGCCTGGAAAAGCCACAGACACTCAATGCCAGCCAGTGAAAGCAGCCAGGAGGGGAACTGTGCCCTGCAAAGCCACAGGGGCAGAGCTGCCCAAGGCCATGGCAGCCCCTCTCTTGCATCAGTGTGCCTTGGATGTGAGACATAGTGTAAAAGGAGATCATTTTGGAGATTTAAGATTTGACTGCCCCACTGGAATTCAGACTTTTATGGGGCCTGTAGCCCCTTCGTTTTGGCCAATTTATTTCGGTATTGACTCAATGCCTTACCCCCATTGTATCTAGGAAGTAACTAACTTGCTTTTCACTTTGCAGGCTTATAGGCAGAAGGGACTTGCGCTGTCTCAGAAGAGACTTTGGACTGTGAACTTTTGAGTTAATGATGAAATGGGTTATGACTTTGGAGGACTGGTGGAAAGACATAATTGGTTTTGAAATGTAAGGACATGATATTTTGGGGAAGCCAGGGGCAAAATGACATGGTTTGGCTATGTCCCCACCCAAATCACATCTTGAATTGTAGCTCCCATAATGCCTATGTATCATGGGAGGGACCTGGGGGTAGATAATTGAATCATGGGAGAAATTTCCTCCCATACTATTCTTGTGGTAGTGAATAAGTCTCACAAGATCTGATGGTTTTATAAATGGGAGTTCCCCTGAACAAGCTCTCTTTTCTGCCACCATGTAAGACGTGACTTTGCTATTCATTCGCATTCTGCCATGATTGTGAGGCTTCCCCAGCCATGTGGAACTGTGAGTCAATCAAACCTCTTTTCTTTATAAATCACTCAGTCTTAGTTATGTCTTTATTAGCAGTGTGAGAACAGACTAATACACTCTGCTAAGATATGCTTCATGCAACTATATCAGTATGTGTTCTGTGCTAATATGATGAAAGGCAACAGCTTTTGCCTAACATGGGGGCATTGTGATGGGAACTGCTACTGAAATCTGCCACCCCAAATGGAGTCATTATTCATGAGGTTTCCCAAATTTGATTCTCATTATCTCCAATCTTAGGCCATTCCATCGAAGATTCTTTCTGCACTCTGAGTTTCCTCTGCAAATCACGTAGGAAGTTCCGGATCATCTGAGTGTTAATCTTAGGCTGTTGAGGATGTAAAATTATCACTCAGGATCATTTTTAGAGACATTATCTATGAATATGCCAGTTCTGAACTCCTGACAGATGACAAGTTGGACAACACTGAAGATGTGCTTCATAGCCCAGTGGAATGAGAATAAGTGGAGCGCTATCAAAAAGTCATCATTGTGTTGGTCTCTTTCTGGATTCTCTTCTGGTCCATTCATCTATGTGCCTATCTTTCTGTTTGCAAATATACAATTTTTGTTGACTGTAGGTTTAATACTAAATGTTATTAAAATTGTGTAATGCTTATTTTCAAACATTGTTGTATTTCAAAATTATTGTCACTAATAATTTTGTCTAATTCCTTTTCTTTTCCTTATATATTTTAGATTCTGTTTCTGTATGTCTACAAAAATTCGTGGGATTTTGGGATTTTCACATATATTGCATTAAGACTAAAGATTGGTTTGGGCAGAACTGACATCTTTACTGTGCTGAATTTTCCATAGTATTTATCTCTGTTTATATAAGCCTTCTGTAATATTCAAAATATTTTATTTTATATTTTTGGAGTTATAAATGGTATTTTATTTTATTATTTATTCATTTATTTATTTTGAGACAGACTCACTCTGTCACCCAGGCTGGAGTGCTGTGGTGTGATCTCGGCTCACTGTAGCCTTGAATTCCTGGGCTCTAGCTGTCCTCCCACATCTGACCCCCAAATAGCTAGGACCACAGGCGCTCACCCCCATGCCCAGCTAACTTTTTTTTTTTTTTTATAGAGATGGAGTTTCATCATGTTGCCCAGGGCTCAAGCAATGTGTCCACCTCAGCCTCCCAATATGCTGGGATTATAATAGGTATGAGCCACTGTGTCTGGCCAATAAATGGTACTTTTAAAAGTATGGTTTCCAATTGTTTATTGCTTGAATATGGAAGTATGATTAATTTTAGTATGATCACATTGTATTTTGTAGCTTTACTAAAGTTACTTATCATGTCTAGGAAAGTTTTTGTATATTCCTGGGATTTCTCTATAAAAAAGAATGTCATTTGTTAATGGGAGTAATTTTATCTCTACTTTGCAAACTTTAATTTTTTAATTTCTTTTTCTTGTCTATTGTTTTGACTAAGATTTAGAGTCTTATGATAAATAGGAGTAGTGAGACTGGATATTCTCAGCTTGTTCCTGATCTAGAAAAAGCATTCTCTCATTCACTATTAAAATGGTATTTGCAGTAAGTATGCTGCAGATGCCAATTACTGAGTTAAATAAGTTTCTTTCTTTTTAAACTTGAATGCTTAGAGTTTTTACAATAAGTGGGTGTTTAATTTTGTCAAATGTTTTATCTACATTTATTGATACAATTATGTTTTATTTTCTTTAAATCATTAACATGGTGAATTACACAGATTAATTTTTGTAAATTGAGCCAATGTTACATTATTGCAAGAACTCCACTTGGCCATGATGTATTCTGTCATTATTTGCTTTGCATATTTTGAAGTTCAGTTATTGGTGCACACATAGTTAGGATCATCATAATCTTCTTCGTGAAATGACCATTTTATCAATAGGTAATGTTCTTCTTTATCCCTGCGCATTTATATTATTAACTCTGAAGTCCACTTTAACTGATGTTAATATACTCACTCTATTTTTCTTTTAATTAATACTTGCTTGATATATCTTCTTCAATCTTTATTTTATAACATATTATATCTGAAATTATTTTTTGAAGAAAACATATAGTTGGGTCATTTTTAAAATTCTAATCTGACAGTATGTTGTATTTAGAACACATATTTAATGTAATTAAGTATTTGGATATAGGTCTATCATTTCATCATATGTTTTCTGTGTGTTCATTTGTTTGTGTTTCCCCTCTTTGAAGGCTCTACCCAGCTTTTGGATTATTTGAATGTTTTAGGATTCTATGCTAATTGATCTATCATGATTTTGAAAATATCTCTGTTTATATATTTTAATGGCTGTTCTAGTGATTAAATAGTAATAGTTAACTCCCCAATATCTAACTGCACTTAGTAGTTTACAACTTCTTTTTTGAATGTGGAAACCTTACTGCAGCAATAGAGATTTTCCTCTACCCCATCTATGCTATAACATTTTATGTAATACATCTACATTTATTGAAATATTGATACTCATCCAATAATACTACTTTTTTGCCTTAAACCATAAAACTTTTTAAAAACTCAAGAGGAGAATAATCTCTTATATTTGTATAGATATTTACTGTTCTGCTGCTCTTCTTTTATTTCTAATATTTTTTGTTTCTTCTGGTATAACTTGTTTTCTTTTTGAAGAACATAATTTAGCAATTTCTTTTAGTGTAGGTATAATGCCTACAATGATTTTACAGTTTGTCATAGTTTCTTTTGTGTTGCTAAAACAGAATACCACAGACTGAGTAATTTATAATGAACAGACATTTATTTGGCTCACAGTTCTGGAGGCTGTAAAGTCTAAGAGCATGGCACCAGCATCTGGCAAGGGCCTCTGTGCTACATTATCCCATGGCCGAAGGGCACGGGAGTATGAGAGCAAGAAGTGTCAAAACCTGCTTTTATAAGAAAGCCACTCTCACAATAACTAACCCATTTCCACCATAAAAAAATTAATGCATTCATGAGGTCAGAGCTCTCACGGCATAAGCACTTCTTATCAGGACACACCTCTCAACACTGTTGCATTGGAAATTAAGTTTCTGGCGCATGAACTTTGGATGACATTCACACCATTGTAGG
The DNA here is from genome assembly GCF_029289425.2 of Pan paniscus. NCBI lineage: Eukaryota > Metazoa > Chordata > Mammalia > Primates > Hominidae > Pan > Pan paniscus. Next base: position 72,160,455 of record NC_073263.2, read on the forward strand.
TTTCATTCATCTAAGAATGCATTTCTCTCTTCTTGAAGAATATTGTCACAGGATGGCAATCTTGGAGGAGCAAAGACACAGCAAGAAATGACAGGGTTATGAAGAAAACTGAGGATGGTAGTCAAGATGATAGAAGAAAAAAAACTAAAAAAAATAGGATCAATTATTCACAGTTCATGGGAAGTTTCCATTTGAATTCATTAATAATGGAGCAGGATACAAGTAGGTCTCCATGGAATAAGCAAAGAGATAGTGAACAAAATCTATGTGGGAATGCTAGAGAGGCAATCTGATGGAAGTATATAGTGCAGTTTAAACTGTGTGGAAAATTCTCCTTTTGGGCCACCTCAGTGAGAAGAAAAAGGAATTATTAGTAAAATTGCGTTTATTGAGCCAAGAAGAAGCCACTATGTTAATGTTTCTAGAATCCATTTATATTATAGTATAAACATTTGATATTACCAATAAAGAACTTCTTATTTATTAACTGCTTAAAAAATAACTGCAACTATTGTTGTTGTGTGTTTATCTTATTTATGTAATAAGGTACAATTTTCCTTTGAAATATTGTATTTTGAAATTAAATAACTGAATTTCCTTTGTAATTAAGTTATTAAGAGCAGCTTACGTTTATAAAGACAGTGTTCACTAAAACTCTGTGTGAAAACAAGGAGAGAAATCATAAATCTTAATGCAAGCTTGGTAGATAAAGCTGTAACTATGATCTAAAAGCTAAAATATTTTGTTTTAGAAGTGGGTTATCATAGCATGAAATAATATTAAGCATTTAGGGAATGCTGATAAAAATACACAAAAATGTTAGATATAGATTATTTTGAGTTCTGGGGAAAATATTGGTTTCATAAATTCTTTTCTGCTTTTGTGACTTTCCTACATATTTTTTCAATGAACATCTGCTATCTATAAAATTGGACAAATCTATTTGTTAAAGATCAGATGGAAGGTATTACTATAAGCAAGGGTTTTTAGATGCATTATCAACATTCTTTTTAGGGTAGAGGACTTATTGTTCCAATTTTATAAATAAACAAACTGAATGCCATAGAAGATAATTTGTCAAAGGATAGACTAAGGATCAGAATTGTGATACTTATTTTTCCAACAGTGCTCTACTGGGTTACTCCTATTGGGGTATAATCTCGGGTAGAATCAACTAAAAAGCTGCCCATAAAACTTTCTGGAAATGCCACTTCAGGAAGATGAAGATGAACTATTCTCTATTATTTCTACTAAGTACAACCAAAAATCCTAGACACTATATACAACAAAAACATAAGAAAACTTTTAAAAAAGGAGAGTTTGAAGAATGGTATGGTGGTGAATTTCTGAGTTTTCTCTTTTCCCATATATCCCAGACTTAAAACAAGGAGTGAGCAAGCTGGAAAAAACCAAAGGCACAAAGCAAAAATCGTCTTAACAAAGACCTCCTCTCTCTAGCCAAAGGAACAGGAAAGGAGCAACCTGGAAACACAGAAATCTTCTAGACAGTAACTCTCCATACTGTAGCAGAAAAACCCACAGGAATGAAATATGGGATACCACTACAGACCTTGCAGATACTAAAAGTATAGTGGGATACTTTGAATAAATCTGCATAGTTAAATTGGACAGCTTTGATAAAACTATTCCTAAAAAAAAAAAAATTCCACAACTCACTCACTTTGAAATAGATAACATGAATAGCCTTATAACAATTAAAGAAAATAAATTTATCATTTAATACCACCCACCTCCTCCTGTTCCCCCCAAAAAAACCCTCTAGTCCAAATGTTGTTAAAGAAACACACCAATTATACACAATGTTTCTGAAAAATTAGAAGTGAAAATAAAGCTTCAAAATCTATCGTATAAAGCTAGTATTACTCTGATATCAAAGTCAGACAAAGGGAATACACAAAAATTAAACTACTGACCAATATGCCCTCTTGAATGTAGGAGAAAAATCCTTAATAAAATATTAGCCATAAAATAAACCAACATATAGAAAGAATTATACCTCTTGAGCAAATAGGATTTATTTTAGTCATCAAAGTCTGGTTCAACATTTGAAAATCAATAAATACTATTGACCATGTTAACAAGTAAAAGAGGAAATGGATGGTCACACTAATTGATGCAGAAGAAAATTTGTTTTCAAGATTAAACACCTATTCGTAATGCAAAATAACAACAAAAAATACATACACACAACACTAAATGAAACAAAAATACCTCTTAGAAAAATAGAAAGAGAGAGGAACTTGCCCAACTCGATAAAAGAGCATGTAATATACAGAAATACGAACACCCTACCCTTTGCTTAATTGTGAAAGACTAAATGATTTTCTTCTAAGATGGGTATAGGGCAAAGTTGTCATCTCCCACTATAATTATTCAATATAGTGCTGAAAGTTCTAGCCAGTGCAATAAGAAATATGGAAATAAAAGGGATACAAATTAGAAAAAAAAAAGCATATAAGACTATTTGCTCATAACATGATTTTCTACATAGACGTTCCTGATTATGTAAAACACACACACAGAACTTCCTAGAACTAATAAGTTAGTTGAGCACGATTGTAAGATATAAGACAAATATGTAAAAACCTATCATAAAGATCTAAATGTAAGAAATAAAATTATAAAACTCTTAGAAGAAAAACTTGGGGAAAAACCTTCAGAACATTAAATTTGGCAATTATTTCTTAGAGATGACTCCAAAAACATAAGCAACAAGGCAAAAAGAAATAGACATACTGGACTTCATTAAAATTACCAGCTTAAAAGACACCATCAGTAGAGTAAAAAGGCAACCCACAGAACGAGTGAAAGTATTTGCAAATTGCATGCTTGATAAGTGATTAATATGTAGAATATATGAAAACCCCAAAACTCAGCAACAGCAGCACACATCCCAATTAAAAAATGGTCACAGAACGGGAATAGACATTTATCTGTAGAATACATAAAGATGGCCAATATGTACATGAAAAAAATCACTAGTAATTAGGGAAATGTAAATCAAAACTATGATGAGATATCATTTTACACACATTAAAATGGCTATTATTTTAAATAAAAACAGAAAATAACAAGTGCTGGTGAGAATGTGGAGAAATTGGAAGCTTCGTGCATTGTTGGTGGGAAGGAAAAATGGTGCAGCCAGTGTTGAACACACTTTAATGGTTCCTCAGAAAACTAAAATTATAATTAGCATGTGACTCAGTAGTTCATTTCTATGTATATACACAAGATAATTCAAAACAAGGACTCAAACAGATACTTACAGGCCACAGTTCATTGCAAAATTATTCACAGCAGGCAAAAGATGGAAACAACTCCTGTTTCCATCAATAGATGAATGAAAACCAAAACGTAGTATATACATACAATGGGGTATTATTCAGCCATAAACAGGAATGAAGTTCTCATACATGCTACAGTCGGGATGAACTTTGGAAACATCCTAAGTAAAATAATCCAGACACAAAAAGACACATATTGTTTAATTCCAATTATATGAAGTAAGGATCCAGAGTAGGCAAATTTATAGAGACAAAATAAATTAAAGATTACCATTGGCTGTAGAGAAGAATTGGGAATTGTCTTTTAATGATTACAAGGCTTCTGTTTGTGATGATGAAGAAGTTTTGCAAATAGCTAATGAAAATGTTTGTTAACATTGTAAATCCAATTAATGCTACTCAATTGTATATCTAAATGGTTAACATGGCAAATTTTATAATATATTATGTATATATAATACAAAATTAAAATTCAGTTTGTATTTCTATATGCCATCAGTAAACATGTGGAGACTGAAATTTAAAATGCAATAGTATTTACAATAATTAAACAAATTAAATACTTAATATTCACATCTAACAAAACACATACAGGAATTTTATTTAGAAAACTTAGAAGATCAATGAAAGAAATCAAAGATTAGCTAAATAAATGAAGAGACAAATAGTGTACATGGATTAGAAGGGTCAGCCTAATAAAGATATCAGTTTCCCCAAGTTGATATGCAAGTTTAATGCAATTCTTATCAAAATCCCAGGAAGATTAATTTTTGTACATAAATATGCAATAGGCAAACATACTATAGACAAGCTTATTCTAAAACTTGTATAGAAAGGCAAAGAAACCAGAAATGGTAAAAATAATTTAAAAAAAGAAAAATAAGGTGGGAGGAATAATCTACTCAATCGACTTGTTTTATTAGGAGGTGAGACACATAGATCAATGGAACACAATTAAGAAACAAGAAATAGACCTGTACAAATATGCCTGATTTATTTTTGACAAAAGAACAATAACAACTCCATAAAGAAAATATGGCCTTTCAACAAATTTTACTTAAAAATTAGATATCCATAGCCAAATTAAAGAAAAAATTATGTCTTGTGCAAAAGTTAACTCAAAATGAGTTATGTCCGTTAGTTATGAGGTGAAACCATACATTATAAATGAAAAATTAAAAATATAAACGTTTCAGAAAGAAGTATAAGAGAATAATATGTGGACCTATGTTTAGGCAAAAAATGTAATTAGACTTGATACTAAGCATAATTCATAAATAAAAAATTTAATATACATTTTGCTTAATCAAAAAAAAAACTTTTGCTCTAAGAAAGACCCTATTAAGAGCCACATCTTGGAAAAAATGTTTGCAAATCATATATTCAACAAAATGTTAGTATCTGGAATAAATAAACAACCCTCAAAATTCATGAGTAAAAAAAAATGAAAATCTGATTAGAAAATGGGCAAAAGAGACAAAGAGACATTTCACTGAAATGTCAAATAAGGACAAATAAACACACGAAGATCCTCATCATTTCCCATTAGGGCAATGCAAATAAACCACAATGAGATATTAGCACACACCTATGAGAAGGGGTATAATTAAAAATGGATGATATTAATAAATACTAGAGAAATGAAAAGCAAATGGATCATTTATATACTGATGGTGGGAATGTATATTAGTACAGTTATTGTGGACGATTGGCAGTTTCTCATAAAACTGAATATGCAACTACCATATAATTCGGCTATAACATTCTTAAACATTTATCCCAAAGAAATCAAGCCTTATGTTGACACAAAACATGTACATGATTGTATATAGCAGCTTTATTCACAATAGTCAATAACCAGAAACTACCTAGATGTTTGTACATGGGTGAATGACTAAACAAACTATAGTAGATCTGTATCATGGAATACTATTCAGCAATGTGAAGCAATCACCCATTGGTACATATAAAAACCTGGATGAATCCCCAGAGGATTATGCTTAGTGAAAAAAAAACCAATACCAAAAGGTTACATAGTGCATGATTCCATTAACGTAGCATTTATTGTTTAAATGACTAAATTATAGACATAGAGAAAAGATGAGTGGTTGTCTGGGTTTAAGGAAGGAATGGAGATGGGAAATTGGCATGGTTATAAACAGACAAAATGAGGGATCCTTGTGGTAATGGAAATATTCTTTATCTTTATTTTTTCACTGTCAATTTCCTGATTGTAATATTGTCCTATAATTTTATAATATCTCACTTATGAGGGAAATTGGGCAACTGCAGGTACACAGATCATACTGCCAAAAGAATCAAATTTAATCTTTCAATTTAATCTTTAAAATTTAAAATTTATCCCATAATTCAATGTTCACTTGAACACCCAAATATCACTTTAGACTTAAACCATACTGCCATTGAAATTTGTCATGAAATTGTTTCTCTCAGATACTTGACGAAGTTTTAAACAAAACGTGAAATCTATTTAAGTAAAATGGTTACTTAAAAAACAACAACAGCAACAACAAAAACCGTACCCTTCTCTACTAAATTGCTCTATAAGTGGTCAGGAACAAAAACAATGCTCAATTCTCCAGCACCATTTTTTGTCGTTGTTATTGTTGTAATCTACCCAAGTCCACTGTTTTCCCTATTTCTGTTGTTATCCCCTCTATCTTTGTATTAGTAGCTCTTCTGGACCTGTTGTTTCTGTCATCACTCCTTGTCTTGTGAAACTGCTGTTGTGCCAGAAATGTTATTCTTACTTATGCAATCAGTGCTTTGCAATGATTAAGCCATATGACAATGTCCAATCTTTGCCATTTCAAGTAACTACACATCCCCACCCACATCTGATCTCAGGGATGTGATTCTCATATCAAACATCTGGGAGAAAACTAAGCCAGACCTGATCCAATTAGTCTTTGGGAAACTCAGGTTTCTCTTCCTCTGTGAAATTTCTACTGAACACCCCAGGGAGAAGCATGATCTCTTTCACTTTAAAGTCGATACACTAAGTTTTTGTAGCTTTCACTTGGTAAATGATTAACTTTCTTACAACTTTCTTAAAATCAGGATGTTATTTATATAAATTTATACAGAAACATATATAAAAGAGATCACTTTCCATATGATCTCTGAAATTTTTTACTTAAGATTAAACCTTATATTTCTTTTTATCTCTTACAGTACTTTGCACATAAGCATTAAATCAAATATTTAATTATTTACTACTATTTCTCAGAGAACTTAAATACATTCTAAGTAAGATACCACAAACAACACCAACCAGGTGCTTGAAGTCTTCCTTTTCTTTTTCTTTTTTTTTTTTTTTTTTTTTTGACAGTCTTGCTCTTTTGCCCAGGCTGGAGTGCAGTGGTGTGATCTTGGCTCACGGCAGTCTAGACCTCCTGGGATCAAGCGATCCTCCTGCCTCACCCTCCCGAGTAGCTGGGACCACAGATTCATGCCACCATGCCTGGCTTTCTTGCTTATTTGTTTATTTATTTTTCTAGAGACATAGTATCCCCATGTTGATCAGGCTGTTCTCAAACTCCTGGCCTCAAGAGATCCTATCCTCTCGGCCTCACAAAGTGTTGGGATTATAGGCAAGTGCCACCATGCATGGCCCTTCTTAACATATTTTTTTAAACAAATTCAATCCATTCTGAACACTCTTGAAGATATAAAATATAGTATAAATATAAGCTAGCCTCTCTTTAACACTAGAAATATAGCTGTGTCTTCATCTTTGATAAAACACACATTCAAAGTTAGTGCTTTTTAATTCTATGATATTTTTATATACCAAAATGGAATAATTGCTTTAAATAATATAGGTAAAGTAAAACAAAGGATACAGTATGAAAGATTCATTAAAAATACTAGAAAAATACTAATCATTTTTGTTAGGGTGAAATACACTTCTTCCATTAATACTACCTTAAATTGGATTAGAATAGGAAACATTCAGTAGAGCAAGGAAGGTCTTCATTTACACGAAAGAATAATTTATAATTATTTGTTAACAATAGCTTGCACTGTTTTTTTTTTTGTTTTTTTTAATTCAGGCATGAACGTGTTATGGAACATGTTATGAACTCAGAAAATGTTCCCCCCTGTGAAGCTGGTCAGGTCTACGTAGTGAAATTTCATATAGGCTCTTAATTTGGGGCATTATTAATATTTCTTCAAGGCACAGGCTTTTACATAAAATGGACTACAGTAGTAAATAATTAATACTATTTTCTAATCCAAATTTATTGAGAATTTCAAAGAATCTTAAAGAAAAATCATCTATACAATAGTTGGACTTGAAACAGTTTCAGTGAAAGTACAGAATTAATTTAAATCCTAGGTGAATTTTCTGTTTTCTTCCTTCCTTCCTCTCTTCTTTCCTTCTTTCCTCCCTATGCATCCCCCCACTTTCTTTTTTCCAAAAAACAGTTAAGAACTTAGACAATAACACACCATTTTATGTTTTTTCATCTTTATTTTCAGGTACTCTGCTTATAATTACTATTAATTTTATGTAGTTAAGCAAATATAATATAAAATGTCACCTACTGAATAAATCAAGTTAATATTGTAATTGATTTTTCTGGATTGCTTGTGCTTACTTACTTTCAACAGAGGCTGGTTTTGTACTTACATTTACTTTCTCATTTTCATATTATTGATTGCAATTGCTGCAAAAATGGAATTGTTGTGTCTATTGTTTTATGGTATTAATTAATTTGATTTACACATGAATTACATTTTGAGTAATTACATTATGACAAAGTAACACTAATGTAAATAAATTACTTAATTTGAATACACTACTATTGGTATTTATAAGTAAACCTCTCATTCCATAAAAAATCTTTGTGATTAGAACAAAATCAATACCATAATTTTTCACTCTTTCCTACACACCACAAGACACAGTAATCCTTGTTTACATAGCTGTTAATCAGTGTCAAACTGAAGAACAATTTTTAAAAATATCCAGCAGGGGATGATCCTAGACCTCATATTTAACACTTTAATCAGTGGCCTAAGCATTTTGCTTAGTGTCAAATGACCCTCACAATTGTACATTACAGGAAGGGCATTTTCAGAAGTTTTTAAAATATGTGCATAAAATGGTAATAAGCAGCAAACTTAGGAATAACAAAATCAGAACTATGTATCTCCATAAGGAAACCTGACTGTGAAAACAGCAGAAAGAGAGAATTTAGCAACATGCAAGTACAACAGTAAAATGTCAAGAATCTCAATGTTTATTAATCAAAAGCATACTATTGTATTAATAGGTAAGAAGGGAATGGTGATATGGGCATGAATAAATAGTGAGATAAAAAATTAGGAATCTTTAGCTAGTTTTACAATAATAGGCATTTATTTTATTCAAGAGTAAATAAACTCTATAGATAACTATACAAATAAATTCCAAAACAGTTCTAGAAAACATGCTCTAGACACCACTTAGAATCAAAGAAAGGTAAAAGCTGAAAGACCTAAATGAAAGACTATAAGGAGCGAATTTCCCTTTCAAGTATAGGAAAATTGTATGTTAGCTATGTTGCATTTAAGTTTAGAGACGAATTGAACTACTAAAAGTGTAGAATACAATTAATATTGCACTTAAGTTTTTCAGGAAATGTAATGTTTTCTACATTGCACTGGGTTACAGGGGAATGGCTTTAAAGGTCTTTGCCTGGAGAATACTAAAATTAAAATGAATGTTCCACTTCTGATAATGACAATCTTTGCGATTGAGTTTAACCACCATGATAAAAACAATAAAGGAACTAGAACAGAACATACACACACACACACACACACACACACACACACACACACACACACACAAACACCGACAATTTCTTCCTTTTGCCGTAGCTATAGGGGATATTCAAGGGCATGGAGCATGAGCCGCTGCCCCAGGAGTCCTGCCTGCCCCGACACCCAGCCCAGCTTGCCAATGCGGACTCAAACGCCGCTGACTGCCACCCACACGCCCTCCCCAGACTCCACCGTGTTCAGTTTGTATTTTCAATTGAGAATGGTTTGAGGAAAAATGATGTGTGTACTGCATGTGACGAATTTTGTCTTAAGCACTGAGGCTAGAGATACTCACTGAGGCATAACCTCACTAACACAGTTTGTTACATCTAGTTTATCTTTACTAACACACTTCTCAACCAAAACAAATGCAAATGTAATGATATATTTAAATAATAAAAAATAACTTTCAACCTAGATGTCTATACCCAGAGAATGTGTTTTTGAAAAATAAAAATAAGATGGCATTTCCAGAAAAAAAAAATTTGACAGAATTCAACATTGCTGATCTGTTTTGCAGGCAGATGCAGATAATAAACGGTATTCTTGGCAACTAATTATAAAATGTATACAGAAATGCAAAGGACCAAGAATATCTAAAGACATTTAATAAAAAGAACAAAGTGGGAGAAGTTATTCTAATAAACATCAAAAAATACAATAAAACTACAGTAATGAAGATGAATAGCAAAAGTGGTAAAATTGAGAGTGCAGAAACATCCATGACTGTATGAAAGATTAATATAAGACATATTGGAATAAAAGTGGTCTCCAAAGTAGAAAGAAAGTATGAAATTTTTCATCCATTATTCTAGAACAATAGCAAAAATTTAAATTAGAGACAAAAGCTGAAATTTGATCTTACTTAAAAGCACAAGCAAAAAAAGCAAAAATGTAAAAGCAAGAACAATATGATTTCAGACCATAATGTAAAGTCTTTTTCTTTTTTTCTTTTTATCTCTTCTTCCATTTTTCTTTTCTCTTTCACTTTTTCCTTTCTTCCCCTTAGCTTTCCCTTCCTGAATAGATCCGTCGAAAATCCATTAGGTAGGACAGAAGCTGGTGTCTGCATGAGTGTGTGTCTGTGTGTGTGTGTGTTGAGTGTTGAGTATTGGTGGTCTAAAGCAGGGTGTTGAAACTCAAGCCAGGTGAGAAGAATGTCTGTGCAGGAGGGTCATGGACAAGTGCAATGTGCGTGATCACATGTTGGGTAATAAATACACAGGCAAAATAAAGCAAACAAGCATGGGGTGTTAAAGTGTATGTTTGGTAAGGACGCATTCACACAGGTCGGCAGCCTGGCACAGACTAAAAGCTTGAGTACAGTTAGAGTGCCCTTTCACAGATGGTTTTCCGATCATAAAACGTAACCTACAAGCACAACCTCCATTGATTCTCTTGGTGATGTTGGTGCCCGTCTTAACAGAGTCTCTTATTGATTTTATAATGCCACGTTCACACACTTTCACAAAATGTCCACATCGTGTGTTTTGCAACCTTACAGAATATATGCACTCTAGAATATCCAATAATCTGAGCCTTTTGATTTCTTCTGTCACCATCTACCAGAGCAGTTTTGACATTTTAACTTAATGTATACAGCTATGTCTTTATGCTTCTAATAGCCATCCTAAGAGCATGTCAGCGTCCTTGCCTGGATGTTACATTCTGTATCATAAGACAATGTTGCCATATCGATAAACTCTCTTTTAACCGACCTTGTTATCTACGTATCTTCTCTTGATTCGGTATCTTCAGAATGCAATCCTGTATTTATTTTATTGGGTTATGTGAATACTTATTTACTGAGTATTTAGATTTAGATAGAGTTTTATGGTTTTTTCCTTAGGATGTCTAGCACTATGCTGGCTAAGTCATGTTTGACGTCCTTATTTTTTTGTCTAGATATCTAGGGTTGTTCCTGCCTTGTAATGAAGAGCCCTTTGCATTGTCTTCCAAAACAGGGAGAGTGCTAGCCTTGAAGAGCCAGATGTAGGCTATGACTGCAGAGAAATTTGATTCTCAGGGAATTCCAGAAATTCAAAAATTTCAACCAAGATCTTCCCATCCGTTATCCTACACACTTACTTCTCAGCCTGATGGTAGTGTGGTGTACCTTCCAGGACTGATAATTCAATCTTCCCTAGTTCCTGCTTACTCCTACATTGAGTCCTAGACCTAGTCTTTAGATTTTCTGCCCACTGATTGTAGGAGATAAGAGTCTATTTTTAGCTCTTAAGTGGACCTTCTGGCCTCACACTTCACTTGTCTTTCTCTAAAACGTTTAACACCCAAGCAACAGCTATCCAATTCTGTTTCCCTTATAACTATGATTTCTGATTCCTCCACTACATGTCGAATTCTTAATATGTTGCATCAGCCATTTCATTTTCTACTTCCAGTATGTTACCTTAGTTGAGTGAAATTTTTAACAGTTGTACTGCTACCACATGCCAAGTACTATGAATAGTCCATCTACAACCACTGATGGGGTTCTCATTGCCTGCTAACAATGATCTAGCTCCAAAATCTTAGTTTTGAGTCTGCTCTTTTGGACCTCTCCTGGCAATGACTCTAGTACATTGGGTAAATGTCTTTGAAAGCAAGACTCTAAGAAAGAAATTCATGCAAGAAGTTAATGGAGGTTCTTAGGATGAAGAACTGTAGGATGGGAAAGAGGGAAAAGTTGAAATGTACTGAAGTAAGAGTAAAAGTTTTAGCCAATCCTTCAGGGAGCTCTAGAGCTGGTTTAGGCTTACAAACTTGCTCTAAGTAAAGGCAGGGGATCAGGACATTTATACATCACATTGAACTATGACTGGATTCAGCCTGCCCCGGAAATGGTGGACAAAAGTTTGGGCAAGGTAGCTCTCTTGAGTCCAAGCCAACTGCAAAGAGGCAACTCAGCCGAGAGCTTTCAGCCATCAATACTCCCAGCATCTAAGACAATGGGTTCTTCCTTCCTGAAAGAGAAAATCTGGATAGCACACCACACTTCTGCAAAAAGTTATAAATGGCTGGGTTAGTTTTTTTGTTTGTTTGTTTCACTTACTGCATTGAACCACAAAATGTTTAATGCTCTCCTTGATCAAATACATGCATGACATGTGCTATGATTTGAATGTGTTTCTTCCAAAATTCAGATGTTGTTAATGTGATAGTATTAAGAGGTGGAGACTTGAAGAGGTGATCAGGCTGTGAGGTGCCTTCCTTGTTAATGGAATGAAAGTCCTTATAACAGATGTTTCATACAGCATTCCGCTAGCTTGCTAGCCTGCTCTTCCAGTGTTCTGCCATGTGAGGACTACAGGTGCTTAGATCTTGGACCTCCCAGCCTCCAGAACTGTGAGAAAGTAAATTTCCCTTAAAAAAATTACTTACACTTTGTTATAGCAGCACAGAATAAGACAGCACGACAGTGTTATACTACAGAAGGATGTATGAACATGATGCCAATTTTGTGTTTTGAATTGTTGAAAAGAAATTGAATTTGTTATTTCCTCCAAGGGTTAGCCATTTGGGGTTGCCATTATAAGACATCTGCACACTAATGTTTAGCCTTTTTTTTTTTTTTTGGTTGACATTACAAAACATTTAAACACTTTGCACATTTCTCTGAAACGGCTTCCATGACTAGCAAACAAATGTTTGTTCTCTTAGTTTAATACTAGCAAAAATGTATCTTTGGAAATTGGATTTGACAAAAACAATTTAAATGAGTATGCTACACTGAAAGTAGCTTTTGAAAATAAAAGTGATGATCTAAACTACATTCCAATAATTTTAGAGTTTCAGATTAAAACAAAAACTGTTCCCTAATTTCAAACTTTACGAAAATGATTTAATAGCATTTGATTTTCTTTTTCAACTAATATGAAAATAAATTAAGGCTCATAAATGGAATTGATTCATATAAAGTACTAAACTATGGGACACTAAATATGATAATTCTATAACATACTGAAAATGATTATATAAAATAGATATTATAAAAAAGACATTGTGCAAACCATTATATTATATTGGGAAATACCAATGTTTTTCCTAGTTAATAGACTCAATAATGAGTTTTGTTATGCATATTACTAACCAATAAACATAATTCATTGCTAATTGACATCTTTGTTCACAAGAAAAAAATAGATAACTGTGTTCAAATCAAATAAATAAAATTATGGTAAAATTTTAATTGCTAAATATGTATGTTTTTAAATTAGTACTTTTATGTAGTACTAATTGAAAAAGTACTAATTAGTACTTTTATGTAGTACAAAATTGAGAAAACATATACACAATGGACTGCTAATACACAGCTACCAAGTAGCTATAATTAAAACCTGACAGTAAAGTTTGACTGAGGACTTGAAACAAAAGGACCTTTCATTTACTGCTGGTGGAAGTATAATTGGCACATATTTTTGAAATTAGTTAGGCACTATATTTTAAAAGTGATTTGCCTATGATATGAGCCAACAATTCTACTTTTAGAGGTAGTAACATAGAAATAGAAATATATGTGCACCAAGAAAGTGTGTAAAGTTATGTATGCACAAAATTATTTATATAGATGATTAGTTATATAATATAATATATAACATATGCCTTAATACATGTACAAATGTTTCTATGAATGTATAAAATATTCCACTTCTTAAAAATTAAACTATACAACTAAACTATACTACTAAGAATTATATGCTTAGTTGCTAAACAACAAAAGAAAGACATGAAAAAATGTTACCATGAAGTCAATAATTATTTTGGGTAAGAACTGTGCAATGATTCAAGGAGAAAATGGAATGCATACTCTGGAGTACTAACATTATTACATTGCTGTGTAATATGCTATTCATTGTGATATAATGCATTGAGATGTACATTTATGTATTTTTTGCATATGTGTTACATTTTTAATCTAATTTTTTTATCAAAGTAGATAAGAAAAATAAGGTAATCTGTTGTTTGTAAGGATAAAAAGAAAATACAACCATGTTAGAAAATTAGGAAAAGTATTCTTCTTATATATTTTTCACCTTCCTGGGAGAATAGACTATACTTTTACTTATAATTTCTCTATTCACTTATTATGTAATTATTTACTTAATTTTACACAAAATATTTTTATTATTTTTTCTTTACAGACTCCTAATTTGAAATCATGAATTAGTTAATAATCATAAGACATATTCAAGTAGCTTTTCACATTTTAATGAAAATTTAGTAAAAGCTATCATAGGAAGAATTAGTCCCTGATTTCTAGCATCCAATAACCCAATCTATAAATTTTAAAAATTTAGAGACTGTTAAAAAATTACATAAAATCAAATGAACAAATGGTAACATTTAAACAATTTCATAAGGAAAATTCCAATGTCATTGCTAATGTGGAAAACAGTACTTTTTGAAGTATTTGAAAGACTATCAAATAGAGCTAAAAGTTGGAATAAAAAAATTCAATAAACCACAAAATCACTGCACTATTGCACCTTCATTTTGGCAACTCCAGACCAACAATCATACACATCTATATCAGAGCTATAAATAGCTTATCACAATCTATTCTTACAAGATTTGGTACACATTGCTCATAATTCTGGCAATTCTCCCTTCTGCAAACCCACACATGTGGTTCTTTGATAGGAATTTTTTTTTTTTTTTTTTTTTTTTTTTAATGAAGTCTCACTCTGTCGCCCAGGCTGGAGTGCAATGGCACAGTCTCGGCTCACTGCAACCTCTGCCTCCTGGGTTTAAGCGATTCTCGTGGCTCAGCCTCCTGAGCAGTTGGGATTACAGGCGTGTGCCACCACGCCCGGCTAATTTTTTTTTTTTTTTTTTTTTGTATTTTTGTAGAGACGGGGTTTCACCAGGCTGGTCTCGAGCTCCTGACCTCAAGTGATCCACCCCACTCAGCCTCCCAGAGTGCTGGGATTACAGGGGTGAGCCAACGCGCCCGGCTGACAGGAATTCTTTAAGGAGGAGCTGTCTACATTTTAGGAAATGTCCACGTGAACATCTGTATGATAGAAACATTTTAGGAGTAAATTAACTTTAGAAAGGAAGAAAAATACTACAGCGATCCCAACTTTATATCTAATACTGATTCGTCATTACAGTCAAGCAAGGGCAATCTGCAGCCCTCCATCACCTATCTTGTTCCAGGGTAATTCCTAAATTTCCTTCTCTGGGTGTTTCACCAATAAGCTTTCCAAAGATGAGAGAGTCTAGATCACCCACATCAGTGTCATTTTGGCCAAAAATCATTAATTTCCTTCTGAAAGGACATAAAATTGACTTTAGATTCCATATCAGTGTTACCAGAAGGAAGAGGCTAGGGAAGACAATTTTGGAGTATTAGATTCTGATTCACCCCGGGCAATCAAGTTCTCTGTTTTATAGACTGAGACCGGCTGGTTGTTTTTGTTTGTTTTATAAATCTCCGACAGCTTTCCTGACCAGAACATTCTACAGCATCCTCACACTCACATCTGATCATATTGTATTTGCTTCCCATTCAGCTGCCTTTCATTATTTTTACTTTGATTTGAAGTCACTGAGTAATAATGAAGTCTGCTCTGAAAAAGAATCCTATAAAATGCAATGTAAAGATGATAATGTTTCTCATTCAAAAACATGTAGTTATTTAATGTCCCCTAACTAGGGCACCTTAGATTAATTCCCCACTGCTGTAAGTACAAAGAACAGCTTTAATTATCATGAGTAAGTAGGTTTTTAAATTGTTTATTTATTTGTTTATCTTGTGGACAGATGGATTTTGATAATCGAAAGTTTCTCTTTCCACACTAGCTATCAGAAATCCTAGAGCCAAACTGATGACTCACATAAAATACTGTATAGGCCATGATGGCAAGCACCAGGTCTTGTTTTACTCTCCATTCATCTGCATTCTATTTTTTTCATTTTTACTGCTTGCAGTTAAAGATGTACCACGTTATTTATGAGTTTCTGTAACCCATCATCCTAGGAAAAGGAAATCATAAGAAAGTAAAAAATATTCCTTTGTTCTTATGCATGTTTTTCCCACTCATTGAACTATTTATAAAAAATTTTTAAAAAGACAAATTATGTCTTAGGATTTAAAGTATAATCCATAATAAATGCAAATTTTATGTGTATTATATAAAAAATACATTTACAATAAATATGTTGAGAAGGTAATATTCATGATAAATAAAATATTTTTATTGCAAATAATTACAATGAATAAATACTCACTACTTATTTAGCTTATTTAATATAATCCAGAATAAAGAAAAATGACCAATTTTTCTAATTTATTTTAGGAAGATCATTTATTTTAAACATCTGTGATTGATAATATAGCACTCTAAGTAATATTATAATATCAAAATAAATAAATTTGAGAGAAATAAAATATTAGCTTTCATATTTTTATGAAAAGTTAGACAAAAGGAAAGAATACATATAACTAAAACAATAAAATCACTAAGATATATTTAATAGCTGGAACTCTAACAATTTGTGTTATATGCAGATAATATGCTTGCTTTTCCTTTTTTTCTTCAGTGGTGAAAATGTTTAAAAATTACATAAACATATGATAATCTTAAAGAAAACTTTGATAAATTTCCCCAATTATAAATTAGTCTATACTTTTTGTAAATAACATAATAAATTCAAATAATAGTGATAGAAGTAAAAATAAATAAGTAAATAGTTAATCATTTAAAAGGAAAAGAAAAAGTGGAATACGGCACCAAAACAACATTCAATAAAATAGAAAATACAAACTAAAAAGAAAATACATGTAAAGTCTATGGGATTATCATTATTATTATTATTTTGCTCATTTTTGAATCACATTATACCATATATATTTTATCAACAAAAGGTTACGTATTAGGAATTTAAAGAAAAAATCCAATAAAAATGTTAATTAAAACAGGAAAACATGGATAATAATTTAATATAATATTTTACATTTTAAAAAATGTGTTTTGATAAAATAAGCAACACAAAAGAAATAAATTTAATTTAATAACATCTAATCAAGAAACAAACAGTAAAAACATGAATGATCCAGGACATAGAGCAATATATTCTCATTTAAAACTTACACTTGTTTTATAAACTTGACTAAAATTTTCAGAGAAATTACTCAATTAATTTAAGGAGAAATAGAATATGAGAAGTGTATGTGTACAATAAATATGATATTGTTAAATTAATTATTTTAAAGAACTACATCTAAAAATGGCATCACAAAAATTCTCTCAGCCTCTCAAGATGCTGATCATTTTCATGTCCAGTAATCTAGTTCAATATAAACACAAGACTAAAACTTTTTTCTACTAAATTTATGATTATATATTTCAAATAGCATAATTTTGAAATAAGCATTCAGAGAAATAACATTATAAAAGCAATATTAGAAAATAATCAATAATATTATAAAAAATTAGCCAATAATATTAGAAAAAAGCACTAGTACCTTAATCCAGTGGTAAAATAAAATGATAGATAACCATAGACAAATAAGATTTGTTGCAAGGTAATAAAAAAGTTAGAAAGCCAATTAGTACAATCAATTATAACATTCAGTGAAAATATTTAATATTTAATAAAATGTTTAGAACTTTTTCTAATAGGGATTGAAAATAAATTGGTAAAATTCAACTTCTATTCTCCCAAAATACTGTATAAATATTAAATGAGGTACTCTTTATTGTGATTAATAGTATCTAATTGAATAACACTAAAAATATGCTATTAGAATGCGAACTTTTATTACATAATTAATATCACTTAGCATGTCTTTAAATATATTTAAAGATGAATATATATTTGTTTCTCAAAATGTGAAGGTTGTACAAACCTAATAAAATATTCACATGGACATTTAGTTTTTAATTAAATTATTTTTATTATAATATACTTTATCATGTAGCAAACTTAAAAGTACTTGTAAACTACATATTCTTCTGACTCTAACAAACATAAATCCAAGTTAATTAAATACAAAATATCAACATTTAAAACGTTGTCATCGATTTCATGTGATAGATGATGCTGTTTTGATGAAACAAAATAGCTTCTTTCAACATCACTATGACAGTAGCCACTACTGACAATAGTTCTATAAAGGTTAGCATTTCTATACTAACATATACCGTGATCATTTGAATAATTCATTATTATCTACACCTTTTCCCAGACCAAAATTCTTCATCATTTATGTAGTATATCTACCTTCTTTTCTCATTAGTCTCTATTAATTGAAGTA
Organism: Pan paniscus; assembly: GCF_029289425.2. NCBI lineage: Eukaryota > Metazoa > Chordata > Mammalia > Primates > Hominidae > Pan > Pan paniscus. Next base: position 72,178,857 of record NC_073263.2, read on the forward strand.
GTACACTACTGTGTCACACAAAGTTGTTGGCAAACACATATATGTTTTTAAAAATAACTGAAGTAAGCCCAGATTATTCAAAAATAATCTTTTAATTTGGAATTCTCACTAAAGGTAATATTTTGGCATGAATGCAGTTTTTTAAAATAACTTAGATAAACTCCAGGATCCATTAGGACTATTGCTGTTATTTTAAAATTAAGATGTGTTAATCTAACCAAAACATTCATACATTAGAACAACGTATTAAAAGTTAATCAATTCCTTGATAATGATTTCCTGTGTCACTTTAGTCAATACCATAGATAGTATTGGCAGTCCATCTACAAACAAAAAGTAAATCAAGTGAAAGCTATTATACCTGAGAAGGCTGAGGAAGACAAAACTACATCGTGATGCCTAAATTATTTTTCCTTAGTGCTTATTTTCTTACATGCCTTCTATGTGGTAAAACACAAGCTCTCAGCCACTTAATGGCATGTGTTCCATGGCAAATTAAACTTATTTATTTCAATTTATTTCAAGTCACATCACACAATGCAGCAAAAGAATGTCACATTTCATTGACTAATCCACCCCTGAAAATTGCTTGGAACAAGTTACAGTAAGAAATTTTGTGGGGATTTACTCTCATTGCCTTGGGAAGAATCAAATCCTTATTATAAATTGGAGCTAATAGTGGTCACCATGTAGTGTAGTTCAAAATTATTAGGACTGTGTTATATGACTCTAGAGTATAGTATATTTTTAAACATTGAGTCTGCAGTCTTAATATTTTATGAATATTTTATTTTATAAGTTGTAAGTTATGAGTTTTCATAACCCATGAAAAGACCTCAGAGGTACATAATATTGAATGGTTGTTCATGAAAAACTGCATATTTGTGAATTCATCAGCAAAGGAAGTAAAGGAGGAAAATAATGGAAAAAACTCAATTCTGACAATTGGGAAATGTGAGTAATGGTCCTATGACTCCTATTTATTAACTAGGTTTTCCTTAGGTAAGTCACTTTATTTCTTTGGGTCTTAGTTTTCTCATCTGTCCATCAAGGAGCTTGGATTAGGATACCTCTAAAAACTCTTGAGTTCTGAAATCCTGTGTTCTACTATGACATTAATTTCATCACATATGTATAGATAATTTCATTGCCCACTTAATTCTAGACTGCTAACAATTATCTATCCCAAAAGTGCACCTCTAAAATGTTCTATCTAGCAAGCCTTCCCCAATCATCTAGAGCCAACATAAAGAATCTTTTCTTTAAAATTCTATAGCTGATATATAGCAATTTTAAAGTACTTATTCTGATATATGGTCCATATTGGTGTATTTGTCTTTGTTCCATACTAGAAGTCAAGGGCTATTTATTATTCATTCAGGTGACTCTCCTTCTTCCACAGTGCCCCTACCTCAAAGACCTAATAGTGCTACATGTACATGAAAGATAAAATTGAGGCTCAGTAAAAGTGCATTGTATAAATGTAGGGAACTAGGTTTTCTGCCCTGTACTTGAATCTTATTGTACCTATGAGAGTCACTGGGTCTTCCTCTTCGCTCGCTAGAATATTTGGCCTTTGCCGTCCTTTGGACAGTCCCTGGAAACTGCAATTTGAGTAAATCAAGACCTAAATTTAAATTTGCTAGTGATATCCTCCCAGTTTCAAATTTACTATCTACCATAACAACTCATAACGCCTCATCACTTTCATGGGCCATATTTCTCTGTTTCTCTCACTGGCCTATATCAGAAACGTTGAGAATGACAAAACTCTTTTAGTATTTTTCCCCGCTTGGAAAACATTTTTTCAATCAGTTGGTAGCAATAAATATCAAAAATTTTGTGTCTGGGGGATTGCTTGTTTCCTTCATATCACTATATTGTACTTAACCTCAGAGCACTGATCACATTCATTTTAATTGCATGTAGATTTTTTAATCTACACAGTAGCCCATGAATTTCTAAGGGAAGAATTTTTTGTTTTATCTCTGTTTACTCAGTAGTTAACATAAAGCCTGTTAGAGCAGATCCACATAGCACACAATGTGTGAATAAAAAACTTCATACCAGGGTCTGGCTGGAGTAAATATGAACTGTAACTCAAGGTTGTGCCTTAGAAAAGCTCACAACCTACTTATGACAATCTGAGCTATATAAAATGTGGCAACAGAAAAATCACAGAGTAACTCCTGGATCTTGTTATCTTTCAGGAAATTAAATTCTTCCTGCTAGGACAAATTAAATGATCAGCAAAAAAAGTGATAGAAACCTGTAAGAAAAAGTATTAGGATGTAAAAAGGAGTTAATGAATGGAGTCTATAATACTATTTCTACTTATCTCACAGTATTACAGAGTGTTTAAAAATGTTAAATTGAATGTGTAGAAAAAATAAACACAATAAATTAGTATAATTCAAAGTGACAGCACAGGAACCCCTAGATAGAGGCATGGAAAGAAACAAATCAAAACTAATGGTATTCCTCTGAGTGGATATTGATATCAACATAAATTATAATTCCTATTAAATTCATAAAGTGTTAATTAAAATGCTGCTCTACACAGCATTACATATTGTATGTGTGTAAATATTAGTGCTAGGACATTTTACTGCTTCTCATTTATCACCTTCAGAATCAAATGTGTATTTTTATATGCTGTACAACCTATGAAATGCAACAGGCAGATTGGATTTCCCTAGAAAATTTCCTTGTCTCCATTAAGAGCTTTATGCATTTTCCATATGTATGTGAGAAAAAATACAGAATGGAATAATATAATATTCTCTACATATGTATATGCATATATATGTGTATGTATATATACATTTCTTGACTATATACTAATTTATGTTTCAAAAATTCTATTCTATTTTATATCAAAATATTAAAGGGAAGTAACAAGTCTTAAATTTGAGATCCTTTATATATTAATTTTGTTAATATCAAATAATTCAACATACTTGTTCCACCATTATTCCATCATTATTTCAAATATTTCAAATATGTATGTATCCTACCATTATTTCAAATATTTCCATATTCTATAGAATATTTATATTTTCTAAATTATTGTCCTTAATAGACAAAGACATAAATAGCTGATTTCTAAGTTTTTGAAAAGCAATTGTATATTTACAAGGAATACCACACCAGAAAAAGTCTGCAACATCAATATTACCAAGACCACTCTTTATTAGTTTGGAGTGTATTTCTCTTAATGTAGACTTCTTAGTCTTTTTGCTACAGATATTATCTAGTATTAATGGCATTACATAGTGGTCACATGAGACTGATAATAAACTGAGAGGGAAAATTTTGTTCCTCAGAATTAGAGTGTTTTAAACATTTTGATTTCCACAGCTTTTTTACACTTTCAAAAATAATTGAGGAGCCCCAAAACCCTTTTGTGTCTTTGGGTTTTATCTAGTAATATTTACTAAATTAAAAACTATACCCACTACTTTTAAAATATTTATTTTTAATTCACTTACCAACATTAATCAATCTATTACATTTTAACAAAAATAACATATTTTTATAAAAACAAACATTTTCCCATGCAACTATTATTGAGCAATGTATTTTGGCAAATTTGTCTTCTTAGAAGACAATTAGATTTTCATATATTCTACTGCACTAAATCTATAATATATGTTTTGGCTAAAATATGAAAAGAAAATCTGGTCTGATGTTTATATTCTTTCAGAAAAAGGAAGTGAATTTAAAAGCCTTTTCAGATAATTATGAGTATTTCTTTTTGACGCTCCACTAAACAGACAAGTGGTAGTTTCCTTAATACAAATTGCAATGTAGACTCTTAAACCACATAAATGAATTTACTGTATTCTGCTACATTCATCCAATATTCTATCTCGCCATTTGAATGTATTTTTTACTCACACATTATTTCAAAATCGTAGGCAATATATTTTGAAAAATACTGTTTTTTAAAAATATTGGTTCACTGAGTTATACACATCTACCAATATTTACTTATAAATATATGAAATATATGTATGCATTTATTGAGAGTGTTTTTAAATTTGTTTTTCAGACAGGGTCTCACTTTTTTGCCCAGGCTGGAGTGCAGTGGCATGATCACAGCTCATTGCAGCCTTGACCTCCCAGGATCAAGCAATCCTCCCACCTCAGCCTTTCAAGTAGCTAGGACCACAGTTGTGTGTCACTATGTTCAGCTAGTTTCTGCCCCCCCCAACCCCCACCATGGCTGGGATGCAGTGGCATGATCTTGGCTCACTGCACCTCCACCTCACAGGTTCAAGTGATTCTCGTGCCGCAGCCTCCCAGGTAGCTGGGATTACAAGCATGTGCCAATACACCCAGCTAATTTTTAAATTTTTAGTATAGACGGATTTCACCTTGTTGGCGATGCTGGTCTCGAACTTTCAGCCTGGGGTAATCTGCCCACTTTGGCCTCCCAAAGTGCTGGGATTACAGGCATGAGCCACTGTACCGAGATGGAGTCTTTCTATGCTGCCTGGGATAGTCTTGAAATCGTAAGTGATCCTCCTACCTTGGCCTCCCAAACTACTGGGATTACAGGTGTGAGCCACCACATATTTAAACATTTTAATATGCAATATATTTTTTAAATCACATCTGTTAATATTACCATAGCTCATGAGAAAAATATTTAACATTGGGAAGATGTTAAGCTTACGTGGAAGGGTACTATTTTTCCAAAATCCTAGCTTGCACTTAAAAATTTCAGTTTTATCATAGACAAAAATACCATTATTTTTGTTGAGGTGGCAAGATCATTTCATTAATTTTTGAGAAGTATCTACTAAATACCGACATTTAAACAACCATAGTTTATCAATGTTCTTCAAAGCAAAAAGAACTCTTCATGAAAATAGTAGCAGTTCAATGCTAAACTTTCACAGTCATGTAAATGCTTTTTGCTGGAGACAATAATTTGCAGTGGCATATGCAGCAGAAGTACTTCATTTGTACTTCCCATTTTTCACACCTTTTTCATATCTTTTATATATCTAGTTTTTATTTATCTAATATTTTATTTAAAAGATCTGTATTCAAAAATCAAGATTTATAAAAGTGACTTTTTTCTGCTTCATCAGGGCATTCCTAAATAAAATTTGGGATTTTTTTTTTAACGTTGCTATTATTGTTAGTGTGTGCTGGTAAAGTCTAACTGCTAGTTAGGCCAAGCTTTAGTATCTCGAATCATGCTAAGGCACGAGCAATTGTACCCTTCATTGCTTTTGCATGACCAGTGAATATATAAACTCAGTAGATATGAGAAATAATGTTTGGCACTATTATTTTAAAGAATGTGAACTACAGGGACCTCCCCTGAAAGTCTGTATGGAACTCTTGGGTTTTGTGGAACATGTTTAGTGAATTGTTTTTATAGAACAAGATTTGAGCAGATTGCATATTCCCTAATATATTTACTTTTAAAAAGAGTAAGTAATTCAGGATTCCTATAAACAACTTGAAAATGTTGCTAGAGAACATTCAAATTACAATAATGACACTAAGTATGTTGAATATTAAATGGTTTTCCTAAGGTCATAGAAAAGACTAATGATATAACTTAAGATTTGTGTCTTCTAGGGAAGCCCAGAGTTCCCTCTTCTGTACTCTTTCCTCTTCATTTAGCTTGTAAAATAATATTTGCTAAAGCATTGATTCCTTCTAAATTATTTTCAACTTTTGGACAAATTCTTGAGAGCAATCTTTTAAATTCAGAAATTGTATAGGTTTGAAATTTTAAGGAACCACAAATATGTAACAGCTTTGAGAACGTAATCTGAAGAAAACATGTCACTAAAATGTGTAAACTACAAAATTCTCAATAAAATATTATACCATATGTAAAATTCATTTCTAGGTTACATGTTTTTAGCATAGCAGAATAATACATGCTCTAAAGATAAACTCTATTTTTTTGCCAAAATTGTTCACATTTTCGATCATTTATGGCCATTTGTGAAAACTCAATGCCTTCTTCTACTGAGACAAACTATAAATATAAAATAAATTATTTTTCTAAATAAAAAAGATTTTATTTAAAAATGAACATTGGCAATAGGATGAATAATTACAAAATGCTTATAATCTGAAACTGTACAGTGTTGTTGCAAATGTGCCAATTAAAAAGGCATTGTTGCATTAATATTTCTACTTTTTACAAAAAGCCTTTCTTATGCATCTTCCAATAAATTGACCAGATGCTTAGTGATATTAAGAGTTGTGAGAAGGGAAAACACCACTAAAAAACTTACTCATGTAGCCAAAACCACCTGTTCCCCCAAAAGCTATTAAAATAAAAATCAATCAAACCATCAATGAAAATAAAATGAGGAAAAAGTTTAAAAATAAATAAAACATTATGAGAAGGGAAATATTTACTTAGCATCTATACATAGTGTATATTTTATACATGTAATTTATATCTATACATTATGTAAATATAATATATAAATATATATAATACTTGAAGGTGAAAAGACCTACATAAGTGAAGAGAGTATTGGTGTTCATTTTTCATAAATTCAGGCCCAAAGTTTATGAAATGAGGTTTATATCTTTTATGATTAACCAAAAATATAATATTTTACCTTATTTCTAGCTTGAGAATGCATGTGTTTAAAGCTTTGTCATCTTTATCTCTACAATTCTCCATGCCTAGCAAAGTTCATAGTGAATGTTTAATAAATGCCAGTCAAATTGAATTTTTTTTATTTTTATTTATTTTTTTTTATACTTTAAGTTTTAGGGTACATGTGCACATTGTGCAGGTTAGTTACATATGTATACATGTGCCATGCTGGTGCGCTGCACCCACTAACTCGTCATCTAGCATTAGGTATATCTCCCAATGCTATCCCTCCCCCCTCCCCCCTCCCCACCACAGTCCCCAGAGTATGATATTCCCCTTCCTGTGTCCATGTGATCTCATTGTTCAATTCCCACCTATGAGTGAGAATATGTGGTGTTTGGTTTTTTGTTCTTGCGATAGTTTACTGAGAATGATGGTTTCCAATTTCATCCATGTCCCTACAAAGGATATGAACTCATCATTTTTTATGGCTGCATAGTATTCCATGGTGTATATGTGCCACATTTTCTTAATCCAGTCTATCATTGTTGGACATTTGGGTTGGTTCCAAGTCTTTGCTATTGTGAATAATGCCGCAATAAACATACGTGTAAATGTATATTTGGAACTCTTCATTTCTTGGTAGAATAATATTCATATGACCTATGAATGATAGAGAGTAAGATGAAGAATGGATCATTTAGATTTTACTTTCCAGAGCACATGGCCTTTTCTATATGCTAGCATAATGGATACACTGGTGCAGGGAGCTGGGGGATTTTTCTCCTGGGCCTGTTCCATATTTATCATCTATGTTGTCACTGGGCACACAAGGTCTATCCACTTTGTAAGAGGATTTCTGCCTAGAGAGACATATTTTATTTTTTTGCTAAGATGATCAGTATAAAACTGACAAAGTGTTTGCAACTGGAGTTTAAAAGTAGTTCCTGAACCTTGATCATGTTGTTCTTGGTCTTAGTGGAATCAAGAGTGTAGCCAATTCTTTAATGCTTATTCTAGTTGCATTGAGATGAAAGTCCCGAAGCCTCCTTTGTTCTAAAATTAATAAGCTGAGCAAAGGAAAGAGTAGGTTGTTGTCTATATGAGCCAAAGGATGCATGAATAGGCTCATGCAAAATCTACAATTATATTTATACATCATAATAAGGTCAATATGTTTGCTTCCACGGAATACTGTTCCACAATAAAAAAGCAATGACGTATATGTAACTACCTGTATGAATCTTTAGAGTTAATTGTGACACTGTGAAGTGTTTTGCTATCACAAGAAAGGATATTGCAAATGCACTGTCAATTTTGTTACTATACATGAAACATTTCCACTGAATATTTTTGGGTGCTCACCTTCTCATTCCAGGATTAGGGGTTCAAACTAGACATTGATTTATAGATATTCCTGAATATCCAAATAATTGAAACACAATATTTTAACAACCTTTTCACATCGCAGTACAGAATATTCGATCAACTCTAAAAATAAAAACACAGTACAAGAAAAGAATATAATGACTTGATTGGACTACAATCGATTGAATGGCATTAACCTTAATTGGCTGCATTATTAAATGCATATATAATGGGGAGAGAAAGACATCGATAAAGAGGAAATTTTATTTTTTGAGTTTTGGGTTATCTAATGTTTCCATTTATTTTGTGCTATATATTTTACAGTAAAGAGATGCTTAGGAAGAAACAAGGTGCAATTAGAACAGATTAGGAGGTAAAATTTAAAAATCAAGGGCTGAAGTTTATTTCTAATTTTTCTTTTAATACCAGAATCACTAAATAAAGAATAAGTTTTTTATATTTTATTGTATGTAGTAATTAAGGTATATTTTCTTAAAACAAATTTCATCTTTCATAGTGATGCTCTTATATTCAAAAATTATGTTGAAAAACTATGTCCTATGATGTAATATTAAATCAGTCAATATTGATATACAAACATTCCACTTGTGTTTAGGGAATATGAGAAGGCTTTATTTGGAGGCAAGGATTTGAAGATTAATTTTGTTTGGTGTAAGATTTTCTCTTAGTGTCAATATCTGTGATTTTTGACAACATGTTTTAGTGTGGAGTCATTCTGAGCACTGTTATATAGCACAGCTCCTAATTTAGACTTTCAAAACTCTATTCTTATAGAGAAATTGAATTCCATGGGGCTTTTGATGGGGCTTTCATTTTTAGAGAATATCTCTGAATTTTAACTTTTTACATATTACAATGAATATTTCCATTATTAAATTATTTTCTGTTATAATGATTTTCTCTAAAAGTTGAAATTTTAGCATTTAAATAACTCATGAGAATGACAATAAAAGCTACTGCTTATTGAGCACTTATTATGTGCCAAACAATGCTCCAGGCACTGTCTAAGGGTGATCTCTTATAATCTTCACAATAATCTCTGTGCAAAATATATTACATTCAATTCACAGATGAAAAAAATATGCCTCAAGGAATTTAAATAACTTGTCCAAGGTCATAGACTAGCAAATTGCAAAGCCATGATTCAAGCTCAGTTTCTGATTCCTAAATCCATGTGCATAATGATTAAGGCACAGAGCCTCTTTTAGTGTTAATTATTCACATATACACAACTTCTCAACTTATTTGAGTTTTATTTGTGAATGAAGTCGATTTTAACAAGCAATATGAATTGAAACAATCAATATAATTAAAATGACCGTACTGTCCAAAGCAATTTACAGATTCAATGCTATTCCTATCAAACTACCAATGATATTCATAGACCTAGAAAAAAGCTATTTTCAAATTCATGTGAAATCAAAAAAGAGCTCGAATGACCAAGGCAATCCTAAGCAAAAAGAACAAAGCTGGAAGCATCACACTACCCAACTTTAAACTATGCTACAAGGCTACAGTAACCAAAATGGCGTGGTACTGCTGCAGAAACAGACACATAGACCAATGGAAAAGAATAGAGAGCCCAGAAATAAGACCATACAAATACAATCTTCTGATCTTTGACAAAGCTGACAAAAACCAGCAATGGAGAAATGATTCCCTATTCAATAAATGGTGGTGGAATAACTGGCTGACCATATGCAGAAGATTGAAACTGAGCCCCTTTCTACACCATATACAAAAATTAACCGGAGATGGATTAAAGGCATAAACATAAAACCGCAAACTATAAAAACCCTGGAAGGCTGGGCATGGTGGCTCATGCCTGTAATCCCAACACTTTGGGAGGCCAAGGCGGGCAGATCACAAGGTCAGGAGATCGAGACCATCTGGCTAACACGGTGAAACCCCGTCTCTACTAAAAATACAAAAAAATGAGCCAGGTGTGGTGGCGGGTGCCTGTAGTCCCAGCTACTTGAGAGGCTGAGGCAGGAGAATGGTGTGAACCCGGGAGGCAGAGCATGCAGTGAGCCAAGATCGCGCCACTGCACTCCAGCCTGGGTGACTGAGCAAGACTCTGTCTCAAAAACAACAAAAAAAAAAAACAAAAAAAAAAAACCTGGAAAACAATCTAGGCAATATCCATTTTTTATACAGGCATGGGCAAAGATTTAATGACAAGACGCCAAAAGCAATTGCAACAAAAGCAAAAATTGAAAAATGAGATCTAATTAAACTTAAGAGTTTCTGCACAGCAAAAGATACTATCAACAGAATAAACAGACAACCTACAGAATAGGATAAAATATTTGCAAACTATGTACTGACAAAAGTCGAATATCCAGCATCTATAAGAAACTTAAACAAATTTATAACAAAAAAAACCCCATTAAAAAGTGGACAGAAGACATAAACAGATAATTTTCAAAAGCAGACATACATAGCCAACAAGCACATGAAAAAAAGCTCAATATCACTGATCATTAGAGAAATGCAAATAAGGACCATAATGTGATACCATTTCACACCAGTCAGATGGCTATTACTAAAAAGTCAAAAAATGACAGAATCTGGCAAGATTGTGGAGAAAATGACATACCTATACACTGTGGTAGGAGTGTAAATTAGTTCAACCATTGTGGAAAGCAGTGTGGCAATTCTTCAAAGAGCTGAAAACAGAGCTACCATTCAACCCAGCAATCCCATTACTGAGTGTGTACCCAAAGGAATATAAATCATTCTACCGTAAAGACACCTGCACCTGTATGTTCACTGTAGCACTATTCATAATAACAAAGACAGGGAATCAATCTAGGTGCCCATCAATGGTGGATTAAATAAAGAAAATGTGGTACATATATACAATGGAATACTATGCAGCCATAAAAAAGAGATCATATCTTTTGCAGGAACATAGATGGAGCTGGAGGTCATTATTCTAAGAGAACTAACACAGGAACAGAAAATCAAATTCCGCATGTTCTTACTTACAAGCAGGAGCTAAATGATGAGAACACGTGGACACAAAGAGGAGGACAAAAGACACTGGGGTGTACCTGAAAGTGGAGGGTGAGAGGAGGGAAAGGATTAGAAAAAAATAACTATTGGTTATTAGGCTTAGTGCCTGGGTGATGAAATAATCTGTTCAACAAACATCCGTAATATAAGTTTACCTATGTAGCAAACTTCCACATGTACCCCTTAACCTGAAATAAAAGTTAAAAAGAAAAGCAAACATGGAGCTGTAAGGTATATTTACATATACTATGCTTTCACTATATTCTCTTTCAAAAGTTTGAAATAGATTATAATTAGATTTTCATTTGTTTATTGTTTAGATTGTCATTTAGGTAAACAAAGGCTGTTTAACGAAAGTCTGCTCGTCCTGTGTTCCTTCACAATTTCCCAAAATAATCTGTTGTCAGTAAGGATGAGGATTTGTCAAAAAAGAAGGAGACAGCATAATTATATTTAGCCAATGGTGAGCAAGTCTTATTGAACTCTTAGTATTTGAGCATACTCAGTGCTTAAAATGGCTACATTGGAATCCGTTACAGATACTTACATTAGTCAAATTGCTTTATGAAATTTGGTCGTATGAATTAGGTCATTTTTGTCATACCCAATTAAAATAGACCCAAAAAGCCAGGGGGAGAAAGCCCTCAGAGCACATAACATTGCTCCAGGAAGATAATTTCCTACAAGCCAAGTTGCTGAAATTGCCTGTCGTAACCTGAAACCAGTTTTATCTAATGGCCACTGAAACAACCTTGAATGTTTTATCTAAGGCCCTCACTTGCCAGTCAAAACCTGCCAGCTCCCTAACACTTTACTAATGGCAATGAATTTTCTCAAAGAACAAAGCATAACATTTCCCTTTTTTAAAATAAAACCTCTAACCTTTTGTTTATTCTTGAGACATACTTAAGACCACCCCGTGTGCATGCATGCCCCAAATTGCCATTCTTTCTTCCCAAATAAAATGTTTTCATTGAAAAAATGCGTCTCTATATTTTATTTGACTTCAATAGCTTCCTGGGTTAAACTTTAAGCAATTTTCGTTTCATGTGAAAGCAAAAACACCCATCAGTTTTTGAGACCTAAATATATCCTAGTAAGGTCACTCAGGCCCTTTTCTTCACTAAAGAGAAGACAATTTAAAGAACCATGAAGTTGGATTGTTGGTACTCTATTTCCATCTACAATACCCTTCATTCAGCAAAATGTACTGAATATTTAACATGAGCCAGGCACTGTTCCAGAATGGGAAATATAAACTTCTATGTGGTTCTTACATACTTATATTTGCAAGTGAGGAGTGGAACAAGAGGCAGACATCAAATGAGAAAAACAATATAAGAACAAAGTTAAATGAGTGACGTTATATAATTAAAAGAAGGTGGAAATTGTAAAGGAAAGAAAGGTCTGAAGGAATGTTGTGTTAGCAAAAGACTTTATGAGCAGAGAACATTTAAGTTAGGGACGCAGGATTACAAAATGAAAAACAATATGGCTTTAAAAACAAACAACAGCAAAAAAGAATAGAAGAAAGAAACAAAGAAAAGGGCCTATGGTGCTGAAATGTGAGGAATGAGCATACGAGTTATTTGAGGTAAGGTAAGAGGAGTAGTTTGACAATGGACAGTTAATATTAAGAGATTTGAATTTCCCATGAGGGAAAATATGCAGTTACATGGTGTCACAGAAATTAAAGACACAGTTTTTAGCACGAATGCTGTTTAAAGTATGAAGCTGTTCAAAGTATGAATATTCACATAAATAAACATATGTTAATTGTATAAGAAGAAGGATGTTTTCTTTTTACCGATGTTCTGATGATACACACATCCACATGTAAACTCATGTCATCTTCATGCATCCTGTAGAGTTAAAAAGTAAGATACACACTTTGGGAGGCCGAGGCGGGCAGATCACGAGGTCAGGAGATCGAGACCATCCTGGCTAACATGGTGAAACACCGTCTCTACTAAAAATACAAAAAAAAAAAAGAAAATTAGCTGGGCATAGTGATATGTGCCTGCAGTTCCATCTACTCGGGAGGCTGAGGCAGGAGAATCTCTTGAATCCGGCAGGCAGAGGTTGCTGTGAGCCGAGACTGCACTACTGCACTCCAGCCTGGCGACAGAGATAGACTCTGTCTGAAAAAAAAAAAAAAAAAAAAGTCACATATAGAGGCTTGAAAATACATGTTCACTGTAACTTTATTAGCCTTCAGTATTAATATTATTGCTATTCATCAAATTCCAAAAGAAATTGTATGAAAGCACAGTGAGTCTACTTCAGAAACAATTTAGCAAGTTCCATAAGACATAATAGGACATCTGATGTCTATCACATCTGAATAAATGCAGTGATTTCCTAGTTCCTTCATTGCTTACTGGAAGGATGCATGATATTACATTTTACTTAGCTATATGAAGATACTTTCTAGAATATTTTGGACATATTAACATTTTTCTCCTCTCAGTGCACTGTAAATATTTATTTTTCAAACATTGTTTTGCTTTGAAGATTATGGTATCTTGCTGGTTCACCACCAGAGAGAGTATTATTCGTGTTTGGGATAAACTCTATGAATTGTAACATGTAACCTTGCAACAAATTGCAATATATGAATTGAAAATTAATTTTGGTCAGCTAGAAAAATATTCCTACTCTTCAAATATTATTCATATTATAAATTTTACAATATACCTTCAAATCTTTGACAAAGCCAAGTTAAAATAAGTAACTTGTATGGAAGAATTGAGTAAAAATAGTCAATATACTTCTCTTATATTTTATAATTTTAATTTAAAAATTTTTATCAAGCTAAATTTGTGTGCTACCCCTTTTCTTCTTAGAGACCTACAATAAGTCCTTATTACAAATTAAAATGAAATTTAGATATGTTAATCTAGCCTAAAAGGCCAAACATGGCCTGATTTAGTCTGTTTCTTCAACCTCCTCTCACACTGATTGCACTCAATATGTCAAGCTTAAGAACTGTTCACCATCTGCCGCGTCTACCTACACTGCCCTTCTTCCTCTGTTGAACATATCAATCTCATTTCTGCTCTGGTCCTTTGAGCATTCCATTTTTTTCTCTCTGAAGGCATTACCTCTGGATTTACCCTGTCCAGACCTAAATGCTTACACTAATCATTTGGTTCCCAGGTTAAGTTTTACCTAATTGTAAAACCTTTCTTTTACCATTCTAGCTAATGCAGCCAAAAACATCTTTCACATGGATAGTTCCAGTTTGATCTTATCTCATGTATCTTTTCAAATTTCTTTCACAGCACAGATCACAATGTGGAATTATATTATTTACGTACTTGTGTTTTAATTTTCATCTCACTCCACAAAATTTAAACACCATAAAGATGGCAATGATACATTTCTTAGTCACCATTGTTGTCACAAGAGATTATAATAGTGGCAACATATGACATCTCAATAAACAGAAAATAAAACATCACAGAGATTTAGATCCTAAGTGTTCCCTTATTATATTATCTACATGAGTTAGAGACTCTCTATAAACAGTCAGATAAATCCTTTACTGCATGTATTGTGAAAATGTTTTCAAGGACTTTTCACTAATTACTCTGAAGTCTTTATGAAAATGTCTCAGCAATAAGAAAACTTATGTTTATTTTAAATATCTATGATTTTATTTTTATGAATGTTATATTGTGAAAATATTGTTCTCTTTTATTTACCTACTAAAGGCAGCAAACTTGTGCTGGGATCATAGGGATGAATAGAGTCATGGGGTATACATATCTGTATGCCATTCTTACCTGTCTTAATTTTTTCTCAACTGAATTCCATTTATCTAACATCTATAATGATACTATAAATATTATATACTTATTACAAAGGTCTTAAATCTCATATGCAATAAAAGGTAAATAATATTATTTCCTAACAATGAATGACCATTTCAAAATTTCTAGAATTATAAAACAATACTTTTGAAGCTAACTCAAGAAATATACATACGGATTACATTTTATTACAAGAAGTACTCTTTTAAGCATAAGTTTAAAGGTAAGTTTCCACATCCTTTTTTTCTTCAACATCCCCCTTAGACAGACATGTTATTTGTCTTCTGTTTTACAGATAAGAAAGCCAGGAAAAATATACAGGTTAAGTAAAAGGCCCTAAGACAAATAATTTATGAGTTATACAAATTAATCAAGTCCTTCACTTAAATGTCCAAATTCAGTGATATTCAACCATTCCCTAGAGCCATCACTGAGACATCAACTTATGCATTCCACTAAGGACCCATGAAGCTACAGGAGATCTATTTACTTTTCAAGGGTGAAGATACTGATATTATCAAGAATCACAAAATCAAGAACTACTTATCTTTATCTCTGTCTTTAAAAAGCAACCAGTGCTTACAGTTGCCTCTAGCATAGATAGATATAATTCTATTTGAGAATTATTTTCTAAGCTTAAACCCTTAATTGTGGTACTATGCATTCAGTGTAGATTTTTGTTGTTGTTGTTCAATGCTTATCACCAGACACCTGTCTCAAAGCCTGAGGGAGTAATAGCTCAGGAAGACTCTATGAGCCATCTGCCACTGACATTCTCAGATTGTACTGGGTCAACTTCCCTGGGAGTTATATAAGGAGTCTTCTTTGACCTACCCTTTCAGGCCAATCAGATCACATTGGTAACCGCACAGGATTTTAGAGTGGGCCACTTCTTAAAAAGGAAATGTCACATTGAATGTGAAGCTGGTGACTGGCATATAAGTTACTTGAGGAAACAAAAAAAAAATTTAGATTTTAACATGAGCAATTTAGCTGTGGAGTTTCTGTGTTTTGATGAAAACATAGTTTTCCTTCAGATGATAATCTCACATTATCTTGATGCACTCATTGTGTCAAGTTTAAGAATTGTTCACTATCGCTCTTTAGGAAGAAGTTTTGTTAATTGTCTTTAATTAATTGTGTAATGACAATGACCTCAAAAAAAGAATACTGATATTCAGGGTAATCTTACAGTAGGCATCCTATTTGCCATTGAAATTCAAGAAGTTTGTGAAATGACTTTTTTAAAAAGGTTGTTTTAACCTTAGAAAACAACCTCTTTAAAAAAATGTGTTTCCAGTTTAATTTAAAATTCAACTTCTCTAATTATAGATCTGTACTTCTTATTAGCATTAAATGAGTTGGTAGTCTCTACTCTTCCTGAAAATGAGTCTTCAATGATTTCATTTAAGATAAAAAGGAAATATATATTCAGACTTTTACTATTAAATCTCAATGCCCTCAAGCAAATGGTCTGGCTGAAAGGTGGTACAAACTAGTAAAGATGCCCTGGAGAAGCTTATTAGAGGATATCAATTAATATGAATTGCCAGATTTTCATTGCTCGATATGTCACTACTTGCACAGTCAGTACTATTGAATTATTAATAGCACAATGCCCTAGGACTTGCCTCAATTATTTCTATGCAGGCTTAAAGAAAAGTTTAAAGACAAATAAATACATATCCTGGGTACTGCATTTCCTGTAGCTAGAATTTTGATTATATCTATTTCTAGATTCTGTTTTTAGCTAGGAATTATGAGGTGACACTGAGGTGTGTTCATTATTTGATATTAGAAATGATGGGCAACAAGCTGGTGTAATTTATTTGTGACCAACTGCAGTGGCATCTCTCACAGAATAGAAAGGTCTGAATCAAAATTCCAGAGCAATTCCTTGAAAGTCAACCTAGGGATACATCCTGAAGGACTTTTTATATTTCCAAAAGAAAAAAAGTATCACTTCATTCCTTGCTATGGGAAAAGTTGAAGAGATGCAGGCTAGTATTCCAAAATAAATCAATGTACCAGTGTTATTGGATCTACCATGTTTCTCATTAAAATATTTTCTTAGTAAGTAGAGAAGAGCTTTGTGGTCAGCACATAGTAGATGTTGTTTGTTAACATCAGTTTTATTTTGTGAGAATAAATTGATTTATAGTAGGGTCAGGGCAAGTGAAGAAAAACTTTTTGAATATCTAATCGCCTCACCTGAATCACTGTCTAAATGGAACTGGGCATATTATCTTTTTGTAATGATTTATTGCTATCTGTTTTATGTAATTTTAAGAATTTAATGATAAAACAGTACAACACTAATGTCCATTAGAAAATATTCTCAGTAACACATTTTAAATGTATTTTTACAATATTGGGTTGCCCTATATAAATGTTGGGTCCTTGAAATGTCATTATATTTCTGTATTTGATAGGCAAAGGTATTTTTGAAAGATATTCATGTTAAACACAGCAGTCTATTGGTTAAAAATTTATAAATAAAAAAATTTTGACAAGGCTTAGAAGCTCATAAACTGTCTAAATGATGGTAGTTTGAAAATAAATGAAGCAATATATTACAGATGCTAAAGGAGAAGCTAATGAAGGAGCTAAAGTTATACAATTTAAAAGAATTAATGTTTGACCTTCTGTAATAGTGAATGTGTTTAGAATTACTAAAATGTAAAAACAATTTAGGACCGGGTGCAGTGGCTCACACCTGTAATCCCAGCATTTTGGGAGGCTGAGGCGTGTGGATCACGAGGTCAGGAGATTGACACCATCCTGGCCAACATGGAGAAACCCCGTCTCTACTAAAATACAAAAAATTAGCCTGGCATGGTGGTGTGCACCTGTAGCCCCAGCTACTCGGGAGGCTGAGGCAGGGCAATCAGTTGAACCCAGGAGGCAGAGATTGCACTGAGCCGAGATTGCGCCACTGCACTCCAGCCTGACAACAGAGTGAGATTGCATCTCAAAAAATAATAATAATAAAATAAAAAATAAAAATAAAAAAATTAGAAACTGATGAACCCAGATAATTAACTATAAAAGAGTGTATTGAATTGTAGGTACCCCAGTGTCCTAATATGAGAGAGAAGAAATTAGATAGAGAATGAATGTGAGAGTGACAAGAGCAAGACAGAGTGAGAGATTTACATAAAGAAATGCCGTTTGATGGTGGCGTAGTCTTAACTCGAAATGTCTTAATTATTGTCTTTTCTGAAATGTAATTATATTGACAATTAAGTGATCTTTCAGAGCATAAATAAAACTGTTTGATAAGAAATAATGTTGATATTAAACAACAATGATACGTATTTTCAATTTAAAAATGCACAAATACATTAAAGGAAGCCTTAATTTAACACTGAACAAATCATAGATTTATAGAATTTTTAAGTGAATAATTCATCTAAGTTTATTTTTAATATTTAATGGGAAACAGTTACAACTTTGCCACACCGAGAAGTCTTCGAAGTTTTCAATTATTTTCCCCACTGATTCAGCCCTTCTCAGTGAGCTACTGAAAATGTGAAGGGAAAGTGTGTCAGGCTGTCTCTGCCACTGCGCTCAGTGCCCTGCCCTTAGCGGTGTTCAAAACTGATGATGAGCAAGGAAAAGAAAACGGGAGGAATTGAAATTGATTCGACATAGAGGAACTTTCCTTGCTGATCTTAACATGTCACAGCTGTATTTTGTTAGTGAAATATTCAAGTGAAAGTTTCAAGGTAACGATCCAAAGGGGTTGTGTGAGAATTGAAAGTTCCCAACCCCATCACATTAACTGAGCTATAGATTCTGCTATCATTCTTGTTTGTGTGCTTATTTTATTTACACAAAATTTGATTAGGCAAAATTACTGAAGTATATTGATTTAGAAGCTAACTTGAGACTAATGTACAAATTTGGTCCAGAAGGTTTTCTGAGATACAATATGCCTGTTGGGTAAAACATGACAGGTAATCTCTCCAGACTGGACTGAAGTGGGATTTGTAGTTTTATAATTCTGCAGGGAAAGTAATGTAACAGCTGTGAAATAATGTGATTCTTAAATGCCATTTTCTTACAAGTAGTAAGGATTTTTAATTGATGTACTTAGGAGGTATTAAGCAACCCTCTACACTCCTGTCCAGTGGGAAGCGGTTGTCATGTGCCCCATGCTGTTATCCCATATGGTAGAACTGCCCATGTTCAAAATTCCTTCCGTTTGGATCTGATAAAAATCCCTGACTAATTTAGACTTGCAATTGAAAGTGTTGTAAAAAATGTGAACGATATATCATACCTGAGTTAAGCACCCCCTCTCTTCTTCTCCTACTTTTCTCTAGTTCACATAAGCATAGCTAGCCACATTCTGTTTCAGGATTAAGGCATTGATAATTTCATTTCATGTGTTAGTTAAGATCAGATGCATTTTTAAATGTATTTTATTTTTTATTTTTATTATTTTCAAATGGACAAATTAAATGGTAGCTATTTACAGCATACAACATGATGTTTTAAAGTATATAACATTTCAGAATGACTAAATATAGCTAATTAACATATGCATCCTTTTTTGTTGTTCAAAAGTCCTTTTACAGTAGTAGACATTTCACAATGAAAACTTTATGAGTGAAATAACATTTCTACCTTACGTTCAGGGGTTATTCTGATAGGATTAAAGAGAAAAATAGAACAGGTTATAAATAGTAAAGTCTAATATAGCAGTATATTTGGTAGCAGTATTGATATATCTATTAGGATAAATTGCCTTAAAAAATAACTGAGATAGTAGCAGTGAGGTGTGGTAGAAAAAGTCAGGATTTGAAGACAGGTTATCTGAGTTCAAAGCTGAGATCTAAAATTTACAAGCTTTGTGTTTCACTTAAACTCTCCAAACTTTAGTATTCCTAAAGGAAAGTGGGGTTAATGTGAATAAAATAATCATTGCTGTTCAGAGAAAATTCTGTATAATACTGAATAAACATAATTTAACATCTATCACAGTTCCTAATAAATGTTGATTACTTAATAAGTATTCCATGAATAAAGAGTTTTGAAAATTCTACATTAAGGTAGACACATTAGTTGCTCCTATGATTAACTACCTGGAATTAAAATAACTTGAAGATAAAAGGACCGCACCAAAAATAAATACATAAAACCTCCTTTTTGTCCAAAGTTGTAAGAGCAGATAAAAACTCAGGCCTTCTTTCAACTGATGTCTGGCGCATAAGTAGTAAGTTATATTTGAACATTGCCATTGCCTTGAACTAAAGAATTAAAATATAGTTTTGTCAGATTGAGAGAGAAGAAGCACTTTTCTTGTTTTAAAAATTTGCCTTTGTGCGTGAAGGGAGCAGATGGTAGAGCAGAGGGAGGAGATGGTACACATATATTATCAAGTGCTCAGCACATAAATCATTAGTCTTTTAAAATCCAAGTTTAACTTAAGAATGACTTGATGAGATGCAGTATAAGTTATGTCATCTCAAACATAAAATATGTTGTTAATAGAATAATCATGTTGGTGCTGTTTTGTAAAAAAAAAAAAAAACCATAACAGACAAATTAATGCAATATTTAAATTATAAACATACTACCCAGGTAGTTAATGTTATGTAGAAGTTAATGAGATTGTGATTTAGAGGAATGATTATTTCTACAAATTAATCTTCATTTTTGAGGACTGGGAAATCTTTACTAAATGCATGAAGGGAAAACTGTCTATCATGGCTGAATTTCACCCATGCTTGACATTATAACATCCTGCCACTAGAGCTCATTGTTGCTCTTTCTATAGATTCCAAGTTCAATTTATTTTTCTTTCTTTCTTCTTTTTACTTTCTCTTTTTTTCTTGCTTGCTCACATCTCTCTGTTAGCTGGCTATAATCCACTCTGAAAACTATCACATTCTAGAAGTATATTGATATTTATGAATATGTATAATCCAATATCTAGAATCATCTTTTAAGACCGTGATAGGATGTCCAAACTATGTGAGTCTCTGATAAAAGAGCAGCTTATGGAATAATTTGCACAAACATCAGTCTGGTAAACAGATGTCTCCTAATTAAATATATTATATCATGTTTATCAAACATGTTAAAGTGTTCATTTTCACGTATTCTCCAAGCTTGATCAATTTAATGAAAATACTAAAGGTTCCTATAAGGTATAATTTGGACTATGTAAATAGTTTTTCTATTGTAATTTCCCCCCAAATCTATGCCTTTCCATAGTCATTACATATTATTTGAAGGCTTTTTTTCTTAAGGCCAATACTGAGACCAAATGCCTTTATTTTTAATTCCTCATTGTAAATAGGAAACAAATGAAGTACCCCACCACTATCAACATACACACACACAACAAATTAAGACTTTGTTACTTTCAAGTTGTCTTTGGAAACAATATTTAGAACAATATGTAAAAAAGGTTTACAGGCTGGGCGCGGTGGCTCAAGCCTGTAATCCCAGAACTTTGGGAGGTCGAGGCGGGTGGATCACTTGAGGTCAGGAGTTCGAGAACAGCCTGGCCAACATAGCGAAACCTCATCTCTACTAAAAATACAAAAAATTAGCCGGGTGTGGTGGTGCATGCCTGTAATCCCAGCTACTCAGGAGACTGAGGTGAGAGCATCGCTTGAACCCAGGAGGCTGAGGTTGCAGTGAGCAGAGATCGCGCCAGTGCACTCCAGCCTGGGCGACCGACAGGACTCTGTCTCAAAAAACAAACAAACAAAACAAAACAAAACAAAATACACACACGCGCACACAAACACACCACACAATAAAACAGTTTATGTTACGCCTGGAGGGCTTCTCCCAATGTGTAGAGAAGATGCCAATACCACCTAAGGCAGCAAGAACAAGGTACTTTCTATCTTAAGTAGTAATAGGAGAAGGGAGTGGTGAATACAAAATACAAATAAAAAAATAAAATTAAAAAAAACCAGGTGGTTTACCAAGAGACATTTGTGAGTTCCTTCTACTTTCTATTTTATCCTGG
This sequence comes from Pan paniscus, assembly GCF_029289425.2. Taxonomy (NCBI): domain Eukaryota; kingdom Metazoa; phylum Chordata; class Mammalia; order Primates; family Hominidae; genus Pan; species Pan paniscus. The sequence goes on from NC_073263.2 coordinate 72,200,662, forward strand.
CTTCCTCCCTATGTGTCAAATCACTGCATGCTCCTGTTGCTCTCCTAATCAGTCTCAAACTGTTGGCAACCTAACTCCAACATGCAGTCAAACAAATAGTAATCCAGTCAAACAAATAAGAATTGCCCAAAATTCATATCGTGTGTTTGTTATGTGACTTTTATGAATTCTATTAGATAATAGAAGGCCCAAAAAATGTCCAGAATAATTTTGGGTTGTCTCTATTTTCACTAAATCAGTGGTCATTATGTTTTCATGGTCACACAAACCTCCACATATCTTATTAAACTATAGATGCTTTTTTCCAAGGAAAACTCCTACTTAAAATTTTCTAAAGAACCCAACAGCCCAAGCCAAGTTAAAACTATGATCTAAATTCCCGAACTAGCTACAAGATGAATTTTCAATGAATTCATTACCTCTTTCATTTTCCCAATAACCCTTTTCAATTAAAAACATAACTCAAAACTGTGCATGCCTGTTTCACACATGCACACACAACTCAAGTTGTTCCCACAATGCATTTATGGGAGCACACTTCATTATAGCACAGTCTGGGGCACTCTAACCTGCATCTTCCTATAGTTTGGTCCCACTTCACTGTAAACACTAGCTTTATGCTCCAAGCCCACCCACCCCCATTATTAGCTAATTGAGACTCTGCTTTTCTCATAACCAAAGCAAAATATTTCCTTCTGTTCTACTCTCTGCTTCAGAGAGTTAAAAATTTGAGCATTTCTACCAAATAAGCATTTCTCTTATAAATTCCAAACTCCCTGGATATACAATAACAGATAGTTAAATTGCTTATGTGCTCTTATGATGTGTCAGACTATGAAAAAGAATTGGACTGACAATTTATGTTCATATTTCAATAACTGGTATAGGTAACTTTCCTATTTTTTGCCTAGTTAATTTTATATGCTGAGTAAGTTCCTGGAGATATAGTCAGAGTACAGGCTAAGAGAAAGAAGATGGACAATGTAATTTGAATGAGAAAGATGTGCAGTGATACTTTTCCTTTCAAATTACCTGACAATTCAAGAGACATGGGTTATATATTAAAGAAAGAATGTAGTCCAAGACAGCATATGCCTGCCTGGGACCGTCTTAGATAAATGGACAGCTTTCTATATTGTGGAAGTTAGATATTATATTCAAGATAAAGGGTTTGACTGACAGATCAGTATCTGAGAGAATCCTGACATATCAGTATCTTCATGCAAAAAAGCACAGCCATTCTAAAGTCATTAGCTGAACTTTTGGTTGGGGGTGGGCCTGTACAACTAAAAGCAGGAGTGATGAAGAGTTTAACATTTCCACAAAAATCGACAGATCACAAAAGTTACATGTTGAAAAAATATAAAACATATTTGAAACAACTGTCAATGAAAATTATTGAAATATTTATCTCCTGAGATTTGTTACATGAAATATAAAATTTTCCAAACTTTTAAAATAAGATAGGCACCCTAACAGTGCATTGTAATGGGAATGGTATTTACACGATATATTTTAAAAACTAAATGTTTAGCAAATATGAATAATGGTCATCATTAATGGATGATAGTACTAGAATTTCTTTTTCTTTTTTTGCTAATTTATTTCTTGTATATTTTTACTTTGCATAGCATATTTCAATAATAATGCAAATTATGCAAAATAGTGTTCACTATTCTGAGTAATTAGCAGATTTAAATTAGCCTCTACTATAGAGAACACACTAGTCTTTAAGCCTTGCTATTGTTCATTGCAGTATTTTATTTTGATCACCCCGCAAAGTTTTAGTTGATGTTTTGCATATTTGAAATTTACAAGTATTTTAAAATTGTATAAATTTTGTTTCACTTTGAAATTTGTTAAACACATAAACAGTCACCAACATCAATGAAGATAATATGGTATGAACATTTCTCATGATACTCTGACCTACTTTTTATCCTAGGACTAGGCTTGAAGCCTGGTAACTAGAAATTACTAGTCTCACCGGAACAATTCTTTATAAAGGGAATTGATGTCTATATAAATACAATGTGCATACTTATGCAAGCAGCCATTAACCTTTAAACCTTATTCAGCTCCTCCTGAGCACAATCATTTGCCCAGTGTTATCAAGTTAACATCAACTGAATCATTAGCATCTTGCAGACTTTGTGGCAGGGTTCACCGTGGAAGTATTCACCTATGAAAGTATTTGTCTTGTGGTGTCTATGATCTTTTAATCTGTAGCTTATTTTCCTATGGTTCAAGAATCCAAAACTACATGCTCTTATATAGCAAAGTTGTAAAAAAAAATGGGTGGTATTCCACTTTCTCTGTATAGAAGACGCTAATTTCCCCAGTTGTTGCATAGAATTGTTTCAAATGTCTGGATACTGTAGCCTCACAGTACTCTTATTTGAAATATGCAGATGAAATTAGAAAGAAGTACTCTTCATTTTCTATGCCATGTTACATGTAGGAACATGATTTATGTTTTTGTGTTTGAAGAAGGGTTTTACAATTATGTAGTAATCCATGTAATAAACATGAGGAATTATGTATTGATCGGCAGACTGTCTATCAAGCTCTATTCTTTGATTACAAGGGATGAAAGTGTTTATTGTATAATATATTTTAAAATGTTCCTATGTGGATTATCTGCTTTTGTCTCTTGTTTTTAGCCATTTATTTTTCCATCTTAAATCACCTTTTCAGAAAAGCTCAACCAATTCCTAGGCTATCACACTCTAATTGAAGTGACCACACTTTAATTGAAGTGAATTGAAATAACCAAATCCCATGAATAAATTGAATCACATACTAAAATGATACCTCGATTTCTTGAATAAAATAATGAAGTGCCCTCACATATCTCTATAGCTATGTCAAACTTCTTTTTTAAATCTCTTGATTATTCTCTTCTTCTTATGCCTTCCCTTATACTTCCTCCTCAACCAATTGAATTGGCCACTCAATTTATAATGAGTTGATCAGAAACCTGGCTGTCATACATGAATTTACTCATCTTCACATTCTCACCTCCAAAGAACCAATATTAAAATTGAATCTTTGTCCTCCTTACCCTTAGTCTTTTTCTAGTATTGGCTCCCATCCTCTTCCCTTTGGTTTACTGCAATAACATAAATTGTCTATAAATTGTCTATAAATTGTCTATAAATTGTCTATAGTCCCCCAAAATTCCAAACATGAATGGACATTTTACTGAAAAGGAAACCAGATGGCAAATAAGTACATGAAAATAAGTTTAACATTATCTACCAGGAGAGAAATATAAAAACCACAGTATGTGACTAAATCTGTCATAATGACTAAATAAAAAGCTGCGAGCAAAACAAAAGTAACTTCATTTAAAAATGGGCAAAGAACATGAACAGATACTTGTCAAAATAAGACATACAAGTGACTAACAAACATATGAAAAACTGCTCAGCATCACTAATCAGAGAAATACAAATCAAAACCACAATGAGATACCATCTCACACCAGTCAGAATGGCTACACTAAAAAATAAAAATAGGGCCTGGGTGGTGGCTCACGCCTGTAATCCCAGCACTTTGGGAGGCTGAGGCGGGTGGATAACGAGGTCAGGAGATTGAGACCATCCTGGCTAACACGGTGAAACCCCATCTCTATTAAAAATACAAAAAAATTAGCTGGGCGTGGTGGCGGGCGCCTGTAGTCCCAGCTACTCGGGAGGCTGAGGCAGGAGAATGGCGTGAACCCAGGAGGTGGAGCATGCAGTGAGCCGAGATCGGGCCACTGTACTCTAGCCTGGGCGACAGAGCGAGACTCCGCCTCAAGAAAATAAAAAAATAAAAAATATATAAAAATAAATGTAAAACAGGTGCTGGAGAAGCTGCAGAGAAAAGGGACTGCTTATACACTGTTGCTAGGAATGTAAATTAGTTCAGCCACTGTGGAAAGCAGTCTGGAGATTTCTCAAAGAATTTAACACAGAGTTACCATTTGACCCAGCAATCCCATTACTGGGTATATAACCAAAGGAAAATAGGTTATTCTATCAAAAAGACACTCATATGCATTCTTATGTTCATTGTTGCCCTATTAACAATAGCAAAAACATGGGATCAACCAGGTGTTCCTCAATGGTATATTGAATAAAGAAAATGTGGTGCATATACACCATGGAATACTATGAAGCCATAAAGATAATGAAGTTATGTTCTTTGCAACAACATGGATGCAGATGGAGGCCACAATCCTAAGTGAATTAATACAGGCACTGAAAACCAAATTGAACTTGTTCTCACTTACAAGTGGGAGCTAAACTTGGAACACACGTGGACATAATTATGGGAGCAAAGATACTACAAACTACTTGAAGGGAGAGGCAGGCAGGGGGCATAGGTTGAAAAACTACTAATTGGGTACTATGCTTACTACCTGGTTTTTGGGATTCATACCCCCAAACCTCAACATCATTCAATATTCTCATGTAACATGCTTGCACATTTGGCCCCGTATCTAAAAAAAAGCTGTAATGTTTAAAAATGAATAAATAAATAAAATTAATTAGGAAATATCCTAAAAGCCCTATAAAAATAATTTTCATGCTATATTGTTTTTGATAGATTGTAAGGTCTTTGAATATTTTCTGTGACAGTGGTCACCGTACGTTTGCACCCTAATGAAATAAAAGTGAATCTTTGGCACAACCATCCTGAAAAAATAGATTAAAAGCTATGAAGGCTGGGGGCGGTGGCTCACACCTGCAATCCTAGCACTTTGGGAGGCCGAGGCGGGCGGATCACGAGGTCAGGAGATCGAGAATATCCTGGCTAACACGATGAAACCCCGTCTCTACTAAAAAATACAAAAAAAAAAAAAAAATTACCCGGGCGTGGTGGTGGGCGCCTGTAGTCCCAGCTACACAGGAGGCTGAGGCAGAATGGCGTGAACCTGGGAGGCAGAGTTTCATACCCCCCCACATTTGATGTTTCAAAATGATATTTGTGCACATATTTAGTTGTTATTTTCCCTGGGTGATAAAATTAACAGTATATATATATTTTTTTCGTATTTAGGACATTTGACATATTTTAAAAGGAATTAATCATTTTTTTCTCCAAACCTGTTCCTTTTGCATATTATTTATTACAGTTAAGGATATCATCATCCATCTAACTGCTCAAGCCGGTAAATACAAGGTTATCCTAGAAAGCTTCTGCCTTGTTTAGCTCTCACATTTATTTGGTAAACAGGCCTGGATGAATTGTGTCATCTAAGTGTTCCACACTTCTCTCTCCTCTTTTAAATACCTAAAGATAGTACATTACGTCATCATAACCTGGACTATTAATTTATCTGACTCCACTCAATCCCTTGTCCATACTTCAATCAAATGATTTTTCTCAAGTAGAATCTAACCATCTCATAATTTCTCGATAAAATATTTCGAAGTATTTCCTTCCCTCTCTTCTCTCCATGGCTTTGAAAAATGATAAACTCTATATTTCTCAGCGTGTCATTCAATGGCTTGCATGATTCAGCGTCCATCTCACTCTATGGGTTCATATTTCTGTATTTTTCTTCATGCATCTTATGCTCCAGAAATTAATTGATATTAATTGATGCTGCTATAAGACCTTAAACTTATCCATGCCTTTATATTTTTGCATATGTGTCTTTCTCATTTTTCATTTCTTGTCCTGGAACATTCTCCCTCACTCCCTGCCTCCTTTCTTCCCTGCCCTTTATCTTTAATATATTAGACTGATATATAGTATCTCTCTCTCTCTCTCTCTATATATATATATATATAAACTATATTAGACTTGAATACATATATAATATATTAGACTTTAATGAATAATCCTCAAAGCAGAAATATACCTTCTATGAGAAAACTTTCCTTACACCCTACTCTTAAATTGATTTACATGTCTCTCTGTATGTGTGTATATCACAAAACTATAAGAAAACAAATGTTGCAAGAAATCAGACATACTCAGAAAAGCAAGAGGAAATAATGGATACAAAGTTGATGTGGAGGAACAAAATGCAGAGCATCTCCTGGTATTTTAAGGAAATTAGAAATAGAACTGAAGGAAGTGTTATCCATGCTTCCCTGGCATGCGCAGGATTATTTACAGTAATACTCAAATGAAAAAGTTCAGATGCAGTATATTATAGTCCTTTTCTTAACAATGTCAATCATTTTAAGTTAGTAATGGAGTAAAAAAAACAGTCAGGTTTCAATAGCAGGGCAAAACATTGAAAGGACTTGAATAAAAAATGCTCATTATAGCATGTGCTGTAAAAATATGTGGTTCAGATTTCATTTTATGTAATTTTTGAAGAAAATAGAACATAGCTTGCATAATGCATTTCATAGCAATAATATTATTCATGATAGATGAATAAAACTAGAAAATTTGGTTTATTGCTGTGTGTCGTGTCTGAGTAACGGCTAAATGTACTAGTGCTTTCAATTAGTATCATTGCTTTATACAGAGAGTCAAGTGCAGCCAAATTGCATAGAGAGGTGAACTGACAATTTGTCAATTCATTGGCTCAATTACATACCCAAAGAACCACTTTGAGTTTTAGATTCAGGGTGGATTATTTACACTGAACCAATTAACCAGTTCAATGATAAATGTCTACTCTGTGAACGTAACTTGGAAGTAAATATATATCTACAAATCATTTAAAACTATTGGCACTATCTCAAACATCTATGTGCCTACCTTCATACCTAACATAATAAAGAGGAAGAAAGTTACCATGTATTTGCTTATGGCTACTTGATCTGAATTCTTTACATTTAGAAAAGTGTTACATTCCTCAATGATGCACTTTAGAAATGGAATGAGGAGCCCTTAACAACAAGGAAATAAAATTGTATCTTTTATTTCCAAAAAATATCTAATTTCTCATACTAGTTTATGGTTTCCTAGAATACAAAGACTCTGTGCATATATTTTTCTAAGTAATCAATTATTCTTATTGGAATTTAAGTAGAATTCATCAATAAACAAAAATAAGATATTTTATGACATATTATAGAAAGTTACATTCAGTTATAAGAAGGATGAAATATTTCAATAAGAAATCCCCACATCATACAGAGACCACCACATATTAGCAAATATTTACTTGATTTACTTAATTTTTTACTTGATACGTTATATTTCCTTTTACATGCTAATTTCCTCGCTATATTTTTCAATCAGTACTTCTTAAGTATTTCAGGAATGTAAATCAGAATACACACATAAAAATAATCAATATTACGGGATTTTTGTTTTTTTAAAAAGACAACTCCAATTTGATCAAAATAAGACTCTTTTAGAAATGTGGTTCTAGAAACTGAGCCAAGGCCAAAAATAGAAACCTGCAAGGTTTTGGAAGTGCAATATCTAAAAAAGCCTGAGGTTGCTCTAAATGCCCATGTTGGAAAATATATATGCTTCTGTATCTTTATCCTACAAGGTTCATTTGTTCATTATTCCCCAGATTCATGCCTTTGCAAAAAATGTTTCCTCTGCCTCAGTAATGTAGTCATAACAATTTCTGTGATTTCGCTGAGACCTCTGACCTTTATGAAGCCATCCTTTAGCATTCTAGCCAGTACTGAGCTTTATTAATTCGGTACCTGTAAAGCACAGGGTGAGATATAAATACAGTGACGTGCTTTTTCAAACTATTTTCTGATATTCATATTGTTGTATTGTACCATAATTTATAGCATCATTTTTTTGCCTTATTAATTTGGTTATAATTTCCTGAAAGGATTGACTGCACTTTTATTTCTTTTATATTTCCATAATGATTAGCAATGCCTGATCTTTGCTATCATATCACTCAGTTATACTTTTTGAATAGGTCTTACCACTTTCTGAAGTGATCTTGACCATCCATTTATGTACACACTTTTGTTCTATCTCTCAGCACTAGAACGTGAACTTAAAGAATTCAGGGACCTTGTCTTTCCTGATCCCAGCAGTCTCTCAATTCCTAGAACACTTCCTGCTTCTGAGCAGATCCTCAAATATTTGCGAATGAATGAACAGAGCTCTGATTATGTAATAATGGCCAATATTTAACGGTTTACTTGAGCAAGGACTAAGGAATAAGTGTTATGAAAGTCCAGGCACTGTGAAGGATTACAAAGAGATCCCAGAGAATGGACCAGTAGACTTGCTTTCAAGCAAATTCTTTCCTTGATCAGTTCAGTGACTTGAGAAAATCACTGACACTCTCTTAGCCTCAGCGTCTTGATTTCTAAAGTGAGGCTAATAAATACTTGTATTTCTTCCATGTATAATCTTGAAAGATGGGTATGTGAAAATATTTGTCAGCTAATACACTATAGCCATACACTGCTATGATATTGGTACCTGTGCTCCCTGAATTGGTTTCTCTCAGATTAATTATTTTCAGAACTTTAATAGATGTTAGTAAGTAGACTCTCTCTGCATGTACTAATAAATGTATAATTATTCTCTAAAGGTTTATAAAAGGTAATGTACATATATGGAAAAATGTCACACATTTAAAGTTAAAATTAATATTCGCTTTTCTGTCCATAGATGGCAGCAATGCACCAAATCTTACATAACTTAATAACATTGTGAAAAAGTTATCTGTATACTAAATACCATGTTCTCTGAATAGTACATGAAAATTATTTAAGGGGAACCATAGCATCAATAGAATATGAAAAAATATATATTTTAAAAATCCTCTGCTGCCAGTCTCAGGCTTTTATTCAGTGAACTCAAGGGTTGCTTCAGTTTGCTCAGCATGGGAGTCTTTGTCATTTTAACTGGATGTCACAATAGATATTGATAAAAATAAACCTCTTTTTAGATAATAGCAATTCAAAACAATACCAAGAAAATGTCCCGTCTTTCAGTAGTGGCTATTAAAAATGGATTAATACATGCATGCAGCCCTCTTTTATTTGTTTAAAAACATTAAAATGACTAGAAAGCGCTTAAATAAAGAAACCTCTTGTACAGAAAGAATAGGGGAAAATAAAGAAAGGAGATTTCCAGATATAGACCTGAAGACAAAGCAAACCAAGAGAAATGGGCCCATGGGAGACAAGAAAAGCTACAAGATGAGATTGAACTGGAGAAAAATATAATAAATCTAAACAATGCCTCAGAATGCCTATCGGAGTACCAAACGTATTTTGGTCCGTTATTGAATTTTCTGCCTATAAAATTCCCTATCACATGTTGAATCAGATTGTTTTTGTTTTCCCTTCCTAAATTAAGAGTTCATTATAAATACTTTGAAAAATTATACCTATGTTGAGAAGGCAGTTGTGAAAGAAATATATTTCCATTTTAAATCATGAGAAAGAAAGTGGTACAAAATTTCTGTGATGCAACATTTAAAATCTGAAAATAATCTCTTGGTATTGAAAATATGTTATCACTTAATTTAAATGATTTGGTACATACATTTAAAGAAAAAGACATTTAATATATATATAAAGAGAAAGGGAGAGTGGAAAGGCACACCACACAACTGTCCAATATAACTAAAGATAAATGAAGCCCACTGGAGGGAAAGGACTGTTGCATTTCAGCATCTCACAAGGTTCAAAGCAAAATTCCAAAACAGCTTACAGATGTGGGATTTATTCATATCAAGGGTAGGTCTTTTAATACTGACATTTAGCTCTTTAACTCTAAAAAATTCCTAAATCCTGTAAATCCTCCAGGGCCTACTATCTAATTATATTGCATATCCCGCATTTCCACCCAATAAAAACTGCCTTATTATTTAATGACTTGACTTTGGAGTCTTTGAAGACTAAATTCTAGTCTGCTGGAAATGAATTTTAAAATGTTTTCTTTTTGCCATAGTTTTAAATTTGGGCCTATATTTTCCATCTCATCATTCCACAATTTGCCATAATCACGTGTTTTTCTAAATAAATATATTTTCACCAATCCAGCAGTACAGATTGAGAAATTGTTCTTCAATATTTTGTATTGTTTATTTTTTTTGAGACAGAGTCTCACTCTGTCACCCAGGTTGGAGTGCAATGGCGCGATCTCGGCTCACTGCAACCTCTGCCGCCCAGGTTCAAGTGATTGTCCTGCCTCAGCCTCCCGAGTAGCTGGGACTACGGGCACATGCCACCACGCCCGCCTCATTTTTGTATTTTTAGTAGAGACGGGGTTTCACCATGTTAGCCAGGATGGTCTCGATCTCCTGACCTCATGATCCACCTGCCTCGGCCTCCCAAAGTGCTGGGATTACAGGTGTGAGCCACCGTGCCCGGCCCAATATTTTTTCTCTTATTGTGAAACTCATTTCTAGACCAAAAAAATATATTCACTTCATGTTATTAGCTCAACATGTATATATTTATATTAACACATAGAAAATAAAATCAACAGTAAGTTCCAAGTTTTTTGCATTATCCTCCCAGAGGAAATAAAACTAACAGGATCAGAAAAATGTGCAGAGAAAGTGTATTTGAAACCAGATTTGGCATAAATTTCAAACTCTCTATTGGTCATATACTTGGGTTTTATATTTTTATAAGTTTGAGAGAGGAATCACTCTAATTCTCCTCATATATGCATTAAAACAAATGTGTATTCGAAATAGATTTATATATTTTTTCAAATCAATCTATAGATTAAGATGTACCAAAAATACCTCAATTACTAATGCATGAAAAGGTGATAATGGCAGTGAATATTTGTAGAAAGGATAAACTACTTTCTATTTTTGAAAACTAATCTTTTGAAAAGTAAAAGCTTTAAAAATTTTATTATTTCTTTCTTGAATACAACAGTTACTCAGTTGAATTAAAACATAAGGTTCATATTGAACATTGTGTGAAATGTTAATTTTTAAAAATTATCTCCCAAAATGATGTCGAGGGAAAATAACCTATATTGGTTATATGTACATTGAAATATTACTTGGAGGGGTATAGTTACATAGGGAATTATTTTTAGAAAAGTGATTTTATTATGATCATTTACTGTTATTTTGAGTCCCCTTGTTATTTTGAGTGAAAAGATAAGCACAATCTTTATTAAAATAACCAACACAAAAATATTAGTGGAATTTTATAATTGTCCTTTGTCACTTTAAAAACAGTTGGAAAGGTTGAGACTCTACTGTTAAGGAAAAATACAAAACTGTTTCAAGTCAATTTGTACAGCTGGTTTCAAAATCTCTGGCAAAATTAAAATCACCAATTCAAATGACAAAATGTGTTTTCTGAATGAGTTGTTAATCACTAGAAAGTAAATTTACAGCTATCTAAAGGAAATTATTTCTGAGACAGATATGTCAAGTAATTTAATCCCCAAATATGTGTGTTATTTTATCATCTTAGAGATGAAAAAATAATCTCTCTTGTTTAAGGAATAGTAAGGGATACGGTAAAGAAGGTGCCATAATATGTATGACCAAATGTCCTTGTGCTAGAGTTAGAGTAGGGATCAGACTGCAAATACAATTATTACATACATGTTTAAATGTCTTCTCTCCATTAACAGAAATGATGAAGCTCCTAGAAAGCTAAATGATTAAAAATGTTGGCGGTGGGCGGGGGGTTGGGGTGGGGTGGAGGACAGATTCTAATCTGAAATGCACAGTGTGTATGGCTGCATATCTCAAAAAGCTGTTACAGTGATAGAAAAACAGAAACTGTGAGTTGTACAGTGTTTTTCGAAAGCCAGGGTGGTTGAAATTAAAATGCCAGGAATCAGCCATATGATATGTGGTGCACCTTCTCAGGAGGAAAAATCGGAGGAGGTATTCTAGCATAAAAAAGTCATCATTACAGTATGAGGTATTAAAAATTGCCAATTAAAAGCATATAAAATTATAGTTCATATGGTTCCGTCCTTGAGAATTTAGTTGTAGACTATAGTTCTTTCGCAAATATCTAACTGTTATCAATAGAAGGCAGGAATATTCTGACTCTGAAATTAAGGTCTATTTTTGCATTCTCATTTGTTGCTATATGCATAAGTGTTACAATTTTGTTATGACGAATATGCTGACATAAAATACCTATATAATAAAATCGTGATATTATATATGTTGAATACACACACACACACAAAAGTGTGTATATATATATACGCACATATATATAATATATTTTAACATTGTAGGGAATAATACTATATATATATATATTTTGTTTGTTTGTTTGTTTGTTTGAGACGGAGTCTCGCTCTGTCGCCCGCGCTGGAGTGCAGTGGCGCGATCTCCGCTCCCTGCGAGCTCCGCCTCCCGGGTTCACGCCATTCTCCTGCCTCAGCCTCCCGAGTAGCTGGGACTACAGACACCCACAACCACGCCTGGCTAGTTTTTTGTAGTTTTGGTAGAGACGGGGTTTCACCGTGTTAGCCTGGATGGTCCGCGCCCGGCCAGAATAATACCATATTTCAAAGCCTTTCATTGCTCCTACCCGTGTGTTAGCTTTTTATTATATTAAATTTACTGCTAATTAATAAGTGCTTATTGATCATTGAACTGCAGTATTTTGTCCTAAAAATGAAAGCCCTTCCTAGCCGTACTGCATAGTCAACAGATGTGTAACAGAGACCCTTCTTTTCTAATTCCATATCCCCTCCTATAATTATAAGACAATTAAAACTGTTACTGGGTTCATAACGAAAACACATCAATGGATCAGGAGTTTTATTGTCATAACCCCTTAGGATATAGATTGCACCTTTCCATGTTGCTAGTGCAACTACTCGATGTTTCAACACGTTTGTTACACAAACTGTTTGAATTTGAGGTTCCAGTCTTCACTTATTTTTACCATTGTTCTTTATCTCTTATTCCATGGTTAAACATCTACATGACATTTTATTTAATGGTTTTTCAGTGAAAAGTTATTTACTACAATGGATTCTTTGCCAAATGGAGGTTATTCCTGATAATTGCTGAAGATTCCTTGTTACCACCACCATGAATTCTAATGCTGTCTAATGAGTCAATTCTAGTGATGAAGAAAACCCCAGGGCAGAGTGAAGACTGTCACTTTTGGAATAGCAGAGGGCATAAATGATCCCTCTCAGCCCAAGGGTCGGAATAGAGAAGATGAGGTAGAAGGAGGTTTAACAATGGAGACTCTTGCATAAACTAAGTGGCAAATACCTTGACAGGTTACAATTACAATATTTCTGCCAAGTTGGAGTATGACGTCAGAACTCTAGTTAGTTTGCATGATGAAAACATAAAAGTAGCCTCCGTGATATGGAAGATATACAAGAGAATTTTGTTTAGCTAAATCACAAAGCACGAATAAGATAAATGTTTTTTTTTTTTCTTCTACTGACAGACATTTTGAAAAACATCATTTATTGGGCATTTACTGTGTGTTAGAGCCATTACATATAGTACTAATAATAACATTGTGAGGCAGAAATATGTATTTCCTTTTGAGTGTTAAGAAACTAAGATTAACAGAGATTCAATAAATTGGCCTTCTAGGCATAGCTCAAAGGCACAATGCTCCAACTGGGAATTGGGCTTCTCTGACTACAGAGTTAACTATTTTCATGATGCCACAACTTTATCTTGTTTTACAGCATGTTTTTATAGAGGTATGACCCAACTATGTGGAAACAAAGAGTCAAAAGACAAAATACGGATCTAATGGGCTTTTATTTGCAATTCATGAAATGGATAAGCCTTCGTTCTGCAAAACAGAATTAGAGCTTCCACTGAGCAATAGCAGAGCAATGGGTTTTATAAGATGGAAACAAGGCAACAGAACATCAGGAAAAAGCTCCTTGGTTAACATCAGGTTACTTCAAGCTACTTTTTCCTAAGGGTTCAAGCAAAGGGGTGTTCCTTATTACAATGACTCAGGTAAACTGGAATCTCCTGTTTTCAGGAAAAAACAAACTGGTCTGTTTGGAGATTTATTTGCTGCCTTCCAATTTCAGTTTCATTGTGTGGCATTTAGCATGAGTGACTCCATTTTGGTTTGGTCTGATCTGTTGGGACCCGGTGTAGGAACTCGTCCAAAACAATGGGCTCCCATAATTTTTGTTTAACCATTGACAGGAAACGCAGCCACTGGCGTTTGCCTGGAGCAGTAGTGTCAAGGCTGATTAACAGAGGAGAGAGAAGTTGAGTTGTGTCAGGAAGGAGAAGAGTTTTGTCAGGCAAAAAAAAGATGGTCAGAGAGTTCCATCATAGGGAATATAAAAGGCCCCGGCATGTGAGACACTCTTGAAAAATTCAGCATATGGATCACAGGGAATAACAGAGGGCTGTTGACAGAGAGGAAGCTACAGAGATAGATTAGAACCAGAATTTTAAGAGCTTTATGTGGCAGTGGAGGGGAAGGAGCCAAATAATTAATATTAAATAAAATCACTAAAATACAAACAAAAAATAGTCACCAGACATATAATAAAATATTTTGAGTGTGTCTGCTTTCGGGAATCACAAATAGTGAAATATTTCTAATATACATGGAATCTTGGATTTAGGTACTTCAGTATTTCTCAGTTCATAACTGAGAATATTGAGAAATTCGTATAGATAGTGGATTCTCCCAATGTCTTAAAGTTACTCCTGAAAGGACTTGGACTAGAATGCAGATCTTATAACTTTATAATTTTTCATCATGCTATGAATTCTGCCTTCTTTTCTGAGATAGGCTAAAAATAAGTACTTGAATGCAATATAAACATGGTCTTTGAAGTATTATATCCACGATACAGACTAAAATAACTAAAGTCTGATCTTCCCACTGTCCCAGAATTATAATTTTTTCTTTGCCCCAAAGATGGAACTGTATTAAGTCCAGAGATATTTCCCTGTCTGCTCATCACCATTTTTTTTCTCTTCCAGGAAAATTTGAAGGGTCATATTTTAGAATATCTGCCTTTCTCCTAACAGGGAAGCCAAAAGGCAGTGAATGTCTGCCCTGTAATTCTCTCAAATAGGCTTCTGGATTTCTGGCTATGGTTTCTGTTTATATTTTAGTGTTTCTTCTATGAACTTTAGTGGGTCAATCACTAATATCTAGGGAATGCATAGGTTCATAGGTTAATTTGGGTAAAGTAGTGAATGTATTCTCTATATGCTAGTAGTGACTGTATTCTCTATATGGTTTATAGGCCTGTACCTTCCAGCAGACAGTGAGATCCTTGAGAGAAGAGATGGGCCTACATCTTGTTATTGTATTTCTAGCATAGTACAGAATAGGTACTCATTAACAAAATCTGCTAACTAATGGGTACACAGTCATGAATAAGACAAACACCACCAGAGAAAAATTACACTGGATGATGTTAGACTAGGAAGACTTTCTTCAAGACTACTGCAATAGGGTAGAGAGACTGAACTGTGTAAGCAAAAACTAGGGAGGTTTTTAAGTACTAGGTTGAGCTAGTGGGAAAACACAGGAAGACAGCCTGAGGGGGGACGTTAGTTACTGTGATCAGGCCCTTTGTGCTGACTAATTGCTGACTATCAAAGTTTGGTTTCTACCCTCCCATAGAGACTGGGAGATAGGGAATCTATCATTGTTGATGATGACATTTCAAAGAGATGGCTCTTGAGTCCTAGAGAAAACATTCCTGGGTTGGAAAACTGGCAGGAGACTGGAAGAAGATTTACATCTTAAAGGAGTAGAGAAAAAAATTTACAATGGAAAGCTTTTTAAAGTAAGTGCTCCAAGGAAGTAGAAGCCATATAGGTCTGTATCAGGGAGAAACCTATTGGCTGTCAGTTAAGCTAAGAGGCATGTTAAGGCGCTGTTGGTCAATGTGATCTGTAGCCCTTTCGGCATTGAATCTTGATTGAACATTTTAAAATTTTATGTATTGAATATTGAATATTAAATATAAGTGAGCAAATTACAAACATTAAATAAAATAGATGATTTTTATGAAAGAAAAATAGTAATGAGACAAGTTACATTGTGGATAAATCTGCAAATTTCAAAGTCTCCTATTTGAGGATTCCTAAAAATAGATTGAGAAGAAAATCTAACTAAATATTCACTCCCACCATTTATTAAAGTGGGACGTGAGTTTAAAGGTTGTGTAACCTTAAAAGCTCATGATATCTGGAATGCAAGTTTGCCAAACCAATGTGTAGGATATGTAATGAGTTAAATAAGTATTATAGGATTAAGATCAACTATACAAATCCATGATGTTCAAGAAAAATAAAGTTTCTGTATTTTTCCATAATTAATCTTATACTTCACAGGCATGGGAGGGAGGAGGAAGATCAAATCTGATAAAGTTGATAATCTACATTAGATTCAATACTTTACACTTCCCCTTTGACATTCAGGTGCTTGAAAGACTCAGTCTTTCAAAGTCTCATCTCTTCTCTCTGTTTCCATTTTTTTTTTTTTTTTTGAGATGAAGTCGCCCATGCTGGAGTGCAGTTGTGCGATCGTGGTTTACTGCAACCTCCACCTCCCGGGTTCAAGCAATTCTCCTGCCTCAGCCTCTTGAGTAGCTAGGAATACTGGCGCATGCCAACACGCCCAGCTACTTTTTGTAATTTTAGTAGAGACGGGGTTTCACCATGTTGGCCAGGCTGGTCTTGAACACCTGACCTCGTGATCCACCCACCTTGGCCTCCCAAAGTGCTAGGATTACAGGCGTGAGCCACCCACTGCATTCAGCTCCCTCTGTTTCTGTTCAACATAACATTTAGGTAATAAATTTAAAAGATAGGTGGTAAGGATAAATGAGGCTTATGAGACTTAATGGAGGATGTTCTTTAAAACCACTAGTTGACCATATGTAGACAAATAGTCCATCAGGAAACATGGTTGTACCTACTTCCTTAGAGCAAGGCACTGATCATTTCACCTTAGTGCTGAATTATCTGAATAAAGAGACATTTTACTCCAGTTCAAGACTTTGGTTAGCTTATTAACCCTTTTAGCACCTCCATGTTTACTCACAAGAAAGGAGAAAACCTAAGGTCCTATGGGCATCATTCACATGCTAATCTATCTCCATGGTTTCTACAACCACTCAATATCCTCCCATCAATGCCATGTTTTACTGAGATGAAGATTACAACTACAATTTGAATATTATATCTATGAGAAGAAAACTTCTACGTTTCAAAATAATTGTAGATAAGCCTGGGATTATCTTTATTTGCTTCAGTTACAAATAGACATTTTACAGCCGGGCACACTGGCTCACACCTGTAATCCCAGCACTTTGGGAGGCCGAGACAGGAGGATCACTTGAGGTCAGGAGTTCGAGACCAGCCTGGCCAACATGGTGAAACCCTGTCTCTACTAAAAATACAAAAATTAGCCGGGTGTGGTGGCAGGCACCTGTAATCCCAGCTAATTGGAAGGCTGACGCAGGAGACTTGCTTGAACCTGGGAGGCAGAGGTTACAGTGAGCCAAGATCGTGCCACTGCACTCCAGCCTGGTTGATGGAGACTCAGTCCCAAGACGAACAAACAAACAAAAACAAATATACATTTTGCATACATAAGTGAATATATAAAATATTGATAATCCTGCCAAAATGACTGATATTGCTGAGTTATAATGGTATTACATTTTAAAATATGGCTGATCTTACCTATTTTACATAAGAAAAAATGAAAAAAAATCCTTCCTGGTTTATGGTTGATTATTAGTTGAGTTTTTATCATTTAAAAATTTACTAGAAATAAAATAGCTAACATATTAACCACATACTATATTCTTACAGGTACTACAGATTTATGCAGGTATTATGGGGGCATGCATACAAGTACTATGGTAAGCAGTGTAGGGAAGTTTAAACTTTCCTTCTGAAGTTTCAGTAATTGAGTCTGCTGAAATAAACTGACAATAGACAGATTAACAGTAAAAACAAACAAAGAAACAAACAAAATAAACAAACAAAAACCTTTTAATAACATGCATGTGCAGAGGAGCCTCACAGAATATGTCACTCAAAGGAGGGGCCAGATTGTTGATTATATAGCATAAAGGACTAGAAGCTTGAGAATCTGTGGGGAGGTGGTGATATGTTACAGGAGGAAAACAGGACAAACTACATGATAAGCAAAGGTTGTTGTATTATGCAGATAAATTTCCTCAGCTAATAAAATTGTGTTGGGATAGCCTCCTGAAGAACAGGCAAAGGTTTATCTGAAAATAATGATGACTTTTAATGTCTCCTCTGGTGATTAATCTTCACTGTTTTTGGATGAGCTTCCTAGTAATTGAGCTCAAGACAATTGCATTCCTTTTGGAAGAACTTTCCTCAGTCAGAAAAGAGAACGTCAGTGAGAGTCCTTCCCTGAGTTTGGAAGAAGAAAAATAAAAGAAGTTTAGAGAAATCTTGATTCTGAAGGAGCTTCAGAGGCCTTTCAATTGCCTTTAATTGAAAATACTCTGCGAGCCAATGCACCAAACTTTGGGGTATCATTTTCTGAGCTTCAACAGCAATGTACAAGGATTATATCATATAATTCTTACAACAATCTCAGAAGTAGCTTTGATTTACTCCTGTTTCACAGATGAAGAAATAGAAACTCTAGCAAAGTATGTTGCCTAGGTCTCAGAGATAATAAATGGCATTAATGAAATTCAATTCTGTATACTCTGATATTTCAACATGTCAATATATATTTATTTTTAATTTGTTTTTATTCTATTGTTTTTTATTTTTAAAATATGGTTAATATAAAATTATAATATTAAACTAATATTAAATAAATAGACATAATTACATACATTTTAACTTAAAGAGATTGAATGAATTTGAAAAATAATCTAAAATGATTAGTATCTGGCACACAGAATTTTACTTTTATGCTTATATAAAGAAGTACCTGCATATAATTCTTAACTTTTTCATGTATTTTTCTAAAAAAACAACTGGTTTCATGAAAATAATGGCATTGCTGGATTTAAAGTAAATGGAATAAAATGTTCATGGTCCTCCAATTAGTGAAATATGGTATTACGACTGAAAAAGAGCTAAATAATTCAATAACTATCTCAAAGTTGTAAACACATAATAATCCAAGAGACTTCTTGCAGTAACACAAGCTGAAGATATTACTCATAATATTTTCACATTATAGAAAGTTTATGTACTTTTTATAAACTAATGTGACTTAAGTGATTTTATTACTTGAAATATAACATATTTTAAGGCCAGTGAAAGCTATAGTTGTCTGCATATATTGGAGATTTATCAGGATAATTTAAGAAAGGCATATATGTTGGCCTAAGTAACTTAATTTGTTGCTTAATCTATCTCAACAATGGATAATATCCTGTGATTTTTTTAACTTGGTACAAGGAAACCTGACATAAGAAAGTTCTGGTTTCCCTAAAGCATGAATTAAAAAAAATTGAGAAGGTGAAATTGTGGCAAAGAAATAATAATAGAATCAATCCAATTATAATTATAATGACGCATATACTATTGCATGGGTTTACTGTACATGATTCATAAATCTAAGGACCTAATCTTATGGTGTCTTAGCAGGCTGACATTTTTCCTTCATTTTGAAAACCCCTCAGAACATGAAAACTTCACTTAAAGGCTAGACTACAGGAAAAAAATGTGATACACCCTGAGCTGAAAAGATAATACCATGTCTTTATAAAATCATACCAGTCTTTGGACACCTGCTAAATTAAATGTTTTATTGTTTGAAAGAAGATTTCGTTTAGCCATTGAAAATTGGGGTGACTATGTCTTTGGATATTTAGAAAATACTCTTAAATATTCAACAGTATAATAACAATAACAGTTTATTGCCATCATTTAATTAAGAGTAACAGCCTTTTCAAACTCTAGAATCCAATCCAAACATAAGTGCATGGGATTTGATAACTAGAGAATTGTCTTTGAAAGGAAGGATGACATGATAGCTAATGCATGCACATGGAAACTAATTAGATTTTTTAGCTAATGAATACCCATTTAAATAAATGTGATTTGATAAATAATGGATCCCCATGGAAATGAATAGAATTGGATGACTAACACACCCCACTGAAATGAATGTGATTCGATAGTTATCGCATCCTCATAAATGTGTTAGATTGAATCCCATTCATTTTAATTGCAATAAATTAAAATAGCTTTTGTTCATGGCCTTTTGGCTAAGATCAAATGCTTTGTCCTCTATTTGGGGACTATATTACACCAAGGCAGACAGCCTAGACTTACTGATCTAATAGGTCCCTTCCTTCTGTAATGACATGATCTATAAACTACACATGCCATTCATTCTAGTAGAAATGAATCATTACTAAAACATTTCAATGGAATGTTTGCTGTAGATCAGATTTCATTAATTTCAATAAGCAATTATTAGCTGTTATAAATAGAACCATCCAAATATTGTATTTAAATACTATTAGTATCAATAAAAAAGTCAACAGTGTATTTCATATCCAAAATCAAATTTGTAATGTCTTTTGCTATGTGTTGCTTATAAGCAAATAATTATTTTCTTAATAAAAATGAAATAGTAAGGGAAATATTTTGTTAATAAATGTATAATTTGCATATGGACTTGTGAAAACAAAATATGAAAAGTAGAATTTTGAAAAGGAGGTACATAATTGTCAAAAATAATAACTCATTCTGAATGAATGTCTTTTGGAGCATTTATTACATTTACATAGTTATATTTATTCATCTTTCCATTCAATTGTGTGTTTGTTTGGGAGCCAAAGACTGATTTATCTGTATATTCCAAAATAATAGCATAAAGATATAGAAAAGCCTTGATTAAAATCTATTTTTGCCACTACTTTCAAGTATTTCAATTTTATGAGAAGACAAAAGAGACAGAAAACCACCGTAGCTAACTTAAGTGGGTAAAATATATTATTAATATTTAAATGATGGGATTAAAATTTAATAATTAAAATTAGTTTAGCTAACCCAAATACACAAACATACAGAGAAATTATGAGAAGCTTCAACAAAATTGTCTTGGCAGAATCCTGAATAAAGAAGTATAGTTTCCAAATGGATTCCTTGGATAAACAGCATCCTGAAACCTTGGAAAATCCAACCCTTCTTTGAATCTCGTATTTCTTCCTTTTTCTCAGTAATCTGCTGATAGAATTTCAAATTATTTCACATAGTTTCAAATGTGACTTCAATAATACTTCTGGTATTATTAACACACACACATAAATATTAATTAATAAAAAGGATGTTATGCATAAGAAATATTTAATACAGCACAATTTTATTGTTATATACATATTTTACTGTACCTTAATCAGGAAAATGAGCAAGAAAGCAATAGCTCTTATCAGAAACAAAATTTCAAATGTGTTAAAGTAAGTTCGAGATTATAAATATTGTTAATATACTCACTGTCCTTAGTTTGTCACTACTTTTAAAGATAAATCTCAAAAGAGTAGTTTTTCATTAGATTTTAGAGTAGGTAACTTTAATTATATTTTCCAATGCATTACGATTTACCCAAAAAAGAGCAGATTTTTTCATATTCTTGTGATTAAAAACATATTTGACAACTACTAATTTCCAGTAAATACTATCTAAAGTCCCAAACATGACATTCAAGGATCTTCAATTTTTCATTAGCCACAGGAAAAAACACACCACATATTTAGAGAAAAGAAAGAGTAAAGAAAATTGACATGGAAATTCCTTTACAGGTACAGGAAAGAAATATACTGGACAGTATTATTAATAACATAATTTTCTCTCTACAGTGGGAGGATACTTAGCAAACTAAAAAAAAAATTCAAAAATAATATGAGTGTTGTCATATGTTACATTTAGATAAGTCAGGGCTGTTCTTAACTGGAACCTCTTAGAAGGAAGACTATGTGTCTAATTTTGTATACAACAGATTGTATAACTTTGATGCTTTGATGATAATGATAATGAAACATGGCTTAAAAAGAAAACAGATGGAAAGCTTTAAAGATTTTTTTTAAATGTTGATATAATAATCGGAATTATTTTGAAAGAAAACCAGAAACAAATACATTCTGTTAGAAATATGATTCTATATTAGAACAGAAATTCCTTGTTAATTTTGCAATTTTTTTGGGGGGGCTGGGGACAGAGTCTTGCTCTGTCGCCCAGGCTGGAGTGCAGTGGCGCGATCTCGGCTCATTGCAAGCTCCGCCTCCCAGGTTCAAGCCATTCTCCTGCCTCAGCCTCCCGAGTAGCTGGGACTACAGGCGCCCACCACCACGCCCGGTTAAAATTTTTTGTATTTTTAGTATTGACGGGGTTTCACCGTGTTAGCCAGGAAGGTCTCGATCCCCTGACGTCGTGATCCTCCCGTCTCGGCCTCCCAAAGTGCTGGGATTAGAGGCGTGAGCCACCGCACCCAGCCCCTAATTTTGCAATTTTTATGCCATCTGGTTAATTCCTTACCATACAAAATTTGTAGGTAGCTATACAGCTGTGGGATGAAATTCTTTATATTGAGAGATTTATTTTTTATCTCTGTTCCATGATGGCTGACACAGAACCATGTTCTCTATGGCTTGTGATTTTACTCTAATGAGTTATGTGAAAAGTATTTAGACCAAATATATATATATATATACACACACACACACACACATATGTGGGTATGTGTATGTCTGTATATACATACACACATATGTGTGTGTATATGTATATAATTATTATATATATACTTATATGTGTATGGGTATACATATGTACACAGACACACACACACAAACACACTCACACACACGGTGCCATACTTTTTGGAAATCACGGACACTGAAAAACGTGCCAGTAAATGAAAACACACCAGTTGGCACTTTGGTTTTGATAACATCATTTAGCTTAAAGTGGAAAATTGTTATTTCACACTAGAGGGGATTTCTGATTTTAATTTGGCCTTCCCAAAAAGGTGAGAAGCTTCATTAAAGATATTCCTCTGTTCATTAATTAATCGATAAGCAGTTGTAATAAAGTGCTTAGAGTAGTGGCTGTCATTAGGAGTTTCTCTAGAGGCAACATTTCAGGAAGAACAAACTATCAACTAAGGAATATTCTTAACCAGTGTTTAATATGCACAGAGAGTAAGGCCAGAGGTAGTTTATATTTCTCTGAAGCTATGGGAAATACATTTTTAAAACTCAGAATAATTCGCTATTTAAAACATGATTCCCCTGAATTTTATGAATGGTTTAACAGCTCACAAAACATATTGACAACTGTTCTAACAGGCGTATTTGTATTAAATATTTCCTAAATTTTTATTTATAATTTGTAAACCATGAGTAAAGTAGATTTTTAAAATAGTAATTGGAAATATGTCCACCACTTCATTTTTTTGTTTTGGTTTTGCTTTTGATTCTTTCAGCAGTATATTGTAATTGCTTTCCATTGTACAATATGTTTATGACCCATTCCTCCACTCTTTTTCCACCCTTATTGCCCACAGAGTTGTGTTTGTTATGGATCTAGTTGTGAGACAGCGTTTTCTCAGGATGTCTTTGCATTTTTTAGGATCAGTTGTCCTTGTGCCTGGAACATTTTAATGAGAACACTATGGTATGAGCTGTAGTCAGCTATCACACACACACAAGTATGTTATATGACTCAATTCTAGAATGGCAGAGTGAAGAGCATGGCAGACTCTTCCCAACAAACATGTATATGTGTATGTACATATATGTGTAAAACAAGCACCTACAGCCTCTCAAAAGTTGCTTAGAGATATACAGCAAATGGGAAAATATTCATTCAGGGAAATCTACTCTGGTCCATATAAACCGGTTCAGTTTGTGGAAACTATTCCTCACCCTCTACTTCAGATGGGTGGACTCAAGAAAGAAGGGAAGGCTTCTTCTTTCTTTAACTTCAGAATGGAGTTACAATTTTATCTCAGGGAGAGCAGAGTGCTGGCGTTTTCCATTTCCCCTGGCCCTGCATGACAGAAGCTCTATTCTGGGAAGACATAGCTGAGATGACTAGGGTTATCTTCCTCTAGCCATTCCTCACTTGTTGGGCATAAGTTCTACTCCAGATGCAGTAGGTCAGAAACAAAGGGCTATAGGAACACTCACACCACAGCTAGTATGTGTAGTGGAGGTCCCAAGCCAGGAGGAGCAAGCCAAAAAAACTAGGAACTACTCCACCAGGGCCAATTAATAGAGCTTGGCCCCTTCTTCCCAAAGGAGAAGAAGTCCCCTTCTTCCAAAAGCATTGTTCAAAACCATAAAGATGAAGAGTGCAGTCGATACTGTAGCTACAGATGAAGAGGCAGAGCAATATGAAATTTAACAGGGAGAAACAGGAAAAGACACAAATAAGAAGAGCAGTCTTGAGATCACAGTCACCCTCTGTGATCAGGAATGTTGTGCATAAATACTAATCAGTGTTCACTCAGGAGGAATTGGAACTGGTCATGGGGAATACTTGAAAACTTTCCCCATAATTCATGTAGGTCAATAAATAGAGAGTGGAATCCTCATTGGAACTAGGGGATTAAGCACAATCTCTGACCCAACTGGCTGAAAGCAAGCTACTCTGACCCAGGAGTAATTTCTAGGAAGCCAGACTTAAAAATAAAATCACATTAATTCTTGGATGTCTGAGAGTATACATGCATACTCAAAGCTGCGTCCTCCTGGGAATAATTAGAGAGAGAAAATCTAAACGCTAGTTCCTGGCTAAACAGAGAAAAAACGTAAACTTGAACTGTCATGGCAGTATGTAAGCCACAAACATGAGCATGTGTGTGTACATACACACACAAACACACATACATCTAATGGTAAGGGAGAGCAATTGGACTAGCCAACAAAGCTGAAGCACAACTATTAGCAATTCTGTTGACCCAGAGGTGATGCCTATGTAGCCATCGGAAAAGATGTAAAATAGTTAGTTTGGCCAAGTCATTAAATAACTAAATTTCTAGGTAAACATTAGCATCCTGGTTAGGGTATCAGTATCCTGAAATGCTGCAATAAATTTTCTAAAATGTCTAGTTTTGAACAAAAGTTATGAGACATTCAAAACAACAAGAACAACAATTAAAAAATAAGAAACTTTGACGAAAAGAAAAAATAAAGTCAATAGAAATGTTTTGAAGTGACCTAGATATTGGAGTTGGCAGATAAAGATTTTAAAGCTGTTATTATATTATTGTAATTTTATAAATATGTTCACATATCTAAAGAACACCATGCCCAAATAATTAAGGAAGGTATAGTAACAATGTTTCATCAAAGGGAGAATGTCATTAAAATACGGAAATTATGTTTTAAAACCTAATGAAAATTCTGGAGATAAAAAGTACAATCACCACAGTAAAAATTTCCCTAGAAGGGCTCAACATTGTATTTCAGGTGGGAGAAGAAGAAATCAGCAAGACTTTAAGGTACATCAATTGATATTATGCAGACTGAAAAACAGAGATAAAAACAATGAAAAATAAAAGATCCTTGGAGAAGTATGAAACACCATTAAGCATGCCTACATACATTTAACAAGAGTAAGTAAAACAGAAGAAAAAGGAAAAGGTCAAAAATATTTGAAGAAATATTTGCAAAAAAATTGTCATATGGATGAAAAAAAACCAAACTTTTATGCAACCAAGAAACTAAACAAACTCCAAATAGAATAAATACAGAGAGATCACATCTAAACCTATCCAACTCAAAATGTGAAAAAGCAAGGTAAAACAAAAAATGTTGAAGCAGTCAGAGAGAAACCGTAGCTAATACCTACAAGTGAACTCCAATAAGATTAACAGCTGACTTCTCATCAGAAACAGTGGAGACCTGAAATCATAAGGACAATATATTCAATGAGATAAAAGTTAAAAAAAAAACACCTGTCAGTTATGCATTCTGTATCCAGCAACTATAACTTTCCAACATGAAGACAAAATAAAAATGTTTCCAAACCAAAAAAGATGTATATAATGTGTTGCCGGCAGACCTGCTCTGCAAGAAATACTTAAAGGAAATTCTTTAAGCTAAAAGCAAATAACACCAGATGATCATTCAAGTACACAGAAAAATAACAAATACCAATAAAGAAAATTATATAATTACAAAAGAAAGTATAATTACATATGTCTTATCCTTTTTATTCTTGTTTAAGAGGCAATTGCATAAGCAATATATATATTTATCTTATTGGGATATGATACATGTAAATGTAACATATTTACCAATAAAAGCACAAAAAAGTTGGCTTGAGCAAAGCTGTATTGATGTAAGGAAATGACACCAAAATGTAACTTAAATATATCAGAGGAAATGGAGAGAACCAGAAATTGTAATTAAGAAGGTTGATACAACAAACTCTCTAAATATACAGTTGCCCTTTATTTTTTTAGCTTTTTAAAAATACAAATATTATATAAAGTAATAATTATAAAAATAGATCATAGGATTTTTAATATGTATACACATAATATGTGTAACAATAACAGCATAAGTTTGGAGAGAATGATTCTATAAAGGAGTAGTTTCTATATTTCACTTGAATTATGTTAGTAGAAATCTGTAAGTTTTTGATAAGTTGAGATTATATTGTAAGCTCTAGGAATAATTCAAATAATTAATAAAATAATTTACTAAAAAGCATGAAGATAATTAAAATGTTGCTCCAGAAAATACACATTTAATACAAATAAGTCACTAAAGGAAGAACAAAGGTAGAAAAATAGATGAAGATATATATTAGGCAAAAAAGAAATGGAAGATATGAATCAAATCATATTAATAATAACATTAAATGTGAATTGATAAAATAATCCATTCAAAGGCAGATATTTTTACATTAGATTTAAAAATAAAACATGTTCCCACTATACTCTAGCAGAGAAAATATACTTTATTTATTTTTCCTTATTTATTTATTTATTTATTTTTAAAGATGGCATTTTGCTGTGTTGCCCATGATGGTCTTCAACTCCTGGCTCAAGTTATACTACCACCCTGCCCCCACCAAGTGCTGGAATTAAAGGCATGAGCCACCACAGCTAGCCAGAAGATGCATTTTAGATTAAAAAAATAATAAGTTGAAAAGAAAAAGCTAGAAGTGTGAAAACAGCCACCACGATAGTAAAGCTGGACTGGCTATACTAAAATAAGATGAGGTTAAAACAAACAAGTGTTATTAAAGTTAAAGAGGGGCATTTCATGGTGACAAAAAGTCAATGTATTAAAAAGATGTAATAATTATAAACCTACAGGCAACTGACAATATAGCCCTAAAATACAAGAAACAAAAGCTGACAAAACTGAGAGAGGGAATTTAAAATTAGTATTTGGAGATTTTAATAATCTACTTAAACAACTAATGTAATAGCTTTTCAGAAGCTCAAAAATAAAAAACAATATTTGAACAGCACTATCAACCATCTACACCTGATAAAAATCCATAGAACACTCCACCAAAAATCAGAGAAATACATTCTTCTCAAAATCTTTTGGAATATTTTCAGATTAGACCATATGCTAGTACAATAGGTTAAAGAGATGGAAAAAGTACAACATATGTACTTGGACCACAGTGGAATTAAATTAAAAATAAGAACAAAAAGAAATTTAAGAATTTCACAAATGCGCAAAAATTAAGCAACATAAATAACCAATAGGTTAAAAAAATCACAATGAAAGATAGAAAATACTTTGTGATTAATGAAAATTAAAATACAACAAAGTAAAACTTATGAGATACAGCTAAAACAGAGCTCATTTATAGCTATAAATTCTATAAAGAAGAGTTAACATTTGAAATCAAATTTAACCTTCCACCTTGAGAAACTAGGAAAACAAAGGCAAACTAAGTATATACAGAAAACAGAAGAAACAATAATGATTACAGCATAAATAAATTAAATGATAAACGTATAAACCATAAAGAAAATCTAAGATTGCCCAAAATCTGGTATTTAAAAAGTACAACAAATTGACGGGTCTTCATCTACATTAACCATAAAATTTAAAAAGAGAAGATGCAAATTACCAAAATCAGAAAAGAAAGACAGCAATGCTACCAAACTTACGGAAGTATAAGCAACAATTCGGAAATACTATGAAACTCTATGCCAGGACACCACATAACTTAGAAGAAACGAACGAAGTCCTAGAAAGACACAAACTACCAAAAGTGACTTAAGAAATAGAAAATATAAACTGGCTTATAACAAATAAAGAGATTAAATCTATAATTTTAAAATATCCCCCTCCCCCCCGCCACCCCGACACACACACACACACACAAACTCAGGCCATGATGGCTTCACTGGTGAATTATACCACATATTAAAAGAATCATGACTAATATTGAAAAATAACTGTCTATACCCTAGCAATGAAGAATTCAAAATATAAATTTAAAAATGTATTCAACTTACAATACCATTTAAAAAATGAAATACTTAAGAGTAAATTTAAATGCAAAACTTGGTTACTGAAAACTACAAAAGATTGTTGACAGAAATTAAAAGAAGATTTAAATAAATGGAAAGACAGGCTGGGCACAATGGTTCATGCTGGTAATGCCAACACTTTGGGAGGCCAAAGTGGGAGGATCACTTGGGTCCAGGAGTTTGAGACCAGCCTGGGCAACATAGGAAGACCCTGTCTCTACAAAAACAAAACAAACAAACAAACAGACAAAAAAATATATATATATACACATACATACACACACACACATATATATACATGTGCTTATATATACATATATATTTATTTATAATTTATATAATATAAATTATACAATTTTTATATAATTATATAATTAGCTGGATGTTCTGCCACACACCTGTAGTCCCACCCAGCTATTCAACTCCAGAGGCTAAAATGGGAAAGTCACTTGAGCCCAGGAGTTTGGGGCTGCAGTGAGCCATGATTGTGTAACTGCACTCCAGCCTGGGTGACAGAGCAAGACCCTGTCTCAACAAAAACGAAAACAAATAAATTAAATTAAATAAGTGGAAAGACAGCCTATGGTACATGCTATGGTACACAGACTTACTTATTTGCACTTTACTTGGTTTCAATGATGCAATTTAATGGGTTCAGAATAAGCTTTTCTATTACTATATCTTTTCATTAAGATCTGAAAATCATGCTACTACCGTTTATATGGCTAGATAGATTCGGGGAGGGCAATTTTTTAGCTGTCCTACAACCTAATGTAGGATGCAAGATGTGAGAAACTCGCAAGCCAGACTCGTACATTTAGTCCAAGGTTTTTCAACATTGGCATTACTGACATTTTAGACAATTAATTTTTATGAGGGAACTATTTTGTACATTGTAGAAAGTTTAGCAGCACCCCTGGATACTAGTCAAGCTCCCTATTCCCCACTCCCGGCTTTCTCAGTGCTCACACTTACAGCCCTGTCATGACGATAAAAAATGTCTTTAGACACTGCCAAATGTCTCCTGGAGGAGGCGGGGTAAATCACTCCCATGTGAGAATAACTGATTTAGGCAATGACGTAAGAAGCCTCTGAATTCATTTTGCTTTTACTATAATCTGGGCAGCCCCTTCCTATATTTCTAGCCTACACATTTTCTATGGGTCTGCCAGTGCAAAGCAAAACACTACCTTGCCATTTACCTTGTATTTGACTTTTCTGCAGTGATCTCCATCTCCTCTCAGTTCCTAAGGAAACCATTAGCCCCCACATCCCAAAAAAGTCATTAATTGATGAATCATTTTATATTATTTTCTATTAACTTTTATTTGTTGTCTTTTTTTCCTACTAAAACTATATGTACTTGCTACTAGGAAATATGTCATATATTTTATTTTCTATGTGTGATTAACGAAGTTGAAATGCTCACTTAATAAATGGTTGGATGTTCCAAACATTATACACACACACACACTCACACATGCATGACATTTCTGAACAGGGATTGCTTCTCCCTTTGTGAGTCTATGAGTTTGTATGTATGAGAGCAAGATGTATATTACTGGGCATTTTAACTAATATTAAGTTTGATTTGTCAAGTGGTTTAACTATTTCTTTTTCATAAGTGAAGCATCATTGAAAAAGATATATTAACTCTTTTAAGAGGCACATACATATAAATGCTACATATGTGTATAAAACTAAGCCAAGATCTTGGTAAACAAACTATAAAAAGTCACCTGTCAATATTCTATGATTATACAGCTTCTGGTGTGCAGTATGGCACAAATACACATTTGGTGACTGAAACGTAAGAAGCAACATTGTACCTACATAGGTTGTCTTTAAAATTGTATCATTTTCTGGCAATAGATATTTTCACTTTACTCTAAACATGCAACCTGCTAACAAATTCTCTCCTGACCTCAGCATTTCTAAACAGAAATAGCTTTTTGACTTACGATAGCAGAAAAAATGCAGGTGTAGAAGGGGTTGTATAAAGAAGTATATTCAGTAAAATTAAGGCGGATCTAGGCCCTTTTGTGTATATTCTACTACATGAAATGAAGTTAGTAATTCTGAGATTATGGCACTCATTGGACTTTTTAAAGTTATGCAACACTTCAAAGGTTAAAACATGTTATTAAATGGTTTTAGGAGTTCATAAATTAGTCACTATAGATTTTTTAACAAAGGCACTTTAAGATAAAGCAGAATGATTTGGAACTGTATTGATTGATTCCATTAAAAGTGCCAATATATATCCTCATTTCACTTTTCCTTTAGAAATACAATCAAGAAAATGTTGGTACTACTGGTTATAATTTTTAATACTAAATTAGAGTATTTAAGTGTATTCTAATTGATTTTTTTCTACCAAGCAAAAAAGTCACTAAAAATACATTTGAAAAGAAATGTTTCTGCCCTAATGTATCTCAGATGGTAGAATGATTTGGAGAAAAATAGCTCTTGGTGAAACATATAAAAACATCAGTGGGTGGAGAAGTGAGAAATGTTTCATGAATGATTCTTGAGTTGTCAAATATTAAAATAAAATGCATCTTCTATTTTGATTTCTGAATTTAAAAGAGGTTCCAAGTAAAGCTCTAGTTAATCTATTGTGTCATCTAATTGTGAAAATTACCTAAAATAATATATTTCACGATGGAGAAAATCTCCAGATTTCAAGGTTTCTGAGCCAACTGTGAGGTTGACTCCAACCTAGACGGAGAAGTGAACATGGGACCTGATGAAAAGAGAGAGGAAGTTTCGTTGTTGTTTCTTTATTTTATTTATTTTATGAGTCAAATTGTATTTGAGTAAGAAGTACAGCATGTCAAAATCTGAAGGAACAGAAGAGAAGAAAAATGAAAAAAATAAACATTGTGTCAAAGCAGGATGAAATAATAAAGCAATCTTGGCTCTGCATTGCTCTTTTTAACATGTAACTGTGAATGGTAAGTATACGTATTAGAGTGACTCTTTGATCTAATATTCATTCAGTATGTGTGTATTGTGAAGAAGTCGGTTAGACATTAGTGACATTTGCATAGCTAACAGTCAGTGACCAGCCAGTACAGGGACATGTGAAAACTTGGACAATGCCCACTTGGTGTCCTTATATTCAGGGAAATAAACAGCAATCTTAAAGCCCACATAATGCCAACCTGTACAGACACACTTGGCTACCTGCCCTATCAATAATCTCCTTTGAGAATCTAGGGCCATTTACTTTGCATATGTAAGCTAAACGTGCCTGCTGGAACTCTGTTAACATTATGTTCTTAGGCAGAAGGAACTTTGTTGAGTCTGAGGTCACTCAAACCCTGGCTTACTAGCCAGTAAGTCTTGTTTTATATTCTACCTCAATGAGAACAACCAAGTTCTTGTTTTTTTTTCTTAACTATTGATTATTTATTTATTTATTTTGTTTTATTTTTTTAAATTTTTTATTATTATACTTTAAGTTCTAGGGTACATGTGCATAACATGCAGCTTGTTTACATATATATACATGTGCCATGTTGGTGTGCTGCACCCATTAACTTGTCATTTAGCATTAGGTATATCTCCTAATGCTATCCCTCCTCCCTCCCCCCACCCCCAACAGTCCCTGGTGTGTGATGTTCCCCTTCCTGTGTCCAAGTGTTCTCATTGTTGATTTACTTTCCTATGACAAATCTCCATTATTACCCTTTCTACTTACAATATACAGTGCTGTGTATCTGTATAAACTACCAAGTTCAACTGTATAGTATCTTCCCCAACTGATGATGCCCGGATAGTCTTTTTCAGTTTAAACAGCATTATGTCTCAACATAGCAGCTACCTTTACAGAAAAAAAACTATATGAAGAAGGTACAGAAAAAATTAGTACACATGCCAGACTGATTTGTATAGGTATAAAAAGGAGAAAATATGAGAAGCTTAGCAGAAGTGGCTAGAGTAGGTGACACTGCATGATAAGTGTATGGCATGACCTCACCTTTTCTTGATGTATATTGGCAAAGAATTGGATACTCATTTCCTTTAAATAAAATGATAAACCCTGAGATAAACACATTTCTTTGGATATTTTGTACAGCTTTCCTCTTACTGAATCTCAC
This sequence comes from Pan paniscus, assembly GCF_029289425.2. Classification (NCBI taxonomy): domain Eukaryota; kingdom Metazoa; phylum Chordata; class Mammalia; order Primates; family Hominidae; genus Pan; species Pan paniscus. Next base: position 72,233,114 of record NC_073263.2, read on the forward strand.
TACCTATAAAGTCATTTCAGAAGTGCTGTATGTATGACCTCTTTTTGTAAGAAAGTAGACATTGTTTTAATAAAAAAGTACTTTTTTTCCTTTGACTCTAACTTTTATTTGCATAGTTTAAAGTGCTTTACTGACAAAAAATCACTGCATTTACCCAGCCATAGAAATGGTGATAGCAGGGAATTTAGATTCTGATAAAATGAAATAACAATATAAAGGTTTATTCTGAATTCATTAATTTGTATCACTAAAGTACAGTGAACTACCAATAAAACACATGTGCTACAATATACACAGTAAGGGCAGGTATGAAACATATTCTAAGAGATTATGTGACTATTCATCATGGGAAATGTGTCTACCTACAGATCATCTGTGCACAAACTTATATGCATGTACATGCACATTATTTGAACAAATAAATCTCTGCTTTTTTGTCTTTCTCCCTGGAGCTCTGGCTATCTTTCCATTTTGCTGTTCAGATTAAAATACTATCAAAACGAGGCATGATTCTCCATCATTTGTTTTATTATGGTAACATTTACCTTCATTTGAACAGTCACTGGCCACAAATCTTCATATGTTATGTTATAGTACTGACTTTCTGCTATATAACAATGTATAGAATTCTCAATAGAATGCATATAATTCAGAATTATGTAACTGAATGACCATTAGAACTGAAAAAGGTTTACTGAAAAGAAATCAAAGAAAAATAAAATCAGTATATACCATTTCTAAATTGCTAACATTAAACCTTAGTGTGTTCATGAACAAACTTAATTCCATTTTCTGACAAATAAACCAAAGCAAAATGCAATGATTTTCATCTCTTTAGCAGTGTTATAGCACAAAAATGCCATTCTCTGAAATTCATATCCATCAGACTAAAATGACTGAATTTACATCAGCTATTTGATGGAATAAAATAAATTGTTTTAATAGGACATACCCAGTGGATCAATGTTTCCTGCTTTGAAAATGAATATCTTAGTTTTCCCTAGGCATTTGTGGGAACAAGAGATCATTATTCTATGACATTGTTTCATTCCACTGACATTTCTGAACAGAGAATGCTTCTTCCTTTGTGAGTCTATGAGTTTGTATGAAAACAAGATGTGTATCACTGGGGCATTTTAACTAATATTAAGTCTGATTTGTCAAGTATTTTAACTATTTATTTTTCATAAACGAAACATCATTGAAAAAGGTATATTAACTCTTTTAAAAGGAAAGGATACTCTTATTGACTAAATGACTGAATTGATTCATTAAATAGTGCCTTAACCGCCTAAAATAGTAAATGCAACTTCAAAAGGTGTCAAACTTGCAACATGGAACATCTCTGGCACTAAAATAATCAATATAACCATTCCGTTTTCCATTTTGTGAAGAATGTTATGGCTATTTAGTAGAGTTCTTTGCCCTTGTTTTTATTTTTTTTCCTTTCAAGCATATTCTATAGGCTTAAATGATACAGCATGCAGAGAAAAAAATTAACTGCTGTTTTTACAGTTCAGATTAAAGTGAAACAGAGCAGACTACTATAATGAATGTTTGAAAAATCTCAGAAATTCACTATTACGTAGAAATTATGGTGGCCTGGGGGAATTAGAATTTTGATGGTTTTTGTTTGGGTTTTAGTTCTTCAGCAATGACTTAGTGCTGAGTTTAAGCAAACAAGCGTTCTATGTAATACTTTAGAAACGTTTATAAGGACTTCAGAGACCATAGCTGTAAGCACTTTAGTAGATAATATACATAGACACAAGAAAATGTGATTATCATACATTTTAAATATACATAATTTATTCATTTAACAAATTGTTTTAGCCAACATGGACATTTACACCAAATGTTAGGAATACAGAATTATTATAAGCCCTTGAAGTCTTCAGTTTAAACCCCACTGTCTCCACATGTATATACAAACAAGTACCTATATTTGCTTATGGCTTCTCTGAAACTTATTTTCAAAATGAAAATAAATGAATAATATATGAATTACCTTATCATCCCATCAACAAAATGATCAATCCGATTTATTACCTATGTCTTCTGTTTCTTTCCCCTATAATGATAGCTCAAGCTTTCTTACAATGACAAATCTTCCATTTATTTGAAAGGTCTTGTCTCTTCTTGTCAGCACAGAAAGTTTTGACTTCTTTCACTAAATTATGAAAAAATTGAGTTTTACCTTCTTTAAATTACTACTGTTTGAAGCCTCTGTGAAAAGAAGCTTACCTGAATATTTGCTAATACACTGAACCTTCTGATTCACCAGGTCTGGAATTGATCTATCTAATGTTGCACTTTGTGTATCTTTGGTTAAAGAAGCAATTCAATGAGGACCAACCCTCATAAGGCACAACCAGCAGTGTAAGAACCTCTTCTACAAGAAGACTAGAGACTTCTTTTAAAATAGAGGTGCTACAGAGAGAGTCCTTAAAGTCTCTCTGCATAGTAGTTATAAGTAATCTCTAAATTCTTTACTTTCTCTAGTCATAAATCTGAATACAGATAATCAGGTTTTTCTTTTATTATCCAGTTAATGTCTATTAAAATAAGACTCTATCTATAAAATATGCAAACAAATGATTACCAGAAGAAACAACTCATACCTAGAAACCTTGTAAACACTTTGTAGATTGTTTGATTCTTCTTCCCTCCTTATTAGTGAAGAAGATAAAGACCTTAATTTTATCCTTGTGTCCACTCCCAATCAACCAAATTTGACCAAAATATTCTTGGTCTAAAATTTTCTGGGAAGATAATTTAGTCCAATCTACTCATTATATAATATTTATTAAATATACTATATGATAATAAATATATAAATAATAAATATATAATAAGTAGATTAGACTAGATGATCTTCCAATCTACTCATTATACAATATTTATTAACTATATGATAATAAATATAAAAATATTATGTAATATGTAAATAATTATATAATGAGTAGATTGGACTAGTATATTTATTTATATAATGAGTAGATTGAACTAGATGAAGTACCCAGAAAATTTATTTCCATTCCCAAATACTATGATTTGTGAGAGTTAATATATTAGCTAGTGAAAATAATAAAATCCCCATACTAGCAAGGGATTTTACTAGAATTAAAGTTTCCATTTACACATGTGAGCACTTTGGATACAGCAGTATTAAATAGACTGGGTACATTTTGCCAATAATTTCCAATAGTAAGACTATCTCCAATTAGTGCTTTAAAGTTTAGACCAGTGTTGTTTTTCCAATATGTTTCCATTTTGTAGTTACCAAAGTATGGTAAAAAGACCCAGGTTTAAGTTTTGTAATTATGTTATTTTTCACTGTACTAAGAACACTTTACATGAGGTCTATACTCTAAATAAAAACTTCCATGCATAATACAGTATTGTTAACTATAGGCACAATGTTGTGCAGCAGATCTCTAGGGCCTACTAATTTTGTTTAACCAAATTTATACCCATTAAACAGCAACTGCTCAATTACCCCTTCCCCAGCCCCCGGGAACCACCACCTTCTCTTGGTTTCTATGAGTTTGAGTATTTAAGACACCACATGTAAGTGTAATCATACATCATTAGTCCTTCTGTGACTAATGTATTTCACTTAGCATAATATACACCAGGTTCGTCTACATTATTGCATATGACAAGATTTCCTTTTTTCAAAGATAGAATAATATTTTATTGTATGAATATATCACATTTTAAAAATTCACTCATTTGCTGAAGACTGTTAGATTGCTTCATATCTTGGTTATTGTGAATAATATTGTAATGTGTATGGGAGTGAAAATGTCTCTTTGAGATCCTGATTTCAGTTATTTTGAATATATACCCAGAAGTGGGATTGCTGAATATGCTAGCTGTACTTTCAATTTCTGGGTGTACATATCCTGCCCAAGATTTGGGAAGTTTGGGGCCATTATTTCTTTAAATAAACTTTCTACTCACTTCTTTTCTCTTCTTCTAAAATTCCTACAATGAGATATTTGTTTGCTTAATGATGCTTAATAAGTACCTTAGATTATCTTCACTTGTTTATCATTCTTGTTTTCTTTCTACTCCTCTGATGGGATAATTTCAAATGAACTGTTTTCAAGTTTTCTGGTTCTTTCTTGTGCTTGATCAAGTCTACTGTTGAACGTCTCTAATGAATTTTTTTATTTCAGTTATTATATTCTTCTGCTCCAGAATCTCTAGGGTTTATTTAATGTATAATTCTCTTTGTAGAAGTTCTCATTTTGATTATGTATTATAGTCCAGATTTTTGTTTAATTATCTATCTGTGTTCTCTTATAACTCATTGAGCTTCTTTAAGATAAATATTTTGAATTCTTTGTCATGTAAATAATAGATCTCTATGTCTTTAGAATCTCAATTTCTTCTGAATCAGTTTATTTTGATTCTTTTCATACAGGATTTTGGTCAATATATCATTTTTAAATAGATGTTCCTATGGGGTAGAAGATCTGAGACTTCTTATTTTGCCATCTTGTTGATGTTTCTCTGTGTTTTTGATTTGTGAAGTGGATAATTTTTACCAAAACTGTGATGCCAGGGTATCATTATTAAAAATAGTTGTGGCAAAAATGATGATGTTATTTTTTATTGCTTTCACAAATTTACAGTAACATGGCAAACAAATGAGTTTGACTATTATTTGTGTAATTTCACCAGTAAGTGTTAATTTTGATCACAATAGACATTGTTAAGCATTATGCTACTTAACACATACTAAAATACCATTAATCTATTACTATGACCTCATTTTGTCTACAATCACTTTAATTAATGACAGTTCAATCTAAAATCATATTTATATATTGGATAGTGTGTGTCTGTTACATATTAAGTTGCACATTTACTAATTCTCTAGAATCTAATAAAAGAAAAATTTATGTTTCATATTATTCTATTGAATGAAAAATGGGCAGGTTTATCAAACAGACCACATCAGTACTTACAAAATTCTATTTATAGAAAGCCTGTTTATGAATATTTTAAAACATGCTTTGTAGGAGAAAATCAATGCTAGTAATTTAAGTATTACATTAATACTCAATACATTAATGATATTGCTGCATTGAAAATTCTGGGAGTAAAAAGTATCTGGCTGATAATACCAAGAAATCACAATAAATAAGAGTTAGAGTATAATATACAAAGTTAGATCTCCACAAAGATGCATATGCAAAATTTACAATGCATATTTTTTTTCAATTAACTTGTATTTAGTGTTGATATGATTTAGATCTGTGCACCCACCCAAATCTCATGTTGAATTGTAATCCACAATGTTGGAAGTGGGGCCTGGGAGGAATGTGATTGGATCATGGGGGTGGATTTTCCTCTTGGTACTGTGTCACAATATTGAGTGAACTCTTAAGGGATCTGGTTGTTTAAAAGTGTGTGACAGCTCCCCTTTCCTCTCTTGCTCCTCCTGCCATGTAAGATGTTCCTGCTTCTCTTTTGCCTTCTGCCATGATTGTAAGCTTTCTGAGGCCTCCCCAGAAGCCAAAGCCTTTAGGCTTCTTGTACTGCAGAACCTGTAGAACTGTCAGCCAATTAAACGTTTTTTCTTTATAAATTACCCAGTCTTAGGTATTTCTTCATAGCAGTGTGAGAATGAAGTAAAACAGAAAATTGGTACTGAGGAGTGGGGCTTTGCTACAGATACCAGAAAATGTGGAAGCACCTTTGGACCCGGGTAATGGGCAAAGTTTGGAAAAGTGTGGAAAGCTCAGAAGAAGACAGAAAGATGAGGGAAAATTTGGAACTTCCTAGAGGCTTGTTAAATTGTTGTGAACAAAATGCAGATAGTGATATGGATAATAAAGTCCAAGCTAAGGATGTCTCAGATGTACATGAGGAACTTATTTGGAGCTGGAGTAAAGGTCACATTTGATATATATATATATTTTTTGACGGAGTCTTGCTCTGTCACCAGGCTGGAGTGCAGTGGCACGATCTTGGCTCACTGCAACTTCCACCTCCCAGGTTCAAGCAATTCCCCTGCCTCAGCCTCCTGAGTAGCTGGGACTACAGGCACGTGCCACCACACCTGGCTAATTTTTTGTATTTTAGTAGAGATGGGATTTCACCATGTCGGCCAGGATGGTCTCGATCTCCTGACCTCGTGATCTACCCAACTCTGCCTCCCGAAGTGCTGGGATTACAGGCATGAGCCACCATGCCCAGCCCCACATTTGCTATGTTTTAGAAGAAAGTCCTTGCTCTAGATATCTGTGGAACTTTGAACTTGAGAGTGATGACTTAGGGTACATGGTGGAAGAAATTTCTAAGCAGCATAACATTCAAGATGTGACCTGGCTGCTTCTTATAACCTATGCTCATATGAATGAGCAAAGAAATGACCTAAAATTGGAACTTACATTTGAAAGAGAACTTGGCCACGTGGTATAAAAGGAAAGCCATTTTCAGGAGAGGAAATCAAGCTGGCTGAAGAAATTTGCATAACTAAAAGAAAGGCAAGTGCTAATATCCAAGACAATGAGGAGAAGGCCTCAAAGACATTTCAGATACCTTCATGGCAGCCCCTCCCATCACAGGCCTGAAGGCCTAGGAGGACAGAATGGTTTTGTGGGCCAGGATCAGAGCCCTGCTGCTCAGTGCAGCCTTAGGACACTTCTTCCCATGTCCTGGCTGGCTGGTCTCCAGCATCAGCTCAAAGCCTCAAGCCACTACTCCAGAGGGTGCAAGTCAAAAGCCTTGACATCTTCCATGTGGTGTTAAGCCTGTGAGTGAGCAGAATATAAGAGTTGAGGCTTTGGAGCCTCCACCTATGTTTCCCAGGATGTATGGAAAAGCCTGGATGTCCAGGAGGAAGCCTGCTGTAGGGACAGAGCCTTCATGAAGAACTTCTACTGGGGCAGTGCAGAGGGGAATTGTGGGGTTGGAGCCCCTATACAGTGTCCCCACTTGGGCAATGTCTAGTGGAGATGTGAGAAGAGAGCCACCCTTATTCAGACTGAAGAATCATAAATGCACCAGCAGTTTGCACCCTGCACCTGGAAAAGCCAAAGGCATTCCACACCAGCCCTTGAGAGCAGCTTCAGGAACTGAGCTCTGCAAATCCACAGGGATGGAGATGCCTAAAGCCTTGGGAGACTATCCATAGCCTCAGTGTGTCCTGGATGTGGGACATGGCATTGAAGGAGATTATTTTGGTAATTTAAGAATTTAATGACTGCCACACTTTTGTGCATACTTGCGTGGGACTGGTAGCTCTTCTGCTTTGTCTGATTTCTCCCTTTTGGAATGAGAGCATTTACCCGCTGCCCATATGCCCATTGTACCTTGGGAGTAACCAACATGTTTTGATTTTACAGGCTCATAAGTGGAAGGGACTAGCCTTGTCTCAGAGGAGACTTAGAACTTTGGGCTTTTCAGAAATGCTAGAAGGAATTAAGACTTTGGGGGAATGTTGGGATGGAATGATCATATTTTGCAATGTGAAAAAAACATAAGATTTGGAAGGGTCAGGAGTAGAATGATATGGTTTGTATCTCTGTCCCTGCCCATGTTGAATTGTAATCTCCAATGTTGGAGGTGGGAGATGATTGGATCTTGGGGGTGGATTTTCCCCTTGGTACTCTGACAATGGTGAGTGAGTTATCATGACATCTCATTGTTTAAACCTGTGTGGCACCTCCCCTGGCCCCCTTGCTTCTTTTCCTGCCATGTAAGACCTGCCTGCTTCCCCTTTGCCCTCCACCATGATTATAAGTTTCCTGAGGCCTCCCCAGAATCATAAGGTGCTATGCTTTCTGTACAACCTGCAAAACTGTGATCCAATTAAACCTCTTTTCTTTATAAATGTTCCAGTCTCAGGTATTTGTTTTATGGCAGTGCAGAAATGGACTAATACCTTATATTAGGTACAGCATGATATAATACCTTATCTTAGGGATAGCATGATACAGTGCCATTTTTCTGCCATAATAAACCATACGTTTTACCAGAAAATGTTTTTATTGTTGCATGTCTCTTTACTGATTACTATCTTATGAGGTCCATGTTGTCTTACATTCTAATACATGATGTCTGTATTACTGTGATTGTTACAAAATGACTAATTGAGTTATTACCAATAGTTTATCAAAACTATGCCTACATTCTTAAGGGTATACACTACTAAATTTGCTTGCCTTTTCTTTGTTTAATATATTTGTTTTTCTAAGGTCACTATAACAAAGAACCATAGACTGGACAGTTTAAACAATATAAATTTGTTTTTTCACAGTTCTGGAGGCTAGAAGTCTGAAACCAATGTGTCTACAGAGTTGGATTCTTCTGAGTCCTCTTTTCTTGGCCTAGGAATAGCTGTCTTCTCCCTCTGTTTTCGTATTTTTTTGATCTCTTTTGATTAAAACCCACTGTAATGATCTCATCCTAACAAAATTACCTCCTTAAAGACCCTATCTTCAAAGAGGTTGTATTCTGAAAACCTGGGTGCTAGAGCTCCAACATATGATTTTAAGGAATACAGTTATTTCTTAACATTTTATACATCCATTTAACTGTGTACTATGAAGAGCACAGATGCTAGAGCTGCAGTGCCTGGTTTTAAACCCAACCCCATTGCTTATTAGTTGTCAGAGATTAGGGAAATTACATACATTTTGTGAATCATTTTTAAACCAGAAATACTGGAAGGACTTATATTATAGAATTTCAAGTATTAATTGGATAATTGTAAGTTGTGTGCCACGTGGTAAACTATTTAAATGTTAGCTATTATTCTTTAGATTACTATCATAGTTTTTAATTTCATCTTAAGCCTTTAGACTATATGAGATTTTAAAATCTTTTCTGTGGGGAATTAATTTTTAAACTATTTTTGAACTCTATTTTAAAATTACAATTCACATTCAAACTAATGAGCCCACAGTTCTGTGTCATTGATCTAATGCAACTTTATCCATGATTTCTTGTCTCATAATTTTGTTAAACAGTGATCTTTATAATTTATATATGGTATACTTCAAATTTCCAATAAAATAGTTTCAATTTAGTAAATTATTGTTCACCAAATATACATTTTATTTATTCAATTTTATAAATCTATTTTGCAATTTATTTCAAAGTATTTTAATTTGAAATCTATACAGTTTACCATGCATGGCCGGAAACACACAGGTGAAAAACACATAGTTCTTATTTTCAACAAAAGAAAGTAAGGTGCAGAATGTAATAACTATAAGAATATGTGTTAGGTGCATTTTCTGGAGATAAAGGTGAAATAAAATGACATAACAAGCAAAATGCAGCCCTGTTTTGAGAGAAAGCTGGAAGGATATTAGGACCAAATCAAAGGTGGAATTTTTGCTTAGCTATATAAGAAAAAATAAATCATTGGTGAGATTATAAGATCACAGAAGCTTTTCCATTGATCCTGAAAGACTTCTACTTGCTTGTAATGCCTGTTATGAAATGTTTAAAAAGCAATTAAATTCTGTTTCAAGACCTTCTATTTCTGCCTTTAGGAACCAAAATCTGCATTTATTTAAGGCTCTAGATTGAATACAGAGCAGAACTCTTACTTATTAGTGATTAGAAAATAAACAAAATATTGTAAAACATATTAAAGGTGTTATGAATCATTTGAACACTGAGGTTTGTAGAGAACAAAAGTTCTTTGGGACATGTGATAAGGTGATATGGCTTGTCTGTGTCCCCACCTGAATCTCATCTTGAATTGTAGCTCCCATAATTCCCACTCGTCATGTGAGGGACCCAGTGGGAGATAATTGAATCATGTGGGTAGGTCTTTCTTGTGCTGTTCTCGTGATAGTGAATAAGTCTCACGAGATCTGATGGTTTTATAAAGAGGAGTTCCCCTACACAAGCTCTTTTGCCTGCCATCATGTAAGATGTGACTTTGTTCTTCATTTTCCTTTAGCCATGATTATGAGGTCTCCCCAGCCATGTGGAACTGTGAGTTAATTAAACATCTTTCCTTTCTAAATTACCTACTCTTGGGTATGTCTTTATTAGCAGTATGAGAAAGGACTAATTCACAGGGTATCTGACACATGTCCTTTTTATCCCCAATTCCACTCTAAATATGGGTTTCTTAACATTACAGAAATAGTTCTTTTCTTTCCACAGAGTCTTAGATATTCTTTTAAAAAGTATATGTGCTCTCACCAAAATGAAGCATGTCTTTGCTTCTGCTATGTATACTTGCAGTGATGAGTAACTTGCAATGTTATTCACTGTTAGCTACTACAGTAGTTATTTATTTATTTATTTATTTATTCTTATTTTTGACAGGAATATATGTGCCCCAAACCTCAGCATTACACAATATACTCGTCTAACAAATCTGCACATATCCCTCTGAATCTAAAATAAAAGTTGAAATTATTTTAAAGAGACAATAATATTTAGGTATATCCTCATTCAAACATATTTTTTAATGTGGAAATCACGTGGTGAAATAAGTCCCTCAATTTAAAATGTGTAATAGTTTGCCTAACTGGGGAAGCCTTTTTGCCGTACTTATTCCTGAGCATGTGTGGGAGCTGCGATGTAAGGTACAGCCCCATCTCTGCCCTAGTTTGTAATGTCGTCATCTTTCCACTGAGTTGTTTAGCAGAAGATTTTTATCTTTTTCTCCTGCGTATGGTCAACATCTTTATGCTCAACGTTGCCTGCAACTAGCAGACTATTAAAAAGCAAGTCAAGCACTAAAAACCTTAAAAGTTGGAGTACTCAAGTGCCTTGTGAATGCTTAGACTTTGAGGATTCAGAACTCTTTCTAAACCTCTGAAGGACGTTTTATCTTTGCTCTGCTCTGCAGATAATTTTCTGAACTTACCTTGTGTCGTACAAAAATGTTCAGATTTTGATATTTGTATTGATACCTGTATTTTTGTATGCCTTACTGTGGTCTCAACTGACATTATCCACTTTTTGCTTCCAGTAACTTGAATTGGTACTCATTTTTAACTTTCTACAAATAAAATTAGGTTAAAGTAAAACAATATGAAATCTTGAAGAATATAAATCACAGAGGATGAAAAGCATTAAGAAGACTGTACAGAATTGGAATGCAATAGTCCTCTTTGCTTTATCTCATGATGATACACAGATTTGCAGATCAGGTATATGCATATGTGTGAGGCCAAGGTTTCTTGTTTGCTAATTTTAGCTGAGTACTAATTTTCGGAATTACCTTCCTTAACAATACTGATTGCCTCACTAAATTAGTAGTCAATATTTAATCAAGACAGCAATGACATTATTCAGTTATTGGGCCTGGGCCATGAGCAATATCTGAAAATGGCTTCAGGTATCACACATAGAACTCGATGTGTCACATAATTCCAGCATAATTCCCTAAGTTTTAGGTAAAATCTAGTCGAAAAAACATATATCATTGACTGCCTCTAGTCTTAAAGACATACACACAAGCATAGCACATTCCCAGATTTTGATTTGTAACTCAAAGTGGATATAAACTCCAAAGGAGTTCAATGTGGATACTATTAATTATCATGCTTTAATTAGGCAAGAAATTTTTCATTTTAAAGTTGTCATTGGCAATCACTTTTACTGTATATCTTTCCAAATACTACAGTATTTAGTGTCATGGTTAGTATTGCCTTGGAAGAAACATGGTTCCCAGTACAAATTCCTCTAAAAATCACATGTGCTCTTTCTTTTCTGAACTTGAATGTAAAACATTTGATTGCACTGACTGGAACATAGGTCTCTAAATTTATTTGCAAAAACCCTTACTTTAGTATAACTTGTTTTGTGCTTACATAACAATTAATGTCATTTGCAGGTTTGGCAGTTTAAACTAGTCTAAAAAGTTTCAAAAAATATTAGATATTTTAGAATAATCTGTAATTCTTTTATTTTTAGAAAAAAATGTATTCTGCTTTTCTTCATTTTGCATTTAGCTTTAGCACACTAGCTCCACTTGCAGACAATGTGTGCCACTTATGTATGCTAGAACCATATTCCATGATAGCCTACATTTTATGGTGTTAAAAGTGCTATTTGTATTTTACAATAGTTGTCACTCAATCAAGGTTTTTGATTCCTTAGAAACATAAAGCAAGTTATTAAATCTTGTGAGTCTTACATCCTTCATCTAAGGAATTACTAGAAAAAAATGTATTTTCCTTATCGTTTTTTAAAAGTATAAATTTAAAATGATGTACTATTTACGAAGAAGTTTATCACTCATTCATAAATGAGTGCCTGTAAAATTGTCAAGTTTTAACAAATATTACCACTGTCTCCTCTTTGGGCTTTATTCAATAATTTTTTATTATCATTCTTATAAATATTTCTGATATTTTAAGGGAAATTTCAAGGGTATATCCTTTGATCAAAAACTTTTTATGTAAAATTAATCAAACAATGCTTTTACGTTACTTCAGATATTTTCTTCAAGAATTTTAAACTACATTACTTGGAAATAGACTGTGGATGAGTATCAACAAGTTGGAAAACAGACAACACTCAGGAAGAAAGTCTACCCAATAAGCTATAATAAAATACACCAATAACACCAATCATACACTCTACAATGAAACTCATCTCAGGTATTACTAACTTTTTGCTTTGCTTTGGGCATCCCAAGGCAGCCATAGAGAAGGTAATGTATATGAGGAATAAAGTGGATGGACAACATTTTAAAAAATGAAGCATATTTAATTATACAAATTCATATTTACATGAATCCATGTGAATAATTTTTATTTTGTTTTGACCTTAATAATATATCTATCATATCCTGGAAATGTCTTCCACTAGTTACATAGGCTAGTTACATAACTCACTTCATTTTATAGATTTAATGTTTTCATGGATATATCAGTTTACAAAATTATCTGAGAGTATCATTTTTAAAGGTCTACCAGACAAAATAAAACAACCTACCAGAAAGGCCTATGATTTAAATAAACATTTTCCAAAAAACCCGTTTTTGTTAAAAATGCCTTGAGATACCATCACTACTATAAACATGAATGCTTATGATAGAATAATATGTTTGCTTTGATCACTCTTAGTAAGAGCAAAACATGTTTCTTAAGTTGTATTGGGTATATTTTCTACCAAAATTCTCAAAGCCCATGCTCATGCAAATAGTTCTGTTCAGGCAAATGATCATTATACCCAGTTTCCATATCATTCATACACAGCTAGACACATTTTCTGGTGGAGATTTAAACAATGGTATGGAATTCTGCAGTCTCTCCTATCTATATATTCTTTCACTCTGAATATGTACCCTAAATAATAATTCTTAAACTTCATTTCTTTATACAAATATTATTTTTATTGTGTTGGTGTTTGTAAACTAATACCTGCATATAGGAAATAAAAAAGTGATACAAAAATGGGAGTAGTTATAAGATTGGCACTTCAGGTAGGTAGATGTATGGATAATCACAACTGCAATTATAGAATTATTACATGTTATTTTTTTAATAAGTAAGATAAATAGCACAATGAAGATATTGTGTTGTTCTGGAAATTTTGAAAATGCTAATAATATAAAAACGTTATAAACGCTTAAGTAGAAAAGAAGAAAACACTGCACATCTAACCATCCTAATAATAATATTTTCCTATGTTTACTTTTCATGGTAGTTGTCATGTCAATGAGCTTTTATACCTTCCTGTACACATTTAGCATTATTTCAGAAGTCATTGTTCATGTAACTGCATTCATCATGATGGCACATAATATCCCATCCAGAGAATCATCAAATGAACTGTTTATTATTGCACACTTGTGCTTTTATTTTCATCTTGTGCTAATATTTGTCAATCATTATCTATAGTTCCAGACATTATACTAACAGCTTCTAGGCTTTAACTTCCATAAGGATTATTTCCAATGATTCCTGGAATAATGCCATGGTGACAACAGAATGCACATATTATTTTGCATCTTCTCTATTATATTTTGAGATTGATGTACCAGAAGCAGAATTACTATGTCAAAAGTTATAAATGCTTCTTGGTTAGATATTGTACAAAAGAGTTGTACTAAGTTCCACATACCAAACAACTTGTACCAAGTTAGAATGCTACTAGGTTTATAAGAGAGCATCTCTTTCAGCCTTTCCTTTTTAATCTAAAATGTTTAGCAAGTTCAAAAATAAAGCTCTGTAAACATACAAATAATTCAGATTAAATATCTAAAGGAAATTTATAGCTACCAGAAGAAAAGATATACATTTTATAAAACTGTTGTATAATTAGCTTCTTTCTTTTTTCTTTTCTTCCTAATCTCAAGCTGTTCATTGATCATGATCATGAGTAGGCACTGTGCAAGATTCAGGGAAAACGAAGATACCTAAACAAGGCTGAGGAAATGCCTTCTTATGTCTTTTATATGTATTTCATTATTTCACTCGCGCCACAGCCATTTTACTCTAACCATTTTTTTCTGATAAAGAAACTGAGACTCAAAATAATAATAATGTGCCAATTACGACATAGCTAGTAAATAATAGAGCAAGACTCCAAGCCTAAGAGTGTATAATTCTATTCCTTTGTAACACTAACATTTAATTTGTACTCTATGGGGGTATGTTGGAAATTAAATAGTGTTTAATTTTAATATTTTTATGAAGTCTATATTTCTTTTGGCATATGGAATCAACTAATAAAATTTTAAAATAATTTTTATTTTTCTTAAAATTAATACTTTCCTATAAATATATAATTATAAACTTTTATTAAAATTTACAATTTGTCTAAGACTATTTTTCAATATATTTTCTTATGTTTTATCTAAAAGAAAAAAATCTTAGCAATGGTATTTTGGAAATGATAACCTTCTATTTTCATCTTATAAGAATAATAAGGTAATTTCCAAGCACTTAACTGTCCAAAACACCAAACAAAACAAAATAAAAGCAATTAAAGTATTTGTGGTTTCAAATTCTCCTTTCTTTAAGTTTCTGTTATAGTAAGTTGAAAATATAAACCACAAACCCTTTTTAAAAACTATGTACAGACAAACAACTTTTTCTTCACCTTTGAAAATGTTGGAACTAACATTTAAAAGAAAAAAAACGGATATTTAAGCAAAATTTTACTTTTGTAAGTGCTTGATAAGAATGTGGTTTTTAACTACCTTGTGAAATTTTAATATGGTTAGGAAGAGCTTTTTTCTATGAATCAGCCACATATCATATATTTTATTTTTTCATTACTTTATAACACAAAGACCAAAATCCTGTTCTCTCTGCTATCAGTTAATAAAACATTTCCTGAATTATTTAACTTCCTTACAAATTCAAACCATTTTTATGTTTTTATCATTTTTCTGTCAACAGTCAAATTCCAAAGGGAAACACTATTTATGTTCATGTTTGCTTTTATTTAAAATTGTTTGATTTTAAAAGGTGTAGCAAGAGCAGTGCTGTGTTTGTTTGACTCTGGCTGATACATGTTATTATGGGTTGACTTTGAGTAAATTGCCATCTTGTTTGCTTAGAAAAAGAAAGATAGAGCTAATTGAATGAAAACAGCATACAAAGGATTACAACAGTCCATTTTCTTTATTTGAAATATGTCAGCGCTGAAATATGAATTTGAAAGTACTATATGTAAAATATAGCAAAGATTAAAATGGTTCTTGAAGATATCTTTTGTTTAAAATATGGTAATTTACATGCGAGAAATCATATTAATTTTCTGTGGCAAGCACATTTTATATTTCAGAAGAAAGTTATCGACTTAATATTTACAGAGGCATTTTTATTGTTTTAAATCATTGCATTATTACAGCTGCTTTAGTCTGTTAATGTTTGTTCATATTAATCAGAAGCTTGACTAATACATACATTTATCATTAAATGCCCTTATAGTTTGAAAAGTCTTATATTTTCCTACAGTTCGTTTGTTAGGGAAAATGCCTTAATGCTATTAACATTTTTTTAAAGATTTTAAAACATTTTCTATGTTGTCCCTAGATATTCAAAAGCAAGATAAATTATAATGTGATCAAAAAGATAATTGGGCTTTTAAAAATATGTGCAATACTAGTAAAAAATAAAAAATACCTATAATAATTTCTATATTATATATACATTTTTGGTTTGTAGCTCAAAATGCATCAATTTAAACAATGTCTCACACATTGTTTTAAGTCACTCATTTTTGCAATACTTTATCTTCTTTTAAAACAAAATAACATTCTATAGTGCAACTTTCTTTAAAACATGAACACTTTGAAAAATCAATTGGTCATTTGCAATGCAAGATATTCTAAACTTATAACATCAGTTTTTCTCCTCTAATTAATTTATCTCAATTAACCAAACAATACAGTCAGTTAGGTAAATTATAGTTTATCATCATTGTATATGTTCCAAATTCACTGCAATTGCTTTTTTAGTTTCTAGACACAGATTGTGAATGAGGGTTTTCCTAGACAAAAGTTGTTCCATGAATGATCTTTTCTCCTTATGTTCCTCTTCGTGTCTTCATGTGGTATTTTAATATCAGGTTTCTTCCAAGCTGGTATTCTGCAGAATGACATTTTTTTTTTTCTGACTGATTTTTCCTACCCTTGGATGGATAGGAAATTTTCTTGGAATTAATTTTATTTAGAATTTATTTTATTAATCTGATGAAATTACTTTTGTTTTTCCAAAAGTTAATGATAATGATAGATTAATAACGTATTGTTCCAAATAGTAATATATTTGCATTTTAACCTTTCCTTAGTCCTTGCATAGAATCAAGGTACACTGTAAGGAGAAGTGTTTGGAGGCTGATGAGTCAGTTGTCACTTGTCCTACTCCATTGTCAGGTACTTAGAGGTATTGGTATGGCTGTTGATTTCCTTAGTTTTGAGAGGCAAGTCTCAAAACAGAAATCAGAGTGTGCTGTCGGAAATCTTCAAAACAGAAACTTCATCATGATGAAGTCTTATTCATCATTCATGTATTAACAGCTGTTCTCTCTTCTCACATGTAGTTCTACTTTAGATAGCATCTAAAGCACAGGCAGACCCTATTGTAGAGTTAAAAAAAGATGTCTGTCTTCAACATTTATGATAGTGGGTAAGAAATCCCAAGGTTTGTGTTTTTTTTTTTTTTTTTTTTTTTCCAAATGCATTCTGTTAAATAGAGACATGTTCTGGGACACCTTGGTCAAATTTCCCCATATAAGTACAGCATTTTTTTTTATCACACACCATACAATTGGAAACAGATGCAATTAGCTGATGTATATTATGCAAGAATCTGTATACTCAGATTTCCAAGATTATAAATTTCACATGTACATTCACATATACATAATACATTTTAAAGATTTCTACAAAAAGCCTTTCACCCCCCCAAATTATGTTTACTAAAGAAGAAAGTGAGAACTGTTGCTCTTACTCCTCAGTGCCTCATGTCATCGAACGGTGATGTAAACAACAGTTCCCATGGTCACCACTTCTGTCCCAGGCCATTGAATTGCAAAGGTCAGAATGTCTCCCCATGCCTTGTAAAACAATTGCCTGCAGAGTAGAAAAAAGTGTTAGTGGATCATAAAAATTATTCATACATTCAGAAAAGAAAGAAGTAGCAGCAGAGAGCTCAAAATGAGAGTGTTTATATACATTTAAATACACAAATTTAAGCATAAAGAATATAAATTACTCTATGGAATAGGTACCATTTTTCCCATTTTATGGATGAAAAAAAATGAGGCAGCAAAAGTTAAAGGAACTTTCTCAAAGTCATATAAATACTAAGTGGCAGAGGTGAAATATGAATACAAATAATGAGGTAATCTGTTTCCAAAATCTATGCTCAGAAACATTGCACCACATTGCCTAAATAAAGGTATGACTAATAAAAAAGATTGATGACAGTTATTGTGCACTTATTAGTTACAAATCAACTACCTATGTGGCATTTTTTATAATTTAATTCTCAAGACAAACCAGTGAAATAGATATTATTTCCATTTTACTGAGGAGAAAACTGAGGAAGAGAGATGTTTACTGACATGTTTGAAGTCAAATAGTTTGTAAGGAGTTGAAGCAGAATTTGGGTTCAAATCTATTTGAATCAAGCTTTAAAAGTCTTCATTATTGTCATTGAATGGATAAATAGATAGGTACATGGAAAGATAGATGATTAGATTTATGAGTATGTTTGTACACAAGTACATATGCATACTCCCTGAAATATGGATATAAATGGGTTTATGAATGTATATCATGTTTATGCATTCATATTTGTTTGTCATAAAATAAAAAAGTGAATAATAAAAAAGTGTGGAATAATAATTTAAAAATATTTTACAGTCTGATTTTTATTTTTATTTCAATGAACTAAGTTTATGACTTAGAGTACATGAGATAGTATGGAGAATGGGGGCAAAACAATTGAAAAGTTCAAGCTGTTCCTGGATTTGAGATCTCCCTGGATTTGAGACCTCCCTGAAGATAGGATAAATAATCATTATATTTCTAATGCACATCACAATATATAGTACATAGCAGGAAATTAGGGAATATTTGGATTGGTGTGGCCTATTTATGTTATTTATTGAAACACTTTGGAACAAATTCTATAGGCTGAGTTGATAATTTTGATGTGAGTATGCCAAAGGGGCATCGATTACTATTTCCCTTTTATGAGCTATCTAGAAGCATGAGGAGAAAGTGTGTTCATGGAAACTTCCCTTTAGCCAGGACTTTGGTGAATGCTGGAGTATTTTTCTTAAGAGAAGTCATAATTCTAACTCAATACCTGTCTTTTTTTCTGACTTCTTAACTTACAATTCGTTGCAAATGTTTCTTGTTTAATTCAACTATTATTTATATAAGTGAGAAAACTTAGTTTCAGGAGATAAAAGTTTAGTGATAGTTTCAGGCAGTAAACTTCACAATCTACATGACACTCTATGTGAAGCAAAATGTTTTTCATTTCTAGGAATTATTCTCAGATAATTCATGTGGTCAATATATCTTTAATAACTCCCTAATAGTTACTATTTTTAAAAGTGATTCAACTATAGTATTATGTGAATACATATAACAGCAGTGTTACATATCACTGTGATATTCACATAATACTATAGCATTTATGATCAATTATATTATTTCATGATCATGAACTAATGTATTTTATAGTTATCAATTCCAAATATTATTTCTTAATGTAGAATTTATTTTCAAGACAAGAGTGCCATAGATTTGTTTTAAGAATATATTCTAGTAACTGGTAGAAGTCATGGTTACATTTTAAAAAATAAACTAAACAAATAGCTAGAATAAAGAAAAGGAGAACAACCCGCAATCATAGGGAAGACATAACAGCTAACTTGTACAGGTAAAGCACATATTTATTACTTGGTGTTGTTGTGATTATATTCAGTTTTTTCATACTGTTAAAGAAGGAAATATTTAATCATAACTTAGAATTAAAAGGTTTATTGTAGATGCTACATATTCAAGTACTAAAATGATCTAACAAAAAGTCACTTACAATAAGGTACACTACTTTTTTACGATTAATTTTACAAAATAAGCATAGTTATTTATTTAAGCATTTCATAATAAAATATATTTTAGATTTGGATATTATATGAACAACTATTTTCCTCCTTGAATCCCAGGTGCATAGACAAATGCAACAGATAGAAAGATTAGCAGCATCAGTAAAATTCTACAATGTCAGCACATTGAAGAGGTACTGGTATCTATTTCGCATGAGAGTCCTACAAATCTCTATTTCTTTGAATATTGAACTTTGAAAGAAGCAGCAAAAACCTTTTGGTGTTTATGGGAGGATTTGGGTTCATTTTAAAGATCTCTTTTAAGAAGAGTGAGAGATTGTTTAAGACTATAAATGTCTTTATTGGAATTATGCTCTTACCCTCATTTATTTTAACAAGATTTGTAATGCATTCTGGCCCTTGATCTCTTAGCTGGAAACACTGCCTGTTGTTCCATTATTCCACCATCCATTTGCAAATAACAATACATCAGAACCTTTTCTTGCTACAGAAACAATGCCCTTTATTTGAGAAAGGACATTGTTTTGACAGATAAAGTAGGCATTTGATAAATTGAAACAGGTTTTGAATTATTTTGAGAGAATGTGTGCTACATCTGTCTGCTGATATTCCACTGAAGTAGTGCTTAACTTCCTTGTCTGTTTGTGATTTATTGAGCTACAGAAAAGGTTAGGAAAATTTCGTGGCTCTTCTCATTTAATTTGTAAGAGAATCAAATAGCATTTGTTAATGTTTATGATATTTAAAAGGCAAAATTACTCCTAAACTTTTATTCACAGTAGATATTGTAGTGACACCTAAAACAAAAGAATATATTAAATGGAATTATTATTCTTACATTAGTAAATTCATGCTGGAGAAATTTTAAAAAAAAGCACTAATGTAAAATTATAGTCCCAAACCAGTAATTTTAGGTAGCACAGAATTTTAAATTAGATCTTATGCAAAAAGTTTACTTTTGGAATAATGCAGATGTAGCAAGCCATGAGGAAACACCAAATCTACTAGGAGTACATGACAAAAAGAGTTTTGGAAAAAAATATATTAACACCCCATATTCCTTTTTTTACTAAATGAATTTCTAACTTACAGAATTCTTCCTTGAACAATAAAAATTCTTCTTGAAAAGATAATTATAGCCACAGACAAAAGCTTCCCAATTGAAAAGTCATTTAAATTTATCAGCTTTCATAAGCAGAAAATTTTATAGAGCATTTTCAAATTAATAAATTGTTCCCTCCTAAATACAGAAAGAACACACTACAGCATGCAAAATAGGCTTATTTTGATTTATCATATAGATCCATATTATCTTAAACTTTGCTATCAGCATTCAAAATTTTAAAATCTATTTTTGAAATTATTTTTGAGTCTATATTTCCATATAGTCCTTAAGTTAGTAGAGGTTGAATTATCATCCCCATTCAACAAATAAGGACATTGAGGGAGAAAGGATCAAAGGTCACAGAGTTGTGGCTAAGATGGTATGATGAGAGGTGTTTAATCTCTAGTGCTTCTTTCAGTAGGCCACACCCCCAAGAGCTGCATAAAGTTTAAGAATTACATGCTTGGCTGGGTGCAGTGACTCATCCCAGTGCTTCAGGGGATCAGGACGAGAAGATCTGTTAAAGCCAGGAGGGTGAGACCAGCCTGGGCAACATAGGGAGACCAGATCTGTTAAAAAAGAAAAAGCATCAGATGCTCTATATGGACACTGTGCAAGCACTGTTAAATACCTGGTGTGCAAAGCACATTGTTGTTTATAGCTTTATGCCAGAAACAAATAAACCATGGTACCCTAAATGTCCTCATTTCTTGAACAATATTGGTTGCAGGTGTACTTAGTAGCAGAAAAAAAAAAAGTTTATATTTTCTATTGCTTCTTAAATCATGTCTTATTTTTCGCTCTCTGTTATCAGAATATGCTTTGGCTCTCTTATTCTCTCCTTCCCCCACCCCCATTCTCATACACACGCACACATGATTTTGAATTCTGAATATTCAAAATCCATGGTTAAGCCAAGACAATCTATTGCTAACAATCGAGGCATTGCAAAATTGTTGTTTATTTTCACTTTAGGGGTCACTCCTAAATAATGCATACAATTAATATCTCTGCTGCCCCAATATACAGTCATCAGTGATATAATGACTGATTATGTCAGCCCTTCCTAACTCCAACAAAACTTTTGTATGCATACTGAAGAGCAGGATGTTGGGTGACAGTAGGGTATTTAGTCAGTGAACAAATATTTGTTGAGCAGTAATACGTGTCAAGCATACTTCTAGTTACTGGGAATTCAGCAGTGACCAAAACACTCAAAAAATCCTTGTCCCAATAGAACTTAATTCTGAGCTTTTAACAGGTGTAATTCCTCCCCTCATCCTTCTTTCTTCCCTCCCTCCCTCCCTCCCTTCCTTCCTCCTTCCCCTTGTCTCAATTCATTTCCTTTCTTTTCCTTTTCCTCCTTTTATTTACTCACTCATGTATTCATACTAACAACCATTCAATCAGTATTTGCCAGACACTGTGCAAGGCACTACTTCAAGAAATAGCAGCACTGTAGACAGATATAATGTTTTAAGTACACATGCCATGAATGGAATCTACCTTATTTTCATTTTGTAGGCTAAAATATTATCTATATTCCACAATTACCACCTAATTGTTTTGGTAATCAATTATCAGATATCAATTCATCTGACGAAACTTTTCTAAGTTTGCATATTGTAAAGTGAGAGAAGATGTTATCATGTGATGTGAGAGCACACATATTTTTTTGATAAAATACAATTTGCATAATAATGCACACACACCTCTATTAATTTATGTTTTGCCAAAAATAAATTACATATTACTTCTAATGTAGCTTCTTTACATTTTAAGATCATAGGAGCATTTCATTGAACTCACTGTTTATCTGTTAATATTTGTTTTAAACTTTAAAGTGTAAGAATAAAAGACCCATTCTTATTTTATTTTTCCACTACTATACTGCCCTTTAGAAAAACAAAAATGTGTCTTTATTCACATATGTGCTGCCAAAAAATACAAACCTTTCCTTTCTATGGTCCTATGGCCACTCTTGCTCCTCCTGTCCCCAGTCCCTCTATGCACATCAAGAAATTTATATTTTTATAACCCTATAGAATGCTTTCCTCTTTGTATCACTTTTGCCTATAATGCCTCTATTTCAAAGTATCTCATCCTTGGCACTGTTGAGAATTTGGGACAGACAATTTATTTTTTTTTCCGGTAGGTGGGGTTAAGGGCTCTCTTGAGCATTGTAGGGTGTGTAGCAGCATCCCTGGCCTCTACCCACCAGATGCCAGTAGCACCGCTACTTACTCACGTGCGACAATCAAAAATGTCCCTAAACATTGCTAAATCCCCTCTGAAGTGCCAATCGAATCACTGCTTTTATCTAACGTTGACTCCAATTGGCAACAATAATTCATTCTTTAAGATATACCTTAAATATACATCCTTTAAAGTCCCTGTTCAACTTCAAATTACAAATGAAGACTCTAGGCTTTGTGCTTGCCATGTAAATTTTTTGCTTTTCCTTATTTCTCTTATTTCACTTATTTACTTACTGTTATCTGTACTAGATTACAAGTCCCTCAAGAGAAAGAAATAATTTTCTCATTTATTTTATATTTCCAGAGTATAGGACTGAAGCCAGTAAATACTTATTACCCAAATGCATGAAAGAAAACAAATGAATGGGATTTAAAGATGCAGATTGATTAGGTATGAAAGACCCTGTAAACACATTGCTATCTAAGTTCATGGCTGTACTATTTTTAGAAAGAAAATGATACAAAACTGTAAAGTTCTCCACACATGAAAGCAACTGTAATGTACCTACTAATAACCCACTCCTGGACCATTTGTTATGGAACCAACAAATTCAATCAATTTCAATTTGTACTATTTCTGAAGGAAAGGCTTCAAGTTTTCAGGCTATATGAGGCACTATAATCATCTGTGGAAGCGCTTAAACTGCCTTATAGTCTTTTTCTCTGTGGGTATGTGTTTGTAACAGAAATGACCATTGTAGTTATTATGGAGCCTATTGCTATTTTTGTAAGAAATGCTAATAAGGATATAAGAATCCATCTGAACAGCAAATGTGTTCTAGTATAACTACTAGTTACACTGGCTATTAATAAAATTTGTTTCTGTAATATACCTGTTACAAGAATAATTCTTTTGCACTGTATTTCCATCAAGCATATAAGACAAATATGAACTACCAATTGATAAAACCTAATTTCAAATGTCTTTCTCTTCAGACTAATGTGGAAACTAGAGTTGTAATTATAAATTGCTTGTACCTATTAAAACTCTTAGCTCTAATCTTGTATATTTCCTATAAACCATATAATCGTTGGAAGATTTTGTATGTTTTGAACATGTATCCCTATAGCACTTTCTATTTTTTACCAATGTTTTTCATTTTCATAAAGCAACATTTTAGTAATAATTTACAAAGATTTTCTTTCTTAAACAGCAAGTCAAATGACTCAATTCTATTTCTAAACAGTATTATTTTATGAGAAAATTACTATTATTCTCTCAAATTTTTAAAATTATAATCTTTTTTTTGCTTCAGCCTTTTAAGGAAAGCTTCTATAATTGGCTTACTTTCAAAGGATATAAAATATGTATTCATTAAGATGTCAATTAAATTTCAGAAATAATTTTGAAAGTGAAAAACAGAACAAGCAAGAATTTTGAAAAATATATTTAGAAACAAAGGCCCTAGTTGTTGCTGAATGAAATGTCAATCTAAATTCCCAAAGATGGCAAGTGGTTTAAATATTAAATTATGTATAAAACACTGTAAAAATAAATATGTACATAACTCATGAAGAATAACAGTACTCAGAATTTAAACTTTATTCAAGGAAACTTCAATAATTAGTCTTGAACTTTCCCAAATGATGACTTTTTGGAAACTATCAGAGTGAGTTTTCTGTCATGCCATTGTTTCTAACAATATCACTTAGTCAAAAGGAAACAAAAATACATTTTGAGAAAAACTGAAAGCTCCATTTTCTTTATAAAAGAGCTGTATTACTATATTTTTCAGAGGGGGGTATGTTAGTGAGGTATTTTTTGGTTTGAAGCTTTAGGGTGAGATACAGCAGGTGGCATTTAGGCTTATCGGTCAATTGGTAGACTCTGGCTCGGTTGTGTGACTCCTCTATGTTTCCCCACAGTTGCATCTATGTTCCCTCTCAATGCTCTGAAAGTGTGGATTCCTCTCCCCCTTGAGTGCTGGCTGTAGATTGTGGCTTGGCACTCCTGGGCTGCCCAGTGCAGCTCTGAGCGATCTCAGTGCTTATGTTTCTTCCCCAGATTGGAAGCAGCAGACGAAGGGATCTTAATAGTGTTGTGTCCAAAGGTCCTTTGTTTGTCCCCTAGGGATTCCACCCCAGGGAGATGCAGGTCAGCAATCGCTCAGTGCAATCAGCCCAGGATGGAGGGTCTGCTGTGGGCCCAAGCCAGGAGTTCCCTGTCTGGTTACTAGTGGTTGATTTGGGTGGAACTGGCCTCCTCTCCTAGGGTCGACTGCAGCTTGTTAGAGGTATGAATAAGGCCTTTGGGGTCTTTGCTCCTTTGTTAGCCTGAGGGTGGCAAGGGCAGTTCCACTGCAGAGGCAGTGGCAAAGAGGATTTCAGTTGACCCTGGAGGTTTTGTCCAGGGAGTTGCCAAGTTGCTACTGGCTTGGTAGACCTGGAGGTGGGTAGCTGGGCCCCAGGCCCTCAAGGACCTGACCTGGGAGAAGATATGGGAACGGCTTCTCCCATGTAAGAGTCTGACCACTTTTCTGTAGATCTGCTATGGTAAACTTGTAGCCTACTCCAGTCCCTAGTCACCTTGGATTTTCCAGAACCTGGAGGTGTCACCAGTGGAGGCTGTGAAACAAACAAACAAACAAACAAACAAATGTCAGCCTGTCCCTCCCTCTGGGAGCTTTGTTCCAGGGAGGTATGGTCCTGTTGCTAGCCCAAAGGCACCTGTAGGAAGTGGCTGGAGACCTCAGTTGAGAGGACCTGCCCAGTGAGGAGGAGTGGGATAAAGGTCCCACTTAGGAAAGTAGTGTGGCCAGGTTTTGGTACAGCAGCTGTTCTGTGCAGGGAGTCCGCTTCAGCCCCTGGTCACCTCAGACACTCCAAGGCCCAAAGGCTAGAATGCCTAAGTTGCTCAAACAGCAAAGATGGTGGCCCACCCTCCCTCTGAGAGCTCTGTCTCAGGGAGGTTACAAATCTCTGTTGGCTGGAGAACACCGATGGGGGTGGCTGGATGCCCCAGTTGAAAGGTCCTGCCCAGTGAGGAGGAATGAGACCTGCTTAAACAATCAGTATGGCCACCTTTTGGCAGAACAGCTGTGCTGTGCTGGGGGATCCTTTCCACCCACCCCATCAACCCCTTGGCTCACACTCTCCAGTGCTGGGGGATCCTTTCCCTCCCTACCAACCCCATTGGCTCAGACTCTCCAATGGCCAAAGGCTGAAATGGCTGTCTCCCAAACAGCAAAGATGGTGGCCTGCCATTCTTTCTAGAGGTGCTGTCCCAGGAAAAATTCAACTGGAGAACTAGTTCTCCCTCAGCTGGAGAACTAGCATCTGTAAGGAACTTAAACAAATTTACAAGATAAAAACAAGCAATCCCATTAAAAAGTGGGCAAAGAACATGAACATACACTTTTCAAGAAAAGAAGACATACACGGCCAAGAAGCACGTGAAAGAAAGCTCAATAGTGCTAATCATTAGAGAAATGCAAATAAAAACCACAATGAGATACCATCTCACACCAGACAGAATGGCTATTACTAAAAAGTCAAAAAATAACAGAATCTGGCAAGGTTGTGTAGAAAAGGGAATGCTTATATGTGGTCATTGGGAGTATAAATTAGTTCACCCATTGTGGAAAGCAGTGTGGTGGTTCCTCAAAGAGCTAAAAATAGAACTACAATTCAACCCAGCAATCCCATTACTGAGTATATACCCACAGAAATATGAATTACTCTACCATAAAGACACATGAATGCATATGTTAATTGCAGCACTATTCCAAAAGCAAGACATGGAATCAATCTAGGTGCCCATCAATGGTGGATAAAAGAAAGTGTGGTAGATATACACCATGGAATACTATGAAGCCATAAAAAAGAAGGAGATCATATCCTTTGCAGGAAATGGAGCTGGAGGCCATCATTCTTAGTGAACTAAAGCAGGAACAGAAAACCAAATTCCACATGTTCTCACTTGTAAATGGGAGCTAAATTATGAGAATTTATGAACACAAAGAAGGAAAGAAGAGACACTGGGGTGGGAAAGGAGTAGAATAGATAACTATTGGGTACTGGGCTTAATACCTGGGTGATGAAATAAACAACAAACCCCTGTGACACGTGTTTACCTATGTAAGAAACCTTCACATGTATCCCCAAACCTAAAATAAAGGTCTGTATATGTAAATATATGTATACATACATACACATATATCATATTATTTAGAAGTAGAGACTGTATTCAATAACTTCATTTCTAAAGTTTCGTTCATTAGATGGCCAGAAGCTCTTTTAGCCAACTAGAATATTTAGTTCCATTTAAAATCTCCTCTTTTTTTTTTTTTTTGGTGGCAATTGCCATTTGCTGGACCTTGATTATATCAAAGATGGGTGATTTCAGTTGTCCCTGAAACTGGATACCAAATTACACAATGTTTGTGCCTACTTGTTGCCCTCTTTCTGAAAAGAAAAACATGCCTGCCTAAATATTCTTAAACTGTGAAGGATCTTGGAGACATTTTATGCATTATCTATTTTGTGTACAAATTCCATTTCCAAATGTCTTAACTCCAGAGATGGAAAGCAATTTTTTACGTTGCTGGACAATTCTAAATGTTAGAGATTACATCTTATGTTTAAAATATGCTTCTACTGCCTGTTATTGGATCTTTCACGTAGAACACAGTGAAATCGCTATTTTCTTTCATCCTAACACCAAATAACAATTGTAACTGATTTTGATTGAATCGATCTGTCTCTTTGCATGAAGAGATTTATTTTGGGGGTATTGTAGGGAACGACATATTGTTATACATCAGGGCAAAGTGAGAGGAGTACTAATTGTGCAGTGTATTATGGTTCTTATTGCCTAAATTTGGCTGTCTACACATATAATTCATAGGAATTAGAACCTCTTACGTCCAGGTGCAGAAGATTGCTGTAAACCAGATTTCACAGTAAAATAACACTGATGATTTTATATTAACTCCATTTTACTTCATATTAGCTTTCGGTCCACGATAACTCCTCTGGATAAAATGTGGCATTTTCTAACTTTCCCATTCATAAGTCTTCCTATTTTAGGATAATGGCACCTGGACCTTTATTAACTCTGACTATATATATATATGTATATATATTCCCCAGCAATATATATTATATATACAATATATAAAATACATATTATATTTTTTATATATATAAAATATATATTATATTTTTTATATATATAAAATATATATATAATATATATTATATATATATTATATATTTTTATATAAAATATATATAAAAATATATAATATATATATAATATATATTATATATATATATAATTACAGAATGAGATCACTAAGACTTCAAGTTGCTGGGGAATATTTTCCTCCTCTTTGTCTAAGGACAGATTAACAGTTGATCCATTGCTTTGTAACTTTGCAAAGAGTATTTTTGCAAAGAGTATTTTTGAGCATACATTCTCTTGTGCTTCTCTTATCCTTATTAGCTCTGTGAAATTTATTAAATTATCAGAGTTTTTAAAGTTTCAGTTTTCTTAGCTATGAAATATGGAACACAGACACAGACATAAATTCTACAAGACATGAATTAAAACAAATACATGTAGAGATTAATATGCCCCTCGTAAAATGTAACATGCAAAATTTTAGAAAATTCTTTATATTTATAAAATAAATATGTATTAAAAGACATGTAAGGGTGAGATCTACACTCCTCAGTATGCTGCTATTTAAGGAACTATAAGAAAATAGGATGAGCAATGTAACCCCAGCCTGTAACCCCAGCACTTAGGGAGGCCGAGGTGGGCGGATCACGAGGTCAGGAGTTCGAGACCAGCTTGGACAACATGGGGAAACCCCGTCTCTACTAAAAATACAAAAATTAGCAGGGCTTGGTGGTTCTACTAAAAATACAGAATTAGCCTGGTGGCGGGCAGCTATAATCCCAGCTACTCAGGAGACTGAGGCAGGAGAATCGTTTGAACCTGGGAGGTGGAGGTTGCAGTGAGCGGAGACTGCGCCATTGCACTCCAGCCTGGGCAACAGAACGAGACTCAGTCTCAAATCAAACAAACAAAAAACAAAACAAACAAACAGACAAAAAAGAGAATATCTTTAGCTAGTTTCTCAAAGCCCTCTAATAAAATGGCTTGGCAAGATTTGAACTCTTCTGGTCATTCACATCCACATTATTTATCCATGTCTTGATGAATGACGTGGCCATATTTCTTCCCTGCCTGTGCTTCCCTTGCTCTTCCTCCCTTCCAAAGATACACTCAGATGCCATGAAAAAGTCACTGTGAAATTAGGACAAAAGTCAACACAGAGTAGCTCCAGTCGCCGTATGTTCTAAGCAGGCCATAGCCATACCTCTGGATCTATGAATACTCAAACAGCACAGCTTCCCTAGGCATTCTCAAACATCACAATATATGTACACCTATTATTTTTGCTTTTTGGTAAATGTCCAAAGGACTGACCTGCAAACTTCTCTGATTCTTAACACACACAAACACAGTCATAGAAGCAATTAAACACATCAAGGACACAAATAATCTCAAAGAACAGACCTCTTGGGCTTTCTATATACAGCGCATTCTCCATTCTTGGTCTAGTAATTTGCCAATGTGTTCACTCTAGTTTGTATACTACTTATTTCTCTAGTGCTAGAGCATATATTTCTCAAAAATATCCTAAACTTTTAATAGAATTCTCTTTCAGTGACTGATACGCAGAATAAATTCTCAAGGGCATATTCTAATTTTGTGTCCACTTTATGGGATGAGATAGTGGGAGGTAACTTTTAATTCTGCATGAGAATACATGACTAAACTCATTATAACTCCGGGAGACTTTGATATCTCCCTTCAGGAATGAGGATACTTTTTCTTAAAAAGATTTTATAAACAAAGTTGACTCTTTAACTCTACTTCTGAGAAGCGAAATTTTTTAAAAATCAACTCTAATTTTGATAGCAGTAACTAAGCTGGGCACAGTGGTTCCTGGCTGTAATCCCAGCCCTTTGGGAGGCCAAGGTGGGCAGATCACCTGATGTCAGGAGTTCAAGACCAGCCTGGCAAACATGGTGAAACCTTGTCTCTACCAAAAATACAAAAATTAGGGTGCACACCTGTAGTCTCAGCTACTCGGGAGGCTGAGGTGGGAGAATCTCTTGAACCTGTGAGACAAAGTTTCCAGTGAGCCGAGATTGCACCTGCACTCCAGTCTGGGCCAGAGAGTGACACTCTGTCTCAAAAATAAATTAATTAATTAAATTAATAAAAATAACAACAACTAAAATTAACTAAAGTGAATTTGTTGATGTATTAATGTAACTGGTGTGTTCAAAAGAAGAATCTGGCTTGAAAAAATACTCAAAGTGTGTCTTCAAAGATATGTAATATTGTCCCTTCTCTCTCTCTTTCTCTGTCTCCATTTCTTAGCTCTGCTGTCCTCTGTGGTAACTTCATTGCTTCATTTCTGGGCAAGCTCTCTGTGCAGTGGCTAATATGACTATCTGCAGACTTACACTTAACATTTTTCTTCCAACTAGTAGCCCCAAACAAAAGAAAGTGCCTCTTTTCTGATAGTTTGAAGAAAAGTTTCTCACAAAGTTTCTCCATTTCTAACTGTGCTTAGATGATATAGATGATGATGGTCTATGGAGATAGATATTAATAATGATTTGAGGCACTTTTTCATTTTCAGAGACTTTGAATATGCACACATTATTTATATACACTATATGCAAAATCAAACACCATAGACATATAAAAGCAACATTGAAAACATGAAGGCTAAATATTATATATACTTCAAGGCTAAGGAAATTGTCAATGAAAGTTGTATAATGTGTCCCTGGTCACATAACTGATTGGTAGTATAGTCAGAATTGAAATGTTGGTCTCTTAATAATAATCTTATCTGAGAAGAAGACACTATTTAGTGTGGAGGCCAGGATTTTAGTGGCTGTTAGAATTTGCTATTAATGGCATTATTTCTGACTTATATGCAAACCTGATTGTGTGAAGTAGGAGACTTGAGAAAATTAAGAATGTGTGGATTAAAGGAGCTTGAACAAATGGAATGATACACCCTACTCCAAGGTGAGTAAACTCTGGTCTCATTGTGTTTTCTTAGTATTAGATTCAAGTAGTTAATAGCTAGCTAAGAGATAAAAGAAAACTTCATTTTTCAAGTAAGGAATATGTGATTTTTGTTTGTTCATTTATTTATTGTTTATTCATTTGCTTTCCAGTTGGATAGAATTTCTTGGGCTGATTTTACTAGCTGTCTTTCACAGACTTATGGGAGTGAGAGTAGGAAGTAACCATGAATGTAAAAGTTTGTAAATGCTAATGTATAATGGATGATAATTTGATTTTTGAGGAATTAAATAAGCTGGAGAAATGACTTTTTAAAAAGATGAATAACTGTGAGAAGAAAAGATTATAATTATTACTTAAGGTATGTTGGCACAAATTTTTTTCAACCACTGCCCTGGATATATTCCACCAACTTAATAGAATTAAAAATATCTTGGAGCCACAAGAGGTGTTAGAGATGGTCCGTCCAGTCCACACCACTTTGACAGCAAGATACCTGTCCAACAGCTGTTAAAATGGAGCCTTGGTTGAGGGATAGGGCCAATGCTAATATACTAGCTTTGCAGTTCCCACAAAACAATTTAAGTTTATCATAATCATTGATGCCAATTTGGAAACATGGATGGGGAATAATGTGATATCAGGAGGTCTTTAGTAAAAAGACCCTGTGGTATTTGCTAGTCAAAACTTTTGGAGGAATGCCATTCTCCCTTGAAATACTGACTAATAATTTTCAAAGACATTGAAGAGAGTATGAAATTCAGAGACTTAGGAAAATATGTAACATGTGCCTATGTCCAATGTCTTCATATTACTAAATCCATCAATTTACAATTAATTCAAAACTGCAAACCTCTGGATTCACATATGTTGACTGGCTCTAAAATAAGTACCTGAGCAATATTGTAATGGGGATAGATGCTTTAATCATTATATACAGTGATAGTCTCTCTGTGATAAAAAAGGCTAAACAATAAGATGGTTTGTAAACGTTCCCCATCTGAAGGGTACTCAGATATTTTGAAGCAAGAGAGTTACTTTGATAGTCGGTTTCTAGAATAAATAATATAAATTGTTTCTCTTTCATTATTTAATAGAAACGGAACTTCTAACATTTAATATTAATAAACGTTCTGAAAGCTCTATTCCCAGAAAAGAACCACTGAAGCTCATACAAGTAGACATTCGGTTATATACTTGAAAACCATACTAGGCTTCCTCCTTCTCATTGATCTTCAGGATGGGGTCCCAAATTTAATGAAATTTGGCTAGTGGTTAGCCATAATAAAAAGGTAGGTATATTCTCATGCTATATGCATCAAGGTAAAATAATTCAGAAGATGATGACCAGCAAATATTTGTTTAATAATTGAATACCATATTATTTCTTTGTTTAAAGGAAAGAACACCTGTTGTGTTATTAGTCAACTATAGCTGTTTTCGAAAGATTTTTTTAATATGAAGCCAAATTACACCAAAACATTTACTACATCTATACTAATATTTTAAATCATTGAATGTATCTCTCATCGTGGAAACAAATACCATTCTCATCATTTAAAATAACCCGTAAGAATTTGATAAATGGACCTGGAGACAATTGGTTATCCTGATGAAAAAATGTAATAAAATTGGATGACTGGCATGCCCAAAAATATATTCCAAGTAAATTATAAGCCAAAATACAATAAGTAAAATTTAAACTTTCAGAAGAAAATATAGGTTAACCTTGTTTTAGCCTTATGAAAAAAATATAGACAAAATACAAATAGCATGATCTCTTGTCCCAGCACTGCCAATCTTTAGTCTCCTTCATATTTTCCATAGCACTTAACTTCTTCTTGTATATTACAAAATTTCCTTATTTGTGTTGTTTGTTGTCTCTTTCTTTCTGTTAGAATGCAGGCTCCATGATGAAAGGACTCTTTGCCTCTTCTATGCTATAATGTTTCTAAGCACCCAAACCTGTAACATTCTGTAATTTTTTGCCTCTTACAAGATAACAAAGAAACTCATGGCAGAAGACACAAGACTCTTAAGTCAGAGACTAAGGACTTACTACTCATAGCACTGCATACATCTAGAACATGAGCTTATTTGTTTATGTCTGATTCCTCTTACCCCCACGTTCCATGGAGTACCGTGGTATGGGCCCAGGTATATCCTCCAAACAGTGATTTTTGTATCGAAGCTAAGAAACCTCGAGCTTAGAAAATCTGTTTCTTCTATAATGAGTGATAAGCAAGCCTCCATTTTGTCTAGAGAGAGACATTACCTCATCCTTTAAAGTTACTTGTTGCAAAGACAACCCTGAGGAACGGGCTTTGTAAAGAGCAATCCAGAACTTGTATTTTTGTCTATATATTAAAGATGTGCAACAGTGCTCAGAGGCCATGGAGGATTGTCTTATCCAACAGACCTGTGTATGGAACATAGTATAAACTAAACAATCATTAAAAAAATACAAATCAATAAATAGATTGATAAATTTGCATATATTAAACTTTAACAAAATCTATAAAATAAATAACATTGCCAAGTGTAAGATAAGCAAAGACTATTCAAATATATTTGCAAAATATTAGTAACCAGAGTAAATAATTTTTAAAAACCAACAAATTAGTACCACAAAATGAACAATGTAAGAAAAGGAAATCTAATGGCCAGTAAATACAAGGCAAGTCTCCTAGTATCAATGGTAATTAACAAATTAAAGTTGAAGTTTTATGAAATACTATTTTATATTCTTCAGTTTGGCAAATATTAAAAAGTATAAAAAATATACAATGGTGTGAGAATGTGGAGCAATGTTAATCAGAAGGAAGGATTAAAAATATTATAAAGTATTGATCAAGCTAAATACTATATTGCTGTCAAAATAAATGAATAAAAACCACATATATCAATATGGACCAATATGAAAAGCATAATAATTAGTGACAACAGAAACATATAGAACAAACATAAGGTTTTAAACATACACAACAATAGTAAATATGTAAATATTATTTATAAAATTATGCATGCATTAAAAAGGTATATGATACACAAGAAATGATATATGATACACAAGAAATATGATACACAATAAATTTAATATGATACACAAGAAATGAATACCACTTTGGTCTGAATGTTGATGTGCCTCCAAAATTCATATGTTGGAAACTAATATCGGATGTAACAGCATTAAGAGCTGTGGTCTTGAAGAAGTAATTAAGTCACGAGAGCTCTACCCTCAGGAATGGGATTAGTACTCTTACAAACGGGTCTGCAGGCAGCAGCAAGTCCTTTGTCTCTTCTACCATGTTAGGACACATAGAAGCCACCATCTGTAAGGATCTTGTCCTCACCAGACACCAAATGTGCTGGAGCCTTGATTTTGAACTTCCCAGTCTCTAGAACTATAAGAAATAATTTTCTGTTGTTTATAAAATTATCCAATTTAAGGTATTTTCTAATAGCAGCTGGAACAGAATAAGAGAAAATCCAACTCAGGGAAATGGTTCTATCTAGGGAG
The DNA here is from genome assembly GCF_029289425.2 of Pan paniscus. Taxonomy (NCBI): domain Eukaryota; kingdom Metazoa; phylum Chordata; class Mammalia; order Primates; family Hominidae; genus Pan; species Pan paniscus. The sequence goes on from NC_073263.2 coordinate 72,267,604, forward strand.
GGATAGATATGAATGAAATTTGACTTGGGGTAATTCAGGGTTCTTATTAAATTTATAATTTTTTTTAAACAAAGATTGGAAGCAAACAAAAAACTTAAGATTTGGCAATGCTAGGTATTTAATTTTTTCTGAAATATTTTCTTATAAAGAAAAATCTAGTTATCAGTTTGGAGGCAAGGATTTTAAATGACCACACTTGAAAGCATAGGGCATAAAACTGATTGAATCATTTCAGTGTGGCAAGATGTGGTAGACAGAGCAGACGAGACACGCTCTGCACATGGAGCTGATTCCATTCCTGTCTTGGAAAGTTAAAATTGCTTGGTTCTTGTTGCAATAGACTTGGTATGCAGAGCCACCCGAGGACAAGATCCTGACCTAATGGCTACCATCTAAAAACTGCAGTGCTAACCCAGAGTAAAGGTTCTGAGACTACTCACCTAGATTTTATACCCCAGTTTTCCTTCTCATAGTGCTCTATTTCTAGGCAAGTTACTTAGCTCTTTTATGTCGCAGCTCACTTAATTATAAAATGGTCATAGTGATAAAAGCATCTTTCTTTGTTGGACAACCTCCTGGTCAACCTCCATCCACAACTTTACCCACCTTCTTTGTTCTCCAGTTTTGTTCAAGAATTTACCCATTTCAAAAATCACTCAGAGAAAGGTGCCCCTCATCCTCATCTCCTGGTATGAATCCTGGTTATTCTAACTCAGTTAATGTCATTAGTGTATGTCCTGTCATTCATTCATGATTGAGCATGTGAAATAAACAGACCAAATAGCACCAAAGAAAAGCCTTGTATTATATGCTTGATTTTCTCCTTTTTCCTTTTAAATGGAATTTTAAAGGAGTCATTTTTGCCTTCAGTTTCCACTGGTGACCACTTGTACCCTGACATGAGCTAGACCAAAGCAAGATGAAGGGTTAACGAGGCAGAATAAAAGGATCAAGAAATATCATGAATTTTTGATGACAAGAGGGAGCCACAGACAGAACTGTACCTAAAGCCTGCCTTATCTCTAAAATTCCAATTATTGTGAGATATTACATTTCTTTAATATTTAAACCAATTTAACTTAGTGTTTTTGTTACTCGCAAAAGAACACAATAACTGATATATTATCTCATATATTGAACTGTAAAAATAAATGAGAAAAAATTTGTAATGCACCTAACACAGGGCTCAGGATATGGCTATTTTTAGCTACAACACGTTGGGCCTTATGCCTCCTCTGTCAACACATTCCTTCAGCATTTTAGGTAAGTAGCTTCTGCCAATTAGCTTAATCTTCATACAATTCTTGACTTATTCCTCAGTTCTAACTTTCATTATGTGTATTGTTTTATAAACATTTTCTTCATAGCCCATGAGTTCACATTTTATAAGGCAGTGGCTAAAGTAGTACTGGGTATTATGGTATTATTTACATTATGTATTGTAAAATATAGTATACATTTTTAGAAGAATGTACTTGCTTGTCTGAATCCTACAATACCCGACAATGATTCTTATTTGTACATCTGGCTTATGAAGCCTCTGACGAGGAAATGTTTCATTTATACACATTATCCTGCATAAGAAATAAAAGGTATAGCAAGTGAGTCATATATTGAAAGGTACAAAAGCTTGTGTATGCTATCATCAAATCTATCATACAAACTTTGAAACTTTGTAAGATTTGTTAGATCCTTGTGTAGTCACACACTAAAACTTACCCTCCAAAGCCATAGCTTAATGGGAGATTTTTCTCCCATTCTTAGTATTTTTTCCCTAACACAAAAATTATAAGGTAAACAAGACAATTAGAGCCTCAAAAATGTCTAATCTCCAAGGAGAACAATCCACTTAGGAAGAAGGATGTTCTGAAACAAACAAAACCAAAAACCCACTTCACTTTAAATATGCATAAATTAAATTTGGGAGAGTGAATGATAAAACATTCATTCTACAAGACTTTAATGCCAACTCCTAGAAAGAGTTACAAGACATCATTTTATAAAGAAGAAAATATATAGTATATGCATCTAAAATAAACCATTGAAAATACTATTTTAATGATAGCAAGCACAAAAACACTTAGCTTGTTCACTCAAACATGAATGTTTAATCCCCCTGAATTGTTTAAATCTCTGATCTCCTTTGGGAATGAAATAACTTCAGGGCTCAATTTGTACTGGTAGCTTAATGATTAAAGATGAAAAAGTCTTTGCCTATGCATCTGATTTTTATATGCCTTGTTTTACTGAAAATCCTATTAAAATAAACTCTGCTTTTAGTTACTGTGAGTAATTGGATCCAGTACTTCACAGTTGAAAAATGTTGACTTCAAATTTTAATCTTTGTTACTGAGAGGATGTCACTAGAAAACAAGAGGGTTGTAAGTACTCTATAAGGTACAATTGTTGAGATAAAACATAAAAAATAGTGTACTAAGTTTGTAAGTTTTATGTATCTATGTGTTAGGGACAATTAAAACCATTTACAATAGTATTTTTTTGTTAATAATAGACCAGAAATAAGGAATAGAATGCTGTATGTTTTATAACCAAACAAGCAGGCTGATTTAAGAATAGGTTTGCAAGATTTGCATGTGAATGTTTGTGTGGGAGTGGGGAAGAGGAGGAATGTGGACATATCCTAAGAGGAAGAAAATCTTTTACATGAGTTTGCTCACTACAGAATTTGACATTTATAATGATTTTTTTTCCAGAATCTCTGTGAAGATGACAAAAACATTTTTTAAAGATGACTGAGCCTATGAGCTGTAAGGAGACGTATCTACAAGTTAGTATGCACCAAGCAATAGTTGATATACAGTCCGTTCAGAGTTCTAGTTCCTTCTCAGTAAGAAACTAGAAACTGTCCTTTGTGTGGACAAGAAAATCCTTTAGGTTCTCTCTCATTTGGTATTTGTGTGTGTATGTGTATTCCTTTTTAAGTCCCATTTAGCCTTCTCTTTTCTGAAATAATCATTTCCTGCTGCCTCACTTTTATTACTTTATCTTTCTTTTTATTGTTTGCCCTTATTTTAGGTTGATTTTAATCACTGTATCTCTCATGATTTCTCTTTATTTTTAAGAATATGACAGCTTTTTTATTAAAATAGTACTTACATATAATTAAAGCCATACAGCAAAGTGCAAAAAATCACACCTCAGATCCCACCAAGCAGAAATAACCATTATAAAATTTATAAGAATGAAATTTTGGTTATGTTAATGCCTAATAGATTGATGAAGGCTAAATGAAAGATATCAACAGTTCTTAAAGTTCAGCCTGCAATGCCCTGGGTATCCATCCCTGAGATCCTAAGGAATGTACAAAGTGAAAACTATTTTCATAATACAGAGAGAATATTTGCTTTTTTAACTGTATGGGAATTGCACTGATTATGCTAAAGAGTCAGCAAAACTGCTGCTTCCTTAGTACAAATTAAAGCAATATCAGCCAACAGTATTTGCAATCATTGTATTCTTCACCACAATGCACTAGCAGTTAAAAAAAAAGAGCCAGCTTCACTTAAGTATGTTCTTGAGACAATATTAAAAATCATCAGTTTTGTTAAATCCTTCTTGAATATATCTCATTGTAATAGTCTCAGAGAAAAAAAAAACAGGACATATGCATAAAGCACTTCTGAGGCATGATCTGGTTATCTTGAAAATAAGTTTTTGTGTACCTGCTTCAGTTGTTTGCTAAACTAGCCACATTTTTCATAGAATAATATTTTTATCCAAAGAATGACTAAAAGACAAACTCTGGGTGTTCACTTGAGTATCTGAGAATTTGCCACGGAAGGAAAATAATAAAACAAACTATTTACTATCATTGACAAAATTGCAGCTTTCAAGTAACAATTAGAATTGTGGAAATATTGTATCTGTCCCTGTGAAACTGACAGCATTTCGTGCTTGAAGATCCCTCTGGAAAAAAATCAAAGGAAAAATCTGGTTATTTTTATATTGTGTAGTATAATGTCAAGATTTTGTAAATCTGTGAACCCAATATTTATCAAAATGACCAGTGAATGCATGGTATTACAAAATCACGCATGGCTAAACAGCTATTCAAAGTGCAAAATAGGCCAGTAGATTTTAATGTAAGAGTATGGAAAGTTCATTGATATAATTCCACATTACAACTAGACTTTAAGAAACTCCCTCTCATTGAGTTATAGTTTAGTATGAGACATATTTATTTTCTTCTCTTTTCCAACTGCAAATCTGTAGGAGGCTGGATTTTCTTCAGCTATTTCAGATGCAGATACAGATTGCAATAGATGGATGGCAGAAGCTGTTGTTATTAATTCAGACATTCCAGAGAATCATAAAAACGTAAATCAATGCCACCCTTCTAACTTAATATTTATGTTGGAAAATACAGTTTTTTAAAATAAAATATGATGGGTTGATCTATAATGGGTTTTAATGTTACATAGATAAGATAGAGTCAATATAATTCTAAAACTCTGTGTTTAAATTTCTAACATGATAAAAATCTATAGTTATAAACCATGTAAACAAAAGCTCTGGAGCACTTGATAATTTTTAAAAGTGGAAAGAGTTCCTGAAACCAATGTGTTTGAGAACTATTGAAATAGATAAATAGGCATGCAAAGATGTTTAAAAACATAAAAATGGGGAGGACTTCCTCCTTTGCAATTGTTTGGATTAGTTTCAGAAGGAATGGTACCTGTTCCTTTTTGTACTTCTGGTAGAATTCATCTGTGAATCCATCCGGTTCTGGGCTTTTCTTTTGGTTGGTAGGCTATTAATTGCTTCCTGAATTTCAGAACTTGTTATTGGCCTATTCAGGGATTCGAGTTCTTCCTGGTTTAGCCTTGGGAGGGTATCTGTGTCTAGGAATTTATCCATTTCTTCTAGATTTTCTAGTTTATTTGTGTAGAGGTGTTCATAGTATTCTCTAATGGTAGTTTGTATTTCTGTGGGGTCAGTGGTGATATCCCCTTTATCATTTTTTATTGTGTCTATTTGATTCATCTCTGTTTTCTTCATAATTAGTCTAGCTAGTGGTTTATTTATTTTGTTATTTTTTCCAAAAAACCAGCTACGGGATTCACTGAGTATTTTGGAGTTTTTTTGTGTGTGTGTGTGTGTGTCTATATCTCCTTCATTTCTGCTGTGATCTTAGTTATTTCTTGCCTCCTGCTAGCTTTTGGATTAGTCTGCTCTTGCCTCTCTAGCTCTTTAATTGTGATGTTAGGGTGTCGATTTGAGATCTTTCCAGCTTTCTGATTTGGGCATTTAGTGCTATAAATTTCCTTCTAAACACGGCTTTAGCTGTGTCCCAGAGATTCTGGTATGTTGTCTCTTTGTTCTCATTGGTTTCAAAGAGCTTCTTTATTTCTGCCTTAATTTCATTATTTACCCAGGAGTCATTCAGGAGCAGATTGTTCCATTTCCAAGTAATTGTGTGGTTTTGAGTTAGTTTCTTAATCGTGAGTTCTAATTTGATTGAACCGTGGTCTGAGAGACTGTTATGATTTCAGTTCTTTTGCATTTGCTAAGGAGTGTTTTGTTTTCAAGTATGTGGTCGATTTGAGAATAAGTGCCACGGGACACTGAGAAGAATGTATATTCTGTTGATTTGGGGTGGAGAGTTCTGTAGATGTCTATTTGGTCCACTTGGCCCACTGGTGATGCAGCCAGAGGCAGCATCAAAGTCATGAAATTGTTGGGTCTCAGAGTACCCAAGACTGCTGAGAAGGCTTTCATTGTTGCCTTGTTTCTCTATCTATACAGTAGATTTTTTTTGCCTCTATGATTTGCATTTTTCTGATGATTGGTGATGTTGAGCATTTTTTTATGTTTGTTGGCCATTTGTAAATCTTCTTTTGGGAAGTGTTTGTTCATGTTCTTTGCCCATTTCTTAATGGGGTTATTTGTTTTTTACTTGTTGATTTGTTTTACTTCCTTATAGAGTCTATAATTTCTAGATAACTGAAACAAGACAAGGATGCCCACTCTCACGACTCCTACTCAACATAGTACTTGATGTCATAGACAGGGCAGTGAGGCAAGAGAGAGAAATAAAAGGCATCCAAAAAAAAATAAAAGAAAAAAGAAGAAGAAATCAAACTATCTCTCTTCACTGACATTATGATTCTACAAGTAAAAAACCCTAAAGACTCCCCAAAAAGGCTCCTAGAACTGATAAACAACTTCAATAAAGTCTCAGGATACAAAATCAAAGTACAAAATTTAGTAGCATTTTAATATACCAACAATGTTCAAGCTGAGGGTTAAATCAAGAACACAGTTCTATTTAGAATAGTCATTAAACAAATAAAATTCCTAGTAATACAGCTAACCAAGGAGGCAAAGATCTCCTCTGTTTAATTTTCAAGGAATACTGAAGAACACTACTGAAAAAAATTAGACATGACACAAATAAATGGAAAAACATTCCATGCTTATGGATAGGAAGAATTAATATTTTATAAATGATCATACTATCCAAAGCAATTAACAGATTCAATGACATTTCTATAAAATTACCAATGCCATTTTTTCACACAATTAGAAAAAAAATGATTTTAAAATTCATATGGAACCAAAAAAGAGTCCAAATAGCCAAAGCAATTATAAGCAAAAAGAAGAAAGCCAAAGGCATCACATTACCCGATTTGAAACTATATTATAAGGCTACAGTTACCAAAACAGCATGGTTCTGGTACAGAAACAGACACATAGACCAATGAAACAGAATAGAAAACCTAGAAATAAAGTCACACACTTCTGACCATCTGATCTTCAATTAAGTCAACAAAAATAAGCAATTGGGAAAGGAGTCCCTATTCAATAAATGGTGCTGGAATAACTGGCTATCCATAAGCAGAAGAATAAAACTGAACCTCTACCTTTCACCATATATAAACATTAACTCAAAATGGACTAAATATTTAAATGTAAGACCTCAAACTATACAAATCCTAGAAGAAAACCTATAAAATAATTTTCTCAATATCAACCTTGGCAAATAATTTTTGGCTAAATCTGCAAACATAATTGCAGCAAAACCAAAATTTAACAAGTAGGACCTAATTAAACTAAAGAACTTATGCACAGCAAAATAAACCATCAACAGAGTAAATGGACAACCTTAAAAATGGGAGGGAATATTCACAAACAAAATATATTTTTAGTGCTATTGAAAGTGGACTTATTTTCCTAATTCCCTTTGCAGATAGTTTGTTTTTAGTGTATAGAAATGTAATTGAGCTTTATATGTTGATTTTGCATCTTGCAACTTTACTAAATTTATTAGTTCTAATATTTTTTATGGCGTATTTAAGGATTTCTATGTATAATGTCATGCCACCTACAAATAGGGGCAATTTTACTTCTTTCTTTCCAATTTGGATGTCTTTTATTTCTTTTTCTTGCCTAATTGCTTTGGCTAAGACTTTCAGTACTATATTGAATAGATGTGGTGAGAGTGGACATCCTTGCCATCTTCCTGGTCTTAGTGAAAAGTCTTCTGTTTTTGCCACTGAGTATAATATTAACTGCGGGATTTTTATATATGGCCTTTACTACGTTGAAATACTTTCCTTTTATACCTAATTTGTTGAGTGTTTTTAGCGTAAAATAGTGATGAATTTTGTCAAATGCTTTTCTTGGGCATCTATTGAGTTATTATGTGATTTCTATCCTTTATTCTGTTAATGAGACATCTTATATTAATTAATTTTTGTATATTAAATAATCTTCAGGCCCAAGGGATGAATCCTGGTTGATCATGGTATATAATGCTTTTAATAAGTTATTGAATTTGATTTGCTAGTGTTTTGTTGAAGATTTTTGTAACTATATTCCAAGGAATATTAGAATGCAGCTTTTTGTTCCTGTTGTGCCTTTGTCTGGCTTTATTATCAAGATAAGCTGGGCCTCCTAAAATGAGTTTGAAAACGTTCCCTCTTTAAGTTGGAAGAGTTTAAGAATGGTTGCCATTAATTCTTCTTTAAATATTCGGTAGAATTTAACAGTGAAGTCATCTGGTCCAGGGCTGTACTTTTTGGGGGAGTTTTTATTACTAATTCAATCTCCACAGTAGTTGTAGGTCCGTTCAGACTTTCTCCTTCTTTATGATTCAGTTTGGTTAAGTTGTATGTTTCTAAAAATGGTTCCACTTCTTTTAGTTTATCCAGTTTGTTGGCATATAATTATTCATAGTAGTATCTTATGATTTGTTTATTTCTATGGTATAAATTGTCAGGTCTTTTCTTTCATTTCTGATTTTATTTGTGTCTTTTTTCTTCTTTTTTAGTAGGTCTAGCTAAAGGTTTGTCAATTTTGTTTATCATTAAAAAAAAGTCTAGTTTTGGCCAGGTGCGGTGGCTCAAGCCTGTAATCCCAGCACTTTAGGAAGCGGAGGCGGGTGGGTCACGAGATCAGGAGATCGAGACCATTCTGGCTGACACGGTGAAACCCCGTCTCTACTAAAAAAATACAAAAAAAATTAGCCAGGCGTGGTGGCGGGCGCCTGTAGTCCCAGCTACTCAGGAGGCTGAGGCAGGAGAATGGCGTGAACCCAGGAGGCGGAGCTTGCAGTGAGCCGAGATCGCGCCACTGCACTTCAGCCTGGGTGACAAAGCAAGACTCCGTCTCAAAAAAAAAAAAAAAAAAAAAAAAAAAAAAAAGTCTAGTTCTGTTGATTTTTTTTACTATTGTTTTTCTGTAGTCTATTTGTTCTGTTCTAAACTTTATTTCCTTTTTTTTTCTGCTAACTTGGGGCTTAATCTTAATTTGTTCTTTTTTTCTACTTTCTTGAGATTTAATATTCGATTGTTTATTTTAGGTCTTTCTTCTTTTTTAATGTAGTCATTTAACACTACACACTGCCCTGTTAGTACTGCTTTTGCTGTACCCCAGAAATTTTGGTGTGGTGAATTTTCTTTCTATTTGTCTCAAGATATCTTTTAACCTGCCTTCGTTTTCTTTGCATTGATTGTGCAAGACTGTGTCATTTAATTTTCACATATTTGTGAAATTTCCCCTCTTCCTTCTGCTACTGAGTTTTCACTTTATTCTATTTTGGTCAGAAAACACACTTGATATAATTTCAATCTTTTTAAAATTTGCTTTGCCTTATTTTGTAACTTAAGATGTGACCTATCCTGGAGAATTTTATGTGTGTGCTTGAAAAACAAAATGTAGGTTGTTATGCTTTGGGGTGGAATGTTCTCTGTATATCTATCAGGTTCAATTTGTTTACACTATTTTTCAACTACTCTGTTTACTTGTTGATCTTCTGTCTGGACATCCCATTCTTTATCAAAAGTGGGGTTTTATAATTCCCTATTATTATTGTATGGTTGTCTATTTTTCAGTTCAGTTCTGTCAATGCTTGCTTTATATAATTTGTGCTTTGTTGTTGGGTACACATATAATTTAAATTATTATATCTTCCTAATGAATTGGCCCTCTTATCATTATATGATGTCTTTGTCTTTTCTGATAGATTTTGATTTAAAGTCTATTATGTCTGATATAAGTATAGACATTCTTGCTCACTTTCCATTTTCATGAAGTATCTTTTTCTCTCTCTTCACATTCATCCTGTGTGTATACCTAAATCTAAACTGAGTACTTGAGGAAAGTATATAGGTGTATCTTTTATTTTTACCCATTCATGCATTTTACATCTTTAGATTGGGGAGTTTCATCCACTTATATTTAAAGCAATTATTGATACAGAAGGATTTACCATTGTTATTTTGTTCATTGTTTTCTGTTACTCTGTCCATCATTTTTTCTTGCTATCTTCCATGGTATTTTATTGATTTTTTATATTGCTATGCTTTGATTCATTTCTCCTTTTTGTGTGTAACTTCTATAGGTATTCTCTTCATGGGTACCATGAGGCTTACATAAAATAGCTTATATTTATAACAGTCAGTTTTAAGCTTACAACAACTTAAATTTAATCAAATAAAAAAACTCCACACTTTTGTTTCTCTCCCTCCACACTTTATATTATTACTCTCTCAATTTACATTTATTTATATTGTGTATCTATTAACATAATTTTAAGTTATAATTTTAAAATATTTTTGTCTTTTAAATTTTACGCTAGAATTAAAAGTGATTTATTCAGTGACATTATATTACTCTGTATTTGGCTATATATTTACCTTTACCATCTTCTTTTATCATTTTGCTTCCTATCCTTTTCCTGTTTAGTGTTCTTTCATCTCATGTTGAAGAATCCCTGTAACAAATGTTGTAAAGCAGTTCTAGTGATGATGACCTTTTTCAGTTTTTGTTTGTCTGGATAATACAATGTCTCTTTTATTTTTGAAAGATAATTTTGTTGGGTTTAGTATTTCTATTTGACAGGTGTGGTTTATTTTTCTAAGTAGTTTGAATTGGATAATTTTAAGTGTCTCTCTCTCTCTTTTTAAGTAAGATCTTTGCTCCTTGTCTTTCTCTTTTTCTTAGACTCTCATAGTGCATGTATTGGTCAACTGTATGGTGTCACATAGATTAATGTCTTTCTCTTCTGACTGAATTATTTTCAATGACTCGTCTCCAATCTTGCTAATTCATTATTTTGCTTGATCTAGTCTGTTGAATCTGTTTTAAAAATTTTTTAATTCAGTTATTGTATTCTTAAGCTCTATGATTTCTCTTTGTTTTTTATAATTATTTTCCATCTCTGTTGAAATTTTCACATTGTCCATGCATTATTCTCTTGACCTCAGTGAGTATGTTTATGAAGGTTATTTCTAACACTTTCTCAGGTAAATCATTCCTCTCTATTTCATTAGGGCCTGTTTCTGGAATTTTATTTTGTTCCTTTGTTTGGAGCACATTCTCTTGTTTCTTCACATTTCTTGAATTTCTATACTTGTGTCTGTGCATTAGACAAAACAGCTTCCTTTCCCAGTCTTTTAAGACTGGCCTCATATAGAAGAAGACTACAAATCAATCAGCTTACCCAGAGATTCTGGGATCTTTTCAAACCTTTGTACTGCTCCAAGCTTCTTTCTTGTTCTTTATAACCCCCAGATGTCATCCAGTTTTCCAGGTCATATCAGCACACTGAAGTAAGACAAGTAAGATTGAAGCGAGTTCCTCAGGTGCCCTCCCCCAAAATATCGGATCATGTGATGTTTCATTTAATTCTTTCTTTCCCCAAGGAGAACCTAGAAATTGAGTTTATTTTTAATCATGTACTCTGTGCGAATCTGGAGAGAGGCTACGGTGACTACCAGCCCAAACCTTAATCTGTGTTTCAGTAGCCCCCAGATGGGTAGATTGTGTCTGATTTTGTCAGTGCCCCAAGACAAGCAAGACAAAAACTAGTTCTGGGGGCAGCCTTCCAAAATGTGGCATTTAATTCATTGATCAACTATTTCCCTCTGAAGGAGAAGCTGGGAGCTGGGAACATTTTCTCTATTTGCTCTGTGCTGAGCTAAGGAGAAGAGCTATGATGACTTCTAGGCCAACTTTCTGTCTTTGTTTATCCCCCAAGTGGCTAGATTGTTCTAATCCTATCAGGGCTGCAAGCTTGGCAGTACAGAAGTCAGTTCTCTGGAAAACCCACAAAGAAAAGTTGGATGTTAAACACATAGATAAACTTTTTCCTAGCCCTGAGATAAGCATTGACCTGGGGGTCTCTTCTTGATTGTGTGGCCTCTGCTGAGGGTAAGGAGTACAGTGTGAATGTGTGACAGATCTGTCCACTGGCTTTGATGAATGTGATTTCACATTCACAGTTGTAAGTATTCTCTTATGGAAATAAGATACAAGCCACATCAGTAGAATGAATCATACAAGATATTTAACAAAATATCAGAAAAGAAAGAAGAACCCCAGGATTCTAAGAAGGGCTCTTTTCCAGCTACAAAAAGTGGCTTAGGTACAAATTGAGCCTTTCAGTTTGCACAATTTGTTTCTGGATTTTTCACAAATGGAATTTGTCTGCAAATAATTATTGAATCAGTGTATCTGTAGTGAAATGGAAGGTTCCAGTGCTTCCTATTCTGTCATCTTGACAATGTCACTTTCCTTACTATATTTTCTTTCCATTCTTTTCTTCTTTCTTCCTTTTCCTCCTCTTCATCTTCCTTTTTAAATCTTCATCTTATTTTGCTAATTTTGCTTTATCGTTTTCTTTGCATTTTCCTATGGTTGTATTCTTGCATATTAAACTGAGAAGATACATTTAACAGACTCTATGATGTTGTCTTACATCCTTCTGAGACCAATTTCTCTACCTAAGCTACTTTTTTTTTTTTAACAGACTTCATCAGAGCCTGTTTTGTAGGCCTGGGATTCTTCTTCTTTTGATATTATGTTAAACATCTGATATAATTCATTACACTTATATGGTAATATCTTATTTCCATAAGCACATATTTAAAATTATGAATTACTGTTTTTTAATCACTTTATTGTTATATTCTCTATCTTATGCATTCGATAGTGAATGTAAAACTAGGTTGGCCACATCGCCTATTTCATGAGTCCCTTCTCCTATCTGGTCCTTCACTCCTCCCTCAACATTACAGAAGAAAATAAAGATGAGAAACTCTAATTATGCACTTCTTTCTAAATTAGGGGCATTAATGAAATCTCTCAGGATGTTGACTCTCTACTCCCTGTTCTAGAGAATGGGGATTAGGCTTAAAGCTGAGCCTTGCCTTTAAAAACAAGTCTTCTATTTCTTTTGCTGTTTCCTTTGATGCTTCATCGTGTGGAATTGCAGCATTCCTTAATTGAAGGATGCTGGTGTTTTTTTCTCTCTCTTTACTAATATTTTTAATTTATTTTGTTAGATATTGGAGCAAGAAATAATTATAGCTCAATTTATTCTTCCAGCTTTTCCAGAAAGTTTCCTCTCAAGCTACAAATTAATAATTAATCTTTTGAATCCTTGGCTTCAATGTGATTTAACATACAAATTCTGGCCAATTCAAAAAAAGAAACTCTAGAAATTACTTCGTAGACATTCTATAACTGTAATGTTCCTTTACTGTAGGGTATTATGGCATCATAGGTTGGTGTTTTATATATAGTTTAGTATTATGAGAAATTGGAAGAAGACTGTTTTCCAAACTTCTTTGGAAAAAGACTACTCCTCTCTCCAGCTCGGAATATAAACAAAAGGAAGATTTTTAAATTGTCCCAGCACCATGAGGCATATTTTATAATATTAAGCTTTTTCCACACATTAATAACACAAGATGTAAGCAATTTACACAAAATTGTGTGAGAGTTTCACATATGCACATATGTGTACACACAATGACATGATCAGTTAGATAATTCTCTCTCTATATAATACTTGCTGTGGGCCTGTTATGCTTAAGTTTAGTTGCCAATAATAATAAAGTTCATGGCTGATTGTATATATTTACAGTTGATTTTTTTGGGTGTTGGCACAGTTTCAAGGTCTAAGAAAACGTTTGGATGGAAAAACATGTGTTACTCTTCTAAAGTTGAATGTTAAAATCCTGTTCAATATTTAAAATGTAAACTGGCTTTTGAAATAAAGAAATTACTCTGAACAGATTTAATATGGTTCTTCTTAATGCAATAAGTGCATCATATATTTCGTGAAATAAATGTAGAATAAGTTTAAAAATAAATATATGCAGCCCATTTACAATACTCTAGTGAAATACATGAGTGCTTCACTACATGTTTCACTGACAAAAAATAATCGCATAAATCTTCCACACACAGCTGCAATTTAGTGAAATATGCAGTTTTCTGTTTTCTATTACTGTATACAGTATAAATTCTTCTGCTGGGAGACAGATTGTGACAAATTTGCAAACAGCATATGTATTCATACATTTGAAACATTAATTTATCCAGCAATAAAATCTTTGATTTCCCAAAAGGAGAGTCATGTCTGAGAACTAATGCCTATTTTTGAGACTTAACTGAGTTTTCAATGTTACTCATTTTCTCATGAGTTACGTGCTCCCATGGAAAAATATACAACTTAACAGCAAGTATAGAGAGTTAAAAGGGTCACACAAAACATAAATCTGTATGCCTACTTTATGTATGTGTATAATTCATATAAATAAATTCTTGACTACCTACACTTTCCATTGTGGAAAATGCTTTTGTTAGCAACAATATCAAAGGAATAACAAGGAAAGCTCTATAATATATACACTGAATTCAATGCTTATGTACTGCAATTTTTGAAATGATAAATTTTGCTCTGGGCATAAGAGTAAAACTTCTGGAAATAGAAAAATAAAGCTTATGTTTATCAACCAGTATATGGTTTATTTCTAGAAATAGTATAGAAGTCTAAAATAAACTATGTAAAATTAAAACAAAGTAGAATTATATAAGTGAAATCTAAGTACTTATGAAGTTTCTTATTTTAAAAAATTCTCTAGAAGTTTATTTATCATTGAACAAGAGCCAATTTCTAACTCCCCTTTTTAAAAATAAATAATGCCATAGTATATAATATCTGCAACAAAGAAAGCATTTCAATTAGTCAATTTTGCTTACCTTATTTTGCCTTTAGCTTTTCTTTTTCCTAATATCAGTTATACATTTAGCTAATTCTTAACATCTTCTTGAAACTATTTGATTTATTATCATTCATTTTTTTACTCAGTAATTGCTATCCAAAGAAACACGACATTTGAACAGGTTATTTTAAAACAATTCTGAAATTACTTAATTATCATTATAATTTTCTCAGGAAATTATTAAATTCACCAAAACCTAAGGAGATAAAACCTCTAAAACTCCTCACAGTATCACAAAAGGATTAACCTTACCCTGGATTTCCATTGTTCTACTGTGATCTTACAAACTTTGATAAAATCATATTTAAATACATGCAAAAAACATTTTTAAATGATATACTGTGAGTTTTTAAAATTCAAACAGCTTTCTCAGCTATTTGAATAGTGACGATCTGAAATCTGCATCCATGCTGCTTTTTTAATTAAAATTTTACCCAAAGGAAAACAGTATTTAACAGTTTGTGAGCTTACTCTCTTTAGAAATTGTGTAGTGAATTGTTTGCTCATAACATAAGGTGCTCTAGTGTCTTGGGCTTTTGCCTAACTGTCTGATCTTTTTTTTTTTTCCACTGCTGTTACACTTTTGACCTAATTTAATTGACATAGGCAATGGTGTTCACATTGTTTTCTGACTGATTACCTGAACAGGTAGTGAAGAAAATTCAAGCCACAAACCTGTCTGGGACATTCATTTCAGTCACACTCAGTTGGCAGAGAGGGAGTATCACTCAGAAAGAGAACCCACAGAAACTTTATTTTGCAGAAAGGCAGTGACCCTGGAGAATTCTTCAACCTCCACGTTTATGAATTTCTCATTTTTAATTAATTTCTTCTTTCAAGTCAATACATTTTCATATGTCATTGTCTCCGAACTGCTGTAGGGAGAGAAAAATCTGAATTGCTTCACTGTTGACATATGTGTTAGGTGTGCCTGGCTCTCACCTTCTATACCTGAGGAGAATGTAATATTAACATCTTGTTTTAAGAACTTATCACTCATCTGTCTTCCATTGACTTCAGCTTACTCTAAAAATCAAGGAATCCTGAAAGTTTGTTTGCATTGGTTTGGTTTTAGGTTTATATATATGTATTTTTAGCCACAAAGAGAATTAGAAAATAAACCAAGTTTTATTGGGTCTTCTTAAAATTTTAATATCACCAATAGCCACCTCAATTAGGTGCATAATTTAGCTTTCTCAAACTTCCTTCAGTGTGGTGAAAACTCTTTCATAATTTTGTTTCATTATTATTTCAAGAAACATAAAATAAATAAAATGCATCAATTACAGGATGAATGTTTTTTGTTATTGATTGAAGGTGAAAATCCTTATGAATGCATTGCTTAGATTAGAACAGACCCATGCATGGATTGAATTAAGGGATTTTAGGGGCTCTGAGAAATGTGGAATTATTTCTAAAAACATGTCCCAGAATTGGGTGATTTCTTACACAGCCCTGAGAGCCGAGGAAGAGGTGACACTCTCTGGGGTCCATTCATTCAAAGACCCTGCTCTGGCCTTTCTCAAGCTATGCCACTCCTAATAGGAGGAGGAGTTTACAAGAGCCAAAGGGTTGCATCCACTTGGTTGCAGCACAATCCTCTCTGTACCACTCCAAGCACCCAAGCATGGAGAACTCCAGAATTCCTATCAAATGCCTCCAAGCCTATGTTCAGGGAAGGTACAGGCTGTTCCCACATGTCTTTACAGCCAAGGGCTGATTATGCTAGGACCCCTAAACCATGAGAAGGGCCAAAGGGTCATTAATTGTAAGAAAGGGAATGATGGAGATCAAACTGAAGTCAAGGAGTCCCTGTGCATCTATACGAGGTTATTTATGGCGGGGGAGTAGCCACAAGAAGATGTGGAGTCCCTGTGCATCTATAGGAGGCTACTTATGGTGGAGGAGTAGCCACAAGAAGAGTAGCCACGAGAAGATGGGGAAGATGTGAAAGATGAATATAGGATTGTCAAAAACCTTCTTGATTTATAAATGTATAACTTGATTTATAACCTTAAAATTTTCAGTCACTTAGTCTATTGGCCTCCATTTATACTCTAGTTTGAGGAAATTTTAGGGAGGGCTGCCTGAAAGTTTATCGTCTTATTTGTTTGAAATCAATTGCTTTGACTGAATCAGGATAATGTAAGAAGAAAGAAATGAGTTGTCTCAACATAAAATGGACTCGCATACAAATGTTCCCCTTATATCTTATAAGTTATCTATTATTGTTAAAAATAGCTAGCTTCTCTGGTCTTTCTGCATTTATTAGCTGGGGGTTTTGTGAAGAATAATGTGTGCATGCTTTTTGATGCATACATGGGATGTTTTCAGTGCTGAAAACAATAGCTATTCTTATTAGTAGTATTAGTATTAAATTAAAACAAGAGGAAGGTTATTTTCAAAACGATGCTTCACTACAAATGAAGAGTCTGAGAGCACGATTGTACAGAGGTAAGTGAAGAAATGGCATTGTCTCTGCGTATAAATGAAAGAAGAGGAGCATGAGCAATCAGAAAAAGAAAAAAGAATGACATGTAATAATGCTGCCCCATAGACCGAAAAGAGTACCAGTTTACAATATGCACGAATGCTGAATCTATTCAGCAGGCCTCTTAAGTCATTTAAACACAATATACTTCCAAGCAATGCTGATGAAAAGGAATATATAAATTATGGCCAACAAAATTTACAGATGTGGAGTTATGTATTTTCATGAGAACATTCTTAAAATAATGACTTATCTGAGCCTATTGCAAGGGAGATAAGAATGTGTTATGATATTTTTTAAATGAAATCGGTGCTCTCATTTGATCACACTGTCTAAAACTCACCCAACATTTAAAATAACTCTAGTTATTAAATTTTTCTGATAGTTTTCAGGAAATAGTTTCCAGTTTAATCAAGCCAAGTTATTCCAAAACCCTCCCTAAAAAATTACTTATAACTGAAAATTTAATTTTAAAGAGCTTTAATAAATAAAAACAAGCCCTATGTTCTCCAAATATTCATCATCAAGTAAAATAGAAGTTCATAATCATTCTCTTTCATAAAGATTAAAAGACTGTTTTTCAATTGACAATTTGGAATGTCACAATGATATGAATGGGCAGAAGAAAAATCCTTTCCATGTTTGGCACATATATGCAGTATTGACACATCAATGCCAAGTGTGCTATTTCAGAATTGCTGACTGAAACCTGAAAATTTGAAAGGCTTTTTCTTTACGGTGACTGCTGCTTCAGTTAACTTTAGTGCATTTGACCTTTTCTGTCTTTGGCATCTTTATTATTTTACCTCATCTTATTAAAGTCACTTCTTTTTTACCTTCTTCCCTGCAGTTTTGTACCTTAGAATGTTGTCTTTGTTACAAGCATTTTTTTTCTACTGAGTTTTATAAGATTCGGGGATCTGGCAATCAAAGCACAATATGGTCAGCTGGCAAAAAAGGCCAGGCAACAACACTATTTGGAACAGGGTGTGGCTGACTTGACCGCTGTATTCGGAATCTCAGGTAACCTGCTTTTCACGTGTCAGCCATGTTGGGCGTCTGTTCCATTTGCCAGGAAAGTATAAAAATGCATCCTTGGTCAGAATCCTATTCTGTTTCTCTCTGCCTCTCAGTGTCACTAGCATTATTTTTTCCTCAGTACAAAGTATTGTGAAAGAACTGTTATCATTACTTACAGAGTAAAAAATAAATAAATAAATAAATCCTCCATTGTTTTAAAGGGGGACTGGATTCAGCTTCCACTTTGTTTCAAGTTTATCTTTACAAAATGCTACATTTACATCAGTATAATTTGCTGGTAACTTTTCAATATCAAATGTTCACTTGAAAATCAATTTTGAAACTATTTACCAATTTTCTGTGATAAAATAATCACCAGTATCATATCTTGATGACACATTTTCACTAGTTTTTAATTTTTTGCCTTGAAAACACAATATATAATGTTACTGGTTTCATTATGTGCTTAAGTGCCTTAAAATTACAATATTGTATTTAAGTCATCTTTATGTTAGAAGGAAAATTTAAAGAATATTATTCAAAAATAGATTGAGCCCTCCTTTATTGCTAGGAGGAATAAAAAATGTTGCAATTTAAAAAACATTTTGTAGTTCCTTAAAATGGTAAACACAAAGTTTTCATATGACCTAGCAATTCCACTTACTGGTATATATCAAAGACAAATAAAATCACATGTCCACACAAAGCTTTTACACAAATGTTCATAGCAGCATTGTCAATACTAACTAAAAAATAAAAACAACCTATATATCCAGCAAGTGAGGTATGGACAAACAAAATGTGGTATGCTACTACAATGGAATATTATTCAGCCATAAACAGGAAAAAATATGGATTTATAATACAATGTGGGTAGATCTAAAAATATTTGGGCTGAGTGAAAATAATCCAGTAAAAAAAGACACATATTGTGTTATTCAGTTACTATGAAAAATCCAGATTAGGCAAATTAATATACAGAAAGTATATCAGTGATTGCCAGAAGCTGGGGTAGGGAGAAAAAATGGGGGAGTGATTACTGATGGTTATGGGGTTTTGTTGTGGGCTGATGAGATAGTCTAAAATTAGACAGTGGTGATTATTGTACAGCTCTGTGAACAAAAGTCACTGAACTGAATGATTAAAGTAGTAAATTGCATGTGAATGAAGCCGCTAAAAAAAAGTGGCTCTCAGATATCAGCCTGCTTTGGAGACCACCTTAGACGAAGAAATATTTCTTGTCTAAAGTCATATCTCCTTTCACAGGGCAATGGCATCCAATGATTGAGCATAATAGGTATATAAAATATTACCCTCTTTCTCCCAACTTAGGACAGCTCTGATGGTTCAAGCACCCTATATGTTTGGCTGGGTTTATCATTTGGAATGCATAAGCTCAACTTCTTTCCCTGAAAATTCCTACTCCCTTCCTTGCCTTTCTGCAAGTATTGATTCCAAGGGCATTCCCTAACAAATGTCCTGTGCTCCAGTCTCATTCTTGAAGTCTGCTCCTAGTGGAAACCAATCTATAAGAGAGAAGTTAAGCAATATGTACAAAGTTATAACCCCATGACTTTGAGTATGCTTTACTTTCTAGAGATATTTCTTGACTTTTATTCTTCTCACACTTAATTCTACTCACCCATCATAAACCCAGTTCAAGTTCTACCTCTTTCTTAGTTTCTTCAACTACTCTAGTTCACCCTGAGCTTTACCTTTTCAGACAATTAATGCGCATAGTGTCAAGACCTCCAGCTCACTGAACAATGACCTCATAAGTTTAAAACTGCTTCAAAAACAGCAAATGTATTAACATCAGGTATAACAGCATTGATACAGTCTCCCTGGAATGTGGGGAACCGTGCTTTTCAACTTCCTTTCCCTTGCACTCCTGCCCTCCCCCACCAAAATAGTCTGGTGCAATTTAAATAAAACTATATTTTAGTTAGATTTTCTCCCACTGCTTCATTTGACTAGCCTTAAAAATAAATAAATAAATAAATAAATAAATAAATAAATAAATAAGATTTTATTGAAATTATAGAATCTTTATCTTACTGACTACAGGTAATTTTTTAATCATGACATGAGTGGTAAACATCCTAAAACAAAGTTTAGGAAATGATCATTTGAGAAAACTACATTGATGATATCTTCATACACACACACACACACACACACACACACACCATGAAGTTAACTAGAATTTGGACAATTAATGAACCATATAATAGAAACAGTGGTGGATTGTATATAGTCATTTCCTCTGTAGTCAGCATGACATGTTCTGTAATTCTAGAGAGTAAATATAGTTGCAACAGTTTATTTTTCTAGTGATAATGAACAAATGTATTACTTCTATTGCTTTTTTGTGCCACGCATTATTACAATAGAAAGAAAGAAAGAGAGAGAAAGAAGAAAGAAAGAGAACGAAAAGAAAGAAGAAAGGAGAGAAAGAAGAAAAAGAAAGAAAGGAAGAAAAGAGAAAGGAAAAGAGAAAGGAAGGAAGGAAGGAAGAAAGGAAGGGAAGGAAGGGAAGGAAAAGAAAATAAAGGTGGTTCTTAACTGACCACTCAGTGATATTGTCTGATCTGTGATGACATCATATACCTAGCTCCTGGATGAACCACTGTTTGACTTTGAAGATGGACCATGAGCTTTCTCAAACCCAAGCTCAATCTAGGAAAATCTGTACTTGTGCTTCTTTTCAATGAATACTCTAGGGATGTCCATTACTCCACAGAGCTCAGCCTAGGGACCAAGTTCTGGGAGAATTGTCAGTATTGGATAGACCCTGTATGTGTCCAGATCCATGTCCATGGACACTTCGTCCTTTTACTATAAGAAGAATTAATTTTATAGGATCAGGGTTTTCTTTTGTCCTTGCAGTCGATCATTGGTAAGAAACACTGCGGTCCAAAACAACCATAGAATGACAAAGTCACAAGGCACTGATATCTCTGATTCATGTGCCCTCCAGGTAGCTGCTTCGCAAACCAGGGATTTCAAAGATTAGTAGTCTTAAACACAGAAGGCTTGATGACTCCCTAATTCTAAAGCAATGGCTGTTATTAATCCTATATTTATTTAAGAAATTCATATAAATAATTGTTCCAGATACTTAAATTCATTTTCCTTAGATTGCAAACAAACAAATCTTTGCTTTGATCGTCTATTTCTTTCCATGTCACTGATTGTCATACTTACCCTGCTTTTACGGAGGAGAAAACTGAGAATTGAGAAAAGTAAGTAATTTACTCAACATCATCCAATTAAGATTGAACATAGGACTACCTCACTCCAAAATATTAAATCTTTATACTACTAGGTACATAAAATACCTTGAAAGTCAAGAGATAGTAACAAGCATTTCAAATACTTTGATATATGGAGTAGGCTGTCAGTATTAGTCTACCTGAAGTTTGAATCCTCCTTTTATGATTCTCCAATAAGAAGAGTTTACTTTTTTAATGAGTTTAAAAATTCCATTGAATAAGAACGTAATTCATGTTTATTGAAAAGAGATGGAAAGTTTTTGGCTTCCCTGCTGACAAATTGCTTTCTGAAAGATAGCTCTCTCCTCTGTGCTTGCAAGACAAACTACATGTGAAGAAAAGAAGATACTTTGTAGCTAGCATTTTATTTCCTCTTGGAATCTCTTGGAATTCTGTCATGAGGCTGTCATCATATGGCATTTATTTTATCTTGATATCAAGATACATATTTAGATAAAGAAAACTGGAAAAATATTTGCTGAATAACACTTTCTTTGAACTTAAGGGTAAAATGAAGTTTTTTTAAACTACTAAATACATAGTAATAAGACAATAAAATTGCATCGAATAAATAGATGAACAAGAGAATTAAAGATTGGAGTATGGTTGTAACCATCTTAAGTGCCGCCAAAAGAAACACCATTCCCACCTTAATATATGGTTAAGGAGATAAAGGAAGGAAGGAGGATGACGGGTTGCTCTTCCAGTTTTTATTCTAGTTGCATACCCATTCTGAGCATTGGCACACGTGGTCAGAGAGGGGGTACGGGTTGATGTAATGGATGGTGTGACAGAAATTTGGCATCTTAGTGGCCACCACGTCGTGCTGCTCTGACTCCTTCTTCAGGACTGAGTTAGTCATTCCCCACCTGCCAGGAGTGTTGGCTGCTGAGACCTGACAGCGGATCCACTTTCCAGGAATTTCCCTTGGGTAAAGGAACTGATTCACCCCAAACTATACTCCCTTCCTGGGGGCAGCCTGCCTTCTTCCACTGTTGTTACAATATTCCACAGTCATTTCCCTGACCTATTGTAAACCTCTCTCTTTCACTCCAGATGATTGATAGATAGATGGTAGATAGACAGACAGAGAGATAGATAGATAGATAGATAGATAGATAGATAGATAGATAGATATAATAAACTATTGACAAATGCAAATTTCTTAAAAAATAAATTATATTGTGTATATTTGAGGTTCATAACATGAGGTTATGGAATACATATAGACAGCAAAATGGTTACCATAGTAAAGCAGATTAACATATCATCTCACATAGTTACTTTTTCTGTGACAAAGCAGCTAAAATCTAATTTAACAGAAATGTCTAATACAATACAACTTCAATAACTTTAGTCCTCATGTAAATTAGATCTCTAAACTTGTTCATTTTACGTGTCTGCTATTTTGTGTCCTGTGACTTACATCTCCTTATTTCCTTTTCTTCCACCTCCACCCATGGTAACCACTGTTTCATTCTGTAGCTCTGTGTATTTGAATTCATATATATATATATATATATATATATATATATATATATTCCACATATAACTGAGATCATGCAATATTTTTCTTTCTGTGTGTGACTTATTTTACTTAACTTAATGTGCTACAGGTACACTCATGTTGTGGCAAATGGGAGGATCTCCTTTTTTAGAGGAGGGATAATATTTCATTGTGGAGGTATACCACACATTCTTTATCCATTCATCTACCAATAGGTATTTAGTTTTCTTCTACATCTTGATGGTTGTGAATAGTGATGAAATAAACATGGAAGTGTAGGTATTTTTACAAGGTGGTGATTTCATCTCCTTTGGGTATATATCCAGAAAAAGGATTTCTGAGTCATATGGAATTTTTATTTTAAATTTTCTTCACAAAACTCAATATATTTTTTCACAATGACTGTACCAATTACATTCTCACTGAAAATATCCAAGGGTCCGTTGTCTCCATAGCTTCCCCAATATTTGTTATTTTTTTTTAATTTTTAAAGCCATCCTTACTGGTCTTAGGTGATTTAGTGGTTTTAATTTGCATTTCCCTGATAATTAGTGATGTTAAACACCTTTTTCTATACCTGTTACCCATTTTTATGTCTTCTTTAGAGAAATGTCTGTTTAGATTCTTTGCCCATTTTTAATCAGGTTATTTGTTTTTCTGCTATTGAATTATAAGAGTTCTTTGTACATTTTGGATATTAACCACTTATCAGGTATCTGGTTTGCAAATATTTTTACATTATTTCCTAGTCCATAGGTTACCTTTTCATTTTGTTGATCGTATATTTTTCCCTGCAGAAAGCTTTTATTTTGATATAGTTATATTTGTTTATTTTAGCAAATTGAAAATTTGGGTGAAGAGATATTTAAATATATTCTAATTTATGAATATATTTTGATTGACTCTTAAATCAACATTGTTTTCCATTCACTAACAGTACCTGATGTGCCTATCTTTTCCATTTTTCTTTATTTTTCTTTTTCTCTCAGCTTTAGAAGATTGAGTTAATCATAGCCTTCAGCTATCAAAAGCAAATGTCATCAAGTATTACATGAGTTAACAAATGGTCAGGGAAAGAGAAACCAATCTGGATATTTCTTACAAGAGATATGATACAGAGACTTGATTCCAAAGGTGTTGGAAGGACATCAAAAGCCTAAAGAAGAAGGGAACTAATAGAAGCAACAGAAGCTGCAAATAACCCTGTAATAAGCCCAGAAGCCTATGCTGCTCTTGTTCTGTTGGAAATGCATGTTGGTTTTGATCATCATGTCCATTCTTCTCTCCCAAAAGAACAACCACTACAATGTGGCTGATCTACATTCTTGAGTATATGCGTACCCTTTTAAAATATGCAGGGTTGAGTTGTTAATTTGCATATATTAAAATTGCATTTTAGGTATGTTCTTTCTTCATATTTTTCAGCATTCATTTTTATAACTTCACTACTTGTTTGATGTACATCTAATTCATTTCTAACTAATTCATAGGTTTCCATGTTGTATAACTGTATATTTTATTTATCTACCTCTTTAGTCATGTATAACTAGGTCACTTCCAATGTCCTGCTGGCTCAAAAAATACTATGATAAATATTTTCATATATACTTCCACTGGGATGAATATCAAGCCAAGGGATCCCTGAACATAACTTACTTAGTGAAGAACTTCCAGAGTACATTCCAAAGTGACTATACCAGTTTATGTCCCTTAATAGTACATGAAGAGGGTTACTAGTATCCGCATATCATCAAACTATGGTATTATCCAACTTTTGAAATTTTCTAATCTCTTACATAGAATTTTTCATAATAACTTTAATTTGTATTATTCTAGTGAACCTGTATATCTCTTCTTACATGTGTTAATCTTTTGAATTTACTCTTAAAAGATGTATTCACATGCATGCCCACATTTCTAGAGAGTTTTATGCCTTTCCATTTTGTTGATTTTCAGAAATATCTTATAATTTTATTTTTTAGTTCATGCATTGATTCATTTTTTAAATAAATTTTTATTGAGCACTTACTATGTTGTAGGCATTGTTTTATGTACTGAGAATATATTGGGAAACAAGAGACAAATTATGTTAATATGAAACTTACATTCTATTTTGTGGGTCAGGAGGTTGGGTGGATAAATGGTGGGGCTAGGAAACAATAAACATGTGAGTTATAAAGGTGATAATGAAATAGTGTGTTAGAAGGTGATAAGTAAACAGGTGCTAAGAAAAAGGAATAGTAGAACAAGATAAGGAAATTAGGAGAAGATGGGTTACATGAATAAATGGGGTGATTAGGATGAGACTCTGTGAGGAGATGACTTTTAAATAAGACTCGGAGACGCCAGGGATATTACCCATGAAGATATCTGGAGGAAGATATTCCAGGAAGAAGTAAGGAAAACTTAAGGTGGGAACACAATGTAGGTGTTTAAGGAAGAGGAAGACTAGAGGAAAGTTAATGGTAGTAGGAGATCTAGTCAAAGAAGAAATATGGCTTTTACTCTGAGTGATATTGGACACAAGTGACAATTGTCATGCAGAGGAATGACATGCCCTGGCTTATAATTTTAAAAATATATTCCAGCTACTGTGTTGAAAACAGACAGTAGATGGACAAATGTGGATGCAGGGAGGCTGGTCAAGAAACTATGGCAGCAGCGTCAGGTGAGATGATAATGGCTTGAAGTTGATTTTGGCAGTGGAGCTGGTGAGAAGTGGTGGGGTTCTGGGCCTATTTTGAAGGTAGAGCCAAAGGATATTAATTCCTTGTGGGTTGTATATAACATCTATCAATCTGTTTCCTGACTCCTATGCTTATTCACAGTGTCCTTTTTTCAACAAATTTATTTAACTTCGATCTAATCAAATCCATCTCATTTTCACGTTATAGATGGTGCTGTTCATGTCAAGTTTAGAAGTTCCTTCTGGCACTGGTGTATAGTCTGTTCTCACGTTACTAATAAAGATATACCCAAGATTGGGTAATTTATAAAGGAAAGAGGTTTAATTGACTCACAGTTCCACATGGCTGGGGAGGCCTCACAATCATGGCAGAAGGCAAAGGAGGAGCAAAGTCACATCGTACATGACGGCAGGCAAGAGAGTGTGTGCAGGGGAACTCTCCTTTATTAAACCATCAGATCTCATGAGACGTACTCACTGTTATGAGAACAGCGTGGAAAAGACCTGCTCCCATAATTCAATTACCTCCCACCAGGTTTTTCCCACGAAACATGGGAATTATTGGAGCTACAGTTCAAGATGAGATTTGGGTGGGGACACAGCCAAACGATATCAACTAGTCTCTTATATTTCTTGGTATTAGATTTAGAGTTTGACATTTTATATTTTCATCTTTAGTCTTTTTAACCATTTATCTTTGTAAAAAGTAAGGTAGAGGATGCAAGGGCATAAGAATGACATAACGGACTTTGGAGGCTTGGGGGAAAGGTTGGGAGTGGGGTGAGGGATAAAAGACCACATAATGTGTACAGTGTACACTGCTTGGGTGACAGGTGCACTAAAATTTCAGAAAACACCACTAAATAACGTATCCATGTAATCAAAAACCACCTGTACCCCCAAACTATTGAAATAAAAATAAAAATTAAAAAACAATTTAATGTAGAAATCCAGTGTTTCATTTTTCTCTTCAGATAGTAAATGTGTTTTCCCAACAACTTCTATAAAGCAGCTCTCATTTCCCCATTGATTTGTGGTTTCACATACATCATAATTATGCCCCCATATTGAATCATAGTAATCTATGACTAGCCTTTGTTTTACATAATACCTTATAATTGTAAATAGTTGTTACATACTAACTACAAATGTACAGTTTTTACACAAAAACGTTTAAAGACTATACAATTGGTTTAAATTTCTGGCACCACTAGGACAAAAATATCCCCGTATATGTTTTCCATAGAGCTCAAAATGTTTGAGTTATCCATGTCTTTTAAATGCTCTGATAACTAAAGTGAGCCAGAAGTCTGTACCTTGGAACACATAATTAAAAGAATGTACTCCATTCAATTCTTACAAGTTAGGTTAATAATTTTTTTTCTTAAGAAAGATAACTTATGAGATACATGATTTTTAAAAATAATAGTTTCGCTAATTTTAGATTGTTAGTCACCAGATAAACCCGAGTTTAATTTTGGCTTCACCTCTTACTACCTGGGTAAATTTCTGAAATCTTATGACCCTCAGTTTCCTTCACTGTAAAAAGGAAACAAAATAGCTGTTGCTTCATGTTGTAAGGAAAATGAAGACAATAATGAGTGGAAATAGTAACTGATTAATTAGTCAAAATAAGAAACAGTGAATCAGTGGTAACTCAGCCCTAGGAAAAAGTGGTCTTTTTTCTCTTTCCTCTACTAGTTATTATTCACTTCAGAGTTCCACTGTGAAACAATTCTCAGTAGTAAGCTGGTCTGTAAATGACAAAGGCAGATGTCTTGATAGCAGCACTTTCTCTTTAGGAACAGCACAAATTTCCTGCCAAGCTTTGGGGAAGAAGATATTATTTGACTGACTTCATAACTGTTTTTGGCAGTGTTACAGGATTAAATTTTCCTATGGAAAATTGCCTAAGTCTTTTGTCTGAGGTGCTTGGTAAAATATGGTGATCAGCACCACTAATTTATAAAAATGTGTTCCCACATATTCCTATTACAGTGTTTTATTTTTGTTTTTGTTTAAAGGAAATTCCTTAGGTACTGCAGAAAGGTGGGTAAAATCATTCATTATCTTTGGTTCTTGTTTCTACAACCCTGTATTTTTTTGTTCAGTAGATGATCCATAAATGTTCATTTACGAAATTTCTATGTACCCTAAGCTGTGATTATTAGAACACTCCTCCGAATACAATTTTAAATAGTTTTATTGTCAATATTGTTTAATGTAATAGTAAACACATTCTAATTTTTTTCATACACAGCTTTATGGTATTTCTACTATATATTTCGGGGGGTCCGTTTAATGCTAACTTTGAACAGATATTTGGAGTATAGGTTGACGACTTAACAGCCCCTGACATAGCATGACCTTCATAAAATTAAAGCATGGATTGTCTAATATGGTAAAGTGGCCTTTTATTTAAATCTGAGTTGGAGGTACAGAGTCAATAATCACTGAGTATGAACCAAGTGTAATAACCCAAAGATGATGAGACAG
The DNA here is from genome assembly GCF_029289425.2 of Pan paniscus. Lineage (NCBI taxonomy): Eukaryota > Metazoa > Chordata > Mammalia > Primates > Hominidae > Pan > Pan paniscus. The sequence goes on from NC_073263.2 coordinate 72,295,616, forward strand.
TGTTTGCCCTTTATCAGAATAAGGTTAAAACGGCTGTCAAGGTGACAGACGCTAATCAGTGAAACCTGAACAATTATGCCCAATAATCATTAAATGAAGACAGGGAACTAGACTCCTGGGAAAGCACAAGCATTTGGCAAAACACGATGTGCTTTTATTAAAAGAATCAGAGAGTTTGAAGTTGAAGGTGGTATCAAACTCAAAATGCAGTCAAATTTCTCAGTACTGCCCCTTAAAATAATAAAAGGGCTCACGTAAATATGATATGTCCACAAAACCTGCTACAGTAAAAAAAAGTATGTACGTTAGGAAAGTTAATAATTTCATAGTCCTCTGGAGAGGCATGAAGGCTTATTATCTTCTAAAATCCTTTATAAGAGATAATTTTATAGTATATAATTTTTCATATGTTGATCTTCATAACATAGGCTCTATCTAGAGAAAATTCATAATTGTTCTTTATCTATTTGAGGTACAGTATAAGATGAAAAGTAAAGTACCATATCAGGATAAATTTTACTCTAAGTGACTCTTATAACTGTCTAATAGGATTTCAAAAATTCTTCTACTTAGTCTCATTAACAAAGACGTAGTCCAAAAATCATATCATCTGACTACAATATTTTTAAGTAACTGAATAATATGCAACATTTTTTAATATGAAATAATTTTCTTTGTACAAAATTAGGTTGAAAACAAAATTATTTTTCAAGTTATTAGGCTAAATTACCTTCTGAAATCTATGATATTGAAGTAGAAGGTGATTTTCCTTCAACTCCCATTGGCAAATTTTACTTTTTAATATGTCTGGCATTATATTATTTTACATCACAGATAAACTGAACGTTGAACTTTTGGAAAAAAATGTTGAGGAAATAAGAGTAATAACTCTGCTATTATACACGGCATCCTTTCCTCTTCCTCACATGATTAGAAAAACATTAGTATTTCAATCCGTGTCCATTGTTGTAGTCATGCTAGAAATTAAGACAGAAGTAAAGGATGAGTATATAAATATAAATATAATTAACTGAAGTTTTAGACAGAAATCAAAGCCTTCAACATAAGTTAGTATGATCATTTTTCTAGAGAAGTATACTAGTGAAATCTGTAGCAAAGTAGAACTAATCTTTTATAACTTTTCTGCCTCATGCATTATTTCCCATTATATAAAGAAAATTCTTATATATAACAACTCAGCATTAAGTACTTCTGCTTGATTAAACAAAAATGTATATTTAGTAAATGATTGTGCCTTTGGAAAATTGAGATATTTTATAATTTTATAGTTGTAGTGGTACATCTGATTGCATTCTACAGCGTATCATATTATCTTTTATTCTCTATTACCATCATAGCCACCTGAGATGAAATCACCATCATCTCTCTGTTTCCTAACTGGCCTCCTAAAATTTGTGTTTTCTCCATAAGAGTGATTGCTCTGGCCGGGCACGGTGGCTCACGCCTGTAATCCCAGCACTTTGGGAGGCCAAGGCGTGTGGAGCACGAGGTCAGGAGATCGAGACCATCCTGGCTAACACAGTGAAACCCCTTCTCTACTAAAAACACAAAAAATTAGCCAGGCGTGGTGGTGGGCGCCTGTAATCCCAGCTACTCGGGAGGCTGGGGCAGGAGAATGGCGTGAACCTGGGAGACAGAGCTTGCAGTGAGCTGAGATTGAGCCACTGCACTCCAGCCTAGGCAACAGAGCGAGACTCTGTCTCAAAAAAAAAAAAAAGTAAATTTCTTAAACATATTTTCTTTGCATTTAGTTAATAATCTCAACATTCATTGATACATAAGAGTATCAATGTGTAAAAGTCTTTTTTTTTTTTTTTTGAGATGAAGTCTCACTCTTTTCCAGTCTGGAGTGAAGTGGCACAATTTCGACTCACTGCAACCTCTGCCTCTTAAGTTCAAGTGATTCTCCTGCCCCAGCCTCGCAAGTAGCTGGGATTGCAAATGCCTGCCACCATTCCTGGCTAATTTTTGTATTTTTAGTACAGATGGGGTTTCACCATGTTGGCCAGGCTGGTCTCCAACTCCTGGTCTCAGATGATCCTCCTGCCTTGGCCTCTCAAAGTGCTCGGATTACAGGCATGAGCCACTGTGCCCCACCACATATAAAAGTCTTTGTCTCACTAGTTTCAAGCCCCAAGTTCTTTCCATATACTTTTCCTGTCTATAAAGAGATTTTTCTATTTTTCCTCTCATATACCATTGTCACCCTCCTACCCAGGTTTTTCATATGATGAAATATCATTTCTTGAGCGAAGTCATTACCTCCAAGCTTAGACTGGGTACCTTTATTTTATGGCCTCCCTGCACATTACACAGTTCCTTCATTGAACATAGCACAACTTAAATTAAATAATGATTTGTATAATTATTGTTGGATATTTTATTAGCAGACCATAAGGTTAACAAGCGCAGCTCTTTGTTCTGTCCATTACTGCATACCTGCTGTCTAGCATATAGAAGTTTCCCAAAGATTATTACATGAATTTGCAATTCCTTTCCTCTCAGACATGCTAAAAGTAATCTGTTGCTGCCTAACAAGTTGCATACATAAACATAGTGGTTTAAGACAACAAATATTTATTATCTCATGATTTCTGTGGGTCAGGAATTCAGACACAACACTGACCTCTGGCACAGAGTCCCTCACAAGGCTATGATCACAGTATTTAACAGGATTGCAGTCATCTTCCATCTTAACAGTAAGAAGGTCTATTCCATGAGTTAATTCACATGATTATTAGTATACAGGTTGTCATGGGCTGAAGTCCCCAGCCCCTTGCTGGCTGTTGGCTGGAAGCTGACGTTCCATCTTTGGCACGTGCGCTCCTTCCTCTGTAAGACACCTCTCACTGCTGCTATTTGCTTTACTAGTACAAGCAAGCGAGAAGAGCCTAACAGTGCCTACAGCAGTCAACAAGTCAGTCTTTTATGACCCTGTCTAGATGTTACATCCCACCACTTTTACATTCTTTTTTTGGATAGAAGCAAGTACCTAGGACGAACTCACACTCAAGAGGAGAAAATTATACAATGATGTGAATTCCAGGAGGGAAACATGTTTTTACCCTGGGTCATTTTGGCTTATGAGAATTATCTCCTGAACACACTTTACTCTCCAGTCAGCATTTCTTTTAAAATGTTTTAAAATTCTTTCTTTTCTTTCTTTTTTGTTTGGAGGTGGAATGTATCTCTCTCACCCAGGCTGCGTTGCAGTGGAGTGATCTGGGCTTACTGCAATCTGCAATATCCGCCTCCCAGGTTCAAGCGATTCTCCTACCTCAACCTCCTGAGTAGTTGGGATTACAGGCACCCACCACCATGCACCCCCAGCTGTTTTGTATTTTTAGTAGAGCCAGGGTTTCACCATGTTGGCCAGGCTGGTCTCTACCTCCTGACCTCAGGTGATCTGCCCGCCTCAGACTCCCAAAGTGCTGGGATTACAGGCATAAGCCACCGCGCCCAGCCTCTTTGAAAGTTCTTATTGCTCACTTCATACCAAAATTACTACATACCTATAATCTGTCATACTAATATCTAAACTTCCTCAAAGTAGTACTTGATTGTCACAGAAACTAGCCCAGTTCCTTAAACATAGAAGGAACTCAGCAATTATTTCTCCAATGATTGAATGAATAAATGAGATTATAAAAATAATTTTTCATCTTTTTAAAAAAACATGAACATAGAAATTATTTTCTCCTCTATTTTAAAGTTTCAAAGACATTTGTTTCTAAACATAAAGATTATGATGTTGTTATGACCTCTTGCATCCAATTACATGTATTCACTGCATATATGCCAGTCACTTTTTTACATATTCCAAAGATTTTGCAGGGAGGGAAATATGTTTCATCCTAGGATAAGATTCAGATTTCAATGCTTTTGTAAAAACATACATAGTTTGTTTTTCAAACTACTTAACAAATCCCTCTTGGAATAATATTTCTTGGATTGAAGATTTGTTTATAATGCTGAAAATCATGTCGGTAAACTACACTCTTAGGTTGAGCAACAGGGAGCCATATCTTTGAGGCCATGAAGTTTACTTGGTAACTATTTTTTAAAAATTTTATCAGTCTTACAAATTGTCTGATCCATTCCTCGAAGGAGAAAAATGCTCAAATTTTGCAAAACAGTTGCCAATTTTTAAAAGACTAGATGAGCCTTAATGAAGGAAACAGTGGGGAAGGAAGTACAACTGCCACCTGGAGGAGACAGATGTGGAGACATCCTCAGTCGTTTCTGCTCATGTCTTTTGAGAATAAATACATTAGCTGGTGATGAAGATGTGCCTTAGCCTACGGAACACAAATACTGGCAGATCATTTTTTTTAAACACATTGGAAGACGTGCTAAAGAAAGAATCAAAGTATAATAGTTGGCATGCTATTCGTTGACTTAAAGCAAAATACACACGTATTAAATTGTATTGCCTTCAGTGATAGTTTCTATATTAGAAAATAAATAATGCCATAGAAATAGGATTCTAAAAAAATTTTATACCTTGCATAGCTGCTACTTGCTTGTTTGGTGAACAAGAAAAGGATAATTATGAACACAATACCTCACAATCATATATATATAAATAATGCTGTTTTAAGAAGATTTTATAAATTCTAATGGTGATCAAATATCAGAAATATATAAAACCCTTACTGGGTTATATTCAAAAATCATTTATTTTAATACATTTTAAATGAGTAGCTATTATGTCATAGGTTATGGTACACATGAGTCTGTGTACTGGCAACTAGTCTCACTGCTGGTAGTCATCTTTCCCTTTAATATACCCTCTAATATAGCAACAAATATTTTTAATGCATTTTACCTCAAATGCAGAACATATTAATATATAATTAATTAATTCTCAGTCTATCACCTCATGGTATTATGCACCCCTCCCTTTTTTCTTTTTCTATCTTCTCTCTTTTTACCTTATTTTTTCCTTGTATCAGTATTTCATTCTCATTTCACTCCACTTTTGAAGAAACATGATGTATTCTATGTGTGTATATTGTACTTATAAAACATACAATTGCATTTTGTGGTCATATTTTAAAATTTAGATAGATACTATTGTGTTAAAATTCATTGGTTTCTTTTATTTTTATAATCCACAATATTTCTGGTGATCAATTTCCATTATTGATTATATATTTGTTTCAATGTTTCTAATAGCTCTATAGCACTCCTTAGCGTGCATCCACCCCATTTTACATGTCTGTCCCCAGTGATAACTTACCTGAAACTTTCTGCTACTTGAAAGTTGCAAATAATATGTTCATATATGTTTTCTTACGTTATCTTGTGTTAAATATACATTGACATCTTTTACGTTGAGGATGTTAATGTGTCTGTAATCAGGTGTGATACAAAGTAGGGATATTTTCATTCTTCTTCCTCTGCCACCCTCTCTCCTCCCTGCTGGCCATCCTTGGTACTAAATGTAGTTATTCCAGAGGTGTGTAGTCTAAGGCTTCTATAATGGTTCATTATGTCCCCAGCAGCCCTGGTTTCCAGCCTTTTCCATTATCAAACTCATGGTTTCTATCTTCCAGATCATCTCATGTTCCACAACCAGCACTGAAGCTCCAGCTATCCCCTCCAAGTTGCCTTCACAAAAAAGAAAAAAAAAAGCAAAAGAAAATTCAACCCTTCTAGCTGACTCAGTTGTGTATATATGTATGTGTGTGTGCTTCTTCTTTTAAGTCTATAGTTACATATCAGTGTAAGAAAAACTGGAAACTATATACCTTCTATTCTGGTGTTTAATAGGCCAAACTAAAAATAGGGTTACTCTTACTAAAGGAGACAGAGACAATATGTCTTAGTTTAGGCTACTTGCCACCTCTGCCAAAATTATGCTTTCAAACTTCTGTCATCCACAAAACTGAAAATTTTACTTCATTTTGATCTTTCATTAAGTATACATTGAAGATATAAACATCATAAATACAACAGGGTCCATAAAGTCTGGAAACATAGACAAAATATTTAAAATGTTGCCAAGGACATCTTTGAATTTTTTTTAAAAAATGGAATATAATAACTTTTCTAGATTTTTCTAACCACTGGTCCAAATGTGTATCTAGCTGACATCTAAAACAATGTTATTTAACAGAATTTTCTGCTATTGTCCAATATAGTAGTCATAGTTACATATGGCTATTGGATACTTGAGATATAGCTAGTTTGCCCAAGGAACTAAATTGTTTATTTAATTTCAATTTTATTAGCCACATATGGGAAATTTACAAGTTTATTGAATAATACAGATGTAAATAATTTTCTAATTATAAAGTTTTCATCACTCCTGCTGCCATTAATATAATTCTATACAACTTAGTACTGTGGTAGCTTCTCGCCATAGCTTCTCCTTTTTGTGCTACAGCAAACCACTCTCCAATAAGCACACAAATAAGTCATTCAGAAGTTCAAAGATGCTTCACATTCATATAGTTGTGTATATTATTACATATTACATTATATACTTATATAATAATATACTATATGTTTAAAAGTAATAATATTTGTATTATTACTTAGCAGAAAATGAATTTTCTAATTTCTCCCATATTAGCTTTCATTTTCATATACTTCATGGTAAATTTGCTTTAAGTTCTTTGAGAAATCTAATTCTATTACTAGGTATATACCCAAAGAAAAATAAATAGTTCTTCCAGAAAGACAAATTCGCTTGTATGTTCATTGCAGTATTTTTCACAATAATAAAGACATGGAATCAACCTAGGTGCCCATCAACAGTGAATTGGATAAAGAAAATAACTGTAGAATACTACACAGCCATAAAAAAGAATAAAATTATGTCCTTTGCAGCAACATGCATGCAGCTGGACGCCATTATCTTAAGCTAATTAATGCAGGAACAGAAAACCAAATACTATATGTTCTCACGTATGACCGGAAGTTAAACATTGGGTACTCGTGGACATAAAGATGGCAACAATAGATAGTGGGGTCTTCTAGAGTAGGGAGGGGGGTTAGGGGGAAGGGACTGGAAAACTATTGGGTAATATGCTCAGTACCTGGGTGATGGGATCACCTGTACCCAAACCTCAACATTATGCAATATATCCAGGTAATAAAACTGCACATGTACCCCCTGAATCTAAAATAAAATTTGTAAAAAAATCTCTCATGGGAATTCCTTCATGCAAACAACTAGTGTTATAATTTATTATTTTTCTTAATGACTATCTGTCATTTCATGGTGTGATGGGCCACCATACAGTCAAGCATCAAAACACTGATGAACATTCATCTTGCTTTCAGTTTTCTGCTCATACAAACAATTCTGAAATACAAATCTGATATGGTTTCACTAGGTGTCCCCACCCAAATTGCATCTTGAATTGTACTCCCATAATTCTTACGTGTTGTGGGAGGGACCCAGTGGGAGATTATTTGAATCGTGCTGTGGATTCAATAGGAAGTGCCATTTGCCTCCTGCTATGATTCTGAGGCCTCCCTAGCCATGTGGAACTGTAAGACCAATTAAACCTCTCTTTCTTCCCAGTCTTGGGTATGTCTTATCAGCAATGTGAAAACAAACTAACACAGTAAATTGGCGCCGAGAGTGGGGTGATGATGAAAAGATGCCTGAAAATGTGGAAGCTACTTTGAAACTGGGTAACAGGCAGAGATTGAAGCAGTTTGGAGGGCTCAGAAGAAGACAGGAAAATGTGGGAAAGTTTGGAACCTCCTAGAGACTAGTTGAATGGCTTTGAAATGCTGATAGTGATATGAACAATAAGGTCCAGGCTGAGGTGGTCTCAGATGGAGATGAGAAACGTGTTGGCAACTGGAACAAAGGTGACTCTTTTTACGTTTTAACAAAGAGACTGACTGCATTTTGCCCCTGCCTTAGAGATTTGTGTAACTTTGAACCTGAGAGAGATGATTTAGGGTATCTGGGGAAAGAAATTTCTAAGCAGCAAAGCATTCAAAATGTGACTTAGGTGCTGTTAAAAGCATTTCATTTTAAAAGGGAAATAGAGCATAAAAATTCAGAAAATTCGTAGCCAGACAATCAGTAGAAAAGAAAAACCCATTTTTTGAGGAGAAATTCAAGATGGCTGCAAAAATTTACATAAGTAACATGGAGCTGACAGTTAATCCCCAAGATCAGGGTGGAAATGTCTCCAGGCCATGTCAGAGAACTTCCCAGCAGCCCCTCCCGTCACAGACCCGAAAGCCTAGGAGGAAAAAAATGGTTTCATGGGCCGGGCCCAGGGTCTCCGTGCTGTGTGCAGCCTAGGGACTTGGTGCCCTGCCTCCCAGCTGCTCCAGCCGTTGCTAAAAGGGGCCAAGGTACAGCTCGGCCCATAGTTTCAGAGGCTGCAAGCCCCAAACCTTGGCAGCTTCCATGTGGTGTTGAGCCTGTGGGTGCCCAGAAGTCAACAATTGAGCTTTGGGAACCTCCACCTAGATTCAGAAGATATATGGAAATACGTGGATGCCCAGTGCAAAAGTTTGCTGCAGGGGCAGGGATCTCATGGAGAACCTCTGCTAGGGCAGTGTGGGAGGAAAATGTGGGGTCGGAACCCCCATACAGAGTCCCTACTGGGGTACCACCTAGTGGAGCTGTGAGAAGAGGGCCACTGTCCTCCAGACCCCAGAATGGTAGATCCACCGACAGCTTGCACAGTGTGCCTGGAAAAGTCACAGACACTCAGCACCAGCCTGTGAAAGCAGCAAGGAGGGGGGCTATACCCTGCAAAGCCACAGGGGCTGAGCTGCCCAAGACTATGGGAACCTACCTCTTGCATCAGTGTGACCTGGATGTGAGACATGGAGTCAAAGGAGATCATTTTGGAATTTTAGAATTTGACTGCCCTGCTGGATTTCCAACTTGCATGGGCCCTGTAACCCCTTTGTTTTGGTCAATTTCTTCAATTCAGAATTGCAGTATTTACACAATACTTGTATCCTGATTGTATCTAGGTAGTAACTAGCTTGCTTTTGATTTTACAGACTCGTAGGCAGAAGGGACTTGCCTTGTCTCACATGAGACTTTAAACTGTGGAGTTTTGGGTTAATGCTGAAATGAGCTAGGATTTTGGGGGACTTTGGGAAGGCATGATTTGTTTTGAAATGTGAGGACATGAGGTTTGGAGGGGCCAGGGGTGAAATGATACGGTTTGGCTCGGTGTTCCCACCCAAATCTCATCTTGAATTGTACTCCCATAAATCCCACATGCTGTGGGAGGGACCCAATCAGAGATAGTTTGAATCTTGGGAGTGGTTTCCCCATTCTGTTTTCATGATAGTGAATAAGTCTCATGAGATCTGATGGTTTTATCAGGGGTTTCCGCTTTTGCATCTTGCTCATTTTTTCTCTTGCTACTGCCATGTAAGAAGTGCCTTTCGCCTTCCACCATGATCCTGAGGCCTCCCCAGCCATATGGAACTGTAAGTCCAATTAAACCTCTTTTTTTTCCCAGTCTCGGGTATGTCTTTATTAGCAGTGTGAAAACGGACTAATACAACATCCTTATCCAAATGTCTTTGCATATAAGATTAGTTCTGTGTGCAATATTCCTAGTTGTGAATTTTTGGAGGTGCAGGGTAACTGTTCTTTTATTTTTAATAGATTTCATCAGATTGCTTTTCAGAAAGGCTACATGTATACATTGCTACTGCCAAAGTATGAAAGTATAATACTTTTCTATATATTTTCAAGGAGCGAGTGTTATTGCTAGCTTTTGTTGTTGTTGCTGGTCTGAAGCTAAAAATAAGTAACTTATTTGTATTTTAATGTTAATTTCTCTGACAAATAGTGAGTTTTAACATTTACTGTATAATAATTATTTATATTTTGTTTTGCTCTTCTGTGGATTTATGAATTTCCTTTCACCATTTTTGTTTTATCTTTTATTTATTTTTCATTTATAATATTTTACTGTTTATTGTAACAATACTTTGTCACTTTCGCTGCAATGAATTTACTTTCCAATTTATGATGCATCTATTCATTTTGTTTATAATGTCCTTTGTCATTTTTTTAATTACATAAGAATAAACAGGTTTAGTTTTTTATACTTTTATACCATCTTGGTTATGTTCTTGTCCACTGTGCTTATTAGTATATTTGACTGTAGTTTCTTCTATAATTTTAAGTTTTCAACCTTCAAAAATTTATATATGTAGTATAATTGCATTTTATTTTGGTTTAAAATGTAAGATACAGTGCAAGGTTTATTGGCTTCTAGAATTATAAATAATTATGGCAGCACCAACTTTACTAAATCACCTTTTTACTAAATTGAAATACATTTTTGTTGTATGTTAAATTCTCATATTAATTTGGTCCTATTACTGCTTTCTCTGCATTTTATCTCATATATAAATCTACTTATTTGTTTCTACACATCTCACTTTTCCTTTTCCATAAAATCTTAGTTATTTCATTTGAGTTTAAATTTATAATATTTAATTTTCACCATCACCATCCCAAAATGCCAATCCTGTCAGAATATTAGTTGAAATAAACTTAAATATATAGTTGGAGTTTAGAGAATTTCTGTTTTATGGCACTAAGATTTTATTCATAAATATGTTCTATATCACTATTTGGTCTTACCTTGATGTATGGCTTTCAGTTACCACAATTTTATGTGTGTATGACCTATGTTGCTATGTTAATTATTTACAAAGTAGTTTACATTTTTCGTTGCTATTATGTTTAGAATAATTTTTACATTTCAATCTTAAGTGTTTAGTCCTTATGAGAACAGCTTAATGTTTTAGTATTATCTCATATTCAGTCACTGTAGTGAATTCTAGAAGATTCCTTAATCCCCCAGAGTATTTTAGGCTTCTTCAAACTACAGTATGTTCTCACCAGGAAAGGAATGCCTTTTTTTCCTCTAACATTTTATTTAGTAATACAACATATTTATGACTATCATATAGTTAAATCTCATATGTTTATATTTTTACTTTATGATGCAAACCTTTTATTTTGTTTTTCATTCTATTTGCTACAAAAATAATGATGACAATAGCAAACAAATTCTGATCAAGTTCCTGGTATTCATTAAGATGAATTTACTATTTTATACTTTTAAATGATGTTTACAGACCTATGAATTTGTTTTCCATCATTATTTTATTTTGGAATAACATGCATGTATATTAAAGAAATAAGGTAACTTCACAGCTATTTCCCTATTTGTAATACTATATTCTTTAAATTTCACATAGAACTCAGTGGCAAAATATTGTTATTCTAGCATATTTCTCACTGTTAGATTTCAAATGAAATTTTCAATTTTTTCTATTTTATTTTTATTATTTATGTATAATGGTATTCTTAGTTTATTAGTAAATTATTCAGTTACTTTAAATTAAAAAATTTTTAATATAGTGTTGCATTTTTATTCTAATTTTTATCTGTGATCATATCTGTTTTAATTTCCCTTAACAATTTATTTTCAGTCTCTTTCTTGCTTCTTCAGTCTCACAAAGCCTTTAAATGACATTTTCATACTTAGAAAAAGACTGGTTATATTTATCTTTGCTCTTTTCCTATTTATTCAATTTTAGCTCTTATCTTTGTGAATTTCCACTTTCTACTTGTAAAATAACACGAACTATTTTTTAGCTACTTCACTATTTTCTTTAACTTGATAAGAAAGATAATGTCTTCACATTTTTCTCTATCATTTAGCTAATCATAGATTCTTTGTGTAAAATATAGGTTAATTGTTTTCTAAATAATTTGTAACATCACTTTGCATGTTTCTTGCTTCAATCCAGAAATGTAATTGGGAAATTCTTTATTATTTGTTTTAAATTTTATTAGGTTAAAATCACACATTTGGCCTTTAAAATACTTATGGTTCAAAAAATTTAGCATGTCTTATAGATAGATAATTATACATAGAAATACATGTAAAAATGTAGGTATATATGTATATGCATACATATGTATATTCTGGGATTTTTAAATTACATTGTTAATTTTTTTTGTAGTAATCCTCCTGAATTCACTGGTTATAGTAAATGTTCCATTATAATAATCTCTTCTATTCATTAAAAAAAGCAAATTTTAATAACAAGTATTACAAGCCCTGTTTCAGGTATTCTGGAGCATCAATAAATGCATAAAGTATTGAAACAGATCTCTCCCTGCCTTTCTAATAGTTTTTGCTTCATTGACTATGTTCTTTGCTCCAGACAGAATTAGGACTGTCACATATTCATAAATTGTGCCTTGTATTATTATATAATGTGTCCCTTTAATGACTTAGGTTCTTTAAATATTAAATTCTATGTGGTCTCATAATTAAGTCTTATTTATGTTTAGTTTGCATTTTCTTTATATATCTGTGTCTTTATTTGTACCTTTCTTTATCATGTTGTTTCATATGTTTCTTTTAATAAAAAATATATCTATATTTTGTTTGACTTTTACATGTTTTCAGTGAAGAATGTTGTATATAAAGTAGTATATGCAATGCATGCATACACTTTCAACAATATAACAGGCACTCAACTTGGGAGGTAAAATATCACTTAGCAAATCTATGTTCCCCATTGACCTGTCCCCGATGGTCTTTATCTCCCTCCCTTCCCCCAAAGAGAATCTTTTTCACTGATTTCATCATCCTTCAGTTTCATTAACTTTTGAAAGCAGTTCATATGTGTATCACCAATAATAAATTGTTTATATATTATTGATTTATTTATACAAACGTCCTTACAATTTTTATATTCTTTTATGCCTTTAAATTATTGTGATGCTTCATGTTTTTAAGGTTTATCCTTGTGGATATGCCTGCTATGTAAGACAAGTCATTCATATTTTCTGCTGTTGTTGGAATCTTTTTTGCAGTATTCGGCTATTACAAACAGTTTAGTGCAAGTCTCCTGGCAAAGAAATTAAAGAGATTCTACTTGGAATGGAATTGTTGAGGAATAAGTTACAAATATTTAATATTACTCTATAACAAAATAACATTCAAAATTGTTAAACAAATTTAAACTTCTACCAGGAGTGTGTAAGAATATTTTATTGCCAGGTATTTAAAACATTAATTTTTGTGAATATAAAACATCTTTTTTTATGGTTCTCAATACGTTGGAATTTGTTATGATTTGATTTATTGTCTAATAGATTTAAAAATTCTTGTTTATATTCCATGTATGCTTGGAAAGAGTGTATATTGTTTCCTTCCTCCTGAGTGTGTAATCTCTCTTTCTTCCTTAGTAGGAACCCCGTATTTTAGTTGAACTCACTGCAAGCCGGAATAATAGGTACACTTTCTTGTGTTCCTTGAGCTCATGCATAACTATAGATTTAAAGAAAATAAAAACAGACAAAAATAACTAAGCGCCACTGGTGGCACAATGGAGTCACTATGGCATTCTTGGACTATGAACCTCTTAATGTTTTCCACATGAAAAAGAAATAAACTTTTATTTGGTTTAAACTGCAATCATCATTTTTTCCTGTCATATGCAGCTACTAATAGAATTATAGATACTAAATAAGAAATTTAAATGTTGAAATAAAATTCATTTCGCTTTTAATTTGAATGAAAGGATAAAACAGATAGCTCATAGTTAATATAAGCAAACTTAAATGTACTCCAGTAGGTATAGAAAGCCAAAAGCAAACTGCATAATTACAGGAAAGGTATATATCTGTCAAGCAATTTAGGGTTATAGACAACAGTTCAGTAGTGTACGGTTTATTTCAACATCTGTTTGGGTTGCATTAATGAAAGTTTCATGTCAAGAGTGTTGTCAAATGAAGTAATAATTTGCCTTTACTCTGGTAATCAGTCACCACCTAGTGCATAATATATAGCTTCAAGCTCCACATTTCAATAGGAATATGAACACATTGTAGAATGTTCAGAGGATATCTGCCAGAAATGCACAGGGATTCGAATGATATCTCTCTTGGGATATTAGAAGATTATTAATGGTAAGGGAGCATTAATGAGTGATTTAGGCTCACTGTATTAGGCACTAATGGTTTAGAATTAAAACCAGTTGTTAATAATTTAGAATATATTAGTTTGAATTTAACATAAAGAGGGACTATGCAATAGTTAGGACTAAACAGAGATAAAATTAATTTCCACAGCACATAATGTGTTTCCTGTTCACTGGTGGTGACTTAGGCCAGATAACCACATGGTGGAGATGTTGTAGAGGGAATTCAAACATTAGATGCCTTTTTGGAATATAGGACATTTAAGGTTACTTCCAAATTCTAGAATCTATGAATTTATGGGACAAATATATAAGAGAAAAAAGTCTCAAATTTATAATCGATGTAGTGTTCATACTACTGTATCTAAAAAATGTATCCCTCAGCTTAATTACATTAATCATTTCCTATACTAAATATACTTGATGGAGAAACTTTTTATTATGCCGAACACTGGATTAACTTTTTAAATTATGTGTACCTCTGCATTATATGTACCTGGCATATAAAAACTCTAGAATCAGCATAAGGAGAGTGCTTTCATTTTACAAATGTATAAAAATACATAAGGCTAAAATGGTATTGAAGATAAATATTACAGAGAGAACACAATAACCCAAAAATGGGTCAGCACAAACTATCCAATTGATTAGATGCTTGCAGAAAACCACAGCAAATGGCAAAATCAATTTACCAATCAGCTTTGCAGTGTTTTCTTCTAAACTCAGCCAGCTGGGCAATTAGGCATATATTTGGTGTTTTTATGTCTTTCATTGAAGAAAGCATCATTTTCCTTTGGAAGCAGATGGTTTGGAACTATAGATTGGTCAAAGTTCAGTAAGGTTACTCTACTACAAACCGAGTAAATTGATGTGGCAGAATATGCTAGTTTGAATCTTTAGAAGAATTCAAAACTGAAAGAGAAAAGTTTCTGAGTTGATATTTGGTTATAGATTTTTGTAAGCTAAGAAATTACTCAGTTATATTTTAATGCAGTGATTCTTCATTGTTATTTACACAATGTTCCATTCAATTTACTTTTTTGTAGGTTAATGTCCTATGGCTTATCTCAAGGAGTAGAATTTCAAATGATTATTGTTTTAGGTTTTGTCAAAGTAAAAGAAATAAAGAAATGAGAGTTCATGCAATGTTTTGGAAAACCAGCCTTCAAAACAATTTTATTCTGAGGTCAAATTCAGTTGTTTGAACTAAATTATCCAGTAATCAGGATTTCCAGATGAATGTTTAAAAAAGATAAGGATCACAGCATTTTAAAAGGGAGAGTGAAATTAGGTGTCATTTATTCGAATTCATGTCTACAAATGAAGGATCTCCTGCCTGAGATTTCAAAACTTGCAGCAGCATCACGTCTAGAACCCAAAATCTCACCAGGTTCTCAGGTGATGCTGTAATCTTGTAATCTTGTACAATGTCATATCCCACATAAGGCAGTCATAGCATTAAAGTATTAATTTCATGATGATGAAGAAAAAGAATAGTTCATCAGAACCATAGTTGATTGAAGAAAAAGTACACCAAGTAATTGACCTTCCATTATGCCATTAAGAAGGATTTCCCATGATCTTGCCATCAATTGTTCTTGGTTACTAGTCTGAGTAAACATCATTTTAATGATTGATAACTTTCTAGTTAATTAATCCTCAAAGATTAATCAAAGCCTTCTCTTTATTAGATATTTTTAGATGTTAGATATTTTTGGTGAATTTATCTGGCATGCTACTGTCAACATTTAATTTTGAGAGTCATTACAAGTTATAATTTATAGGAATACAGAAACCAAAGAGTAGAAACTACTGATTCGCTTGTTTTTCACATATTTGAGTTCTGAGTCTCATCTATATTTGTATGACTACAGCCCATATATATATAACAAGAATTCAACTTATGGTTGTGGATAAATGAAGGATTCAATGAACGAAAAGATATTCAGTGAATAGTACAGAAAAATTATTATTTAAAAACAGCAATTTTTCAATAATAAGTAAAATTCAATCACAGCTATTATTTGTTTGTAAAAGTTTGTGCTTCATCATATAAAAAGTTGACAAGAAGGATGCTAACTACTGTGTCAGTAAAGGTACAGGACATAAAACAACTTCTTAAGATGTCAGTGAAATTAAGAAGAATTCTGAAGACTCAACAAAAAAAGTAGGTCCTAATATTCACTTAATAAAATAGCCTGCCTGACCCTGGCTGAAAATATCAGATTTAAAATTAAAATATATGGTAACTCCAAAAGGAATAAATGATAAATTCCAAATGGACTAAATGTTTTAGAATAAAATGAAATCATAGGAGTATTAGATTTATCCATGGGGAAATTATTTTATAAGCTCAGATTGAGATAGGTTTTTCAAAACATGACCCAAAGTTCAGAGTCATAAACTGAGAGATTGATGTAGTTGACTATATTTAAATGCACAAAGGAAGAAAAAACAAAAATCTTCGGAGCAATAGAAAAATAATCATAAGATAAATGAAAATTGAGGGTGGGGGAAATCGAAAACATCACACAGGGCTAATTTCCTTCATGTATGAATAGTTCTTTGAAAAAAATATGACCAGTTCAGTAGAAAAATGGGCAAATTATTTGAAGAGAAAATAAGAAGGAAAGGAAATACAATTACTCTTGAAGATGTGTGTAAAAACATACTTAACCTTATTCAATGTTGGGAACATTTCTAAATATAAACACATTGAGATTCCATTTGTCATCTCTAAGACAGAAAACATACAAGTTGTATTTGATAAAACACTCTTCTGGGCAGCTGTGGGAAAACAAGTTGTCCCACATATTAATTATGGTAAGTGACTTGATGATATTAGTCAATGTTATATTTAAAAATTCTCTTTGATCTAGCAAAAACTTTATAGCAAAGATTCTCTCTTAAATGTGAAAGACATTATAAAGATTTATTACATTATTGTTTGTACCAGAGAGATTGAAAAAATATAAATATTCTTCAATGAGAGATGAATTAATTAAATTATGCTATAACCATACAAATTTCATAGAACTGTGATAACCAGTGAGGAAACTTATCTTTAAGTATGAACACTTTATTGAATTTATAGAAATCTATGGAACTTGGAGCTTTATTAAAAAAAAGTTCCAACAGCAAGAAATAGTCAATAATTCAGTAAAAATGTGATACTATAGTTTTAAAATATGGAGATTTTATCTACATACATGTATATATTTATATGATCTAGACTTCTTCAGTTTATATCCTGCTTCTACCACTTAGCTCTCTGAGTGATCTCTTGTACAAGATATAAAAACTTTCTGTGTCATAGTTGTCTCATTAATAAAAAGCTGATAATAATGACACCAATATAATGAGGATTAAGCTCCAAACACTGCTCTTGGTACAGGAGCTATATGTGTTAGTTTCAGTGTCATAATAATTACTATTTCTTATAATTTTATATTTTATATATTATATAATATACAATATTTTATTATGTATTATGTAATAAATATACAAACACTTATAATTATCATCATGAATGTACATAAAACTATAGAAGAATAAATCAAGAAACAACTAATGAATTTTTACTGAATTTCATAGTATGGGAACTGAGATTGATGGCACTTAAAAAATAATATATAATGTTTAATCCATGGACTTATGTTGTTTGTATATTTGCATTATGTTATTGATCAATTTATTAATATTCAGAATTGCACATTTTTATTGAAATTATAGTTAAAGAAAAATTATACTTACTCATGTGCAGTATTTCCTATGATCCTCAAGCGTCTTTAAATGCTGGAGAATTAGATGGCAATTTCACAGGGTTTTGTAAATTTACTTGGATTGTTAACAGATTGGGAAATAGAACAATTTAGGAGCTGAAGTTGTGGAAACATAATTGTATTACTCACTATAGAAGGATATTAAGATAGAGTTTATTTCATAGTAAACACTTATTAAGGAATCTCAGACTATAAGTATATAAGCCCTAAATAGGGAATTCCAGAAAATATTTATTACTGTTAGTAAGGACATTTTCCCCTCCTCATCTTGATCTTTACCTAATTTTCCAAATCAAGGACCCACAATGAAATTGTATCTTGATATCAAACTTCTGTCTACTTTTAAGTTATATCTATAAAATATATAAAATATAATTTCATGTAATTAATTGTAAGATCACAAAAATGTTTTCTTACATAATGCTAATAACTGATTGTAAAATTATTTTTAATCAATAGGCATCTGATTATGTATACTGAAAAACTAATAGGAAAATAGAATTCACTCCCTGGTAGTCTTTTAAAAATTTCAGGGAAATAGTGATTAACGAAGTCTTTAGTTAACGACTTATTTTCACCTGTGATATACATTGCTCCATTTTTTCTCAATTCTTTATTTTTCTATTACAGATAGAGTATAATTTTTTTGCTCAATTGATGTTTCCCTGAGGTACATGGCAGGCTTGTCTTGAGGAATATTATCAGGCATATGTAAACAGACGCTGGGGACTGGCTTGTACAGTTGAACTGGCCCTCTTGCTTTTCTATCACTGCCATGAAGAGAAGAACATCCCTCAGGTAGTAGATTAGGCTAAGAAGTATGAGAGACAAACATAGAAGACCTGGATTACAACTTCATCTTGGAGTTAAGCCCAGCCAACCCCAGCTAAATCAGCTGAGTCCAAGCTGACCCACAGATGCATGAATAAATTTACTCAATTCGGCCGGGCGTGGTGGCTCACGCCTGTAATCCCAGCACTTTGGGAGGCCGAGGTGGGCAGATCACGAGGTCAGGAGATCGAGACCATCCTGGCTAACTGGGAGGCCGAGGTGGGCAGATCACGAGGTCAGGAGATCGAGACCATCCTGGCTAACAAGATGAAATCCCGTCTCTGCTAAAAATACAGAAATTAGCCGGGGTTGGTGGCGGGCGCCTATAGTCCCACCTAATCGGGAGGCTGAGGCAGGAGAATGGCGGGTGAACCCAGGAGACGGAGCTTGCAGGGAGCCGAGATCACGCCACTGCACTCCAGCCTGGGCGACAGAGAGATACTCTGTCTCTAAAAAAAAAAAAAATTGACTCAATTCTTGCAAGAATAAGTTACTCTTTCTTTAAGTCACTGGGTTTTGCGGTGGTTTGTTATGCAACTGTATTGTGGCACCAGCCAACTGCTACATTGCATTTTATTGTGGCAATATCTAATCAATACATTGTATTTTAGAAGTTTGTGTGGATTTATATAAAAAGCAACTTATTAAGTATCATGCAATTTGGCAATTATCCTCCATGCATTTAACGCTTTATCAAGGGTTTCTCGGTGATAGATCCTACATTCAGAATAACAGTTTCTAGGAACAAACTAAGGAGTGGTTATCAATTTCTATGCCCTGAGTATAAAACCACAATCATTTGTTTAAATCTGTATGTCTATTATCTAAATAAGTATTCAAAATGTTGTGGACAATCAGTGTATGTGCATTGACTAAGTGAACAAAATAAATAAATAAATGAAGGAGTAGCACATCAAATGGACCAAATTTACTGGTGGCTGCAAATTCTTTGCTTCTCTCCCCATCAAGATATGGAGTTAATTTTCCCTCCCTTTGTGTATGTGGTAAATCTATGATTGATTTGATCAATAGAATATGGCAGAAATGATAATGGGTACATTCTGAGGCTGAGACATAGGAAATTGCAACTTTCGGTTTTGCATACATAGAATGCTTTCTCTTGGAAACAAGCCACCATGTTCCAAGAAGCTGAAGACATAAAGAGAGGCCATATGAAGGAACTGAAGTATCTGCTGAACAGCTCAAGCTGAAGTACCAACTAATAGCCAGCACCAGCTACCTACCAGCTGTGTGGGTAAGCCATCTGGGATATTTCAGTCCAAAGGACCTTCTGTATGACTGCAGCTCCTGCTGACACCACGTGGAGCAAAACTGTCCACATGAGCTCAACCAATTCACAGATTTTTAAGTGATAACACATAGTTATCATTTTAAGCCAATTGATTGTGGGGCTGTTTATTTTGAAGCAAGACGTAACTGAAGCCCTAATGAACAAGTTAATTCTAGGCTTTGCGTTATTACTTATATATTTCAGTATACTCCTGTATGTTCCTGTGAAATATTGAAAGCTGAGATTTAGCTCTTTTCCGTGGCTATAGCCTCAGGAACATAACTTTCGTATTTCCAGTGGACTCTATAAAGAATTTTGAAGAGCTCTTTCTCTGAAGTTCCCAGATTGGTATTTATTGAGCCAATATGATCCGCAATCACCCCAAAATTCACACCATGACTTTAAGTCTCCACAATATTCCTAAATATGTTAGCTAATAGGCAACATTTAGAAATCAGGAAAATTCATATTAAATTTATATTTTTAGCTTATCTTAATAAATATAAATTTTTACAACACTAGATTTGTATTTTTGTCCAGCACTTCTGGTTATGCACTAGATTTACATTTATGCATAAAGCTAATTAGAAGCAACCTTATTTATATGAGGCATCATTTTGCAATTCAGCAAAGTCTTCGCTAGTTCTGGTTCCCATATGCATCAGAACTCTTGATTATAAAAGTGAGAAATTCTGGTATAAATTTTAAATAAAAGGGGATTTTTTGTTTGTTTGTTTTGGGCAAGTAAAAAGTTCTATGGTCGTATATTTAGGTCTAACTCGATTCTGAGACCAGCAACATCCATTTCTCTCAATACCTTGACTCCTCTTTTCTCTGGCCAGATTTAATTCTCAGGCTCTAGTGTGGCCTTCGAAACATCCAGGTTCACATTTTTAAATCAAAAGAGCAATCCTCTTTCTATAGTCCTAGTAAAAGACTCACCATTTCACTCCTGCTGTAATTGAGTCATGAACTCATAGCTGAACTATAGCCAGAAATTGCAGGTTTGTGTTGACCAGGCCTCAGGAAAAAGAGTCTTACCAGAACAAGGAAAATAGATGCTAGGCAATGCCAACAGAAATCTACCTCACAAAGCTTGTATACTTCTGTTCAGTGTGATCAATTTCTGGTCTACTTAACTCTATCAAGCAGGTGAGGGAGTATGTTTATCCAGATCTTAAAACTGTCATTCCACACAGGCACTGGCTATGGATATATCCAACCAACCCATTCAAAGACATTTAATCTTAACAAAACACTCTTAGGGTATTTTTAATTTTTTTTAAAAAATAAAGTGTCTTAACAGATAGGCAATTAATCTTCTTAACCAGAGGATTTCAGTCTTAACCACTACACCTTTATTTTGGATGGATTTGTTCTCCTTTCCTGTGGTCTCTGAAAAAGTTGTTCACTAATCTTAAGTTTCACTAAGCCTTTAACTTTGATTCAAGATGAACCATTCTAGTTCAATAGAAGCAGTAGTTTTTGTTAAGTCCCTAGTTCCTACTCTCTGTTAAAACTAAAGCCATGGATAACCTGATCTGTTTCTCTAAACTGTTGTTTAATCCTTGATCTTCACATTTCTCTCTACTGTTTGTTCTTTTTTTTTCCCCCCATGGTTAGCTGAAGGCATTTTTAGTTGTTCCTTTTTATAATTTCTTCCCATGTTTTGTAATTATCTTCTGATTTAGTAAGATAACTTGATCCCATTTTTGACTCATTATTTAGGCTAGAAAAATCCAGCCTATGGAAACATAGCTTTTTAGTGCAGATTGCATCAAAGACTGATTTATCATCCCAGACATAGCACATGCTAATCACACACCATGATGTATGTGATGGTCCAGCCATGCTGAATTAGAATTCTAGTTTTGTATTAAGTACATCATCCTGTACCATGCAGAAGATGCCAGAATAGTATTTTTCAATTTTTTGTTCTTTTCTTTATGTTTGAATTATTTCCTAATTAGTTTTATTAAATCAGAGGGGAGAAAACTATCTGAAAATTTTAAGTTTACAGTTCCCAGAGGTCCTTAACTGTAGGTTGGTTTAAATGGCTCATTAAGAAATTTAGTGAAATCTTGCCCACATATTGCAATTGTGAAAGAACAAGTAGCTAAGTTCACAGTCAACTGAACAAAAATGAGGATTTCAAAGGATCTGAGGACTTTCCAGATGGGAATGCTGTCATGGGATAAGTGAATCGATATTGGAGATGAATCTCATTTTAGCTACTGCAAACCTGCTGGACCATTTCCTGAGATATTGTATAAAGCAATTGAAGATGGCGTGGTGTAATGTCGAACAGTAATACTAAACCACTCTCTATTACAAAGAATTTTCAAAAAAGTAGCAGATCAAAATTTTGTCCTGATTGTATACGGCATGATTTTTCTGATTGCTCTTCTCCTAATAACTCAACTGGTGCTTACTTATTTTCTTTAAAAATGGTTCTATATAAGTGGAATATGTTTTCTATCTAAAAAACAAAATGCTTATTAAAAATGAAAGTTTTAAAAGTTTCTTCATTTCTAAATGAATTTTGTAATACTGAATTTATCCTATAATGTGGGTTTGAATTAAGGCCTATAATATGAAAACACTTATTTGTATATTTTAAAATACTATAATTTTTAAGAGAATATTCTTTTTAAAAAAATTCAAATTTTAATTTGGTTTTTAAACTATTACTTTATGTTTCTTGGAATAAAATTTTAGCAATGTGTGACTCTAGCCACAAAATGTTACCCTTTTCTGATGTATTGACTTTAAATGGAGTGGACTACATTGAAGATTTACTTTTTAATGTATTCTGATATCTTACAGAGTTGTATTTTGGTAGAGTGGATCAAACAGTCCCTTCTATTGCTCAATTTGCCATGGACAAGTGCAGTATTAAAATTGTGGAATGGGTTTTTTTGGGTCACTGATTCAACTAAAAGGGATATTAATTCTTGCACATTTAAATTCTTCACATGTAAATCTAAAGAGTAGGGTGGCTGGGTAGGGGACGGGGCACTCAATTGTTTTATCTTAGTAAACATTTAAGCAGCCAACTTATAGAACAGGTATTATTATCAATAAAGCTTTTGAAAAACAAACAAACAAACAAACAAACAAACCTGGGACAAAGGAAGGACAAGCTGTTTACATAATTGAAGTCAAAATATCCTGGAGCAGTTGTTCAAGAGTTCAAAGAAAAAAGAAGCCCAGGCAAGGGCTACTGACCACAGTTCGACAGAGATCAGAGTTAAGCTGGAGGAGAGCTATGGCTTTTGTTTAGCCCCTTTATTGTTTTGGGTATGACTGGGAGTTTAATGATGTTGGCACAAGGCCTGAAATGCAATTTGCTATTTTTATTACTCTGTCAATATGGCACATTAAGGTCCTCAATACTCTTCAACAAATGTAAAAGGAAAAACCTTCTTTCTATCAACCACTGAAGAAATTAAAACGAAAAATGTCTGAAGCATGTTTCTCAATACCACAGTGTAGATTAAGGCTTTTGAGTTAGTCTAACTTATTAACTTAAAACTGTGATTAAAAACCTAAATTATATAGAAATATATGGTTTTTAGGATTGCCTCTAGAGAATTTTTTAAGCAGTGGCCTTTTGTTCTTTGTGTCTATTCTCTAAAGGTAAAAAACTAAAAAAGAAGACCAGGACTTTTTCTTATAAAACCTTTTCCACTTGGTTTCTGGTTGGGGATAAACAAAGTCTAGTTAACTGATAATCAGAGGTCAACTAAAAATGAAACAACTGTATAAGAATGGAAATGGTGAAATTAATTCACAGTTTTGATACCACTACCGTCTTTTACTTCTTACCCTTAATGGTGCTATATTAAAAATACTGGTATGCATTAAATATCAAAATTAAACTCAGCCATTACACTACAAAAGCCCTCAATTTTAAAGAATGCCTTTTTTCCCAGAAATGTTTTCTCTTTTAATCTCATATATTACCAAATTATATCATGCAAAGTAATTTTGAAAATTGCTTGTAATTGAGGCAAATGTGTGTTTTTTGCCCAAATTTTCCACATAATTACTCTAATTCTTTACTTGGCTCTTCTTTAAAATCCGAAAAAATGCCTTAAGGTTTTGAAACTTAATTTAAGTAGTGTTCTAGGTTTTGCTAAACTGGTGGAGTTTACCAGTAATTTAAATGCATGATAGTTGTGAATTAGGGTCACTGAAGTGATTAGCAATATTATAATTAGGTTACATTGTTTGCTGTTGCAAAGAATCTGAATTCTCCTTGTCAACACCCAACTAGAGTTAATCCCTTTATATGTGCTAACCTTATCAATTTACTCTTGTTCATAGAAATCTCAGATGATCGCATTGTGTTTTGTTTTGTTGTGTGTTTGTTGGTTAATTTCCATACCTCCAGTCTCCATGTCATTAGAGCAGTAGGAAAATTTTTCTGAAAATGGCCTGGCAGTAAATATTTCATGCTTTGAAAGCCATATAATCTTTGTTGCTACTATTCAACTTTGCTGTATGGCAAAAGCAGCCACAGGTGATACATTACAAAAAAAAATGAGTGTGAATGTGGTCTAATAAAACTATATTTACAAAAGCATCAGGCCAGATGGATTTGGCCTACAAGTCCTAGTTTGCTGATAACTGCTTTAGCCTTCATAAACTTCTTCAGAGCAGGGACAATAATTAATAATTTATACAACTAATTTTTTAAAAATAAGTAGTATTTATAGGGTTCCTGAACCCTTATACATTATTGGTAGAATAAAGATGTCAATCACCTGTGGCAACTTCTGGCCAATAAAGTGTGTATACTTTCAGTATAATAATCATTCCTGACGTTTATTGTGATTTTAAGCTAATTATAAGTACTATCTCTTTAGCTATTCACCCCAGCATAGACACACAAAAACAAAAATCGCATATGAAATTCTTGGCTAATGCCTAATATAATACCCGAAAATTCCATTTATCAATTATTTGGATTATGTTTAAATAATAATTTTGATAATAATAATAACATGGAGATCTGTAGTGGTTACTGAATATGCTAAACTCTTTTCTGAGTCTTTTATGTATACTAATTATATACTTACAAAAACCTGATAAGGTACATTTGATTACTAAATAGATTTTGCTGAAAAAACAGCTGAGGAACAAAGTCCCTAAGTTCACATGACTGACAAGTTGCAGGGTCAGGTTTGAACAGAGTAGCCTGGTATCATTAACATACATTTGCTATGTTGATTCAAACTTTCTGTGTGGTAACCATTGGAATTTACAACACAACCCTTTATTATGTTTTTACTATTTAACTTTAAATTTAAAAAATTAACCTGCATAGACAATCCAAAAAAAGTTAAATGTTTAATATTCCTTACCCTGGAATACTTTTTTACAATATTTGGAAATAAATGTTCAGCATTAGAAAATTAGCTAAATATGGTATACTTTATCATTAAGATCAAATAATATGAAACCACTAAACATAATTTAGTGGCAGAATATTTATTGACATAGGAAAACTATTCACCATACATTTAAAATTGGAATAAATAGCTTAACAAATGGTATATTATTTCACATACATAAAATATCTACACAGGTGGTATGTTGGTAAATGTTTAACCAATGGCTTACCCGGAGAGAAAAAAATTGCATTTGTAAATATTCTTACCATGGACAATTTCAAGCTACTAATGTAAAGTCTGGGAAGCTACTAGATGTGGAAAGAGATACACATAATTTGTTCTGGCAAGCCATTGTGAGCTGGCCCCAGCACCCACAGATACACACTAAATGAAAGTGCAAGTCCTCTCTGAATGGTGGTATAACAGCTAACTTAGTTTGAATTATCTAAAAAGTAATTGTTAAGATTAGTTTAAACGTACAAGAAGTTCATGGGGGGAGGTCTGTGAATGATGAAAGGGGAGATAGCTGGAGAAGTCAAGAAGAGTCTTCAAGACCATGAGGCAGTCTACGCCTGTGAAAGAAGAGAAGGAAGAAAGAATCAGGTAAGAGAAGGCTGAGACCTCAGATTTCAACACAGTTCTGAGAAAATCTTTGCTAGGCCAATGGGAAACTCCAAAGTGAAAGTGGTTTTTTAGAGCAGACCCACGTCATGCAAGAATGCCAGTGCTAATATTCAGGTTGTGCTCAGGCATTGCCTCAGCAGCTGGGTGAAGCATGGCTTGGCTTGAATGAATGTGGAGGTGCAGTCGAAGAGGACATACTTCCATGGTCTCCATAAAAAGGAATGATTTTTCTTCTATTATCTTTCCAGTATTTCTGTTTATGTTCTATAACCTATAGATTTTTCAATCAAATACATATTGTAATTGTGAAAAATTCAAGTTTCAAATGATATTTACCATTCGTGCGGTATTAACTGTATATCATATGTTATACTATTTTTTCTGCTTATAATAACTAACCATTACCTGAGTCTTCACATTTTATTTTTCATTTTCAGTTTTATTTTTTTGAGACAAGGTCTCGCTCTGTTGCCTGGGTTGGAGCACAGTGGCGTGATCATGGCTCACTGCAGCCTCGACCTCCCTCCAGGACTCAAGCTATCCTCCCACCTCAGCTTTCCAAGTAGTTGGGACTACAGGTGCACACTACCACACCCAGATAATTTCTGTATTTTTTTAGAGACAAGGTCTCCCCATGTTGCCCAGGCTGGTCTCCAACTCCTGGGCTCAAGGGATCCCCTTGCCTTAGCCTGCCAAAGTACTGGAATTACAGGTGTGAGCTTACAATACGCCAATTAGCCATGTAACCTTGGCCAGGCATGTTCCCTGTTTATAAAGAACTTCCATATACATTTTAATATTTTCCTAAATAATTTTTTGAAGTGAGTAATATAGTTGCTCCCCATATTTATATGAGTAATTTGAAAAACAAGAACCGTTACTCTTCTAGTGTGGCTGAGCAAATAAATATTCAATTACAAGAAGCTGGGTTCTGGATATCTTGATGTTTTTCATGTTTTTAAAATAATGGAAATGCCCATCCTGTCTTCAATTTGTTTTATCCACATTATTGTGATTTTGGTATGAGTAATGAGAGGCAGCCCAGGGTAATAATTAGGAAAATGGCCTCTGGAGCCAGGCTGCCTGGGTTTGAAACTTAGCTCTGTTATTTACTAACTGTGTGACCTTAGGCTAAGTCACAAAATCTGTCTAGGCTTCACTAATCACAACCTTTAATGGTGATGATGACAGTACCAACTTCATAGGATTAGTGTAAGCATTAAATACTTGTAAATTCTTGCAAAACACTTACACTTGTAAATACTTGGAGAACACTTTGAAAAGTGCCCAGCACAGAGTAACTGCTATACAATTGTAATATTATTACATAATGGATAAAAACACTACATTTAAGAAATATTAAGAAATTCTTCCAAGGTAAAGGAAATAAACATATTCATTATGATTTCTAAAAATGAAAGAATCAGCAGAGGCAACTTAGTGAAGTACTATATGTCAATGAGCCATGTAACCTTGGCCAGGCATGTTCCCCCTCTGGACCTTAATTTCCTCATCTGTGCAATGGTGTGTTTGTACTAGACAGTTCCCAAGGTGTTTCCTGGGTCTATGGTTTTATGGCTTCCAAGAATTTAATTTGGTATCATTAAACCCTGAGAGGAAAAAAAAAAGATCTCCTTTTGACCTTTTGTTTCAGGGGAAAAAAAAATCTACAAAATACTTAATACAAAATTTCAAAAGATCACAAGTACCAAGCATGTATGATTATTACATTACTCAAAACCACAAATAGCATAAAAGAAAGTCATTTCAAGTTAGTGTTCAATATTCAATATTGTGTAAGATAGTTTGATTGTTTTAAATTAAGATAAATTACATGCGCTGTTTTTACTTGCAAGTAATTTCAGGAATTTCTTTAGAAATTTTGCAGTCCAAAGTTTTTGAGATGTGTTGAAAATGGCCATTTTAGATAGGAAAACTCTTGGAAAAACTGTGTGAAACTTTTCTTTTGTTATATGTTTTTTGAGTCAGGTCCAGAAGCAGTGGTTAACCTAGCAACACTGACAAGAATCATAGTGGTAACTACATTATCATTTGATCTTTAAAACTTTGTTATTCATGTGACATTGAATTATTTCTTGCCTAATTAGCTTAATTATTAGGACATACTGTAGGTAGGACCAAAGTTTTGAATTCATAGCATATTATAATAAAGTGGTATTATAGATGAAATATAAATAGCATGGATTAATTCCACTAAGCCTTAACTGTAAGCTAGACATTTTATGTATGTCATCATCGAAATCTCGCAGAAGATCCTGTACAATGTCCTGTTGTTATCTCCATTTCCCAGAAGAGGATACCGAGTCATCTCAGAAACCATACTATTTAATAATAGCTAATAGCTATGACTTATTTATTATTTTTATATATTCTGTTAAGCATTGCATGTTACAATGCATAGCAGGATATCTCTCTGGGTAGAGAATCATTGAAAACATACAGACTGGACTTCCATCTATATGTCTTTGCCTCAGGACTTTTCTCTGTCTCCAGAGCCCACTCGGCTGGGATGGAATTACCTGAAAATTAGTGTACATGCACAAGCACACACACCTGTACACATACACACACACACAAAGTCCAACATCCCTCAACTAATCGTCTGGCTCCTTGCTCTTCAGTTAGTTCACTCTGAAGACCTTGTTCAATGCAGCAGAGTTAAGCTCTAGCAGCCTTCAGTGATGTTTGCTAGATAGTGCAAATTTTATTAGCCACCTTCCTCTCTCAGTCTCACTTCACCTGTCTCCACCAGACTGTCCTGGAATTACCACCATGACAAATTTCTTGTGTTAGGATACTTGTCCCTGACTGTGCTGCTGGTGGAATCCAAAATGACACACCATGCTATTTAATCCTTTTAAGAACTCAGACGAGTAGATGTTATTTCTTCAGTTTTTCAGAAGGAGAAATGAGGCTTAAAGAGATTAAGTTATTATACCCAAATCACACAGCTGTTAGGAAGTAGCCTATGGTCATATTCCTGCTATATAGTTTCTACAATCTAAGATCTTGAACTCTATCTTACTCCACATTTTGAGTAAATGTATTGAAATTCTATATCTGAAAAAGGACAACGAAATCACCATTATTGTATAACAAATATTTCAAAACATGACCTACTTACATTGCCCTAACTCCAAAAATAAAGGGAAGCATATTTAATAGTCCATGAATCCAATATATTTTGTTGAATCTGATCGCAACTATTATTTCACTAATGATCAGTATTCTTCACAGCATAATGCATACCTTTTATTATCATTTGCTGACAAAAATCTAAGGCTGAAATGTATTTTTCTTAAATATTATGGAAGTCTGGTATATTTTTCTTATCAAACAATATAATGCCACTGATAAAGTGGAAAATATGACCCATTCTCCTTAAAATAAAATTTATTTGAAGCCAAAGAAGTAAGAGTAGCAAAAAAACAAATTAAATCAGAAGGAAAGTATAAAAAGTGAGATCACTTTTCAACATTTTCACTAAGAACATGCAACGAATTCTAGAGAAGAACTCCTTTCTTTCCTTGTTAATTTCACTAAATGGTGTCTCAAAATTAAAGATATGTATTTACTCGTGAATTTGTGATTGCGTGTTCACTTTCTACCAAAGTTAACTTCAGGAAACATTGAAAACAAGATGCATAAATGGTTGAGCAACCCCAAATTTAAAGTTTCAGTCTCTAAATTCACAAACCATTCCCTTGAACTACCTGTGTTATTTAGAATAGAAATATAGATCTCTTAATGGTTCATATTTCAAAGTATATAAGATGACTTATGACATTTCTACTTTTTATCTTTGCCAATTTCAACAAATGAATAATATTAAAAATTCAAACAGCATAGCTAGAAAGACATTAAAGAAGAGTTGAGAACAAACTGATTCCGTGTTTAGATTGATTTGGATGACTGCTGATGGTAGAGATTCTCTGAAAGTTTCTTTGAAGGGTGCATGCTAGAATTCTACTTTGCTTCTTTTGATATACTTTTTCTTTGTTCAACTATTTTCTTTAACTTCTTTTCTTAATTCCCTTTTATAAATACAGTTTGGAGATAGTAAAATAAAAAAACACTTATATAGTCCTTACTATATTCAAAAGATAACCCCATTATATTAATTATTAGTTTATTCATCAAAAATTCCTTTTACTATAGTGTAATCTCTATCCACATTTACAAATGAGAAAACCAATATGAAAAGGCGAGAAAGATAAGAACAGGCCATGACAGCTGGAAAATGGCATGGAACTATATATTAGATTTTGGCATTGCTAGAAGCTGGGCACTATATATTACATTTTGGCATTGCTAGAAGTTGGCCTCACAGTCAGAAAAAGACTTTAGTCGAACATTTTAAAAAATTCACAAAATACGAATATCAGACAAGGTTACTCTCTTCCTATTGTAGATCAGAACAAAAATAATAACATTTCATAATCATGCTTTACTGGGGGCAAAAATAAGAACATTATCTGTATTATAAAAGTGGCCAGACATTCCCCTAGGAGTGCTGCTTCTTTACCAATTACAGCTTTAGCCTTGCCCTGGTCTCTTCAATTTGTGGATAAGAATTAACAAAATCCCCAAGAAATATCCCCATTTCCTGACAATATTCAATCAAAGCAAAGCCTTATTTCCTTGGATTCTGTCCTAACACCTAATGCAGGTTCAGGTCCCATATTAAGTCCCTTTGGGTACCCTGTTACTGAGATGCACACGGTTTCTCATGTGTGTTCTCCTTTGTTGCAGCAGGTTCATCAGCACAGCTTCATTGAACATAGAAATTAACACAAGTGTAGTATGTATTGTTAGATGTGCTACTGGTAGTCTTTGTCTAAAGGACATTGATAAAGATTAGGTAATTTTCCCATAGTCACACCACATGTAAGTGGCAAAGATTAGACTTCAACCTAGGATGACTTAACTGCTTTCATTATTAAACAAAAAAAAAAGTGATGTGGAAGCCAATTTAGTATCTAAATTAATATATTCACCTTGTCAAAAAGTGGAAGGATTTGCCTAATGTCATATAAGTAAGAAGATAGTGCAAGGAAAAAACCATCACATCAGAACAGATTTTGATTTCCACATACTTTGTCCTGCACACAGGATTTTTTGTTGTTCTTAATTTATTGGTAAAAGTGTTTAAAATATTCTTTTAACAGTGGCTATCATAAACACTATGCTGCTGATTGGTGCTAAAATTGAGATAATAATTTATGTTAAGCCTACTTTCAGTGAAATTGAATTTTAATTACTGTTTTTGTGGTTGTTTTATCTTTCAACACTTTAAAGATATTGTTCCACTCTCTTCTAGCTTGCATTTTTTAGTGTAAGAAGTTGGCCGTCACTGTTCTCTTCTTTCATATGTATGTAATTTCTTCTCTGATGCTTGTGCTTGCAGTTTATTGAGCTTCTTTCATGTATGGGTTTATCGTTTTCACCAAATATGGAAAAATTTTGGTCATCATCTTAAAATATTTTTTCGGCCCGTTATCCTTCCTAGGGCCACTTACTTGTGTATTCCACTCCTTGAAGTTGTCCCAGTTTACTGATGCTCTCTTCACTTTTTATTTTCATTATTTTCCCTCTTTATTTAATTTTGGAATGTTTCTATTGCTTTTTTTTCATGTTCAGTAATCTTTACTTTTGCAGTATATAATCTGTGAATGTCACTCATGTATTTTTCATCTAATATACTGCACAAATTAAATTTAGATTTGTTGTAAAATATCATTTCTGTCTCTACTTAATATGCTCAGTATTTCCTCTGCCTTTTTGAATGTATGAAATATATATAACAACTTTTTATTTCTAATGTATTACTGCTATAATCTGTTTTATTTTTGTGCCTGTTTCAAATAATTTATTTTCATTCTCATTTTGAGTTGTATTTTCCTGTCCCTTTGCATGCCTGATGATGTTTAAATTGATCTCAGACATATTGAATTTTACTTTGATAATAAGTTTACTTTGATGCTGAGTATTTTTGCATTGCTATCAATATTTCTGGGTGTTGTTCTTGGATGCAATTAAGTTTTTTGAAAAGAGTCTGATGTTTGAGCTGTGGTTCCCAACTGAAGATGTTTTGGATGCCCCCTCAGGGACATTTGTCATTTTCTGGAGACATTTTTGGTTGTCATAAATAGTAAGGCTGCTTGCAAGTGGCATGTAGTGAGTAGAGACCAGAGATGCTGCTAAATACAGCACATAAAACAGCCCCACACAAATAATTATCTGGTCCAAAATGTTAATAGGGTAACTGTTGAGAAACCATGCTTGAGAGGCTTTCTTTTAAGTTTTCTTTCATGACACCAGACCCACCATTAATATTTCCACTAATGAGTATTCCCTTACGAGTATTCTACCTGATATTTCAAAATAATCAGATTTTTCTAATATGGCCTTTGGGGCACAGACAATTCCTAGCTCTCTGTGAGCTCTAGTGAGTTTCCTCACTTCCTTTCATGTGGTTCTTTTCCCCATCCTCACATTGTTTTCTCATACTAATCCTCGGAAAATCTTTAATTGGACTCAAGAGGGCCCCTCTTTGGATTTCCAGAGCTCTGTATCTCAGAGGTTCTCCTCTTGGATACTCTGTCCTGTGAACTACAGCCTCCTTGGACTCCAAGGTCTCCTAGCTCCAACTTCTCTGCTCAGGAAGATCACCATGCTCCACCTGCATTCCCTTTCCAAACCCTCCACTGTGGTTTGGAAATTCTACCAGGTAGTACGATGGGGCAGGTTAGGCTCACATTGTTTGTTTCCCTTTTTTCAGGGAGCTCTGTTTTCCACTAACAGTTTTTCTATGTCTGAAAAATAGTTGCATATCTTTCATCTGATATTTTTAGTTGTGTATGCAGAAGGGTAAATTTGGTTAAGTATTATTCAAATTTGATCAGGAGTTTCTTTTTATTTGTTTTTTAGGTGAGTAGTATTCAAAATTGAAATATAAACATACACATTCTTAGGGAAATGGATTTGTTTCATAAACGTAACAATTTTTTTTTCTGAAGAGCACATGATATATTTTAGAAGGAATGTTTCTTATATATAAATAAATATGTTAGATTGTTGAGATTAAGTGTTACATGTTTTCCCTATAATTATTTTGAGAGTTAATATGTGTCTGGCTCGAAGAATTTTAACAATTTTTTTTCTCACTGATATTTGAGTTTTATATAGATAGTAAATGATCAGCCTACAAACTTATACACAGGATAGGCAAATATGGCTGCTCTATTAAATACAAAAAATTTCTTCCTCTAGGTCAAATCTCTTATACATTTACCAATAATTATAAGAAAAAGTGTTAACAAAACGTGTCTTCCTTTTAAGCTGCAATATTATAGATCTGTAAAACATATCGCTACTTATGAGGTGGTAAAAACAGACAAATACGGAGGCAGCAGTTTTGAATAAAAACTCCATTCAGTCTTCCTGAGTTTCAAAACCTTGGACTACTGGTACATGAGCTAAAGTTAGAGGATGTTTGGGCACTGGGGAGAGTGATATTGTCCTCTAGAAATGTTGTGATGATTAAAGGAAATGATTAATATGACAGAGGAGTACAAAACTACAAAGTAAATATATGAATATAAAATAGTCTCCCAAAGACTCTAGGTCTCATTTCTCTTGTTTGAAAATGCGGTTAAGGATACCATTAATAGATAATATTTAGTAAGCACTTTGAGAGCGTACCTTTCTACCTTGTGAACAGCCCATTGCATGCTTTATTTGATTCTTACAGGAGTTCTGCTTAGTTACTATCATTCTGTTTCACAGGTGTGGAAACAGAGGCACAAAGAAATAAGCTTCATTTCAGGAAGAACAACTAATGGACTGTTTTTAGTGCCAGAGTCAAGACGACATCTTCTGATTCCACCTGATACTTATTCCATATACAAATAGAAAAAACAATGTCTTAATACTTTTGACTCTCTTAACCAGCAAAGGGTCCTTAGTAGACGTGAGCAAAAACATGTCTATTTCAATAAACAAACAAGTAAACAAATAAAATCTATCATGTTATGAAACAATAAAAGAGCTTGGTGGATATAGAATGGGGAAAAGAGAATTAGTTTTGAGTCAAAATATCTGGATATGAGTCTTTGTTATGCAGTTAAATCATTCACCAAATATCATTGAGAGCTCGATTCTGTCAGGCTCTCTGACACATTAAAAAAAAAAAAAATAGAGAACTATGGGCCAGGCACCATGGCTCACGCCTGTAATCCTAGCACTTTAGGAGGCTGAGGCAGGTGGATTACCTGAGGTCAGAAGTTCAAGACCAGCCTGGCCAACATGGTGAAACCCCATCTCTACTAAAAATATAAAAAATTAGCCAGGTGCAGTGGCACACACCTGTAATCCCAGCTACTCAGGAGGCTGAGGAAGGAGAATCGCTTGAACCTGGGAGGCGGAGGTTGCCGTGAGCCAAGATCAGGCCACTGCACTCCAGCCTGGGCAACTGAAGGAGGCTTTGTCTCAAAAATAAATAAATAAATAAATAAATAAATAAATAAATAAATAAGTAAAAATAAAAATAAATAGAGAACTATGAATATTTGGGGTTTTAATTGTCATTGCTGTTGGTTTATAAAAGTCACTTTCTTTGATGCCAGGTTAGTTCAGAGTGCTTATCAATCTCCTTTCTCAATTCATTTTAAGTGAGAAAAAATCCTGACCATTTTGAATTAACATATTCTATTGTCTTCTTCTGATAACTAATAGTTATTCAACGTAATGAAAAGAGCTGCTTTTGTTTCATAATATTAATTGTGTGAAACTTAGTAAAAAATATTCTCTTCCTATTTTTCATGAAAGATAGCTCCAGTAATTGTTTCTAGATCTCTAATTGGTTTGGAAGAGGTAAGTAAAATTAACCTTTCAATACTTTGTAGAAAGTAGGACTCCAGAAGTTTAGATTTCTACTAATTATAAAACAACTGCAACCCTGCTACTCCACAAACACACCAATAACAAGTTTTTAATACCAACTCACTGTATCTCTGTTTTGGGAAATTATATTTAAAAATAAAGAAAACCTATTTAAAGTGATATTATTTCAGTAATTTTTCTCACAGGTGCAATTTGGTACACATTATAATGTCGTGATTCTTTTCTAAAGCCACTTTGTATTGGGACATATGAATACTGTCACATACTGGGTCACTGCAAGCTGAATATATTTTCTAAATCTGTTAGCTATCATGTCAGCAGTTCTTGGAAAACAGATCCAAAACAGCAGATGGCTGAGAATTTAGGCTCCCTGTACTTAAACTGGTAGTAAAGATGTCATTGCTAATCCACAGACCTAACTGAATCTTTGAATTCCTCGACAGAATGTTTCCATATATTGCTTAATCATTTTCCAGACTTGCAGGCTCAAGGTAATCTGACTCTTAAATACTGCATATTAATCTGTCATTACATATAGCTTATGGTATTTTTTCATGGATTGACTTACAAAGAAACAGTTTTGTTGATACATAGTTAAATCATTTTTCATGTGTCTGATTCTCTGGAAAAGAGAAAAACACATATAACTTTACTTAAATCAGTAGAGAACTACCATTTTAGATATAATTTATCTGTATAACATACCATATTTGGCATATGAATCAGAAAATGAATCATAGAATCAGATTTGACCTCCAACGGAGAAGTGAAAGGGTACATTATAAATCTATATCTGCCAGTACTCACCTCAATAGTTTATGATTTTAAAATCAATATTAAATATAATGATAAGTTAATTGTACTTAATTTTGTTTTAAATTGAGTTATCAATAAATTCTGAAATTAGATTTTGGAGAAAAGAACTTTAATTGTATTGGCAATGTACATTTATGAAATACTTATCAATATACTCTGATACATTTGATTTTGGATGTTGAAAGAAAAACTACATTCATAAATTTTTCTATTAGAATGATGTTAATAAGGTTTGATTAATATACATTACATATACATTGTTTATTCTTAGGAAGAATAAGTTAAAGAAGCAGCAGTTAGATCGCTAATTTTTTGTTTATTAAGGAAGAAAGATGTTAATTAGTTAGGAGTACATTGAAAAAGTGTTAATATATTTCTGAATATACACGAGGCCAAATATTCAAGTTCTTGAAAATTAGAACATCTGAAGAATATCTCCTGGTCATTGCTCTCAACAAACATTTATAGAAGACTTTCAGAAGACAGCACACTACAGTTGTTATGGGATTTCAAAATATACTTTAAATTTGTTAATTCCACTTGAGATAAATGAGAAAAACAGCACAATCTCCACACCTGGTCTCAATTATAGTTAAAGTTCTTACTCATTATTGATGCAGGTTCCATCAAAGTGATCAAAATACAGTAATTGGGAATTCTGGAAAATTTTACAGAATTGAATATTATAGCCTGACAAATTTTGGAAACTCATGATTTTCATGGTATTTGGCAAACTGATGTAAGAATAATAAACAGAATCTCCAAATTTTCTGAAGAATATATATGTATTCTTAATATATTATGTGAATATATAATATGATATATGAATATGATATATTCATATATAATATGAATATATATACATATATTTTTATATATATGGTTTTGCTTTCAAAACTCCCCATGCAATAAATGGATGTGACTTATATAAGAGCACTAACTGTTTGAGATCACTGAAAATAGATCATGAAAACATTCACAAAACAATGTTTCTTTGAGTTGAATCATATTCATAATTTTGAAATTAAGAAAAAGAGATGCAGTGAAGTAATTAACTTTCCTTACCCATATAGTTAGTAAGTGACAGAATCAGGGTTTTCATTTTGTTCCTTTCATTTCAAAGTTCAGATTATTTCCAGTAGTACCTTACATTGCCAGAAATAAGTATCTATTGGCAGGATGGAAACATAATTCTATAGAAAACAATACTTTAAAAAAAAGCAGTATGTTGGGGAAGAAAATAAACAACAAAAATATATATATATATAATCTAGATAAAATTTAAAATATTATGTCAAGCAGCATGATTTTACAAGGTAAAAAACATACATACAATTATTTCAATTTGGGAAAGATTATATTGTGGGCAAGCACTTTGTTTTATAGTGCTTTTTATAAATATCTGCATATATTTACATTAGAGAAATAGGAGAGGTATTGATGGCAGTGGTGAGTCAATATAAAGAAGAAATCAATAACAGTAGGAGATACATAAATAATTGAACTGACTGACTCAAAATTTAGCTACTTAACATTAAAATTGTTCAAAAACAGTCTGGATAACAATAATAGACTGTATCACGTATATGGTTTTGTCTAGTTCGTTAACTAGTTGATATAGTTGCTATCGATTCTAACAACATGAAAATAATTTCAGGGTGCTTCATTACTTAAAATTTATAAAATAAGTCTTAATTACCAATTGGATGTATAATAAACACTAAAAAGTATTATTATGACGTACGAAAACAAATTTATTTTAAAATAATGGGTTATCATTTACCTAGTCCTCTACATGTTATAATACATTTGTATAAGAACTACTCAGTCTAATAGTTTAGTAATAATTAAAACAAATTGTCAAAAAATTGTTTATATTATGATGAGTATATTTCATTTTTTAAAAACATCAGTAAATATATAAAGAAGAAAAAATATATTAATTTTAAATATAAATTTAGGTTCTTAACTACAATTTAATTTACAGGTAACTACTTTGTAGTAATTCATATATTGCTCAACTTAAAGAATAAAGAAATTAGTCATATTTTCATCAGCAGGAAAAGGATTTTGCACAGAAATCACTATGATACATGGTTGTAGATATTCATTTTCAGAATGCCCTTTGTATTTTGCCCATTCTGAAAGAAATATTGTATCAGCTCAAGAAGTACACTAATAAAATTATTTAGGAGTCATATACTACTTCTGCACACACACACACACCCAAACTCACTTTTTTTCATTAACTCAAATCAAAGATGTCTTTTGACTAAATTTACTTTAAGACTGAGTTGAGAACAAAAGATACATCATCCTTCAAGCTACCAAAGATCAGAGGGGCTGCCTCTCTCTCAGGAGTAGAAATCTCTCAGATCCCTATCAGTGAGACTTGGTTCTGGAAATATTTGTCCTTTCCGAATATCAGCCAGATGCTGATAGAAAAGCAGGAGGCAAATAAAGATATTTCTTAACTTTGCAAGCTCTTTCTTCTCTGGAGCTTTTTCCAAAGAATAGTTTTTATGTGAAACAAACTGATAGCTCCAAGTTATAACCCATTGAAAGTGGTCTGCTTACTATTATCTGCACCCATACAGTAATGTGGCACCTTATCTAGAGAGTGAGGCCAGTGGACCAACCATAGTGATAAATTTGACAGTTCAAGAAAACGTGTTTTTGATGCTAAATCAGCTCACTTATTTCCTTCAATGCCCTCCTACTTTGATTTTTGCACACAAAAAAATGTGATTGAAAAGTAAATTGAACAGAATTATTCACAATTTTTCCCCTAACTAACCTACAGACTTTATTTGGATTTCATCAGTTTTTTGACTAATGACCACTTTCTATTCCAGAATCCAATAGAGAAAACCACATTGCATTTAGTCATTATCATCACAGTCTAGTCTGGGACAATTTCTCTGTGTCTTCCTTGTTTTCATAATCTTGACACCTTTTGAATACACTGGTCAAGTGTTTTGTAGACTGTCTTTTGATTTGGTTTGATCTGATATTTTCTCATGATTAGACTAGCTTTATGCAATTTCTGGGAAGAATACCCCAGAGATGGAAGACCCTTTTTTTATAGCATCATATCTGGTTGGACCTGTCATCAGCATGACTTATCCTGATTATCTAAATGATGACAGTTTATTTAAAGTGTTGGCTGCCAAGTTTCTCCACTGAAAAGATAGTGCTTTTCCTTTTTGGGAAGTGAGTCATTAAGTCTAATCCATATTCAAGGGAGAGGAACTAACATTCAACTCCTGAATGGGAAAGTATGTCTATATGTTATTTGAACTGCTTCTACATAGATTTGCTCTTCCTTCCATATTTTTACTCAATCATTTTTATAGCAAGTGTATTTATTTTATACTTTGGGTTATAATCTTCTACTAACCTATTTATTTTGGTGTTCACATGTTCTAGCTTTGTCCATTGGAACTCTGTCATTCCTGTGTCTCACTCACATGACTTTATGCTTCTTCTATTTCTCTCTGTTTCATTTTATGTCTGGTGAAGTGACATTTTAGTACTGAAAGATGCTCCAGGCTCATATGACATGTTCCCTGTTCTAATTCTAGAATGAAACATTTATTTAAGAAACTCTGATTTCTTTTATTGGAGAAAGATATTTAGAAAACAAGATCTGACTGTTGGGTATTCCCAATTTAGTTTAAAAATATCATAGGATCATCATATGCTCACAAAATCTGTTTTTTTTTTAACAAAAGATACTTCTGGTAGAATGTAATCTCAACATTATGAATCATGATATTGGAGGGGAGTTGAGACAGCATCACAAACAAATGTATAAACAATTACACAATTATCAGATTTGAATTTGAAAAGTGTTTAACTGTTAACATAAATGTTATTTATTTATTTATTTATTCCAACCCCACTTGATTGTCTTGTGTTAGGAGGTGAAATACTTGCTCTCTATGTAAAATATAATGGCTGCCTCAAGTTGGTCACAATCCAGTGGGGGAGTTGCCTAAATATATTAATTATAAGAAAATAAAGAAAGTGCAAAAACAGTGCTATGAACTAAGTGCATATGAGCAAAGGGAATAACAAAAATAGAAAATAAACTCAATGTTGAGAAGACCCTTCACTAGAATACCATTTAAATAGAGTCTTAAAGAAGACAACTTGGAAGATGAAAGTTTAGTGATGCTGATGTGGAAAGCAAGTTAAAAATTCCATACATAGAAAATCTCTGTTCTGTACGAAATCATGAATAAAGTCATCAAAGTCATGTGAATATTCATGGCATCATGAGGAATCAGTGTTACTGGAATTGCTCTAGACGTACATGGGAGTGCATTAGAAGATGAGGCTGGAGAGGTAGATTGGGACAAGAGACTGTAAAGAGAATTTCCCATACTAGCACATATAAACAAATGGAGTCTCTATTGTAATTCCTATTATCTGAAAAGGTTGAAATTAATTTATGATAAGACAGTTTTGCTTACTTTTTAATTACCAGCTGAAGACTGGGAATGTGCCATATTGATTCTCAGTTTGGTACAATGTATTAGTGTAGTTAGAGAAGGCTTCCATGGTCAGAGGTGTGGGATTGAGACCTAGGCTCTGTCAATTATGAACTATGCAACCTCGAACAGATTATTTTATCTCTTGGATACTCATCTCATCTAAAAACAGTATGAAAATAAACACTTCTTAGGGTTGTTGTAAAGATTAATTGCAATACTACAGGGCATATCTAGACAGAGTATAAACTTAATAAATGTCAACAAATATTATTTAAATTTTGTCTCAGTGATTATATTGGGCATGATAGATAATAGAACTACAAAGGACTGGCTGGCTGGTCATGCCCATAGCAGCTGACTATGTCTATAGTGAACAAATCCTTTGATAAAGGAGCAATTGCCACAAATAATTGGGGCAAAAAGGATCACAAAGGTGAAAAATACCTTCAAAGTTAGCTTTTTTTTTTATTGTCAAGGAAACATCTTCAAAATTTAAGCTGACTCAAATAAGGTCACTGAGCAAGTTGGTGCAGAGCATGTGGAGTCCAAGCCTCCCTTTCTTTGTTTGTTATCTCCTTGTCAGATACACAAAGTCAGTGATTCTGATAGATAATTATTGTATTGATTAATTAATGCTTGGATTATCTTCTAAACAAATACACAATTTGTTTAAAAATATAAGTATAAATTAACTCATTAAGAATACAGACACATAAACTCATAAAAATTTTAATGGGAACAAACTATAGTATAATTTGCATTTGATCTCTTTTATTCTCAATCTTCTGGCCCCTTTACTAACATATTTGTTCCTTTTTTTTTTTTTTTTTTTTGACAGAGTTTTGCTCTTTCGCCTAGGCTGGAGTGCAGTGGCGCAATCTTGACTCATTACATCCTCCGCTTCCCAGGTGGAAGTCATTCTCCTACCTGAGCCTTCCAGGTAGCTGGAACTATAGGCATGCACCACCACACCCAGCTAATTTTTTTTTTCTTTTTTTTTTTGTATTTTTAGTAGAGATGGAGTTTCGCCATGTTGGCCAGGCTGGTCTCGAACTCCTAACCTCAAGTGATCTGCCCACCTCAGCCTCCCAAAGTGCTGTGATTACAGGTGTGATCCACTGCACCAGGCCTCATATTGATTCCATTCAGTTGAATAGTAGGGTAACTTTAAGCATTTCTTCAACTTTTTCTAATATTGTGCATAAAATTATAACAATTTCAAATAAATTAAAAAAAACACAATTTGAATTGCACTTGATAATTTAAAAAAATACTCTCCAGGGGGCTGTATTTGAATCGCTGTATTCAAATATAGAAGTATTAATAACTAATGACTAAGGTAGCATAATTTATATGAATCAAGATTTTCATTAGGTTTAATAAAATATACTGGTTCTTCTTTTCTTATATCTTTGGTAAAACAGTCTCATCATATCTTATCTCTCTCTTCACCAAATTCTTAATAATAATGTGGTCAAAATCTAAATTACCACAAAAGAGTAACAACTAGCGTATGTTGTTTTATTTCATTGCTAATATTATTCTGTCTACCCTTTGAAAAGGAGACAAAAGTTAAGGGAAAATTTGATGTTATGTGTCGATTTAAATTACATGGTGTTTTGTAGGCTTGAGATAAAATCAGCAAAATTACTAATATTTTCTATAGTGGTGATAATTGACAATACATTGTTTTTCAAAATATGTACTCATGAGAACTTCTAAAATATTCTGTGCCTCTTGTTAAAATGCAGATTCGTGGACTTAATAACATATTACCTGAGTTAGAATCTCCAAGGTTGTATATTTAACAAGTTGCTGGTTTGTTTCCTAAGCTGATATGGTTTGGCTCTGTGTTCCCACCCAAATCTCATCTCGAATTGTAATCCCCACATATCAAGTAAGGGACCTGGTGGAGTTAATTTGATCATTGAGGTGGTTTCCCCCATGATGTTCTTGTGATAGTGAGTGAGTTCGCACATGGTCTGATATTTTGTAAGTGTTTGACAGTTCCTCCTTCACACTTTCCCTTTCTCTCTCCTGCAGCCTTGCGAAGAAGGTACCTGCTTCCCTTTCTGCCATGATTGTAATTTTCCTGAAGCCGCCCCAACCATGTGGTACTGTGAATTAATTAAGTTGCTTTCCTTTATAAATTACCGAGTCTCAGGGAAGTTCTTTATAGCAGTGTGAAAACAAACTAATAAGCTTTTTTTATGTTGAAGAACCTCTGGTATGCTGACTCTTTAAGAGTTTGAGTATTAAAAAAAAAAGTTTTCTGTCCAGCAAAGCCTTAATATTGGGCATAGTGCATAATATTCTCACTTAAGAATTTTCAAATTAGCTGAATAAACATTCTAAAAAATTCTAGTTAATGGAATTAACATAACTTTTCTGTGACTATATGGAAATTATCTTACATACTGAAAATTCAGAGGTATACATAATTAGACTTTGTCTATATCTATAAACACTGTATTATTTGAATAATTTTGATTGAATAACTATTTTCTAATTTAGGTTTATATCCTACCAGCAAAGGTCATTACATTGTAACATTTATTTATTTTATTATGATTCTGAGTTACATTTTTTAAAATTTATATCCTCATTTTAAAATTTTATAAACTGTATATAGTATTTATTATACATGAGGTATTGCTTTATGAACTATTCAAATATTAAATTATGTGATTTCATAACAGTTCTAAGAGTTAGGTGCTATTATTTTCTCCATTTCACAGGTGAGGAAACTGAGGTATAGAGAGGTTATAAGATTTACTCAAGACCTTGCAATTGTCCTAAGATGATGAAACCAGAATTCAAACCCAGACAGTCTGGCCCAGCATCTATATTT
Organism: Pan paniscus; assembly: GCF_029289425.2. Lineage (NCBI taxonomy): Eukaryota > Metazoa > Chordata > Mammalia > Primates > Hominidae > Pan > Pan paniscus. The sequence continues at coordinate 72,338,623 of NC_073263.2, forward strand.
TTAACTTATGCTCTGCTGCCTGTGACATGAGATTGATAAACTTGGTTGAGGTCAAAAGTTGGAAGCTTTGATTTTATTGGGCTTTCTGCCTAATTCTTTCTATAGTAAGTGAGAAAGAGGCCAATTTTTAAAAAAAATCTGTTTGAACAAGTCTTAATAGAAATAAATCCTTTTGGCAGGCTTCTCTAAAATGTCTTATTTTATCTTGCAGAATTTGCAATTAAAAATATTTCTTCAAAAATTAACATTCCAACTTAGTGTGATAAAGTCTGACTTTTATTTTCCTCTTGTAAAATCAGTCATCAAACAAAAAAAAAGGAGGAATTGCAGAGGGTTTTGTTTTGTGTTTGACTTCACTATTTCTATTACAGTAGCTCTTCATCACCATGGACTTGAATGTTAAGAAAAAAAAATTAATATGGCTTATAGCAGTAATCCTCTTAAATGCTTGAGACTTTGCCAGCTTTCAACTAACAAGCCAGGTTATTAACGGCTGCGGTCCTACAACACTCTGGGATTATTGTCTAGGTCTGCTGACGAGGCATTACTAGTGACCAGTTTGTAAAATGCAATCTGTTATTTTATTTCATAACCTGATCAATGATTAAAACTGCTTGAAGTACAAAAATCTGCCTTCCCAACCAGCTGATGATTTTTGCAATATAGAATTGAATGGCTCCTTTTATGTGTGATTAAAGGTTCTGATTATTACCTGTGTAAGTTATCTGGCAGCTTTTTTGGGGGGCTTTTGGTTTGATCAAGCAAACTTGAAAAGAACATCAAGATTAAAAAAAAAATTAACATTACCTTTAACTAAAAAAAATGACAGCTCTGTCAGAAGACTGTCTCCCCTCACCTGATTCTTAATATGGAGTTTCTGACAAGTATAGAGATTTGCCTTAATTATTTATTCATTTCATTGAAATCATCTTCATCTGCTTTAAATTTCTAATAAGTCTATTTAAATAAAGAGAATCCTATTTGAATGTTGATTTTATACTTTAAAAATCATGAAGGTGTCTGTGTTTATAATGAAGTGCAGAGGAGGCAATGGTAATGGTTATATCAGTAAGTGGCCAGAATAAAATTGCAAATCCCATTAGCTAATGACATAATGGCATTTCAAACCAAGTTACTATAAAATAGTTCCAGATATCAGTAGATTAGAAAACAATAATAAACCATTATTGCTGCTAGAAAATATGGAAGATGTAATCTGAAAACAAAGAAAAAAATAATCCATACTTTCTCACCTTTATGATCTGAACAAGTTACAACTTGCAGAACACTTGCCTTTGGTACAGCCAACAGGGCAGTTAGTTGCCTTGTTCCCTATGCCTAGGTTCAGGCTTCAAAACCTGGCTTCAGGTTTTGACATAATGATTTGTTTCATTGGTTTGGTTTGATTGTCTTATTAAAATCCCAACAGCTCTGATATGAAGAGTTTCTGAAGCTCTATTTTTTCATTTCCCTTGTGGGGTCTAGATGATGTCCTGCAAATTTGCTTTTCATAGGTATCCAAATTCAGCATAAATTCACCTACTAGCCCCCACCCTTTGCAAAAGCACCTTCTCCAGTAAAGTATGTGTATTGAAAGTGTTAAGTGTTGGGATTTAAATATAGCACAATACAAAAGAAGATAGGTGAGAGAGACGTCTGGTATGGTGGACGTTTTATTTTCAGTGTAGTTCTAAGGATGGTTTTTCATGTCTTTTAAATAGGAATGGATGACAGGTTGGAAGCATGTTTTAAAAAATTCCTCCTATATACAGACAGGGACATACACACAGATACATGTAAGTTTAAAGAATAGTATTACAGGCAGGAGAATAAAAAGCAAGACAAATGTGTGCAGAAAGGAAAACTAGGCAGTTATTCCTACCTGAATTTTCACTCATAACTCTTCTGAGAATACTATATCCTACAATAATCCTATATGTGTCAAGTATCAAAATTGTATTTTGGTGAGAAAGGTTATAAAGAAAATATGTTTTTTCAGCCTTATATTTTGGAAAATTCTAACTTCTTATTTGCTTCTTAATTGCTCAGATTTCTGAAAATGAAATTGGAAATCTGAAAAACAAATCTTCAGAATTATAAACTAAATTGTCTTACAAATTTTTTAGATCCTATTGACCAGTCCAATGCCATTCTACCTCCTGAAAAAAATAATAATAAAATAAAAATATTTTCCCTTGTCTGGAAGCATTTATGAAAGCTAAACACGGCATTCTGAAATTTCAGGATGATATGTCTTGTTGTATTTTGTCCCCCAATTCTTTTGATGATAACTCATGGAGCCCTTGCATTTTGCAAATCTTTGCAGTACAATTTGGTAATAATTAAACACAATGGCCAAAAATAATAGCTCTCAATATTACTTTTGCCCCATTCCAATTTATTTCATCCAATGTAGTTGTTAAATTGTAATCACAAAGTAAAAATTCACCAATCATGCAGAACAACAAGTTTAAGTTGTTGATCCATTTTAACATTCAAATCTCCCTAGCAATGATTTTAGTAATGATTTATACCTCAATGTAAGAAAGTTGCATATGTATATTTTTAAGTCTATTTTTTTGTAGGGAGATAATCATGATACAAAACTGAATTAATGAATGAGAAGTTTCTACAAAAGACAAGTTAAAAAAAAAGGCTGTAACAAGGACATAATTGAGGGGACAAAGGCAGATACGTCTTATCATTTAGTCTGAAGTAAGAATTGGTTGCTTAAAACCTTTATTATATTTTTAAATTGGTAAATGCAGTGTAATTTTCTATAGATATAACCATTGGTTAAAACTGAGGTTTTATAAAATTATTTTAATAAATTCTGATAACCCATTTATGTCTTTTATTCCAAGAAATCTAATTCTGCATGTAAAGTTCCAAGTGAGTAGCCCAAGAGAATACACTTAAATGTATCCACCTATTATGTACCAAAGTAAAAAACATACATGTTTGTGGTGATGCATTAGAAGTGGAAAAGTTGGATCTGCATCTCCAATCTGTACTTGCCAAAGATTCTGATATTTCCCAAGTCTATGCAAATATACATAGATTTTCCTCCATCACGTATAAAGAACATGTGTGAAGATGAAATAACTCAGCACAAGAATGTATTCATACAACATTCGTGTGGAAAATTTGAGAAGTATAAGATGGCATAAATTTTCTAAAATACAGAAAAGGTGTTCCCTTTCTTTTTGTATTTACATATATACATACACACATATATCTCCTATGAATCTGACAAATTATAATATATAATAATACATTGGACTCTTGTTGCACCTTGCTCCTGAAATTATTAAGGAATGTTCACATTGGTTATCTCATTTGTTTACCCAATATTCTTCTGAGGTAGAAGAAGTTATACTATGATATCTTTTGTACAGATAGCACTTTTCAAAGCTTCATTTTCACCTACAGAATGGCTCAATCAATGACAGAAGGCAATTTTAGGAAAAATTGTTCATATACCAAGCGGATGGATACCATCCGCTTAAAAATATTATCCACAACATATTTATCAGCATTGTCTGGTATATAAAGTGGTAACAGAGTACTTTTTAAAGTTTCTTACCACTGAATTATATAACAACTCCTTCTAATCTCCCCAAAATTGGATTAAATCAGATTAAGCATGTGATAGTAACAAAATAATAATACAATTAGTAATGGAGATGATGGAGGTGGGTAAAAGGGAAACTAAATTCTATATAGTTCCCGATATTCAGAAAGATTTCTAAAAAATACTTGGATTTCAATATACCACACTGAAGATTGAGGCCTTTGTTCATTGTTTTTCCGATGGAAAAGAAAAGAAACCTGAGGCTTTGCAAGATTTTTCAGGGAGATGCTTCTGACAAGTGATCAAATCATTGAACACTCTTCTTGAAAAATAATGTTCAGATGTAGTCTAAGTATACGCCCTGTGACAGCACGAACAACCTTTCCTCTGTGTTGACATTCATTCTAATAATAGAAAAATGTAGACAGAATATCTGACACCCCCACCACACCAAACAAGACCGTGACTTCATGTCTGTGATATAAAATCTTATTAATGGAAATATTCTCATTGTTTAAAAATGGTTTTGAAACTGCCTTTTTACTTTTGATTACATGTTACCAAAACAATAGGAAACGTGGTAGATAGAAGCACAATGAAACTTAAGAAATAATAGTCTTATTCAAAGAGTTGTAAACGTTGCCTAGTAAAATGATGGCCCCCATTAGATCAGGAAATTGACATATTTTATTAGCAATATATACATAAATATCTTGTCAATGCTTCTATAAATAAAGACACTTTTTAAAGTCAATCTTTAATATGAAAATTTTCAAACACAAAAAAGTACAGAGTATATTATAAAGACTTTTCATGTACCCATCACCTACAGCCAACTTGATTTTATAGAGATACTACCCAATTAATCACTTGCTTAAGTAAACAGATTATTTTAAAGAAAATCTCAATTTCATATCATTTAGCAGCAAATTACTTCACTATATATCTCTAAGAAATACAGAATATTTTTCTAAGACATACTTCATTTTATCAAAGCTTTCAAACATTAGCAACAATTCCTTAGTATTATCAACTGAGTTAGTTTTATAGGTTTCCCTAATCATCTATTTCTTAATTGTTTCTAAAAAGTTCATATAATACAATCAGTTGATGTGCCTCTACCTCTTTTATTCAGTAAATTAACCCTGCATTCTGCTTTCTATTCCTTATGACTCATTTTTAAAAGGAGCCGGGCCATTGTCATGAAAATAATTTTGTTTATTTCATAACTGTCTAGTTATATGCCATGTGACTCTATTACTTATATTTCTTCTAAATTGATAGGTAGCTAAATATATGACTTCTGGTTGATCTAATTCAGATTTGAGTTTTTGAGAGGAATGCCTATTTTCTCTAGTTGTAAGACTCAGAATCTTTGTAACTACGTATCAATGAAATACAATGTACTTTGGGGCTAATTAAATCTCATTAAGTTTCAGTTCTACCATTTATTAGCTTTAGTGTCTGACCCTTAGAAAATTGTATACCCTATTTGTCACTCAGCTTCCACAAATTATGCTTCTTGTTTCTTCTCTCTCTTCAATGCACTGTGACCTTTAAAAAATAATTTTACTTTGTCAATATTGAAACTCATGCCTTCTCCTCAGTAACTTTTTTTGTAAGGATGGGAGGAACAATTCAGTTGTAAAGCTATTGGCAGGCGATCTTTTATAAAATGTTTTGGTGTCTGATTATTAACCTACAGAGGTAAGGAGTATTGTTAAAACATGATTTTTTCTTGAGCAGCTAAACATACACTAATAGATAGTGGTTACAAGGTGTTTTATTCATTTTGTTTTAATATTTTACAGAAAGAAGGTGTTGAAACAGTCTATCTTACAACCCTTCTCTGGTAAGACATGTGAGTGAACTAAATGCAGCTAACCTAGCAGCAGATGCAAGGATGGTTTTCACAGAGTCTGATACTAGAGGAGTCAAAACTTTGGAGATCAAAGGTCTTTGGGGCTGAACAAAAAAAAAAAAGGCAAAGATTAATCTGTTTGAAATTACACAACAATTTATTTTAGAGGGGAAACTGTACATGCTTATTTTTCTTTTGATGTTTGTGTGTCATTATTATACATTATTCATAGCTAACGTAAAGGGTATTAGTTATGACTATGACTTGGTTTTCTTTCTTTCTTTTTTTTTTTAGAGGGAGTCTCACTTTGTCGCCAGGTTGGAGTGCAATGGTGCAATCTCAGCTAACTGCAAGCTCCACCTCCTGGGTTCAAGCGATTCCCCTGCCTCAGCCTCCCGAGTAGCTGGGACTACAGGCACGCACCACCACGCCCGTCTAATTTTTTGTATTTTAGTAGAGACAGAGTTACACCTCGTTGGCCAGGATGGTCTTGATCTCCTGACCTCGTGGTCCGCCAGCGTCGGCCTTCCAAAATGCTGGGATTACAGGCATGAGCCACTGGACCCGGCCGTTATGATTTGTTTTAAGCAGGGTCTGAATCCTAAATTGTAATATTTTTAAAGTGCAAGAGGTTTTTTATATTTTCTTTATGTACATCTATCTTATGTTCTGGCTATGTAACCCATTAACTGTATACATCAGAGTGGGAAGTGATATCCAAAACATTTCTAAAAGAGCACTGGTTAACCCTATTTCAGTGACTCAAATGTCATAAAACACGTATACCACATGATAAATGTTTACTGAGCCCAGAAAAAGCCAGATAGTACAGTTTAAGTCCTAAAAATCACATAATTTAAAAACTGCTGAAAGAATTGGGGACTTTAAACCAAAGACTAAAGCTCGGCTTGGACCAAATTTTTAATTCACAAAATAAGCTGTCTTCATAGTTTTAAAAAGGAGGATTGTGAATTATCAAGTACAGTTACATCTATATTACATAAAAGTGAGAGATTCTTACAAATAGAGTTAAAGAGCAGACTTATTCTACTTAATATGTGAAATAATTTCTCAATCATTTGAGTTGATTCAAAACAAAATCAATTCTTTCTAGGTGTCATTTAACTAACTGTAGCTCATTTTCACACATATGGCAATTTTTTTTTTTTGTTTTGTTTTTTTTTTTTTTTTTTGAGACGGAGTCTCGCTCTGTCGCCCAGGCTGGAGTGCAGTGGTGCGATCTCGGCTCACTGCAAGCTCCGCCTCCTGGGTTCACGCCATTCTCCTGCCTCAGCCTCCTGAGTAGCTGGGACTACAGGCGCCCGCCAACACGTCCGACTAATTTTTTTGTATTTTTAGTAGAGACGGGGTTTCACCGTGTTCGCCAGGATGGTCTCGAGCCCCTGACTTAGTGATCCGCCCGCCTCGGCCTCCCAAAGTGCTGGGATTACAGGCGTGGGCCACCGCGCCCGGCCCACATATGGCACTATTGTACAGCTGAGTGATGGCTCAAATAATGAAATTGTTGATTGTTTTTAATTGTATTTTTGTGTCCCCTCAACATTCATATACTGAAACCCCATATCCCCAGTGTGATGGCATTAGTAGGTGGTTCTTTGACAGATAATTAGACAATGCTCTTGGGGCCCTCATGAATGGGATTTGAGCTCATATAAGAAAAACAAAAGAAGAAGAGGAAGAAGAAGGAGGAGGAGGAGGAGAAGGAGCAGAAGGAGGAGGAGGGAAGAAGAAGGAAGAAGAAGTACTAGAGCTTGCTTACTTTTCTCTTCTCTCCGCCATGTGCAGATGCAACTAGAAGACAGCTGTTCGCAAACCAGGAATAGGGCCCTCATCAGACGCTGGATCTGCAGGTACATTACAATTGGACTTCTCAGCTTGGAAAGGTATGCCTACAAGATTTTTGACAAAAAAAAAAATAGTCCAACTGAAAAGAATATTTTTTGTATAGTTTAATATTGGAATGGAATCAGAGTGGATAATTCAGTGAAATACATATAAATACATGGTGGAAATTCACTATTTTTACTTCTATTTTCATTTTAAAAGTTACAATCAGTACCCATTCTAGCTCTGTTCAATGGTGAAATCTACTGGCATATTATTAAAGCTGTCAGAGGAAAAGGAATGTTGGCAAGCCATCTGTTGGCAAATGTGAACAGGGGTCTTGGCTCTGATCTTAAGGACAGACATTATCAATTTGGATAAATGATTTTGTACACCAAGAGGTATGTTTTACTTATTTATTTGCTTGTTCATGGTACAGCTGTAAGTCAAATGCTTTATTATTTGTTAAATAAATAATTGTTTGTTAAAACAACTAAAACTAACTTCATTTTTGTTCTAGTATAGATTAGAATGATCTAGAGTTTTCCATAATATATACCTAAAAACTCAATATGTAAGGCACATGATCAATTACAGCTTTAAAATCAAACAACAACAAGCTAACAAAGCACATAAAACACAATACTTCATATTTATCAAAATTTGTATGTCCTTTCTGAGAATTACCTGACTCAATCTGTAGAGAAGTAAGAAGTAGGCGGGATTCCTTCACACTGTCTTCCCCCAAGTTCAGGCACCTAATTGTGACAATGTAACATTTTGCAGATTGAAGAACAAGAATTCTAGCCCTATTATGTAAAGGGGAGTTTAAGACTCAGAAAAGAAAAATGAAAAGACTCAGAAAAGAAAAAAACTTCATGAGAATTTTCTGAGCTATGCCTATGAGGTATGCTTGAGTCCTATGCTCTGATGTCTAATTTGTTTCCCCATAATAAATGTAGAAATGTAGAAAATTCCAATGAAGTGAAAAAAAATTTAAAGAATTGAATGTGAAGGTGAGGGAAGACATGGGTTTAGATACAAAAGAATAGTGAGTTTCAAGATTATAAATTAAAATTTTATTTTGCAGAATTTAAAAACAAATTATAATTTTATGCTAATAAGGGTGAAGTAATTAACATTACTTGAAATGCTAACCACACAAAATACACCATGTATTATAACTTATTTAATACTCACAAACTTGGGGTGCAAAAATGTATAATTCATCGCAGTTTTTCATTGGGAAAATAGGTGCAGGGCTGATAAGCAACATATTGCCAAAGTACCTATAGAGGCATATGTGAAAGCTAGATTTTCAAACCTTTCCTATAAATATTTCTACTGAACCTGATTATAGAAGATGAGGTAGGAAGGAGTATGCATTTCTGTCCCACTATTCTATATCATAAAGACCTAACCTAAGTCAGTCATTTATGAAAATCATTCCTGGCAAAAATCAAACATACGTATATGATTATAATAATGTAATCCTCTATCAGAGTAAGAAATATATTTCATACAATTTTATCTGCATGTGTAGTAATGTGTTAATACCAGGAAAATATGACTCTGAAGACATTGAAAGCTGACTCTCTCTCTCCCCCTCTCTGTCTCTCTCTCACTATATATATGTGTGTACATATATATATAGAGAGAGAGAGACAGAGATCTTTAACCATTATTCCTTAGTTTAGTTCAGTACAGAAATAACTTGTGTTTTCAAATGGCCAATTAAACACTTACTTCTTTTTGAGAATCTATGAAATAGTTTTAAGTAGCAAAGTCAACAACAGTTAACATAATTAAAATGGCATTTTTAGTAAGAATTTTATTCCAACTTGTATTAATGTTTATTTAAAAATATTCTGCCTTGTGAACCCATCTGTTTCCTGCCTATTATGCTACCTAAATTCTGTAATCATAGTACTCAAGGGAGATTTTCACATAATTTTTTTCATGATATAGAAAGCATTCTACATTTCATTCAAAAGAAATAATTTGATTCAAACTCCAAAGTAGCTGGGAAGAAACTGTTGATAAAATTAAAAACTGGGACGTCTTCCTGAGTTAAGTTTTTTCTTATTGTAAGTGACTGTATTATAAATTTCCTTCTCTTGACAGAAAAAAAAAAAAGATCTCCAGTCAGTCAATGAGTCACAGTTTTGAACTTTAAAAATTCTCACTAAAACAGCAGCAATATTCTTTTGAATATATGACTTTCAAATCACCTTTTGAGCATATTGAAATCAATTAAACAATAAGTATATTCTCATTTACAAAAGAAATCAATCAGCTGTCATTTTTGATTGATTATTCTTAGTTGGAGTGGTATTTAATTTATGAATTTATTACACATTTTTCAACTACTATAAAATGGCATATGAATTAGGAGTGATGTCTCATAGTAAATGGACAAAAAAATTTAGTCATCTCTCAATACATTTTGTGAAGTCTTTCTTGAACCATAGGATCAGCTGTTATTGAATAAGGTAGGTTATTTTTATTAAGCATGAAATGATATTGCCTTACTATACTGTCAAGGACAAGCACATTCACAAAAATTGAACCTAAAATATGTGCCCAGGGCAAATTAAGCTAACTATATTTTGTGTATGCATATGATATTCAAAAACACCATATGTAATACCTTTCACTGCGAAAATATGCTTTATAGGACCTAAGTAATCTTTGTGAATAAGCTTACCTAAGGTACACCCCAGTAACCCTCCACAGGTCACTGACCGCTCTCATTGTCTAAATATAAATCAGAAGAATGCTTTCTATATCCACATTTTGAGATTATCGAATTGGAACCATTGATAACAAAAGTAGTATGGTAGGTATAGTCTTCCCAGAGTGAATAAGAATTTTATCACTGGCATTGTTTATAATTACTACAGTTGTCACTGAACCAAACTAGGCCTGGTTGCCTGCACACAATGGAAATCCATCAACACTGAAGCACTGGGTTTTGCAGTAAGAAAGGTTTACTGCAAGTGGACTGGCAAAGGGACAGGAGAAAACGTTCAAATCTGTCTCCCAGAGCTAGGGGCTGGGTGAGGTTTTGCAAGCATAGGGCAGTGAGGCATGGTCTGATTGTTCCTTGGTCTTGATCCAAGCCTGGGCTTGATCTGATTGGATCCTGGATCCTGCCATGGGTTGTCTGCTCCTTAATTCAGTCCCCACTCTTCCATCAGAGCACTTAGGTTCTGCCTGTGGTTGCAGGCTTGGTCCATCTGGGCATGCTCAGTTTATGTGACCTTCAACCTGCAGGATCCATGACAACTGAAAACCACCTCACAACTTTGTGACATAAAAGTTGAACCAGGTTGGTTTGACATTTAGTCAGTACTATTATTATTTTTAAATTATCTACTAAGAATCCATTTTCTTATCACCTGTACCATATCAGACTGCTTCCTCTTTCCTCCACCCTTAATACACCACTGCTTGCTATCAGTATTTTTTATTAGTTTCTGAAAAGTAAAATCCTGTCTTCTTCGAAGTGTGGAAACCACATACTTTATTTAAAAATGAAGCTAAGTAGGAAATTCATTTTGTTCTTTGGCAACTTCCTACACCACCACTTTTATTTTTTTACCTCTTGCATAAAGAATTTTTTTTTTCAAAGACAATGCTTCTTCTAGGACACATTTAGCATTGCAGCTTTGTCTCTGGGAAGAATCTAGAAAAGCAAAGGTAAAATCTGCATGGTTGCTAGAGATTGGGGATGGAAAAAAAGAAAATGAACTTAACTGTACCAATGACTGTTTTCTTCATGGTGAGGAAGTAATTTTTTATTAAATGTATCTTATTTCATTTACAAAGAGCATGGGCTGTTGAAACTGTTATGGAAGTGGCACATGGTCATGGTACCTATTTTTGTGATCATGAAAAGAGCAGGAAATTGTTTGAGTTGCATTAACCTACAATTAGAGTTATGACAAAATAAGCAAAAAAAGAAAAAAAAACAAAAAAAAACAGTCTAAAATGGGAGGGGAGCATTCATTTAGACTCCATTGTGTGCTGAAGTTTATGGCAGGCATATAAGCACATAACGTGTTATTTTACATAACATTTTCAACAATCCCACAAAGTATTTATCCTTATCTTCATTTTAGAGGTAGGTAAACTGGAGATCAAAAAGTTTTAATAACTTGCCAAAATTCCCAGAGCTAGTAAGTAGCATAAAGAATTTGTAGCAAGATTAGCCTAACAGTTTGTTCTCATCTCATTGTACCCAAAATACAAAAATTTAAAAGAAAATGTATATGACAGTTGAGTCTCAGCTTATAAAAAGATCCTCATGGGAAAACTAAGGCAATAATAAAAAATAGTAATTCTTATTGTATGGTCATTATATTTTAGTTTGCAGTGGAAGAATTCCTATCTCTGATTAAGGAAGGTAGGAAAAATTGGTAACTGAAGAATTATTTCACAAGCTCACTTCTATTAACTGCTGTCACTAAAGAACCAAACTATTCATCCAACCAAAGTCCTCAACGTGTGTGTGTGTGTGTGTGATTGTGAATGTGTGAAACTATTATACTGAACATTTGGATAGAAAATCTTCCAAAAATGTGTATAGATTCTATAATCTTTAAAATATATTTTGTGCAGTATATTTTTAAGGTATATTAAAAACACAGGCCTGGCGTGGTGGCTCATGCCTGTAATCTCAGCACTTTGGGAGGCCAAGGCGGGCAGATCACTTGAGGTCAGGAGTTCGAGACCAGCCTGGCCAACATGGTGAAACCCTGTCTCTACTTAAAAATACAAAAATTATCTGGGTGTGGTGGTGCATGCCTGTAATCCCAGCTACTTGGGAAGCTGGGGCAGAAGAATCATTTGCACCCGGGTGATGAAGATTGCAGGGCGCTAAGGTCGCGTCACTGCACTCCAGCCTGGGTGACAGAGTAAGACTCTGTCTCAAAAAAAAAAAGTCAGAATTAAGACCACTTACTGTTTGTTACAAAGGAACGAAACCATAGGAATCTGTGTAATTTATTACGTTTCACACTTTGTGATTACACACTTGATATACCTGTTACTATTACATCTTATACTTTTTAAAGAGAACATTCAGGGTCCAGTGAAAAAGAATTTCTGCTATTCACAATAACAAAGACATAGAATTAACTCAAAGGCCCATCAGTGATAGACTGGGCAAATAAAATGTATACACCATGGAATACCATGCAGCCATAAAAATGAACAAGATCATGTCCTTTGCAGGGACCTGGATGGAGCCAGAAGCCATTATCCTCGGCACACTAAAACAGGAACAGAAAACTAAATGCTGCATGTTCTCACTTATAAGTGGGAGCTGAACAGTGGGGTCTCATGGACACAGGAAGGGGAACAACACACACTGGGGCTTAGCAGGGGGCAGGGGAAGGGAGATCATCAGGATAGATAGCTAATACATGTGGGGCTTAAAACCTGGGTGATGGGTTGATAGGTGCAGCAAACCATCATGGCACAAGTTTACCTATGTAACAAACCTGCACATCCTGCACATATATCCTGAAACTTAAAAGAAATAAAATAAAATAAAATAAATAAAATAAAATCCAAAAAAAAGGAAAAGCAATGTCTGGTACAAACATAAGCTTAAACAATGTTTGCAGAGTAAATGAAACAGCATCAAAAGATAAAAATATATAGCCATGTTTAGAGTACTAATCCAAAGATCTCAGTCTTTAATAATATTTCCACCGGAAAATTTTAGTATTCAAATATATTTGGCAACATAAATTCATTAAAATTTGGTTATCCAATGTTTTCTTTGTTGACTGTTACAACAAAAATATACCTCTCTGAAATTTTAAATTGTAACAGAATGAAGGAAACCACTGGATGATGTTATATCAAAATACCCTAAATTGTGTTAATAAAATCATATACTTACTTAAGATATACTAAGTAAGAGGATAACCACCTCTCAATTTCAAAGAGAGAAAAGCAATATGTTTACCTAGTCTACTCTGGAAGAAGTTGTTTTGTAATCCCTCCCAAGAAATGCTTCTCCCAAGAAATAGACATGTTTTCGAAGACATAAAAAACAAGCAATATGCATAGAACACAAGGTAAATTTAAGAACATGTTGCTCTAAATTCATTGTCAAAATGTATGTTATTTAGCGCCAATCCATTCCTTTGGTTGGGAGGGTGTCAGTTTTGACTTAAACCTTCAAAAGGTTGTTGAAAAACTGCTGACCACTTTAGTCTTCAAGGTACTCTACAAATTCTACCCCATTTATAATGTAAAAAATGTATTCAGCTAAAGTCTAAATTACAAAATAAGATGATTAGGCCCTGTTAAATTATATTGTTAATAATCAGAGCTTAGAAAAATAACACAGCAATCCTTAAACACATTTTGATTCAATTGTTTCTGCTTGCATGAAAAAACATTTGATAACAATGAAATAGACAACTTAGTTTTCTCTAAAGTTTTCAAACTGTAATAAAATGCTGTACTGTAAATCCAAAATGACCTGCAAAACTCAGGGGGAAAGTGAATATGATCTCTTTCCAGTTATTCTAGCAGAGACAATATAATTTTTGAACTTCCTGACAGCTCTATTGCTTTCTCTACCATGAGCTGGCAATGCGTTACTGGCGCCTTCATCAAGAAATGTTCTTTCACCTAACACTGCAAAGTCAAAATTTCACCTATCATGTGTGTATGACACTGTAGCTTGAAACAGACAGAACAAATTGAATTATGCTGAAAATACACAGGAATTATAGATTAATAGTAGCAAATTAGTATTCTCTTCATGTCTTTCCATGTCTTAAACAGTACTATTTTAAAAATTCAGATGAAAATGTTTTCATTTGTAGAGAAACGTTATTTGTGATGAATGTGTAAAGATATTTAAAAATTTTTATTTAGACTTCATAGAAGTAGACTGAGCTTGCTAATTGTGTTTAATACTTTAAAAATTAGTAAATACTGATTGCTTGAGTAAGAGGTAGTGTATGGGCAGGACACTGATTTTTATTCATCTTTAGTGTTTTCACAATTTAAAACATATGGTTGAAAATAACAGGAAATTATTTTTTTCCATCACAAATTAAGAAAAAATGACATTTTTACAGCTTTAAAATAACACTCAGAAGATTCTAGCAAAAATAGTTTGACTATAAATACAAACATTATGCTATTATTAGATGTTATACTGATAGCCTTCCCAGGCTTGAATGTAATATTGTGCTTCAGGACAATGTATACAAAAATAAATGGAAAAAGTTTTATCCACATTTATGTCAAGTGTTTTGTTTGGAGAGTGTACTATACAGAACAATTAACTTAAAAGGATCAAGTCCATGTGGAAAGGAAGACTATCAGAGGAGAATGCAAGGAAGGAAATGTTTTGCAGATGTACTGCATTTAAATTAATAAAATCTCATTAGGTTTTATGTTTGCCAATAACGGCTGGAAAAGTTACCATACATTGTAGGAACAATTACCCAAATCTTCACTGTCTCATTAGGTTTGTCATACTGTTTTCATTATAATACATTAGAACTTGCAAGTGAGCCTTCAGTAATGACATATTGTTCCAATTCTCCTTTCAGCAGGCTCTAAGATATTTTAGTATTTGTGCTATAAGCCAGCAGGTGTCTTCACTTTGCTTTTTCTGAATCAGTTTTATACACAGACCTCCAGACACAGAATGGAATGTAAAAGGGCTTTCAACAACCACATAAAACTGAGTCTGATTAGAGTAAAGCAATACACACTATTTTTATGATTTTATGGTAATTCAACGCACTAAAAATGTGCACCTTTAGAGTATATGTCTGTGCTAGTAAGACCTGTTAGTGAGAGCTGTATTAATGTAGATAAACCATGCAGTATATAAAGTTTAAAGATTTGCATAACAAATGGAAGACATAGAGCTGATTTGAATATCTAAAGCATTATAAACTTCAATAAGAACAACCAACACTGTTTGAGCTTTCAAGGCACTTGCATTCAAATGAGAAAGATTTAAAAAGGATACGATTTTTAAAATGCTTTGAAGCTTCCTATTAAAGGTCTTAGGCAGCTCAAGGTTAAAATAAATATTGGATTTAAGGTGGGTGAGAAAAGACTTAGAAGCAATTTAAAGTAGAAATCACTTAGCAGTGGAATAGAATGAATGTTTATAGTTAGTGTAATTGTCACCTGACCTTCAAAAAACAAAGAGCCACTCTATACCATCCACAAGAATGAAAAAAAGTTAGCCAAAAAAGACATCCAAATTTCTACCCTAATCATTTCTTAAAATTAGAGTAAATTATGACTCAAAAATGTTTTTCCTAGAAAAATAAATGTCCCCCCCAACAAGTGTAGCTCAATCTAAATGCTTGAAACAATAAAGATCAAAGTACCTGCTAATGCACTAAGCTATCATTATAGTGAAATAGCGTTCTATGATGTGTCCTTTTCTGAAGCAGGTGAGAACTCACAGATATCTTCTCCTATCATTGTGCCAAATAAGGGAACAAAAGCTGTCGCTAAATGGGTTACAGTACTCTTAATAGTTATGATACATGAATTGGTGAGTGTTGGGCAATTTTTTAATTTTATGATTGAAGGATAATAAGTAAAGACTAAAAGAACAATCTCTTAGAAGGACTTTTAAAATGATCAAATACTTTTTGACATTAGAATATAGAAATATTATTTTGTGGGATATAAATGTACCAATATATTTATAAGCACTTATATAATGCATCATGCATATTTTACAGAATTACTATCATAAAATATATAAAAATACATATTATACAGAAAGAAACAAAGTACAGGCCTTCCCTCAAGCAAAGAATAATGGTTTACCAAACCCTCTGATTACAAATTACTTTACTTACAGTTCTTTAGAAAGAAAGGAAATAGCCATTCACCCACAGGCTCCTCTCCCACAGCAAGTCACTGGTGACATTTCCTGTATGCCATGTGTGGACTGTTGGGAGAAGGTGGCTTAATTTACTTTGCTTGAATTCTGCTGTGCCAGGGCATCATTTTAGCAGTTATCTAACAAGCTTCTGAAATCTATAGAAAAGCATCTGCAGCACACTTTTCATTGCTAAGTTGGATATACTAATGAAACACTTTTATAACCACTATCTAATACGTAAAGAAAATGTTTTCTTCCAAGTATTTGTACTCAATGTATATGATTATTATATATAATATTTGCAAATTATTTTTTTCCAATAAGCATGGTTGTTTTCAAAAGGATCCTTACAAGGGTCCTTTTTGATAAATTCAAAATCAAGCAAGATTTGAACATAGCTTGGAAAATTATATATATATATATATATATATATATATATACACACACACACACACTGTGTATATACTTTTATATATTTGTGTGTGTTTTTGTGTTTTATATATACACACACAGATATAAAAGTATATATATGGTTTGTGTGTGTGTGTGTGTATATATATATATATATATATATATATATATATAGCTGAAAATAACAGAACTGATTAGAAGACATCTGTAAAGTCCTTTGCCTTAGATGACTTAATTGTATTAAGTTACAAAGAATAAGGAAATTTAGTCCTCAAACAGAGGCCTGCTCACCTTTTAACCTGTCACTTCTTGTACGTGTCCCATTCATATCTCACATATTTCTTGAGGGAATTGAACACCTATTTATTGATTGCTTAATCTGCAAGCATGGATACAAAACATGGATGATCTAAATTTCTGATGCTTTATCAGTGTCCTTTACCTATATTAAGCATTTTATTAGAGCATACTTAGGAAGAAGAAACTATCATTATCATCATCATTCCTACATACAGATGAGAAAACAAAGACACAACGAGGCTAACCAAGGTCAGATAATGAGTGGCTTAAAAGGAATGTGAAACCAGAGGGCCTAGATCTGTAGACTTAGAGATGTGAAGACTACGTTCTCAACCATTAGTTGTACAATCTTCTCAAGAATTCGTTTGTAGTCAATACGAACATTTTTACAGGAGGTGTTTTGAACCCAATTTCCAAACACTCTCTGTCTTTGTTTCTCTCTCTTTCTCCCTCACACTCTCTCTCTGTCTCTTTCACTCTCTCTCATTCTCTTTCATATATAGAGAGATATCTATGATATACTTCTAGGTCTATCATTTATGTGTGTACGTTCATGAAAAGTATTGAGGCACATTTAGCAACAGGTTTTTGCCCTGTTTGTCACACAGAAAGAACAATATGTCTATGAAACATTATCTGTTTTTAAAGACATCGTTCTCTTTGTCTATACATATACATGAGAGGAAGAGTTCATGAAGAGATTAATTTTTGAAGACTCGCATTCATTATCATATGACAGGAATATGTCATAAATGCCTCAGAGTTCTTATGGACTCCTCTCTTGAGTTATCCTCTCTAAATATCTACGTTATTTCAGATAGTCCATGAGAAAACAAGGTAGTCGAGTTAGATCACTGCTTTTCAGTTCAGTTGTGGAGACATAGCCACAAAGATTTGTATATAGTAATGAATTTTTCCCTACTGCTTTTTTTTTTCCTGACTAGTATCAGTTTCTAAATAATAGTATTATAGAAATAAAATATGTATGCACATGTACGTTCATTGCAGCCCTATCTGCAATAGCAAATACATGGAATCAACCTAAATGGCCATCAATGATAGACTGGATAAATAAAATATGTTATATATACACTATGGAATACTATGCAGCCATAAAAAGAATAAGGTTATGTCCTTTGCAGGGACATGAATGGAGCTGGAGGCCATTATCCTTAGCAAACTAACACAGGAGGAGAAAACCAAATAATGCCTGTCCTCACTTATAAATGGGAGCTAAATGATGAGAACACATGGACACTTAGAGGAAAACAACACACACTGGAGATTATTGGAGGGTGGAGGGTGGGAGGATGGAGAGGATCAGGAAAATTGACCAGGGGATACTGGCATAATACGTCAATAATGAGATAAACTGTACAACAAATTCCCATGACACAAGTTTACCTATGTAACAAACCAGCACATGTACCCCTGAACTTAAAAGTTAAAATAGTCCCGGTGTGTTGGCTAATGCCTATAATCCCAGCACTTCGCAAGGCCAAAGCGGGCAGATCGCTTGAGGCCAAGAGTTTGAGACCAGCCTGGCCAGTATGGTGAAACCCCGTCTCTACTAAAAATGCAAAAATTAGCCGGGTCTGGTGGCGCGTGCCTGTAATTCCAGCTACTCAGGAGGCTGAGGTGGGAGAATCGCTTGAACCCGGGAGGTGGAAGCTGCAGTGAGCCAAGTTTGTGGCTCATGAAGGAGAGAGGCCCTGTCTCAAAAAATAAATAAGTAAACTAATTAATTAATTGATTTAAAAAGTTAAAAGAAATATAAGGTAATTGAAAGGAATGACGTGGTATGTTCATCAAGAAAAAGTAGTTAGTGGGTACCCCTGATCCTATAGCAGCTTCAAAAAATTTTTCCAAGAAACATCTTGGCTTTAGGTACCTGTAAAAATAATGACATATAATTAGGATTACACTGGTACCATGATCAATCTTACTATGTCTTCCTTTAAGGCTGGAGAAATGGCACAAATATGGATATACTATTCCGTATTTTCCTTAATGTTTTTTAGTTTTAGGCACACACACACACACACACACACACACACACACACACGCATGCATGCTTTATATTTTAAATTTTCACTTAGTGCTTTGTAAGGCATACATATAAAAAATAATACATTTTGGTTAAACAACATTTTAAGAAGTAAGTCCTTATTTTTCACTATATTATGAGACAAAAATTCCTAGAAATATACCAGGATATCTAATCTCATTATTATTCTTAATAAACTTTATAACCTTGACCAAATTGCATTAACTTCTCTTGGCCTCATTTTCAGTTTTAATTTTGGACTTAACATTTTTAATTCCAAAAATTTTGCACTCTAATCTTTAAATTTTTTTTTTATAAATCTTTTCCATTCGCAGGTTGTTCAATGCACTTTTTGTGTAAGTTCGATTAGCCAATATTCTGGATTAGTGAGATACATTTTACAAGCAAATCTCAAATGACCACATAATCTAAGAATTGTAAGATATTTTAAAATGGATATTTTTGTTAACATTTCTCTGTTTTGCTCCTAAGATATTAAATATGCCTACTACTCTTATTTTATCCAGGTATGAACTGTGTCCTACTAGACCTTGTATTTATATGGACTTTGAAAATGACTTACATAACTGAGCTGGTAGTTAGATATACTTCCAGGTAAAGACATACTCCATTTTAGCTCATTTCTTAAAAAAAAAAAAAAAAAAAAAAAAAACTTTGTCTTGATTTTATTTTTATTCTAAAATCAGCAGGCAAACTAAAATGTTGGTTCAAGCCAGTACTCAGCAAGTCTATATAGATTTTAATTAATTTAACTAATTAATTGATTATTTTTAAGTGGTAAGAAGACAATGGAGGTAAGAAAATAGAATCAAACTGTTTGCCACTTTATTTTGAAAACAACTTATTTTCCTTGTAGTTTGGTTCTTAGTATTTACTAGAGAATGTCTTTTTTCATTTGCCTTTATAATGTCTTTTTGTTGGCTTGTCGGCATCTCATTACATTATTTAGTTTTATATTGCATTTGTAGTATAATAAATTACTCCCTAATGTAAAATGACCAACACTTAGAAACAAACATAAAATTGAAAGTAACAAAATTGTTATCAGAGGGAAATCATCCATAATAAGGAAAATAGTAGACTAAATTGTTTTCAGTTTATTTACGAATATATGCTCATTATAAAAATTATTTAACTTAAAAAAACTTAATTTTACATCTGTCAAGTTCTATGACATGTGTGTTTATCTACTTTTCTGGATTACAGCCGATCTCTTAAAGGAAAAACTAGTTATCTCCAGGGATTTCAACTACTTTATTTTAATTAGGTCTTTTTTAAATGGACTTTTCCTTGGAATTAGCAAATATGAATGGTTTTAAAATGTAAGATACAAATTCTGTCATCTCTCAAATACTCACAGGAATAGAGGAAAGAAGACGTATAGATATTCCAGTAGAAAAGAAGATTCAAAAATAATTACATTTGACTTTGGGATAGATTGTGTTATATTGTTCCCAGGCAGAAAGTCCTTCTTAATTTTTTTTTCAGCTTCGGGTAAAATTGGTTTGCATTTATTAAATATATACCAAGGGGGGTAAGAACTTATTCTATGTATAGTAAAATATATAAGTAGTGTATATTATGGCTAGAATTCCACATATACATTCCTCCAGACAGGTAACCATTAATGAAAGGAATAATAAAAAAGTAGCCATATTTAATCAAGAAGTCATTGTTTTTAGGTCTTAAAATGTTATTTCCTTTATAGGGCTATAAAAAATAAAATGCTGAATTCTTTCAAGAACACTTTTATTCATTAAGTTAAATGATTTTTGTTTCTCATAAAATAATTGTAAACTGCTTTAAAAAATGATGGATCTTAGCGCTTAATGAATTTCTTCATTATTTGTTGTCTGTCACATTCTATGGCAAAACTTACTAAAAACTGTGATACAGTGAAAAAGCAAATCTGAACAAAAGCAATCTTGTTTTATTATGTTCAAAAGAACACTTTTAATACAACTTTTTAAGGAATCAGTTACAGCAAATGCAATTTTCTTCAGGGCTATTGTTCAGAATGATGAACTACATATATACACATCTGGCCACCTGAAAAAAGAATCCAGGAAAATTTGAAGATACTCCCACAGAAACAACATTTGATGAATAGAGCCTTTTGTCATCTTCTCTATACTCCTACCAAAATGAAAGGGCAAAATATCTCTGAAAATTTGTAGAGCAGTCACATATTCATTGCAAACCACCACCAGAGATGCTTAACAGGACACTATATCCTACCAACTTGTGATTGCAAACAAGTCAAAGGCTTATATTATGAACAGTATCACCAGAAAACAGTAAACTTCATGATATAAATGTCAGCTTGACATGATGTATTAGTGTGCCACCCCCAAATATTATTCTTTAGATGTTGTGGCAGAGAATGTTCACTTCAGCCAAATATATAGGGACTCGTGACCTTTTGAATTTAACATACCACAGGGGACACTACCCAGTAACTATGAAAAAAATTAACAAATTCTAGATTAGAAGCTCCAATACTAAAAAGGCATTAAATAAATGAAATTGCCCAGGGTTTTGGTGAGTTACAAGCTTTGGAGGCTCTGTATGAAAACTGTAACATAACTCATTATAGCTTCGGGCACTAATAAGTTATGAGGCACTCACATGTATGAGATAAACCCCATAACTTACTGAAGTCTATATCATCCCTTCATTATATCTAGGGACATGTGAAATAGCTGAAATTCAGCTCGAAACCCCAAAGTTCAGTAATAAAAGTGAATAGATCAGCACATCTATTGATTTTGCTGTCTTTTTTGTGCTTTTAGTTATCCTACTCCCTTTCACATCTGAAAGATTCCAGCATTTTTCTTCTGAGCTCTTTCCATGTTGGCATTTTAGGTATGCTGGCAAACATCAAAATAAACTAGGTTTCTTCTTTGCTCTCCTCTCAAGAGTAATTATATTAGTCAGTCAAAAGTCTTAGGCACTTTATTCTTCTAATAAATAAATTGTATTACATTATTTCAAAGGCAGAGCTGTAGAGACAAATTCAAAATCCATACTCACAACATAATGTATGATGAAAAACAAAGAGAAATATGAGAAAACAATGTGGTGTATTTTAATGTTGGTATAAAAGGCTGTGTTTATTTGATTAATGGGGAACTTAAGAAATGGAATAATAGAAATCAATCGTTTAAGAATTCATCCTACATTGCTCATTTCTGAAGTAGGTACGTCTTCATGTATCTAGGCCTTAAAAATAATCAAAATGTTCACAGAAAGACTTTAATTTTTTTATTTTTAAAGCTTAATGTGAATTTGCAAGAACTGGGAAAAGTAACATAGGTAATATTACTGTTACATTAATCTAACAAAAATAACATAGTCTAAGAAACATAAAGATAGCATAGGTGATACTCAAATTTTTAAATAATAAAAAGATCCCAAGAATGTGATTCAAGAAGAGATAATGCAAATTATAGGAGCTTATAGATTTCATCATTTAGTGTTATCTCCAAAGAAAAGCTGAATGGAAATATTTGCCATTCTCAACAAATTTTTGCACAGTACTTGGCAATGTCAGGAGTTATGCAGCAAACAGATATTTAGTGGAATATCAAGATCAAGAGGAGTCTAGGCACAGATGTTTTCACTAGCTAACCGGGATGAAAGGGTGGTTTAAGCAGTGGCTGCTTGGAGTCAGAAACATAGGAGGGCTTAAAGATTGTGAACCCAAGGCATTAACCAGGGAGTCCAACATACTGTGGTTAAAAATAAGCCAACGATTTTGGGACCAAAACAGTGAAGCAGATTTCGATTGACACCTGTGTGAAATACACATTTATGGAAGCACAGTCATGAGGAAAGGCTAAAGTTGAAGATCTCTATCTATCTTCTTTCTCTGTCTCTATCTCTATCTCTCTCTATATATATTTGTGTATATATTTATATATAAATATACTATGTGTATATATTTATATATAAATATACTATGTGTATATATTTATATATAAATATACTATGTGTATATGTTTATATATAAATATACTATGTGTATATATTTATATATTATACAGTATATGTATGTATGTGTATACAAATATATATAATCCATATACATATATGTACATATTATATGTTTAAATTGTGCATACATATATATACATATATATTATATACAGTGATTTATTGCATATTTAACATATATTCTGGGATTTTACATTTTCAAGATAAGACCCCAAATCTGACTAAGCTTATGCTCTTAGCCCCTGCTGTACTCACTCCAAAATTTTGATCTACAAACTGTTAAGTGCTTAAATGCTTTACATATGTCATCTTGTTTACCCCTCACAATAATATCTTGAGATATATAATATTTCCACCATTTTACATATGAAAATAACTTGCTAGAGGTCACATATTTTAAATGACCAAGTTTGGAGCTTACATCTTCACATGCATTTTTTTCTGTTTTTATTTGCAACATTTTAAAATTTATTTTACAGTGGCATTTCTTCTTACTTAAAATTTCCACTTGGGGAGATTTAAAAGCAGTGTTATTTGGCAACTGGCAAAATTATCTGTCAATATATGAATCACATTCTCAAGGGATAATTTAAAAAATAATAATATATTGATTGGGAAAAAAATAAAATTAAACTAATGATAAAACAGAAGCAGAGAAGTTAGCATGTTGCTTCTTGTTTATTGTATTGTCCATTGAATTTTGGAAAACTTAAGTTGTGAGTATCAAACCTGAATCTTAGAAGAAAATAATTAGAAAAGGTTAGGGAGAGGATATAAAAGAGAAGACTCATATACAGCAATTTACCCATTGTTCTGTACTATTTAAGAAAAAGTAATTTTGTTAAAGTACTGGTCGTGGTCCTTCTTTATACTAATCAACTGGAGGGGACAAATCTTTCCAGTGTTCAGAACAATGTAGAAAAATAAAATATCTGAAAACATGACTCTTCAGAAAACATTCCGTATGTCAGTTACACAGTGTAGTTCTGAGATTGTCTCACACTTGTTTTTCTGCCACAAATACATTATGTTTAATCTTTGTTTTCTTTTTTGTTTGAACTCAGATATTGTGACCACCCAGTTATTTTCTTTTCACTTAAATTAGAAGCATAGATGCAGGGGCTTCCATGACAGTTAAATGGATGAGTTACAATATCAGTTAGAAAAATATCTGGACATTATGATAAATGATTTTATAATTCCTCAGTTAAAGGAAATAATTTACTCTCTGAACAATATCTTTATTACCTTAGGGCATTTAAATTTAGGTGGGAACTAAGGTAAATTTCCTTACTTTCCATGGAAAAGTAAGCCCACTGGTAGTTGTAAATTTCTATATAAATGTTAAACAATAAGAGTCGGCTAAATGGCTAGCAATTGTTGGAACTTTATAACGCAATGAATTTGGCATATGAAAAAAAATTCTACACCCCTTGGAAGTGTGTTTTATGCTTGTTACAGCTGCATAAAATACAGATTGAAAATAAACTGAACATTTTAACTTTGGCAACAGGGGAGAACATATCCATTCCTATTTTTCAAGGAAAATAATATCATGCATTATTGACTCATGCATGGAATAAAATATATAATAGGTTGAAGCAGGGCTCTTACAAAGATGCTATCCTTTGTTCCATACAGGGACTCAAGGAATAAACATAAAGGAAATATTCTTTATTTATCCAGCTCATGCTTTTTCTCCTAACACTACTTTTATGTATCAGGAGATCCTTGCAATATATTTGCTATTGTTTTAAACAGTTCATCACCTTCAGAATGATGATGACTACCACATCTTTAGGCATGCTGGTGCTCATAGGATATCTTGGGTCATATACTCACAGAGAGGCAAACAAATCTGAAAGCCTTCCACTTATAGGGAACATTCCTCTGATCAGAGCATCGGATGGAATTCTGTTTGGAAAATCTGGAATTCTTTAACTTCCTTGTGTATCAGTTAAAACTTACAAGAATCGAAATCAGTAGTGCTCTTCCATACTGATATGCTGGAAATCATATAATCTCTAACAGCTAAAGAAGAGGGAGATTCATCCCTATAGTTCATTACAAATTATTAATCAGTCTTGTTTAAAAATAAAATAACGTCTGTAGAAATGCATTTTACTTCTGTATGAAATAAGTTAGTAAAATACATAATTGGTAGCACTGTTTTTTTCAAAGAGCTGTACACAAATATTGAAATAATTCATAATAATTTTGTCTTCTTCAAAGATATTGTTCCTTCTGAATAACTCAAAAGAACTCCTATCCAAGACATACTTATGTTCTTTAAATGGGTAACGGTTCTGCTGAGAACGTAAAACTCTTGAGTCTCTGGAGGGCCACTTTCCTCAAAGACCTTATCCATCTACCCAAATTTTCTATACAAATATTATTTCTTGTGAGCTATGACATAAAAAGAGTGGGGAAAAACTGAAAGCTATCACAATCATGACAGCAAGAGCATTTTTATATGCACTCTTTTATGTATACAGGTTATTGTCCATATTTATATCTGGACAATGGTTCATATTTTCAGTATATTAACTTTGCCAAGCTACAATAAGTTGAGTGGCATGATCCTTTACAATAAGTTGAATGGCATGATCCTTTCTTGATAGTAAAGTGTTCAATTTCTCCTTTGACTTTAAAGTTTTATTTTTTACAGAGTGTATTATATATAAAATCTTTTTATTCCATTTTCTCATTTTTATATTATGAATTTAGGTGAATAATTATGTTACCTAGATTTGTCAATTGATGAACTATTTAGCTGAATTTCACATTATTTCATTGAATATGATATGTAATCATTTGAAAAAACATTTTTTTTTCTTCTTTTCTTTTTTTGAGACAGAATCACACTCTGTTACCCAGGCTGCAGTCTAGTGGTGGTGATCTTGGGTCACTGTAACCTCCGCCTCCTGAGTTCAAGCAATTCTTGTCCCTCAGCCTCCCCAGTAGCTGGGATTACAGGCACCTGCTATCAAGCCCAGCTAATTTTGTATTTTTAGTAGGGACGAGGTTTCACCATGTTGTCCAGGCTGGTCTTGAAATCCTAACCTCAAGTGATCTGCCTGCCTTGGCCTCCCAAAGTGCTGGGATTTCAGGCATGAGCCACTGTGGCCAGCTAATACATTTTTTTAAAAAGAAAGTTGCCTTAAACTTTTACTTATATAGAAGATTTTTAGAAACTATGAATTTATATTTACATTATTTCCATTATCCAATATTATAGAAATGTCACTACTACATACTGCACTGTACCTAATTCTTATTATGATGATTTTATAAATTTTGACATATTTTAAATTCTGCATATTTTTACTTGAGGGACACTGGTTATTATAAACGAGTTGGTATAATTATCATCTTGCTATTTTTATGGAGAAGTGAATGCTACTTAAAAATTTTTGTTTATGTTGACTCGTATTTTAGGTAGGGACTTTTGGTAAACCCTTTTCTCTTGTTTGTTTTAATTTTCTCAACTCAGAGAAAAGGATGCCATTTGTTCAGGTCTATAAAATTAAAGTCTCAAGACCATTTGATGTAGACTACACATTGTGTGGGAGTCAGGGTTATCTAGTCGGATGACTGGATAATTGATCTTAGCCATATGGCCTCATTTTTTTCCGGCATAAAATTAGCTGTTTGGAGATTTCCTTCAGTTTTCAAGATTTGAAATTCTACTTAAATATGAAAAACAAGACCTGAAATATGTGTTTGGTACTTCTGCATCTATGAAACGTCTACAAATTATTCATGATCTGTCCAAGTAGCCGTTTGCTATTTAATCAACAAATATTATTGATCATCTGCTTTATACATGACTATGTACAATATAGTAGAATTAAAAAAATAGTAATCTATTTTTGCCTTTAGGAGATTCAGTTCAATTCATGATAAATTAGTTAATTATTTATGAATATTTTAATTATCTATTATATAATCACTGTTACGTGTTAGGCACTGGGAAAAACATTAAAAATTAAAGAATAAGACAATTCCTTGAACTGAAACAGATAAAGACTGTATTCTAATAGGATAAATACTATGAATTTACCATGTACTGTGGGGGCACAATAGGGAGTATAACTAACTCTGAAAATGTCCTGGAAGCTTTGGAAAAAAGTGACATTTGAGATAAGCATTACATGTACCCTAGTTGGAATTTTCAGTGTTAGTGTACTTGCAGGGCCATGAGAGCTATTAAAGGCTTTTCATCTGTGGGCTGTTGTAATCACATGTGCCTTCCAAGAACGGAAGTCCTAGAGCACTCTCTCCCTTCCTTACACTTCGAGGGATTTTGGGAATCAATTTTGATTATTCTTTTTAAAGCTATGATTTCCCTGGGTATTCTTCTTTGATTCCCATAGCAAGTAGTGTCCTCTGAGAGTAAATAAAAGCAAAATAAAAAATGAGGCATTGTCTTATGTGGGTAATTTAAATTTCAACACATCGAATTTCAACCATATCAAGAGATATGGAAGTCCATAGATCTCTGCTCCAAAAAGTTTCTCTGTGGTATGTATCATTTCTTCACATCAGGAGCTTTGTCCAAGTGAATGGAACTTAAAACATTGTGGTTAGATGAGATTCATTCAAGATAATTTTCTAGCTAATTGAACTTGTGTGAATTTACATTTGGGGCCTACTTTGAGTTTTTTCATTGATGCTATATTTCACATCTTGATTTACTCAGCTTTCCTCTCTTGTCTGTTAATCATTTACTAGAAAGAATGTGACAGTTGGTTTCTTTCAGATCATACTTGCACTGCATATTTGGGCTCTTTTCTTAATTTACAAGGCATCTGTCTTTATCTTATTTCCTGGGTGATTATTCTAGTATGTTCAAGTTGCTGTTCTGCTCTGTTTTCAAACATCTGTGTTTCTTTATTTTAATTAATGTGATTTTTTTTTCCTGGTCGTGGACTTACAATTTTTGTATTGTCTTTTATTTCTGATGTCAAGAGTTTCTATATATAAATAGTAATATAAGGAAAACATTAAAACATGTCCCCCTTTTTATGTGTCTATTCTGTAAGAGTTCAAAGCTTGCTTGCTCTTACTTTAACAGACTACAAATTTGTTTATACAACACTTATTAAGAAGTTACCATGCTAAAGGCTACTAAGGACTATAAAAAAGGAAACCATGTAAAGTCATTGCATTTGTTTTTTAAGGGCTAGCATACCCAGAAAACAAAACTTTATTTGAATATAAAATGAGAACATGTATAATTCTAAGCATATCAAGAGCTACTGAACCTTATATAACAATAAAAGATAATGTTTGGAGATATGCATTGTTATAAAAGACATAAATATTTTGGTTTTAATTGACATTGAGTAATAACGATTGAAATAATTTTGTAAAGTTAGGATAGTAAGGTATTTTTTAAACAATGGTTATCTCTTATCTACTCTTCTGAAATGTATTTTAAAAATCTAATATTAAGTGAAGTTTAGAGATAGCTTCATAGATTTTTGATCCAATTGATTATATACTGATGTGTTCAATTCCTTTTTCAGTCATGAGAACTTTCCACTAAGACTAACACTATTGGAAGGACAATAAAAATGATAATACATATTGTAATAAAGTTCTCAGCAATAATGTAATCTAGAAAACATACACCAATTGCATGATTAAGTACAAAAATGGCCAGATCAATAACTTCATTTCTGTTTTTATTTCTCTGGGATACCTAGAAGTTGGAAGATGATTCTCATTGTGGACATTTGCTAATAAGTCTTTGTGGAGAACCCATAGGTTAAATTCTTTGTGATGAAGGTTTTTATTCTTCTAATACAGACTAAGGCAGCACTGTCTAAATTATTATCGTAACGCATGCAGGTGTAAGCACTCAAGTTTGATTTCCTGAAGTAGAGCTTTTGTGTATGTGTGGGACTTAAAAAAATCTGTTGGCATGCAATCTCCCAAGTCTCCATGTTTATCTGTTTGTGATGTCATATGCAAAAGCAACAAATCAGTGGATGCATCTACTAAAGCAGATTTTTAAAAAAATCACCCAAGCTTCTCCTGAACTATAATTCTTGCCTAGTAAAACATACATATATGAAAAATGTATAAAAATCAAATCAAAAATTAAGACAGTAATAAACACTTTAGACAGATTTCACATACATAAGTCAAATGGTAGTTCTAACACAGGCATTTATATGGGCCAATTATATAAAGCCATTTTGAAAGGCTGTTTTTCACCATGTTTCTTCAATTCTTCAGAGTCTGCGGTGATGACCAACATCAGATACTATTAAGGAGTCTTCAAGCGTGTAAAATAATATGATTTCACAATGATTACATACTCACTCTACAGCTGGCTGAGTTTTTACATCTCCATTTGTCATTGACGATTGTGTCCAATTAAATGATTAGCTTTTAAAAACTGCTGCACATTATGAGTGTGAACTTGTGTTCCATTGCACTGAGTGATGCAGAAACAAACTCATTACAGCATGTAATTCACCCATATTAAATAACAAACAGATGGCTGCTGTAAATGAGAGCTCCTTTTTCTCTTCAAAAGTGCCAGGAAAAAGGTGTTTTTATTTATCTTTGTTTCCAGCTTCTTTCTGTTTTCTTGACAAGTGGGCAGCTGGTTGCTGAGGTTTTCAATTGGTGCAGAAGAATGAAAAGCCTGTTTCCATTAATTTCCCCATAAAATAAGTCTTTGAATCATTTCTGTTATAAATGCAAGTGCAGTAGCAAGCTGCTGCTTGATTAATTCACTTATTATGAAGATTTCATCTTTTATAAGAGGGCCTGCAGGTAATTTATCTTGTTTAGTAAGATTAGAAAAATGTAATTATCTTGATACCTTTGGACCCCTCTCATTTTAATTGTGTTCCCATAAATTTCAAACATAAAGATGGGAATTTTTTGTGCACAAATGTTCCAACATGTGGTCTAAAAATGTGCTTTAAGCCCTGCACAAAAATTTATCAAGTAAAATACATTAGGACTGTACTAATACAGGAATGCATACAAATAAAGCTAGCACAGAATTATAGTCGTGTGTACAAACAAATATCTGAATTTCTGGTTCCCTAGTCACCTAACAGCTGGGGTGAGGTAAAGGGATTTGGGATTTGTTAGACTTTTTTTTATATGTCACTGGGGAAATGAAATCTGTCTTATGTATACTAATAAAATTAAAATTGTGTTTGTCTTCAAATCTTCCAAACTCAAGTCAATTTCTACTGGGTATATATTTCATGGACTCTCTTCCCATCATTTCCATTATGTCTCTTAGCATCTGTGGATAATTGGATACATCTCTAATTTTACAATGATAATATAATTTATTTAAAAAAAACACTAAGTGTATGAAGAATCTTCTATTTAACTTCAGATGTTCTGTCTTGCAGGGATCATGCTGTCAGGCTTGGAAGAAATACCTCCTTTTCTCCAGTCTTTCCTTCAGTTCTGCTGGAATTGGCATTTTAATATCTTTAATTTCATTTGATTTATAGTATTTAATTTGCCTTTGCTAGATTTGTAAAATATGTTATGATTTTCTACTTAATTACTTCTTATTAATCAAAGTATATATTTCTTTCAGCCTATGCTCATTGTCCAGGAAGAAGGAAATCACTAATACTGTATTATACAACTATATTATTTCAGAGTTTTCAATCCTTTTCTATGGCTACATACAAGAAAGCATTTCATTCTTTGTGGTCCCTTGAATGGCATTGAACTGGTCAAATGATTGTTTTTGATAAATTCTATAGATCTGTGCTTAGGCACTTAACAGGATGCAATCAGGGTACACTGAGATTTGCTATGTAAGAGCCTCTGTAATTAAAATGATGTATAGTTACATCTCTAAATATAATGGTTTCTACTGATAAAACACTTTTCTATATATTTCAATAAAATTGTAGAGCTTATAAAATTGAATTAATATAATGTGATAGAAACACAGATGCTATTGAAGTAAAATGATTGTATGTTTATATATTCTTCTTTATCTTTGTGATTTACTCACTTTATTGGATAGTTACAGTTGCTGCCTTTAAACATGTCTGCCCGTAGGGCTCTGTGTACAAAAACACGAATTGAGGATATTTTTATAGTATTATTGGATCAATTTTATAAATATATGCTAAATCTGGTTTATGTGTAAGACTCAGTGTCAGGAATGAGAAAGTTCCTCAATTTATTAAGCTGTGCTGCAACCCCACCTTATTCTCTGGGGGGTTTCTGTTACCTTAGCTGTAAGTGCTGCATGCTGTATACTGAATCACGTTCCCTAAAATTCATAGATTAAAGCCCTAACCACCAATGTGATAGTACTTGGAAGTGGGATGTTTGGGAGGTAACTAGGTTGAGATGAGGTTAGGAAGTTCGGGTCCCCTTAATGGGATGAGTGTTCTTACAAGAGAGGAAGAAAGGCTAAGAGACTGGAGCACTCTTTCTCCCGTTACCATGTCAGGACATGGTGAGAGAGCAGTCATCTCCAAACTAGGAAGAGGCTCCTCATTAGGCACTGAATTAGCCAGCACCTTGATCTGGAACGTCCGGCCTTAAGGGCGCTAAGAAAATCACATTCTGTGGTTTAAGCCACCTAGTGTATGATATTTTGCTACAGCAGTCTGAGCTTGGGCAAGACACTATTGCTGCCCTGCCTCCACAGCAGACTTTTTGTGAGGATTAAATAAATCACTTTGAAGAATGAATTGGTTTCATTAATTATCTTTTTTTATGCTTAAGTCTCTCAAAACTCCCTATCAAATATTTAGTGTTAAATAAAATTGTAAAATGTTTATCATGGTTATTCCATTCATTATTATTCACAAAATTGATGAAAAGACAAAGGAACTAGGCATTTTCTAAAGGGTACATATGTCAGGGTAAATATACATCTGCTAGAATTCATTAGCTTGTTGCAATATTAATGGAAGAAATTACAATTTTAATAAGTATTTTATCTCACTTTTTGATCATTGGCAAAGATGAAGTGGTAGCTTAGCATTTTCCTCTAATTTCTTCCTCTAGTATTGGGGCCTAGCTATGTCTCCCTTCATCTGTCTGTCTTCTTATATTATTACCTAATGCTAGTTAATATCTTCTTTATGTCTTAATTTAGAAATTTCTATGGGGGAAGATGAAATGTTTGTTCTCAAGACTTTCAGAGCTGCTTTTTGATTAAGATAGAAATAAGTAAAAGAACACTTCTGAGATTAAATCTTAGAGCAGGCAACACTGAGGGGAAAAGAACGCCAAAATGATTCGTTATCTAAACTGTAAATTTGATCATGACCCTCCCCTATCCTTAGGCTGTTGCATAAAATGAAATCTGATTTTAAGGAGAGTGGAGGAGAAAGTTACAACATTAAGGAAAGGAATTGAACAAGGCTGTCCAATGGCTCAGGGACTGCTTCGAGGATATTTCTCATATCTTGTTGAAACAAAATCTCAATGTGTCAGTATAAAAATTGGTTCTGAATTTGAGCCAATGGGTTTGAGAGAAGTTTCTGCCAGATTGAAAAAAAAACAGTAAGTACAGGAGAAAAGCAAAACAAACAACCACAAAACAAGTCTGCTAAAATGAATCCAGAATGCTTAATGTACCTTATTCCTAAGAAGGCTGTCTGTTGACAGTTGTTCATTTCCAGTTGGAACATAAAGGCATCATAAAGGCAGTGTTTCATCATACTCATGAAAAACATCTAAAAGCAACAAAGAAAACAGTATATAAAAACACAACTTGATTTCTGTACAATCCCAGGCTATGAAGCAGGTGTAAGGGCTGCTAAAATCAACAGAGAAACGATAGGGATAGAAAGATGCCATGCAGGGAGAAATGACAAGAAAATGCCACCAAAAGAGAAATAAACAATGAAAGGAGCTAGCAGTTGCAGCTATCAGATGTAAAAATTGTACTGCTTAAGGGTAAATTTCAACACTGAGATCCAAATCTATACTTACTGCTTCCAATAGCAGGAATAGAAGTGGCAATAGTAGTGCCCCTCCAGTTAAGTAGTCGTTTCAATTTTCCATTACAATGCAACAAGCCACCCTAAAAGTTAGTGGCTTAAAATGACGACACTTTGTTATTGCTCATGATTACATGATGAGGGCAGATCGGCATCTCTTCTTTACAGGTGGTGTCAGCTGAACTGCTGAGATGACAGAGAGGGACAAAATGACCTCATCACATGGCTGTCAATTGTTGCTCCCAGGGCCTTGATTCCATTGGTCCTCTTCCCATGGGCATTTGAGATTCCTCATAGAATGATGGCCTTAACATAGAGAGGCCTCTGATGGGGGCTAAATGCTACTGAAAGGTGGAAGCTGCCAGGTTTCTTGAGTCTTAAGCCTGTAATTTTCACATTGTTATGAGCATGAATAATGGGATGTGTGATACACTGGGGCCCCCAAGTAAAATCTATCATACAAAGCTGTTTGAAGAATATCATCGACAAGCCATACTCGCAGGAAGCAGTCTGACTATGATGCAATGGATAAAAAGAGACTCTCTGAATAAAAATATAATAATAATCAGGGAAATGCAAATCGAAACCACTATGAGACATTACCTACATCAGTTAAAATAGCTAGTATCAAGGAACCAAGAGAAATCAAGTGTTGGTGAGTTTGTGGAGAAAAGGAAACCCTCATACACTGTCATTGAGAATGTAAATTAGGGCAGCCGTTATGGAAAACAACATGGAGGTTCCTAAAAAAATTAAAAGTATAATTACCATATGATGCAGCAATCTGTCTTCTGGGTATATATCCATAGGAAATGAAATCTCCACCTCACAAATCCATCTGTGCCCCTGTGTTTATCAGAGTAATATTAACAATAACCAAGATATGGAAACAAACTAATGGTCCACCAATAGATGAATAAATAATGTGATATATATATATGTGTGTGTGTGTTTATATAACACACACAGGAATATTATTCAGCCTTAAAAAGGAGATTCTGCCATTTTCAACAACATTGATGAATCTAGAGGACATTATTCTAAGTGAAATAAGCCAAACACGAAGAAAATTATTGCATAATCTCATTTATATGTGAAAACTAAACAAACAAAAAGCCGAGAAAATCTTGCATACATAGAAACAGAGAGTACACTGTTGGTTATCATAGGTAGAGTGTGGGAGTCGATGGGAAAATGAAAATCAAACAGTACAAAGGTTGAGTTATGGAGGATAAGTAAGTCTGGAGAGTTAATGAGCAGCACGAGAACTATAGTTGTTGTATACTGTGAATTTGTTAAGAGTAGATTTTTGTTACTTTTACCACCACGACGAAAAGGGAACTATGTTAGATGATGGTTGTTCATTTGTTTGACAGTAGTAATCATCTTACTATCTATATGTACATCAAAACATCATGTTGTATACCTTAAATGTGAACTATTAAGAAAAAATAAAAAAGCATATTCTCTGTATCCATTGGCTAAGGAAGAACAAAGATTTTAAAAAAGACACACTAAATCACCTCCCATAAGGAAAGTTTCAAGAATTTTGGAATAAAGCCCTGTTCAACTCCACCACCATCAATAAACCACACTGAATATGAACTAAAGAAAATGGCTAGAGAAATCTACCTCTTTTAATGGTGAATATTTTTTAAGCCAATACAGTATCTATACAAAGATGTTACATGTAAAAGAGGGAAAGGGTTAAGATAAAAAACAATAATAATTGTAAAGGATCCTTACCAGAAAGAAAAATAGTATGGAGTGAGTAAAATCTGTGAGCAAATTTAAACCATGAATCATGACAACAAAACAAAACACATAAAATTCCCAATAATGCAATCATTTCTATAAAGCAAATTCACAAAAATAAATACAAGATCTGAGAGAACAGATGGTGAATTAATAAGAGGAATGCAACATGAAATGCACATGAAAGTATTCAAAGCATCTGTCTGAGAAATAAAGGAAAAAAGAAAAAGAAACAGAGAATAGACATTGTAAAACAATATAGGATATAGAAGATAGAGATGACAGAAATGTGCAAATAAAAAATAAAATAATTAAAGTAGATCAAATGAAAAATGACAGCCTAAGGAAACAAAGAATGACTATTTAGAGGATGCAAAAAAGAAAACTGAAACAAAGGGAGCAGCTTAAGAGCAAAATTCAATTTATTTGTCAAAATGTTACACAATGAAAATATGGAGGGTCACATTGTATACTAGGATGAATGAGATGAGCATGACAAATATTCATTCATATTCTAGGAGTTTCTGTAATTCAAATGTGAAGAAATTATTTTGGCATTAAGACAAAAATATTCTCATTTCTATGGTCAAAACTTTTATTCTGTGCTCAGACTAATATATACAGAATTCTCAAAGGAAGAAAATATAACCAATATTTTGTTCCTGACAAACTGCCACTCAAATTCAACGGCAACAGTTTCAAACATGCAAGCACTTAGGGAATATCATTGCTACAAATTATTATTGAGAAAGTTGCTAAACAACAAACTTCAAACAATAGACATGTGATTGCAAAAACTACAGCAAAAGGACTGAGAGTAAGAATGAATGCATTAACAAAGCAACTAGACTGAAACTAATGTGTGCTTTAAATTTACAGAAAAATAATGTAAACCTTATAAGCCCTGACAGTACAAAATAATAAACATGTTTTCCCTAATCCCACACTTTTATATACAGTCCTTTCATTAAATTTTTAAAGGTAAATTAAACATTTTATTTGGGAATCACAGAATTGCGGTTTGTGGAATACAAGCAGATCAGCGTGGTCTTTGGTTTGTCCAAAGAACAAAGACAAGGGTGGGATTTTGTTAGAAATAAATTTTATGTATTATTTTGAAAGAAATCTCACTGTCACTAGAGAAGCTTTGGGGAGCGGTCAAGCTCTGATTGGTGAGTGATGGTAACAAGTAAAACTAGTCTTATAGCCCAGGCAGGTTTTTTCAGCAGCTACCAGGTAAAAATGGTCTGATGGTTACAGCAGGCTATTTCAGCACCTGAGTTTGCAAAAAGTTCAATTTTTGGAGCTGGTATTATGTGTCTGGAGTGCTTTTTCCTCCTGGTCCATTCGCTCTGATTCAATTGGGTATAATAAGAATGACCAAATTTGTGTAATCAACTTTCACAATGCCAAACATATGTTTTATTCCTGACTGTATTCTTATCACAACGCAGAGAAATATAGTTTTTGTGGTTATACAAATATGAAATGTAAATTAAAAACAAACAGAATAACAATCCAAAAAAAGAAAAACTATAAATCTAAGGAAATAAGAAAGAAGTGATACAGATACAAAGGTTAAAATTAGCACATAGGAGAATATACTAAAACTTATACATCATTTCTGAAGGTTCTTTTTGCAGAAAAACTAATAAAACAGTTAAACCTATATCTATCTATCTATCTATCTATCTATCTATCTATCTATCTATCTATCATCTATCTATCTATATTTTTTAAACTTGAATGAAAAGTGTGGAAAAATTAAGAAAATTTTAGGAAAATATACTTTACCAAAAATGACTCCTGAAGTTAGCAAACTTAAACAAATGTCCCAAGAAAAATTAGAAAAATATATGAGGACTATAAAGTCCTGTTTTTTACTTTTTCTTACCTCCTCGCTTCCTCCCAAAAGCACTAAACTCAGATATTTTCACCAAAAAACTCTACCAAAAATTTCAAGTTGAGATAAATTCAACAATTTGTCCAAGTTATATAAATCTTCACATACTGCATGCCATATATAAAAACGAAAATAAAAACCTTCCAAGTTCTTATTAAACAAAAATAATCAATATTAAAACCTTACACATTTCAATGGAAAAAATAGCTACAACCCAAACCTCCAATTCCTATTATGATATTTACACAGAAATTCTTAGTAAAATTTTCACGAAGAGAATGCACATATTACAAGTGTAGTAAACCATGACCAAATAGGGTTTATTTCATAAATGTAATGATGTTTCCATATTAGGATATATTTTATATTACCCATCATTATTGTCTTAGGAGAACAAATATTATCCCCATACAACCTGGTCAGGTATTTGGGAAAGTTGAAAATCCATTCTTGATAAATAAATTCATGTCAGATAAATATCTTTTTAAAAAAAGAAGAATGTAAACACATCTCAGTACAAGAATGAGCAACATACATAAAATATGGCATCTCTCCATTATGTCATCCCCTCTAGAAGGCAGCACAGAGAAAAAACCTCCTTCTGTGATCCTGCAATTCCATCCACAAATCACCGCATAACATGGACTGTAATAATTGACATGTCAATCTTCTCAAAATCAGTTATGATATCTTAGTCATCCTTTTATTACATTATCTACCTGGGTTTCTGGCCTGTACGCCTCAAGAACTGTGAAGGGATTGGTATATCCCCCCACTTACAAGCTAACGAGTTAGCTTTCCATAGTCTCCAGGATACTGATAGAAGGCACCAGGCTCCTGGGTGGAGGAGACTCCTGGCAGAGAAGGCAACATGAGATCAGCTCCTTGGTATTAGTTACCCTTGCTTCCATGTTGCTCAGCAGCAACATCAATGGGACAAGCTGGATGTCTGCAAACAGAGTGGGTTGCATTTCAGGAGAGGAAATTTGATTTTATAACGGTATTCATCATGCCTGCTTTTTATCCCAAAAGGAAGAATTATATTTATTGCACAGGACCATAAACATGACTGGCTTTTGTTCTATCTATATCATCCAAAGCTGTTTACTATAAAAGAAAAAATCTTTAAAAGCATATTCTGTAACAAAGAGCAGTCAATATGTTGCTTTAAGAGATGAGCAGAAATACATGGGACTGGCGAAGATGTGTCAGATATTGTATTTAAGATTGTCTAAAAAGGCAGAAATTCGATCAAAATGCATTCATTTCACTTAATTAAACAAATATTTTGTTTTAGCTCCTATTGTTTATTCTTATAACGCAAATTGACTTTGTCTCTGTTGTCCCATTAGTGGGAATGTTACACTAGGACTGAGGTCTGTTACTAACCCCTTGAATTGAATATATTAGAAATTAGTTTCGCTGTTTTATGGAAGTTTCATAAATAGAGGTGATATTTGATACAACATGATTCTAAACAAAGATACACTGGGTGCATCTTGCTATGTAGCCCATATTTTATAAGACATATCTACAATATGAAATAGTCTGTGGGTTAAATTTTTTATATTTATTTTTTTCCACATTTTATTTCATTGGTCAAGGGAAAATGTAGCTAAAGAAAATAAGGCTTAATTTCAATGACTTGCTAATAAATATTTACTAATTTGTGTTTTAAAACTATTCTTCCAGAAAATGCTAACCATAAATGGAAAACTTGCTCCACCAGCAGGTGTTTTCTAATTGAAAATGAATGAAAAATGTAAAATAACAGACAATCTTTGTCAAAATAATTAGGTTATTTGAAAATATTTGTGTAGCATACAGTAGGTTTTCAAAACTGACTGAATAAATATATGAAGGGATGAGTTGCTGATATATAAATCTGCACGTTGTCCCTGGGTATCTTAGCTGGTAAAATAAATATGGACCAGAGGCTCAGTCATCTTCTCCCTTATATCAAAACTACACATTGTATAGATTGAAAACACAAAGGTAAGAAAGTTGATAGCTTCAGAAGTCCTTCGAGAATAATGTGTAAATGGGAACTTGGCTCGCCTACGCCTCCCCCATTTAATAAAAATTTTACTGTTCAAGCTGTGAATCAGCATAGCCTATAAACTGTAAGCTTCTCTTCCATGCCTTTGATACTTGACAGCCATAATTGACATACATAAACTCTTTCAAAGTGACTTCTGGAAATTTTCTCTGGGGCAAAGATTTTAGATAAAGAGGCAGATGGCTAAGTACACACATTAGGATATTTTGCTTTTGGCCTGCTTATTCTGAGTTTGTTATATTTTGTATTGTTTGAGGATTGCCAGTACAATTAATACAACAATTAACAGGGCATTGCATTCTTCATTATTTTATGCAGGATATGATGTCATCCAAATCTAACATATATAATACATATAATGTCAGAAATAAGTTATTTTTGAGTTGTACTGGCTTTACTCTCTCCACAGAAAGAAAAAAAATCTAAATATTTTATAGATATTAATTGAAATCTTTCAAAATATTCAATAGAAGTGAATCATTTTTCTCAAACTTGAATGGAAATACTAACATTTGAGATCTGATATATTGAGTGTTTTATGCAATTTTTATTTGTTGGTGGAAATAAATTATCACATTATTTTCCAACCATATCAGAGCTGAATCTTACAATATATGGAATTTCTAAAGGATATAATTTACCCTTCTATCGTCAGTGTATGAGAGTACTCATTTTTCAAAGA
Source organism: Pan paniscus (assembly GCF_029289425.2). NCBI lineage: Eukaryota > Metazoa > Chordata > Mammalia > Primates > Hominidae > Pan > Pan paniscus. The sequence goes on from NC_073263.2 coordinate 72,377,938, forward strand.
TGTTAGTAATGATTTTAAAATGGGAATATGAGTGTACTTTTTCCTCTAGTCTTTCAATTTTTCTGTTTTCCTTTTTTTTCCTAATGTTTGTGTGTGTTTAATAGTGGAAATTTTATATTTAAAATATGTAGTAATAATATTATTTTAAAAGTATATTTCAAATGTTATTTAAACTTTTCATGGGATTTTAATGTTTTGTGTTGTCATTTATGTTTCTAGCTTTGAATTTACATTAATCATGGTTGAGCAATTTGAAGTGACCTCTGAACAACAACAAAAACTACTAACTCCCCTGAGACCATATGGCCAGAGAAATTTCTCAGTAATCTTTTTACCACCTACACTAGTTTTTTAAGGCACATCTTTGAAATTCAACAAGTGTATTTTATCTTAAGTTCCAGGTTAATATAATGATGGCCTGACCCTTAACAATCCTTTATTAGATTAAAATATGTGTTTGTTAGAAAATTCAGTTTATTTAAAATGGAATTGAATAATGTAACTTTTATTATTTTCTGAAAAATACATAATTATTATAGTTTTGATATCTCTGTATTTCAGAAGTTTCAGTGTCCTTTAAACATATTAAAGAAAAGTTGAAGCAGCATTTTTCTCCTAAAAATCAAAATTTGTTATTATTTAATTTTTCTATAATTAAGTGTAATAGGCAGTAAAGGACCTTAATTCATTTAGTACTGAATACATCTATATGACTGAATATTACTGTCCATCATTGACTGAGAATTTTATCATACCCTCCCAGCCTGTTTTTAAAAGTTGTATTCTGAGATATGAGTGGGATTAGAGAATACAAAGTTATTATGATGGTAACATACTATATATGTAACTCTTTTCCATCAATACTGTCAGTACCTGCTTTTTAATTAGTTGAAGTGTTTCACAATGTTTTATAATTTTACGATAATAATTTTACAGAAAAAGTACATATATCTATCATCTGTGTACAGAAGAAAAATATATATGCATAAATCTCTCTCTCTCTCTGTCTCTCTCTCTCTCGTTTTCCCTTTTTCTACATTGGCATCATGCTTGGATGGTTCTCACTATTTCACTCCAAAAAGACAAGTATTTTGGCATTTGTACTCAGGATGCCTACATTAGCTAACCTAGATGACCTTTTATGTATATCACCACCAGAGGGATTTGGACTTTTCATAGTGATAGTATTTTGCCCCATACAAATTACTGTATTCACTTTGTAATACAGCTGTACCAGCAGGCTTTAGCAGTTATAGTGTTTCTTATCCTCCTACTGAAAAAAAAAATGTTATAATACTTATTCTTAATGCTCTTATTGCTATTTATGCCTCATCTGGCCACCAGATGTACTTCCTATGAAAGAGGTTGTTTAGGCATTTGTTATGTTGGCTATTAGGTTTGTTCATATAACTACTCAGCATGGTTCACCCTTTATAATACGGTGCTTCGTGACATTTGAAATCCACAAACTTGCATTAATTGTCTCTTTTGATCATATCCACAACTCTGAGAGTTGGCAAAACTGATACCAGGATACACGTATTTTTTTCAGATGCTAAAACTGAGATGCAGAATGATTAAATAATTTATGAAAGAGGCAACACTTATGCAGTTAAGCTGAGATTAAGAACTCATGTGTCATTGAGTCTTAGTCTAATGCTCTTTTGACTAAAATCATTCTTGAGAACGCTTTGCAGCTACTTTCTCTCATTTCATAGTCACTTGAATTCAAGGCCCTAATAAAATTATAAAAGCCATTCTTTTTACTTAAGCTAACTCTGGACACACTAACTCAATGCAGGTGTATAACTAAAAACCATACAACTGAATGAATGAATGAATGAATGACGAATGAATGAAAATAAATAAATATTATCGTCAGGCCATAGTGTATATGAACCTAATATCTAGAGGTCATCAACCATTTATTTATTATGCACCTTGCACTGTACTAAGTATTTAAAACATTGTGTTATTTATTCTCTATAAAATTGGTTAGATGTCATCATTCTTAATTTACAGATGATACCAGTATGTTCAAAGAGTTCAAGCAGCTTGTCCAAGGTCATGCAATGAAGTGGTAAAGTCAAGATTTTAATCCATTTCTACCGGCTTCCCAGGTTATAATTCTTACTACATTTATTTTTATTAGTGTGATAAGTGATTATATGTATAAGGCACTGCTCTAAAAAATTATCAATATCACTAATTTAATACTCATAATACTCCTTTGACTGCAGTATTCCAAGTGCCAGCACTTTTTATTGTATGTAGGAAGTCTGGACTCCATTCCAGTTCATTAATTTTTTTTTTCGAGATGGAGTCTTGCTTTGTCACTCAGGCTGGAGTGCAATGGGGTAATCTTGGCTCACCACAACCTCCACCTCCCAGGTTCCAGCGATTTTCCTGCCTCGGCCTCCTGAGTAGCTGGGACTACAGGTGCATGTGACCACACCTGGCTAAGTTTCCTGTTTTTTGTTTGTTTGCTTGTTTGTTTTTTAAGTACAGACGGGGTTTCACCGTGTTGGTCAGGCTGGTCTCGAACTCCTGACCTCAGGTGATCCACCCACCTCTGCTTCCCAAAGTGCTGGGATTACAGGCATGAGCCACCGCGCCTGGCCCATTACAAACTTTTAATAAATCCCATGCTTGTTTTGCTCTCAGGCACATGCAAAATGCCATTAAAAAAACACAATACCAGCCTGGTCAGCATGGCAAAACCCCATCTCTACTAAAAATACAAAAAATCAGCGAGGCGTGGTAGCATATGCCTGTAATCCCAGCTACTTGAGAGGCTGAGGCAGGAGAATTGCTTGAACCTGGCAGACGGTGGTTGCAGTGAGCTGAGATCGCGCCACTGCACTCTAGCCTGGGCAACAGAGTGAGATGCTGTCTCAAAAATAAAAATTAAAAAATTAAAAAAACTTAAAATAGCCTTTTCCTATGGACTTTTAAACATTGTACTTCTCTTTATAATACGTTATGGCTAACTTTTAAAGTTTTAACATGATGTAAATAAATAACATAATTGTCTTTACTGGTCTACTCACATCTCTGTGATTCTAGTAGTTTTCCCATGCTACCTACCTTCATAGTTTAAAACAGAACATTCCATAAAATTCTTTTATGTGAGTGATTTTTGTTGATGACTTACTGAGCTACCTGTAGCTAATAAAAATATCCTCATGTTGTGCTATAAATAGTAAAATGTGATAACTCTAACAGGTAAAATCTGCCCATTTTATACTATCAACAGCAGAATGTGATAAGCATAGCAGACAAAACAGTGCCCATATTATAAGAGGACATGAAGAAAATTTGAGTTTAAAGATCTCATTTGAGGTTTTTATGAATTCATTAGCTTTTAGCACAGTTGCATTACTTTGTAAAATTTCTTCATTATTAAAACTGGAGTTGTTCCATATACATATTAGAATAAGCTTGTCCATGTTGGCAATAAGTGTTGCTAGCATTCTGATAGGAATTGCTTTAACTCTATAGCTCAATTTGAGGAGAACTGACATATTTTCTATTTTGGAACTTCCAATCCATAAACACAGTATATCTCTCCATTTTTTAGGTATTCCTTAATTTCTTTCATCTTCATTTTGTTATATACATATATATATTAGAGACAGAATCCTGCCCCATCACCCAGGCTGGAGTGCAGTGGCGCGATCTCTGCATTTTGTAGTTTTTCACAAATAGATCCTATACGTGTGTTTTTACTTGTATACTTTGGCATTCTATTTTCTTCAGAGTGAATCTAAATGGTCTTTTATTTTTTAATTTGTTTTCCATACTGTTAATATATAAAAATGTGACTTTTTGTGTGTGACAATATTGTACTGTGCAGTTTTGCTGAATTCATTTATTAGTTGTAGGACATTTTTGTAGAAATTCCTTAGGATATTCTATGTAGACCAGAAAATAGGAATAGCTTTAGTTCTTCCTATGCAGTTTGCATGACTTTTATTTGTTCTTCATGCCTGATTTCAGTGACTAGAACTTCTAGTACTAAGTTGAAAAAGAGTGGTGAGAACAGTCATCCTGGCCTTGTCCCAGTCTTAAGGTGAGATGATTGAGTCTTTCATTATGAGTATGCTGTTAGCTATAGGCTTTTTTAAAACACGCTTTATGAAGTTGATGTAATTCTCCTTTATTTTTAACTTGTCAAAGTTTTTTTATAATGAACCAGTGTTACCAGAGATTGAATATAATTAAGAATGGGGAGTGAAAATGAAAGTGGGTGTGGTTATTAAGGGCAACATAAGAAATTATTTTATTGGACTGTTTTAGTTTTTGCCTATGGTGTTGGAGACACAAACATATACTGGTTATAAAATTTGAGAAAATTAACACACACACACATAAATGAGTACAGGTAAAATATGAATATGGAAAAGGTGGGTGTATCGTGTCACTGTCAGTGTCATGGTTGTGGTCTTATAGTTTTGCAAAATGTTACTTTTGGGAGGAAATTGGCAAACTGTACAAAGATATCTCTGTATTATTTCTTATAACTACTTGTAAATTTACAGTTATCTCAATACAGCTTTCGATTTAAAAATTGGAATTTAAATTATTTTTTGATAGAACTTTGATCCTTTGCAACAGAATTACCAAGGCAATTACATTCAGATACAGACATTTTATATGTGTTTTGTTTAGATTCAGTTGCTGCATTAATTAAAAGTTAAAATTGGGCCAGGCACGGTGGCTCACGCCTGTAATCCCAACACTTTGGGAGGCTGAGGCAAGTGGATTACTTGAGGTCAGGATTTCAAGACCAGCCTGACAAACATGGTGAAACCCTGTCTCTACTAAAAATACAAAAATTAGCCGGGTGTGGTGGTGGGCACCTGAAATCTCAGCTACTCTGGAGGCTGAGGCAGGAGAATTGCTTGAACCTCGGAGGCGGAGGTTGCAGTGAGCTAAGATCACGCCATTGCACTCCAGCCTGGGCTACTGAGCAAAATTCCATCTAAAAAAAAAAAAAAAAAGAAAAGAAAAGAAAAAAAATTAAAATTTACAGAATGCATTCGTTTAAATTATTTCAAACATATAAAATACATTCATCAATTAAAATTTTGAGTCTATTTATATATTTATAATGTTTAAAATGATTAACCATTAAACATAAATTTAATGTGGATACTATAGCCTTACCTGACAACTTAAATAAGGTGGCTTCATAGATGTTAAAACCAGCTGAATAATAAACTCATTAGCATCTAGAATATTTCGTATGTGTATGTATTTTGTGAGTTTCCGCTATTTTTTATTTCTTCTTGAATATGTCTACTAGGTGACTGCAATATAGTTTAAGAATGAAGTTATTTCATTCGCTTTTGGTCTTTCATTTGCAAAGCACACATCAACCAGTTTATAAAACCAATTTCAATTTAGAAAAGAACCTCAAGCTATCATCTCCACCCCTTTCTGGGAAAAAGTCAAACATAATGCCAACCTTCTCAAGAGAACACCTCCAAGCAAAAAAGGTCACGCTTAGGCACACCCCTCAGATAAGGTACTCACTAATGGCCAATGCCTGCAGGAAACACTGAACTTTTTTCTGGAGAAATACGATTACACCACTGCTGATTTTTGAGCTCTGCCTGGTTAACCTAGAGAAACTAAATAGCACAGTTCCCTCTAATGACTCAATTAACAGGTAGTTTACTATGACTGAGTTAATTTGAAGCTGATAGTTCACATTTCTATACAAATCTTTAGTCTGATCGAGTAATACGCACAAATCAGATGTAATCTAGAATTTATTGAACAATGTCTTCCAGTCATAACACTAATTATTGTGAATGTGAGCTATAAAAAATAAATCATTTATAGTAAGAAAAACATAGAGAATAAAATCATAAATTTAACTGATACATGCTTCCTCTTTCATAGCTACATAGTGAAACAAGGGGCTAAAATTTAATTGATATCATTAAGTCAAAGCTAGACTTGTGTAGCTTGTATCAGTTCAGGATGAGAAAATATCTACGATGCTAATTTGAAGAACTCTATTAATGTAGTACCAATGGAAATGGACTAGGAAGGAAGAAAGAGAGAAAAAGAGAAATAAGAAAAATGAATTTGGCCTTAGAAAAGTCACATATAAAATTACATACCTTTACTAATACATTTAAAAATTTCAAATAATTGAGAGTGATGGAAAAGAATAATTTATATGTTTAGAAAATATGGCCAAACACAATGATTCATGCCTGTAAACACAGCCCTTTGGTAGGCCAAGTTGGGAGGATCACTTGAGCTCAGGACTTTGAGACCAGTTTGGGTAACATTGGGAAACCCCCATCGCTACCAAAAAAAAAAAAAAAAAAAAGATTTTTAAGTTAAAAATAAAACAATAGCTGGGCTTGGTGGTGCACATCTGTGATCCCAGGTACTAGAGAGGCTGAGGTGGGAGGATTGCTTGAGCCTAGGAGGTCTAGTCTGAAGTGAGCCATGAGCATGCCACTGCACTGCAGTCTGGGCTACAGAGCAAGACACAGTCTTAAAACAAAAACAGAACAAAACAAAACAAAAGAAAATATGAATATATCTGTGCATAGATATGGTCACATTGAGGATTCTCGTAAAGGGAATCCCTACTTCTCAATGGGTGGTGCAAATATTTGGAGTCCTTGGGGTATCACTACTTTTGTATTTTCATATAAAATAGGGAAACAAAATATACTACATATGAAATTAAAGCCAGTTAATCCATATGACATTTGACCTAATGACAATTCTCAGATATACAATGAGAATGTCAATAAAAAAAAGAATGTCAACTAAACACTGTTAAAAAAATTAGATTTGATTTATACAAAATGCATGATGCAGTACATGTAAGCAAAGCAAGAGAAGTTCTTTAAGTAAACAGTAAGTAAATTGTAGTCTTTGACATAAATGAAATTCATTTTGACCCTTTACTATCTAATTATGTGGTTATGAACAGCTGCTTTTTATTAATAGTATTAGAAAATTTTACAAACCACTCAACAAGTCTAACTTTGCTATTTAACTTTCAAAAAATGTATTTTTGAGATAATGGATTTTTAAGTCAAAGAAATCATACGTGAAATATGGAACAAAAATGTCATTCCAAGAAAAAAATAAGAAAAGAATAGGGAAGGAAAAATATTTGTTTTACTTCAAAGGAGACATATTCTTCAAAGTCATCTCAGTATATTCTAGCACTTGCCATTACAGGTAAAAGTATAATTCCCATTGGTCAGAGATTTGAACAAATTGAGCAATATTTGATTAATTTTGGTTTTGTTTATAATATCCCACATAGCATTGAAAAATTTGAAAAAAGTACACACTTAACATATTTTATAGCTCTAGATATTGGTTTAAATAAGTGTAAAAATAATGATAAAATATATCACGATCATATAATAATAGTAAAGTGTTCTGTAATTTTTGATTGATTATCTTCAGCTACCTAATTATAATGTTTAAACATAATATGTCAAACTCATGGTTCATTTCTCAATATAAAGATTGTTTAAAAAATGATATTGACGATTTAATTGCTACTCTTTCAGCAGAACAAAATCTCTTCAAATTCAACAAATCAGAAGTTTGTCTAAATTGGCATTTCTGTCAATAGGACACAAAATACATGAAGATCTTGATTAAAATAACATAATTAGTGATTTTACTGAAAAGAAGGCAAAATTTTATGAAATAATATGTAATAATGTGAGAATTATGCATGTCTTTACTTGATTACTCACCTAAAAATTATCACCCCAACCCTTAAGTAAATATCCACACATCCAATCATCTCTGAGGTTTTACCAAATTTCCGTTATGATAAAAGACAGCTTTACACACGAGGTCATAATACAGTAATATTTATCAACTTAGAAAGCTAAAACACATTCTCAAATATTTCGATTTGTAACTGGTGTGATGCAATACTGAAAGCCTAGGAAAGTAATTTGTATGTGGGAACTGCCTCAAAGTTGAAGGTGGGAAAGTTGGTTCTACTTCCTATGGTGTACCTCCTTGTTCACTATAAAACCCTTCGGTTTTCTTAATTATCAAAAATATCTTGTATATATTCACAGTGCTAATTCAGTAGGTTAGTCCTGTATTGGCTAGTGTGATTTTTCAGACCAAGAAGCGACTGTACTTCCAAATCTCATTTGCGTTTTTTGACACAGGAAGAGAAAACATCCGAGGGAGTTAAGCTTTTCTCACTTTTTATACAATTACAAAAATTTACCAATTACTATGGGCAGCAATTAGATAGAAGAAGGGCCCAAGATTCATAATGCCCTAGGAAAGGTAGTAATGTTCAGTAGGATTAAACTTACTAAACTTCTGGACTGCTACATAAGTTACCAAGGATTACCTTTGAAGATTTCAATAAGTAATTGAAACAATTAGATAATAACTTATTGAATTAAAGGATAAGTATCAAAATAGGAATACTATAAATATTAGTTGAATATAAGGAACTAGATGCATACCTAAGAGGTTATCAGGGCTTTTCTGAACGAAACCTTTATGACTGCAAAAATTATTTTCTGTAAGTTAAACAAATCTATATAGTGCAGTGAAGTCAGATGACAGGCACAATTTGTGAGATGGCATTAGATCTATAGTCTTGACCTGATTTCTCCAACTGATTATTTATATAAGTCTCTTCATACTTTGGCAGAACCAGAAGTAATGCAACTTGGCCCAAAACAAATAATGTTTGTTTTACCTAAATAATACTACTTAATGGTTAATTATCGCATCAACATTACTAATTTATTAGTGCAAGTTATTATAAAATTCCTTGATTATAGTCTTAATGTCTATATAATTTGCAATCATAGCTCCTTATACATTCTTAATATTTATAATTTGAGTCACTATTTTGTTTAGTTAGCCTTTCTTGTGGCTTATCAATGTTTTCAATGGTTTCAATCTGTTTCTTTCCCTTATCTGTTTTCACTCATTAATTTTCAATTTTACTTTTATTATTTCCTTCATTTAAGTAGCATAATATCCCATTTATGTTCCTTTCACTAGTTTCTTAAGATGGATGTTCAGGTCATTGGTTTTCAGTTTTTCTTCTCTCAATATTAGTATGTAGATTTATTAATTGCTTTAACAGCTTTGCAAAAATTTTGTTATTTGTTTTCCTTATTATCCAACTGAAAATATTTCTTTGGTCTTGCCATTTCCTACCTAAAGGATTATTTGGAAGTGTGTTAGCTAATTTTCAAGAATATGGAGATTTTCCGAATATAATTTTCAATATAATTTCATTCCAAATATGACCATTTCGTTATGATCAAAGAATCTTATCTATGCAATTTCTTGCAAATTTTTAGTGTCTGTTTATAGTATAGCGTTTGGCTTATTTTTCATTAAGCTTAAAAAGTTTGTATTCGGTTATTGAATATAGTGGCCATAATGTCAATTATTTTTAATTTTTTTATAAGGTTCTTTAAATCTTCTACATCCTTACTGTTTTGTTTTTTTTTTATTACTTCTATTGAGTACTGAAAGAAAAGTGTTTTAAAAAGTTTCCATTGTAGTAGTCCCAGCTACTCGGGAGGCTGAGGCAGGAGAATGGCGTGAACCCCGGGGGTCGGAGCTTGCAGTGAGCCGAGATCGTGCCACTGCACTCCAGCCTGGGCAACAGAGTGAGACTCCGTCTCAAAAAAAAAAAAAAAAAAAAAAAAAATAGTTTCCATTGTAATTGTAGTTTAACTTATTTCTGTTTAAGTTCTATCAGTTTTTGTTTCATGTATTTTGAACATCTTGTAATAGTTGTGTACACATTTAGAATTGTTGCATCTCTGATAAGTTGATGTTTTCACTTTTATAACATGTCCTTCTTTACTTGGTATTCTTTGCCTCAAACTTTGATAAAATATAACTTGATTAGCTACCACGTGGTTAGGTTTTGCATGCTATATCTTGGTCCCAACCTTTTACTTTTAATCTGAGTTTTTATAATTAAATACTTTGGGGGATCTCCCTAATTATCATTTTGATGTTTGTTTTTAATTTAATTTTTTTTACTATATTCTGAATGACTTGCCTCTTTTAGATGTATCCAGATTTGTTTTAAGGCCCAGTACATAGTAAACCATATGAATTCAAAATAATTATTCTGAAATGATTGAATATATAGTTTCATATATATTTATTAGGTCAATGTGGTAGACAGTGTTCAATCATCTATGTGTCTGGTGATTTTTCTAGTTGTTCTGTCATTTGATAAAAGAGAGGTTCATCATCTCTAACAATGATTGTAGTATTGTCATTTCATCCTTTAGTTCTGTCGATTTTTTTCAGGTAACCAGTCACATCTACATATATAATTTCTATCTTTTCCTGATGAATTATTTATCATCATAAAATTTCATAGTTCCCTGCTAACAATCTTTTTCTTAGTATATATGTTGACTGATATTAACACCCATCCTAGACTTCTTATGCTTACCCTAAACATAGTATGTCTTTTTAAAAACTTACTGTCAAATTATTGGTTGCTTTTTAGTTAATGTGTTTCCTGTAGAGAGTACAAATTTAGGAATTGATTTTGTTTTGTCCATTCTTTTGGTCTTTGCCTTTAATTGGATTGTTTCTCCATAATTATTTAAAGTAATGGTCAAATAAAAGTACACCATTATATATTTTCTGTGTGTCTCTTTTAGTTTTCTTAAGTTTTCCTAATATATTTTGGATTATAAAATTTGTCAATGATACTTTAATTTTCATATTGTGTTTTTAATTATACATTTTGTATTATTTGGCGTTTGACTCTAAGGATTAAGATACATATGCATTAACTTTTTCAGTTACTTGGAAGTTAGACTGTACTAATTCCCACAAATACAAAAAACATGAAAACATTCAGTTTATATGTTCCCCTTGTCATCTTCTATGCTATTATTGCCCTGTGTACTTAGATTATAAACTGCACAAGTAAATGTTACAATATTTTTCCTTAAAACTCTTATATGTATTTTAAAGAAATTCAGATGAAATAGTTATTTGCATTTACCTACATATTTACCATTTTTGATGTTCTTTGTTCTCTCTTAAAAATCTGGATTTTCAGTAGGGATAAAGGTCCTCAGGATAAAGAATATACTTTAGCATTACTTATAGCATCAGTCTGCTGGCAATGAATTACATTAGTTTTCTCCTATCTGAAACTTTTTTATACTGGATATAAAAATCTAGGTTGGCATTTTAGTTTCTTTTAGCATTTTTTTCCCTCTACTCTTTACTCTCTTCTAGCCTTCATATAGATTTAGATGAGAAATGTATTGTATTTTAATTATATGTGTATGTTTATTTAAATTCTGAACATTTATGTGTCTATCTATATGTTTATATAAGTAATGTGTAATTTTTTATTCTTTTTACTTTCAAAAATGCCTTTGTATGTTTAATTTTTCAGTCATTTAACTCTGATCTGCTCAGGCATGATTTTATTCAAATTTATCCTGCTTTGTCTTTCTATTGATTTTAAAAAATACCGTTCTGTTGTCTTCTGACTTGTATTGTTTCTGAGGAGAATTCAGCCATCAGTATTATTATGGTTCCTTAGAATTTGTCTCTTTCACCTCTGCCTGCTTTAAGAATTTCTCTTTAACTTGAGTTTTGAGAAAGTTGACTGAGGTATGTCTGTATGCGGTTTTTCTCTGTATTCATCCATCATGGTTTTTGTTCTTGATGCTGCTGCCCTTTCTATTGGTGCTGCTGTTGCTGTTTTAACTTCTGGAATTATTAGTTGATGTTTTAAATCAAATTTGAAAAAAAATTACCATTTTTTTCTCAAATACTTTTTCCACCCTTTTCTCCTTGGAGACACCAGTTATCTTAACAATTTATTACAGTACATTGATTCATCTCTTTCTGTCTCAGTTTGGATAACTTCTATTGAGCTACCTTCAAATTCTATAACCTTTTCCTTAGGTCCAAAATGCTATTAATTCTCCTGAATGAATTTATGATTTCAGAAATAGTATTTTGTTCAGTTTTTATCATTAGGGTTTCAATTTATTTTTTGAATAGACAGTATCTTCACATTTTAAGTGTGTAAATATTTAATATAGTATAGCGGCTTTGAAATCCTTTTCTTCTGTTAAGGAATGAATGCTTTTGTCCTCCAAAATTCATATATTGAAGCTCTAACCCCCAGTGTAGTTATATTTGGAGATGGGTTACTAAGCAAGTGATTAAGGTTAAATGAGGCCATACAGATGGTGATCCAATAGGATTAATCTATTAATCCAAAGGATTGATGTTTTTAGATGAAAAGGTACCTGAGAGCTCACCGTCTGTCCCTCTTTTTCTATACACACAGACTAAGGAAGGACTATACATGGAAAGAGCAATAAGAAAACTTTCTACAAGCCAAGGTAAGAACTCCCACCTGAAACCAAAAGAGCAAAAGCCTTGACTTTGGGTTTCTAGCCCCCAGAACTGTGAGAAAATAAATTTCTTTTGTTTAAGCCACTGAGTCTATGGTGTTTTGTTATGTCAGCCTGAGCAAACTAGTACACCTGCTATCTCAATAACTAGTTTATCTATGTACCTCTTTTTATTGATTGCAATTTTTCTTTTTAATGTGTCACATTTTTCTACTTCCTTCACGTCACATAGTTTATTAGTGTATTCAGAAAATTAAGGAGAATGCTTTGTCTTGTTTTTTAAATTTTTTATTTTACTTTTCTGCACAGAACTTGAGCCCTTCTCTCAGTCTGGTGATTAGGGGGTGAAAAACTGATCATTCAGATTCTTCAGGTCTTAAGTTCAATTGTGTTATACTTGAGCTATGGTTTTAATTCTATTGAGCCCAGTTGTGATTACTCCAACCTCCATCTACTTTATTGCTGTTACTTCTGCTGCTGCCGCCACCTTTTTGATCATGTCAGCATTTGACCTGGGCTTTAGATTCAGCTGTTTTAGTTTACTGGTTCCCATTTATATGCAATTTCTCTAGGGACACACATTCCAAACATTGCCACAATGTATATGACTATATGAGTCCTCTCTGCTTTTCAGCTGGTTTCCTGACAAAATAGGGGCATGATGTGTAAAGGATAGTTGTGAAGCAAACAATTTGTTTTGCATTTGGACATTTTTCTATTAATTCCATCTTGCCAACTTATATAATCGTTAAGGTTTGACTAGCTTCTGCTCCTTCCTAGAAAGTCACCATCTATGACAAGGGCACCCTTTCTAGGCTCATACCTATATTATGCAAAGAAATTTCAAAAAGTTTGTGGAAAAATTGAATTTAAAGATAAAAATAAAAAAATATAAACTTTATTTCTCACCATAAGCTCCATGAAAGTCAAGACACTTTTGTAAATGATAACAATAGCCATTTAGTCCATCCTTAAGGAACTGAGGGTCCTGGGAATTTGGTCATGTCAATGTTATTTAATTTTTTTACAATATTAACTGAAGAAAAATTGTTACCTTTAAATGTTTTTTAAGGTTAGAAAACAAAATGAAGTCAGAAAAAGTCCAATCATGACTACAATATGAATGCCTCATAACTCCCCATCAAAACTTGCAAAATTGCTTTTGTTTGATGAGAGGAATGAGCGGGAATATTGTCATCATGAAGAAAGACTCTCTGATGAAGCTTTCTCAGGCATTTTTCTGCTAAAGCTTTGATTAACTTTCTCAGAACAGTCTCATAATAAGCAGTTGTTATCTTTATTTGTTCCTCCAGAAAGTCAACAAGCAAAATCTCTTAAGCTTCCTACATAATGCTGCCATGACCTTTGCTCTTGACTGGTCTGCTTTTGTTTTGACTGGACCACTACCACCTCTTCATAGCCATTGCTTTGCTTGTGGCTTTGTCATCAGGATCATATTGGTAAAGTCACATTTCATCTGACATTACAAATCTTAGAAGAAATGCTTCAAGATCTTGATCCTACATGTTCAAATTTTCCATGGAAAGTTTTGCTCTTGTCTGCAGCTGTTGTGGGCACAACAGTTTTAGCATCCATCGAATGGAAAGTTTACTCAATTTTAATTTTTCACTCTCAGTTGTGTAATCTGGAGCAGTTGAGATGTGTGTGGTGTTGGCTATTTTTGCTGTTTATAATCAGTCCTCTTCAATTAGGGCACAAATAAAATTAATTTTTTTCTCACAAATTGATGTAAATGATCTGCTGCTGTCAGGTTCATCTTCAACACAGTCTTATATATCTGGGATTATCTTTAAAAAGAGTTATCAATTTTTTTTTTTTTTTTTTTTTTTTTTTTTTTTTTGAGACAGAGTCTCGCTCTGTTGCCCAGGCTGGAGTGCAGTGGCGCGATCTCGGCTCACTGCAAGCTCCGCCTCCCGGGTTCACGCCATTCTCCTGCCTCAGCCTCCCGAGTAGCTGGGACTACAGGCGCCCGCTACCACGCCCGGCTAATTTTTTGTATTTTTAGTAGAGACGGGGTTTCACCGTGTTAGCCAGGATGGTCTCGATCTCCTGACCTCGTGATCCGCCCGCCTCGGCCTCCCAAAGTGCTGGGATTACAGGCGTGAGCCACCGCGCCCGGCCAAAGAGTTATCAATTTTTAAACTGTTGATTTCTTTGAGGCGTTGGCCCCAGAAACATTTGTAAAATAATATAGTTTGGCTGTGTCCCCACCCAAATCTCATCTTGAATTCACACATTTTTGTGGGAGGGACCTGGTAGGAGGTGATTATATCATGGAGCACAGGTCTTTCCCATGATGTTCTCATGGTAGTGAATAAGTCTCACAAGATCTGATGGTTTTAAAAAGGGGAGTTTCCCTGCACAAGCTCTCTTCTCTTGTCTGCCACCATGTGAGACATGCCTTTTACCTTCTGCCATGATTGTGAGGCCTCCCCAGCCCCATGAAACTGTAAGTCCAATAAACCTCTTTCTTATGTAAATTGTCCAGTCTTGGCTATGTCTTTATCAGCAACATGAAAGTTGACTAATACAGTAAATTGTTACCAGTAGAGTGGGGCACTGCTGAAAAGATACCTAAAAACGTGGAAGTGACTTTGGAACTGGGAAACAGGCAGAGGTTAGAACAGTTTGGAGGGCTCAGAAGAAGAGAGAAAGATGTGAGAAAGTTTGGAACTCTTGAGAGACTTGTTGAATGGCTTCGACCAAAATGCTGATAATGATATGGACAATGAAATCCAGGCTGAGGTGGTCTCAGATGGAGAAGAGGAACATATTGGGAACTGGAGCAAAGGTGACTCTTGTTACGTTTAAGCAAAGAGACTGGTGGCATTTTGCCCCTGCCCTAGAGATTTGTGGAACTTTGAACTTGAGAGAGATGATTTAGTGTAAACGGTGGAAGAAATTTCTAAGCAGCAAAGTGTTCAAGCGGTGACTGTTAAGGGCATTCAGTTTTAAAAGGGAAACAGCATAAAAGTTCTGAAAATTTGCAGCCTGACAATGCAATAGAAATGAAAATCCCATTTTCTGAGGAGAAATTCAAGCTGGCTGCAGAAATTTGCATATGTAACAAGGAGCCAAAAGTTAATCCCCATGACAATGGGGAAAATGTCTCCAGGATATATCAGAGGTCTTCATGGCAGCCACTCCCCTCACAGGCCTGGAAGCCTAAGAGGCAATGATGGTTTCATGTGTAGGCCCAGGACCCCCTGCTCTGTGCAGCCTAGAGACTTTGTACCCTGTGTTTCAGCTGCCCCAGCTGTTGTACCCAAGCGAGTCAGAGAGAAATGCCACACTTTGGGACAATTTCAGGAGTCCTTTATTTGCCCATGACCGAGAGACAGCTAGTGCTCAAAATTCTCTTGGCCCCAAAGAGGGGGCTAGATTTTCTTTTATACTTTGGTTTAGAGAGGGGAAGGGGATTCTAGCTGCAGCAACTTTACAGAAGAGAAACAGACAAAAAAAGTTAAAAAGACAAATGGTTACAGGAAAAACAAACAGTTCCAGGTGCAGGGGCTTTAAATTTATCATAAAGTGATAGGGTGATTGGTGAGGGGGCTCTGGTCATTATCTACCAGACAAATGTGGAGGCTTTATGGTACCATCTTTGATTAAATTGTTGGGAACTGCGGACACCAGCTTGCTCAGTGCCTTATCAGTTAACTGGACTCTTTGATATGCTGAGAGCCAGCTTATACAAGTTAACTCCTTAAGGAAGGGGGTGGGTAAGGAGTCCTTGATGTCTTGCAAATGAAGGAGCCAAATGGAGTCCTTCTGGTTTTCTCAGCTAAGGGAGAGTCTATTCATATTAAAACAAAGTTAGGTAGCTAAGGGAGAGTCTAACAAGGTAAGGTATTACACAGCCATGGCTGAAAGAGACAAAGGTACAGCTCCAGCTGTTGCTTCAGAGGGTGGAAGCCCCAAGCCTTGGCAGCTTTAACATGGTGTTGAGCCTGTGGGTGCACAGAAGTCAAGAATTGAGGTTTGGGAACTTCTGCCTATATTTCCTATAATGTATGGAAACACCTGGATACACAGGCAGAAGTTTGCTGCAGGGGAGGGGCCCTCATGGAGAACTTCTGGTAGGGCAGTGCAGAAGGGAAATGTGGGATCAGAGCCCCCACACAGAGTCCCTACTGGAGCACCACTTAGTGAAGTTGCATGAAGAGGGATACCATCCTCCAGACCCCAGAATAGTAGATCTACCAACAGCTTGCACCATGCACCTGGAAAAGCCACAGACACTCAATGCCAGCCCTAAAAGTAGATAAGAGTGGGGCTATATCCTGCAAAGCCACAGGGGCAGAACTGCCCAAGGCCATCGGACTCCACCTCTTACATCAATGTGACCTGGATGTGAAACATGGAGTCAAAGGAGGTCATTTTGGAGCTTTAAGATTTGACTGCTCTGCTGGATTTCAGATTTGCATGGGGCCTGTAGCCCCTTTGTTTTGGCCAATTTCTTTCATTTGGAATGCTTGTATTTACCCAATTCCTGTACCTTCATTTTATCTAGTAAGTAAGTAATCTGCTTTTGATTTTATAGGCTCATAGGTGAAAGGGACTTGCCTTTTCTCAGATGAGACTTTGGACTGTGGACTTTTGAGTTAATGCTGAAGTGAGTTAGGACCCTTGGGGACTACTGGGAAGGCATGATTGGTTTTGAAATTTGAGGACATGAGATTTTGGAGGGGCCAGTGGCAGAATGATGTGGTTTGGCTGTGTCTCCACCCAAATCTCATCTTAAATTCCCAGTTTTTGTGGAAGAGACCTGGTAGGAGGTAATTGAATCATAGGGGCAGGTCTTTCCCATGTTCTTCTTGTGATAGTGAATAAGTCTCATGAGATCTGATGGTTTAAAAAGTGGAGCTTCCCTGAATGATCTCTCTTCTCTTGTCTGCGCCACGTGAGACACACCTTTCACCTTCCACCATGATTGTGAGGCCTCCTTAGCCACATGGAACTATAAGTCCAAAAAGCCTCTTTCTTTTATCAATTGCCCAGTCTTGGGTATGTCTTTATCAGCAGCACGAAAGTGGACTAATACATAAAATATAAATTATTCATCCGTTCCTCTACCTGAGCATTTCCATAAATTTGATGTTTGTTCTTGCTTCAATTTTAGCAGAATTCATGTTGTTCTCATAGGGACTCTTTTTAAAGCTGATGTTTTAGTCTTATCAGTGTCACAAACTCAGTCATGTTGAGGCATGTTATAACAAGTTAGTACAAGTTTATTTAGTGCAAAAACCTTTGAAATTCATGCATAGCCTTTTTTTATAATATGTATTTTCCATGAAGTCCCATTGTACATCTATACCCAGATATGGAAGCTGCCATGTCTATATGCTCATCTATGAAATGTCCTTTCTCTCTGGATTTTAATAAATAACATCTTTATGGCAGCCATCCTTTTCTGCTAGCCTCAGGGAAAAGTATGATTTTAATTAATTCCATGTTTATCTTATTGTTTCATAGAAGAGAAGGACTTAACTTCAATATCTTTCTAAATTTTAGTAGGAAAAAAGAATTTCCTCAATAGCTTTTTCACTTAACATTTTTTCCTCAAGGCTTGCCACTCAAACTGTTTTGTGCCAAAGTTATATCTTAAAATACAAATTTTATTACCTTTATTAATTCTCTGCTCTTTGATATTTGCTATGAAATTCTCAGAAAAGATCTTCAAGGAGGAGGTTCTCAATCATAGGACCAATGCTATACACAGATCAGACAAGGAGAAGACTGGCAAAAGTTAGAATAATCTGTCCACAGGCCATGTTTGTTGACCTCCAAAAAAAAAAGTTGAAAGGTGAGGATGGATATTAGGTTGCAGAGGGTTTAAGAATTAGCGGAAGGTAACAGCTTTATAAAGAGTCTTTGCAATGGCTTATATTAGACAAATCAATCATAAAATCTACCCCTTCTGTGGGAAACAGCTTTGCTCTTAGCTCTCATGAGTCACACAACTTTTAGAAATCCTTGTTATATGAATAATCAGACTTAAGGTTAGCCTATTCATATGGTTTGGCTCTGTGTCCCCACCTGACTGTCATGTTGAATTGTAATTCCTAATGTTATGGAGGGACCTGGTGGAAGGTCATTGAATCATGGGGGTGGATTTTCCTCTTGCTGTTCTCATGATAGTGAGTGAGTTCTCACAAGATCTGTTTGTTTAAAAGTGTGTAGCACTTTCCCCTTTACCCTCTTCCTCATGCTCTGACCATGTGAATACATGTCTTGCTTCCCATTCACCTTCTACCATGGTTGTAAGATTCCTGAGGCCTCCCCAGCCAGGAAGAACTGTGAGTCAATTACACCACCTTTCTTTGTAAATTATCCAGTCTCAAGTATGTCTTTAAAGCAGTGCAGAAACAAATTAATACAGAAAACTGGTACCAGAAAAGTGGGCCATTGTTATAAAAATACCTGAAAATGTGGAAGTGTCTTTGGAACTAGGTGATGGGCAGAGTTGAAACAGTTTGGAGGGCTCAGAAGAAGACAGAAACATGAGGGAAAGTTTGGAACTTCCTAGAACTTCCTCAAGGGTATCTGGCAGAAGAAAATTCTAAGCAGCAAATTGTTCAAGATGTGACCTGGCTGCTTCTAACTGTATATGCCAATATGCATACACAAAAAAAGACAGTCTGAAACTGAAACATATTTAAAAGGGAAGCAGAGCATACAAGTTTGAAAAATTTACAGCCTGGTCATGTGGTAGAAAAGAAAAACCCATTTTCTGGGAGAAATTCAAGCTGACTGCAGAAATTTGCTTAAGTAAAGAGAGGTGAAATGCTAACATTGGAGATAATGGGAAAAATGCCTCCAGGACATTTCAGAGACTTTCATGGCAGCCCCTTCCATCAGAGGCTTGGAGTCCTAGGAGGGAAAAATGGTTTCATGGGACAGGCCCAGGGTCTCACAGCTCTGTGCAGCCTCAGGACATGGTGCCCTGCATTCCAGCTGCTCCAGCTCCAGCCATGAATAAAAGGGGTCAAGTACAGCACAGGCCACTGCTTCAGAGAGCACATGCCCCAAGACTTGGTGGCTTCCACATGGTGTTGAGTCTGTGGATGCAAAGAAGCCTCTGCCTAGATTTCAAAGGATGTATAGAAATGCCTGGATGTCCAGGCAGAAGTCTGCTGCTGGGGTAGAGTCCTTGTAGAGAACTTCTACTGCAGGAGAAATGTGGGGTTAGAGTCCTGTAGTAGTCTGTTTTCATGATGCTGATAAAGACACACCTAAGACTGGGTAATTTATAACAAAAAAGAGGTTTAATGGATTAACAGTTCCATGTGGCTGGGGTGGCCTCACAGTCCTGCTGGAAGATGAAAGGCACATCTTACATGACAGCTGGCAAGAGAGAATGAGAGCCAAGTGAAGGGGGTTTCTCATTATAAAACCATCAGATCTCATGAGACTTATTCACTACCACAAGAACAGTATGGAGGAAACCCTCCCCCATGATTTATTTAACTCCCACCAGGCATCTCCCACAACATGTGGGAATTATAGGAGCTACAATTCAAGATGAGATTTGGGTTGGGACACAGCCGAATCATATCAAGTCCCCACAAAGAGTCCCTACTGTGGCAGTGCCTACTGGAGCTGTGAGAAGAGAGCCACCATCCTCCAGATCCCAGCATGGTAGATACACTGACAGCTTGCACCATATGCCTGGAAAAGCCTCAGTTACTCAATACCAGTCTGTGAAAGAAGCTGGAGTCAAAGGAGATTATTTTGGAGCTTTAAGATTTAATGACCGCCCTTTTGGGTTTCAGACTTGCATGGCGTCTGTGTCGCCTTTGTTTTGATAAATTTTTCCCACTTGGAATGTGAGCATTTACCTATGACTGCACCCTCATTGTATCTTGGAAGTAACTAACTTGTTTTTTATTTCACAGGCTGATAGGCAGAAGGGACTTGCCTTGTCTCAGATAAGACTTTGGGCTTGAACTTTTGAGTTAACGCTGGAATGAATTAAGACTTTGGGGGACTGTTGATGAGGCATAATTGTGTTTTGAAATTTGAAAAGGATATGAGATTTGGGAAGGGCCAGGGGCAGAATGATACGGTTTGGCTGTGTCCCCACCAATCTCATGTCAAATTGTAATTCCCAATGTTGGGGCAGGGACCTGTTGGAAGGTGATTAGATCGTGGGGGTGGATTTCCCCCTTGCTGTTCTTCTAGTGAACTCACTCTCAAGAGAACTGGTTGTCTAAAAGTGTATAGCACTTCCTCCTTTGCTGTCTTCCTCCTGCTCTGCCTATATGAAGACATGTCTTGCTTCCCCTTTACCTTCCACCACAATTGTAAGCTTCCTGAGGCCTTTCCAGTCATGTGGAACTGTGAGTCAATTACACCTCTTCTCTTTATATATTACCCAGTCTCAGGTATGTCTTTATAACAGTGTGAGAATTAACTAATACATCTATATACCAGTTATCCTTTGTTCTGTGAGTTGGCTTTTCATGATGGATGTGGTCAAGGGAGAAGATGATACCAAAATTGAACAAATTTGACTTTCCTCATTCCCAGATTTCGTATTTTAAAGATATTCACAGTAAGTGGCGGGAAGAGAAGCTGAAAAGACATGCAAATAGAGACCAAGATACCATGGGTAATTTGAAGTCTTTTATGTGAACCAAAGTTGTGAACAGTTTGAAGCTAAGATTTTAGCAGGGCCTATGCTAACTCAACGTATAAAAGAAAAAGTATTTACAGAGCAGTCAGGAGTACTGTGGTAACCAACAGCAGAAACTCAAATCAAATCAGTGCAATCAAAGAGGAAAGAAACATATTAATTCATTTAACAAAACATTAAATTTATCATTAAAGTGGAAAAAATAGAACCAGTAATTTAAAGGACAGATTATTTCAAATGGGGGAATCATCAAGTCTGCGAAATGAGAAAGAAGGCTATTTTCTGTATACTGTGGCATAGTAGAGTCATCAAAGTTATGACCTTGAGGTACATTTAACAAAGTCATTTTGGTTATTAATAGAATACTATTTAAGTGATTAAAAAAAAGAAGTAGATATCAAGGAGCAAATGTTTACCATGAGACCAGCATTTATTTTTGATAAACGAGAAGTACCCAAGCAGCAAGTCCCAAGTGACTATTTGTCTAGTTGGGTCTTACAGTAGAAGGCTAGTACTGTGTTCCAAAAGTTGCAGTCAGTGTTGCCATTGAATGGAACTGTAATAGTCCATCCTGACAAAGGTATCAGTTATGATGTTCATTTGATTTTCATTGTTTTCCTGTCTCTTCTTATTTAGTAACAGTTACATAAATCTATTATTACAAAATGTTAATAAAACAGGGTGCAAAAAAGATTTAGTTTCTCCTACATACAAAAAAAACTCTGTGTGCATACCTATACATAATCTACCTCCACAGTATAGTTTTAAATATTTCTCATTTTTAACATTTATTAAATATTTCCTCTTTTTATTTTGTGAATTTCATTAATCTGCATATTATATTTTGATTTTATAGATAAATATTATAATTTTAAGCATACACAAGAAGAAAAATAAATACCAATACTTATTTTTACTCATGTATTCTTTGTTTTTAGTTACTCTTCTAGATTTGTCATTTTTGATAGTCTATTCAGTAATTCTCCAATTGCTTCTTCTTTGCTATATCTAAACAGAATTACCTAATATTAGTCTTATGAATGCAGTTACTTTTACTAAGGATTTACACATTTAATTAGTCACAGGATTCATTACAGAGATGTTTGAAATCAACTGTGACAGAAAGATTGTCAATTAGTTTCACTGGTTACTATACATGAATAATTGAGTTTATTTTACAAACAACTGTTAAAATAACTTCTCCAATTAGGAAAAGTTACCAGAGAGTAACTTAAAATAAATATGTTATAAACAAAGAATAACACATTTACTGCCCAAGTGAATCACAGACAGCAGAATTTCAAATTATAGTAAAATGTTTTAATGTGGTATATAAACTGAAACACTTAAAGAAACAGCATGTACTATTAAAAATAAGCTTATTATATTCTCATCCTGTTTGGATAGTAAAATTGCTGTCAATAACTCCCTTTCTTAGAGTGCTTCTGTATAACTAGCTTGTTCTTCTCTGTCTACATTATACTAGGTCTTCATTTCTTGACCAGTTTTTTAATAGCATAGTTTAGGGATATTTTTAGCAATACCCATGGAAATAGAGGTAAAATGTTTATTTTATTTTGGAGATAATTGCCCTCTATAGATGCTGCAATTTGCAAATATGCAAATAAAGAAAGCAGCAGAATAAATTTTTTAAGGTATTGCCATCCTTTTTCTAGGAGGTACCTTCATTCTCTGGCTTAGCAATAACTAATTCACATACTCGTTACTACCAATGCTCCTCGCAAAACTGCCATGTTCATAAAGGATGAATCATAACTTATTGTTTACTTTTCCAAGTTCTTCTGCACAGTGGTTAAGAAATTCCCGAGTCTGATGGCTGGAGTTTGAATCCTGGCTCTATCACTTGCTGAAATGTAACAAGTTTTTCATCTCCTGTGCCATACTTTCCTCATTTCAGATAGTATCTGATGCGACTTATGCTAAGGTTAAAGAAGTTAGCTCTAAAATAGTACCTGACACATAGTAGTCATTTCAAAAGGGTGAGCTAAGGGTATCATGTGTTCTATTTGTGTAGTAGTGTTTTTATGTTTTATTGTAGGTGGTTTGTTTTTTCTGGAATATTCTCTCTTCCTAAAATCATTCTCGACAGCATAGATGCTTGCTGATTCCATGTAAACAAAAAGACATTTTTCTCACTTATTTTTGTTTGTGGGCATATGCATATATATCTATTCTTAGTGCTAGGGGACTTTTCCTCTGATATACAAACCAGATTACTTGTAAATAATTGAATAAAAGTATATTATATACACTTCTTTTCAGAGATATGGTAGTCTTTTCTAAACATGCCTGATAACTGAAAATAATCCATTTCCCTGTATGCAATTCTGAGTTAGCTGGGGCGTTCTGGTCAAATGAAGATTACTGAAAATTTGACTTATTCCTTAAATTCATAATTTGGGAGACCAAATCCCACTGTTTAACTTCTGTGGTTTCATCACAGCTATTTCCTCATGGCTTACTAGTTTCTTGTTTCACATTCTCATTGGATGGGTCAGTTCTGTCCCACACAGACCTGGATTTAGAGCTCATCCCCTTTAGGGGTTTCTGGAAAAATATCTACTCACATTAAATGTCAAATGAGTTTTGGAATTTATTGGAGATTTAGATGTTATGAGAAAAGACTTCACGTTATTTTCAGTCTTCCACTATCCTGTAGCTCCAAGTGTTATTTTTTCCCCTTCTCTTTTCTCTAATGAAAAAAAGAAAGAAAGAAAGAAAGAGATCCTCCCTGGGCTCATGCACAGCAGTTCCAGACCCTCTTAAGATCCGATATTCTACCCTGTTTGATTTGCTAGAAAGATTTTCAACTAAGATAGGACTTTACTTGTGAGATTCACATAACCTCTGCTATCAGAAAAAAACAAAACTTTTGTTTTTCTTTTTCTGACCTTTTCAATAAGCGAGCACTACTTTGGTTTCAGAATTATTATTTGTCTTTTACAACTACATAATATCTTTGGAAGTGGCCAGCCTCATTGGGCACACTGCATGACTTTGCACCTTAGCTAAGGAAGTACAGGGATTTTAAGGTTTGACAGACTTCAGTAGAGGGATTTGAAGATTTTTCAGAATCAATTAGAAAGTCTTGCCAACTATACGCTTGAAGAAAACTCATTCTTATGGCAGGAAATTTCATACAAAGAGCAAAGAGGCAGGTAGTATAGGTCAAGGGGTAGTGGATTCTACAAGGCAACAGAGAATCTTAAAAAGTAGCTGAGAAAAACGATTTGCACTTTTTTGTCAGGAAACACTTGGAGGGTAGTGCACTAACAATGTTAAATTTCAAAATGTTATGTTAAACTTTCTCATATGTGCTCTGTCCTAAACTAGGTGTAGTCCTAGAACGGAGAGAGTTTTGAGAGCTCTAAGCCATAAAAGTTCATAGTCAAGATCACCGTTCTAAAATTAAGTAGACAGGAAGAAGAATCCTAGCTTTACCAGTCACTAACTGCAGGGTCTTGAGTGAGGTCATTTATCTGACTAAAAGTTCAATTTTCTCATCGGAAAAACTGAAAAAATAATATAGACATGACTGAAGTTTTGTGAGGATTAAAAGATGTAGTACATGTAAATTACCCAGAGAGCATTTGGGAAGTAGAAAGCAGCTTCTGTGTGGTGTTTTTAGTAGTACATGGGGGCTGAGAGGAAGGTCAACAGGTAATGTTGCTTCACCTCTAAGGACAATAAAGATTCATATGTTAAAAGTAAATACTTCTAATGCTTTTTTAGCGGGAATGGTGGCATGTGCCTGTAGTCCTAGCTATTTGAAAGGCTGAACTGGGAGGCCGAGGCAGGCGGATCACGAGGTCAGGAAATCGAGACCATCCTGGCTAACACAGTGAAACCCCCTCTCTCCTAAAAGTATAGGCATGCACCTGGAGTCCCAGCTACTCAGAAGGCTGAGGCAGGAGAATGGCGTGAACCCGGGAGGCGGAGATCGCAGTGAA
The DNA here is from genome assembly GCF_029289425.2 of Pan paniscus. Lineage (NCBI taxonomy): Eukaryota > Metazoa > Chordata > Mammalia > Primates > Hominidae > Pan > Pan paniscus. Next base: position 72,402,981 of record NC_073263.2, read on the forward strand.
CCGAGATCGCGCCACTGCACTCCAGCCTGGGCGATAGAGCTCAAAAACAAAAACAAAAAACAAAAAAAAAAAAAAAAAAAAAGAGAGAAAACAAAAGAAAAGAAAGAAAGAAAGGCTGAGGCGGGAAGATAGCTTGAGCCCAGGAGTTCAAGGCTGTAGTGAGCTATGGCCATGCCACTGTTCTCCAGCCTGGGAGGCTGAGCAAATTCCTATCCCAGAAAAAAAAAAAAAGTAAATGCTTAATAATTGAAATACAAAACTGAGTATATGACTTGGTGTCTGATTATGTATTTGATTCTTAGGCTTTAAATTATATCTAGTTTCAAACAAAATTAAGTTGGTCATATGGAACTATGATAGATACCTAAATGTTCATTGTTCAGTGAGCTGACATTTCTTCTGACAAATGACAAAATAATACAAAAGCATTAGCAGAATATTGCTTCAATATACAACTTAAATGCAAATTTTCTATACTCATTATCAGAAATTTGGGAATGCTAGTGTATTCCGTTTATGAAGGTTTGTATACAATTTTATATTCCTTAACAACCATCTATTCAATTTTATACATTCTTAATATATTGTAATTTTTACACATTCTAAATATATTTTTCACAATTTCACCCATTCTAAATATATTAAAAGAATGAGTAGATCCCTAAGTATTGGTCTAAATAAATAATACTAAATACTTGAAACATTAGTAAGAATTATCGATAAAAATGTTTAAACGTCCAAAATTTTAAGAACTGGAGTAACTTTCTGAAGTGCTAGTTTAATCCTTATTGCCCATGTGGATGAGCAGACTGAATACTACAATCTATTTTATTAAATAATTTGAATACAAAATTATAATTATATTTCTATCTTTTTGGAACAAATTTTACTTCAGCTATTAAAAAAATTATTAGAGATGTGCATATGAGATTGTTAATTATACCACTGGAAAAATATCCTTTTATGGACATCATCTCTCTAAGTGTCCTCAGATGACAACTTCTTACAGTCACAAACATATTGGATTAAGGTGGATTGAAACAGACTAAGAATATGTAGAGAATTTATTATAAAAAATGGAAGTAATGAAAATGATGAGATAAGGAAAATGACAGTTGAGAGGGCACACATTCAATGCATAACAATGTAACAAAAAGATGCCCTAGTATTGCCATACTTCAACCTTGTCATCATCTATCATTTGCTTTTTGAAACCAACTTTAATTCTTACAAAAGACGCAACCAATACAGCTTTCATGGCATAGAAATTTTAAGAGATGTTATGAATGTTATTCATGTAATGACTGTTTCATGTATTTTTAATAGTTCTTTATGTAATGGTGAGAATTCTCCCTAATAAACAAGAAATTATAAGCTCAAACTAAAACAAGGAGAGCAAAGCTTGAAGTGTAAAATTCTTGACATCATTAGAGAAAATTAAAATCTGAAACAAAAATTCATGGACACTATCCTGCTCTCAAAGATTCTATGTATTTCCTTTATTTTTTAAAAAACATGCATTTTAATCCACAAATACTGATATCAATGGAGAACCACAGCATCTACATGCATATGGTTTTAAAAATGGAAAATGATGTGTCATAACTCTGATATTTAGAGAGGTAACCTATTTAATAATGCAACTTGTTATAGCTCATAAAAGCTTAAGAAAGGTGACTCCAAAACTCTGATTTGGAGGATAACACTGATATCTGATAAAATAAACAAAAATTTTACTTTGCCTCCCACAACAAGAGTATTTGACTTTTACAAACTGAGCTTGATTATAGTCTAAGCAAAGAAATAATATAATTACATTTTTGAAATGAAAAGTAAAAGGATAGAGGGAATCAAGGAAAAAATGTTTACACTGGGTATTCAGAATTGTCTAAAGCAGGTGGTGTCTTAGCTCATGGGACTTATTTTTCAAGTCTCCAGGGCAAGACTATGCTTGCTGTAAACATGAACATAGAAAGTTTTTTTTTTTACTGTCAATGGGATTAGATGTATGCATATTGTCAGGTAACTTTCTACATCTTATAATTACTTTATATTAATTATATATTGCCTATGTACAAATTACCACAAATCTATGGGTTTAAAACAACAAAAGTCTACTAACAGATGTCTAACCTCAAGAAATTGGCAGGGCTTCAATCTTTCTAAAGGTTTTGGGGGAAAATCCACTTCCATACACCTTTCCAACTTGTAAAGGCTGCCTGCAGTCTTTGCCTCATGGTTCCCCAGTGTTCAAAGTGTATCACTCCTCACTCCAACCTCTGGTTCTTTGGTAACATCTCTTTCTGCTTTGATTCCATTATCTTCCCCTTATAAGGGCTCTTGTGATTATATTGGGCCCAATTTAAATAATTGAGAATGATCTCCTCATCTCAAGGTCCTTAACTTAATCATATCTGCTAAATCTCTTTTTAAGGTAACATATCCATAGGTTGTGATGACTAGTATCTAATCATCTTTGGGAGAGCCTTTATTATCACACTTTTCCAACCAAAATCATTTAATTTGGCCCTGAAAGCTTGTCTATAGGAAATGGGCATGCTGATACATATACAACTCTTTTTTTTTTTTTTTTTTTTTTGAGACAGAGTTTCGCTCTTGTTGCCCAGGCTGGAGTGCAATGGTGTGATCTTGGCTCACCGCAACCTCTGCCTCCCGGGTTCAAGTGATTCTCCTGCCACAGCCTCCATACTACTTTTATTTTTTTTTATTAATTCAATTAACATATTAAAAAATACCTATTAGGCTAGGTACTGGTGAAACCAAGTTTCATATGAAATGATAACCTAAGGGGAAACAAGGAAGACCAAATAGATACATCAATAATAGAAATAAATGAGTAAGCCTATGAAAATAATTAAGGTTTTTTTGTTTTGTTTGTTTGTTTGTTTGATTGTAATATAGATAGCAGGCACCAAAAAGGCAAAAATCACATTTTGACTTAAGTTTTCAATGGTATGTGCAAATTATCCACAAGTAGGGAAGAGATTGCATTCAGTCCCTAAGTCTATGTGCTAAAATAGTAAAGAATAGGAGATTCTGTCACTTTTAGCACATGCAAACAGTTACATAGACACCTACACCTGTATAAAGGGTATCACTGGAGGATAGCACTACTCCATGCTAGAAAAATAATGCATACTTAGATTATTAATAATCTCATAGACTAAGCCAGGGAGTTTAAATTTTGTCATAAACACCATTGTGATCAAATGGGCACTTCAAAACAAATAAACGATATAATTATAGTTTTATTGGAAAGCAGTCAGAAGGGGGGGTTGACAGGAGAGTGTAATGGAAGGAAACACGTGGAAGATGTGAGAAATAAATAAATTTAGCAAGCAGTGAGTTTGGAAGAGACCCCTAAGTCTCATTTGGGGGCCACAGTCCTGCCTAAACTTTAATTTTAGTCTGATGAGAATCTGAGCAGAGAAACCAGTCACACCATTTTAGACTTCTGACCTACAGAAACCATAAGAAAATACTTAAGTGTTGTTTAAAGCACTATATTTGTAGCAATTTGTTATGACAGCAATCGAAATCTAATATAGTAATTATATGGGTGCTCATTACTCCAGTTTCCAAAGAATATAATTTCCAATTTGATAAAGAAGAGAAAATGCCACATGTTGTTTATTCAACATCATTGAAATATTACATGATAGGTGACTTCCCATGAAGAGGACACATTTGTTTTTTCAATCTGCATTCACTTGTGACTGTAATTTTTCTCTTATTCTTTATATATTCTCTTCAGTAAAGAGAGCCGCAGGCAACAGTATACGGTCCAGGCCTGGCTAATCACCAATCCAGCAGTGATAACTTTTTTTAGGCACAGTGATTGTGCCAATCAGAATTATCTCTAATATTTGTCCCTCGATGGTAATGATAGTTTTGTGAACTTGCTTTTACCTGACTTTATTAATTTCTTCTTCAGCATAAGTTAGCCTGAGAAGGATTCCTATATTTTGTAACTCAGAGCGTTCTAATTCACCCTTCAATTGAAGCTAATAAAAGTCTATGCTTATGGTGTGATAAAATTATAGAGTATATTAGTGATCACTTATATTTCTAGATTCATTTTCATCATAAGTTAAATGAGTATTAGCACAGTCTATTTGTGTGAGTCAACGTATTTAAAAGTGTTAGATGTGGGTTCATTACTATAAACAGATTCAACTAATGAACATTATGCTATGTCTCTTAATTAAAAAGTTTTCATTGTAAGGCCTAACGACAAATGAAGTTAAGTAAATGTTACTTTCAAGAGCATATTTTATTAGTGAGTTTAAAGAGAAATGCTAACATACATAAATATAGATATATAGAGATATGGAGATATAGATATATTATACATACATATATGAGTAGCTGAATGGCATTTAAAGCACAGAACCCAACAAGTTAACATAACATTGAAAAACACATCCTGATACAAGATGAGAAGCGTCAAGAGTAGCAAGTCAGGAGCTCCACTCTAAAGGTTAAGTGAACATTCAAAAAATATAGAGCACCACTCCTTAACAGATTCAGACTCAACTAGTTTTCACTGATAGTTTGAGGCAGTAAGTCATGCCACACAACCAAAAGGTGTGGTACCTGTTATCAACCAAATTTTACAGATGAGATATTATAAAAATATTGAAGATTTAAAATACAACCAAAATTATCCAGGTGGTAGTAAAGAGCCCTAGAATATAAAACTAACACCTTCACCCCAAGTTTGTATTAATTTCACTGCAATATGTCACTTCCATATTACACTCTGTTTAACTGACTGGAATACGCTGAAGAAATTTCCAAAGTGTATATATACTTCTAATATAATATAATAAATAAAAATCTTAATTATTGTATGTATTAATGCCTAATATATTTTAATAATTATAAGTATACTTTAATAAGTATAATTCCATTATACTCAGGAATTCAAAAGTATTTTTGATAGAATTTCTTCATTTTGAATTCAAAGAGTTTATATTCACATATCTTGTTTCTTACATCATATATTTGTGTGTATATCAATGTATGTATATTCATATACTTACGTATATTTTTATAAAGTTTTTTTTCTGTGGAGTTATCTGTTCTTTATTTTCAAGTTATCTTTGTTTCTTCAAAACACTGAAGTAATAAGGAAGAATTTTTAGCTCAAGGCAATGTCAAATGCTTAAGCTAAATTGACACAATAAAGCTAAGAGATTATTGCCTATCAGGTCAATAATTTGTGAACTAAGAAGGATTAATAGGATTTACAACTCTTTTCAGCTACATGTGGCACAAGTAATACTAATTATATTTTCATTAACTTTTGAAGCTAGATCATGTTCTCATAATTTAGTCCTGTTATGGACTAATCCATGGTTTTATTGTTAAATAAATTTTAATGATTTAAAATGATTTAAAATCATAACATGTTATGATTTTAAAAACTCATAATAATACACCAAATTTGATACTTATTTTGAATTTATCATACTCCTTTTGAATCCAATATAAATGTCATTTCTAATTTATTATTTTCTTCAGAATGTGCAGATTTGAGCACTCCAAACCCACTGAGGTAATCCTTCACTGCGCAATATTCATACTTGAAATGTATGTTATTTGCTGAAAACTTTGCTCTAAAGAAAAGTGAGGTAAATACATGAGAAAGTTGTTACCTAGATAGTATCCTCTCCTTTCTCTTGTCTCCTATGTTTTCAGCATATACTCCATAGTGCTTATGACAGAGACTACTAGTTTCCCCATTCGTCACTGGTAATAGTTATAGCTAGGTATAAGGACAATAAGAAAGAGATTATATATTCTAAGCTCTCTTGCAGCTAGATTTGGTCATATAAATGTGTTCTGTGCAATGGAACAGAAGTGATTATTTCAAATTTTGGATTGGGCCAGTTTTGGATTTGGAAAGGATTCTTTTTGCTTTTTTTCCCCTTGCTTATGGCTAGAAGGTAGATGTGATGGTGGCAGCTGGCATACCTCCTAGACTTTAGAAACTGATGTAGAGGTTGGCAAAATAAAGAGCTAGAAAACTTTCATCCGTACCACTAAAAAACTTGTGATATGAACTATGGACTGACTTTGTTTGACACTTTCACAAAAAATTCTGTCTTACTTAACCCACTAACAGTTTCTCCTTTTTTGTTTTTTTTTCCCAGCAGTGAAAGTGGCATTCCAATACAGGTCTTTATTTGAATCACTCGTTTCACATACAGCTTTAGCTTCCTTGTTTTTCTCCCCTCATCACATATCTGCCAGGAACACTATGACTTTGATGGAAGCCAAAAGACCCTCTTCTCTGATAAAATCAGAAAATTGGGAATTTTGGAAGTTTTGTACATTCGTGATCATCATCCTAAAATGGACAATGTTTTCTTAAAAATTTAATAAAATTCTCTTGTAAGTTTCTTCTCTCATTCGCTGCAATATTTTATTCTCTACTTTTTAACTTCTCAAGTTCATTCTCCCTCCCTTCCTCAGAATATCTCTCGTAACTTCATACTCTGCTAAGGAAATACAAAAACAAAAACAAAACAGAAAACATAGGCATAGAATTCAAATTTCTCATTTTCTGTCAGAGATATAAGCCATTTTGGTAACCTTTTCCATCATATTTTTCCCTCTACTCACAGAGAGTGAACTCTTTTCTAATGTCCACATCACCGCAAATCCCATCCACTTTTAAATTGCTCATTTCCGTTCTCTTCTGTATTTTAAAAACTGGTTTTCTCTACTGGAAAATTTTAACTAATATCTAAACTGGCTACAATATCTTTCATTTTGAAAAAGAGCACACACTTGTCCTCCAACTTCATTTCATTTTCTTTCTTCTCTGCATGTTTTTTTTGTTTTTACCATAGCTTTTTAAAAAAGTATTCCACACACATAGTCTGTATTTCATCTATCACTCAATTCACCAATCAACCCAATCTATACTGATTTTAGCAATTAATTATTAGTCATTAAGTTATATTCACACTAAACATGGAACATAATTTATATATATATCACAACTTGCGATAATATAGTTATAGTTCATAGTAATGATTAACATATTAAAGATTAATTTATTCTTCAAATAATGTCAATTCTCTTTAGTTTTCTGTAAGCATGCATTACATTTTTTACAAAATCTACTTTTCCAACATTTTTCTTATTTCTCTCTTACATTTCTTTTCCTTCCTAGTCCCCTTTGCTAGCTACTTCTTTTACCACCTTTTAAAGTTTCCTCTGGTTTAGTTCTGAACTCTCTTTATTTCTCACTCTCTATTGACTCACTAGAAAATCTTGGCTGTCCTCATGGGTGTAGATGTCATTTTATACCAGTGGTGCTGAAGTTGTGTTGCTAGGTCATATCTTACTTCTAAGTTTCAAGCAATATATTCAAATGCTTATTTAACATTTCTACATTTATATTACATTCACACATTAGCTTGCCCAAACTTAAAATCTTTATATAATCTGCCTTTCTCATCTGCTTTACTTTCTACATTTTGTGCTTTCAATTTCCAAATAGATGTAAAGCTTTTCATGTCTCTTCCTCTGCTCTAATATAACCCTACTCTAACTTGCATAGGCTTTTTTCCCTTCTATTCCTGGTCTCTTCACTTTCGTTTTTGCCCCTGCACAGTTTATACTCTATCAAGCATTTATATTATTTTTGTCATTTTTTGTTTTTGTTTTGTTTTGTTTTGTTTTAATACAAGGAAAGGGATATTTTCCTTAGGAGCCTCCTTTCAGTGACTTGAAAGCCAAATTCTTCCTTACCTTGGTGTTTGCACATAAGCAGTTTTCTCTTTCAAATGTGCTTCTTCTAAACTTTTCACCCAATTAACCATTTTCAGATCTTAGCTTGAACACCATCTTCTCAGGACATGAATACTTTTGTCTCCAAACTATGTTATGTCCCCATGTTCTATGATCTCCAAAACCTGTAAGCCTCTTTGTACTAGTAATACGTCATTCATTTATCGATCTATCTCCCTGTTTATTGCTATTTGTAAAATATCTGTACTTTCCACTAGAATATAAGCTTCTTGATGGCAGCAATCTTGCCTATCTTTGTTAATGTATCCCTTTCACCTGGGAAAGTATCTGACACAAGGCAGAGTTTCAATAAATAATATTTTTAATTCTTAAGTGAATTGATGTTAACTATATTATATTCTGATAATGTGGCTTTGAATGTGTTTTGTCTACAGGGAGAAACATATGATAGCTAAACTAATTCCAGCAATTTGTGTTTCCATTTATTCTTTTACTTATTATTAATTATTATGTTTATATTCTGTTTTATTTTTTCAGATTGAAGCATTATCCAGTGTGGGGTCAACTTTGGGTCATGAACAAAATAATTTTCTCAACTTCAAGGCACAAACAATGGGCAGTGGTGAATCTCCCAAGTTAGGTACAACCATATACAGACTATTCTCAGTGTCCTGCTGACCTTCTCAGGGAACACTCATTCTTCTCATTGAGCATTTATTCTAAATTACTTATGGTATATTTAGATTAGATAGAATTTTCTTTGCTAGCTTGAGCACATACATATTACCTAAAAGACCATTTGTAAGGTAATACATATTCACAATTCAACATAGAAAATTTTAAAATTGTTATAGTGCAACCTTTTGTAACTCCTGAAATCTGAGTATAAAGAGAATTTCTTACAGCTTCTTAGGCAGAAAGAAAAACTTACTAACAAAGGAAATCGCATTAAACTTTCATGTTCTCTTAAACATTAGAAACTAAATAAGAATAGAGTAGCATCTATCAACCAATGAGAGAAAGGGTCAGAAATGTAAAACCCTGTAACAGTCAAAGTAAAATTCACCTGCCATTGTAAAATAAACTCACTGGAGTGCATGCAAGAACTCAGACCATATTTCATTCATTCCTCTTGTCTATGGATAATGCTTGGAGAAAGATCCTGACCTGATACAAATAAATTCTTCCTAAAACTACAAGTGGAGAAAAATATTATAAATAGTAAAACTTTACCTCATATATATGGTGTGTGTTTGTGTGTCTAAATATATGTATATATATGTGTGTGTGTGTGTATATATATATCCTACACATTTATGGGATGTACAAAAAATTATACTCCTATTAAAATATTCTAAACAGAGTGGATATTTCCAGAGGTCTTGACAACGATTACACAAGTGAACCCCTTTTGGTGCTTTAATAAATGATAGCTGTCCTACTTTTAGTTTTTTGAGGTGCTTCCATACCACTTTTCATAATGGCCAACCAATTTACATTCCCACCGATGGTGTGCAGCCACCGTTTCCTTTTTTCCACATCCTTGCCAACATGTGTTATCTTTTAGGTTTTCATACTAGTTTTTCTAACAAGTGTGAGGTGATATCTCAATGTAGTTTTCATTTGCATTTCCCTGAAAATCAGCGATTAGCACCATTTCATATATAGTGAAACTCATAACACAAGTTATCCAGAGTTGGGAAGGAAGAAATGGGGAAATGTTAATCAAAGGGTACAAAGTTTCACTTATACAAAATGAATACATGGGGATCTAAGGTATAGCAATGTGATTATAGTTAACAATACTGTATTATAAATTTATATCTGCTAACACTTAATCTAAGTGTTCCTATCACAAAAAAGAAAAAAAAAATGGGGCTGGGTGCGGTGGCTCACGCCTGTAATCCCAGCACTTCGAGAGGCTGAGGCGGGTGGATCACCTGAGGTCAGGAGTTCAAGACCAGCCTGGATAGCATGGCAAAACCTCATCTCTACTAAAAATACAAAAGTTAGCTGGGCGTGGTGGTGGGCGCCTGTAATCCCAGTTACTCAGAAGGCTGAGGCAAGAGAATTGCTTGAACCCGGGAGACGGAGGTTGCAGTGAGTGGAGATAGTGCCATTGCACTCCACCCTGGGCAACAAGAGTGAAACTCTTGTTGTCTCAAAATAGAATAAAATAAAATAAAATAAAATAAAATAAAAAAGAAAGAAAGAAAGAAAAAAGAAAAGAAAAAAAAATTGTAGCCTGGCACAGTGGCTTACACTTGTAATTTCAACATTTTGGGAGGCTAAGGCAGGAGGATGATTTGAGTCCAGTATTTCAAGACTAGCCTTGGCAATATAGTGAGACCTCATCTGTATAAAAAATACAAAAATTAGCTGGGAGTGGTGGTGCATGCTTGTGGTCCCAGATGCTTAGGAGGCTGAGGCAGCAGGATTGATTGAGTCCAGGAAGCTGAGGCTGCAGTGAGCCGTGTTCTGGCCACTACACTCCAGCCTGGGCAACAGATTGAGATGCCATCTCCAAAATAATAATGATAATAATAATAATAATAATGTAAAATAAAATAAAATAAATGGAACTATGTGAGGTGATAAATATGTTAACTACCTTGTGGTGATTATTTCAAAATGCATATGTGTACCAAAACAACTTTGGACAACTTAAATGTGTACATTTTTTTTTAATTTGTCAAATATACTTCAATAAAGCTGAAAAAAAAATAACGTTGTCCTAGATACATTAAAATAGTATATCCTGTGGTGGGGCCAGGCAAGTGTAATTTTAACTCCTCCACTATAGCATCGGTCTGCTTTTTAAAAATAGACTTTCTCACCTCTTTAAATGAACATAAAACCACACTTACAAACCACAGCTCTTGGTGGTTTTCTTTATTCTTACTGATGTTAACTGGTTGGATTTTCTTTTTTGAAGTTGCTCTCTGATGATGAGCTGTGTCTTGACTGTTCTATAACTGTATGCTATGCGTCTGGCGGTCCTTGCCTCTCCTTCTTATACCACAGGTATAACTTCACAGTCCACTTGCTCAACTGAAGCTAAGCATGTCTCTGGCTGAGATCAAGTATTTTTGACATTGGCCAGGGCTATTATTCTCTGTATGATTCCCGTCTTAATTTAAGTGAATGTCATAAAAGTTATCACTTTAGATTTCAAATGTCCGATTTTAAGATTCAAATTTTAAGACTAAAGTGACTTTTGAGTATACTCTCAATTACATCGGCTAACATGGAAATAGAGTGGCAAGGATAATCCAACTGTCTTGGCAAACTAGAAAGCACTTACACAGCAGCTTTAACTCCACTCACGCTTTTCCACCTGGAGAACTTAAGCCATTAATATTTATTCTGTGCTCTTTCTGTGCCAAGTTAGGGTTACCAGATGCCCAGTTAAATTTGCATTTGAAAAAAAATACCTATTTTTAGTATTAGTGTGTCCCAAATATTTCATGGGACATAACTAAAATGTTATTTGCTGTTTTTCTGAAATGCAATTTTAACTGAGTGTTCTGTATATTTATACGCTAAATCTGGCAATCCTATGTCAAGCTCTACTCAAAGTAATGGAAGGAAGCAGAGAGAAAACAGTACCAAGTACTATTCTAAAAGATTTATGATCATCAAAATCAATCTGCATGTCTATTGTGATTGTAAAGATGATGGGATTTTCAGAAGTGTCTCTTTTATTAATGGGAGTCACGCAGCTATTTTTAAAATTATTATTATTATTATGTATTTTTATTTTTTTGAGATGCAGTCTCACCCTGTCACCCAAGCTGGAGTGCAATGGCACAATCTTGGCTCACTGCAACCTCCGCCTCCCAGGTTCAAGCAGTTCTCCTGCCTCAGCCTCCCGAGTAGCTGGGATTACTGGCAGGCACCACCACACCTGGCTAATTTTTGTATCTTTAGTAGAGACGGGGTTTCAGCAAGTTGGCCAGGCTGGTCTCAAACTCTGACCTTGTGATGCACCCACCTTGGCATCCCAAAGTGCTGGGATTACAGGCATGAGCCACTGTGCCTGGCCTAAAATTATTTTAAGGTAAGTATTTGAAAGGTTAAAATACAGAAAGAAATTAAATGGTAAAGAAAGAATTTTTATCATTCTGCTCTTGATAGTCAAAATTAAACCAAAATGTACCTAAGACTTTAAAGATGTTCTTGCATATATTAGAATAAGTCCATGTTGGAGTCTGTATGAGGCCTGCTCCAGATGATTGGCTGTGCATTTGAAGGTTTAAAACTAAGACTAAAATTCTCTATATTGGGAAAGGGTTTTATGAAACTATTTCTGAGTTCATATGGGTCAAGACATCTAACAAATATTTTGCAAAATTTTTCCATTTTTAATTATCCAACTTCTTCTTTTCAAGGGAAATGATAGTATTAAAGACTGAGACTACTCTAGTCTAACATCTTGAAGGAGGAGGCATTAGGTATCATGCTTTCATGTCCCCTGTTATATTATTTGCATGTCAGTATGTAATACTTAAAGGATTTATTTAAAAAATAATACCCATTGGTTTATAAAGAATTGATTTACAGAGGAGAAGGAGAGTCTTAGGAACTACCAGAGTACATGACGATTAGGTTCAAGTTTTAAAACACATAAGCAAATATCAATTCAGCAGAATTTGTTGTATACATCCCAGTAAAGTAGTCAAAAAACAGTATAGGTTCAAAAATACCTTTATTTGTCCCAGCATAAAAACACAAGAGAAAGGAAGTTCAATTTTTTTTCCTTGATGCTAAAACTCTAAAGCTTCAGGAATTTCTTTATTACTTAGTACTGTATGTTCTAATCAAGCATAAAGAAGGAAAGTGACTACTATCAAAGGACCCATAAAAAGAGTTTATGATGTTTCAGAATCAGACAACATAAAAAAGGACATATTCAAATTAGAAACACTATTATAAAGTGTGATTCTATAAGGAATCTCCATAACAGTCTTAATAATGTGATTAAAGAGACAAAGTAATAGCAATATACACAAGTACTAATTGGAACATTGAAACTATTACGCCTCATGTGGGAGACAAGTCATAAAATTCAAAGAATATTTGTAAGAAACACCATCAGACCGGCTTTTAAGTTTTTTAGTGCCTGAGGCTAATTTTGTGAACTTGTGGTAGCAGTTGAAAATGTTTAAGATAATTCAATTGCCCTAATAACGCATACTTGTTACAGAATCTGATTATGATATTAAAAAATTAGAAAAAAAATTCCTTTTTCTCCACTCCGCTCAATGCTACAGTTTAGGTAAAGTCTAAAACTTAAAACAATTTCCACAATATTCCAGATAATCAAATTCCACTTAAAAAAACCCAAAACTATGTAACAATTATTGTGCTGTTGTGAGTTCCAGGTGGCTACAAGTAATAATAAGTATACATACAGTTCTGTAATTAGAGCAACATTATCAGTTCAGCATTTATGATACTATCATTCATTTATTTTTTATTTGGAAAAATGAATTTAAGGTATTGAAGTATGTCATATAAGGTAAAAATAAATTGTGGTTGAGAATAATTATTTGAGAAACTCAGAGCAAAGCAACAATAAAAATAGGAAGCCATGATTACTATGTAGCCTTATACATGTTCTAATATTTGACTATAACTTAGGTCGAATATTTGACTATAATTAAGTCAAATATTAGAACATGTATAAGGCTATGTAGTAATTAATCAGGCAGCAGTTAGGTTAAAAAATATTTTAACTTTTCTAGTGGTTAGGTTAAAGAAAAATATGGTCAATAAAGCCAGTTTCAAAAATATTCGCTGAAACTCTAAGAAGAAAAGTACTTTGGACAGGCCAACTTTAATTTTCAACACACATACTCCACTTTAGGAGATTCAAGTTTATATACAACAAAGGCTTGACAAATCTGGAGAAGAAATAACCGATATTAACTTGGTTTCTTTGTTAAACCAACACATTTATTAGCAAGAAGGATAACTTGTTTTGTTTTAATCCCCAGGCACCTATTAACAATATCTAGAACAGATTTTCCTTAAAAGGTGTTTGGAAAGCCTGAATTGCATTATTCACAATTAGCAGAAGGAGAAATAAACTAGTTAGTCAAAAAAGGGCAAACTATCTATGATGGGAAGCAGAAATTTCTCTCATATGCTCATGAAAAGATGATAAAACAACATATAAGCAATAGTCTTAACAGCACTCATAATTATAGCAAAGAGTTTCACAGAGTTCTTTAATAAGAGATTTTAAAAAAGGTCAATAATATAAAGGCCAAGTGCAATTCATAAAAAGCAATACTAAGAAAAGAAAAAATAATGTAGTTTAAGTTGTAAGGTTTCTGCTGGTCTTGAGCGAGATGTGAAAAAATAACTATAGTGTGCACATGGATTTAAAGAGTTGAAAGAATGGTCTGCCCATCAGACAGGCCTCTAAGTAACATGCTTTTCTAAACCACGAAGATAAAATAAAAGTTTTCTCCTCCCTCATTAGCTAGTTGGTGTGGCTAGTTAATTACAGGGCTATATGCTTTTAAGGCAGTTAATCCAGAGGTAGAACTAATGCCTCATCAAAGTTGAGGAATCTCAAAAGAATATTTTTTTCTGAAAAGAAAGACTGCATATTGGCATTCATACATCATGACTTAATGTCTTTTATGTGTCATTTTTCTCACCTATAGTTTGAGAATTTTAAAAATACCAACCACATAGGTCTGTTGTAATAATGAAATGGTGTTGATAATTGTATCTGGAAGGTAGTGAATGATATAAACATTTACGTGATGATGGTGGTGGTGGTGGTGGTGGTGATGTATTTGGTAGTGGTGGTGGCAGTGGCAGCAGAGAAAAAATAACCTAAAATACAGATAAGATTTCAACCAAAAATAATCTTCTAAAGATATTGTTAATTTCATACAAAAAAAGGAAAAATTATTCATAGACATGTAAGTGAATGTCTGCCACGGCATGGTGGCAACCTATTTGCCTCCATATAAGCCATAGAAGCAAAGCTCTACTGCACCCTCACCTAATTCTTGGTAGATGCTTTTGATTCTCCCTGGAACATGTCAAGGTAGGCAGTCTTGTGAAGAACTATCATAGGAACATTTCTCATCTACCTCTCCATTTCATGGGAGACTCTGTCTCTTACAGAAGACTCCCATGAGACAATTTCTCATCCACCTCTCTGGTGCTAGTGAGGCATGGAAATTTTAGTCTTGACTCACTAAGGTAGAATAGAAGGCATGAAACCACTTCACTGTAGTCTTGAATTGGCTCCTTAGTGATGAAACAACCCATTGCTCATGGTGTCAATTATCTGATCCCTCTAGGTTAGTGTCATCCTTTGTTGACACAACTGACTGACATCATGCTGATCAGGCTTATGCTGTTAACATAATAAACTAACTAAAGACCATTGGTCATGTTATTTTTTGGTAGGCTGAATATATGCAATGTTGGCAAAGCCACTGTGAAGCTCCAGTAGTCACTGCTACTTAGGAACTGTTGATCTTTTGAAAAACTAAAGATTCACTCTAACCTAGGAAAAATGTCTAACAAGGTTTTGGTATAAATGACCGCAAATATTTGACATAACTACTTGAAGAGAGTAGAATAGTGGTTACCATGGGCTAGATAGGGATGAGGGAGTTGGGGAGATGTTGGTCAAAGGATACTACATTTCAGTTAGACAAGAGGAATAAGTTCGGGAGAGTTATTGTACAACACAATAATTGTAGTTAATAACAATGTATAGTTTGCTTACAAATTGTTAATTAATAGAGTAAACTTTATGAGTTTTCCCCATAAAAAGTTGTGAAGCTATGCATATGCTAATTAGTTCCAGTTAATCATCCCACAATATATAGCTATTTCAAAATAACATGTTGTACATGATAAATATATACAATTTTTATCAATAAATAAAACCAAAAAACTACTTGAAATACAACTGATGTCCTTTTGTGACAGAATATTAATAGTAACTATAATGATAATATAATAATAGTTAATTAATATTGGTAGTACTCTGCTAAATCCTTAACATGCATTATTTTATTTAATCACCAACATATTACCAAGAGTTATTGTGGTTTATTTTGGCTGATATTAACATAGGTACTCAAATTTTTTAAGTGGCATTTTAAAGAATAACATAGGTTCAACGAAGATTTGGTGGGTGGAGCATATGAACCCAAGCTTTCTGACTTTGCTGTCCTCAAGATGAAACACTCTGTTGTATTATCTACCAGAATGTGGAGAGCAGTTTTATTGAAAAAATAACTGAAGAAAACAGTTACTAAAATAACTTCATAATTATGAAACAACCAAAAAAAAATGAGGACTAGAATACCCTGCTAAGTTTAGGATTAATTGAAGCATTTACACACAATTATTAAACACTTGGACTTCATTAAAAGTGGACAGATGTATACCATATGTCCTTATTTATCATTCGCTTTATCACATATTCTGATCTTCCATCAGAAGAAGCATATGCCACAGAAAACAGAATAGGATCAAACTAGGATTTTCAAACAGTCTTTATTTAAATTATAACTTTGGTGTACTGCCAAAAGACCATCTGCCTTATATACTAATTAGACCCATACCACTTAAAACATACAACTTAAAAACATTATTTGAAACACGGATTTACAGTTTGAAATTTCAAGATCACATTATATTTCCTAATTTAAGAAAATAATTTATCATACTAGTAGTTATTTCAAATCTTCACTACAGAAAATATTAGAATGGAAAAGGAACGATGATATGCCAAAAGAATGATCATATTAAAGGTAGTTTTATTTTTCAAGTGAAAATTGTAGTTCAAAATAAACTAAATAGACAGATATATCTGTGGATAGGAGTTATGTGGGAATCTTTCCACTGCAAAGAGGATTGATTATTTCCAGTTTACTATGAGCGCACAGGGATCAATTATTAGAAGAGTATACTCCGGTGGAATTTGAAGAAGGAAGTATTATCATCTAAATATAGAGCTATTTAAATTATCTATTTCTTCATGAGTAAGCTTTGATAGTTTGTGTCTTTCAAGGCATTTAAATATTTAATTCAATATGTTCAAGGTATTGATATAAAATTATAATATCCCCTCATTATTTTTAAATATCAGTAAGATATTTATGGTAGCTTTCTTCCTTCTCTCTCTCTCTCTCCTCCTCTCTCCATCTCTTTTTTCTTCTCCCTCTCCCTCTCTCTAACTTTTTAGTTCACATCCATTCATATGCCTATAGATTTATTGGTTGTATTGATTTTATTTGAAATACCAGCTTTAACATCATTGATTCTTCTCTGCTGTTTTTCTATTTTCTATTTTATAAATTTTGGTCATACATTACGTATTTCATTCTATTTGCCTTGGGGTGAACATCTTTTTTTTTGGGGGGTGGTTCTAGTTTTTAAGGTAGCTATTTATTCCATTGAGTTAAACAGCTATTTTATAATATAGAAGTGAAATCTATAAATTTCACTCTGAAACACTACTTTAGAACTTTAATTGCATCTGGCAAAATTTGCTACGTTGTGTTTTTATTTTTATTTGATAGTAAATATTTCCTAATTTTTCTTTATAATGTCTTCTGTCATGTATGGGTTACTTAAAGGTGTCTTCTTTGATTTCTACATAATTTGGGATTTTTTTCAAATATATTTTTATTATGTATTCCAGTTATTTCACTTTTGTTAGAGAACATATTTTAAATAATTTATTCATCTGTATTGAAATTTTTACATATCCCTGAATATGTAATCCATGTTTTATTATTCTTCGTGCACCTAAAAAAAAGCATCTTCTGCTTTTGGAGTGTGGAATATTCCATAAATATCCGATAGGTAAAGCTGATTGACAATGCTCCTTGAATCTTATGTATCCTTGATGATTTTCTGTCTACTTGCCCTATCACTAAGAGTGTTGAAACTGAAGCTATAATTGTAGATTTATCTCTTTTTATTTTAAGCTCTATCAACTTTTGCTTCATATATTTTGAACTTCTCTTATTAGGTTAATATATATTTAGGATTATACTTTCTTGATGAATTGACTTCCTTATCATTATGAAACATTGTACTTTATTTCAGATATTTCTTAATTGTGGTTTATTTTGGCTGATATTAACATAGGTACTCAAAGTTTTTAAGTTATTATTGCATGGTAGTTAGTTTTCTATCCTTCTATTTATAATGTGACTTTATATTTTAAATGAGTTTCTTATAAATAGGATACAGTTAAATCTTATGCATCTACCTAATAAGGTACCATCTTTGCCTCTTAACTGGAATATTTATGGCATTTGCATTTACTGGATTTGCTGATATTGTTGGGTTTCAATACATCTTGTTCCTTGTTTTCTATTTGTCCTAATTCTTTTATTGCTTCTTTTTCCCTTTTTTTTCTGCCTTCTTGTTGATTATTTTTATGATTTGATGTTGTTTTCAAAACTGCCCTTTTGGCTACATACGTTATTTTATGTTGTTACTTGTTATTATATGATTTGTGAATAAATCTTTAATTTATCACTGCCTATCTTCAAATAATGTGTCACATAATCTATTCGCTGAGAACCATAAAACAATACTCTTGCATTTCTTCTTCTTGCTGCTTTTAATGTGCTTTTGTTGTCACACGTTTTCCTTCCACATATGTGATAAACACCACAGTACATTATTATTGCTTTAAACAGCCAATTATCTTTAAAAGAGATTTAAAAATTAGGAAAATGCATTTTTCTGCTCTTCACATACTTACCATATCAGACACTCTTTAATGCTTTGCATATACTGTATTCAGATTTACATTTTCCATCATGAAGAACTTATTTTAAATTTCCCTGTAGTGCAGTTCTGCTAGTGATTAATTCTCTCAGCCTTTGCTTGTTTGGAAAGGGCTTGTTTTATCATCATTTCTATAATATATTTTTAGTATTTAATTTTAAATTGTCAAGCTTTTGTTTTCTTTTGTTTTGTTTTTCACTACCGTGAAAAATATCCTTGGACATACATAATTTCTGATAAGATATCTGCTGTAATTCTTTTTCTTGTTTCTCCATGTATAATGATTTCTCTTACTCTAGCTTCTTTTAAGATTTGTCTCTTTATCAGTGGATTATCAGAAATTTGCTATGTGCTTGAAGGGTTTTTAATTAATTAATTAGTTAATCCTGCTTCAGGTTTGGTGAGCTTCTTGGATGTGTAAATTTGTCACTGAAAGCAAAATTGGCTATTGATATGGTTTGGCTCTGTGTCCCCATCCAAATCTCATTTTGAATTGTAATCTCATAATTCCTGTATCTTGTAGGAGAGACCTGGTGGGAGATAACTGAATCGTGGGGGCATTTTCCTCATACTGGTCTCTTGGTAGTGAATAACTCTCACAAGATCTGATAGTTTTATAAGGCGTTTCCACTTTTGCTTCTCTCTCTTTGCCTGCTGCCATTCATGTAAGATGTGACTTGCTCCTCCTTGCCTTCTGCCGTGATTGTGAGGCCTCCCCAGCCATGTGGAACTGCAAGTCCATTAAACCTCTTTATTTTGTAAATTGCCCATTCTGAGGTATCACTTTATCAGCAGTGTGAGAACAGACTAATACAGTTTTGTTTATCCATTATTATTTCAAATATTTCTTCTCCCCTTTCTTGAACTTTAATTACACTTCTATGATAACACTTACTATTGCCCCACTGGTTATTGAGGTTATTTTGGTTTTCTCTGTATTTACTATAGTTTGGATAGTTTGTAATGCAGTGTCTATGATTTCACCAGCCCTTCCTTTGATAATGACTAAGTTTCTGTTAACCATCCTCAAACCAAGTGGCATTAAACAGTGATAATCATTTATTATTTTGATGTTTCATGGTTCTGTGGGTTTGTGGGTTAAATAGACTCAAGTAGCCAGTTCTCGCTCAGATTTCCTCATGCAGTTGCAGTCAGACAGCAGCTGGAGCTTACGTCATCTCAAAAGTTTCCTGACTTACATATTTTTTCAGTTTATTCTGGATGCCACCTGAGACCTCAGCAGATCCCTTAGTGGAACCTCAACTTATGAACTAGCTGTCTCACAGCATGGTGGCTAGGCTAAAGGGTAAATATCCCAAGATAGCCAGGACCAAGAGACATTGCTTTTTCTATCCTAGATCTAGAAGTCATGAATCATTACTTTTGCTACTCACCAACTAGTAAGAGAAAAAGTTGTTACATAAACCCAGTTTTATCTTACATGTAAAGTTCATTAATACAAGACATCGAGATATAGTTGAAAGAAAATTTAAATATTAACATTATTTATTTAATAATGAGATATAGTCTCTTTTAAATGTAATGTATTTATCTTTGAAAATGTCTGCAATTTTGCTCCACAGGGATCAGGAAGAAATTATATTAAATGTTAAAACCATATACTGAGTTATTGTTTGCTTAATGTACATTTTCAATTATTTCCCATTATCTCATCACATGATTGACAGTATTTCTGTCATATTTTAAATATGTTGTGAGTTACAAGTTGTAAATATAAAATTATTTAGTTTATGCTAGCCATAACAATTGTTTATTTAGGATTCTTCTATTCAACAAATATCAAGAAGAGTCCCGATACAGATGTTGGACATAAAATGAAGAGCAAACCAATCATGTATTCTTGTCTTAATCATGTTTAAAGTTGGAAGCACATATTAATCAAATAACTGTTTAAATATTAACTAGCTATGAACTTTTTAAAAAATCATAAGGACATATATCAGGGAGATTTGACTAAGTCTGGGTAATCAGAAAAGTTTCCCTAAGAAAATGATATCTCAGCCAAAATGTAACGGGCAAGTAGGAGACAATTGGTAATGTGAGGAAAGAGAAACAACCTTCATAGAATCTCTGAAGTAAAACATGGGATGGCTAAAGTAAGGTCAATATGAGTGATCAGCCAAGAGGGAAAGAAAAACTGATTAGCAAGGAGTCTGCAGAAATAGACAGAAACCAGATCAAGTAAAGCCTTATAAAAGAAGTAAAATATTAATTTTTTTTTGTACATAAGCATAGTGAAGGGTAGGATAAAGAGAAACAACTTTATCCTACCCATCTTTATCCTATTCTTCTTTATCCTACCCAAGAGAAACAACTTGAACAAATGTGCATTTAACAGGTTCCAGTTAATGATGGCTGACTAGAAGCAGCTAGTGGGTGCCTCTCTCACAGAGAGGAGTTAAAATAGCGAATAAATACTAACACTTCAAGGGAATCCTTGACGAAAGCACTCTGAAATTCACCAGAGAAACAACAGGAACCATGAGGAGCAGAAGAGAGTGAAGCTGGGCAGACTGCGCAGCTGGGAGCTACATGAAGCCAGGAAAGGCTTCCTAATAAGGGGAAAGGATGAGTGAGTGAGAGATCCCCGTGTCAGAGGCGTTTGAATCAGAGCAACTCCATCTTAAATATACACTGACAAAAATAAGGCTGATACCTGCTGGCCTGCATTCCCAGACGGGTTATGCATTCTAAGTCACAGGATGAGATAGGAGGTCGGCACAAGATACAGGTCATGAAAGCCTTGCTGACAAAACAGTTTGCAGTAAAGACGCCAGCCAAGACCCACCAAAACCAAGATGGCACTGAGAGTGACTTCTGGTCGTCGTCACTGCTACACTACCATTAGTGCCATGACAGCTTACAAATGCCATGGCAACATCAGGAAGTTACCCTATGTGGTCTAAAAAGGGGAGGCATGAATAATCCACCGCTTGTTTAGCATGTAATCAAGAAATAAACATAAAAATAGGCAACCGGCAGCCCTCAGTCTGCTCTGTCTATGAAGTAGCCATTTTGGTATTCCTTTACTTTCTAAATTAAACTTACTTTAACTTCAGGGACTCGCCCTGAGTTCTCTCTTACATGAGATCCAAGAACCGTCTCTTTGGGTGTGGATCGGGACCCCTTTCCAGGAACACCAGGGGTTCTGCAACTCCAACATGGACCTTTACAATCCTAGTCACTGGAGAGCATCATTGATCCCCCAGTTTCTCCGGACTGAAAGAGGGAGGTGCTTCAGACTGAGGAGAGGTACTGCTCCAGCCGACGTGGAATCCAGCAGGCTTTTGATCCCCAAGCAACCTGGCACCAGCTGTTGCTTGGGAATCAAAAGGAATGAAAGCCGGGCATCTTCGTCCACCTGGCCATGGTATAAAGGAGCAGGCAAACAATGCAAGGCAGAATCCCCTGCCTCCACTGTGTCCAGCCAAATGGGTACCCACCCCCACAACCAGGGCCCCCAGCGCAGCAGCCCTTCACTGCCTGAACACCGCAGCTCCAGATCAACATCCAGAGGCCACAGATAGGCCCTCCGTCGCTTCCACCACTGCTGCCTTTGCCCCCACCATCTGCAGGCCAGGGAAGGAACAGGGAGGTGGGGCACTTCCAGGGACCCCCCCACAAGGCTGACTCGGCAGTCCTGGTGTGGAGGAGTGGGAAGCCAAGGCTTTTGCTGTGCTCTCTCAGGCAGGGTTTGACTGCTTCAGCTACAGGCCTCTGGGTGCTGTGCAGCCACCCTGCCCCCACCTGAAAATGCAGCCATTGTTTAGCATGTAATCAAGAAATAAACATAAAAATGGGCAACCAGCAGCCCTCAGGCTGCTCTGTCTACAAAGTAGCCATTTTGTTATTCCTCAGCATTGCTCTGACAGCACAACTCACAGAGGTTTCTGCTAGGCCCTTCCCAGTCACTGTCACCAAGGCCTCTGCCTCTGCCTTTGCCCTTGCTACCCAAAAGCCGGGAGGACATGAGGAGCCAGGACACTTCCATGCTGCCTAACGCAGAACCTGCAGCCACGGTGCAATGCACAGGGAGCCAACCAATACACAGCACTGGATCCGGATTCCCTGCCCCTATGGGGCATGCCTCCTTTGGCAATGAGTCCCCAAGTGCACCCACAGTGCACTTGCCCTGCCCTTGCCTAAGCACTGCAGCTGCAGCTAAACTTCCAGAGGCTGCCAACTCCCAGAGGCTGCCAATACGCCCTGTGCAGCATCCGACACTGCTGCCTCTTCCCCTGCTGCCCGTGGGCCAAGAAGGGCATAGGGACACCAGGCACCTTTGTGCACCCTCAACAGTGAAGTCCAGTGCCACTTCTGTGGGAAGGAAGTGTGAGTGAGCCACAGGCCCCACAGCTGCCACTCTCCACTGCCCCAGATGAGGCCCATCACCTGAGCCTCTTCCTGTCCCTCCCTGAGAATTCTGCTGGTGACTTGGGAACCAGCCCAGCTGTCGCTGTCACAGTCAGTACCCAAAATCTAGGCTGACATGATCCTGGTACAGCCAATTTCAGACTTGTACACACCATCCAGTGAGCCACCTAGTGGCCTGGGAATTGGGAAATTATCTCAGCCCAGCCCGCCACTGCTGGCACCTGACCACCACCAACAGGGGCCAGAGGTTGGGTGGACCCACCATCACAACTCACATCAGCCTAAAGGTGGAGCCCCTCCCCTTCCCTACACAAAGCAGCAGCATTACCCCTTGGCAGAACAGGTGAGCCATAAAGCTGTCTGTATTAGGAGGATTGAAGAGGTTCCACCTGGAAACCACTGACTCCTATAGAGAGCCATGAAACAGACATTTTCCTTGGTGCTCAGCTACACAGTGGCCTGGAGATAGACAAGAGTGTGCATCTGAACACTGGAATGGGCACTGGAATAGGGGTGTGATAGAGACGCTGATCTCATTCCTGCCGATCTAGGACATACAGCTGGTGTAGCCCTTCAATCCCCTGCAGAGACCTTGGTGCATCTCACCAGGGCTCCCTTAGCCAGACCAGTTCAGAGTTGGTGCTGCACTAGTCATTGAGGTATCCGTGGGCAAGCCGGGAAACCAGCTCTGCTCATTTGTGCCCCCCTCAACTGTTGACCAGGAAGTTCAGGGCACTGGGCACTCCACTGACCAGCCCATCACCTGAAACAAACACAGCATTTCACAGTAAACAAAAATTGGATACATATCTAGCTGCTTGTGCCTCAACTGGTTTTACCCATACAGCCACCTACTGGCCTGCAGGTCAAACTGCATAGGCCAATATAAAACATGCTGATGGAAGTGCACAGGGCTATAGAAGCAAAGCCAAAAGACCCTAACCAACATACTCTATACTCACACCTCCTGGGGGAGGGGATATATATGAGAGGGAAAAAAAAAAACCTGAAAAAAAAGAAAAAAACATCTTCCTAGATGAGGAGGAACCAGCATAAGAATTCTGACACCATGAAAAATATAAACGAGACATCACCAAAGGATCTCACTAGCTCTCTAGCAATGGACCCTAAGCAAAATGAAAACTTAGAAATTACAGATAAAAAACTTAAAGCATGGATTGCCAAGAAGCTTAATGAGATCCAAGAGAAGGTTGAAAATCAACACAAAGAAACCATGAAAGGAACCCAAATAAAGAAGGAAAATATAAATATTTTTAAGAAAAAAATAGAGAAAGAACTTCTGAAAATGAAAAGCTCACTGAAGGAATTTCCAAATACAGATAAAAGCATTAACAATAATCTAGACCAAACGGAAGAAAGAATTTCAGAGTCTGAAAGTTGGTATTTAAAATTAACCCAATCAAACAAAAATAAAGAAAAAAATAATCTTTCAAAATGAACAAAGCCTTCAAGAAATGTGGGATTATATAAAACAAACAAACCTACAATTTATAGCATTCCTGATAGAAAAGAAAACAAAGTAAGCCACCTGGAAAACATATTTAAGAAAATAATTGAAGAAAACTTCCCTAATATCTCTAGAGAGGTAGACATCCATATACAAGGAGTTCAGAGAACACCTGCTAGATACTATACAAGATAAACATTCCCAAGCTATATAGTCATCAGATTATCCAAGGTCAACACTAAATAAAAAATCTTCAATGCATCTGGAGAAAAGGGTCAAATTACCTATAAATAAATTTACCTATTTATGTAAAATCCATTTCCCTATAAAGTAAATGTGTATAGGTTTTCACATGCATCTAATTTGTCATAAGAAGCTTTAATTAACTGTGTAGCTACCCAATAATCCAGATGACAGCCAAAGGAAATAAGAAAATTCTTAAAAGGTCCAAAGCCATTCCTAAAGTTTCGGCAAATTTTTAGAAAACGTACATTATCTCAGTAACCTCTGTCTTCATTCTGTACCATGGTGATCCATAGAAATGAAGCTTTTTTTATGTCTTCCCATCCCAAATAAATACCATGTACATAATTAATGAGTGCAACAGAATGATTTTCAATTTTTAAAAATTTAGTTTAATTGATAAATAATAATGCCACAGGATCCTTAGGGTGTCACTTCACCAGCCAGAAACTTCTGTGGCTGGAGGCACCTCTGCCTGAGGTTTGCTCTGGCCACTGGGCTAATTCACCCACTCAGCCTAGAAGGCTGAGCTCGACTTGCACTACTGGCCCAGATCCCATGTTTGCCAAGGGTGAGCCAGGCACAGAGTGGCAAGGGGCGTGTGAGTGAGTGAGCGCTGGTTTCAGCCACTACACACAGCCAGGCACAATGGCTACTGCAGCAGGGCGGGAATGTCCAGGCACCAACACAGGTGCCAGCTCTGTGCAAGGCTGCAGCTGGTTCAGAAGTACCACAAGTGTCTTCCACTGTGGGCACCAGTGTCTGGATGAGGTGAACGTGTTGGTTCCCAAAAGCTCAGAGACACCAAGAGCCACAGATCCCCAAAGAGGGTGTTACAGCATATCAGAGCCCTGGCTCAGGGAGCCCCAAGGTCTAGGCTCCCAGAAGGGCCACAGCTCTTCTCTCTTTCTCCTCGCCTGCTGCCTTCATCTCTTGGGCTGGCCTAGCCCTGCCTCTGCTTTGCATCATGTGTGCTGGTCAGGTGGCACTAGCAAAGATGGAGGGCTTTGGTGTTATAACCCCTTTGGCTCCTGTCAGCATGGAGAGCTGGCTGTGGATGTGTTACAGCTCCTTGTTTGGGGGAGTCTCAAGTTCTTATCTCACATCCAGGGAAAATGAGGTTATGTGGACAACTGGAGAGTGAGCAAAACAGAAATGAGCTTTACTGAGTGACAAAACAGTTCTCAGTCTAGAAGAAACCTGAAGTAGGTAGCTCCCATTGGCAGGCAGGTCGTCTGGACAAGTGTCTGAGTCTGAGTTTGGGGTTTTTATAGGCTCAGAGGAAGTGCATGCCGATTGGTCCATGAGCAGGAGGAAGTGTGTACTGATTGGTTCATGGGAGGACCTGGAGAAAGCCCCACTTGATTGTCTCAAAGGCATCAAGGAAATTCTCACTACCAGTGTTGCACCTCACCTGGAACTGGCAGCCCAAACCCCCGGCTTCAGGCAGTCCCTGGCTTGAAGGTGGTGTTTCACTGGGGACACACCCCTTTCTGCCTAGGAACCTGTCTGCCTCCCACTGCCATCAATAATTTTGTATGTTTTTTATATATATATAAATATATAAATTATATATATACACAAAATTATTGATGGCATTATACATATGTATATATATATATAGGTACAATGCAATGTTTTGATATAACATTGTCAGATGATTAAATCAAGCTAATTAACAAATCCAGGACCTCACAAATCTTTTTTTATGGTGAAAATATTTAAGGTCTACTATTTTAATAATTTTGAAATAGAAAAGGCATTATTATTTATTATAATTACCATTCTGTGCAATAGATCACTACAGTCAGATTTCTCCTGTCTGACATTTTGTGCACTTTAATCAACATCTCTCTTTCTCCATCCATCTCCCCTCCACCCAGCCTTTGATAACCATGCAATAGAATTTTTAAAAGACTAGTGATGTACTATATAATATAAAGATTCCATGGAAGTATTTATTTTTAAGGTAATAAATTATAAAGTCTCCTCAGAATTGTACCCTGGATCAGGAATCAGGAAGAGATGTATCTATATTGGATACTGTTACTATGTAACTATTCTATAAAAATCAAATAAATTCACTTATTTCAAAAATTAAAAAATTGCAGTGCCTTCACTGAATTATAATTGACGTACAATAAACAACATCTACTTAAAATGCATCCTTTGATAACTTTTTAACCGGGGTATATACACTGCTAAACCATCACTCCCCTCGAGATAATAAAAATATTCATCACCTCCAAAAATTTTCTTATCCTCTATTGTAATCCCTCCCTCCTGCTTCCCCATGTCCCCATCCCAAACAACCATTTATCTTTTCCTACCACAGATTTGTTTGTGTTTTTTAGAATTTTACATGAATGAAAATACAGAGTATGTACTCTTTTTTGTCTGGCTCCATATTTGGGGATTCATCCATATAGCATGTATCAAGTGTTCATTCTTTTTTATTGCTGAGTAATATTTCATTGAATAGATAGTCCTCAATTTCTTTATCCTGTCAGTTGTTAATGGAAGTGAGGATTGTTTCCATTTCTTGGCTGTTATAAAGTGAGGTACCGTAAATAATAAGCACAAGTCTTTGTGTGTATATATGTCTTCATTGCTCCTGGGTAAATACCTAAAAGTGGAACAGCCAGCGGGATCATATGTCAGAATTTTCTTCCCTTTTACGACTGAATAATGTGCTGTTTATATATATACCACATTTTGATTATCTACTTAGCTATCAGTGGACACTTGGTTTGCTTCCATGTTTCAGCTATGTTGAATAATGCTGCTATGAACTTGGGTGTACAAACATCACTTCAAGACCCTAATATAATCCCACTCTCACTTTGATTTTGGTATGTTGAGTCTTCTCTCACTTTTTGTAAGTCCATTTAGCTACAGGTTTGTCATGTTAGCAAAGAAGCAACTTTTCATTTCAATGATTTTCTCTAATGTTTTCTGTTTTCTTATTCATTTACCTCTGCTCTCTAATATTTATTATTTCATCCCTTCTGCTAGCTTTGCACTTACTTACTTTACTTATTTTGCACTTACTTTATTTTTCTAGGTTTATGCTATGGTTTGAATGTATGTATTCTTCCAAAATTTATGTATTGGAACTTAGTTCCCAAGGAAATGGTATTAACAGGTGAGGCTTTTGGGAGATTAGGCCATGTGGGCTCCACCCTCATGAATGGGATAAGTTCCCTTATAAAAAAGGCTTATGCGAGGCCAGAGCTCTTTTATTCCTATTTACCATGTAAGGAAGCAGCATTCTTCTCCTCTGAAGGATTCAACAACAAGGCATAATTTTGAAGCAGAAAGCTGTTCTCACCAAACACTAACCTTGCTGTTACTTTGATTGGGAACTCACAGCCCCCAGAACTGTGTGAAATAAATTTTGGTTATTTATAAGTTACCCAGTTTGGGGCATTTTATCATAGCAATACAAATAGACCAAAATAGTTTTTTAAGTTATAAAGTTATGTTGTTGATTGGGGATCTCTCTTGTTTTTTAATGTGCATTTATAGATATAAATTTTTCCCTTAGCAGTGCTGTGTCTCATAAATTCTGTTATGTGATATTGAAGTCTTCAACTATTATTGCAGAACTATCTATTTCCCCTCCATCCTACCAATTTTTAATTTATACGTTTTGATGATCTGTTATTAAGCTCATAAATGTTTATAATTGTTATGTCCTCTTGATGCACTGAACCTTTTAGTAATATATAATGTCCTCCTTGGCTCATAAGTTTTAGTTTAAAGTCTATTTTGTCTGATATTAGTGCAACCTCCTCTGCTTTCTTTTGCATGGAATTACTCTGTTGCATGGAAAACTCTTTGCGTGGAGTATCATCTTCCATCTTTTCACTTTTGATTTATTGGGGACTTTGGTTCACAATGGAGGGAAGTACAACAACAATGTCCACCTGTCTCTTTGCAGCTCTGTGATCAAAAGCAGCAATAGGTGATTAAAGTATAGACCCCTAATATTTAGAGGACAAGGTACTTTTTTATCCACTTTGGCTTCTAGAAGCTGTGTACAGGCTGCTCTAGGAACATATGCACATGTCCCTTCCACAGGTTTGGCAGTGGGAAATGGGTAGCTGCTACTGTGCAAAGAGCAGAAATAAATTGAATTTTGCCCCTTTTACCATCCCAACGGGGTGAAAGTTGCAAGCCTCTGATAGACTCCAGGGTTCCAAAACAGTTACATTAGGCAGATTCTGAAAGTGCAACTGTTTTCTAGTTAGAGAGACAGATTTCTTGTGTTCCAGGAATTTATTATCTTTCTAGAGTTTTGATTTCAAGCTAATTCACTGTTTGAAATCACTGGTTCTTTCTTCTTCTGCAATCAGGATTAATAATGCTCTATTTAACTTATACCACTGTTAGAGATCAAATGAGACAAAGTAAGTTATATAAAAAGAATGGAATGTATCGTTAAATACATTTATAGGAGGTCATTGATTTGGACTGAACTCCTGCATTATGATCCAATAAAGCAAACCAAAATGGAGTAATTCATGCTAAAATCCCATGTATCCAGACAGAAACTAAGTTATTTATCTGACCTTCTAAGAAATAAAGACAGAGATAGCCAAATTCTGAAACAGGCCAGTTTTAGCTGGCACAATTAAAAAGTCCTATCTGCTTTAATCTTTACAAGGAAAGTAACCTGATGTAAACTGATATTGAGCAGTCTCCTTTTTGCTCTTTCCTTGTGCCTGATTAAGCTACCTTATAAAATCTGACAGTGTGCCATGCCCAGCATAGCCCCTCTGTTTTTTGAATGAGATGCTCCCCAATTACTGAATTGCAAATAAAGACCAATTAGGTTGTTTAACTAAGTTTGTTGACATTTTGTCTTTTGATATTTTAATTTCTTTCCTAATACAAAGTGTTATTATTTATTTATATTATCCAGTTGCTTATTATTTGTGAACTTTGGATATTTCTGTAATTTAAAATATATTTATAAAATAAAATTTTATGTCTCTTTCATCTTGTTCTGATTAGTTGTATTAAAAATATTTCTTGTCCTTTCAGTTGATAAGATTTTTTAAATCAAGTTCTGTCTCTCTCACAGGAATAAAATTTATGAGATAAAACCAGGATGAGCAGAAAGTGATGTCTATTAATTCAAATCTTTCTATTTAAAAAGTTAAATACAAAGGTAAAAAGAAAATAAGGGAAGGGAGAAAAAGAGAAAAGGAAGGAAGGAAGGAAGGAAGGAAGGAAGGAAGGAAGGAAGGGAAACTGCCCCTTAAATTATTTTATTGCCTCCCATCAGTTTCCTCTTCTTCCTCCCTTGCCAAAACCAAAGCCTGTTTTGGCCCAGTGTCTCAAAAGGACCACAAGTTTTTTGATATTTACTCTTCTTTAATTTTCTTCCCCTACTTCTGCTTTAAACAACGAAGTTGACATTCTCAGAAATTGTAGCAGTTTTGAATTCATGACCGAAACTTCCTGTGTGTAAAGGATCCAAGAACTGTCATAAAGTCTATTCTATAATGATGTGTCACTGTGTCACTTACATGATTCACATAGGGCTGGGTGGTTGTTATTGAGGGTTTCACACTGGCAGCCTAGAGTATGGAATCTCATTTTAGGTGAGTTACTGCTAACATGTCTAACATGTAAATTTTTTATTAATGTTAGCAAAGAATAACCTGGAGGACGTGTAAGCACAAAATGAATTAGGTTATACCATAACTCAGGGGAAAAAATGACTAATTGTCAATGTCATTGATATGCTATGATAATTCTCCCTTGGCATGGGTCTTCAGAAATTAATATAAACTAGTTTGTTTAAGAGATTGATATGTTACAAATCTCAGGATTTTAGAATATTTGAATGGTTCTTTTCTCTATTGGCAAGGGAAGACTTCAATAAAGCAAGATGCAAACTCTGCTGTTGCTGAGTCAAGTACAATAACATTAGCACAGCCCAGTCTTTTTTTAGACGCTTTTTTTGAGGGAATAGGGTGAATTTTCTAGTTCTAACCATTGCCTTTCATTGTGCTTCCCCCACGTCTTTCCTGATGCGTGTTTCAGAACTAGTTTTCACTGTCTCCAGATATATTATGTTAATAGCAAGTATCTGTAACTCTAAGTAATCAAATTTCATTCTTCATGTATAAAGATCATCAAAGGCATTTCTCTCTCCCCTTGAGAAATATACAATGCATTTTTCCTCCATTTTGGGAAACACAGTACAAATATGTGTTAGAATCAATAACGAATTTGATGAGAAATAATAAAATGATTACAATGATGAGTTAGTTTTCACCATCTGTTACAGACATGCCTGAGTTCATTTTCTGCTTTACCAATTTATGATGTTAATTTTTTTCTCAATTGTTAAAACTTTTTAAATTAAGTGACGAGACTCCATGACAAATATAGTCATTAGATTGTTTTAATAATATTAAAATAAAATCATAAGCCATGATGTCATAAACTATTCTATCAGTTTTAAAATTTATGACAACATTTTCTCATTTGATTTTAGGGGTTTTTATTGAACAGGGTGGTAAGCCAGTCAATAAATAACTATTTACTAGTTGTCAGGCACTGTTCTATATATTGGGAGTGGGAAGTTGAAAAATGGATGGTTTATGAGTTGATTTTAAATGTGGACAGAGACAACGCCGAATTTATGGGTTGTGGATCCATTCCCATCTATTTCCTTCTAGAATCATAACTTCTTTCTGTGTTCCTTTCCAGCTGGTGTGTAGACAGGGGGAAATTACACACAGGTGCCCTCTGTAGTTGAAAGCAATCTAGGTACAGCCTGCCCTATCAATTCTCGGTAAAGCCAGGGTAGCCATATGACCTGAACACAGCCAGTGGGGTCCTTTTCCCTTAATCTTGAAAATGGAAGAGATAAGGCAGCTGTGATTCATTCTCCCAGTGGCTGCACCTTGACTGGCTAAACTGTTCTTTGCTTATTTGTTCTTAGCCCTCTGAAGGCTCTCTGGACACCTGTCTTACCCAAGCCTGCTGTAGCCCACCTCTCCATCTATTTCATCTGTTCCTAATTTCTTTACAATGAGTTCATTTTGGACTTGGTATTCTTATTGCTTGCAATTAAAACATCAAAATTCATATAAAATTTCTAAATTTTTTTCTACTGAAGAACACAAAATATATAGATATATGAGAAATTAGAATATTCTAAACTCCCTAATTACTGATGGGCAAAGATTTTACAACTTCTCCCTCTCTAGTTCCTAATCACTCTTGCACTAGAAGCATTATCTTTCTCACCATGTTCTCATATAATTTCATGCAAAACATCTCTCAGTTCCTGGTTATATCAGGGTGCTTTGAGTTTTCATGGTGTAGAATGGAAAAATGTCATTGCTTCAAAGTAGTATGCCTTGAACAGGTTTTAGCAATTCAGAGGAAAATAAAGAGCTTGTTACTATACAATATGTTTAACTTTTTCAGAAACAGTCAAACTGTTTTCCAAAGTGGCTTCACTTATTTACATTCCCACCTGTTTCTCCACACTGTTGCTAACACCTGGTACCATCAGTCTTCTTGACTATAGCCATTCTATAAGGAGAATAATGATAGCTCACTGTGGTTGTAATTTGCATTTCCCTAATGACTAATGATGTTGAGATTTTCCATATGCTTACTAGCTACTCATGTATATACAAAATGTCTATATATTATCAACAAATAATCTGAACATAAAATCAATAAAACGTTCCATTTATAATAGTATCAAAAATAAAATTCTTGGGAATGAATTTAATGAACGAAGTGCAAGATGTACCTTGAAAACAACGAAAGATTGCTGAGAGAGAGTAAATAATGTCTGAAGAAATAGAGAGACATGCCACGTTCATGGAAATAATCTATTCTATTAAGATGACGATTGTCTCCTAAATTGATGTGTAAATTCAATAAAATACATATCAAATTACAGCAGAATTTTTGTAGAATTTGACAAGCTTATCCTAAAATTTGTATGGAGTGCAAAGAAGCAAGAATAGCCAGTACAATTTTTTCCAATACTTGGAAACAATATAAATTAAGTACCCATCAACTGCTTAATAGATAAGCAAAATGTGGCACATAATTATAAATACAAGTTAGAGAAGTTACAGTACTTGATTCAAAATTCATTATCAATCTACAGTAGTGAAGACATTGTAGTATTAGTATAAGAACAGAGATATAGTATGGATTCAAATCATTTATCAGACATTTGATTTGCAAATTCCTTTATTTGGTGGTTTATTTTGTATTTTCATTTTGATAGATATATAGATATAATTAATGTATGTGTATTAATTTTATATTGAGTACGTATGAAGGGAACACACATTGTTGAATTGTTCCAGATCATAGGAGTAAATTATTTATTTCCACAATTAAGTATAATTTACCATAAGTTTTCCATACATATTATTGATCAGAAAGAGGAAGTTTTCTTCTATTCCTAGGTTATTGAAATTCTTGTAATGAATGGATATTTGTTGTTATCAAAACAAATTTTTGGGCATCAGTCGAGATGATCAGGTATTTTTTCCCTCTTTATACTACTTATACGAATAATGACATTAATTAATTTTTAGATGCTAAAACACATTTAAATGTTTAGGGTATTTGCTAATTTTGATTAGAATTTGATAATGTTTTTAAAGTATTTTTGTGTTAGTGTTTCACAAAGGCTGTTGCTGGGTAGTTTCACTGAAGTTTTTATTCTGATATCTTTGCCTAGCTTTGGTATCTGGATAATATTGATCCAATAGAGTAAGTTGTACTTACTCTGTTCATGTACTTTCTGAAAGACTTTTTAAGGATTAGTATTATTCCACTGTTACATATTTGAAAGAAGTTCTTAGTGAAGTCATGTGATCCTGAGATTCTTATTGAATAACTTTATTGGTTATAGATCTATTCAGATTTTTCTAAGTCAGTTTTCAAAATCTGTTTCTTTCTAGGAATTTTATCACTTGCTTCAGTTGTCTAGTCTGTTTTTTGATATACAAAAAAACCTGTACATTATTTAATGTATAAAACTTGATGAATTAAGAGATAAATATCCACTCGTAAAACCATCACCACAATCTATACCAAAATCAAACATTTCCAGAAGAGACCTCCTGTCCCCTATATTTATTATTTTGGTAAAACAACCTAAGATCTACTCTGGCTTTTTTTTTAAGTACACAATATAGGATTGTTAACTATTGGCACTATGTTTTAGAGTAGAAATCTAGGACATATTTATCTTGCATAATTGAAATATTTTACTCATCGACTAATACGTTCCTCTTTTTCCTCCTCATAGGTCCTGACAACCAACATTCTACTCTGTTTCTATGAATTTGATTATTTTAGATTCATCATATAAGTAGGATAATGTTATATTTGTCCTCTTGAGTCTGTTGATTGAATTTGCCTTTGAATATTGGATTTTTTGGATCTTTGTCTAGGAATATTGGATTATATCTTGTACATTTTGAATATTATATTATCAGATTTTGGGTCTTATTACAGATCCTCTGGAGAAGATTATTTGTTGTTGTTATTATTGTGTTGTTTTTGTTTTGTTTTTATTTTCCAATCCACTGAGGTTCACATAATAATTTCTCTCTCACCTTCTGTGGGTTCTAATATCAGTGCAGTTTTTAAAATCTTTTCATTGTTCTTTGAGTTTATCCTGTACATGCACAGTTCATGAGTTATTCTGAAACTTGGGCCATAGTTTATATTGTAGTTTAATTCTCAGTTACTTTCTATTATGCTTCAGGTCTGTTGAACACATGCACAGCTTGAGATTCAGCACAAGGCCGGTGTCATTAGTCTAGCTCTCTCTCTCTCTCTCTCTTTTGTTTTGTTTTGTTTTTGTTTTCAATTTTCTCCTCAGTCTGGCTTCCAGCGGCCCTTGAGAGTTTTTTTTTTGTTTGTTTCTTTTTGTTTTTTGAGACGGAGTCTTGCTCTGTCGCCCAGGCTGGACTGCAGTGGCACGATCTCTGCTCACTGCAAGCTCTGCCCCCTGGGTTCACGCCATTCTCCTGCCTCAACCTCTGGAGCAGCTCGGACTACAGGGGCACTCCACCAAGCCCAGCTAAATTTTACTTATTTTTTAGTAGATACGGGGTTTCACCGTGTTAGCCAGAATTGTCTGGATCTCCTGACCTCGTGATCCGCCCGCCTCGGCCTCCCAAAGTGCTGGGATTACAGGCATGAGCCACCGCGCCCAGCTGGCTCTTGAGAGCTTTTATCTTCCATCTTCTTTCTACCTATTCAGCTGTCCTAATGTCCTCCAAGCCTCAGGTTAATACTAATTTCTCAGGAAGCACTCCTTTACCCCAAATAACACCACATTTACTTCCAATTAAGTAATTGTATGTGTATTTCTCTGCTTAATATTATTTATCCTTCTATATTATACAAAATAGCAGATCAAGAAGTATTTGTGTATTGTCCCCTGCTTCCCTGAACACGCTTTGCTAAGTGCTTTGCACAGTGGAGGCCTATAACGATGTGTTAATATATTGACCTATCATCGGATGAATGTAATTAAATTTGGAAGATAAGAAAACTATGTCAATCATATTAAAAGAAAAATATTGATAGAATAGTGGTGGTTAGAAAGTGTTTTAAAGATTTAATGTGTATATATATAATATATATGTTATGTTTTATATATATATATATATATATATATATATATATATATATTTGAGATGGAGTTTCACTCCTGTTGCTCAGGCTGGAGTGCAATGGCACTGTCTTCGCTCACTGCCATCACCACCTCCCAGGTTCAAATAATTCTCCTGCCTCAGCCTCCCAAGTAGTTGGGATTACAGGTGCCCGCCACCACACTCGGCTAATTTTTGAATTTTTAGTAGAGACAGGGTTTCACCATGTTGGCCAGGCTGGTCTTGCACTCCCTACCTCAGGTGATATGCCCTCCTTGGCCTCCCAAAGTGCTGGGATTACAGGCGTGAGTCACTGCGCCCAGCCTAGAATATACTTTATAACCAAAATAAAAAGTTCCATTTCCAGCACTGTCAATCCAGTCATGTCCAAATGGTTATCACTTGCTGGTCTCGATATCATGTTTTCACTTTGACACCAAAACTCAACCTCAGCAATGAATTTATGATGACTCGACCCAACCAAAGTTCTTCTGTTAAGACTTGCAAAACTAGTATAAGACAGAATGATAATAGGATAGTGATCTGTTAAATGGCATCTCACTATATACCAAGATTTGTGGGACTTGGCATTTAAATCTTAATTACACACTAATACCAACACTTTGGGAGGCCGAGGCAGGCAGATCACTTGAGGCCAGAAGTTTGAGGACAGGCTGTCCAACATGGTGAAACCTGTCTCTACTAAAAATGCAAAAATTAACCAGGCACTGTGGCATGCGACTGTAATCCCTGCTACTCGGTAGGCTGAGGTGGCAGAATAGCCTGACACTGAGAGGTGGACATTGCAGTGAGCCGAGGTCGCCCCACTGCACTATATCTAGCCTGGGCAACAGAATGAGACTCGGTCTCACCAAAAAAAAAAAAAAAACAAAAAAAACAAAACCCAAAAACAAACAAACAAACACCTTAATTACAAAAAAAATTAATGTAAGGTATTAAATCTCTACAGGGAAACTTCATGAATCACAAAAGATAGAATCTCAGTACTAGAAATGCATTTCACATAAATTTAATTGGCTGATGTAGTACACAAAATCCAGATACATTACAAAAGACATACCTGCAAGAGATTTCTGCCATTTATCTGAAAGAAAAGGACTCTTCTCCTAAAAAGGGAATTATATTATAGATTGTGCAAAATGTTCAGTGAATAATAGATCACCTTGATTGAGAAGTTAAATTTGCCAAAACACTAGTTGTTTAGAACTTCTTCAGTGCGGTGAATGTTTAAGACCTAAGACCAACTCTGAGTTTCTCCATGAAAGAAGAATATTTCAAATTTGCAAGTCATGCGTATATTGTAAAAGAAAATAAATAGGATATGGAAGAAATACTTAGCTAAGGAAGTTGCAGAAGATTATTACCAAGTGAGGGGTTGGTGATATTTTTCCCTTCAGGAGTGCATCTGCCTATCGTCAGTGACAGACATTATGGCTGCAGTAAGTAGAAATGTGAAGGAGAAGCCAATTTACAGGAAAGCATTTCCTAGTTAAATAGAGACCAGTTGCAGATTTGGGGAAACAACAAAATAGTTCTGTCATACATGATTTAGGGCATTACAAGCAGTGACAGTTTTCCTTTGATACTTGCAAAGTGTCCTAGCTGTACAGTGCATGAGTGATTTACTCTAGGTAGAGAATATCAGTGAAAGTGGTCAGAGACAAAATCAGAAAAGAGAAACATTTTGAAACCCCTGAGGAAAGTACCTGTATCTATTGCAGACTCATATGACCATTGGGAAAAATAATATATTATTTTAGAACATGTGTTTGTGGGGATATATCCACCCACCTCATTCCACTCAAGACCCAAGAAGAAAAACAATTTGTTTTGCTTTATTTATCCCAAAGTTAGTTGCTTCTTAAGAGACAATGATTAACGATTAGAGTTTTCTTGTTTTATTTGTTAACATAGACTTGTAACGCTAATAACCCTAAATCAATAAAATGTGTCAGAAGGTTTTGTACAATTTACGCATATGAAATCAGAGAGTATGCTACTTGAATATCACGAAGCCTTTTTTCCTGCTTCTTGGTATCACCTTTCCATTCAACAGGTAAATTAGATGGCTCAAATACTTATCTATATATAGGAGAGTGATGCCATTTTCCATAATCCCTTTATTACCCTGTCAGTGGTCACCTGAGGTACTGGGGAGTGGTTGGTAAATGCTTCCTCCTGAGTCACTTTTCTCTGCAGTTCATTCAACCACTTTGCAGAACTCCTAACCAAAGCACCAGCTCTGCTCCATGCCTGTGCTCTCTAGACCTGGAACACCAGGATATTCGTCCTTTGTTCTTCATTTATCAAAAGACTAGGCACATAGAGTTAATGTGCAGTAGACTTTTGCTGCTGTTTTCATGTGTAAAAAGGGGAACTTATCAGTTCAACAAGAAATAATTTTGAATGTAATCCAACACGATATTGTTCCAAGAAGTATATAAGCCTTCCTCTCCATATAGAATTCCTCACTATTTTGAACTGCAGTCCCAAGCTTCCTATCCTCTTGTCTGCTTCTTAGAGAATCCATTTTCTAAAATAAAGCAAGAAACAAACCACACAAAACAAAACCCCTGTTAAGCCATCAAAATTGCAAATACTTGTTACTTTATTAGCTAGCAATTTAAACCTATCCTTAAAATAGCTCCAATTTATGTCATACACAGCAGGCCTTATCTTTTATTAAAATTTACAAATTATTCTCTGTCAAAAAAATACAATTTTTTCAAATGGGAATTCAGCCATTTCTTTCTAGGCCAGCCAGTTCATATAGCAGGCACATTTTAATATATCATTTCTCTCAAAAATAGATGTAAAATAGAAAATGAAAATTTTGTAATAAAAAATTTAGACTACATTAAAATTGTAATAAAACATATTAATGCTAAGGCTATAAAACAGAAATCATAATTCAGAAAAATATTGTGTTTGACAGTTATAATAATTTAATATTTATCAAACAAGTATCTTGGGATATTCAGATAATTCCCTATGGAGGAAATATTATAAAAAAGTTACAAAGGGGTAATTTGGGATCATTCTTGATTTTTTTTAGCAATATCAATTAATTTCTTAAGAAATACTTTGAAGTATATTGACCTTCATAGATCAGGCATAGCTCTTCTTTTCTTGAAACAAAATCATAGTTAGAATAATTAATATTCTTATGAGCATTCTTGAAGGATCAAAGAAATTCATAAGTAAATATGTGTGTATAATAAATTATAGAATTTTTCCCAATGCTAGATTGCAATACATTAAATACATTGATATATATATTCCAATTATACATATTTTCTAATATATGTACATATATAATCAAAGTGTACTTTCAATATTTTTATTCTGTTATATAAATTCATTTATCAGCTATACTCAACAGAATAGCATTTTTAAGGAGATAAAGAGGAATAAAGTTTTTACTACTATCTCTTATTTTGTGGTATTTTGTAAAGTAATTTCTACATTCCATCATAAGGTTGAATGTATTTTCTTCTATTTCTTATAATTTGTACATATTACCAGTTTCAATACATTTCTGTAAATCTATATATACAGTATATACAGTAGATTTTCACACCTGGAAGTGTTCTGCAACAGCTAGAAAGCTGGATTTCAGCCTATCTACACACAAGCATGCTCAAAGGCCAGAGAATTATCACCACCATCCCCTTCCCAGCACATGCCAGAACAGCACTCATCTGTTGGATAAGTGGCTAGCGGGACTTGCTCTGTCAAAACACAGCTACTTTTTTATTAACTGTAGCCACCATATTGTATTCTTGAAATTGCTGAAAAAATAGATTTTAAGTGTTCTTACCACAAAAATGATGAATTTGTGAGATAATGCACATCATAGTTAACTTAGCCATTTCACAATATTTCAAAACATGTTGTACAACAAATATATGCATATTTGTCATTTAAATATAATTGAATAAATACACAGCTACCTTGCCCTTCAGGCAGTATCACTCCGAGACACATATTCTACACTTACACCCAGATATTCCCAATATCATCCTAGTTAACCACAATGGTAACTGACTTGACAATGCACAGTGTTCTAAGCTCTGATGCGCCACTATGATTCCCCTTCAGAACTGAAGAACTTGTCCCTCCATTTGCTAGGAACATTGTGAGTTAAAGCCCTGAGCAGTCAGCTATCTGAATAAATTGCCCTTAGGTGGAAACAATGATTTCTCAATGTCACACCCCTTCCCCTGGGCAACCTGCATCCACTGATAGAAAACACAGATAAATAAAGACCTAGCTCCCTTCCTCTAACTGAGGACAAACCTAAAGGATGCTTACATTACTCTACAATTTCCTATAAATTAATCTCCATCTTAAGTTCTCCTTTCCAGGAAGATCAATCAGTAAGCTTGAGCAAAGAGTAATCTCTGAAAGGAGATGCCAAAATGGGATTCTACAGCTAATTAACTGTCAGCCACCTGGCAATGAGGACTTCATTGCTTGTTGTGGAGGGACGTGTATGGGAATGTAAATGTGCCCTAGAACTTTCACTGGTGGTGAATGAGAGTAGTATACCAGTGGAAAGAGATGTGCTAGTTAGAGCAAAGTATCAGGACTCTGATACAAGGGAGGGATAATAAATATAAGGGCAATGAAAGTGGATAGTTACTGCCATTTATGCTTTGGAAGAAGATAACAAAAGACTAGAAGTGATTAACTGACAGCACAAAGGTGAGTGATAGAAGGCCTCCTTGGTAGCATATAAAAAGATACTCATTCTCAGCAGAAAAGGGAAGAGGAAGCTGAAGCTCATGCCCTGGACATAATCATAGGTCCAAAACTCCAAAGGAAACTTAAATCTCAATAGAAACAGATCTATATGCCAAACAACTGAAATCTCAATATAGACAGATCTGTATACCCAACTCAGGTCTCGTTGCAGGAAGAATGAGACCATGGAATGGGATGAGGATATCTAGGTATATATGCCCCAAAATCTTAAATTCCCAGATTCTCTTGAATTATTTGATCCTATAGATGTGGTCCACCCATCCCTAATAATATGACACACACTTCTTGCTTGAATATGATACAGTTGTCTCTTTTCTGTAAAACAGCATGTGACTCACAGAATCTGGCTACATCTTCCCTTTTTGTCACAAGGTTAATAACTGGAACTAAGTCACAGTTGAATCCACCTGGGATAGTGCTGGATCTGCTAAGGAAGGAAATGGACTATATCCAGAAGAAACTTCAGGTCATAGCCAACAAGTACCAGTGAAAGCTAGGAAAGTATTCATGAGGCTGGCTTCTGAGGATGCTGGATTAAGGGATGCTACATTGGGGAGCATTTACTAGTCTGAGAACATAGAGATATCAACACCCAGCCAAATTTTCAAAGCTCCAAAATCATCTCCTTTGACTCCATTTCTCACATCCAGGTCATGCTGATGCAAGAGGTGGGTTCCCATGGTCTTGGGCAGCTCCACCCCTGTGGCTTTGCAGGGTACAGTCTCCCTGCTGGCTGCTTTCTCAGGCTGGCATAGAGTGTCTGTGTCTTTTCCAGGTGCACGATGCATGCTGTTGGTAGATCTACAAGTCTGCGGGCTGGAGGACTGAGGCCCTCTTCCATTGGCAGTGTTCCAGTGGGGACTCTATGTTGGGGCTCTAACCCCACATTTTCCTTCTGCAGTGCCCTAGCAGAGGTTCTCTATGAGGGTTCTGTCCCTGCAGCAGTCTTCTGCCTGGACATCCAGGCATAGCCATACATCCTCTCAAATCTAGGCAGAGGTTCCCAAACCTCAATTCTTGCCTTCTGTGAACCTGCAGGCTTAACACCACATGGAAGTTGCCAAGACTTGGGGCTTGCACCCTCTGAAGTCATAGCCTCAGCTATACTTTGGCACCTTATAGTAATGGGTGGAGCAGCTAGGACACAGGGCACCAAGTCTCTAGACAGCACAGAGCTGGGGGACCATGGTCCCAGCCCACAAAACCATTTTTCCCTCCTAGGCCTCTGGACCTGTGTGATGGGAGGGGCTGCTGTGAAGGTTTCTGACATGTCCTGGAGACATTTTCCCCCATTGTCTTGGTGATTAACCTTTAGCTCCTCGTTACTTAGACAAATTTCTGCAGCAAGCTTGAATTTCTCCTCAGAAAGTGGGTTTTTCTTTTCTATTGCATCATCAGGCTGCAAATTTTCTGAACTTTTATGCTCTGCTTCCCTTTTTTAAATTTTTTTGAAATAAGATCCAATTTCGAACCATATCTTTGTGAATACATAAAACTGAATGCTTTTAACAGCACCCAATTCACATCTTGAACACTTTACTGCTTAGAAATTTCTTCTGCCAGATGCCGTAAATAATCTCTCTTAAGTTTAAAGTCTCACAAAACTGTAGGGTGGGGCAAAATGCCTCTAGTCTCGTTGCTAAAGCACAAAAAGGATCACCTTTGTTCCAGTACCAAACAGGTTCCTCATCTCCATCTGAGACCACCCCAACCTGGACTTCACTGTCCATATTACTATCAGCATTTTGGTCAACCATTCAGCAAGTATCTACAAAGTTCCAAACTTTCCCACATTTTCCTGCCTTCTTCTGAGCCCTCCAATGTGTTCCAACCTCTGCCTGTTACTTAGTTCCAAAGTCAGTTCCACATTTTTGGATGTCTTTACAGCAGCACCCCAGTCTACTGGTACTAATTTACTCTATTAGTCCATTCTCATGTTGTTACTAAAGACATATCTGAGTCTGGGTAATTTACAAGGAAGGAGGTTTAATGGACTCATATTCCACATGGCTGGGGAGGCCACACAATCATGGTGGAAGGCAAAGGAAGAGCAAAGGCACACCTTACATGGCAGCAGGCAAGAGGGCATGTGCTGAGAAACTCCCCTTTGTAAAAGCATCAGATCTCCTGAGACTTATTCACCGTCAAGAGAAAAGCATGGGTAAAACCCCCATGATACAATTACCTCCCACGAGGTTCCTGCACAACACATGGAGATTATTACAATTCAAGGTGAGATTTGGGTGGGGACACAGAGAAAAACCATATAATATCTGTCTCTTTTTTGTTATGCTTTTATTTTTTATATTTGTGGTATTTTCTAAATTACAATTCTAGTAATGAGCTCATATAGATACTGCTTTTAAAATTC
Source organism: Pan paniscus (assembly GCF_029289425.2). Classification (NCBI taxonomy): domain Eukaryota; kingdom Metazoa; phylum Chordata; class Mammalia; order Primates; family Hominidae; genus Pan; species Pan paniscus. The sequence goes on from NC_073263.2 coordinate 72,445,498, forward strand.
CCTATGTCCTTCCTATGGGAAATAATGAAACTTGCTATTCACTCATATTATTTCCACATTTATTTTAAATTAATATTTTAATACCAAGTTAATACCTATGATGTAATCAGTAATCTTCTCCTTCTACCATATTTTTAAAAATTGTATTTTACATTTATATTGTTAAAACATTTAAGTCAGTCATTTTATCCCTATAATTTAGTCTTAATTACATATATTTCAAAAATTTCACGAGATATTTTTCAGAAGTTTGTGCTAGTTTTTTTTTTCTGAAGTTCTGAATCTGAAGGTCATCCTCTAGATTACTTCAAAATAAATCAAGAAAACAATTCTTTAGATCTGACATGTTGATAATTTAACTGCTGGTATCTGGGCTTCATATTTAAAGTCAGTTTAACTGAAATTAAAATCTTGGTTAATGTTTCCATTCTTGACTATCTTAAATTTGTTACTCTATTGTGTTTTGGATACTCCATCATAGATAAAGGGTCATATAGGGATTTTCCTTTCTTTATAAGAGACTAATATTTTGCTTTTATATTTATATATTTAATATATAATAAATATATATATACATATACATATACATATAAAATATAAAGTCTCAGCTGCTTAGGTAGAATATGGGTTTGGACCATTCTAGAATTATTTCCCCATAAATAGTGTGCATTATCAATATGATGTTTCTATTATTGTTATTTCTACTACTAACACTACTACTGCTCTTTTAGGAAAAATATATCAATATACACAGACAGACACACACAAACATATGTATATATACAGTATATGTGTTTGTATATGTATGTTTCTTTTTAATTGCTTTGCTCTTTCTTCCTTTATACACATTCTGTATGTTTTCATTCTAAGTTGTTTTCTTAATTTATCTATTTCTTTTGTTGAATTATTAATTTTTTGTTTTGCCTATGTTCTCTTTTCTTTGTTATATATGCCATGGTGTCTATTTACTTTTATTTTTCTTCTAGTATAATATTTATTTGCTAGTGTTATTTTCCTTTCATTGTACCCTTGCCCTTTGCTCATTATCTTGTTTTTGAGCTTTATACTTTCTGATTTATCAATTTTCTTGTACTTCCATAACTTTCTTAATTTTTAAGCTCATTTTGAGTTCATCTGATTTATACTCATATTTTCTCTCTTGCATTTATTATTTACACAGGATTTAACTCATTAACATATTTTCCTTAAAATATTTTTGCATCAATTTAATCATAGTATTTTTAGTTGTTCATCTTGAAATTAGATAGATTTTTCTGTGCTTTTAAAAGATGAGTTCTGCCTAATTTTGAATTGGGCCAGTGTACTATTCCAAGTTTAACTCTTAGAGAGCTCACTCCTATCTAACTTACTGCTAATTACTTACAATTCGTGTAATATGGTTCTCAGATTTACCTCCTATGGACACTCCTTCAACAGGTGAGTATCTTCATATTTTAGATCCAATGTTGCTGCCTTGCTATTTTTAAATTCTATGTTCAGTAAATTTTTGCTTAAGCTTGGTCTCTCTCCTCCTGTAAGGAAGTTTTTGTTGGGAATTACAGTGAACCTTAAAGTCTTAGGCCTGCTCTTCATATGAATTCTAGTAAGTGCCCATGATCTCTTATATTCACCTGCAATTTTCAAACTGTGGTATCTTAGAAGTGATAAAGTAGATTTTTATTTCCTAATTTTATGAGAACGGTAAAGTGAATAAATAAACAATATTTTATAAACTTTGTAACTTTTGGGTACAATTTCATGTTTTCTAGCTCTATATGGATGTGTATTTCTGTGACTTAGCCTGCAATCCACAACAGGCTAGACTCGGGTCAACGTGTCTTGTGGCTTCATCCAGGTCTGTGATAGTGATACGAAGAGTTAATTTTAATGAAATGTTACCAGTGTATTCTCAGAATCACTCTCAGGGTAAACTGTAACAGATATATGTTAGTATACACAGCATTTGGCTCCAGTTCATCCAACAGCATATCCATCCAGTGAACTATAAAAATGTCCTCTTTTCTCCACTTTTGATAGTAAGATACTGTAAGATTATTATATTCATTGTTGTAAACAGCAATTACAGAGTAATGCAATCATTTAGGCATGATGCTTTAAATATTAGTAGTATAAAAGTTGTCTTCAAAGAGAGATGTAAAGTGTATTTATTTAAATATATAAAATATTTTAATACAAATGTATATATCAAAAAGCCACATTTTAAAGGGGCGCAGTAAACATTTAACAACAAAAACCAAAAAGCATACAATTCCTCAGAGTTAATTTCCAACATACTATGCATTCATAAAAATGTGACATACAATAGAAAAAGAAAACCTTTAATATTGAAACCAACCAGCCATATGAAACCAAGGAAGTTTATATTTAGTGAAGTTCTTTTAATACTTCAGAATTTAAAAAGTTTGAGTAATGAAAATTCTATTTTCATATGAATTAAAATGTTTGATATAAATTAGGATTAGGCTATCTTTTGTTGTTTGATTTTTTTTCCTAAAATTGCTAATTTAGAACTAATTTTCAATTGGGTTCTGGCCAAATTGTCAAGGAAATTCATTAAAAATAAAAGCTTTACTGTTCATAATACCATATCAAGAAGATTGATTTGTACAACATTTATTATAGGCCAAACAAATGTTAAAGGTGCATAGTCCATATAACTGCCTCAGGTAAAACACTGCAAGAATCATTCATCCAACCAGCAATAAATCTAGTCAGCATATGTGAAAAAATTATATTGTTAATTTCCTATGATTCTGTAACTGAATCTGAGCCATTGATTTTAACTAAGAAATAGAACAATGTATTTGGGACATTAAATTGCATGCAGTTTTAATGTGCAGTCTTTTTGTTTCAGAAGAAAATAAAATAGCACATATTTTTAAATTCCAGTTGTGGTAAAATACACATCACATGTAATTTACCTTTGTAGGCATTTTTAAGTGCACAATTCACAGGCATTAAGTATATTCATAATGTTGTGCAACCATCACCATTATCCATCTCCAGAAGTATTTCATAATCCCAACTGAAACTCTGAACCAACTGAAAAATAATTCCCCATTATCACCTCCCCCTGGCTCTGGTAACCACTATATTGCTTCATGTCTATAAAATGGCCTATTTTAGAAACCTTATATAAATGGACTTTTAAAATATTTGCCTTTTTGTGTACGTCATATTTTACTTAGAATAATGTTTTCAAGGTTCAAGCATGTTGTAGCATTTATCTGTATTTTTTTCTCTTTAAAGCTGAATAGCATTCTATTGTATGTGTGTGCCACATTTTGTCAATTAATCTATTAACGAACATTTGGGTGGTTTCCACCTTTTGGCTATTGTGATTAATGCTCCTATGAACATTGGTGTACAAGTATCTGTCCCTATCACTGCCTTCAATTATTTTGGGTACACACCTAGGTGTGAAATTACTGAATCGTATTAAATTCCATGCTGAACTTTTTGAGCAAACATTACACTGCTTTTTATGTATTATATTTTAAGTATAATGACAGCATTTTAAAATTTAGTGGTTAGAGTGTATCATCAATAAGCTAATAAAATAAAATAAAAATAATTTTGGATAAAAGTTGTACTTGTTTTTTGTAGAAAAACAAGCAAACTGAGTATTTAAATGTTGAAAATTATATTGTTTTTCCTAATTTTACGTGGCCAAGTGACTTCTAAAGTCTGAAAGCAGGCATACTTTCATATATAAATCATTATAAACAAAACAAAAGAAAATCTGTTATTTCACTCAAAATATATAATTACTATTCTATTAAAGACTGTTTTCTAGACTGTTTTCTATGTATGCACCAAAAAACACAAAAAAGATACTATTATGTATATATTGATGTATGTATTTTATTTACTTAACAAGAAATCTCTGTATCTTTCCATATAAACATATTAGCTATATTGTTCATCATTATGTGGACAGATCATGATTTTTATATTAGAAAATTTCTCCAGGAGACCTATGGTGTTTTCTAGATTTTGCTATTATGAATAACACTGCATTTAACAAGCAAAAAGACATATATTTGTCAAGTTGTGTGATTATTTTTCTGAATAAAAAAGGATTAGAGGAATTCATAGGTAATGAGTTTATACATTCCAAATATTGCTAGTTTTATAAAGATGTATTTTACCATTAGAAAATATTTTTCTATGTAGCATCACACTAAGAAAAGTATTTCACAATCTAAGATTATAAACGCATCCTGTATAGTTTCTCACAATATTTAAAAGTTATATTTTAATATATGCAATGTGTTATATTCATGGTGCTAAGTAGAAATCAATTTTAATTTATATTTTCCAAGAAGCTTCAAATATATTTTATGAATAATTTAGACTATATGATAAAAGAAATATTTCTTAACTAGATTCAATTAGCCCAAATTTACATGTAGCAAGGCTTATTGGAAATCTGCTTTATGTGAGTTTTAATTTCTTATTCTGGATACATTTGAAATCTGTGGTTGTTTCTTAATGCCCGAGTATGGTAAAGTAAATTGAACTTAAATAAGCTTAAGAGAAGCGTGATAAAGGTTAATGTGTTTGGAATTATTGAAAGTCATAGAATCACAATGTAAATTTTGTGGCAAACATGCAAAATGAATGGAATTCATTTGGAAAAATTTTAAAGTCTAGCTAGAGATGCCAACTACTTTCATGGACCAGAAGAGAATATTATTAATTTCTGCCTTCAAAGATGTTACAATATATTTGAAGTCATAATACACTAAACTCCCCCCAAAAAAGGTTAATAAATATTTGTGAAATTAATCTACAATAACATTTGTTGATATCTACAAAAATTAACAAAGGAAATGTAACTTAATCAAATAATACTATTTTAATGTTTGTGGTAGAAGTTTAAATGACAAGACTGACTATTGAAGTTGCTTACTGTTCTTCCATAGTATAGGCTAGTACAGGGTTTAGACCCATGTATTTTTTCATTCTTTTGTTCATTTCATAAAAACTTTTTAATAGATACATCTATATAAGACAAATGACATACAAGAGGATAAAAAACTGGATATTAATCAATATACTACTTTATGAAGATTAGAATTTATTTTAAATAGCTTAGCATATTTCTATAGTTTAATAATAATCAAATAGCAGCTATTAAATTTATATGAAAGAAAAAATCATACTCCCTAAAGTATAGTATATTTACTTACAATATGAATAATTGGGGAAATATAAATTTTTATTTTCATTTTTTCTTCTAGAATGATTTTCTCATATTTATAAAATTAATTTCTGCATTGTAGAGCCTATGATCTAGGATGTTTCCCCATATTTGTCTCCTACCGTTGGAACTTTATTTCCTTAATGATTAATTACTTTAAAAATGAAAGCACATTTGCAAGACTATCATTCTTCATATGCACAAATAAAAGGAGGCCTTGGATTTCCATTAATATAAGGAAGTTTTCTCTTCTCTTTGTCTTATCCCTTTTTTAGTGTAGAAAAAAATGATGCTATAATGGAGTTTATCATCAGCCTGAATCAACTTACGGATGGATATTAATGATGGAAAAGTAATGTATCACAGAGTTCTTTGTGTTATATTACTTTAATGCACAAAATAAATTGCATTTTAGGTTTCAGTTTCAGTGGTGTTTGTTATGATTTCTGCAAGTAAGCATAACTTTGTTTAGCAACCTGAATTCACAGCAGAAGCCAGACAATTGCTGTCAACTTAAAGCAGCCACTGAATCTTTCTATTTGCTACTAATTTCCTAGCCATCCTTATGTTGATTCTTACATCTCAGCTTTCAGAAAATGAGTGATTACATTTTCACATCCTTTCTCTTTGTCTTTCTAGAATGAACTGAATTACTTACTAGGTCTTATTCTGCCCTTTAAATTCCAGGTCTGAATTCTCTGCTGAACTGTCTTAAAGTCTCAAAAACAAATTCTCACTGAAGTCAGAGCATACATTCCTCTTTCACCATTTATACAAATGTCACAATGCCCTATTATATAAAGTTAATTCAGAGCATTATGTTACATATTCTCTCACCCTTTAGTCAGCTTTCAACTTCAGTGATTCCTCCTCATCTTTATTATGAATTTCAGAGACATAGGCAAATGAATACAAGGGAATTAGCTAATAGAAAAACAACATTTAACTTTATATAGTTTGAATCATGAGAAATATACCATTTTGAAAAAAGAACAGATTTTGATTATGGTTTTATCCTTCCAATAGTATTATTTCAAAGATAATTAGTCCAGCTTCGTGATATAAAGCATATAACCAAGTAATAAAGCAAAATCTGACACCAAGTAATGGAGTTCTGGAAATAAAATGGTGGTAAGATGAAATCCATAATATTTAACTGCATTACCAAATTATATGTGTCAAGCCATATTTGTATTTAGTAAGTGCTGGTTATATATCTTTGAAATTATGTGGTCAAAATATTATCTAAACGACCTGAAAGAAATAATGATAAAAATAGGTTGCTATAATAGAAAAAGGAGAAAAACAAAAGAATCATAGACCCTTAGTTGTGGATGTGAACTTAGAAATAATTTCATCCGGGTGCATGACTTTAAAATGGGTAAAATATATCCCAAAAATAGAAATGAAATTGCGTAAGTTATAATGTGTACAAACTAGATACGAGAACTCATGTTCTTTATTATACTAGTGAACTAGTAAGCCAGTATCATGCAAGAGAAAGGATCATTTAGTTTTAATTTCTCAATGCTCTTATATAAGAAAAATATATAAATGGATTAGGAATTTCATATATGAAAGCTATGTATATGTAGACTCCCAAGTAGCTGAAACTACAGGCATGTGCCACTGTGTCCAACTAATTTTTAAATTTAAAAAATATTTTTTGTAGAGACAAGGTCTTCCTATGTTGTCCAGGCTGGTCATGAACTTGCGGGCTCAAGCAATCTTTCCTCCTAGGCCTCCCAAGAAAACAATATTTACGTCTATAAATTTTGAGGCAAATTTTCTGTTCTGTGTTTCATATCCTATGAATATTATTGAGATTAGGCTCAGATTTAGTTTGGATATTTCCACATAAAAGTTGCACATGCACAAATAAAATTCAAAGTAAAAAAGAAGGAAAAGTAATTAGAAATGAGAATAAAATTTGGCAGTGGCAATATTTTCTTTTGGTAGAACTAGAAGAATTAAAGAATATATAAAGTGTGTAGAAAAGAGAGATGAGTGATTGCACTTTCAATTGAAACTACTTTTTAACAATATTTACACAATTAAATGTTTCTGAGTATCACTGTGTTTTCATGGTAAAACAGCATCTTTGTGAATTAGATAATTTGGAAACATATTCATTCTTCAAAGTACTAGTGTGGAATTCTCTTCATAATGTCCACCTGGTTGGAGTATCAGCTGAAAGTGTCTTTTCATTAGTGATCTCCCACACTGTGATGTTGCATTATTCTCCACTCTGCAACTTCTATACACAGATTGAAGAGAAAATCTGTGCTAAATTAAAGGGAGAAAGTGAGAGCAACGTCTCATTTTCTAACTTTCTCCACAACCTCAAATTCTTGGCCTTATATATTTTTTACATAAAGAAAGTGCTGAAATATCATCTGATTTAAAAAATTAAACAAAACAAGCCAGGGCCTTATTTAAACTAGAAAAATAAACGGACTATAGCACCGAAAAACAATAGTAAATTGTATTATCTGTGGACTAGCCATTTGTAAGGAGATTCTAGAAAGTAATTCGGATGGCAAAAGTAGAAGATATCAATTCTACACATGTTTATTGAGGAGTTATTATGTACACCTCTTTGTTCTAGGCCCCAGACTTACAGAACAAAACAGATACGTTCTCTCTTCTCCCTCAGTTGGAGAGATCATTCCAAATAAAACTATATCATCCTCGATTTCACACCAGTGGTAAGTGTTCTGAAAGATAGATAGTGCTATAAGATTGTCTAAGAGGGAAAAGTGAATACTTTGGGGAAGTCAGAACCAGTATTGACATCTGTTAAGGTGAAGGTGAATTCACAATAAGGGGATAAAAAGAAATACACGATAGTAAGAGGACGAGGAGGAGACAGGATTTTAGAACAAATAATGAAAAATTTTGCTAGTCTTTCTTATGAGTATAAATTATGTCTCATTTATTACTGTTAAATAAAATAGTTAAATATTTAATTTTTGTCCACCCGCAAGCTAGATACCGTGTCAAAATCCAGTTTTTCAGGTCTGGTTCGGTCACTATGTACCTAGCCAACTTGTGTTTGAGGTCAATAACAAATTGCTTTAAAGTTGTTGTCCTTGTTGATGCCTGAGCTACCACAAATAACAAATCCTATTTTAAATGTGTATTTTTAAAGCATCAAAATAAGTTAGCATTATTAGCTTTCAAGAAAGAGTAAAATATGAAAAGTTAACTGTCTTATATGGTTCTTTTAGCAAGTAATGCTTTATGTTGGATCTGTTCACTATTGACAGGTAAAAAAGGATAGTTAATCAATTTGAAGGAGGAAAAAAATCAGTTGGCCCTAGAGTTTCTTTTTTCCTGCCTTATAAACTATTTGGGTAAAAGTTCACTAGCTTGAAGTTGGTGACTATCTTTGAGATGATTTCATGCTTCTCTGAAAGCTTCATCTGTAAAGTCTTTTAAGACAATACAATTTTATGATTTTGCACCGAAATGCCATTGAAGGCTTCCTATCTATTCCCGAAAGAATGTCTAGAAGATAGGAATTATCTTTCCCCATCCAGAGAGACAACGTCTTTAAGTCTTTGGATAAGAGAGCAGATGTAGAATCTACACGCTTTTTTGGATTTTTAGTAATTTATTTGAAGAGATGGAGTAAAACAATTTTTATTTTATCCTAATGGATACTCCAAGAAAAAATATTTGATATGATTTTTTTCAATTTTTTTAAAGACACAGAAAGCAAAGCTTTGCTGGATTCATATCTTGTTGGGCTTCTATGATTTTGGACGATAATAACGTGCTTACCCTTGATTTTACTTTTTGTTATTGTTTTACTTTTATATTTATTGATACAAAAAGTTGGCTAAGTTTAAATCAGGTCTAGACTTATTGATTGCAACTTGCCATTTAATTGTATATTCTGTTATATAGTAATAACAGAAAAAGCATTCTGAGATGTTTGCATGAAGGGTGTCATGCATAGCAAATATAAATGATGGATGGATTATGTACTACGTTTTTAAAAGTATTAGCTAACCTACTTACTAAACCACTTAAAAATATTTTTAAAAAATCTTGGGTTCCAGAGAGACAAGAAAGAATGGAGGGTAACAAATGCTGTATTGATTATTTTTAAAAGTTAAAAAGAGTGATCTCAAATAACTTTAAAAAATGACATCAATACTTAATAAAATAATGCAACAGATATTCAAAGAGGAAATGTTAAGTCCAGAGGCAATGAAATCAAAAACAATATGAAAGATGATTTTTCAGGTGAAAATTATGACAGGTTATCAATATTCATTCCCAATAGAATTTTATAAAAAACTAACAAGTAGAAGAAAGGAAAACAGTGTGTATGTGCATACAATACTCAGTTAATAAATGAGGTCTAAAAAGATCTATGATTGTATTAAGTTTTCTCAAAGTCACATTCAAGTACAACTACTCTTATGCTAACCAGAATTTCTTGTTTATATTCTCAGCTTTAATTCTTATCTGTCCCAGTGTACTTGAAATTTTATGAGTAAAGCTAGAATTATTGAAAGAAAATACATAAAAAGAACATGTGCAGTACAATATTAAATTTCGCTATGGGTTTCTAAAAGCAAATTCCTGTCTATAATAAAGGGCTATGGAATGTAACGATATGAGTGTAAATTTTGGAGATCTGGGTTAAATTTTCTAATATTCTAGATTTATAACCATAAACAATCTGGATAATTTTTCTTAAATTATTTCTTATTTTTAAAAATTATTTCTTAGTGTCTTCATATATATACTATTGTGTTAGTCCATTTTCATACTACTATGAAGAAATATTTGCTACTGGGTAATCCATGAAGAAAAAGAGGCTTAATGGACTCTCAGTTCCACATGGCTGGGGAGGCCTCACAATCATGGCAGAAGACAAAGGAGAAGCAAAAGCACATCTTACATGGTGGCAGGCAAGAGGGCATGTGCAGGGCAACTTACCTTTATAAAACCATCAGATTTCATGAGGCTTATTCACTATCAGGAGAACAGTACAGGAAAAACCACCCCATGATTCAATTACCTCCCACTGGGTCCCTCAATGACACACAGGGGTTATGGGAACTACAATTCAAGATGAGATTTGAGTGGGGACACAGTGAAACCATATCACAAATTCTTTTCACTTTCACAAGCATTGCAATTGTTACATATGAAATATCTAAATTATAATAAACACTATAATTTGTAGTTTATTTAGTAACACAGTTTGGTTAATTGTAGACATTTTATGACCTTAAATAGTCTTATATAGTAACAAATATTAGGGAAGAACCTACTTAAGTCTAGGTACTTGGTTGAGCAATAGTTAGGCAAGGAGCTTTGGATCCTGATCTAATAGAGATATGACCTAGTTGAGTATTAAAACATAAAATTGCAGCAACAATAACATCTCAAAGCACACTAAATATGTAATTTTAAAGAGCAATAAAAGCTATACAAAGAAAGAACAGATGCTGAGCTTAGCTTTCATTGATTCTGAATATCTTTGTGTGAGTACCATTTTTAAACTTCATGATCCTTTATTCACTATCAACTACTTTTTTACAGGTTCCGGCTATTTGACCTTTACAAGATAATTCAGCATTATGCTAGCCCCATCTTCCACACAATCTTGCCTCCAATCATGCTGGGACACGGATGCCTTGAGGGATAGGCTAACCATGTCCCTGCTTTCTTTTTTTCTTTTCTTTTTTTTTTTTTTTTTTGAGATGGAGTTTTGCTTTTGTTGCCCAGGCTGGAGTGTAATGGCGTGATCTCGGCTCACCACAACCTCTGCCTCCCGGGTTCAAGCGATTCTCCTGCCTCAGCCTCCCGAGTAGCTGGGATTACAGGTGCCCGCCACCACTCCTGGCTGATTTTGTATTTTTAGTAGAGATGGGGTTTCTCCATATTGGTCAGGCTGGTCTCGAACTCCCGACCTCAGATGATCTGCCTGCCTTAGCCTCCCAAAGTACTGGGATTACAGGCGTGAGCCACCAGGCCCGGCCATCCCCACTTTCAAGTATCACTTGACATTGAAATTTTCCCTGATCTCCTTATTTAAAATAGAAACCAAGGACTCACCAACTCATCATTCCCAATTTTTATCTTATCACTTAACATAAGTTACTTTTTAATTTAATATGCCCCCTCTCACTAAATGTAAATCTGAGGAAACTGAAGAAAGTGCAAAGGTTCTAAGGCACCTATGGAATGATTGGGAGCTATAGAGGTAAGTGGGACTCAGCATATTCAAACCCCATAAACCACAAGAGGGAGTTTCCTTTTACCCTGACGGTAATGGAAGCCAGAGAAGGGTTCTCTTGGGAGAATAACATGACCATATTTGCATTTTAGTGACAATATAAAATCAATCCTCAACTATCTACCAATTACTCTCACCAACACATTGCTCTAAATTCCTTTTTAATATTCTTCCTATTTTTGAACTCTCTCTGTTTTTTGCTATACCCACAGGAATCTCAGTTTATTTATTTATTTATTTATTTTTAGACGGAGTCTCGCTCTGTCGCCCAGGCTGGAGTGCAGTGTAGTGATCTTTGCTCACTGCAACCTCTGCCTCCCGGGTTCAAGTGATTCTCCTGCCTCAGCCTCCCGAGTGGCTGGGATTACAGGCATGCATCACCACTCTTGGCTAATTATTTTGTATTTTTAGTAGAGACGGGGTTTCACCATATTGGCCAGGTTGGTCTCGAACTCCTGACCTTGTGATCCACCCGCCTCGGCCTCTCAAAGTGCTGGGATTACAGGTGTGAGCCATCGCGCCCGGCCAGGAATCCCAGTTTAATGTAAAAAAAACTATGTGGGCAACCTTCACATCATCACTTTGGGATGAGTGGGCAGTTCATCCCACGGGAAAAAAAAATGCTCTTTAGCATTCTCTAGTGGAGGGCTTTTTGGAACCTCAGTACCTCCGTGAAGAGCAGGGACAGTATTGTCCAACCACTCCACTGCTGCTCCTGGATAATCACTCCTCTTGCCCTCAGTTAAAACACTCTTCTCTCTTCCTTTGAGACTTCTACAAACTGCCACAGTGCGCCTTATCTCCATGCTCCTGTCTCTTCACGTCAAGAAGACTTCCTTGATATCTTTTTGTTAACTGAGGATATGGCACCTGTTTCATAATAAATCATCAAATCTTATTACCAATCTGTAAGGGTTCAATGTTTATGTAGAAAGCCTCTCCAACCTCATTGTCAAAGTGAGTTGTATAGAATGTAAATTAGAACGTCACTATTCCTTCAAATTTTTCACAGTCCCTTTTTTTCCCCTTCTAGATTAAAAATTATCATACTCTTTAGCTTATAAGAGTAATTATCAACCAAGGGTAATTTTTCATCCTAGGAGACATTTGGCAATACGTGGGGACATTTTTGATAGTCACATCTGGAAAGGTGCTACTGATATCCAGAGAGTAAGGGCCGGGATACTGTGAAACATCCTAAAATACACAGAGCGGTCTCCCACAGCAAGTCATTATCTGACCTAACATATCAGTAGTGCTAAGGATGAGAATCCTTGACCTAAAAGTTTTCAATGATTTGGAAGCTTTTTATAAATTCAACAGAATCTTCTTACTTCCTACAGTTGAGCCATGACAGCCTCCTTTCTGGTTTTTTATATTGCCAAACTTTTTCCTGTGTAAAAAGCCTTACTCATTGTTTTTGCCTCAAACAGTTTCTCCTGTCCCATTTCTGAATGGAGAGAAATGCACTGTTGGGAGTATGCAAATAACATGAGTGGGTCGGGCCTCAGTTGTGAAGCTAGAGAGCTAAGAAGGCTGAGTGGACTTCAAGGGATTATTAGGTATGTTTAGGAGTTGAGATTTTTCCCAAAGATGAGAAGAAGCCAGTGATCAGATAGATGTAAGCAAGGGAACAGCATGTAGAAATTTCTGTTTTAATATAATAATAATGTTAGCAAGAGGAAGTATTTATAGATTAAATGTCAAGGGTCATGATTTAGGCATTTTCATACAGCTTTTATCTTATATAGCTTCCCAATAGCTTCATGATAAAGTGAATATCGTTCACTTTATGTAATAAAATACATTGAAGTGAATATCTCTATCTCCCAGAGTCTCATGAGCTCACAAGTAGGACAGGCAGGATTCAATTGTAAAAGTATTCTGATTCTTGATTTAGTGCTCTTACTATCTTGCTATAGAACAGAGTGGAGAAAAGTTGATAGAGGCGACAAGATAGTGATTATATGTAAAGGTGAGGGCTGGGGGCAGATTTGCGGCATTGGAGATGTAATCCAGTTAGTGACTCTGGAGATAAAAAGAATTAGATGGGCTTGAGAGAGAACTGGAGCATGCAGTTAGGAATTGATAACTGGATGTGAGAATGAGGAGAAGAGGAAAAATTCATAACTTGATTTATCTTAAGCCTGGATAACAGGTTATATGAAGTTATCATTTTTTATTTCTTATTACTGTTGAAGATGGCAGTGGAGGAAATGGTGAATGGTTAATTCAAATAAAAATTTTCGTTTTGCAATTATGGAGAAGTGTAGTATCTAGGTGGATATGGTTCAGGAGAGAGGAAAGTTCCCCGAGTTAGATTAGGGAGTCATTGGTATATAATTATTAATGAATACCTGAAATTGGATGAAGATCATCAAGGGAAATTTGTAGAGTGAGAAGAAAAGTGTTCCTAGACTATAATCCAGAGGAATCTTAGCAACTGTGAAAGTGAAACAGGAAGACAGCCCTGGAAAAAGAGTGTCAAGGAAAAAGCTACTAGAGTAGTCAAAGAAAAACTAGGCAAGTCTAATGGCATGGCTATACAGGACACAGAGATTCAAAAGGGAGAAATAGGAAAATGAGGCTGAATGTTACTGGAGCTCAAGTACAATAAGGACTGAAATGGAGTGATTTGATGATGGACGTGGTGCTTAGTTAGAATCTAGATGAAAACAGTTTCTGTGGTGTAATGAGAACAACAACGAAATTATATGAGGAACAGAAGTTTATCAAAAGATAAGTGGAAGCCACGGAGGTAGGAACACACACACGAGAGAGAGAGAGAGAGAGAGAGAGAGAGAGAGAGAGAGAGAAAATTTGATAGCAATGGCAGGCTATGAAGAGAGTATATATTTTCCATTTCATTTGGGGAAAAAAGAAGAAAGGGAGACTGTAAATGCAGACCAAGAATTTGTGCAATTAGTTACATGACCTTTAGGGTGTGTTTCTCTGTGACTGTTTTTGCAGCGTGGTGAGTGTTGAAGCCATCTAGTAAGATCAGTAGTCAGATGGAGAGGTCAGGCACAGGTATTTAAGAAATAGAGAAAATACATGACATAGCTAAAGATTAAGGGTGAGAGAGCAATCTAAATCCAACAGTTGGAACTGTAGAATGGTTGACTATGCATTGGAGAAGATGCTGATGTGTAGAGTTGTCCAATTTTCTTTAGGAATGCTTAGCTCCCCCGAGTAAAGATCAAGACAAGGCAGAGATTTGTATTTCTTTGAAGATGAGAAGTCATGAAAAAGTTAGACTGAAAAAGTAATGAGACAAATTGTTGACCACACTCACAAGAAAGAGATGAATGTAAGATGGAATTGAGATTTTATTGAAGTCAGAGTAGTTAAATGAAAAAGCTTAGAAGGATAAGGGGAAGTGGTCAGATATTGAAGTTTCTGAATATATTATTTCTAGATTTAAGCTAAGCCGACTGATAACTAGGTCCATGTATGGTCATGAGCTGCAGCAAAGGGCACTGGAGATAATGTCAAATAAATTTAAGGTCAGGTGTAGAACGATTATCCATCACAGGTTCTTCACTCAGGGTGGACAGTGGGCCCTGTGCAGAAATCAGCCAGATGCCAGTGCTTTCTAATGTCTCCACCACCCCTACCTCTTTCCTTGCTCTGTCAATCATTTTATCTTTTTCTACCTTAGTCTTCTTTTCATATACTTTAAAAATATTAATTATATATATTTTACTGTTTTTCAACAAATAAGCAACTGTTTCTCTTTTTTAACTGGATTTACTGAGAACATACTCATATTACAAAAATTCTTTAAAATGTTGTAAATTTTTAGACAAATTTAACATCAATACCTTAATGTACATAAACCATCATTGGTTTGTAACAGCATATTTTTAAAATAGTATTCTTAAGCTCACTAGGCACTATTGAAGTTTCTTGATGACAGGTCATGTATGCAGAAGACTGCGAGAAAGAAGAATGATGTTTCAGAACATATAGAATTTATAATAAAATCCTGGTTTTATTATATTTATGATAAAAATCACTAAGTAAGTATCTACTTTTTTAATCTATAAAATGAGCATTTAATGTTTACATATTGGAGATAATATTTATTAATTGAAAATCTACATTAAAATGTCTATCCTCCTGAATAAAAAAGATGATATACCTTAAACCTCCATTATCAACACTTAATATTTATTACAGACAAAAATGAGCTAAAGGGAGATAAAGTGGTCTTTAACAAACGTGAGTACAAGGAGATTTGAAAATCAGGAGGTAAAATTGCCTTCCCTTTAAAATGAATTAAGTTAAATCAATTTATTGCCAAACCATGAATGATAATTTATTTAACCATTGCTTCCAGGATTCAAGGGATCCAGATGTTAGCTCTGATAGATTGCAGAACTCAGTTACTTGGCAGATGTCACCAAAGACTTTGATGTACTTATTGATAGGGCAGACATAAAATCAGGGAGGTCTTAGGCAACCTCATTAATGCAAACATACTATCGAACGATATTAGATGACATCCTCAAGAATAGGTTGAAAGATAGGTTTGACCTTTTCTTTTTCTCTCTTTTCAAAATATTTTTTACTCTTCTTTCTAAATTCTTCCTGCTCTTCCAATTTTTATTTGGTTATACTATTTGATAATTTCTTCTTTGAAATGACAAATCCACTTTCAGCAGAAGCTCTTTCGATTTTTCTTTGAGATGTTCTGAAAAACCTTCCTAAGACTAGCTTTTTTAAAAATAATATCAACCACAACTTGTCTGGGTTTACATAACTTGAATATTTTATTAATACTTTTACTCTTTAGAAACTGGAAAAAGCAACTTCTTGTTCTGAATTTTCTCATAAAGCCTGGGTTCATGTGTCTTTTCCTTTTTGTTGTTTTGGTTTTTGTTTGTTTTTTGTTTACTTTCCTTTGTGTGTCACTTGCATTTTTCTCCCTGGGTCCTCGAAAGATTCTTTGCCTTGAATTTCATAGAGATCGCTAAGATATATCTCAGGAATAATCATGATGTAAAAATGTTGATTGCAGCATGATGTGTACCATTTTGACCTACAGTTTCACATGTGATTTTTCAAATTCTAGAAAGAAAAAATGTTACATTCAATTTTAAATACACATTTTTTTTTGCTCTAACTTGGAAGTAAAGTTTTCTAATGGTATATGCTCTCATATCTGTAATTCTGTTTCTGATGTCTCTGATCTTTACCTTTTGTCCTCCATTTACTTTTTTGGTTCTTTGATTAACTCTATGGATTCTTACCGAACTGAGTTTGATTTGTAGTAATCTCTCTAGAGTTGCCATTACCACTTCCCTCTAATACAAAAAATGAACATTTATTCCAAATATACTGTTTTTGACCACATGCTAATAGTCTTTAATACAAATTGGGAGTTTATTGGGAACATAAATATGACTTCTTACTGCAGTATTTGTCAACCATGCAATCTGTACCTCAGTCACCACGTAATTTACTACCACCTACAAATTTCTCTTTGCTTCTTTATTTTAAATACATTTTACTGTGCATATTTGAGGTAAAATAAGATACATAACATATAACAATAAGACACATACATATAGTAAAATTGTTACTACTGTGAAACAAAAACAAAGGTCAAACATTTCATTTTCTTCACTCTAAGAGTGAAGGAGTTGAGTCTCATTTCCCACTCTGCTCACTGAATCCAACACTAGGTCATGAATTTAACAGATGGATGATAAGTGTACATTAAGTGATATTCTGTCACATAAATATTGATATCTATCTTTCATAGCAAAGCCTTCTATTTTCTTATAATTTTAGAGTATTGGCTGTCCCATAATGCTGCAAAATTACAAATGTGAACAATCATTCTTTGTGTTCTGATATAAATTCCTCAAGCCAGAGAAAATAAAATGGTCATCCCTGGCCTGTTTCATTCTGGTGAGTCAGTAGTATTTTTCCATGGTAGTGAGAAATTTGTTCTACTGAAGAGCAAATCATGCATATTAATATGATTTCCTCCTAATCTCTGCCATTCACTCTTCTATAAATTGAGAAATACAAGTAAGATTTTTAAGAAATTTTTTTGTATTTACT
The DNA here is from genome assembly GCF_029289425.2 of Pan paniscus. Lineage (NCBI taxonomy): Eukaryota > Metazoa > Chordata > Mammalia > Primates > Hominidae > Pan > Pan paniscus. The sequence goes on from NC_073263.2 coordinate 72,463,062, forward strand.
TTCTTTTCACTCTTTCCCCATTTCCTCTTATTACTGCTTCTTAAGAGTTTTGTAGGAAATGAAATTGATTCCTATAATCTTGTATTTCTGGCATATACAGTTAAGTTTCTCATATATCATATTAAATCTTCCTTAGTTTGAGAGTTGCTGCAGTACTTCTTCCTGTATATATATCTCATTATTGAACCAACTATTGGGTACTATGCTCAGTAACTGTGTGACAGGATCCATCATACCCAAAATCTCAGCATCACGTAATATAGCCAAGTAACAAACCTGCACATGTACCCACTGAATCTAAAATAAAGGTTGAAATTATTAACAAATAAGAATACATGAAAAGCAGAGGGTTAGTTTTGTGATTTTATTTCTACTTCCCCTATCCTTCCCAACAAATGTTGGCTCTATAAACCAGATAATTAAACAGATTAGTTATTGTTCTGTTGGTTCCAATTAAAGAAACAATTTTAATTTCAGCCAAAAGAAGAAATATTGCAAGAAAATAAAGTGAGAGAGTTCATGTAATTTAAGGTTAGGTATTTTATATGAACCAAAAAATAGATTCATTGTTTCAAATGTCTCCATTTCTAATGCATTTCTATGTCTCCTTCAATTTTTATTTATCTTTCTCTCAGCTGGCTCACTTCCTCTGTTTTTCTATACTACAGCAAACAAATATGACTTCTTGTTGCTTCAGATTTCTACATTATAGCTTAGTTCAGCTGGAGAGGCTTTGTTATGTCTCACAACGTCATCTGCATGTTTCTCAACAGGGGCTAGCTAAGTGTCATCATATGCCTACCCCTATCCACCTAACATGTTCATTTCACCAATAACTACGCTGTTGGAACCTGAGTGACTAATATTTGTTACAGATGAATGAGGGTATAGATAAATAAATACATAGATAGTCATAATCTTAGTATAGTTATAGTTAGGCAGTTGTATAGAATTAGTTTCAAGGAAAATTTTACCAATGTTCAGAAATTTTATTGTTTCATGTCCCTAATACTCTTAGGGTACAAAAAAAGTTTTTATCTACACCACAAGGTGATTTGGAATTGCCTAATATGAATATTTACCTTGGTATTATGGAAATAAATAGCTATGGATCTGGGTGTACACACAATGCATAATATTTCAATTAACTCTTTCTTTTAAATATATTTTTTTTAGCTAACCATCTAAATTTTCATGGAATTTTGGTATATGTGAAAGGAATAGTTTTTGACATACCATCTCTCCTCTTGAAGGGACAAAGTATAACTCACAGAAGTACACACTTCTGTCAACTTTCTGTATATTTTATTTTTATTCTTTCAACCAGAGATAGTCTAATGCTTAAGATTTTCCGGTCTCTTCACAATATCTCTCTTGCTAAATTTCAAGAATCGATTTAAATAATATTAGCATATATAATTTTGTTTGCAAAAATATAATCACTTTTAAGAAGAATTTACATTTTCTCAATTTGAAAAACTACAACACAAATATACATATTGTAAATGTTTAGGGTGCATAAAGCTTTGAGAATATGACCAAAAAATTGCTTACCCTGACACCACAAAAATAATAGGCAACAAACTTCACACTGTTTCAGTTCACAGATTCCTAAAGGTAATCTCTGGATCCTAGAAATCTATGTAGCCCAAATTAAGGTCTCTCACATGTATTTGATGCACATGTGGGATCTAGAATCATTTTCTAGAATAATCTAGAATCTTTTCAGAGATATCCTTCTTCCTGTCTTACTGGAAGTTATGCTAGAAGTATAACAGGAAGAAGGATATCTCTGAAAAGCTAATATTATATTCTATATATTATAAAACTAATATTGTTCACTTTCTCTTGGAATGAAGATAAAATATGTACACAAAGGTAAAAATCATTTCAATATCTGGTTATTTTAGCCAGTGCCTTTTGGTGTGAAGTGGCCTTATTACACCTTTATGAAATAAAATGTATGCTGCATCAAGTCATTTTTAATAAATTAGATTAAAAAAATTAGTTTTGTTGAGAAGGCAAAATGGTATGTTCAAGACGTTGCTTAGAGATACCTTCTACTCTGGAGATCATAGTGATGCAGAATTGTTGGTTTGTTGTAACAGAATAGGGCTTTAAATAAATACAGATCACTGAAATACTTTTTAATCTCTGAAAGCAAAATGAACTTTTCTCATAAAATAAAAATAGATTACTTAATTCATTAATAGATAAGTAGCTTTACCGAGTAAAACAGAGTAGAAAAGAAACAAAATACACATTCAAGGGAAAATACTTCAATATTTTTATTTTCTTCTATACCATAAATTGTTTAAAAACTTGCATCACATATGGAGTTATTTGGATATAAGTAAAGGACTCATATGTCAGTTTGGCTTACAATGTGGACAACCTCAGAGGAATTTTGAACTCTTTCAAACTACAAGAAAACTGTGTATTAGTGTAGGTAACAATTTGTGTCTAATCATATTCCTTAAGAAATGAATTCATTTTTGTTTCTGAGAAAATACATAACTTATACCTAAGAAGCATGTCATTTAATTTGAAGAATTTGGTCAAATTAAATGTTTTCAATTCACAGTATTAGCCAGTTTATTTTGGCCTTTCTATCTTGTTTGGGTATCTTGTGGAAGAATTCTGTCCAGTCAATTATGTAACATTTGGTCATGCAAAGAAAAAGCCCTATAAAATAACAAGTCATGCAAGTAAAATACTGATGAGCTGCTACTTTATTGCTTTCCCCCATTGATGTTATTCTAGTAATTTCGTCCTTGTGTTTAAGATGGTTAACCTGGCACTTATTATGATAACAGCATATGCGAATAAAAGAATAAATTACCAAGTGCATGATTCCTATTGATGTAAGCATTTGTTCTCTATCAGGAATGTTCCTGGTAACAACAGTCAAACAATGCTCTTTACCTTCCAAATTGAACACTGCACACTGCCTGACTTTAGATATAATTACTTCACATAATTGTTTCTGTCAAGAATAAATGAAGCCTTAAAAGAACAATACAATCATTGGAAGTGGAGCATCTTAAGATATATTATACGGGGCCTTTTACTGGTGGTGTTTTCTCAGTTAATAGTAATGACTAAAGATGCTTAAATTGTTCATTTTCAGTCACTAAAAACACATCTGAGTACCTGAGCTGCTCATAGATAATTTTAAATAAACTCTTATTGCTTGATGAAAACTTACAAAAATCAGTATTAGTTTTTAGTTAATTTGTTGAGGCAAATGAAACTATTCTGAAGATTCAGGGCTAGAAAAAGATGTGGAAACTGCATCCGTATTTTTACACACCAAACAAAGAATATTTTGCATTGATAAAAAAGTGGGATTTTTGCATCATTGGGCTTTACCTTATTATTAATGGTTTATCTTAGAATTCTTAATTCACAAAGTATGTTTGTAAATATTATATTTTCAAATTTGAATGTATTGAGTAGAAAAAAATCATAAAGCAGATTATGTGTGTATATTAATCTGAGATGATTATAACTGCAAAACCCAGTAATGCATGCCACTCTTCCTGCAGTGGTGAAATATAGAGCTCATCGAATTCATTGTGCTTCGTAACATTTTATAACTTACTTTAATCTAAAACAGGAAAAGAACCAAACAAATAATGTTGGTTCTCCAACATAAGGAACATCTATATCATGTATTTTATTATATATATATTGATATGTTTTGGCTGTGTCCCCATCCAAACCTCAGCTTGAATTTTATCTCCCGGAATTCCCACGTGTTGTGGGAGAGACCCAGGGTGAGGTAGCTGAATCATGGGGACCTGTGTTATTTCCTGAGCTAGTCTCATGATAGTGATTAACTCTCATGAAATCTGATGGGTTTATCAGTGGTTTCTGCTTTTGCTTCTTCTCTCATTTTTCTCTTGCTGCAACAATGTAAGAAGTGCCCTTCTGGGAAGGGCAGTAGAGACTGCCCTGTGCTGTAGCTCAGTAACTAAGATTTTGGCCTTTCACACTGGTAGTCTGAGTTTGATTTCCTGCTTAGGAAGTAAGTCCTTTTTGGTTTAATATCTGCATAAACTTGTCTAGATTCTTCTCCTCCATGAACTATCTTAAATTTTCCTTTCTCTGAGCACCTGGGAAGTTACCTTTGGTAAAGTTCAAAAACCAGAAATATCAGCTGTTTGGCCTGGCTAAAATTGGGTAATAAGAAATTTTAAAAGGACTTTATTAAAGAGTGTTATGGTTAAAAGTCAGCTTAATTAAAGGTGGATATTCAAGCTCTAACAGCCTGACTCCTTGGTAAAAACAGGAGGTGCCAGAAACCCCTTTCCTGGCCCCATTCTTCCAAGGACTCCAACCTAAAGCCAATAACCAATTAAGAAATTTAAAAACTGGCAAATGAGAAATCTTACAACTACTGTAGTAATCTTCTGTCTGTCTGTCTAATTATATATGTGCAGTGTTTATATAAAAGAGCTCTAATTAATTAATTGGCTTAAGAATAAGCACTTAAATAAAATATTTTGAAAGCAAAATATAAGCTGTAATGCCTTTTACTTCACGTAACTTTAGTAATCTTTGGGAAATAAAAACAGCTTTAAAGATTATTGATAAAATAAAGACATTTTTGTCTAAATTATGCAGGTCAGATATTAGGTTTGCTAAATGCTTTAAGGTCATAAACTGCTTTGACTTTTGAAAATCATTCAATTTATTTTGGAGACATTAAATTCTAAATAAGGCCTGGGATATATGGAATTAGCTATGTCCCCTAGCTATGCAAAGAAGGTTATAAACAAAAGAGATTTTATATAAGAAAGGATGTTGCATGGTAAATTCTTGTCCTAAAGTAAAATGACTGGTTGTTTAAAAAGAGGAATGTTTAGGGCAAATCAGAAAGTCTAAACATGTTGTACATGGTCTATGTAAGTGTGAAACAATTTATGAAAAGAGATGTATACCAGAAATGTTGTACAATTTAAAGGTGATTAGGCCTCCTAAATGCTTAATAAAATGCCACTATGACCCTTAACTGTACAGCTTAACTATTTTACAGCTAGGTAAGGCCTGGGACACGTGGAGTTAGATGCTGGAAAGAGTCAGACTTTATCTGCATTTCTGTCTGGGTCCTAGGCTCCACACCTAGTACATAATTAAAATCCCTTACCAAAGTTTTCACCAAAAATAAAAGTTGCTAAGAGTTAACATTGTAATATGTAATTGAGACTACTGAAAAAATAGGTTTACATGCAAGGTGTGTAAAGAGAATGAAATGTGTTTTTTATAAGAGATTATAAGAAAGCATGGGAATGTAAATTTTTGCCTAGGTTGGAGGGTTAAAGCATTGTTTTAAATTAAATTAAATGAAGTTTGAGCAAGCTGTGGAAGGTTTATAAAAATTAATTAAAAGAGATTCTGACTAGGCACGGTGGCTCATGCCTGTAATCCCAGCACTTTGGGAGGCTGAGACTGGCAGATCACGAGGTCAGGGGAACGAGACCACAGGGGATAACATAGTGAAACCCCATCTCTACTAAAAATACAAAAAATTAGCCAGGCATGGTGGTGAGTGCCTGTGGTCCTAGCTACTTGGGAGACTGAGGCAGGAGAATGGCGTGAGTGAACCCAGGAGGTGGAGCTTGCAGTGAGCCGAGATTGCACCGCTGCACTCCAGCCTGGGCAACAGAGCGAGACTCTGTCTCAAAAAAAAAAAAAAAAGGAAAAGAAAAAAAGAAAGAGATTCCATGTGTGAACATATTGGCTAAAGTTAAAATGGTATTATTCATTTTTTCCCATATATCGGACACTGGAATAGAAGCACAACAGAGTTTTCTTAGAATGTTGTCCTGCTCTGAGAAAAAAATTGAAAAGGGTTTTAAAATGTTTATAAAAATCTTACCTTATGGCCAAACTAATTAAAACTGAATAGATTTATAAAGTGTTATTTAAAAACTAGATTTAACATTAAAAATGGAATGGAATAATAATGGAAATATGAAATTTGGTTTTCTCTTATAAAAATGATTTTTATGTAGTATTAAAAGATAATGAAGGGTTTGTGTTTACCTTTTAAGTAAACTTACAAAAGAAAAAGGGAGGGAAGGGAAAGAAAGGAGACAGAGTCAATTGGCCTCATGCCATCCCCATTGGGTCTTGTTTGGAAAGCTGTCTTCTATCAGAATAATGTTTTTTCTTTTAGAAAACATTTTAGTTATCATTTAGGCTAAATGAATGACTTATGGTAACCTAAGGTTCTATTTTGTAATATCCAATGTTTTAACCTTTGGTATTTAAAAAACCTTTCCAAATCAAGCTCTAGATTATCATGATAAATCAACCAATACTAAACTTGTTTAAATATACAATTTGAATGAACTTCTTGGTCTAATCAAATTACCTATAAAAACCCATTAGTTATCAGTGCTATTACATTATTATACTAATTTTTAATGATACTCCATTAGTTATCAGTTCATAAATTGGAAAAACAACTGTATTCAAGAGGACGTAAGTCCAATGTGAAGTATGGACTCTTGAAGTACCAGAACAGCTGCCTTGTCCTTCTTGAGTCCTTAAAGCTTTTGTAATTAAAGGTTCTGCATTCCATGACTTGTCATGGAAAATATAAAATAATTCAAATTGAATATGTTGGTGTGGCGACTTATAAATTGCAGAAATAATTTAAAACCAGTGTTTTGTTCCAGATTCCTGAGAAGACAATCAAAGCTTCAGGTACATTTGGCTACCTGATGGACCATTTAAAGATTGGTGAAGGGATTTCATGCAATTGTCATTTTCATTGCATATCTTCTGGTTGTATAAAAGCTTTCCTGTGCAAGAGGGCTGATGTTGTGACAGTAGGTTATTATGCTACAGTATATTTTCACTAGGTAAAGAAAGCTTCTTATGGTTCACCGATGAGAATCCCTTCACAACCTACAACCCAAAGATTAGATCTTCTGAGAACATCAGAGAAAAACTCTCCTTTCCATCCACGCTATAGCAAAAGTTTGTAGCCTTGAACCTTGGGTTCATAATCTCACAACCGAGAAGGGTGCCTCCACGCTCCTGGAACTGTACACCCATTGGAACCCTTAAGGTAAAACTAACCAGGAAAGTTTATCCCCAGAAGAAGATGGCATCCTTGATGTGAACAGCTTTTCCCAAGATCACAGATCAAGATTTCTACTATTATGAGACTCTTATCTTTGAATATTTTTTCCTTGTTTATGCCTCTATGAACAATAGAAATGAAAAGTGGTTCTATTATGAGCACTTATCAGGTATACTTTTATTTGTGAAAGATTTTGCAGCAAGCCTTATACGTGACTAATCTTATACTTTAATAAATAAAAGATGAAGGCACAATGTAGGTGAGAAACTTTGGTGTTATATATGTTGCCTCATAATCAGTCAAAACTCCTCTTAATCCACATTATGGATAAAAGAGAACATTGCCAGGAGGCCTTCATTCTATTAAAAGGACATCATGTGTTAGGTCCTTTTTCCATGGTTTACAATAAAAGAGGCAATAATTAGAACTGGAACCCTCTCAATAGGCTCTACAGCAAATTCTACTTTAAAGGCTGCTGTTACACAACAGACTTTAAATTCTCTTGTGAAAGTTATGCTAAATAACAGAATTCGCTGAACAGAAAAGTACCTGTGCAGCTGTTGACACTTGTGGCCTATGGAGAAATACATCAAATGTATATTATAAAAATTCAGTTGTAGGGGATTAATGAAAAGACAACTTAATCAAGTGAGTAGACTCTTAATCTAGCTTATTCTTTAGTCTATTTAATTTCACGTGGTTTGGTTTATGGGTACTCTGTGTAAGGAGCATACTCCAAACTCTTGCTATTATCTTCCCAATAGTCATAACAGTCTCCCTGGTGTGCTGTATTCTCTCAAAGGTTTAAAATGTTTGCACGTAGCCATCTTTAGAACGTCAAATGATCTCTCTTCAACTGGAATGACAAAAGCTGAAAGAAATGTGCTACCAAGAAGATACCATAACCTATGAATGATGTGCTGAGACTGGAAAACCAAAATGATGGTAACTGAGAGTGGCACTAAGGCCCTAAGTTTTGGTCACACTCTCGCCTAAGTGAGAACTTGGCCAAAAGGGGGGATTTTTTTTTAAAAAAAAACAAAATTATGGGAAGCCATTATTTTGGACTGAGCTCATGGACCAGGGCCCAACAAACCAAACCAAACTAAAATGGAGTCACTTGTGCTAAATATAACATAATCAAACTAAGACTTTAAAAAAAACACATAGATACTAGAACAGACTAGCTTTTGTTTTTTCCTGTAAACAAGATGTTCCAGCATAAGGAGGTATCCTCAGTCCTTCTCTCTTTGCAAAACCCACTCTTCTACTGTTTCCCAGTGAGTTTCAAAAGCATGAGTACATTTACAATGATTAAGGTTTTGGTCAATCTCTCAAAATTGAGAAAATGACAAAAAGGGGGAAATTGTTAAAACTAAATATGGCCTGAGTAGGACTCTCTAATTCTATATTTGAGTCCTTGTGGATGAACTGTAACCTAGCGTAATAGTCAGGCAAAATTGAAAACCTAACGTAATAGTATGCACCTATAACAATGGCTGAGTGTTGGCCAGTCCCAGCGGCCATACTTCAGCCTGTCATAAATTGCTGAATGTTCAAACTGTGTTCAAATAAGGCAAACAGCAAGCTGTAGGCATTCTCTTTTTCTGTACCTCAATTCCAATTCCTGTACCTAACTTTACCATTTTTGTTTATAAATTTGTTCTGACCAGGAGGCACCCCTGTTGTGATTCTGGGGGTTTCCCACTTTGCAAATTGCTCATTGCTCAATTAAACTCCTTTAAGTTATTTTAAATTGAAGTTTTTCTTGTATCACTATAAATGGAATTGCCTTTTTGACATCGTCATCTGGATAGAAGTACAAATTATAAATTATTACCTTTCCTCAAACTGTCTCTTGTTTCCCAATCGTTGTCTCACCTAATTGCATCTTATTCCCCAATTCTCTTGAAGTTGCCTAAACCAGAATCCAAAAATATTTCTTCAAATTATCTCACTGGTCACACCCAAATCTAATCGGTCTTCTTCTTATTACCAAGTCAATGCTCACATGTACTTCCAAACCAATTAAATTCACTTGATGCTTATTGCACCTTCAAGACCCTCATCAAGTAGGCTATGTTTAATCAGTCTCCTGGCTGGTTTGCTTCTAGGAATATTCTCCTACAATCTACCCTACTTTATGCTACCAGAATCCTATTCCTGAAACACTAAATCAGCTATGCATCACTTTACAGAAAAGTGATGCTGCTCCTTAACATCCTGTGCTATGTCCTTTGAAGTCCTAGTTCTTGTCTAACTTTAGAACTTCATTTTTCCAAACCCTAATGTTATCTCTTGCTACACTGAAATATGCGCAGTTTCCAAATCACAGTCTAAACTTTTAAGCCTCTATTTTTTTTCTGCCCAGGTTATTCACCCCTCATCCTCACTTTACTTTCACCCATTAACAGCAAATAAAATGTTACCTTTTCTGACTCATCCTCATCGTGGTTAAGGTCCAACCCATGGTGTTTCCTTAACAAATTATTGTACTCTGCACTGCTAATATTTGCCTAAAGGTTTTTCCACTGCTTGCCTATGTTGCCCTTAATGTTTCCATCTTGAGTTGTTTTTACTGCTCTATGAACATACTAGATGTCAAAACTATACTTTTAATAAATTAAGAAACAATGTTTTATTTTTTCCGTAAAACTAAAATACTGTGATTGTATTTTCTCATGATGTTAGAGTGGTTTTTTTTTCCTTTTATTACTTTATTTTTACCAATTCAGAATATTAGCCTTGGAGCCAGAACAACGGGAAGCAAACCTCAGCTTCTGCCATTGACAACATTTTTGACACATATCAAGCTATATAGCTTTTCTATGCCTCACCCTCCTTATCTATAGAATATGAATAATGATAAGAAGCTTACAGGTACATTATATATTTTTTGGAACAGGGCCCAGAATTGTAAATATTCAATGTTTATTATTACTATTGTTATTATTATCTTTAGTGTTGTTGCTAATAGAGAAGATGCTAAAACTAATGCAGTTCCTGTAATTAACCTTCACCCAAACTTAAAACAAATAGGTCTAGCTATTTGCTAAATTTTTATCCAGAAAACAAAAATATTATATCTTGATCTAGAATCATTGTCCATATTTGTGTGGTATCATCCAAAACCCTAAAATAAATAAGACTATTTTAAGAACATATTATCTGGTGCTACCAAATTCTAATCTAACTATTCTCTCTCATAAAACAAGTCATATTTCATGATGTCTTCCAATTTCTTCAGTGACAAGATGCCAGAAAACTAACCTGATGAATATACATATTGAATAAATTTAATTAAAATTTATATGTAGATTCTTATGCCCTACAAAGAGGTGCAGTAAGCTCCCAGAAAAATAGTTGACACTCATAGTCATGGTTCTTGAATTTTCAAGCCTATAAGTGAGCAAATCATTTAATTTTACATCATTTCATCAAAATGATCATAGATGATGAACATAATATTCTCCCTACTTATATCTAGAAATACATAGCTTATTGCTCAAGAAATCCTTCTGGATATAAGTGGGTGAGTTATGTACTCAGTTGATTTGAAAGGTAAATACAATTTTAGAAAGTAAAGAAAACAGGTTGCTTAACTATACACAATAGTTGGCCATTGAAATACCTGAGATATTTTACATAGCACAGAGCATAAAGGGGCCCATTGTTCAACCCTTAGGCACAATAAAATCTCCCAAAAAATCTAAATCTTGAAAATATAGTTGACATATAATTTTTCATAGATTTTACTCAGAAAAAAAAACAATACTGTTTTCTTAAATTCAAAACTGGATTGACATTATGTTTCATTTTACCCTTGGAATAAAGCCAAACGGCCATGATATAGGTGAAAATACAGAACCATAAACATTGCAGGCTGATAATCCTTGTACATGACATGTTTACAAGCATTGACTTGCATACAAATGTCCATTTCCAAATTTAATTTCAGTGATTGACATGTAGTATATAGTCAAAGGTAGCAACTCCTGTATATTTTTTCTTTCTGACCTCATAGTAAGTGGCTGCCTTCTGTGTTTAGAATTGTCATTGTGCAAATATCATCAAGATACAACTGACCCTGACTTTTAACAAATGACATCTATGTTATAAAATTTGTAGGGTTACCCAAACCACCTATGAGATAAAGGATTAGGTGGTCTTTTAACAGTGTTGAGCTGTTAAATGTGTTCATTAGATAATATTAATGCTGATTTTGAAGCATTTCAAGAGTTAAGAGTTAGCAATCACCTTTTCATTCTAAAAACAACAGTAGTGCTACTTGGTCTTAGAATATGATTTTTTTTAATGCCACAGGATGAGTCCCTCATAATTTAACATTTTAATCATTTCAAGGTGATTTGTTTTTACTGTGAGAAACCCTGTGTTAGCACTTTCCCCACGTTTCCTAAGCATAATCGCATATTAGTTGCAATTTTCTCTGCAACATAAGACTTAATTATGCTAAAGAAAAAAGCTTCTTTTTTAATAAAATGGGTAAAATACCACAGATATCCAGTCTGAACTAATACTGAGACTGGAAACTCATCACCACTAAAAATGTCAGTTCTGATGAAGCATTAAAAAAATTCCAAGAATCAAATTCTAAATGTCTTTACTAAGCTGTTTTATGGTAGCGTGTACCATTGGAAATGTGATGAGTCTTCATGTAAAAATGCTGATTTGAATTAGATTTAGAATGTGTGTCATCCTCAATTAGCCTTTCCTTCATCAAAATGATCTCACAAACACAGAGAATGAATCTTTATTTCCTCCTTTGCACATGGGAGGTCATTTGTCAGATTTAATATACTTCTACCTATGTCTTCCTACATGCTTGGAGTTCAAGATGGATGACCATGGACTTCCAGAAAAAGTTTTTAGCTTAAAACTTAAATTTAATTTTAATATAATGTCAAAACTATTCATATTGAGTCAAAAAATTAGAGTAGCATTTACTAAAATAACATTGGTTTATTTCTATTTGAAGAAATAGAACAGTTTTTAGTCATTTCCCTCCTCTAAGGGCAAGTTGATATATTAGTAATTACCTAGGTAATACAGGGAAAGGAACATTATGTACTAAAACATGTATTTTCTTGAATCATGTATATATTTTTATAATTCAGATTTGAGGCGATACTAGTGGATATGATATTGCATAAAGGAAATCATTTGTTTTATGATTGTTTAAATAAAATTATCTAAGGAATTTTATAAATTAATATTCAACAGTTAGACAATTCTAGTGACCCTATAATATAGGTATCTACTTAGAGATTATGAATCCTATAAAAAGAACAACCTACTTAGACTGGTGATATAAGATTCATATGCCAAAAGACTTCTCAGGCAACTCCCAATAAGTGGTTATGACTACTTTCTAAAGGATGTAATATCCATTTATTAAGGGGCTATTTGCAAAGCTTAGTGCTTACAATTTCTGTCCCTAAGGAATTTGGCTGTTTACGAGGACATTTGGGTTCTTGCATTTATAACTAAGAACTTGACTTCTGCTATGGAACATTTATGCCTTAGCAAACATTTAAAATTTGAAGGGAAAAGAATTACCTACTTTTTCAATGCCTTGTCAAAGACAAAGTATTCAGTATAATAGTGTCTTCAAGGTGAGAAAATAGTGAAGGGTAATAGGGAAATTTTGTTCCCTGCTCTGGCAAAACAAATGGTGGCTGCAAATTTATGTTTTGCACAATAGCTGCCATTCACCATTCATACAAGTAGTTAGAAAGGCATGCAAAGAACTATATGTTTATGAAACTTTCAGCTCTATAATACCAATAAAAATTACAGCAAGTTTTAGCATGTGACAACAAAAACCTTGGAAAGCAGTGATGAAGTATTCAAAGGAAATAACGAAAGACACTGTTTTCTCTAAGAAGGCAACAAAAGGGCCAAAGGAACACATATGTAAAGATTTCAGATTACTAAAGGAAGATGCTTAACAAATGCAAATGTAAACAATTAATAATCAACAAGCATTCTGATATGGATCAAAATTACAATGTTGATGCTAAATGCATTTTCAGATTTCAGGTGAAATAGAAAGAAAACTCTAAAGCCCCTGTTCTAACAAGGAAACAAGCCATTTAAATGATTGTAATATTTAGCTGCATTTCAAGTTTCTACTTAAAGTTAATGGAACTATAAATCCTGTGCTATTTATATTCCAGGTCACAATATTTGTCCTATAATATATCATAATTTCCAGAGTAAAGACTCTTAGTAATTCTGTAATTTAAATATTAAACTAGTTTAAAGCTCTTTAAGTTTGCATATCCTAAACTGTAGTCAATTCAGATAGCCACATGCATTAACTTAATAGAAAAGCATGTGCATTTTGACAAAATCTTTAGTAGAGATGAACATCACATTTTTGAAAAGAAAGGATATAATGCCCTGTGGTGAATGTTGCAACAGAGAATTAAAGATAAAATATGAACATAAAATATCTTGGTATTCACTGTCTCTCATATTTGAAAAAATGTATATGAGTACAGCATATAATGAAAATAATATTTTATTAATTTGATATTAATTTAAACAGAATAACATCATCTGAACTATATCATATAAAATAAAAAGAAAGATCTCTCTAATGATAGAAAAGAGAATTATATACTTAATGGTAAATTATGCCATCAGATTTTTAATAAAATTTCTGACTTCTAAATTTTGAAATAAATTTAAGTACTTTTCTTTCAATATAAGTACAAGATCATAAAATATCAATTATTTCACACCTCATCATCAAGAAAAATCAATATTGACTCTGGATATTGGGAACAATTCTTAAGATAAATTTATAGATTTCATGAAGGTACTTGGCAGAAGGAACTCTTTGAAAGAAGAAGGAAACAAAATAATAAATCAAACTTGTGAATTTTGACTTTTTAAATTCATTTGATTGTTAGGGGATCAGGAACTGTCTCAATCTTGTCCAATACTGCAAACATTTTGGATAGGGTAGACAGAGAATGTCTATGTGGAGGTGGCCTTTATGCTGATACCTAAGAGCATTCAAAGGAGGAAGCCATGCAAAAATTGCTGAATGGCCTTCCAGGAACAGTGAATTCAGATGCAAAGTATCTGAGAGCAAGAAGCTTGGTACTTGAGGGACACAGAGAAGGCTAATGTGGTCAGAGAAATCCAGAGAAAGAGGATGTGGTAAGAGACATGCAGAGGTCAAATAGCAATGATGACAACAACAATGAGAATTACTCTATCAATGAACATTTACTATGTGCTAGCCACAATTTTAGTGCTTAACACGCAGTTTCTGTTGAGCCTTACCTCTAAGGTAAGACATTTAGTTTTTATTCAAACAGAAATGAAGTAGTTAAAGAGTTTTAAATGGGAGAATGTTATGGTTAACTGTAATTTTAAAAGATATCTCAGATATTTTTGGCATAATAATATAGAGGGCGAGCAAAGTATAAAGACAGGAACCAAGAGGACAATAGGGAGGCTTCAACAGCACTCCAGATGAGTGTGAAGCAAAGTTAGAGTTGGGGTGAAATTCCAATATCCATTCAGAGGTATAGCTGACTTTCTCTTAGATTGGATCTATCCATCACAGGAAGGATGGAAATCAGAGATGATCCCTAGTTGTTCTGTGTTAGTAACTATTTGAGTTATTTGGCTGATATGGTGAAAACAAGCACTGAAGAAGAACTAGAGGTGGGCAATGATTGGGTCTGCTTTGTACTTGTGAATATCATTAAATATCCAAATACATGTATCCAATAGATTTCTAGATATAACCCTTGAACTAATGGGAAAAGTCTGAATTGGAATGAACAATTTTTGAGATATCTGATTATCCATGTAATTTAGAACCATGAGACAACATAAGATTATTTAAAAAGAGAGTAAAAATAGAGAAGACAGCAAATGGTAAAGCCTTGGTGGCTTATCAATTGAGCAGCAGCAATAGCAGCTGAGAAATCTTGGAAGGGAGACTGAAAGAAAACTACTCGGGATATGGGGTGATAGAGAAATAGCTAATAAGCTTTTCCTACAAGGGAGCAGTCACCTATATCAAATTGTGAAGAGAGTTGGTAAAACAATGACAGAAAATTGAATATTTGACTTGACTAAATTAAGGATGATGCTTGGAAAAATATTAAGAGGCATTTTTTTGAGTAGTGAGGATGAAGCCTCTTTGGGTTTTATTGAGGATATCATGGGAAGATGGTGAGAACAGGATTAAAGTCATAGCTTATGAGAGGAAATTTACTGTAAGGCAGAAAAAAATGGAGGGAGACATGGTTCAAGTAAGTTTTCTTTGTTTTAAAGGGATCACTTATTGTAACGTGTGCTTGCATGAAGATAGGGAAAACATCTAGTGAAAGAGAGTCATGACTTTATCATTAAACTGGGGAAAATAAAATCATTCTTTGCTATGAAGACTCAATAAAATTTGTGTGTGTGTGTGTGTGTGTGTGTGTGTGTAGTACCTGGTTTATAGTAAGCAAACAAAGAGTAGCTATTAAGATGATGATAATAGTGATGATGGTGATGGCAATGGCAAAGAAGGAGCCAGAGGAATATTAAAGGAGGAAAAAAGGCAGAAATTATTATCACAAATCTTTGGAAAAACTGAAAGTACAAGTTACTGTCAGGAAACATCTTTTGTCAAAATAGAAAGGAAGGCAGATATGGCCAAAATTATCACTGACTTGTCAAATTATATGGTGTAAAGTTGAATTAATGCTTATCTACACATATCTTTTTAATGATAATACAATTTTTAGATGTGAAGTCTATTAAATAAGGGAAAGAAATGTTTGAGATGTCAGAGGAAAAGATGTGCTGAACTAGTCGTGTTGCTGTGTGGAAAGTGGATGTACTAGCGAAACAAGGCAGGATTGTCTGGCAATGTTGACATTAAGAGTAAGGTATTTAAGGTCTATACTTCTCTTTAGTAGCATAACTGAAGGTTAAGTGTAATTGACTTAAGTAACATTAAATGCCTGCAAAAATGTTTCAAAGGATCCTCTGTGTTAGGGTTACAAAAAGAATAAACATAGTACATCAACCAAAATAAAAGACAAAAGAACATCTTGTCTCAATTAGCCAACTAATCTTAAAATTCTCTCAAGATTATTTCTCTCAAAGTGTTTGCTTTTTATTGCTAACCTACTTTCTGTAACATATCTATAGTATCATAGTGCAAGTACCTATTTTATAGCCTTAATAAAGTGTATTTATTAGATGGAAGAAAAATAACTCCATTGATTGTATGTCCTTTGGGTCTCAGAAACCCAAACTTAGACAGAACTGTACTTGTGACCACTTCAATATGGGTATCATAAAAAAGGAACAAAAGCAGAAAAAGTCAAGCATCACTACATAGTGATACCCTCTCCAAACTAAGCTGCAAATATGAAATGTCTGGTGTTACTGTAAGTTTCTAAAATGACTGACCTCAAAATAAATATCCTCAGAGCCTCAAAAGAAAGAGGAACTGAGGCTCAAACCATATTATACACAATTAAGAACTTGTCACTACCAGATCTCCTGTTTCAAAAATATATATAAAGAATTACATACAGTAAGAAAGAAATTATATCTGATTGTTCTAGAAAAGGAAATAGCGTAATGTGATGTATAAGAAGTACAACTTTTTTGAAATAGATATCGTTCACTTAAATCTGCTTTGCGGTTTGGCAATATATGCAAATATAGTTAATATTGTAAGTAATATGCAGAGGCATGAGGCATTGAAGATTCAGCTTTCAAAGATCATTGTTAGAATATCAGAATGTAAGACATTTATGAAATGATTTGTTAAAGATTTCCACCTTGATCAATTTACTATCATATGGTAGGGGTTGGGTGAAGTGACCATTAGAAGTAGGAAGTGAGAGACTGCATATGGCTTTCTTTTAATCTTGGGTACGAGAAATTACTAAAGCAGATAAGAACAGTCATTTATTCCTGTTTATCAACTGCCTTTTTGGACACTACAACTTCCTCGTCTGTTTGGGGTTTTTTTCTTCTGTGTTTAGGTTGTCTAATAAAGAGAAATGGCACCAGATTGGAAGACAGAAGTCAGGCTGAGGCCTTGTTCCTGCTTATGTTTTTTATAGAAAACGAGATCATAAAGGGGTAAGTGAGGAGTGGCAGGAATCTATATTCCAATTCTGAGGAACAGACTCATGGTGTCGAGAAGCAGAGACGGCAAGGACAGGATTATCAGCAATTGCGTCATCATTATGCGTAGTACCCAAAGCAACTCCCTGACTCCTAATTAACTGCATTAGCACTGTATGCTTGAATGCTTTGTTCCTCTAGTCCTTCCAACATTTTTATAAGTATGAGAATACCCTGTGTTAAACTTCCTTCTGCCCAAAACATTCAGGGCTGTTTCAATGCCCTCCAATGAACGCTTTGACAGATATACTTTTTTTTTCATTTGCAGTATGCTTTTTTTTCCCAACTGTCTTGTTTTACCCTACAGGAGTGCTATAAATAATATGACCAATGGAAAAAAATAAGGCTCAATTTTTAAATGATAGCCCATTTAAATTCAACATAATTTGTTAAATACAAACCATGTAGAAAAAACTCTGCTAAATTCTTTACACTTGTTATCCTTAATACATGTTATGATCCTACGGTAGTTATTACTGCCATTATTATTATTATTTTAACTTTTATTTTAGGTTCAGAAGTACACGTGCAGGTTTGTTATATAGGTAAATTGTGTATCACAGGGATTTGGTTTACAGATTATTTAGTAACTCAGGTAATAAGCATAATACTTGATGAGTGTTTTTTTGGTCCTCATCCTCCTCCTACCCTCCATTCTCAAGTAGGCCCTAGGGCCTGTTGTTCCCTTCTTTTTGTCCACGTGTACTCAGTATTTAGCTCCCACTTATAAGTAAGAACACGTGGTATTTGGTTTTTAGTTCCTACCTTAGTTTGCTTAGGATAATGGCCTACGGCCCCATCCATGTTACTGCAAAGAATATGATCTCATTCCTTTTAATAGATGCATAGTATTCTGTGGTGTATTTGTACCACATTTTCTCTATCCAGTCTATTATTGATGGGCATTTAGGTTGATCCCATGTCTTTGCTGTTGTGAGTAGTGCTTCAGTGAACATTCACGTGCAGGTGTCTTTATGGTAGAATGAGTTACATGCCTCTGGGTATATAACCAGTAATGAAATTGCTGGGTCAAATGGTAATTATGTTTTAAGTTTTTTGAGAAAAAATTCAAAATGAGTATTGAAAAGAAAAAAAAATGGATATGGACATCTAACTTCCTGTTCTCCCAAGGCCCAGGAGAAAGACGACAGCTTCTGGTGGTCCATTCATTTGTTGGTTTATTGTTGAATTTCAGGCAAGAGCAGACACAGTTGGTTCCATTCTTTCCTCTCCCATATTTTAAAATCTACAGTTCTGTCTTTGTTAGAAAATAGGCGGAATCTTTCTTTATACTCTGCCCCTAACTGGAGAGGTCTGATGCAGGATTTCCTTGCTCTGTCCTTCGTTGTGTTCTTCAAAAACAAATGCTACTACTCTTCATAGACTGATTCTCAACTGGTGCTTAATTTATATGTGAGGCTGATCCATGCTTTCAGCCACATGTATCATTCCTGGATCTCAGGCATCAAATGACAATAGCTCCCTGAGCAATAATAACAGTATCAAATACCCCTCCTCCCCCACCATTTCCAAATACTCCTCATTAAAAACCTTAGTATTATACTTTGGTTATTTTGGCAAGTATAAGATGAAAATTACGATAGTAAAATAAAGACATTATTGCCACTTTTTGGTAAGTAAATACTGTTTAGGGACAGCAGAGATCAAAAAATTTTTTTAAATCTATGTAACAAACATGAACATGCCATCCAACTTACAATTGTTAATAATAATGCTAATAATTTTATATCCATCAGTTTTTTCATGTATTCATCTTTCAACTGGTTCTGAACTTGGGCAGGAAAGCTTAACAATACATTTCTAGAGCAGGGTTATATTCCTCAGGATTAATATATTTCCATTAAAAATAGACATGATGAGATTTTAAAAAGTGCTAGCTTGAGATACAGAACTGTGTTATAGTCCCTTCTCTTATAAAGTAACTGTGTGATCCTAAATAAAACTCATCTAATCTCTCTAGACCTCACTTTATTTATCTATATGTTGAGTTTACATGAACTGCATTTCATATAATTTCAAAGACATAGAAAAACAACACATTTAATTTTAAATGCCGTATGTTTACTCATTTGATACATTTCCAAATAATCAAATAAATCATATAGAAATATACTATATAAATAATAAGGAAGTACTTCAACATCCAAGAATGCTAGAATATATGAATATTGGAATAATCAAATGTTTTGTATGTTTGAGACAGCATAAAAGTGATTAATTCTATTTAATATTTTTTAAAAACTTATTTAACTTGTTCCTTTAACATATTTGCTGTTTTTCAAAATCCAGATAGTGTCATAAGCCAGTATACTCTGGCAATAAGAGGAAAATAAAGAGATAGAATTTCTCTCTGACTTCAAGGGAGCTATCAGGTATCTTTAATTTATGTATACTGTTCATAATACATCCTATTATTTGACAGTGATATATAAGTTCTCATTAATAAATGATCTTTACGAGGAAAATGTAATGAATTCAGCATGCATTTTGTTTAGCCAATCTAAATGAAAAAGCAGTTAATTATCATGCTAAAAAAGGCAAGTAAGTATAACACTTCCAATTACCAACAAGTGGAATCTCTATAAAAATCTGAAATTTTTATTTAAATAGAGTGAAAAAGGTAAATATCTAGTTTTTATAAGATAATCTTTTTTTCCCAGATGTGTTCTATGGGAAGTAAAATGTTGTAAAATTAAGACAAATGTTACTGCCTTAAGAGTTAATAGAGATGAGGTCCGCTAGGAGAATTAATATTCAAATGGCTACATTGTCTCTAAGGCACTTGAATATCATGAAGGAAGAGGAGATTTTATTGATTGGGAAATGGCAGAAGGTTATGCTTACTGTATATAATAAAGATTATTGATTTTGTTAAGCAGAAAAATGGCACTTTTAAAAGCCCATTTCATATCAACTGAAACTGAATGGTACTTTCTAACAGTCTAAAAGTTTTTTAAAAATCATTTTTAATGAAGCAAAAGATATAATTTGTCAGGATCATCCCTTATAGCAACAAAAAGAGAGTTCATTGCTATAATGAAGGTTTTCTTCTAATATCTAAATTGAAATTACAATCTATTAAACTAGGTTAAAATTGTAGGCAAAGTTACTCCTGCTATAATAGAACTTCATACTAAAGTGGAATATCTTCAGCTTACTCCTAAGAAATTTGAAGGGGAAGATATTTCCTCTTGAGAAAATATGGGTATGTTCAAACTTTGATGATGGCACTTGAACAGAAAACCGACATGCTTTATTTCAGTAAGCTGTAATTATTTCAATGAGCAATAAAACCTGAGGTGCTATAGGCTTAAAGAAGCTACTGCAACCTCTTATTGAATCACTGTTTATTGGTGCTTCATGGTATGTTGATGTAGGTGATGGAACTTGCTGCCATTTTATACAATACCATGAAATAAAATTAAATTACCTCTTTGTAGTTCTACAAACTGTTGAATATAAAAGTGCTCAATCTGGTCTACTAGGTAAATTATTTTGCTTTCATTTATTTGTGTTTTATAATTCAGAGAAACATTGTGAAGCAAATTTTTTAGTAAACAGACTAGAATTCCAGTTTCACTTAATTCACCAGATAGGTGGATACCTCTGAGACTAAACTCAAATTCTGCCAGGGGACATGGCCAGATTATATTTTGCACTCTCACAGGTGATTAAGTATGACTATGTGGCTAAGATCTATCCACTAGATTGTGAGAAGAAGTGATGTGTACCAATTCAAGGCCTGGGTCATCAATTACTGTCCTTGTGCATTCCAGGTTCTGTTCCCTTTCTAGCTGGTTGCAGTAGGGAAAGCCAAAGTAACTGCAAAAACCAAATTCTGAAGATGCCATGATATCTGACTTCTTGAATATCCAGTTGATGACAAAGAATTGCCCTGTCCTGCTATCTTTTCCGCTCACTCTGAACTATTATTTAAATAAGAAATAAACTCCCTTATGTTTGAGCTATTATTTATATTCGACTTGTTATTTGTAAGGATAGCCAGCATTATTTTGACTAATAGAAAATTTATAACTTAAATAGGTTACTACTCTTAGTTGATGCAAAAGTAATTTCAGTTTCTGCCATTAAAAACAAAAATGGCAAAAACTGTAATTACTTTTGCACCAACCTAATATTTTAAAAATCCTAAATTATGGATGTTTACTTGTGTTTTGAAAGGCAGACAACAACAAAGAAGGAAACCCTATAGTAGATTGGAGAGCTGGGGGATCTGCCTTACTCTTACCTAGCATTTGGTAAAACTGTTGCCAGCAACATTTTGAAAGGAAGACAAGTGTTTTCCAAGTGTGTGGTTCTAAATGAAAGAGTTGAAGGAGGCATAATACCACTATGTAGTTTTTTTAACCTGTTACATTAGAAACATATTGCAAGAAAGTGATGGTTCAAAAAGGAATTGGCTGGTTTGCAAACAAAAAATGAAATAAAATAGAAAATGTTTACAAAGTTGGGAACTCCCAGGGTCCCAACAGAACCAGCAGTTTCTGGATCCCAAGCAGTAGGGATATAAGTGTATGAAAGTTTTAGAGCAACAAATCCCATAAAAACATTTCAGTTAGAAAACAAACCGACACACACACACACACAGGTAACTAAGGATCTAGCTCTTGAGCAAAGGTGAGATGCTTACAAGAAAGACAGTACCTTTCCACTAACCCCTGTTATTACCCATGGTTCAAGAGAATGAGGTGCGACAAGGACAAAGAAATAAAACATTTAAAAACTAGGCCAAGTAAAAGGCTTTGGATGTATTCACTGGCTCTAGGGCTGCCCTGAAGTAAATATCAAATAAATTCCAAAATTAAAAGAAATCCTACTTCCTTGATTCTGCCCTGAGAAGCTTATAAGAATAAAACAAATCTAGGATCTCCAGACTTTCCTCAGGAGAAAGCAAGTCATGTAAGATGCACAGACCGCAAGGAGAACATATATTTTGTGGCTACTCAAGATGTGGTCATCAAAGACAGTAGATGAGATAGGACCTCCCAGAGGGTAGAAATAGGAGGCAACAGAGAAAATCTGGTAAGAATTTATTCTAGAGTTAGAATCTGGGTATAATAAAGAAATATTCTCCAGAAAATGGCAGAGGGTCTACACACCAGGATTCTATTATGGCTATGACCCAGGAACAGTTTTATGGCCCTCTTTCTTTGTTTCATGGAACATGTGTAGTTTAGTGTGTGCATACTTTTCTCTGCCTATCTATTCCTCTGTTGTATAATGGGAAGTGAAGACAGATAACTTGTGTTCTAGTTAATAGGTCTTCAAACCATTAGGAATTTTGGAAATACTGGACTTTAAGCTATTTGTAGTTACTGGATGCTATGGTTTGAATTTGTCTCCCAAAAATCATATTTTGGAAACAACCCTCAGTGTAACAGTATTAAGAGGTGGGGCCTTTAAGAAGTGATCAGGCCATGAGTTTTCTGCCCCCATAAATGGATTAATGCCATTATCTTGGGAGTGTATTTCTTATAACAGACTAGTTTGGCCCTCTTTTGCGTGCTTCTCTCTCTCTCTGTCTCCCTCTCTCTCTGTCATGCACTCTCCTGCCCTTCTACCTTCCGCCATGGAATGATACAGCAAGAAGGCCCTCACCAGATGACAGTCCCTTGATCTTGGACTTCCCAGTCTCCAGAAACATGAGAGATGAATTTACATTATTTATGAATTACTCAGTCTGTGGTATTTGGTTATAACAGCACAAAACAGACTAAGACATGAGGTAAATAACTTTTGATTGATTTCTTCAGAGAATATGTGAATGCCTTTCTTTGTCGGGGGACTTGGGCATAAATGGTTAGTTGGTGACTCTAAGAATGGCCTCTGACAGAGAATGTTTGTTGTTACCAAAATTTGCATTCTCCTCATCAACCTGGGTACCAGCTATCGAATAGTTCTGAGCCACACATGCAGTTTGATATGGACAGGCCAATGACATCTAACTTAAAGAACATGAAGGGAAGTGACCTGTGCCACTCTAGGAACTTGTCCATAAACCCTCCCACACATACTCTTCTATAGTCTATTTTCTGTCTGGTAGCTTGATATGAGATGACTAGCATGATCTGGAAGTCACAGTTAGAGATGGGACAGCATCTCTTGCCCGGAGTTTCTGTATAATTTTGTGGGAGAATGCCTCTCTTCTGACCTCTACACCATCCCAAAATGTTACAAGAGCAAGACAAAACTTCAAATATTTTTAAGCATTCAAAATTTACGGACTGGAAATTTTAAGCACTTAACATTAATCGAATACACTTGTGCCTTTTTCCCTTTGTTGAGAAATAGTCGAAAATATAAGGAAAAATCCCTTTTAAAAGAATAACAATAGAACTCTGAATATAAAACCAATTAGCTGATTATTAAACTTCCGCTTTATGAAAGAAATTATAGAAAAAAAAAACAGATGCAAGTACTGAAATAGACCAAGAATGCGAAACATGTTTGTATTTAGATGTACCTATAACTCAAAATATGTGTGAAATGTTGAATTTTATAGGAAATCTGTACAAAAAGGTTTACATTTTGGCTTCCTTCAGAATCCAATTTCTAGGTTTATCTATGATATAAATTGAGTAGATTTTTTTCCAAGATTTTTAAAATTAAAATCATTTTAATTAGTTTGTTTTTCCTAATTAAATATGTAGTATAATACCTTTGTAATTTTATGAAAACTTCACCTAAAAATCAATTTTATTGCTTTCATAGAAAGTCACAAATACTATTACTTGCTAAAATGCATTTCTTCCTATCAGCCCAGTTCAAATAGATGTGTTTCATAATCATGTTACCTAAACGATTTATGTTCTTCTGAACTTCCATGACAATTTGTAACTTTATCACTTTATTCTTTGTACTATCAATTATAGCTACTTTTAGAGACCTCTTTATTAATTATTATTATAGAAAGCTCTTTAGACATTTTTCATTCTGTTTTTCTTTTTTGTCCTATATCCTCAAGTCTTTCTGACATATTGAGATTAGAAATTTGTTTCTCAATAAAACAACATATACTAATAAACACATTTAATCCTTTGCTAGGCTTGTTTCAGTTTCTGCACTGTCCTGGAATATGATGAGCTAAAATTTTTAGAATATCGTAGCAGTACAAATCACAAAGGATAGCGTCTGCAGAAATAATGGGTGCACCACAACTATAAGAATGACTTACCTACTCCTGACTTTTCTATCTAATGTAAAGTTTGTATTTCTGATACTGTTCATGGTTCAGATTTCCTAGATATGGCAGCCACTGGTTCCCTGTAAATCTTGTCAGTCTGAATTCTCACTTGGCCAAACATAATACATAAAATAGAAGTATACTTTAATTTACTAATGGTCATGATCATTTGTAATCAACACAAAACACTATTTTACAATATTTATTCATATTAACAATGAGCAAAAAAAATTTAATGCATTTTATTTTTCCTACTTTTAACAAATACATTATGATTTTAGATGCAATAAGTGCAATTCTTAAGGAATTATATAACTTTAAAAAAGGACAAACCAAAAATATGTCTTTCCAAAAAGAAGTTCTGAAACTAAACAAAGAAACACAAGTAACTCATGTTCTTTGTTAAATGATGTACTTAGAGTCAGGATAAGATGTACAAAAGGAAATTAACTTTTTTGAAGAAACAGGATTGTATAAAATTCTATATCTGAACATCTCATGCATGGTATGTATAGTGTAATATCAACATAATTTCTGCCTATAATCTAATCTAATATATACAGTGTCTATATAAATATTCATATGATAGATTATAGATAAAATATAAGTGAGCTAAATATATATCTCTATTGATATTTTTCATGTATGTGTCAGTAAAAACTATAAGCATATATTCATTAAAACACACAAAGAAATAAAATAAGCATATGCTTTTTATACTATGACGTTTAACAAGAATAAGTTTTTTAAAATTATTTTTTTCTACAATCCTTTTTTGAAAACGAAGAAATAACTATGAATGGGTCTCTTTTTAAAGGAAAACTGGTGAGGGAAGTAGATAAAGGAAGGGAGGCAGGAGAGGAAACTGGGGGTTATGAAAGGGCATTCATCACTTTGGCATCAATGTTAGTAGATGAAAGCAGTTGATCCCTTTCTAGGTTGCAGGAGAAAGAACATATTGTGCAATTATGTCCTGTGCTGAATATATTGTTGGCATTCAACCAATTAATAATAACAAGAATGAAAACAACCCTGTCTGCGATAAGAATAAGGCTTCCAATATTAGTCACAGTCTGCTTAGCTTTAGGTTGGCTTAGATAAATGTAGTAAAGACAAGGAAAACATCCCACTCCACACTTTTTGGCTAATTTAATGTCTTTGCTAAGTGCTTAGGTAGTACGGTGACAGACACAAAGAAAAACGCATGGATTGATTGCACTGATAGATAAATAGAGTCTATTTCAGCACACAGAAAAACCCTTATAATTAGATGTGAATACTTGGTTTCTTGCCATCCAACACATATACACTTTTAGGAAAGTATATTTTTGTAATGAATTAGAAATGAGTAGTATTTCATAATACTCGCGATGTATTATACACATCCTGCCATAAATGGCTTGACCTATACTGACAATCATAAGATTCGGAAATGGTTCACCTCTTTAATGAGACCTTCCACATACTTGTCTGCCAAAATTTTTGAACAACCTAGCATTTTTAAAACACTAGAGTCATCCAAATTTTACAAATGTGTTGCAAAACTTTTCTTAAGCAACTACTGAAATCCTATAAAATCTCTTTGAGAATAGAAATCCAATGATAGGTATTTGGTCTGTAAATTGAGGAGCTATGTTCCACATACAAATGCTGTATGGCTTTATTTTAACCAAATAATACTAATAAAAAATAAGCTAGTACTACAAAATATGCACTTTAAGGAATACTTTGTTCCATTAATAAAACAATATATGTTTTAGTTTATAGTCTGACCCTAGCATTGAAACAAGAGCAGCATCAAAATAATTATACAAAGTAGTCTGTAACTTTACAAGAAAGAAAAAAAAATGCAAGGAGAAACATATGAGAGAGAGAGACAGAGACAGAGAGAAAATACAAATATACTGAGATGTTTGATTAATTCTACCCACAGTTGATCAGAACAAAAAAGATTGATCAGACACACATAGCATAGCAGAGAGTAGAGTGATAACCAGAATAAATATGTGCCAAGCTAATAGACTATAGCAAGCTTCAGATTTTATTATTATTCTGGATTAGTGAGTGAATAACATTGGAATTGTGAAATAAAAATAATTGTCTCTAATCTTATGTAAAGATTGATAACAGGATTGGCAATCCTCTTTGGATCAGGCTGTTGTTCCTTAAGTTTATCCTGCATAATTAGAGACAGCAAACAGTACTCTTACCAGAGAAGGTTGTGTTTGTTCCCTAAATGTTCTCACCCAAAGTTCTAAAGTTAATGAAGCTAAATGCCAATGACTATGACATTGAAATATGAAAAACAGATAAAGCATGTTAACTCTGAGAAAATATACTGACATAAATAAAACAATTTACTTTCTATGTTTCCCTCTAAGCCTCTAATACTATCAAGACAATGAGGTAGGATTCTTGAAGCCTTACTTTAAAATGTTGATTTCTTGGAATAAATAAGGGCAATTTGGTTACTTTTATTCAACAATTTCACAAGGATTTGAAGAGCTATTTAAAACGTTATTTTTAAAAGACATTTACTTATAAATATCTCTCATTTTTAGAAAATAATCACTAAAACGACAATAAAAATAACAAACAAGGTGCGTAAAATTATTAATCTGATTTGCTGCATATCCTTAACTCCTTGCCTCAGGTAAACCTGTCTTTGACAATAAAAATGAATAAAATACATTTGGACAATTAGAAAATAATGTAAAGCATTCAAGAATGACATTTGACAAAGTCATATAAGGGAATATTGTACTTAAAAAAATGAGCATTTATAGATCAGCTGCCCCTGATGTAATACATCATATATTATTAAGAAAATTGTGCACCAGTGTATTGAATCACTTGAAATTAGTTGGGGGAAAAGGAAAATGGGCTATACTTAATTAATGATGACAATGAAAGATGTTTGATTCTATGGATAATATTTATAAACTATAAATGAGATAAAACATAACAAACCAAGAAAATAACTATATGTATGATGCATATATAAATGTAGCAAAAATCATTTGTAGGAAAACTATTATTGAAAGCAAAACAAAGACTACTATTGAACAATAAAGATAATAAAAGGAAAAAAAATTGTACAACATAAAATGAGCCATGAAGAAAATATGAAAATGTTGTGTCATGGAGTTGTAAAGGATACTAGATATGTTATAGTGATGAATTTTGGAATCACATATTGCTGAGTTTTGAATCCCAACTTGTTATTTACTAGCAGTAAGACTTTGGGAAAGCTGCTTAACTTCGAGTTTCTTTCCTTTCCTGAAAACTACACCAATAACTGTATCAAGGATGAATATTACAAAGTCATAAGAAGGCCTAGCTCAGGTATATATTATCAAGGAAAAATTGATGTATAGAATCATTTGGATCCTAAAGCCAGTTAGACTAATTCACATTTCATATTCACCTTTTTCCCAAGTTCTACATATCTGCCTAGAATAAATAATGCACACTTATTATGAAGGAGATATAGAAGATAGCCCGATAACTATTTCATTATAGTTAATTAACAATAAATATGATAATCATTTAAGTGTCCTTTAGAATTTTACCAAGTAAATAAGAAAAATTTAAAAACTGAAGAGAAGAACATACTTTACATAAAATGTAATTTTAAAAATCTCTAAAATATTTGTAATACATATGTCTTATGTCTATACCTTAAAGGTCTTTTCTTACAATGAAGTTAGGATTTATTTCTAATTATCTTTTATAATGTTAAAAAAAACCTTCCAACTCAATGGATAACTTAATCTTTCTTTAACCTTTTCTGTGCACTAAAATTGTCCTTTATCAAATGATTATTTTGCATTCTTTGCAATATACACCTTCTGGTTTCAAAATTTTGTTTACATGCTTTAGGATATTTCATAAGAATATTTTTTTAATCCTGTTTTTGTTGAAAATTGATAGAGCAATGAAAAAAGCAAGGATGTGTTACATCTACTTTGTTTTGTTCCTAATAACATATTGCATTAATAAAGCCTTCCTTCAGATAAACAGAAACTTCTCAAGTAGAATAGTATAAATGTCGTACAAATGTATAATTGATTTTGTGACTCATACAGGGGACTTTGTTGTAGAGATAATTTATGAACATTGATGAAAGTGGTAAAGGAGTATTTCTTTGGAGTTTGGAAAGTATTCTCTCGGAAATGCTGAATTTATAAATGTTCAATGTTACAATGATCAAATATTTTTTCATAAAATATATTCCTTTAAGCCTTCCTCATATTTAAATTTTTTAGCTCAGTTGAATTCTTCAAGTCTATCTCAATATTTGCAATTTTTTATTAAAAATAAACTATGACTAGAGGACATTGTTATAGATATAATAAACAGAGAAAACATTATTAATAAGCAGTTAAACTTTCTTATTAGTCTTCCAAAATATCTTGTCCATTCTGGTTCAAGGTTAAACATCCTTTAAAAAATAATACTTAATAAGAGGAAAATGAAATAAGTAATGCTAAATTTTCTTTTAAGGTCACATTCTTTATTACAATAATATATTAATCAAATTTATTCTGGTTTATTACCCTATTTTGTTGCTACATATAGTTTCACTCTGTCTATAATAATATTGGGCAAATAATAACCTTCAAGGCATTAGATGAAGTCTCTGGTGATGTCACATTCACTCTGACATTTATACTGACTTCATTTATGACAGACGGAAGGTGATGAACAGGTCCAAGCAAGAGGTCACCTTGTGTCAAGACTGGTATACAATCTGTCAAATGCAGTGACTGTGAGTCGGCTAATGAGGAATTAACTAGACAGAATGTTGCTATTTGACTGTTTTCATGCACTCTAAACCTGTTAAACAATGCTAATCAGGTGTTTATTAAGTGAAACCATTATGCCAAACTTGCTGCAAACCTCACCATATGTCAGAGAGGTTGTAACATATTATTCATTCTTTTTAAAGCTAGATTAATAAGAGATATTCGCTGAGCTTTTCTTTTCTTACTCTTCAGCTATGCCTTGGAATCAAGGTTACTGTTAACAGTTTAAATGTATATAATTTTTTTCTTTAAATGAACATAGGTAATTCCACAAAACTATTTTAAGTATGATAGTACCTCTTGGTGAACTAACACTTCATTTACTTTTATATGGAAAACCTACTTTTTAAATAAGAGGACCAGAGAAAAAAATACATTTCAGTTTGGGCAAAATTGATAAAACCAATACTATTTCTGATAATTGAATAACTTAACTTTACTGTAGAGAATTATACTTTCTAGACTAGAAGTGGGCACACTCCTTTTTAGTATCTTTACTTTACAACTCAGACAGGAACAAGCAGGCAGTTACAAATAATTCCATGAATTGGGTATAACTATACTTGAAGTTATATAAGCACCTCTCCTAATCTACTAGTTCATCATATGACACCGCCTTTACATAAAAGAACATTAATTAAGAGCTTCCCTGGAAATGGATACAAAATATATATAAACAGTTCCTACCTAACTCGATACTATCCTTCTTTTTTTTCCAAGATCAATGTCAATATTTCTTATTCCATATAAACCTTCCTAGATCTTATAGCAGTTATTTCTGTACTTTACTTTCTGTTTTTACAGTGTTATATTTTCATTCTATGGATGAAAATTAAGGCAGAAGACCAAAGTTTATCTGTAGAAGCATAAACCAATGAGCCACATGATCTTGAACAAATCACATAATCTAATTGTCAGTTATATAATTTGAATAAGAAATATTTTTCCTGCATGATTTTTGGGAAAAAAAGAATTGAATTAATATAAAAGGCAGAATTTAATTTAAAAGCATTTTATTTATTTGTTGAATTGGAGTCTTGATCTGTTGCCCAAGCGGGAGTGCAGAGGTAAGATCTCTGCTCACTGCAACTTCCACCTCCCGAGTTCAAGCGGTTCTCCTGTCTCAGCTTCCTGAGTAGCTGGGATTACAGGCACCCCCCACCATACCCAGCTAATGTGTGTGTGTGTGTGTGTGTGTGTGTGTGTGTGTGTGTGTGTGTGTTTGGTAAAGACTGGGTTTCACCATGTTGTCCAGGCTGGTCTCAAACTCCTAACCTCAGGTGATCCACCTGCCACAGACTCCCAAATTGCTGGGATTACAGGTGTGACCCCTGTGCCTGGCCTTTAAGAATTTTTTTAATTAAAGCTAAAATAAAAGATTGCATTAGTATTTAAGGTAATTATTTTAAGCTTATTCTAAAGCATCTTATAATACCTTATGTGTCAACAGTATCATTTTTACTACTAACATCATCATCTACATCTTTAACAACTTTGAAAAGACATCTCTCCATCAAAAAACACCTGAACTAATAATTCATTATTTACAGAAGGCAGTAAATATAACTTTGTCAATTGTCTAAATATGTGGGAGATTTAGGGTCCAGTTTAGTGCCTAAGCTTCATTTTCTTAGGCTGCCAAAATTTCCTGAAGAGTTCTCACTCATAGGTGGGAATTGAACAATGAGAACATTTGGACACAGGAAGGGGAACATCACACACAGGGGCCTGTTGTCGGGTGGGGGGAAAGGGCGGATAGCATTAGGAGATATACCCAATGTAAATGATGAGTTAACGGGTGCAGCACACCAACGTGGCACATGTATACATATGTAACAAAACTGCACGTTGTGCACATGTACCCTAGAACTTAAAGTATATAAAAAAAGAAAATTTATAATTTTTTGGAAATTTGCAAAGATTTTCTCAGCTTCAATATTGGAATTAGATTTCTTTTTTTGTGGGTTGCCATAACACTGTATTTCTTTTATCAGAGCACTTTCAACATTTCACTAAATACAAGTTCTTTGAGAGTAGGAACTATGATTACATGCAGATGAGACTTAAAGCAACAGCTGGCACATGTTCATCTATTTTTTGTTTATAATTTGCTGACTAAAAGTGTAGATGAATGCCCAGTTTTATAGCTGTTGGAAGAAACACTCATTAAACAATATTTAGACTGAATAAACCAAGATAAGAACATAGACAATGATTTTCCTTTGGTTTATCTATTACTTATCATACTGCCGCCTAAATTGGGAATAACAAACGAATTGCAATTTTATGGAAACTTTACTGAAGAATTAATTTTATTGCTTTCATATAAAGTTACAAATATTATTATTTGATAAAATGCATTTTTTCCCATCAGCCCAGTTCAAATAGGTGAATTTCATGGTCACTATAAGTGATTTATGTTCTCCTGAACTTCCATAACAATTTGTAATTTTTATCACTTTATACTTTCTACCACATATTACAGCTACTTTTATAGATCCCTTTATTAATACTACAGCAAGCTCTTTGAGCCTGTCATTCTTTGTTTATCCTTTTGTCCTATGTCTTCAATTCTTTATGACTCATTGAAATTAGCATTTTTTGCTTGATAGAATAATATCTATTAATGAACACAATTATTTATTTATTACATATTTTTTAGGTCCTGCACTGTACTGGAATTTGACTTGAGACTGACTATAGTAGTCAGAGGTATTCCTTCTCATGTTTTTACCCTCTTTAATAATTTGGACATTGGAACAAATCATAGCTTATGTATATAATTATAGACATGAAAGAACAACCTCAAATATATTTGAATTTTAGAGTGGATATTTTCAGAGAAAGGCAAATGAAATATTGAAGCTTATCTAGTCTTGCCTCCAAATTGTATTCTAATTATTCATTCAATAAAAACTGCTACAATTGGATGTCCGTTTTCTATCTGCATGCTGCTAGTACCGATCCACTCATTCTTTGGCAAACTGTGTATATTTAATTTTTAGTATTTTATTTTGAACTTAAATATACTGCAATAAGTTTTATCTGTAAGTACCTCTTCTGCCCTACCAATTGTTCTTCATGATAGCACACCAACAATTGATCACAGCCAGCACTGCCAAGGTATTTTATCAAACACTTAGCTTTTCCAGTCACTCCACACATTACACATTTTTAAACCATTGTGGCATCATTATACCACATATCCTAAGCAATAGTCCTATTTCTTTCCTGTTGTCTATCTTGATGTATTTAAAAATGCAGTTACTGTTGACTTTAGAATCATAATATTTCTGCTACTATATTAACCTGTTATAATTTTATGAGCTTTATGGTATTCTCTTGAATTCATGAAAATTCTATGCTCCCCCTTCCGTCTTTAGAATACCTCATTTCAAGATATAATTTTATTTAATAAGCCTCCATGAAGTGTCAGCTTCTTTGCCTTAAAAATCTCATTTATTGGGTAGGGCCTCGTGGTTCACGCCTGTAATCCTAGTACTTTGGGAGACCAAGGCAAGTGGATCACGAGGTCAGGTGATCGAGACCAACCTGGCCACCACAGTGAAACCCTGTCTCTACTAAAAATACAAAAATTAGCCAGACGTGGTGGCATGCGCCTGTAATCCCAGCTACTCGGGAGGCTAAGGCAGGAGAATCGCTTGAACCCTGGAGGCAGAGGTCCACTGCACTCCAGCCTGGGTGTCAGGGCGAGACTCCGTTTAAAAAAAAAAAAAATCTCATTTATTGCTGTGTTTAAGCCTTCTAAGAAGATAACGTGTTCTTTTTTGAGCACTATATGAGGTAGTTGGTTAGAAGGCAGGTTATACCCAAACAAACAAATCAACAACTAAAATGTTAACAAAAAATATTAAAACCTAAAAATAAACTCAACAATATTGGCTCTCAGTATGATTTCCCTCAGCAACAGTCACGTGGAATGTTAAACTCTCTAAGAGGGGAGAGGAAAGAACCTCTCTTGCTTTATCTTTGTGGTAAGACATTTGCTCATGAAAGTTGTTTTTCCTTGGGTGTTCTGTTTTGCTTTGTTAATGTGACTTTTACTGAATAGATTTAGCTAAAATTCCTGGGACAAATGTACCTACAAGAGAAAGTAATTGTATCATTGTCCCCCATTTTATAAATTGGATAAAATGCAGAAAACTAAATCTCATGTGGCTAAAATTGCAGTAATGAAGCAACTACAACCAGTGTGTGGACTTCTTGTGAGCAAGAGGTCTGACTCATTCCCCTTTGTGAATGAACATACACCTACATAAATGATTTCAGTGAATGAAGAGATACATGAATTTGGTAAAACAATAAATTAGGGGAGTGATAGTTCAGGTTTGAAAATTAAGTGAACGCCTGAGTGGAATAATAATAGTTCCCATTTATTAATGGTCTTCAACTTGCCAGGCTATTTTCATACACATCATGTAAGCCATTTAAAAAAATAAATCTAGGGAATTAGTACATTAGTTTGTCTACTTTTCTGACAAGGAAAACTTTGGTTCAGGAAATTCAAATAGACAAATTTATTGAGATAGATTTAAAGCCAATAGTCTCTGATTCTAAAATCTGATCATTTTATCTGTGTTCCAATATCTTGCTCTTATGAAAAATCAGGAAATAGTATATTTTGGAATTTGTAGAACAATAGGTCACTGCAAATGAATGTTTTAAAGTAATCTAACTGGTGATATTCTAACATTTACAAATTACATATATGCATGAGGAAAGCCTATAATAATCACTATATATGGCCACTAAGATTGTAGTTATGTTATCATTTCCAAGTATTTTCCGTGCATTCATATTCATGAGTAATCTCTAGTCAAACATGATGCTATATGTCTGTATAAATATTAAACATGCTTTGAAGAAAATAGATTCTTCCATTCTGATGTGGTGGTGCTGAGCTCCAGTACATCAACTTCCAGCAACACCTGTTAGGCCACAGGAATATCATAATTTTAAATATCTAATTTACTTGGTCTAATATCTATATTCTTGTCTTGGATTCTGGCCATTATAAACTGTAAGCATCCTCACACACATCTTTCTTTTCTAATTTCTTATTATGTCCGTTAATAATAATACCCATTGCCTTCCATTCTATTTGTTATGTTTAACCTGGATTTTGTTTCTCTATTTGATTCTAATCTCACTATGAAGACCTCATGGCTTTGTCAGCAAGACCCATGTTCTCTTTGTCCTGCTTCTCTGGGTATGTCACACATGTATGTGCTCATATATATATACACAGACATATGCAAAAAGATATCACAAGAAGATGAGTATTTAAATACCTCCTAGGTTTTCCTATATACTATTTCCTCCAAAGTTAGTATCTTTACCATGAAAAAATTTTGAAACATGACATCTAAGCTGAAAATTTTCAATTACTACTCAAAACTTTAGTCACTGGTGATTAACTCTAAGTTTCTTAAAGTATATGAAGAAGTCAAGTAACTTCATACAGATGCACTTACTTTTTGTAATATTGCTATAAGTTTTTGTTCTATAAATGTAAGAATTGGAATACATTCTATTCTGGGTGATTCTCATTCAAAAAATTGAAATGGACACTAATTAGATTAGCACAATATCTTATTTTCACCAATTTCAAAAAACATATGACTATTTGATTATAGGACCCATAGTACTGTTAGTAACTCAGGCAATTCAAAGTTAATGATTAATTAAGCTTTATAACTTTACAGCAAATCGGCCTCAAGATATGTTAAAGCTTTCTCCTTTTATTAACATTGTGGCATTATGATATAGTGGAAAATATATAGGATTTGGAGTCAGATATACTTGATTACAAATTGCAATACTCATAGTCACAAATTGTGTGAAGTTATGACTCTCAAATCCTGTTACTTTAATAAAATCTTTTTGAAAGTTAAATAAAATAATATATCTAAATCTTGTAACTCATAGTGTTTATCAAATTATATTATTTTCTTTTCTCTTCATTTCTTGCCAACTCAACAGAATTTTTTTTATTAATGAAATGATAAACATTTATTTAAAAAAAGTTCAAAGAAATGTGGACTTTCACATTATGGAGCATTATATCTCAGTATTGGAGTCATTGGATTACTTCCTATTCCCCTGTCTTCGTAAGTCAAGTGAAGTTAAATCACTGATGATTAATTAACATGACTGTTTCAATCTATTCACGTGTTCTTTCTTTGTTTTCCCAAATATTTCATAGAGGTAAATATGTTCCTTATACCGTAGGCCTGTTTGTATTGGTTTTGCTTCTGTTTCAATATGAATATAGACAAAGCATTTTCTTTGAAGTTAGTGGAAACTCAGTGATCATACAGATCCTCTGAGTGTTGAACAAGGAAAGAGGCTTTTGATTGTTAAAAGGAAAAAATTGATAGAAATGTAAGCAACCCAAACCGAAATGATGTTAGAGCTTTATACCCAGGAGCTAAAATATGAAAAATATTTATCTTTAAACATATTAATCAGCCCCAGAATATGGTAGAGGAGATAAACTATCTATATATACTCTTCATTCCAATGCAAAACTTCCATTTTTTTCCTTAATTGTTATTTTAGTGTGATGTCGAGTTTCCTTTTTCGTTTCAAATGTATAGACATTATGTTGAGTATTTTTGTGGAAATCAAAATGTAGTCACTTGCTTGTCATCTAACATATCTTTCAGAGGGATTATAATTGATATTAAACCATAATAATCTTAATGTTTCCAAAATCAATTTTTGAAACAGAAACATGATATTATTTAGATTTTGATAAAGTTGAGTATTTAATGATTTAAACATTTCAGTTTCAAATTTAGTATCAATTTTTTAAACTACACTTGGAAATTTTAACACGGTTATATTCATTTAAGCTTGTCCACCCTGAAATGGAAAAATATTCATAGCAGTTTATTTTAGCTGTCAGTATTCACAAATTATTACTTAAATTTTTAATTGTACATTCATCATGTAAAGCAGAGATCGAGACACAACAAGATGAATATTAGCTGTTAGATTGTACGGTCAAGAATAGCTTTAAGACATTTTTATGGTTATAATTCATTTAATTTTATGTTTATATCAACATAATTAAGAAATTAGTGAGGCCTATGTTAATACGGAAAAAAAGAACATCAATGTAAAATCTTGCATTTTCTAATGAAAATGTATTTGCTTGAATAGTTTTCATTTGCAATTTTCTGAAAAGTTCCTAGTAATGTAGTTATCAATGCAAGTAATAAATGTTTAAAAATTGGATGAAAGCCAAATCCATCACTTTCTCCAAAAAATAACTTCCCATAGTCCATCCCAGATGACAGTGCCTTGAACATCTTTAACTTCTCCATCAGAACCACTTAGCATTACTATGCTTCTGCGCAGCTTGAACATCACTACCTTTGTCAGAACCAGGCAAACAAATTTATGATGATGTTCCTGGGAATATGAAACTAATGCAAAGGGGATTTCTCTGTAGCTCTTCATTAACATTTTATTCATTACAACAAGGGAGTTTTAAGAGTTTCCTTTTAAGCAAATTAGGTCACTGGATAAAAACACACACGCACACACACAGCATGGAAACACAGTGTATTACTAGATAGAACAAAAGATCTGGTTAATAAATTATGATAATGGGATTAGTTGTCTGCTAATGTTAAAAGGCACATTTAAATATTTTGGACTTTACTTATAGAGAATAATTTTTTAATGTATGTATATTTTCCTTCTCTATATTTTCATGATTTCTTTCCTCTGAGTGTATGTAGATCTTTTTACATACTTTGAATTATTTAAGATGAGAACAATTATGTAAGAAGGTAGAAGTTACATGTTTTAATCCTTAGTTAAGAATAAGCAAGATAAAGCAATGCAATTAAGTCAAGAGACAGAATCTAGGAGGCTGTCCCCTTCAAGAGAATTATTTGTCTTTTTCACAGTAATACTTAAAAATCTGTTAAGGATAATTTCTCCTCAAAAACAAACATGCCAGTTCTTTGTATATTTTCCTTGATCCAGAAATAGTTTTACTTTTCCATTATTTCCGAAAGTGTTTTGAACCATTGGAAATCGTAGGTCAAGATGCTGACATTATTTTTTTTTCCAAATGGCCTTTTATGTTTATGTTCTGCTCGCTCCAAAGTTGTTGCAATACTTATTAAACCAGTAGTTTAAGAGGCCTGAGATAAAATAAAAGAGGAGGAGGATGCTAATTCACATAAAGCACTGCCTTAGGTTGCGTTCCCAGAAGCAGATCCTGAGAAAAGAATTCTGGAGTATGCGACTTATGGAGAGTGGCTTCTATAAGAAAGGAGGTGAAGGAAGCAGGATAAAGCAGGT
Source organism: Pan paniscus (assembly GCF_029289425.2). Lineage (NCBI taxonomy): Eukaryota > Metazoa > Chordata > Mammalia > Primates > Hominidae > Pan > Pan paniscus. The sequence continues at coordinate 72,500,719 of NC_073263.2, forward strand.
GAGGGAGCTGAGCAATGGCAGGGTCTCAGCTTGACCACTAAAAAGCTCTGCAACATGAGTTGCATCTCATAGGTAGCCTAACCTTGAGGCAAGGAGACTCTGCATTTTGCATCCCTTTGCCCATCAGTTATTGCATTCAGGCTCAGAGGAGTTGAGATGGTAGATGATGTCCATGCTCCCACCAAGGGCTGTTCTTGTTCAGCCTGAAGAGAAATTTGCAGACAGGACCAGAAGAAGGCTGCCATTAACAACCAACACTCACAGCAACTTGGGGGTTAGTACACTGGCCATCTGGTACACAGAGGGTATGGACAGTATATCAGCAGTCCCATCACATCCACCACTGAAATGTTAGTTCAAAATACCTGGTAATATTATATTTCCATTATGCTTTATAATTTACAAAATATTTTATGTTCAGTATGTTATTAGATCCTGATAACACTGTGAATGACATATATTATTACCACATTTGATATATGAATATGTTATAATTCAGACAAATGAAGTCACTTGCCTCAGTTTACAGGACATTAAATTTGAACTAGGACACAATCATATGTCAACATTAGTAACGTATTTTATATTTGGCACAGTGATAATTTTCATGATATTAAGGATGAAAAATTGAGGCACTATGAATTTAAAGAGTGCTGCAGAGCTTATAAGTACAACTAAGACATGCATCCAGTTATTATTAAAACATGATGCTGTTTCAGTAACAAGTAGCATTTGTTATTATTATGTATTTTATACTTGCACAAAATATTAGAAATCACACATTTTAAAATGTTTTAAATATATTCATTAAATATATTTTGTTAGTAAAATATCTACTATCAGTTATTTTGTTAGTAAAATATCTACTATTATATAAAAAAAACTAGCTATGCAAATATAAATATGTGTGTAGTACAGAGAGCACAGTAATAGTCATGACCAAGCCTGGCAGAGGGAAGACAATTTAGGAGAGCCTCTTTTGCAGAAGTGATGCCAGAAAAATAAGCATCGGTTGAGCAAAATGTTCGAAAGTGAAAGAAGAGTAGTCATTTCTAGTGCCTTATATTATGTCCCAAACAAGAAGGTCTTTAATATATATTTTTGAATGAATGACTAAATAAATTAACAAATGCATTTTAGACAAGCAGCAACAAAACCAAAACTCAGATGACAAATAACATGAATTACATAAAGTGAAGGAATAAAAGTGAAGCAGGACATTGAGATGAGAATGAAAAGGTGGCACGGATTAAATCTTGGTGGGATTTTGGAGATTATTAAGGAGTTTCTCTGTATTTCATGGCAATAGAGAGATGGTGAAGTGACTTAAGAGAGGGAATATCATTTTAGGGTTTTGCTTTATATAGGTTAGTCTAGTGGCTTTCTGGAGATTAGCAGATGGGCAGTGAGAGAAAATGAGGAAAGTGCTACCGTAATCCTGGTACTGAAGGTCTGAATGAGGACAGTGGGTTTTGAGTTAGAAACACATGTACATAATTGATAAATATTTGGAAACCGAATGACAAATAAATTTTAATTCAAACACAAATTGCCACTGATGGGGCCATAATGTTGATTAGTGACATGAGTCTTCAGTAAGATGGCATCTATACATCTGTGGACCTTAATCTAGAGGTTACATCTATGTGCTTCAGTAATTAATAAGATGGGAGAATCACAGAGTGGGCCGTGTCAAGGATGATGACTTAGGTTTATGAGTTGCATACCTAGACACATAGTAGTCCACCATTATTTTTCAAATTCATTTATTTTTTGCACTGACATATAAAATTGTATGTGTGCAAGATAATATTTTGAAGTATACATACATTGTGGAATGGTTAAATATAGCTAATTAGCACATGTATAACTTCACATAGTAATTTTTTGTCATGAAAACAATATCACCCAGTATTTTTGAGAATAAAATATATCATACAATAGACCTCTTAAATGTATTCTTCCTAATTGTAATTGTGTATCTTTTTACCAACATCTCCACAGCTCCTGCTACCCCTGATCACCCCAGCCTCTAGTATCCAGCATTCTACCCTCTACTTATTAGATTAACTTTTTTATATTCAACATATGAACAAGATAATGCAAAATTGTGTGTGTGTCTGTGTGTGTGTGTGTGTGTTCCACCACTTGAATAGAACATATATGTAGCCTGGGAAACATGACGAACCCCCATCTCTACTAAAAATACAAAATTTAGCTGGGCGTCGTGGCACACTCCTGTAAACCCAGCTACTCAGGAGGCTGAGGCAGGAGAATTGCTTGAATCTGGGAGGCGGACGTTGCAGTGAGCCAAGATCGCACCACTGCACTCCAGACTGGGTGACAGAGCGAGATTCCATCTTATATGTATGTATACACACACACACACACAATGAAAGGTTACCCTTAGGGCAATAATAGGGTAATGATTCCAGATATGAAGGTTGTAGACATTAAATATCTGTGAGAAATATTTGTGAAAGTATATTATGGAAAAAATGGAATATGCATGTAAACTTAGGCTATGTTGAGTAAAATAAAACTAACGTTTTAAATATGAAGAAATGAACAGTTGCTCAATGCTTGTTTCTCTACACGTGTACAGGAAGTATATAATTCAGTGCTGTACACATATCACATATTGGAGCATTAATCACAGCTGTGTCCCACTTTACCCAAACATGGCCACATAGTCTCTTAATCCAAGCATTTGGGAAACTACTAGCAATCATTTAGAGTGGAAACATAATTTGACACTGGTTTAGCATTCCATTTGTTTGCTACATTCATCTTTATGACAAGAAAGGGAAAAATCATGTAATACTATAATTTGAGGAAATGTAATAATGCATGCAGGGAGACAGAAGCAGGAAAATTTTGCCTGTGTAGAATATTGTCACACATACATGTATGTGTATGTATATGTATATATCAGAAAACATATTTCAAAAATAAAAAGCTATGCTTAGTATACCCCATTGCAAAATCACTTCATAATGAAAGCACAGACCATGTACAACAAATAAGTGTGACAGAAATGAGTTTGGCAACCATCCAGAGTAACAATTCCATTGGGATTATGTGTTTTTTCAATACTTTTCTACTTTTCTCCAAACTTCCCTGCTGTTTTACCTGACCCCAACCATTTCAAACAGCCACACTTATAGTAGAAACCCTACAAAATCATGCAAGCATACAAAAAAGATAGCAGGGCCACAGGCTCTGTCAATTATGTTCTTCCTGTCTCTTAAATAAATCGACCTCACTTTCAGGTGAACTGACTTCTGCAGAAAAAAAAAAAAAAAATCCCTGAACTCAGTCTATTCTTGACAACTAGAGCAAATAAAATTTAGAATATTACTAAGATAACAAAAGCTAACACTGCTGTCTTTAATCTCAATTTTCTACTCTTATGTAAATGTGCTTTTCATCTTAATTGTCTGCATTGACACAGCCAAAGACAAAAACCAACCTCCCAGGCCAGGTGCCTATCAGCTTTATTAGGAAATGAACTATATAGCCCATCAAAAAAAAAAAAAAATAGTTCAAAGGACAGTGTGGAACAAAAGTTCCCAACATAGTAAGATAAAGTAACATTCCAAAAAAAAGTTCTATGGTCTTATCATAAACAGATTGTGCCACATAAGAAATAGAATTACAGAAACACATTATTTGGAGGAGCTGATCATCAAAGACTAAGCACATGCACTTTTCATGCAGCGCCTCCTCCTGTGTTATATGCTCAATTTAATTTTTAGTCTAGTTATTTTGACAATCTTTACATTTGCTTAAAAAAGATGGTCTGTGTTAAGTTTAAATAACTACCTCTTCAAATAAACTGTAGTCATATAAATTATATAGCATGCCTACTTAAGAAAACATTTTCTACTGATAATCTATAAACCAGTTTGAAATGTATAATAAAATGAGATATTTTTATTTATTTAACATAATCATCCATGTTATTAGAAAGAAAAATAACCCTGAAGTTATTCTCTTCATATAAATTTTTAACCTTTCAAATAAGTATACATGTGTCTTTCAGTTCAAAATTTGAGGGTCTACAATACAAGTTATTAGGCACTTCCATATTTATTATGTTAATGTTTAGCAATAAAATTTCCCTCTTCATCTTTGTCTAAACTTCAGCAAATTTCAACCAACCCACACTGTCTCAAGTAAAAAGGCTTAATATTTTTTAATAAATTATAATCTACGGATATACTGGATTTGAGGATTCACCAGATCACCAGGTATCATGGATCTTTTCCCTCCCTTTCTCCTTCTACTTTTACTTCTGCTCTACTTCTGCTTCTATGCTATCTCTTTTCCTCATTCCCCATAGCTGGGTTCTGCTTTTTTCCATGTAGGCTTAACTCTGAGAGAGGCTTACCCATTTTGTGATCCATTGCAGATCTACCAGAAAATAAAGAGCTTCTTTCCTTTTACCTTCAGAAAATACCTACTATTAGCTATAATGGGACCATGTGTCCATACCTGAACCAATCACTCAAGCAAAATAAATACAGTTGATGAATTAGCCATTCCTAAGTTTTGTATCCACTCTTGGAACTAAGCATAGAATCAGCTCCATCCAATTTTCATGGCCAGGAACAGGGGAATGAGAGCTTTCTCCGTGGTGCATCTAAGAACTGTGATGAAATTAGGATACTGGGTAGGCAGACAAAGAACACAGATCTCCCACAAGATTTAGGAATGTAGTGAGAAGGCTTTTCACTCACCATAAAAAGCTTCAATAAAGGTATAACAGGAATGCAAAAAAATTAGGGAAATAAAAATGGGAAAGTAGACCATGCTGGATGAAGAACTGACTATAAATGGGACAACTGGGAAAGTGAGTAACTAATCAAAGAGACTAGTAAATTAGGCAAAGGCACACAGGGCGGTGAATGCCAGGCTGAAGACCTGGGAGAGTGTGAAGCAATTTCAGCTTTGTTCAAAGGGAGAGGCTTGATCTGAACTTCCCCTTGGGGGAATTAATCCTCAGTAATGACCAGGATCGGCTGTAGTGTGGAAATTCTAGAGCAAAAGGTATCAATTAAATGATATTAAGCTACAGTAACTGGAGACTTAGGATTCTGGTTCTAGTAGACTGTGAGTAATGCAGTAAAGGTAAATGTTTCTAGTAACAGAATAATTATGGAGCTGGGAAAGCAATGGGAATAAGTGGCTCAAACGTGAGCAAATATTTAAAACTTGAGTAACTAGGAAAATAGTGGAAAAAATTTGTCTAAACTCGGAAAAACATGAGGAGAACCTATTTGAAGATATGAAATGATTATATTAAATATATATAACTAAATGGACATTTCCAGTAGATTAAAATTTCGAGGACAAGATTTTGGCATCCTGTTTACAACTGCACTTATATTACACTGCACCATAAAATTTCGAGGTGGCAAGATTTATGAAAGCATCTTGTCATTTGATGCAATTACAAAAATACAAGCTGAAACAACGTGAGAGCCCTAATAGGGAGGGAATATTTTCAGAAATAATAATAATAATTGCCAATAGTGCCTGACACTGTACCATCAATAAAAGTGAAGTAATATATTTGATAATAGCAACACGCAGTAATTAGTGTGTTTTGTCATTTTAAAGATTAGAAACTGAGGCATGGAGTAGTAAACCTAACAGCTGAAGTTCAAGCATTTGAGAAATATTGGGATTCAGATTGAAATACAGTCTGACTCTAGAGCCCAAACTCTGAAATATTACCAACATAAGTAATTCAGAAATGATTACATTTAAAATCTGGACCACTAAGGCAGTCACAATAGAAAAGAAATAAAATGTGAGAGACAGCAGTACAGCAGTATCTCTTCATAGAAGTTAGCACTTTCAAGGTGGTGGTGACCACATTAAAAAAGAGAAGTGATGGATGATGGGGACCCAGACTGTTCAGACCATCACTGTGGGCCTGCAGACTGAAGCCCTGCGTGGCAGGGGTGTCACTAGCAGCCCCCACAAGTGTCTCACGCCAAAGGCTGGGGGTGGTGCTACACCCATGTCGTCTCCTTCCCGAAGCCTTAGGAGCTGACAGGGGGCCCCTCCATCAAGAAGATGCAGGCCAAGTTTGAATGCACATGCTGCTCCCCCAAGTACGTTTCTCCCAAGCTGCAGAGGGAGCCCCTCCCCAAAGCTGACCAGCCAAATAACAGGACGTCACCAGGGACAGCCCAGAAAGGGTACAGTGAGTCAGCCTGGGCCCGCTCCACCACCACCAGGGAGAGCCCCGTGCACACCACTATCAATGACGGCCTCTCCAGCCTCTTCAACATCATCGACCACGGCCCTGTGTTGCAGGACCCGTTCCAGAAGGGGATGCGGGCCGGCAGTCGGTCTTACTCAGCAGAACACCTACCAGAGCTGGGCCCAGGCCAGGAAAAGGCACCAATTCCCGAGAAAGGTCGCCTAGCCCCATTGGGGTGGGCTCAGAGATGTGCAGGGAGGAAGGGGGAGAGGGCACGCCAGCGAGGCAGGACTTACCGGCTCCCCGTGGCTACACACTGACTGAGAACGTGGCCCGGATCCTCAACAGGAAACTGCTGGAGCATGCCGTGAAGGAGGAGAGGAGGCAGGCTGCCCACGGGCCTCCGGGGCCCCACAGCGACAGCCACTCGCTGAGGGACACAGCCGAGCCAGGGGCCATGGAGGAACTACCTTGTTCTGCACTAGTTCCATCCCTAGAGCCCTGCTTCTCCAGTTCCGAGAGGCCAGCAAACCGTCGCCCTCCGTCACGCTGGGCCGCATATTCCCCCGCTGCCTCACAACTTCAGTCACCCACCCGGAAACCCGACGCACAGTGGCGAGGAGCCGTCCGAGGAGAAGCCACATCATGATGCAAGCTTGCATGGATTATCACAGTATAATTCATTGTCTTTTGCACAACCACACCATCGCCATGAACGAAACTCCGCCCAAAAGGAGAGATCTAGTTTTCTCAAGGTCAAAGAATGTTTTTTTTAAAAAACACACAGCTGCTGAATGTTCAACCTGTGAAACTGAGATGTTTCTAAAATGACACAGTAAATGTGACTCAGAAATAAATAAATAAATAGCTCAGAAAACTATTTTTGTCTCCATCTTTTTTTTTTTACACACTGTGTATTAAACAAAAAGGTAAATAAGGTATAACTAGATTTAAAAAATAAAAGTTTAAAAAATGTACACTTTAAGAGATTCTGGTCACCCTCGCTGTGAATACCTGACTACCTCTCTGTTAAATTTGCACCTTTACATTTTGGTTCGGTTTATTTCTATGTTGAATTAGAGTGGATTAAGTTAATTTTCTTTTGTCAGTGTTACTGTTTTTTAAGAATTTTTAATGCTTCAAACTATCTGCTTCAGTGAACTTTTTGCAGTGAAAAAGCCATGAAGCCAGTAGACAAGACAGATATTCTGTATACTGAGGGCATACAGGACATCTTTGAAAAGGTACAAAGTCCTCATAGGGCTTAGAAAATTCACTGTATGATCCATATATTATCCTACTTGGCTTGCACATCTTCCAGTGCAGGTATATACTGCTACTGTGTCCTCGCCATCACCTAAATGTGACTCAGTCTGTTCCACTGTAATACGTTATGAATTTCCTTGTATTGTACTTTTATTGTTGGTCTTCTTGCATCGAAGATACAACAGCAACAACATTTTTAAATTATTGTGAAAAGATTAACTGGCAATGTACAGAGTTTACTCAAAATGTTCTTGTTTAAGGGAAAACACTACAAAAAGTCACGAGGATACCAAATGGAAACACATGATGGTGCCTCTGAGTTTGTATAAGATTGTGATGAATTAGAAATAAAGCCTTTCCTGAGATGGTGAAAAAAAAAAAGAGTGGTGAAACAAGCCATTCTCTGAATCAATGATATCAATTAGCATCCTACTAAGTGCATGATAGGATCTAGATTTTTTTTTTCAAAATTACTTCAAACAAACCAAAATGCTGAGTTGACACTGTTATCTAAACCTAAATGGTTAACTGTTAATATTAGCTTAAAATTTAATTCAGGGTACTAAGCCCATGAATATTTATCTATGTTGTTAAGACATATGCATACAAGTTACACTTTTTTTAGTAACCAAAATGTATTAAAATAAGAAAAATATTATACTGTGTTCAGGAATCTCTGAGTATATCGTTATTTGCTCATTCAATGGGCCTTCCAATTGTGTTTTACATAATCATCAATAATAATGGATTTAAGCAGCAGGGGAAAATAAAAATCCCAGTCAAGATCAATAGAGTAAGTAATTATGTATATAAGAGAATATGGAGCATGTTAGCCCTCAAAGCTAAGTTCCATGAAAGGAACTTATTCTTCTTAGTTAACGAAGGAAAATATAATATACAAAATATATAGATACTAGTAGCTCTAATGTTAATGTTTTAAATATATGAACTTAATTCTACCAAGGCAGAATGCTAAAGCCATAAGCTACCTTCAAGGTTGAATTACATACAGCCTCTGCAGCTTATTGAAACAATCTAAATTTTAATTTATTATACATGAGTACATTTACATCAAAAGCTTAATGTTACTTTTCAAATTCACATTTAGATGAAAATAAGAGATTCAAAAAGCAGAATAAAGACATTGTGCTTTCTTCTTCTCCCTTGAAATCTACTAAAAACAACAAAAAATTACATAACACAAAAACAGCCAGTTGTACAAATATACTCCATATATGATATCAGCAACATTAATAAAGTACCTAAGAATAAACTAAATATGAAATGTCTAAGCCTTCATTGCAAAAACTGTACATCTTTACTGACAAAGAAGACTGAAGTCCTGACTGCACATAAGAATATTAAAAACTTGGAACCAACCCAAATGCTCATTAATGAGAGACTGGATAGAGAAAATGTGGCACATGTACATCATGGAATACTATGCAGCCATAAAAAGGATGAGTTTGTGTCCTTTTCAGGGACATGGATGAAGCTGGAAACCCTCATTCTCAGCAAACTAACATAGGAACAGAAAACCAAACATGCCATGTTCTCTCATAAGTGGGAGATGAACAATGAGAACACATGGACACAGTGGGGGAACATCACACATTGGGACCTGTTGGGGGATGGGGGGCCGGAGGAGGGATAGCATTTGGAAAAATACCTAATGTAGATGACGGGCTGATGGGTGCAGCAAACCACTATGGCACATGTATACCTATGTAACAAACCTGTGCATTCTGCACATGTATCCCAGAACTTAAAGTATAATTTTAAAAAAAGAATATTAAAAAATATAGAAATGAGAATTGACTAATTAATCTATTAAGTCAATGTCTTTCCAAACTAAAGCTAGGAATTTTTTATATCAATTGACACTATGAGTCTTAAAATTACATTACTTTAAAATTTTTTTTAAATAAAAATCAAATAAAAACATGTATACTATATTTCAGGCAAATTACAGATATATCATATTAAAAATACAATAATTATGTAAGAATGGGCATCATTATAATAAATAGAGCATACACATTGATATATGGGTGAACTGGAATTTGGTATGTGATAAAGATATTATTTCAAACCAAATGTGAAAGAATGGACGAGTGAGGTTAGATTAGTTGGATATTTATTTAACAAAATAAATACTAATCACAAAACCTACTTCATATCTCACTCAGTAATGAACTCTAAATGTTTTAAAAATTAAATATATAAAACTATAATTTTTTTTAAAAAATATAGTAGAATATATGTATAACCACAGGTTGAGGGATGCCTTTTTAAGTCTTCTCAACCCCTTAAAAAAACAAACAAAAAAAATTATGAATATGAGGACATCAACACAGAAACAGATAAATGGACAAATAAGTAGGAAAGAACAAATGAACCAATAGAAGGAAAGAAAAAAAAACAGTAGGGGCAACACCCTGCTCTTGTTCTTACTGATGTTTCTTCCATTAACCATGCTCTAGCCAGGACATCTGTGCTACTGGACCCCAATTCTAGAATTCTGTTCACTCAGATATTCTCGTGAATATGTTTTATATTTCAATCTTTTTTCTGCTCTAAGTTAATATTCAAAGAGAGATCTTCCCTGATTACCCCATCTAAAATATCATTCTGTTTTTTTTCTTTTTAATCCCCTATCCAACTTTCTTTTATTGTCTGGAACTTTACTTGTGTTGTTATATAATTATTTATTTATAATTGTCTTCCATATTAGAATATGGGACTCACTAAAGCATGGTTCTTATGTTGTTCTCCACCATATCCCAGAATCCTAGAATTCCTGGCATATAGTAGGCCCTTTGCATACTTGTTGAATGAATGAATAAAAGAGAAATGACTAAAAAATGACATATAAGAACATTTGACAAAATGGCATGCATAACTGTGTGCTTAATAATATTTCCCTTCTCTTTCACTTCCATTTCTTGCTCTTCAGGAAGTTTTGGTCTAGTAGGTGAATAAGACAAATATACAAATAACCAAAAAATATATCCATCATTATATCACATTATATTTACTTCATCTTTGTAACTTTTAAGATCTGTTAATAATCAATAACATAAAGAAAGTGTATACTATTGTAAAGAGAGTACAATGTTCCTGCCATTGTATTCTTTGATCATAAGAAAAAATAAATAAATTCAATTTGAGAACAAAGGCCAGAAAAACAACTTTTTCTAAGTTTGCAATTTACACAAGCAGGTTTATTTTTTATTTTTTGCTAACTTCATGACACGTCTCAATGGGGAAATTACAGACACTGCAGGAATGAAAAGTAAACTCCATCCTTAACCTCTTTCCACATCCCATTAGTGAGTAGCATACTAACTGTACATGTTCTAGGCAAGAAACTTAACAGAATGAGAATTATTTACAAATAAATCTATATTTCTCTTGCTAATAACAAACATCATGCTATGAATATCTGGTGATAATATACTAATAAGAAAAATCAATAAATTTACACTGACAATCAAAGTAATTGGTGCTGTAGAGTAGAAAATGATGTATTGTGCATTGATCGTTTAGTAATTTTCTAACTAAAAAGAAAAGAGGAAGCTAATTACTTTAGTAGGTGACTGAAAATAATAAGATTAAAACAAGCTAATTATATGTTCTTGAGTAATGACTTTCTTTGATGAAAGTAAATCAACGAAAGGAATACTGTGATTTAGGCAAAGAAATATTCAATTTTACTAATTACAACATATTCTTGATCCATTTAACCACCCTTAACCCATTTTAAAGAAGCTTTAATGGAAACAGCAGACATTACTAAAGAGAAATACGTGACACATTTTTCCATAGCATGCAAGAAAAGCTGAAATTTCAAGATGTTTGTATTTGTGAAATTGAAATTTAAGAAATTATGGGGTAAAATGGCAAAAATCAGTTTAATTGCCTTTCTTTTACTAGTGTCAATAGTTTAAAAGAAAAGTAGTCAATGAAAGTGGAAGTTATTCATATCTAGAAACTACAAGGAAAGTATTAGATTCTAACAACAGAAAAAAAATGTTTACAAAAGGTCATGTAAGAAATATGTAAAAAGTAAGAAATATAATCCAATCAACTTATTAGTTTTGTGAAAGCTCAATTTCAAAAAAATTGAAAAAAATTGTAACACAAGTGTTATGAGTTATATATCCAAGTATCTTTGGATATTTCAGGGTTCATAGAATATGCTGACCTGAACTATTCAGCAGGAACTGAAATTACTGCCATGGGAGTAATTTTTTTTTCTGCTCTCTCTTTGCAACCAAGTTTCACCAACTTTAATTTACTCACAAATTTCTTAATTTTAGTAAATTATATAGTATTGTGACTAAGTCTTTAGTACCATTATGAAATTATATAATCTATATTAAAATTATTGGCAAAATAGATTACATTTATAAAATTAATTATATATTAATCTAAGCTATGAAAATAAAGAAAATCCCCTGGAATGGATTAAGGTTGCAGCTCAGCAATGATAAGTTAAGCTTTATTTTCTTCATAGTATAAGTTTTAGAGAATTAAATAATCTAAACTCCCATATATTACATTATGTGAATTTAATAAAGGTCTCTGAAGAAGGTAATATACACACACCAATTGTGAACTCGTACTTAACAGAGAAATTCAGCTTGCATACGGATAAAATGAATCTCAGCAAAAAAAGAGGAGCTTGTGACTGATGCATTGGAACTCGGACACCGAAATTATTTTTTCCAAACAAGACATGAAATGAAGGTAGCCCTCAATTTTCTGTAGAAAAATGCTCTTTTAATCTTAACATTCAACAAACATTCATGCAGTACCCTGATAGAACAGTGCTGGAGATACCAAGAAAAGGAGCAACAGTTCTTTATGTCCGGTAGTTTATACTCCAGTGGTGATGACAGAAATTGAGAGAGAATTAAAATGTTGGGTGGAGAATGGGTGTTACAACAGAGTTATTTACAGGTTATTATGGAAGCCAGTTGTCATGTTATCCAATTTACCAGAGAGGGTCCCTGAGGATAATAGAGGTCACAAAGTTTGGCTTAAATATCCTCTACCTGTGAGTTATGTGCTATTAGTATTTGTGTGTTAAGGTGTATAAAGTGGGTCACAAGATCCAACTCTGGAGCAGAGTTTTTAAGTTAAGAAAAAAATAGATACATAGATAGATTGATAGACGGATAGATAGATAGATAGATAGATAGATAGATAGATAGATAGATAGATTTAATATAGATTTAACATAATATATAATTAAATCAAATTTTTACCTGGCTTGTTATTTATTTGTTATTTGTTCATTCATTATCTTTTTTCTTTCTTTGTTTACTTGACTGGGTTAAGTAAATTTGTAAGTAAGTTAAATTTGGTGCTTATCTGTAATAACTGCACAAAAACTTACAAAATGAATTTCTGTGTAATATACTTTATCTTCTTCTCATTTTCCCTGTATACTAACTTTTAAAAATAGATATTCACTAGAAGTCATGTGTAATATTTTAAGTACATTTTGGAATAAGACAGAAAATAATTGGTACATAAAGAGTTATTTTTATTATTAGCGAATCATGTTCTAAACACCCAACCAGATTATTTCACAACAAGTCCTGAAATTTTGCAGATGCAGTAGAACAATGTCTGAAGAGGAACAGTTTGTGATTTTAGAACCAAAGTTTAACAGATTAGTAATCATAGACAGAGATATTTTTTAATGGATAGAGATAAAAAACAATAAAACAATGAACATTCCTTAGAGACAATTTAAAATACTTTGAAATTTCATTCATTCATAATACGTTTGAAATATTATCTCTCTTATTGAAGTTATGAGGAAAATTCTATTATTAATTATATTACTTTATAAGGCCTTTGGTTTGGGAAAAGATATTTTAATGTGTTTTGTAATTTCAACGTCCAAATACTTGAAAAAACATTAGGACATAAAAAATTAAAGTAATTCAACTCACATCTAATCACTCCATATTATAGTCATGGGGGCTCCAGAATCAGCAGCAGAGCTTGTTAAAAAGGTGGATTTCTGCCTCTTCCACTGCCCTCTTGTGATTTCTATTCAGTAGGTCTGAGACGGGAACTGCCATCATTTGTTGGATAACTCCTGAGTGATATGAGGCAGGTGGCCCACATTGCTTACCTTGAGAAATCATGCTATGAAGAGAGCCTCAACAGTTCTGGGGGAAGGCTTTCATTTTTCGCATTTTACAGATTGGGCAGTGGGTTCATAGTGGTAAGTTCCGCTATGGTATAAGTTCCAACACTTAATACCAACTAAGTGTTGGAACTCTAGAGTTCTAAATGCGATAATCACAGTCCACATGAACAAAATGTTTTACAGCATGGCTTGAATTTGATATCTGGATCTTATATTTTTATATAGTCCCTTCTGAAGACATCTAACACTTGCTCACGTCTTTCAAAATGATTTACAAGCTTTTCTGGTACACAATAACAGCCTGTTTTTGTGTGTCACTTGCTTTTAGATTGCAAGTTTTTTGTGTCACTTGCTTTCAGATTTGTTTTCTTTCTCCCTTTATGCTCAGTGGTATCTTACTTGTTTTCAGCACTGGCCAGAAAATCTGCACATAATGAAAATATATATTTGATCATCACTGAGCTATTGACAACACTAGATTGTGAGTGTTTTAAAAACTTATTGCTGCAATACAACACAGGTAACTTTCTTCATCTGCTTTCATTCCTCAGCTTCTGTAATAACAATCAGTTTTTCTGCAGGTGGAAATGCCTTTTAGTTTGCATAATTCTGTACTGCAATATTGTACCATATTGAAATATGATGAAACTTTTGTTTAAGATGAATAAGTGATAAAATGTTTTACAGAATTTATTTTTTCCAATGTTGCCGTAATGCTCTGTTACAAAAACAAATAATGAAAAACATCATCATTAACACTCAAAAAAGAACCATAAGGTTAACATGTTTTCTTTTACTGTGATATACTGTATATGATTTGACATTATAACAGTAAAAAGCAAATGAAAACTAAAATAATGAAGAGCTTTTCTCAACTCTCGTTGAGAACACAAAACAAAACAAAACAGAAACTTGAATAGCACCTTGACTAAAATTGCTTACTTTGTTCTAAAATTAATTTTCTAAAGTAGGCTTATAAACAACCAAAAAGATATGGTCAGTACATAGACTTCCATAATGTTTCTTATGGATATCTCTCTAATACATTTTATGATAAAAACATAAATATTTGAAGGTATATATTCCCATTTTCAGACACAGTGTAGAGTTACATTTTGTCATAGTGTAGTTACTAAATTTCAGAAACCCTTTCTCCACAAGCGGAAATGGGAGAAAAAAGTCAAATAAGGATCCAGCAATAAATATTGCTGGTACAATAGAGAAAATTAAGGTAAACAAACTTTTAAAACTAAATGACCAAATGACTAAACAGTGACTAGGGAGTCAGTGACTACCTTAGCACCACAGTTGCATGTGGCCTGTGGGATAGCTCTCAGGCTTGTTTTACGTATTTCCAAAGATCCCACAGGATTAAACTCCACTTGCCTTCAGTATTCACTTGCTTAACAGCACACAGTTTATTTCCTCGCATAACTTCCCTCTCCCACTTTTCCTCTCTACTACTAGTTTTATCTAAATCTCATCTCAAGATCTGCTTCTAGAAAACCCTACATAAGACAAAGGATGAGAGGAACAGAAGTTGAAAAAATGAAGAAGGTATGAAAGATATATGCCTCTGCAAAAGATATAGAGATGTCAAAGGAGCACGATTCAAGCAAATGCAAGTAATCGTCATAGCCGGGGATGAAGAGGTGTCTTGTGGTGCAATATGAAGCCAGAGAACTTTGGTAAAGACTGAATCGTGACATGCTTCATATTTGATACTAACGAATAGAGATTTTGTCAATGAATAATTTTAATAATGAAAGATAAATATTTGATTTGTATTTTACAAATTATGAAAAAAAGTATACCTATGATTGTGTCATACCTATGATTCATAGAATGGTGTAAGTGTAGCATAACAAGAGAACAGAATTTGTTTCTTTTTTCTTTTCTGTTTGCTCTCCCTGCTACCACTGTGATACAGTTTGTCTCTATGAATAATTGACCAATATACGTCTCTATGGTCCAACAGTGTCAATAGAGAAAAAAATATATGGAACATTTATATATATTTTTATAGAGTATTTGTTTTCATTTAAAATAATAAACCTTTTTCACCATATCCAAAGATTTGGGAATGTCTCACATATTCTTCTTCAATTTTGTCATTATTTATGAACTTGCTAAGCCTAAAAACATAAAGGAATTGAGAGAAAACATATTTCTAAAATACATTTCATTATAATTAATTGTTTTTGGTAGGAAAAATGCTTTGAAATAACATGTTTTCAGTTCAGTGCAATACAGCAAACATATGGAAAGATGCTGACGTTGGAATATTGAATTTAAAAAGTTTATCACAGATTTCTAAGATATCACAACTGTGTGGGGGGATAATATAAATCTAATAAGGATGAAGAAAATTTCAATATGACAAAAGTGAAATAAAATTTTAGTTATTATACAGAAAGGATGGGCTGAAATTTCCCTTAAACTACCAGAGAGAGTATATATTAGGCAAAAGGCATAAAGTAAGAGGGCACCTGTTCTAATACGTCTAAAAGATAAATACAGAGTCCTTCCTCAGGGGCACCTTCCTAACCTTCAAGAGTTCATGGTGGTGCCTGACTCATGTCTAAAATTGGGGAAAAGTCCATGAACGTCTAATATAGTGTCTGAAGTCTTCTGTTTGCCAAAACCAGAAGTTTGTTTCTTTCCTTTTCTGTGGCCAATATATAAAGTGCTAGTACTTTGTTTGTCAAGTTTATTTATGGTAATCCCATAATTCATGGGATATAACCAGGGATGTCAGTGTCAGTTGGTCCCCAGGGATGTGATTTTGTTGTTGTTGTTGTTTTGAGACAGGGTCTGGCTCTATTGCTTAGGCTGGAATGCAGTGGTGCCATCATGGTTTACTGTTGCCTCAAACTGCTAGGCTCAGGCAATCCTCCTGCCTCAGCCTCCGAAGTAGCTGGGACTATAGGTGCATACTTAGATAATTTTTTAATTTTTATTTTTTTTGTAGAGACAGGGTCTAGCTGTGTTGTCCAGGCTGGTCTTTAACTCCTGGCCTCAAGCAATCCTCCCTCCTTGGCCCTCCAAGGCACCAAGATTACAGGCACAAGCCACCTTGCCCAGTCCCACAGATGTGATTTTTAAATTTACCCTGCTGCCACCATACCAGGTAGTCTGTGACAAGTCTGTTCTTCCATTAACGTTGGGGAAGCCATTTCAGTTCCATTTTATCAGCTGACATTCCTCTGGCATGTGAAAACAGAGAGAAACTGTTCTAGAGGTTATCCCTTCAATCTATTTCTCATACGGAATTTAGCTCTTTTCTCTAGACTAATAATGAAATAAAAAGTCAAGTTTGGTTTAGAAATGTCTTTGGACAATAACGCAGCATTAGCTGAAAGCTAATAATATACCACTAGGCTTAAGAGTCTAGGTTCTGGAGCCTGTACTGACTAGTGGAGAGGGAAATTTTTAGATAACCATAACTTCCAATAGTGTATGTTGCTCTTAAATGATTTAAAAAGACAGGATTGGATAGAGCTATATACAGATTATTGAGTAGTGGCAAATATTTTACAATGATTGGTGAAAAGGAGGGTGGAGAAGTCATCTAAAGATGGATACTTTGGAATGGCTATCACTTCTGAGATTATAGATCTCTACTGTAGATTCTCACACAAAGAAATGTACCAGAGACACCACACGTTTTTAAATAACCCAATGGTCAGGAAAAACAAATTTTTAAATAACTTCAACTTTTATTTTAGATTCAGGGAGTATGTGTGCAGGTTTGTTACATGAGTATATTGCGTAACACTGAGATTGGGGTACAAATGATCACCACCCAGGTAGTGAGCATAGCACCCACTAGGTAGTTTTTCAGCACTTACCCTTCTCCATCACTTCTCCTTTTGGTAGTCCCAGTGTCTAATTTTTCTCATCTTTATATCCACATGTACCCAATGCTTAGCTCCCACTTACAAGTCAGAACATGTGGTATTGGTTTTCTGTTTCTACATTAATTTGCTTAGGATGAATGTCATCCAGCTGCATCCATGTTGCTGCAAAGGACACGGTTTTATCCTTTTTTATTGATGCATAGTATTCCATGGTGTATATGTACCACATTTTCTTTATACAGTCTACCATTGATGGGCATTTAGGTTGATTCCATGTCTTCACTATTGTGAATGGTGCTGCAATGAACATATGTGTGCATGTATCTTTATAGTAGAATGATTTATGGCTGCATACTATCCCATGGTGTATATGTACCACACGTTCTTTATGCAGTCCACCATTGATGGGCACCTAGGTTGATTCCATGTCTTCGTTATTGTGAATGGTGCTGTGATGAACATATAAGTCCATGTCTTTGTTATTGTGAATGGTACTGTAATGAATATACAAGTGCATGGTAAAACTACTTATTTTCCTATGGGTACATACCCAGTAATGAGATTGCTGTGTTCAGTGGTAGTTCTGTTTTAATTTATTTGAGAAATCTCCAAACTGTTTTCCACAGTGGCTGAAAACATTCCCACCATCAGTATACATTTGTTCCCATTTCTTCACAGTCTACAATCTTGCCAAGTCTTGCCAGCATCTGTTGTTGTTGTTTTTTATATTTTTAGTAATAGCCATTCTGCCTGGTATAAGATGGTTTCATTATGGCTTTGATTGCAGAGTTGGGCTTGGTTAGTGCTTGGATGGGAAGATAAACTATTTTAAGGGTGTTTGTTATTTGCCTTTTCTGCCAGCCTAGTGGTACCAAAAAATGACTTCATAAACAAAGCATCCATGGGTACAGGGATGAATATCATTAGTCAACAAATATTTGTTAAATTCCTGTCCTGTGCCAGACCTAGCTCTTGATTTTTATAATGCAGTAATGAAACTACTAAAAAAGACAAAACAGCAAAGAAGCTTGTTCTTTTGAAAATTTTGTTACAGTGGATTATGGACATTTATGGTTTAAAAAAACAGACTCTACGACATTTCCTTACCAAAGGTGAGCTGACTAGACTCACTGCTGAGTTCCCAAACATGGAGCAGCCCAAAGCTTGTGGTAAGTTTCCATATATCTGGGCCTTAGGAGACAATATTATAGCCACCTTCACCAAGGGGGAAAGACCTAGTTAGCAATTCTTCTCATAGTAACACACATTCATTCTTAATTTGGACTTTTTTTCCTGCCTTATCCTTCCTAGAAATACTCATTGAATGACATCCTGCAAAACATAGTATCCAAGTTTACTTCACGGTGTGAAGTAATAGGAATCACCTTGGTATTCACTTGTCTTAGCTTGTGCTTGGTTATCTAATACAGAACCAAATGGCCTTGTAAAACAGTAGAAAGGACAATTAAAAATTGGCTATTGTTAACAGCAGGCAGACAATTATCTCGTGAGGCTAAAGTACTTTCTTGTGACATATAGTATATGCTTTGAGGCAGAGAATATGATTTGCTTTTGTCCCAAATCCAGATAACAGGGATGGAAGTAGAGGTGACACTTTTATTGTAATATCTATGACAAGCTTTGAGTCTCATTTTAGTGCTCAAGGGAGGAAAAAATTGGTGAAACTAATAGGGGTTCCAATGAACTGGGGATTTCTGGAAATGAGCCTGAGGTCAATTTGCACTTACTGTGTCACTAACAAAACAAGCAAATAAAAAGAATGAAGTTATTTTGATGCTGGGAAAGAGTCTATCAAAAAGGAATAGTAATAATACTGCATTGTGAATTTCAGAAGGATTGTAAATATCAACTAAGGTACACTTTGAAATATTTTACATCATAATCATGAAAAAAAGTGATCAACCACAATTCAGTTACTTTCAATTGATCAAACATTATAATTTGCATGTGTCACTTCTCATTAATTCTTATGTTGGCTCTGACATTATTATTACAATAACTTATCCACCATCATATTTCCACTTCAAATTTACTGTTGCATTTATTCCCGCATTTACTCATTCACTCCACAAACATTTCTTTGTACCTAGCTAAGGGAATTATTGGTTTCTACAAAGACACAATGGTAAATTTCTGCCCTCAATAAGTTTGCAAAGTTTAGTTGTGAGATAAACAAATTAGAAAAGTTATTATAAAATTTGGTAAGCAATGAATTAGAGCATAGGGATTGCGGATGTTGACAGGCAGGGAAGAATGAAAGATGCTGTCATAAAGAAGTGACCTTGAGTTGTGTTGAAAAATTTGTTGAATATCAAGCATAAGAATCATTGCAGAGGACTTGCACTTGGGGAAAAGATGTGTACAAGGCCTGTAGGAAAGATAGTATGGCATGCACAGGAAATTATAAAAGCATATATTGGCTAGCGGGTGTAGAAAGATAATATTAAACTCATTAATACACACTCCTGTACGTGTGATACAATGCTCAAAAACGAATTAGTAGACTAGAAAAGAAGACATATGAAGATATGAAGTCCTTTTTCTTTTCTTTTTTTTTTTAAACGGAGTCTCATTCTGTCCCTCAGGCTGGAGTGCAACGGCGCAATCTTGGCTCACTGCAAGCTCTGCCTCCCGGGTTCAAGTGATTCTCCTGCCTCAGCCTCCTGAGTAGCTGGGATTGCAGGCGCCCGCCATCACGCCAGGCTAATTTTTGTATTTTTAGTAGAGACGAGGTTTCACCATATTGGTCTTGAACTCCTGACCTCAGGTGATCTGCCTGCCTTGGCCTCCCAAGTGCTGGGATTACAGGCGTGAGCCACCGCGCCCGGCATCTTTAGTGTTATTTTTGTGAATTAATGTTGTGTCTTCAGAGAAACGCTGTATGATACACAAATATTACATATAAAAACAAAGAAGATACTTTAATATATGAAGAGTCACTCAAACACTGCACATTTATCAAATTAACTGTTATTCAAGAAATGCAGAGTTTTGAATGAAAGAGACAGCAGGTAGTTAAAGTTGAAGGAGAGAAAGGAACACATTTGGGATCTTCTACTGCGTAAGTTGTTTCCCAAAAAGGTTAATGTGAAAGAGATGTTGCATAAATAGGTAGTAGTGGGCTCTGAACGTTTAGAATTGAAGATAAATTGGGGATAATACAAAAATAAATTGTCTTCTTTATTGTTGAGTTTGAACCTGATTGTAACTAGTCCCCAAAATATATCTTTGATTTGCTTTGGTAGTTTATTTTCCCAGAGCAACTGTGATAAAAACCTTCCAGACTTCTACCTACAAGCAAAGAGAGTATTTATACTAATTCAGGCAAAATTTAAAAAAAAATTATAATACATGACATTCTAATAATCTGCAATCTTGCAATTTTATGAAAACATTTTATTTTTCTTCAAATGCTTGCAAACATTTTTAATATCGTATTTTTCAATTCAGAAAATTACTGAATTTGAGTTTCAACTTGAAAATATTATGAGTTTCAGGGCCTACATTTATCATTTTCCCCCAATAGACCAGTGATTAATCAACTCATGCTTATCACTTTTATTAACTCACTTCAGCTTCTCTTTAAGAGAGGGAAGCTTTTAGTTGTAAGAAGTAATTATTTTTCTTTTTAAAAACCACACAGCAATCCTTAAATAAATTAAGTTTTAATCTTTATCAATTACCACATTGTCTGTTGTAAACTGGTCAGCAGAATTAGTCACACAATTAATGTTCCTATTTCTTCCTGAATATACTTCTAAACCCTCCATAGGAAATGCTTTTTTCTTCTTTTAATGTGGCCTCAGTCACAAACTGACATTGCTTTTGAATGCGTGTGATTAGCTTGAGAGACGCTAGCTTTTGTAACAAATAGACCCCAAAATATATGTCTCAAACACAGTTGAAGTTTATTTTTTTTTCCTCATATAACCATTCAACGGGAGTATTTAGAACAAGCAAACAGCTTTTCCATATGCGTGATTCATGGGCCTGTGATACTCAGGAAATTATTAGAGCTGTAGGGAGTTAATCAAGGAAATTGCCCCTGGTGGAGAAGGTGTCTTACAAGGCTTGCCATCAGCATTTTGTTATTGCTAACAGTGACTTCTTCGGGTCTCACAAAATTTTCCTTTTTCTGAAAAAGTGTTTTTATTGTATTTTCTTGTTTCTGCTTCAAAACAGTATATTAAGTATTTGAGGGGAGCACAATGAGGGGACGGGTATAAGGATGGGAGTAGGTAACAAGTGTTTTAGCCCAGGTCAAGAGGACCCATATTCAGACGTGATGAAGAAAACCGCGATGCATGACCCTGAACTATAGTCATGAACTCAATGGGATTTTAGATTGAGTCTTTTGGGGAAAGAATGATTGTTTTCTGTCTCTGGAAAGTAAAATTTGCGCAGATATTTGTGGTGAACCGTGGCAGAGACTTAAATCTCCTCCAAGATCAGAGTTTCTCTCTTCTTCCTGGGCACAGAGCTAGACACTTCCAAGTCCACTTGTATTTATTGTGTTACCATGACGTAGCCAGTGACATACGATTGGGAAAAAATGTGTCCTGTTCTGGCCAAAGCTTTGGCTAGTAGAAGACTCAAAAGGAGACAGGATTGTAGTCTCCTGAAAAACTAAGTGGAAGAAAGTCTCCTACGTATGAGCTGTATTTCAACAATTAAGCAAGAAAAAAACAAACTCCCATTGTACTCAGTCATTCAAATTTTGTGGTTTATTAATGCTAGATTACCTAAAGTAGCAAATACCAATCATAGACATGGAAATGGGATGCTAAGAATTTGCAGAGGCTGTTGCAAGCGGAATGGGTTAGGAATTAGGTTAAGAATTAGAACCAAAGTTGGGTACAAGGAAAAAGTATCTTTTTTATTTTTCTCCAGTGAGTCCCATTAACTAAGTTATAAATGACATCTTTAACAGGGCCATTAAGCTTTCCTGATCTGGCCACTGTGAACTCTGCTGCCTCTTCTACCTCACGCTTATATTAGCTATAATCCAACCATACTGTTTTTTTTGTTTCAATTTCTTTAATGTGACATGTTTACCTCCACCCTCTGCCACCATATCACAGATTTATTGGACATTTTCGTTGCCTCAAATACAATATTTTTAATTTGTCCAGTCACTTATGCAAACTTTACATCCTGGGATGTAGAACTAAGCCTCATGCTATTAGACTAGAGCATATGCCTCTGATAGTTGTTTCACAACACCTGCTCTGCATACTTACATTTAACAGATAATCACTTACTCTCTGCATACTAGGCATGATATTAGGGTTTGAGGATACTTGAGGATATAATGGTGAGCTGGAACAGATATGGTGAACAATCTCCTGGAGCTTAAATCAATGACTATGATATGGTAGAAGAATCATTTTATAAGATTTTAATTAGATGTATTGGGTCTGAAAGAAAGTTGTACAACCTGTGTTTAAGTGCAGTTTTTGCAGAGGAAATATTCATGGAGATGAGATCAGGAGGAGAAGAAATATTTAAATAAATGGGGTCAGGTGTAGTGGCTTACGCCTGTGGTTCCAGCTACTTTGAAGGCTGAGGGTGGGAGGATCGCTTGAACCTGGAAGGTTGAGGCTGTAGTGAGCCGTCATCATGCCATTGCACTGCAGTGGGTGACAGAGTAAGACCCTGACCCCCAAAATTTTGAAAAGTGGCACAGTACACCTACAAGTACTCTTCTTGTGGCACATCTAATTTGCGTGTCTAGCCGTGGCTTTCTTGAATTTCAATCAATAATAAATACATTAGTGGGACACAATAGGTTACACCCAATACCAGTTTGTTTTGCTTTAAGAGAGGTAACAGGATAAACAGGATCACAAAGTTCATGACAAAAGCATAATAGAAGTCTCATAACCCTCTGGAACTCCACACTTGGGATGCTTACAGTGCCAAAGAATTGGTGGGTACAAAATAGCAGGTCAGGGATTCAGTCAGTTGCAGGATTCTTTGGAATTTATATTTTACTGGTTCTCTACCCCTCAGGGATATGTGAATGGAATCCATTCTCCAATGCAGCTGTACTTCATTATTACCAGTTACTCTTTACTCCTTTATTCAATAAATTACTTCAACAATGAGGTACAGGTGCTTGCTTCTGGATGTAGTATTCTCAGTCAGCTTCTCGTTTATCTAAGATTCCATATCTGTCTATAGATGCCTTGATTTTACATTGTGATGAGGATTAGCTCAAGGGTCAAATCTTCAGGCTTCCATCAAGTTAAAAGAATGGCTGTAAAACTAGTGGTTAGCTCTTGACTTTCACCCTGACAAAGTGAATATACAACATGGAAAGACCTTGGTGTTGATTCGAAGGTAGGGAGTAGACATGTTATGTAACCTAGAGAACAGGAAGAATTCCAAAGAGCCCAGAGGGCAAAGGGCAATGGGTAAAGTGGTACAAGAGGAGACTGAAGAGATAAACATAGTTAAAATAAAAAACAACTTCACCTGTGTTAGGAAATTTATTTTATGAAAACTGGGAAATTATGAAGGGCTTTAATATGTGTGGGGCTTAATGGTATGATTTTATTTTGAAAAAGTAAGTCCAGTTGCAACATAGGTACTTATATGAAAAGAGAAAACGCCAGGCTATGGGAATTATCTAAGCAAATGTTATTGTTAAGACAAATGCAAAAGATGAGATAATGTATGTAGGGATGTTGTGTATAAGTTTACAAATTATTTAAAATGGCAGAATTGACAGAATGTGCTGAGTTTTGGTGTCACAATGGGAGAGCACATGGTAGGACAGAGTTCCAACTGAAGGTTTTATAATATCACTCACTGTTGCAGAGAACATAAGAAAACCAGTGTTGAGAGGAATATTATGAATTTTACCTTGGACTTATTAATTTTGAGGTATACTTTAAAAATCTAAATAGAAGTATCCATTTGCAGAAGGATATGCATTTCTAAAACTCAGGGAAGATCTGTGGGATGAGGCTATGGCTTTGGAAGCCACAACTGGAAGCCATAGACCTGTAAGCAGTCATAGAAGCCATTGGCATGAATGAAATTAGTTGGAGTATAAAAGTGAAAAAAAAAATGAAACAGAATCAGTCAATACAATGGATCTTATAGATGTCCAATATACACTGGTCGCTTAATAGAGAATAAATTTGCCAAGAAATCTATAGGGTAGTGGCCAATGAAGAATTGGGAAAACCGGGAGTGTGGCATTTAGGCAACCAAGAGAAGTGTATATTTTACAAAAGCTACAGAAGCCAGATTTGATTTAGAGACCATGTAAGGGATAGTAATGTGACAGGAACAGTGAGGACAGCCAACCCTTCAGAGTAGTTTGACTGTGAGGGAAGGAAACTAGGGCATTTGCTGGTAGAATATAAGAAGAAAGAAAATAATTTTATAACAAGAAAAATAATGGATCATGTACAGTTCTTCAACAACCAAAGGAGCTAAAAATGGTTAAAGGAAATTAAAAGGCCAAGACTAAGTTTCTATTTGACTGGAGACAAGTCTGGATGTCCCTGGTGGTTTATTTCCTTTCCCTTTGGGGTTTCTTAGCTGAAAGCTGGCTCAGCTCGCTCGCTACGGCAGTCTGCAGAGAGAAGGCCTTGGGCTGATAACAGCTTCCTAGAAGGCAAGTTAAGGGCCCTGAGTCTTCATACTCTAGTATTTTTTTTCTGAGTGTGGAGATCTTTTAATGATACATTTCTTTTACTTCAGTATTTCCTTACCCCTTAGGCTAACCTGTAAATATGTAAAACAATGGGGCACAAGCATGGGAGAAGCTGGTTACCTCTTGAAGAACCCCTTTCTTCATAACATATCCCATGTCCAGCCTGTGACTGAGGCAGGCTTCCTCTGCTAGAATCTTGGCCATGGCACATGTAGAACCACTATGCCCAGTCTACACTATGGACAAATGAGAATTCATGGGACTGAATCATATCCGCTTTTCTACTTCTCTGCTTATAAGCTATTTCTTTTCCTAATAAATCATTTTGTTTGTGACACTAGAGTTGTGTATTTGTTACACTCTTGTCAGACACTAGTTCAAATTGTAATCGTGGTAGATAAAATGGTCATCAGCTGTACATATCAGTTGTAGTTGCACTATACTCTATCATATTCCAATACACAGGCCCCCATAAAATATCTTCAGAACATGTCTAACATGTCTCCATATTATTACAACCACACTCACACAACTGAATTTTATAGATTCTTTGTCTTTCTAAGAAATAAGAAAATTTAAAAATTTTACATTTTTTAACCTAGAGACATCAACAAAAAAAGTCAATCAAACAAAGCCTTTTCCATCTCTCACTTGCCACATATTAATTATCCATAGAAAAACAAATCCCAGATTAACCTAGAGTGGCTTAACCATGTCCAAAAAACAACTTACATATCTTCACAAAGTTTGAATGTTACTTAAAGCTTCATCTACTTTAAATATTCCTTTGTTCCAAGTCAGCAAAATCATCTGTCTCAGTCCATTTGGGCTCTTATAACAAAATGTCTTAGATGGGGTAATAATTTGTAAAAACAGCAGAAATTTATTGCTCACAGTTCTGGAGGCTGGGAATCCAAGATTAAGGAGCCACAGATTCAGTGTCTGATGAAGGCCCTCATATGTGATGCCTTCTTGCTGTGTTCTCCTACGGTGGAAGCACGGAAACAGACTCCCTCAAGTCTCTTTTGTAAGGGCATTAATCTCATTCATAAGGATCTCCTAAAGGCCACATCTCTTACTACTATCACGTTGGGGAATAGGTTTCAACATATGAATTTTGGAGGACACATTCAGACTATAATATCATCTCACTTTCATCTGGTTCCAGTAGTCTACACTTTTATGTGCTATTAACAAATATATTTAAGAAATCACGCAGCATTCATTAAAACTTAAAGAAAATACTGACGTAATTTTTTGGTACTTTTTCTTCCTCTCATCAGAAGCTCTAGAAAGGGGGGCTATATCATGTGTTTGGTGTAATGCATAATATTTTGTGCCAGAGCAATCTTTAAAGTTGTTGTACGTATTTCCACAATAGTAGCCCTTAAGAGTGAATAACAAATTTCTTTCATATATCCCAAATATTCAAATATCAGCAATGAAATATCTTCCTTTTGATCAAATGTCAACTACGAATTTGGGGATTTGTTATGAAAGCTGTTAATTGGTATATGATCAGAAAGAAATTATTTTAAAATAATCTCTGACATTTCTGTCA
The DNA here is from genome assembly GCF_029289425.2 of Pan paniscus. Lineage (NCBI taxonomy): Eukaryota > Metazoa > Chordata > Mammalia > Primates > Hominidae > Pan > Pan paniscus. The sequence goes on from NC_073263.2 coordinate 72,527,485, forward strand.
TAAATCATCATGTCACATTCAGCTCTATCATGGTGGTTTATAAGAGGAGAGTATAAACATGACACAATTTGTCAATAAAATCTAATGCAATAGAGTCCCATATAATATGAAATAAGATTGAAGAAAAAAATCAACCACTTCAGATTTGAAACTGTCAATTGCCATAAGCACCTACCCTGCCTTTTCTGTGATAATAACTAAAATATTCTTAATGCTGAATTAAATGAAAATATTCTTTACTATAATAAAGATTTTAATTCTTTTAGTGGAATAAATAGAATTTTCCCCCTCTCCATAAACTGAGGAAATGTAGGCACATATTTTATCAATAAAAGCATCATTAAAAAGCAGACATAGAAAATAAAGTATCTACAGAACACTTAAACTGTATTCCAGATACTCGATTACACACACACACACACACACACACACATTTCTCAAGGAAGTTTTTATTTAATCTAATTTTATAGGACTGCTCACGGAGACATTTGGAGGTCAAATATATCACATAGAATTATGGAATTATTTCAATCCTTTCATAACAACACAAAAAGATATATGAAGTTTTATCTATTCATTCTGTTTTAATAGACATATTCTTTCTTTCTTTTTCTGACTTAAATAAGGAGCTAACCCCAAAAGGTATAAAGAATACTAGACTGTGAATGCACCAGATATTTGATGCAATATGTAAAGCCTGTCACATTAAGTAAGAAAGGTTATTTTTAAAAGAATATTTGAGTATATAATTCCTATTCATCTGCCTTTCTTTCAGACTATACACAGATTTTTATATAAATTATAAAAGGTGGTTCTATAGATGAAAGCAGTTTGTAATTTATAGAGACCATTTTCTTGTCAACTTGGTAGTCTTTCTCATAGCTGTTTCATTATTAGGCAAACCAATTAAGTGTGCTCAAAGTAAGCCACATATGCTAAGTACACAATTTGTATAAAATTCTAATCTGTTCATTACCTTTATACCAGTGATTTTTTTTCTTGACTTGGAGTAGTGGGTTCACTTTTCTAATAAGAATTTTGTGTTAAAAATGGCATGTTGAAATGCCTGACATGAGAATTCTCAAACTGTCTTAACTAGATTTTGGCATTTAATAAGCTGTAAACTGCTGAAGCTATTTGCAGATGAAGTCTCATTTTTGTCCATCAGCAGGGGGCTGGAAGCATAATTAATTGAGTGAAAGTTAAAAGACGGACAGCACGGTTACATTTATGCAAATATTGCAGCAGAACATCTAAAGGAAGAGAAAAATAGCTTGCAACCGATTGGTTTGGTTTTGGACCAAAATCCACAGGGTCCATTTAAACATTGCAGATTGTGCATCTGACAATTAAGACTTATAGTGTTTTTTAATACTAGCTGTGATGGTAGAAATAGCAGGCAAAAAGTTGAAGTCCAGAGAGACAATTCTATTTCTGCTCTCATCTTTTTAACCTCTCATGAATGTTAAAATATAGTTGCAAAAAATCAAAAATCAAATGATGCATGTGTGTTCAACCATATGCCAGGCTCTGCTGTTTGTTTCTTTTATTCATATCCCAGGCATATGTACCCTTGCACACTAAAGGTTCCATTTAATTAAAGTTAGTTAAAAGCTTAGACCACAGAGATCAGGACAGCTGCTTGAGATATTAACCTAGGTGCTGTTTGGGGACAGCATGAAGCCTTTGCTGTTATTCTGTCTCCTATTACATATTTTGGTGGGGTTTTTCCTAATAGTTGTTTTCTCACAAGGCTGCTGACTTTTTCTTAAACGGCTGGGAAACATTAGATTCCCCAATGATCACAGGAAATTTCAAATTGAAATTTTGCATATCCCTCATTTGTATGTTTTTTTTTTTCCTCATGACTGTAAGTATCTGCATGACTACCTTAGTGATTGATTTTTGACTAGTCTCTGTGTTTGTCTTTGATTTGCTGGCTATTCAAAGACACTGCTTCCCATAGAGAAATTTCAGTATGCTTTTTGTTTTTACCTCTCATATGTCTGTTCTGATAGCAGGTCTAGCTGAGGTTTTAATTCTAACTTACTTTTAAAAAATGCAACCTAAGTTAGATCAATTAGCAAAACTAGAATGGGTTTTGTGTGTGTGATGTAGAATTCTGTGTGTACCTACTTTGGACTATTGGAAAAGCTTAACTTTTAGAACTTCCAAAAATATTCCTAACTTCAATTACAAATATTGTCAGTCCTATTCAACATTTTACTAAAAAAGTTTAATTCTAAAAATAAATGGAATACAACATATTTGGTGGTTTCAAGGATATGGTACAGATTTTAAATACAAATCAAACCTCACCCAAAAAAAAATCGTGGGATATTCTCAGCGAAGGACTGTAAAATCTTTGTAAAAGAATCTAAGCTAAAAAGTTTGTAAACATTAAAAAGCCAGGAGCAGTGCATGTGTTTATAGCCCCAGCTGCTCCGAAGGCTTAAGAGGAAGTATCGCTTGAGTCAGAGTTCGACACTACCTGGCTAACAAAGCACATTCAGTTTCAATTAAAACAAAAAATGAAGGAGTAGTGAACTAACTTAAAGTAAATAAATTCTCATACAGGTCTTCAAGATTTAGCTGAACTTCTAGGCCGATTGTGGTGGCTCATGCCTATAATGTCAGCACTGTGGAAGGCTGAGGCAGGTGCATCACTTGAGGTCAGGAGTTTGAGACCAGCCTGGACAACATGGTGAAACCCGTCTCACAAAATTACAAAAATTAGCCGCGCGTGGTGGCAGTGCCTGTTGTCCCGGCTACTCAGGAGGCTGAGGAGGAGAATCACTTGAGCCTGGGAGGCGGAGGTTGCAGTGAGCCGAGATCACACCACTGCACTCTAGCCTGGGCAACAGATCGAGACTCTATCTTAAAAAAATAAATGAATAACTGAACTACCCATATTATTTATATTTTATGAAATTCTACTCCTTATTATAAAATGTTTTGCTGTATAATTCAATGCTTTCTTCATCCAAGTCAAGACATTAAATCCATAGTGAAAATATTTTATATATACTGTCACACTTTATTTCATAAATGTTTAATGTTTAATTACCTCTCAGAAGTTTATTTTAAATATGGAATATGATTACATAATTTTCAGTATTACCAACCACTTTATATCTCATAAAATATATTTTCTCTCATAAGTATATAGCTATTGTATAATGTTTACAGTACAAACAGTAAAAATATTTTAGGATTTATACTATAAAGAAAAATATTGAACCATTTTTATCAATAATTCCTTTTAAAAATTCATATAACCTGTCCTAAATTTTAATATAATATAATGTAATATAATACGTATATATACACGATGTATGTGTGTATATATATACACATGATGTATGTGTGTATATATATACACATATATAAGATCTAATTCTGAAAATGTTCTACGTTCTATATTTCATTAAGCATAGAATCAAAGAAATGTTTCTGATGTAAATTCATTTTAAGGCAAATACTTGTGCAATTAAAAAGACTTTCACTTTCTAGTTATTAGCATTATCTTACATACCTTTTGCAAGTGAGATTCTTCTAGGTAAAGCACAAGAGTTTTGGTTTGTGTGTGTTGTTTAAGCTTTCATGTCAAAAATAGTGTTATTTTTATTATGGAAGAGTAGAGCAGTGTTAGATATTTTGAGACACTCCTGACTTTACAATCATATCCAAAATGTTTAAATTTTCTAATCACTTAGAATATCCTCTTTCTTATTGTTCAGTGTTTCATGTGAATGTTTCATCTTAGGAAGGAAAAGTACAGGTTTCCTGTGTTGATGGAGAAATGTTCTTTGGTTGAGAAATGAGAAACATTATGTTTGCTGCCAAGGAATAAACATAATTCCTCTGTTTCACCTAAACATAATTCCTCTGTCTCACCTAAAAATAATAAAATTTCTAACATTTTATGACATTACCATTTTTATTTCCATATTTTGAATCAAATTTCTTAAGAATTCTTCCTCTTGGATATGAAGGTGAAATTAATATAGGAAATGGGAATATTAAGCTAAATAAATCAGAGGACATTTATTTTAATAATACAAAAGTCACCATTTGAAGACAAAAAAATTAGGTACTCTGCTAGCCAGTTCAAATGACATAAGCTATTTTATGCTAAGCTAAGTTATAAGATCATGCCTCTTGTTTACCGTTTCTGAATATAACAGAAAGAATTTGAGGAGATAAAATAATAAAAGGTATCCAGTTTTAGAATCTCTGAGTAGTAATTAGTCAGCGTATGTGTTACTCTTGATTAATAAATAGAAAAGTTTCTAGCCTAAGGAAAAGGAAGACAAAAGAAAAAGAATCAACCAACATCTGTCTTTTAGTGTACATCCCTCTGGGATAACTACCAGTTAAAACTACTAAAAAAGAATGGCAATAAAATTTCTGCTGGTTGTGAGTTAGTCAAGCCTGTAACCCCTCTTGCCTTGGAAACCTCATGAAAAATGAACATGGTGAACACAAAACTACTTCTAACAAAGTTGTTTGCCAAATTTCTACCAAGGTGCACTATGAAATTCTATAGACAGTATGTTGTGATAAGATTAAATATTACACTTATGGGAAAAATTTAATTCCTGCTAATATTTACTCTGTTGATGCCAGAGTGTTTCTAGAATCTGAATAAAAGAACCAGGTGATAAGTGAGATTTCTTGTTACTTTTCTGCTTATGTTATTTAACCCTCTCTAATTAGTTGAGTCAAACTAACTGACATTTATAGGGGTTGGATTATAACATCTAAGCATAAAAATGTGTATATGTGGTTTATATAAGTCTCTGAATTTATCTGTCTACGAAGGGAGGGGAAGGATGCAGACATGGTAATTCATTTTATATTATTCATAATGTATCAGATGTAAAAAGATTATCTACAGTTCAGAAAGAATAAATCCTGTTTACAGGAATGTGTAAGTCAATGGCCACATAAATATAGTATTTTTTCCTTCTGGTAGAAGCATGTGTAAGAAAGTAAGAGAAGGGTAAAGACATTTGCCTATTGGTCAGTTTCTTTTTTTATATTCCGAAAAATCTAAGTCTCAAATCAAAATAATAATGATTAGATACATTTTTACACATGTAACATATGTCAGACACCATGTTTCCAATTCATTTCATCATTTTTTTCTAGTTGTATATATAAGAAAACTGGAGTATAATGAGGTCAAAGAATTAGGTTTAAAGAAATCCATATGATAGGAGGAGGAGGCAGGATTTGAACTCAAGCCTATTGGATCTCAAGGTTCAAACTCTGAAATATATTAGGAGCTATCAATTTTTCTAACAGAAAATTAAACAGTCATTTTAATGATGGGGGCAGTTTCCTGTGTTTTAGAGATTTGTAAACATTTATTATTTCTTCTTTTCATTAAATTAAGTTAAATAGTGGGAATACCAGTCATTGTAGTTTTGTTTGAATTCTGACTCTACCACTTATTAGTTGAATTGTATTGAGTAAATAATTAACAGTTTCTTTACGAAGAGGTTATGACATTTTATGAAAATTAAAGTGTTTAGTTAAATGAGTAGCAAATATAGTAATGCACCTCATAATGAATTTTTCCATCAACAACAGATCCCATATAGAAAGGTGGTCCTAGAAGATCATAATGGTGCTGAAAATTTCCTATTGCCTAATGACATAATATCATAGCACAATGCATTACTTACATGTTTGTGGTGATGTTGGTGTAAACATACTGCACTGCCAGTCATATAAAGGTACAGCACATACAATTAGGTACACTACATATTTGATAATGATAATAAATGACTATGTTACTCGTTGATGTATTTACTGTACTATAGTTTTTACTATTATTTTGTGTATATTATTACTTTTATTTTTAAAAAATTAACTGTAAAACAGCCTCCAGCAGGTCCTTCAACAGTGATTCAGAAGAAGGCATTGTTATCATAGGAGATGACAGCTACATGTGTGTTATTGCCCTTGAACAACTTCCAGTGAGACAAGATGTGGAGGTGAAGGACAGTGATATTGATGATCCTGACCCTGTGCGGGATTAGGCTGATGTGTGCATTTGTGTTTTAGTTTTAAACAAAAAGTTTATCGAATAAGGATATAAAAAATATTTTATACAGTCATACAATATGTGTTTTAAATGATTATAAGAGAATCAAAAGTTTTAAAAAACTAAAAAGTTTATAAAGTAAAAAAGTTCTAGTATGCTGTTTAAGTTTTTATTAAAAAAACATTTTCAGATAAATTTAGCATAGTCTAAGTGTATGGTGTTTACAAAGTCTACAGTGGTGTGTAGTAATGTCCTTGACCTTCACATTCAGCCACTGCTCACTCTCTGACTCACCTGAGCAACTTCCAGTTTTTCAAATTCCATTCATGGTAAGTTCCCTATAGAGGAATAGCATTTTTAATCTTTTATACCATATTTTACTGTACCTTTTCCATGTTTAGATATGTTTAGATACACAAATACTTACCATTGGATTATAATTGCCTACAGTAATCAGTATGGTAACATACTGTACAGGTTTGTACTCTGGAGTAAAAGGTTATTCCAGAAAGTCTAGGTGTGTAGTAGGCTATACCATGTACCACCTAGGCTAGCAGTAGGTCTAGTGAAAGTATACTCTATGATTTTCACTCAAAGATGAAATTGCCTAGTGAGGCATTTTTTAGAATGTATATCCATTAAGCGATACATGACTGTAGTTGCAAAGGAAAATTTGGCCATAATTATTTTTGTTTCCTTATTTAAACTTACTGTAGTTTTAACATTGTTTACAAAGATTGTTGTGGTCCTCTGCAGCACAGTAGAAATTAAATAAAAATATGAATGAATGAAAATAGATCTTATATCTTGTTCATCTGAACAAAAAACTTGTAACACTGATTTAAATTTCACCTTAAAATAATTTATAAATTAGGTAGAAACATCTTATTAATTATTAATTATATCTTTATTAGAAAGTACTAATGCATCATTATTACAGTACTTGAGTTATCTATAATTTTGAAGAACAGACTGTTGAAAAGTTTAGCATTATTTTATAAAATTATCTAGAAATGTGGAATCATTAAACTAATAAATAATCATATGGGATTTATGATTGCAGAGAATTAAGTCTATACTCTGAGCAAAAAGACATATATTAAATATATAAACAGCGGGGCAAAAGATAATGTAGGAAAAGAGGTGTGGACAAAATGGTAGAAATAAGCCTGTGACATCAGGTATTGAAAATATTTGCAAGATTGGTTGGGTCAAGAAAATTAGTCCAACTTCAGATGACAAAATGGAACCAGGTGGTACTCAGCAGTGTCACAAATAAAATAAAAATAAAAAGTGGACTAAAACAAGCTAAGGAAACTGAAATCAGAGGTCAGAAAATACTGTCTAATATATAAAAAAAACTCCAGAAAAAGAATGCATCTCATAAAATAATTTTTCTGTTAGAATTATTATAGGAGAAATGGTTATGATATAAGAAAGTAACCATGATGTCTTAAAACCCCTTTTGATGTAGATTATTATTATTTTTTTATTTTCAGATATATTTATTTTTGTTCCTAGAATATGTAGATTATTTCTTGATCACTTGTTCTGCCCTTCCTTTCTCTCTTTTTCTTTCTTCCTTTCCTTCTCCTCTTTCCTTCTTTCACCCCCTTCTTTCTTTCTCACTCCTTCTCTTTCTTCTGTCAATAGATATTTATTGAGTTGATTCTCTCAATGTATAACCATGTTCTACTCTTCTTGATTATTGAATATGTTCTGTTCCCTATAGCGCATCTAACCTGATATTATTAGCAAATAAATCACATCACGTATAATATTACATAACTCCATTTTTTTCTATATTCTATGTGGAAATGGCTCATGCAAATGTGTCATGCAATATCCTGTTATATAATAAAAAGTAACAACAAAGTTGCCCTCTGCCATTTATTTTCCATGACTAATAATACAAGTTATTTTTGCTCTATTCAGAAGTTTACTTGATACCTTACCTTTTGGTGTTTTCAATTTGGTAGTTATATTTCATTTAGTTTCCAAGATTCAAATTAGACATATATCTGAAAAAAAGATTAATATAGTTTCTTCATGCAGTTTTAATACTGCTGTTAGCTCAGATTTTAATACTAAAATTCAGGTTACATATGTGAATAAATAGGTAGAACCCAATGACAACATTTAACTTATCCCCAAGTGAGCATGATTTATGACTAGAAAAAAATCATATTTTTCCAAACTATTTTTTTCCTCTAAGAGTTAGATAATCTGGACCTAGGCTACTGGACAGAAAACATTACTCACTTCATAAGCATTAAAATTGTGAAATTGAATAATAAGATTTACAACCAATAAAAAAAATCTGATCTCGCTCTTCTCATGAACAAAAGAAGGTGTCCTAAAATCATAGTTGCTGAGAGTAAGATTTAAAAAAATGGAATATATCCCCAAAAATGCAAAATCAGCAAAAGCAAAGCATTTTTAAAAATTAATTAATTATTTATTTATTAATTGAGATGGAGTCTCCCTCTGTCACCCAGGCTGGAGTGCAATGGCACGATCTCGGCTCACTGTAACCGCCACCTCTCGGGTTCAAGCGATTTTCCTGCCTCAGCCTCCCGAGTAGCTGGGATTACAGGCGTCCGCCACGACGCCCGGCTAATTTTTGTATTTTTAGTAGAGACGCGGTTTCGCCATGTTGGCAAAGCTGAACTCGAACTCCTGACCTCGGGTGATCCACCCGCCTCTGCCTCCTCAAGTGCTGGGATTACAGGCGTGAGCCAAGGCGTCTGGCTGCAAAGCATTTTTAAAACTATAAAACATACTACCTCATACTAGGTATCCTTTTAACTTTCTTTCCTCTTTTACATGAAAAAATCGGGCAACCCAAGAAAAACTATAAACGCTCAGAAACTTCACTCTTATTATAATTATAAGGACTCATGAACTCCATGCAAACATTTTATGAACAATTTTCAACATACAAGGGGAAATAGTAGTTATATAGTTTGTTGATACTTACGTCTTCCAAATTCAAGCTGAGCAAACTGCCAACAAGACACAGGTGCATAAAAGATGAGCAGGTGAAAGAAATAAAATGTTGTTAGGGAGAAAATATTATCTTTGTCCATTATGCATTTATCTTAGGACACATTAGCACATCTGCTATATATTACTAGAGATACAGGTTTATGTAAATAAGTTTTATTAAGTTATAATTCCAAGTTTACTTTTCTATTTCCCCAGATCTATGGATTTGGCCCTGGTGTTACAAGGTCTGGGTTATGGCTTAATAAATACATTCCAATTAACTTCATTGAAATTTTACTAGGGATCAGATTCAACTATGACATTCAAGATTTTTGGCCAGGCGCGGTGGCTCATGCCTGTAATCCTAGCACTTTGGGCGGCCGAGGCTGGCGGATCACGAGGTCAGGAGATCGAGACCATCCTGGCTAACATGGTGAAACCCCGTCTCTACTAAAAATACAAAAAATTAGCCGGGCGTGGTGGCGGTCGCCTGTAGTCCCAGGAGGCTGAGGCAGGAGAATGGCGTGAAGCCGGGAGGCGGAGCTTGCAGTGAGCCGAGATCGCGCCACTTCACTCCAGCCTGGGCGACAGAGCGAGACTCCGTGGAAAAAAAAAAAAAAAGATTTTTAACGTGGATATTTAGAATAGCACCCAATGTTAATTGTGTGGCTTAGATATAACGTTGTTGGGTTGCTATTGTAAATTTGGCATGAGTTTCCCCACTGGTCACCATGACTGACAGCTCTTCTAATTGATTCTTACAAACCAAAAGAAGGGATGTTATATGGACAAAGTGGACAAGTGGCAATTGAATGCATAGAAAACGCTGAAAGCAATTAGCAATGAGGTCTAAATTTTAAAAGGCAAAACATAAGTGTACTTATTTTTTAAAACAATTATTTAAGTCTTTACCTTCACATACCCAACAACTTTATTTTGAAAATATATATTATATATGTAGCAGACTTGAAAAGGTACTTGACTTAGGATCTAGAGGTAAAGACATGCATTAGAATCTGTCATCTCTGGGCTGCTTGAGCTTGAGGAAATCATTTAATTTCTCTATTTTTAGTTTTGAATTAGTTGCTTTCTAAAGACCACTCAAGCTATCAATTAAATAAAATAAATATACATACAATTTTATATGTATGGTTTACATACGGTTTTAAGTAAAATTGTCTTTCTTCTTACTCTACAAAGGTGTTTACTGTAGAAAATTTGGTTATAACAGACATAAGCAAAATAAGTTTTAAGCACAATTGCATCATTTTAAATAATGATTGCATATTTATATCATATTTCTGCACCACACACATACATATGTGTTTAAAAAACATGATCATACTCTACTATTTTGACTTGCTTGTTTGAATTTTTAAATCATTTAAAACTTTCTATACTTTTGAGCATTTTTGTAGAATATAATTTTTATAATGTCAGCTTATTCTTCCATGTAGATTTAACCAGTACTGACACCATATTAGTTTAACCTATTAATTATCTATTGATTATCATGAGGCAGATAGGTGGAAATAGTTCGCCCATCACACTTCTCAGTCTGCAACGTAACTCTTATCTCCAACCACAAGATTCCAGATGTTCTTGAGTTTAGCTACACTCTAAGCCCCTTTCAGGAAAACAAAATAGAGGCTTAGCATTTATATATTTTTCATTCCCTTTCACTTAATACAAGAAGAGTGTGATCTCTCCTACTCCAGTAACTGAATAAGTTACTTTAACCATTGCTATATACCCATGGTTCTATTCTCCCAGTTATTAAATGCACACTTGAAAAGAGCAATTTTGTTCCATAGATTTGGTATTCCAAGAACAATGCAGATTGTAATAATAATCATCATCTCAATAATTCATAAAATCAAAGTCCATGAATTTAACAAATAGAGTAAATTAGATCTTTTGGAAAATCTACCTATCCTGCGGATGGGGGGAAATTCAGGAGCCACCCGCATGTCCATATTATTGGACTTTGTATACATAGTCATGCTTGAATTAATACATTTGGGAAGACATATGGCCCAAGATAAATTAATCAAATGTTTTCCCAAGCAACTTGGTGTTTAGAATACAGTGAAATTGAGTTACATCAAATGCGGTGCTTTGGAGCCTCCGACTTTTAAATTTTTTACGGAGACCACAGTAAGAAATATGTAACACAACAGACTTAGTATACACAAATACATTCAGAAAAAAATTAATGTTTTACAAGTCAATAATTACCCTGGGAATTATAGCTTTGTAGTTTCTATTGCATACTATTATTTTAGGTGCTGCTCATAGTCCACTAAAGAGAATTCAGGAACCAATAATGGGACATGACCAACGATATTACTTTGGTAAAATCTTCATGCATTGTTGCCAGAACCCTGTTTATTTCTGGCTTCTTTGCTTCTCAAATCTCTCTTATTCAACTCTTCCTTTAATCTGTAAAATATTCTAGTGTATTTCCAATAAATGTCACCTTTAATTTATGACAATCATGTTCTGTTAAATTTATGACAGTCATGTTCTGCATTTCCTGCTCACAAATTAGGTAGTCTTAACTAATCTCAATTATTCTAAGACTCTGCTTAATTTTCCTAAAGTTCCTCTTTCTTTGGAATCTACCTAATGTATCTGTAAGTCTGGAAATTCAGCTAATGTAAAGGGGAATAATAATATTTCCTCATTCTGAAGACTGACAGTTGCTGTACCACATTAGAAGTTATTAGGGGCACAGGAATGCTTGTATCCTTAGTTTCCACTTTGTTGCAGAGTTTCAGACTGAAAAAAGACACTGTTAGAAATTTATATATTTCATTCTATTAACAACTAGGTTTAAGATGTTAAGCTGACTCTGTACTCTGAGATATGGAAGTTTAAGGGTTAAACTTCATAGGGGAGCAAAATCTCTTTGGACCCAAGTGCTCTTGTTCATGCCAATATTATTTTATAAATTTGTTCATTTATTTTACAAATATGCATTAAATGTTCATGATTAGAAATCTGAAAATGTTATAAATATGGCATAAGACAACTTATGTAAATGTATACTAAAAATTAATTTTACCATTTGTATAAAAGTACATATGGACTGACATTGAGGATGTACATACAAAAAGAATATTAGGGATTGAGGGAAGAAGTTGAGGAGATGGGAATTTAGGGCTTACTTTTCTGTTATACAATTATTGTTTTCTAAAACTGAAGGAAAAATAAACTTGTTTTAAATAACAATTCTGATTTATCTAATTGATCTTCTCTCCTAAAGGTTCAATCTGTCCCTTCAAATTTGGTCTTCAATTTAAGATGGATCAGTGAGTGTTAGTATCATGTTCCAAGATCATTCACATTAAGCAATTTTTCTTTAGCAACTTGTAGAATTCTTATTAAAAATCAATAGAGATTAGACTGGTCGCGATGTAACGCCTGTAACCCCAGCACTTTGGGAAACCAAGGCAGGCAGATCACCTGAGGTTAGGAGTTCAAGACCAGCCTGGCCAACATGGTGAAACCCCATCTCTACTAAAAATACAAAAATTAGCCAGATGTGGTGGTGGGCATCTGTAATCCCAGCTACTCGAGAGGCTGAGACAGGGAGAATTGTTTGAACCTGGGAGGCAGAGGTTGCAGTGAGCCGAGATTATGCCACTGTACTCCAGCCTGGGTGACAGAAGGGGACTCCGTCTCAATAGTAATAATAATAATAATTAATAGAGCTTAGACTGTATCAACATGAAGTCAGACAGATCATGTGAGACCCCAAATCCTTATTGAATTTTCTCAATATTCCATCTTGTGCTCCATATGCAAAAGTTGTTCTCAGGGAAATAAAAACTTCTCTGTTTTGCTCAAGGGATAGAACCATAATTTCTGAGGCAATAAAATAGTTCATTAAAATAAGAATATTGTTTTTATGCAGGATAGTCACATGAAGTTGTATTCTACTAGCAATGGATATACACAACTGAATAAGGATAGTATCGAATTAAACTCTTTTTGGGGCCATCTTAAGTACAATTTCTCATTTTGTGAGAAGTCATCTTCTAGATCGTCAAAAGCAAAACAGACTATATACTAGAGTGCTACATATAGGTCAATCTGAAAAGGTGGAAGAGAAGTGAAAAGCAATTCTTGTGCTCTAGTTAGTAGTGTGTTTATCTTTGACAGCCATTACGTGTCAAAAATTACTGACCCTTACTTAATAATATCTCTATTGTTTTGGGAAGCCTAAGCAGTGGTAATAAATAGGCCCAATAGGTATCATGAATCCTACATCATCGATGATCATTCTTGCTTGCTTCACCACATAGGCACGTGTTCCCAATTTGCAGCAATTCTTTGCAGCTATTCCGGTGTCCATGCTTCTTGCTTTTTGTAACCCTACTATTTCTATAATCCCTATAATCTGCACTTATTCACAGGGGAGGAAAGAAGACACAGAGGGGGCAAGGCCACTTTTTGAACGCCTCAGCCTAGAAATGCGCTATGCCACTCATTCCAACATTCTTTCTTCTAGAAATGGCCACACCGAACAGCAAGGGAGGAAGGAACACATAGTCTGGTATGTCCAGGATGAAGAGAACATAAATTTAAATAAACAGTTTGCAGTCTCCATCACATTATTCAGAGATTAAAAATATTTTTCTCAATCTTTCTTAGAGATTAGCTTTGAAAATAAAGATGCTACAATATCCTAAATTTATTTGCTGCAAGGTAATTTTACAATGTGGCCACATCTGATCAGGCTTAATAACCAAGAATTAAACATATGATTGTGAAACCTTTATCTAGGGCTTCCAATTTCATTTAGTGGGAATTGATAAGTCTTTACTACTCTTATTTGTTGAAAGAAGAAACCATTATATTATTAATGTTCAATGTAACATATACCTATTCTTGGCTAAGGTAAAGAAAATACAAGTTATTTTTGCTATTAAGAAGACTAGAATGTATTGACTTATTACTGTTTAATATTACTGTTTAATTAAATGGTAAAATATTGCCACAATAAAGAGAAAAATTTGCCATGTATCTATAATGCAAGAAGTATATATATATGTATATATACACATATATATACATACATACATATATATATATATATAGAGAGAGAGAGAGAGAGGGAGAGAGAGAGAGAGACCAATAGAGATGTTCAGAGGTGAAAAGAATTTTGCATTTCATTTTTCAATATTTGAAATCTCTTTCCACTTCTTTTATAATGTGCTTCATATACCAAAATATATTTTGTAATTTATGAGTGGAACTTCCCTCGTCTAAATATCAGCTTAAGAACATTTTTTTCTTTAAAAAATATATGATTGATAAAAGAGAACTGCAAAGGATATTTCAAATAAAATGTTTAATTAAAAAAACCACAACAGATATTATGGGCATTTAGAGTTTGAGGCTTCATGCTGTATTCCATTTGGTTCAGAGTATAGTTTTCATGATTTATTGACAGCTGCTTTAGATGGTTCTTTATTTTCAACTCATCCCAACCCTGGTCAAACAATACAACCCTCCTGCTTTTTTCAATATTTTCCTAATATCTCAGCTCATTTAATTCTATTGATCCACTGAAGAGTATAATGGCACTGAAACTGGGATTAATAGCACCTCCCTTTTCCAGTGCTAAGAGCTTTCCTATTGAGTCTGTGGACCATCACACGAAATCATGAATGTAGACAAAAAAGTAGAGTGACCTTTATCGGCCACTATTGTACTGAAAAATTCAGTAAACCTTAGAACATCATTTTCAATTTTATGGCACTGTTTTCTTAAATAATAAGAGAAAGGGGGAAAAAGGAAAAACTGACCCCTGTTCAGCATTTACTTAAGCAGAATTGGCATTAATAGAGTATTCTGTCAAAAATTCAAGCTCAAGAAAATGTATGGCTTTGTCCACAGCAGCAGCTATCTTAGCAGATTGCACTGTCACTGCTTCACACAAAGCGCATTGCAACACCATTAGTGGACATAAATAATGCACAAGCTCTTATGCAGTACTCAGCTAAGTGCATGGAAACCTTGGGCTCCTGTTGTCAGAAATTCAATGGATTAGTACCTAGATTTATTTTAAGTCTGTAAAGCACTTTGTTCTTGACAGCGTTCAAAGTAGAAAGAGTGCTATCCTGAATGTGCATCTTAATACTGTCATTCCTGTCTTGTAAGAGTAGATGATATATGGGCTGCAATATTTCATTTTAATATTTAAAGTTTTCACTGTGCAGATGCAAAGAAATATATTAATAGTTATCTGCTGTTACCTTATTGATCTGGAAAAGAACAAAGATAACCTGTAAAGTTTCACAGTGAAGCTAGTAAAATGGAGGCATTATAATTACGTTTTAGTAAAACGGATACACAAACTGTAATCTTTATACATCATCTTTAGAAAATATGGAAATTTGGACATCGCCTTTCTTTGTAAGTTAATACTGCGCATATGAAATCATATTTGATGGGAATTTTTAGCACATTTTAATCTAATTAGCAGTATTTACAATTCTGTAACTCCTTTAACTACATAAGAGTATTGTTTCTTTTTTGAAGGCTAAGTGATTTTACAGTTAACATTTTGCTGAGCAAGAACTATTCTAAAATGTTACTCCAAATTGCTTCCCTATAACTTCAGAGATTGGGGGCAGTTTCAGCCTGTAGATATGTTCAGGATTTAAGCCTGATAATCTTCCATGCATTGAAAGGATAAAAGACACTCTTGTGTAAGTTAAAAACAGTTTTCTATTGATATTGGGGATGTAATAGAAGAATAGAGGTATCTCACGTGAAGGTCAATCTTTCTCAATTCTATGAAGACATAAAATCTTATTTTAAAATAATAACAGTTACCTTTTCACTCAGCCTACATGGTCCATGAATTTCAACACAATTTGTTGAAATGTCACTCAATGAATTAACTATTCATTATCAAGCTCTAAGATTCTAAAGTGAAATATGTAACTAATGACTATTTATAATTACATATATTAAGACCATTTATTAGGCTACATGCATGATGTCATGTCAAACGGTTCGTATTTGACCACATCTGACTCTTAAACTAAAATTTGATTTTTAACACAAGTTTCTCAGGATTGTGAAGACTAATTTCATTCTAATTACAACTTTCATTATTGAGTTAAAAATATGCCTATGTTTCATAATTTCAGTAGAAAATTCATCAAACACACTGCTGAGAGGGTTGTGATTTGTTGCTTACAAAGATAACATAATAAGAAGGCCAGTAAATACTGTGTTTCAAGACGTATTTAATATATCCTTAAATGAAAGATCATATTCTGGAGAATGACTATGACTTAAGTAATTTTATATTAAGGAGCTAAAGTTTTCAACTTAGTAAATTTTTTTGCTCCAAAGCAAAGCTCCAAAATTCTTTTGCTTTACATAGCTACTTCAAAAACCAATACATAATTTGCATATTCTGATCAATAGGTGGCGCTTTTCCCCTTTCTGACAGTCTCGTTTTCAGAATCCTGTTAGAGTCAAACTTATTAAGTGTTACAAATCTTCAATATTACCGATAGAATGCCGAATATTCTAACTAGTAAAAGTTGATTTTTAACTTTTGCAAGCTTATAAGGTTTTAAATTATTGTCAGCTTTTAAAAATTATCGTTTGATACATCATCAAATTTTGTTACCAGTGATCATACTCAAAGAAAACTCTGTTATTTGTCCTGTAGCGATATTCAGAAATTATCACTCAGTTTCTTTAATCTTTAAATTATTCCCCACTTATCCTGGTAGAAAACTTCTGGAAAGTAGCATTTTGGAATATCTGATATAGGGTCCCTTCAAATATTGCTATCATGATAAACGTACTTTAAGATTTACAGGAAATTTCTCAAAAGTGAAACATGCATTTATATTATTGCAAAATGCTTTTAGAATACATATTTTAAAATAGTAATTGTAAGTAGAATATTTCAGCAAAAGAAAACAGAATTTTGTATCTGGATTGCTTTTATGAGGATTTATTTATTTACACTGAGTCCTTTTAATTTAACTAAATCTGAGGATTACAAGCAATCAAAGATCTTTGTAAATGGTAGTTGATAATATTGTAATTTGAAATATAGAAGTATTTATAAAAATATTTTATTTAGAATAAATTTATCTAAATTTACACTAAAAAGACATGTCTATAAAATGTTTTCTTCTCACAAAAAGCAGATAGTCACATTAAACATATACTGTTTTTTAAGATAATGTACTATGGAAACATAGTCTTTGTTTTTGATTATTTAAAAGATGATTACAGCATGAATAGTGGTTTAAAATATCTTATAAGCAATATGATCACTTTCTAATTAAAATGACAGTTTGTATTTTAAAAATATATCTTTATTAAACACAAACATTTGACTACAACAAAGGCATTATTTTAACGTATAACAAAATTAGGATGGCTATAGATCTTCACATTTTATATCTATTTTTATGTGTCTCATCTTGTTTCCCCAGTTTCTTCACTACCTTTTCTTCCTCAGTTTGTTTAGGTATACACACACACACACACACACACACACACACACACATGCATATATATGCAAGCTGTTTGGGGAAAGGAATATATACATACATATTCTGATATGTATATATATATCAGAAACTCTTATGTTAGAAAATATTTTGTCAAGTGTATAACAAGTCAGAAAACTACGAAAAAGTTACACAAATTCTTTATTTGAAATAGGACGACATTTCTTACATCATAAAGCCAAATAAATACATTATATGAATTGTATGACACAATTGAAAGAGCTACATTTTTCAGAACATACAACGTTATTGCGTTCTTCCAACCATAGCAAGAAAAATCAAATTTACAACAAAAATTAGACTTATACAAGATTAGCTTAAATTTCCTCCTCCGAAGAAACACTATCATGTAAGTGACTGAACATTGTTGTGTATTTTGGTATCTTCTCAGTGGTATTGATTCCCTCCTAACCACGACCGTTCCTGGAAACCTATGAGCAACTGTGAGTGAGGATCCAACCACTTCCCCTATCACTCACAATAATAGTGTTTGTTTGGTTACTCTAGAATTCCCTCACCTCTCTATGCTTCATCCCTTCTACTCCAAGGTAGACTTAAATAATATGAAGAAAGTTTATGTTTGCTTTCTTCTACAAATCAAAGATTTTTCCAGAAGAAATTATATTACGGAATTAATGATGCAAGAAGTTGCGTTGATATGAGGTACTACCTTTTAGGCATTTTAATTAAGCTTTCTATACTTTGAAGCTGTTTGGGGAGAGGAACATACTGCATTATTTTTTAATGCAAACCTTTGGGAGGTTCATGATACAGAGGCTAGACTTTAAAGAGCATTGCTCTTTATGTAATTCTGGGTTGTGCTTATATAGAGCTTGACATTATTAGATGACACTAAAAGATAAAATACAAATTCTATACCCTCCAAATTTAAAAGGATCACTGTAACTCTGATAAATGTCAAATATCAATAGTACGACGCTTAAACAGTCCTGAAGAGACAAAAACTGATATGATAGGCACAGCCCTGCATTATTGAGACAGCAATGATAAAGTACAACACTTAAGAGATTTTACTAACAGTTTAAGAGTTCTGGCACAGTATAGCCTGTGTATAATGAGGCTTCTAAACGTTCAGCTCACAGAACTAGCGTTAGTGGAGATAAAATACTTTACAAACTCTGTTTCATTAATCTTTACAATATCTCTGTGAAGAATTATGAACACCAATCAACAGATTACAGAGTGACAGCAGTAAAATATTGGATGAATTGCCAATCCTCTCAAAGAGAGCCCTGAAGATTCTCCTTACAATGAAGTTATTTGTTTTCCTTTTTAAAATACCAGTCCTCTAAGACCAAGTTAATATGTTAAACCCTACAAAGAACCAATATGTTTTGCTTTGTTGGGAAGAAAAAAAAAGTGACTTCTCGATAGAGAAGTCCTGAAATCACAACATTTTGAATTCAATAATAGGTTAAACCAATATTTCAATGCCAAATTACATGAATATACAAAAACAAATCTTCTGAAAAATGTACTGTGTATTATGTGACTCTTTTCAAGGCCTAGTCTAGTGTCCATATTAATGCCAGATAAGAATTTCAATCCTGCAGTAAATTAGTCTAATCATATTATTAAATAACCCATTCAAGTGATTTTAACAGCACATTGTTTGCATTGTATTATTAACAGCCCTTCAAAGGGCAGACAACATCATCAACATCAATAAATAGCTATTGACCACTTACTGTGTATAGCTTGAATTTTTGAAAGATCATATTGTTTCCAATTTGTTAAGCTAATCTTTTATAGAATTTTTTCTTGTTAACAAATGAAATTCATTTCATATCCATATGGCAAAAATTAGTCCAGGGCTTCTAAAAAATTTAGAAACCATTTTAACAATTGGATTTTATAATGTATTCAATGGTTTATGAAAACAATGAATATAGAAAGGAAATTATAGAAGCATTCAAGAGCTATGTAATAGCACCAATATCTGCTAAGTTGTAAAAGAGATATAAATTCTCCCATTTCTCCCCACCAATGTCCATACAATTAAAAGCATAATTTATTCTGCTGTATGTATTTGTTCTGCCAATTCTGTCCATTTACCACTGCTGCATCCCCCGGCCCCTGTAAACAGCATCATTGGGTACAGTTTTACAGGTTTTAATTGTACAACTCTTTAGGAGACCATACACTTTACAGTCTAGGAGAATGGCACCACCTAGAGGTGTGCAGTACACAAACTGCACAATCAGACATACACACCAAGTCACCATCACCTCTCATCTGAACTACTCCAATAGTTTCTTATCTTACCTGCTTCCTCTGATCATTGTCTACTGATCCTTTAAAAATGTACAATGCACCATGATATTTTTCTATGTATAACCCTTCCATAGCTTTCCATTGCATTTCAAATACAATTAAAGTATCTTATCTTTTCAATAACTGTTTTTCTACTTAAAGTTCACTTTTTATGGTTAACCCTTTCATCCAAAATAACTCAAATGACACCTCATCAAAGAAGCCTTCTCCAACCACCCATTTTAAATGAGCAACTTTATTTCCTTCTATCCCTTTGTTCCATGTCTTGACAACTGATTAATTTTCTTTATGGCACTTCTTAAAATTGACAGCAAGTCTTATATTTGTTTACTTTTTTGTTATGAGTGAATGAATACAAAATTTAAACTTATGAATATTATTTTTTGTGCTTTACCAACATATAACATAATTTTATTTGGTTGATTGATAAGCTTTGTTTCCACTGAAGAAGATACTACATAATTGAATTACTATCATTATAAGGACTGGATGAATAAGAAAGAGAAAAAGAATGACCAGATGAAAACATGTAGTAATGTAATTGCCCTTTCAATATACCACGAAGCATTCATTGATTTTCTCTGGGCTTCAGTTTTCTTATCTGCAAAATGAGGAAGTTAGAGTACATATTCACTTTTTCCACTTCTGAAACTCAATGATTCTATGATCTCAGGCAAATATTTTCACTTTTTGGAACCCAGTTTCCTCACAGATCTAATATAGATAACTGTTCTGCCACTCACATACCAATGGCAAAGAGAGAAACTGATAAATGTAAAATGATTGGCATACACTAAATTGTCATAGAAGCATACTGGGCTACTAATGTTATTCTTCTGGATATGTACAAATCAAGCCACAGTGAAAGTCATTCCATTAATGTTAGTGAAACTTTCATTTGATTAGTCTATCAAAGTGTGGAGAATGTTTTCCTATTTACTATTTTTTATGTAGCTTCCCACATCCTATGTACCACACAGTAAGTGTTATTATCCCCATGTGACAATTATAAAAACTGAGGTTCAGAGATGTTAATTTCCTTCCTGAAGTCACCTACATCATAAGATTTTGGGTGACAACTTTAACTCAAGAAGCTTTTGAGCCCATATCTACAAATCTTCCTATTATATTAATGTTAAACTTCTAAGCAGCAAAACAATTGATTCTTTCACGTGGCCATATTAAAAATACAGAAAAAGTATGGCCTTTTATCCTCAACCTACACGGAATGCATCAGTCCTTTATTATAAAGAATGCAGTGATACTATGGTCTTACAAAATAAAGGTAACCATGTAATAAATCTTGAATACATGACTGAACATGGACCACAACGAGAGAGATGAATCTTTAAGGTAACTTATTTTTGAAAAACTATCAATTGCTGAAGTAGTCTTCATTTCAATAAAGTTACAGAATTATACTTAATATAAAAAATGCACATAGCATATTCTGCCAATTACTTAATCTCATTTTAAAAAATAGTTCTGTGTATTTGACATCTGTCAAAAACTTAGTTGACAGACTTCTTTATTCAATATATTACCTCTTCTAAGAATCTAATCAATGTGTCCAATTTACTATTCATAATTTGCATTGCATACTTATGGCTTTATTCCATATTTATCTTCCATTTTCTCATCACCAACTTTCAGTGTTCAATAGAAGTATAAATGGGAATCATGTTATTACTCCAACTATCCATTTGTGTATACAACAATGAATTTATTAATTCACACTAAATTGGAAATAAAAAACTAAGAAAATTGTGTTAAATTTGAAACAATCAAATTGAAAAGAAAGATGTATGTAGTTTTACTGTAAATATTGTGCTAATAATTGTGCAAATTTGCCACAAAATCTGCCCTAAATAAGAAAAAGAGCCTTTATAATAATAAGAGCTGACAAATACGGTTTCTTATCAGAGGCAGCTACATAAACTGTGGGCTCCTATGCAAAATGAATATGCCTAGCTTCTTATTCAAAAAGCAGCAAGGAAGTATTATTAAAGGTATGTATTAAACTTATTTTCTGGGGACGGGCACGGTGGCTCACGCCTGTAATCCCAGCATTTTAGGAGGCTGAGGCAGGCAGATCACCTGAGGTCGGGAGTTAGAGACCAGCCTGACTAAAATGGAGAAACCCCATCTCTACTAAAAATACAAAATTAGCTGGGCATGGTGGTGCATGCTTGTAATCCCAGCTACTCTGGAGGCTGAGGCAGGAGAATTGTTTGAACCTACGAGGCGGAGGTTGCGGTGAGCCGAGATCACGCCGTTGCACTCCAGCCTGGGCAACAAGAGCAAAACTTCGTCTCGACATAAATAAATAAATCTTGTTTCCTCGCTGGGCGCGGTGGCTCATGCCTGTAATCCCAGCACTTTGAGAAGCCAAGGCAGATGGATCACTTGAGGTCAGGAGTTTGAGACCAGCCTGGCCAACATGGTGAAACCCTATCTCTACCAAAAATAGAAAAACGTAGCCAGGAGTGGTAGCAGACTCCTGTAATCCCAGCTACTCGGGAGGTTGAGGCAGGAGAATCACTTGCACTAGGGAGGAGGAGGTTGCAGTGAGCCGAGATCGCGACACTGAACTTCAGCCTGGGCAACAGGAAGGAAACTTCATCTTTAAAACAAACAAACAAACAAACTTGTTTCCTTTCTTTTTCTCTCTCCCCTTTCCTCTTTCCTCCCTCTCTCAAATTGTCATGGTGTTTTATTATTATTATTATTATTATTTACTATTTAATTGTTCTAAGGAAAAAAGCAATTAAAAATTTAAATTATTAACATGGATTTTACCTTTCATCTTTATATTGTTCAATGAGAGTTTAAAATGAAAATATCAGAGTATTTGTATGCTGAATTATTGAAATGACACAATTCTTTTTCTTAGTCCATGGCTGGAGGTTGTTGCCTCATACTGAGCAAAAGAGACAAACACAAGCCGGATTCAAGAGGGTTTAGAAGAGAAAGAGAGGCTCTTCCCAGATAAAGAACCAGAAAGTACTCCTGGCATGGATATATTCCCTAGGTGGTTGCAGATCTGCATAGGCCCATGGGCCCATGCCATAAAACATCCAGCCTTAAATATCCTCCAACCAGTCGCTGGTCTCATCAGCTGTATCTAGGCTCAGAAATAAATCTGAGGGTGTAGAACCAGCCCTTTTCTCTTCCCACAGGTCTGCCGCCTCAACCTAGGGCAGACAGGCAAGCCTAAAGCATCTTTCAAATTCTGAGCTGCAAGTGATCCATTGAATTGGTCGGG
The DNA here is from genome assembly GCF_029289425.2 of Pan paniscus. Taxonomy (NCBI): domain Eukaryota; kingdom Metazoa; phylum Chordata; class Mammalia; order Primates; family Hominidae; genus Pan; species Pan paniscus. The sequence goes on from NC_073263.2 coordinate 72,550,649, forward strand.
CTAGCAGAGAGGCCAGTCCTTGCCCTGACGTGGCTTCCAGGCAGACCACCAGATACACCGTGGTGCTGCCAGCCTGGAGGGGTGGCCACGGCCCTTCCCCAGGCATCCTGATGCAGCCTGGCTCACGTGCCTGACCTGGACCCTCACTATGCCCACCCCCAGACAACTTGAAGGAAAAGGGGACCCCTAGTAGTTCTGGGGTGGGGACAGGGAGAGGGAGGAGGCTAGTCAGGGTTTTCATTCTAGGCGTGGAAGAAGCAAGAGACCAAGGACCCATCTCTGGAAATGGGAAAGAGGCCGATTGTACCTCAGTAGAGGCTCTAGTGCCCCTCCCTGTTGCTCTTTCATCCTGCTTCATGTACAAAGCACAAATTCAAAGAGAAAAATATTAAGCATTTCAAGACATGACTAGAGAGCATAAAACTCCAAGCGTGAATCTCTTTTTAGTGATTGTACTGTTGTTTAATGCCTATGAAGTAGTCTTGGTTCTTAGTATCTGGAGTCACTGTTCTAGGTAGGTAGATACTATTATCCCCATAGAACCAAGAAACCATAACACAGAGAGGCTTAGTAACTGACTCAGTGTCCCACCACTAGTAGCCAGTGATCTTAGAAGATTATTTTCATCTTAAGTATGAACAATAACTATGCACTTGAATTATTACATTATTTAGCCTAAATATATTTAACAAATCTTTTTCAATCTGTAGTATATTACTTGTGCACACACATAGTAATATATGTAAATATATATACACACAGTCAAACTGTTTTCTCCTTGAGTATAAATTTATATACAAATATGGACATATATAGCCTACAAGTACAGGAATACGTGTATGCTTATATAAACACTTGTTAAACACACACACACACACACACACACAGATATGAATTTGTTGGCTAATTTTGAAGTCAATGTAAATTTTATTCTTGTCTATTTTATTTTTAATAAGTTAACTGGAAACATTATTTAGAAGTTTCAGAAAAGAATATTTTATTTCAAAGAAGCTGTTTTATTTTAATATTTTATCAATACTCATACTTTTCTATTGCAACTATATAATAATTAAATTTAAAGTTTTACATGTTTAAATATGTAAGCTTCTGTTATTTTTCTCCGTGATAATTTAATATTACATAATTTTCACACTGCTATTTTTCAGGAGCTGGTAAAGTTGGACATACATATGTTGTTAAAATATATCTAATCTCACCAAAGTTATAGAATGCATTTATTCATTTTATAAATTTAAAAATTCTTAACAGAACTGCATGATAGGGAAGTCATATAAAATATTATTTTAGTTATGATTCATACTTGGAACATAATTCAATGATACATATTTTAATAGCTTTTTTACCAGTATAAAAATCAAGGCTTCAAAGAAAAAGATCCAATGATTTAAGATTTAAGAACTGCAATTTATATTATTATACCTAAAAGGTACACTTGGAAACCTATGAAACTGTAGAAAATCCACACTTGGATGTGGAATGAATTAAAGTAGTGTCTCTAGTGTGAGAACTGATTTTCATAATAGCTGGAGGCACAAAAACCATATTTAATATTTCTGTAAAAAACAACTCCACCACCACCATGTAGTTTTTGCTTTTCTGCAACATTGCCATCATCTACTAAACATGTCCTGCCATAGATTTGTTGTTGCAGTTCCCAGTTAAGTATACGCTTTATTTTTGTAAACGAATTGTTTTGGGGGAATTCCTAATGGAATTCAGACTTGTACTGAATAATGTATCTGAGAATCTGTGTTATTTCTACATTACAATACATACTGTCATGTCTAATTGCTTAATTATATTCTGACAGAACAGAACGCAGAGAGGGACAGGACCTGTTCAGCACAACCCTGCTAATGTCAGGAATCTCGTTTAGAAGTTAACATAATCCTTCAATTCTTCAAGAGTGAAGAGTGTTCTGCTGATAAAGACTAAAGAAAATTTAATGCAATTTGCATGTGGATATGTGTTGCTGATACAGGACATTTGCCAAAAAAAAAAAAAAAAAGATTAAAATGTGAGAAGTCCCATTTTTCAAAGAGAAAGAAAATGCATGAGTTTCAGCCTAAACAAAGTAATTCTGTCATTCTACTATATGTGTTTCAATTATAAAAATGCAGACAAATTTTATCATGTTTAAAAACTGATGTCAGGTGTCTTGAGGAAATGATACAAATAGAATTAAAATTTAATAAAAGATAATACTAAAACAAACAGCTAATTTGGGAGGAATAAATCAACAAATCACTAGGAAACTATTACATTTTAAAATAATTTGAGGTTCTGTTCATTTTTCTCTTCAATGTTAAAATGATGCATATATTTGAAATATCTTTGTGGTTTTTTTCTCCCCCCTTATTAAACTTTGAAAATCTCTATCAGTCAAGAAATTCATCTCTTGCTAGTTGCTATATTCACCTGTTTTGATGGATAATACCCTATGTCATTTGCTACCAAGCCTTTGCAAATTTAGTTCTCCTTCTAATTCTTCAAAGTTTTCTTTAATACTCGTGTCAAGAATATCTTCAACGTAGGAATGTAGTTACAATCTTTGGCAAATACTTTGTCGGAAATAATTTGCCTGATTTTCTGCGAGAAAAAGTGGTAGTGAGGACAAATGCTTAGTCTCCAGATTGAAAAAAAAATGTCCATGCTTACTAGCGATGAGTTTGTGCATATGTGGCCATCTTCTTATATTTTTCTGAAGCTATCCTTACATACAAAAGAGGAAAAGCTACTTTTAGGATTACCAAGAGATGAACTAGCACTTTACTAATGTTATTTATTCTCCCTACACCACAATGTGATGTACATATCATTATTATGCCCATAGTACACATGCAAACACAGCTTTAAACAGCTTAAGCTTATTGTCCAAGGATGCATAGCTACTAAGTGAAGAAGCAAGAGCTAAAATCAAAATGTGTCTGATTTCCAAATGCCTGATTTCAAAATTCACTTTTAAACCATTTAGTGCTTTATCATTTCTCTTTATTTTCTACCATTCTGCTTCTCTTCTAGACAGATTTATAACAGCCATTTTAGGTAGATACCATTTAAGGTAGATACTCATTTCTTCTCGGGTGATTTTTCTTCCTTACATTTTTTTTAACCTGGATTTCTCACCCTCCATTATTCCAAATGATAAATATTTCTTTAACTCCATATACATTTCTCTTCATAAATAAAGGTATTACCTTTATCCTGTTCTTTTCATTGCCATATAGTGTCACATGTAAAGAACACATGTATAAGAACACACACACAATCACACATAAGAATGCCTATATAAAATATACATGTACTCATGTTTTATTTATTTACTTTTTTGTATATTTTATACTTATGTACGTAGGTATACGTATGCTTACTTATACATGCATACACAGTAGAAAGCCCTTAAAACAAAAGTTTTTAAGTGTTTCTTTTTACATTTTGAATCATTGCTGATTACCAATGTGAGCTGTATCCCTGAGAATATTCCGACTTTTGTCTGTTTTTAATCTGTGTATTCTCTGTTTCAGAATTAGTAGTGAAAACTATTGAATATTTGCTATTATTTCTACAGTGGTAAATAATTAAATAAAATATTAATGGTCTTTAACAGTAAAGGCAATTTGCCAAAACTCAATTATTTGACAAAAATTTTCAATATTCACAAAAATCCTGTTTAAATAATTTTGGATTCCAAAGTGTATCCTTCTTTTTATTTACAAACAAATATTTATTAAATCAATGACATGTGTTCAACTTTATTAAAACATAGGTAAAGCTATCTTTAACCTAGAAAACCCCATTTTATAGGACCCAAAACATGTGGTACAACAATGATGCTTGAATTGTAAGTATATTTATGAATACTGTGTGCTTTTATATCCCTCTATAAATGGAATTATTTGAAAAGTTTTATAAACTGGTTTTACCATGGTGTATATCTTAGTTCTCTTATCATCTCTGCTGAAAGAAATTAGCCTATATTAATCAAATGAATTTTTTCTCAAAAGTAAAATGATGCATATTTTTGAATTATTAATATGTTTCTTAGAAAATATGGTTGTGGGCCGGGCGCGGTGGCTCACGCCTGTAATCCCAGCACTTTGGGAGGCCGAGGCGGGCGGATCACGAGGTCAGGAGATCGAGACCATCCTGGCTAACACGGTGAAACCCCGTCTCTACTAAAAATACAAAAAATTAGCCGGGCGTGGTAGCGGGCGCCTGTAGTCCCAGCTACTCGGGAGGCTGAGGCAGGAGAATGGCGTGAACCCGGGAGGCGGAGCTTGCAGTGAGCCGAGATCGCGCCACTGCACTCCAGCCTGGGCGACAGAGCGAGACTCCGTCTCAAAAAAAAAAAAAAAAAGAAAATATGGTTGTGTCATCTCACTTGGTAAGATTAGGACAAAGCTATCACTACTAATTCTGATGTTTCAGCAATAAGTTTAGCAGCTAATTGCACAACCAGCTTTTCTAATTCACCGGTGTTGAACAATTGAAAGAACACACATTTTATACTTTTTAATTTTTCTAAAAAGATATTTATGGCATTGATAGATTTATGAGTGCTATTATTTAATATTAAGGTTTGGAGCTACTATAGGGCTATTGGCTCTAGATTTTACTGATATTTTTTAAATATAAATATTTCCTGGTTCAATAAGAAGAAAATATATTTTCCTTTACCTTAAGTCACATTTTGTCTTGATGAATGTGTTCTTCATAATTTATTCTAAAACATTTAGAATACTTGATAATAAATAGATTCTTGAATATTATATGTTATGAACTAAAAAAGCAACGCATTATTTAGTATTGTTAAACCAATTAAATGGCAAGAAGTTTAAAGTCAGGTTCTACCTACACATTCATTTTAAATTAGAATTATAATATATCAAAATAGACCTGAGTATTTAAATTCAATTAATAATTTAAAAACTTGCATATAGAAAAAGTAAGAAATGACATTCTCTGTATGGAGTACTCAATCTACCTAAGGACATTGATAAAGGAAGGGGTACTGATACATTGGAGATGCTATTCGAGTGAGAATATACGTTATCAATGTCTGGTAATAAACGTATCTTCCGAGATACATTTTAGAGCCTGTTTTTGAAGCAATAGTTCTATTTTTAAGTTGTTCCCATAGTGCCATAAAAATTAGCATGCAGGATTATAATACTGTAGTACACTATCATAATGCAGTAATACATTTATTCTTTTTTGAAATGTATTACTTGCTAATTTCATACTTAGCAACAACCATACAACATAGTTGTAACATTGTACCTATTGTGCTATTACTGTTATCATTAGGAGATTTCTATGGACTATACAAAAGCAACATAGGAGAAAGTAAAAAGTTGACAAAAACTAATTTGTGTAAATATAAAATTACTGTGATTTGTTATATGAGTATATTTCTACGTAGAACAGGAGAGTTTTCATAGCTCCTTTTCTTTGCCATCTCTTTGGAAAAGAAGGTAATATTGGCACCCATTTATTGAGTTCCAAAGAAGAGAGTTTTGGGACACAAGTTAGAATCTTCTTTTCATGTAAAATCAACTTAGGTCCCCATGTTTCATTGCACCAAAGAGCTGGCTGCCTAACCCCAGGAAGATTTAAAAAGACAAACGGTCAGTTCATCAATTGACTACCTACTGCTATTTAGGTGACCAATACTGAAAACAACTGAGGAATTTAGCCCAGAAATGGTAAGGATATAGTTCATTTTGTTTGATTTTTAAATTTACTTTTGCTGTTATAGAAGCTTATATGCTTATTATTTTTCAGAGAATTCTCAGCTACCTAGTGGCATAAAAGAAGCATTGTAAAAGAATCTAAACACTGACAGGAGATGTCACACTCAAAACAATTTGAAACCTGGGTTACCTATACTGAGAAAACCTTTGAAATCTGATAAAAATAGAAAAACAAAAACCCTTTGATTTTGTTCATTTCTATGTTTATCTTAAGAAACCAAAATGTCTCCACAATTTGAATACTCAGAAGAACGAATTACTATATCTCAGTAATAGTTTACATAAATTGTTTACAACTTAATAAGCAGAAAGAGGTCTACAAAGATAGGGATAACTCTGGATACTAATTTAAGTGAAAAGTAGAGGAAAGAGCTGGTGATGTTTAAGCCATCAAACTAAAAATATGTTCACAGTTTCAAACAAATAAAGATACAACATACATGATTAATTAAATATAATTTCTGCAGCTTCAGAAAACATTAAAAAAAGTATGAAAGTTCAAAAAAACCCATGAAATTTAGAGCCATTAAAAACTAGGATGGAAAACTAGTATTTTTCACATTTTTGCATAGTCAGGACTTTCTGAGCAAAGGACTACATCCAGCACCTAGACTAAGGATGATTTAATGGCAAGCATGTCTTAAATGTTGGAGATTGTATATTCCTCTGAAGAGATTTAAAGTGTCCTCTCCGCTGGAGCCATTTGTTCACATTCCACGGTGGTGAAGGAAAGCTGCAAATATGTTCTCTTTTCCTCTCCAGAGATGACGTGTTTATATTCCAGAGCCAAGGTCCCTCCTTCCCTCTCCTGAGAAGCAGAGGAACAGATATGCCAGACACCCTAATAAGCTCTGATTGCCGTAACATTGGAGTCCCTCTCCCATGATTCGACCCATGCACAAACATGTGCTATCTGCCCTCATCACATTGTTCCATGGGAAATTAGATGTTATCACAAAGCAATCTTACTAAGACCATTTTTGTTCCTCCAATTCCTCAGCAAGAGGCCCTCACCAGAAGTTAACTAGATGTGACTGTCCAATCTTGAACATCCCCACCACCTGAGCTGTGAGTCAAAAGAAACCTCTTTTCTTGATACATTACCCAGTCTTGGATATTCTGTTACAGCAACATAAAACCAAATGTATCAGTCATCTTAATAAATGTAAATGATCTAAACTCCCCAATTAAAAGATATTTCAGTTTTGACAGAAATAAAAAAGGGAAGTCCATGTTGTTCATAAAAAGGCACTTGAAAAATAAAAGATCACAGAAATGTTATCGGCAACATACAACTACTTGAGGGGACAGATATGTTTTGTTTGTTATTATATTGCAAAGTTTGTCACCTGACCTATAGCAAACACTTCATAAATATTTAGAAAGAAAAAAGAAAAGATTGCTTTGTGAGTTCTCCTTTCTTATGCAGAAGTTGATGTTCTGTAGGATAATTTGTTAGGGTGCAAGTACGATATATATCAGACCCTTCACACCCTCAGATGTGAAAGATCTATCTGTTACGGATTATTTAAATAAATATGCTAGGTAGTTAGTAAGGGAAATATGCTAGGAAAATAAAAATGAATAGGATATAGCTCTGTTCTCAAATTTTCCATAAGCAAGGAAAACAGATGTTCGGAGAGCTAAGTGTGTTACAATAAAATGTGTCTCTCTTAGCAGAATATACAAAACACTCTGAGAACACAGAATAATCAATAAAAAGAATGCACTTTATAATATTGTTTGGAGAAATTAAAACAAAATTTGGTGGACATATAACAAACACTATAGAGAAAAATTATCTTTTGGTTAAGATTATAACTGTGAGGTAATGTATATTTTATTTAATGGATGTCTCTTCAATTTTCAACATGTTCTGAGAATCTATGACTAAATGACTTAATGCAAAAACAAAAAGGTATAGCATATTTTTTAATCGGTCCGATTAGAGCTAACTTACCCATAAAATACTCATTGAGTACAGCAATGTGTTTATAACAACATAGTTAGACATATTTTTCCCCTGCCAACAACATATTGGCTGCTGTTCTTACTGGCCCTTCAAAGAAGCTTGAATTATGGTAACCCTATTCTAAAAATTATTATGCTATAATATAATGGTTTATTTAGTTGTCCACACTAGGCTTTTAAACTTTTTAAGGGCATTAATGATATCTTTTCTATCACGGTTTGTCTGGTGCTGTATAAGGTACATAGTGGGCTATGGCCGATACCTCTAACTGTCCCTCAGTATTCATTTTCTTTTTATGCATTTAGTAACGCATTTACAGATATTTTAACTGGGCACATGGCTTCTCACCTGGATACTATATTTTCTACCTCTTTCACAGTTAAATGAAGCTATGTAATTGAGCTTTTTATCATGAGTTTTGAGTAGGAATCATAGGTGAAATTTCTGGATATTATACTTAACATGATTGAGGATGCATTTGTCTCTTTTTCTGTCCCTCTTCTGCCTACTTAATGCAAATGCAGCCAAACACTTCTTAACACTTGTAGGAGCAGGGATAAGAATACAAATGGAGATGCACATAACATGTATAAATATTTAAAAGATATAAATCAAGATAACAAAGTTATGTGCTCTATCTTCCTACCTTGACAATTTTACCTTTCCAACAACCTGGAAGGCTAGATTTAAATTTAGAATTTTTCAGACTCATATGAGTTCTACCTAAGAACATGGGAATATTAGAAAACCTGGCATCTAGCCCAAGGCCTACAATTATTATCCTATTTCTGCCTCATTTTTTTGTTCAACACAGCAAAATCAGTACCAAACACGCAAGGATGTCCCAGATCACATATCCAAGCCCCATCTACATCCCAAGTAAATGGTCATCCTTGGTTTTTTTGATACACACATTGGTGTCTAATCTACCCTCAAAATGACAGCTTTGGGCAGTTTTAGACAGTTTTTGGCAGGGAGTTCTGAGATCCCAAGTACTCTAACAGTAATGTCAAATTAGGAGGAGAGATTTCAGTTGGGGATACTGGTTTTGGGTTTGCTTCCATGTGCTCAGGAGCATAGAGTAATGAAGTCCAGAGCAAAACCCCCTAAAACCCAGAGCCCAACAAAGCATCCCCTCTTGCCCGGATCTAAGGTGTCACTAAATACAGTGATAACGAGCCAGATTCAACAAAGGAGATAAGGGCAATGGTTCATGACTGCATTTTCCAATATGGCAGACACGAGTCTGAACTGAGTGGCTAGTTCAGACTTACAAAGATTGTAAGTGTAAAATATATACTCAGTTTTGGTACCACAGTATAAAAAAGGTAAAGTAATTCCATTTATATTTGCTATATATTGAAATTATAATGTTTTGGATATATGAGGATAAATAAAACATTACAATGTTACCTCTTTACTTTTTAAAATGTGGTTACTAGAAAAATTTATGATTTCATATTTCGCTTGCATTTATGCCTTGCATTAGATGTTTGATGCTCTATAGAATAGCGTAGCAACAGTATATGTAGAGTTTGGGTCTCTGGATAGTCTTGTGGAGCAAAATCTCCTACTTGCCAACAATTGCCCATTGTCCTTTCCACTATTACTTAACAGGGAAATAAACTACTGTCTCCTCTGAGCACTTTATTCTTGGAGCTCTTTGTGGTACCCATTTACATTATGCTGTATACTAACTTATATAGGGATAATTGATGGGTAATCATGTCAAAAATGAATACAATAGATAAACAAGATAGCAGTCAAAGATAGATTAGCCTTCAAAGAATGAGTTGAACGGAGGCATAAAAAGTATTAAAATACTTATGTGATCCATGTGAGAATGGATTTTATTTTGTTCATTGTAGTAGTCAATAGCTGTGAGAGTTCCTGTTTACAATAGGTCTTTAATAAATATTTGTGAAGTGAATAAATATGAGGTATATGACCAATGGAGATACATGCAAAGCACTAATGAAATGTATCAGAGTTTCATGACATAGTAGGCAGACATCTTAGAGTAAAGACAATATTCACATAGAAATGATAGCAGAAAATATTTAACACTAAGGAAGAATATGAGCAGGTATGGGCTAAACATTAGCAAATTTATATTTTTTCTTTTATTCAGTTCCAATATACTCATAAGCTAACTAACTTAAGAACATATGAGGCACCTTGGATGCACTTGCTTCAGGTGTCAAGGATTTATGCAAAGCACTAGAAGTAAAATATATCTTTATCATATAATGATATTAGATGCCTTATTTGAATGTTGGTTTTTAAGCAATATCTGTTGATACCAAAAAGTAATTACCAACAATGCCCTTCTAAAATATTACTGTTTTTCCTAAATTATCATTGTGTAATTTTAGTAGAAATAATCTGTTTTGTCATCTTTATTTTAAATCGAAGGGATTTCATAAATGCATGTGGTTAACAAATCATTTTTGGTGGTTCTTTATTTGTTTTTAATAGCAATTTCTTCACAGAGTATTTGGGAAAAGCAAAAATAAAATACAATAAATAAGGGTAAGTTTTAACTGTTAGAGTCATTCTGAGATAGCTATCATACAACAAGTGTATTATCTTCCAATACTTGAAAATTGGAAAAGTCTGTGTATAGTGAGTTAAATGAAAAAATATTCAATTATATGTTTAAATACAATTCTTGTATTACACAAAGCTTTTTAAATATGAACAAGTTTTAAAGACTTTTAAATAGTAACATAAAATTCCCCTTTATGCATAGACTACATAATTTGATTTCTAGAAAGTTTGCTGAATAGAATTATTTTACTACTACTAAATATGTACGGATTTCTAATGATTCCTTGGGCTGTTGCAAACATGTAGGACAAGTAATGTTTACATTTAAAGAGAAAACCAGAGGGTTTGTTTTTAATTGTTCAGATTTTGTTCTTTTGGGTAAACGAAATACTGAAAATTTAGAAATTTTTGAAAATGTGAAGCAAATTATTTGGATGTGTTTTTTAGAAAATTTGAGGGATGTCAATAGATACCTAACCAATGCAACAGATGTGATTAATCTTAACTATTTACTTCACTAAACTTGATGATGAATGTTTTTAAAAATCCAGTAAAACCTGACCTTCAATAACTGTTTGTTACAGTCTTAGAGAGACTCTTATAAATATATCCCTTGAGAGCTGTAAGTGACATTATTAAAGATAATTAACCAATAGATTCTGAATATGTACTTGATAACTGCATGAAGTCAACATTGGTATTTCATAAATGACTGATAGTTAGAAGAATAACTGGGAGGTATAGATGTAAAAAAATGAATTTAAAACATGGTGAATGTATTATTTTAAATAATTTTCTTAAAATGCTGTCTACAGTATTTTATTTCTACAAAAGAATGCCTTCGCAATTTACTTAAATAATTGGCGAATATTTATCTTTATTAGTATGCTTTAGGTAAGTGGAAAAATGTTACTTGGATTAATTTTATTTTTGATTGAAACGTTTGCCTTGTCTGTAATCCTAAAAAAAATTCTCATTCATTCGCTTACCTCCCTGTTCCTTGCCTCCCTCTGTGTGTTAGCCAGAATGTATACAAGTAACAACATGTTGAATAGAAGTGACAATGGAAAGTAATAATCCTAGGTTTCTAAAATAGTGTTGTAAATTTTACTAATTCTAGGTGCACCTTTAATTTCATGAACCCTTGGGAAATTCCTTCTAATTTTATGAGAACTTTATATGAGCTCATTATCCAAATCTGATTCAAAAACTATTTATAAAATCAAATGTCTAAACAGAAGCCAAAAGTTATTCATACACCATGAAGAAAAAAATAAAAATTAAACCTAAGGTGACTTCAATGTGAGCCAAATGGCATAATGAACCTATAAAATGCTTAGTGAAATGCAGTCAGGCTTGTAGATGTGTTTACCAAAAGGGAATGTTCTGCTTTCATATTTATTATGATCTTTCACTGATTTAAAACTCCTATATACTGAAACTCAGCAAACATCTTTAATTTACATAAAGCACAGCATTTTTAAAAAAAACTAATATAAGAATGGATTTAAAAAGCAGTTTATTCTATTGTGCCAGTCTCGGCAATTAGAAAGGAGAAAGATGTTATTGAGCCTAAAGAATATTTGATAAAGACTATATCAATACATTTCCTTAAGAGTTAATAATACTGCAATGGGATGCATAAATGCTATCTACCTTCATTTCATTGCTTGAAATCAATGAACTGGATCTTCAGAATAAAATTTCAATAACATATTTAAGAACCAAATAAGCATCATTTTTTACTTCTGATAAGTTGAAAAGGGAAAGGGCGGTCTAGTTTACTTGTAAGGAGTTTGTTCTAAGTGATTTTTTACTTTTCAGACTGTTGGGCTAATGATTAACGTTATATACCATACATCTTCGTCTAGAAGCTATGGTGTCTATTAAATGTAATTACCTTTCCCCATGCCTTTAAATTGACGGCAGATTCAAAATGAAGGTGGCTTCTATTAAATTTAATTACTTCCCCCTGAAGCTTACTTGGCAAAACTGTGACTAGTAATGAAAGTGGATTCCATAAAAAAGCTGCATGGTCAAGGTGTGGCTATTAAATTAGCTATGCTATTAATGAAAAAAAATATGGAAAACAATACTTAAAGTGGGGCTTTATCAGTCATGTGTATTTTTGTGATATTATGACTGATAAATTAAGTTCTCAGCTTTTAATTAATTGTTTTCAACTTTCTATCAATAGATTATATGGATATACACACATCTATGTCAATTAATAATAAGAATAATTAAGGAAAGATGCCAATTTTCAAAAAAGCTTCCTCTAGTACTTCCGTGTACACAAAATAGTGACCTTTATATCACTTAATTCAAATGATGTTTTAAGTCAGCATGATGTAATAAAGGAGGAAAACACAAAAAAATAGAAAAACCCTGTTGTTACTAAACACATAGTTATTTCTTTCCAAGCTGTTTATCTGATTTGAGACACAGTGCTAATAATATGACTAATCTACTTAATATAAGTATTAGGAAAATTAGAAAAAATATGTTATCTATGATTGCTTTGTAAGTCTCTGGCTTAAAAAAACACCTATTTTTGATTACTTTATTTTTCTGGATTAAAATCAATTTGTCAACTCCTCTTACATTAATTCATTCTTCAATGTCCAACTTATTGTGTGCTCACTATGTGCCAGTCATATGTTACAGGTACATATCTACAGGATTCTACTGGAGAGATGGAGTTAGGAGTTAGTAAAGACAAAAGGCAATAAATACGTGGTCACCCAGAGAAAGAACTTGTTATGGTTCCAGAGTCCCTTGCTTCATCACTGATAGAAATATACTATAGCCAAACTTAGCATCCACCTGCCCATTCAGCCACCACATAGGCCACACAGGCTGGCTTAAGCATGAGTGAGGCACCAGCCTGCAGAGTGCCTCGGCTCCAGGGGATGCATGTCAATTTCCCTGAGTGGTCTCCTAAAAGAAAATCTCTCACTGTTCTTGGGTAGGAGGATAGCAACTTCTATCTTTCTTCCTGGGTTTGAGAGATGGTCTCAGCATCAGAGAATGTCAACATTACTCCCAAGAAAATTCTTTTATCTAATTATCCTCCCTTTGGCATACTTTAACACATGTTATACAATGTCATAAATGTTTTTAAATAAGGTCTTTATATCTGATTTAATCATGAACCAAGTATCTTATATTCCTGTGTATGTTCTGAATACTCACTTATGTCTCCCACTTATTTTTGTACCTGTTTTCTATTATATATCACGTAAAAATGTTTTGTTTTAATGTTATTTTGAAATGTGGTAGTTGTGAGCATCAAAAACCGGAACATAAACCTAACTAGATAACCTAAGCTACTAAGAGGGTCAGGGAAGTCTCTTAGAAGAAGTGAAATATGAGTAGAAATGGAAAAGAAGAATGCATAAGAGATTGCCAAGTAAGAAGCATATCAAACAAACGGAACAGAACATAAAAGGACTGCAGTACAGTGGCGTGATCACAGCTCACTGCAGCATTGAACTCCTGAGCTCAAGGGATTCTCCTGCCTCAGCCTCTCAAATAACTGGGACTACACGTGCACACCATTATGCCCAGTTAATTTATTTTCCCTTCCTCCCTCCCCTCCCTCCATCCCTCCCCTCCCTCCCTCCCTCCTTTCTTTTCTTTTCCTTTCCTTTCCTTTCTCTCTCTCTTTTTCTTTCTTTCTTTCTTTTTCTTTCTCTTTCTTTCTTTCTTTCTTTTTCTTTCTTTCTTTCTTTTTTTCTTTCTTTCTTTCTTTTCTTTTTCTGGCTCTCACTCTTTTGCCCAACTGGTCTTGAACCATTGTTCTCATCCTCCCTCCTTGGGCTTTCAAAATTCTGAGATTACAGTCATGAGCCACCACACCAGCCCACAGTATCATTTATTTGGAGAACCTAACTAGGACAGCGAATGAAATGTAGCGTGATGAACAATATGCAAATAGGCCTACTTTGCAATTAAACTTCAGTGTGACAAAGAGTTTGCTGCCTAGCATCCTTGGATTTGCTCCAATAAATCTTCTTTAGATAAACAAAATTTTATAAATTAAATGGCTTATTTTGGAGACGTTACTGTCATCTTTTTACGTTGAATAGTATTTTCAATGAACTTGCTTTTATGGTTAATAATAAAGCTTATATACTGGAAATTCTATATTATTATTTATTCTATGATTATAAGGAGTATGTATGTCTTATTCACTATTGTACCTTTAATTTACAGCTAAGTGTTTTGAATCTAGTATCACAATGGTTAATCTATAAATGTTTGTTAATACATTTCTGTATAATGCTGTTAAAATATGTAAAATACAGAAAGTATAAGTTTTACAAAGAACACCAGTAAATGTCACTGGTTACCACACAATTAATGGCTTAAAATAACCAATTTAAATGTATTACCTCATAGTTCTGGAGGTCAGAAGTCTATCACAGATAACTCTTGCCTAAAATCAAGGTATCCACAGAGCAGCTTTCTCTGGGGGCTGTAGGAAAGATTCTATTTCTTTTCCTTTTCCAGCTTCTAGCAGCCACCTGCAGTCCTTTGATCATAGCACCCTTCCTCCATCTTCAAAGCTAACATTGCATCTCCTTTTCCAATGTGCTACGGTCATCATTTCCTCTTATTTTTCTCCTCCTGCCACCCTCTTCCATTTTTAAGGGCACTTATGATTGCATTAGGCCCGGTTGTGTAATTCCAAGAAATATCTCCATCTTACATTCAACTGATTGTTGAATTAATTGTATCTGCTACCTTAATTCTTCTTTGCCATGTGACCTAATTGGTTTTAGCTGCAGTTTCCAGCCTCAGAGTTTCCAGGGAATAGAACATGAGCATTTTTATTGAAGGGTTGGGACTAAAGAAGAAAGGACATTATTCTACCTACCTCAATCAATAATACTTGAAGCATTGGTTTGATATAAAATTTGATCTATTGGCCGGGTGTGGGTGCTCATGCCTGTAATCCCAGCATTTTGGGAGGCCGAGGTGGGCAGATCATGAGGTCAAGAGATCAAGACTATCCTGGCCAACATAGAGAAACCCCGTCTCTACTAAAAATACAAAAATTAGCTGGGTGTGGTGGTGCATGCCTGTAGTCCCAGCTACTTGGGAGGCTGAAGCAGGAGAATTGCTTAAACCTGGGAGGTGGAGGTTGCAGTGAACCAAGATTGTGCCACTGTACTCCAGCCTGGCAACACAGTGAGACTGAGACTCTGTCTCAACAACAACAACAAAATTGATCTCTTAGGCTGTAATGGCCTCCATATCAGTCAGGTTATGCTGCCATACCAAAGAAGCCCTAAATTTAAGATTTATTTCATTCAAATGCTACATCACTCTGTGACGCAGTGTGACACAGAGCTATTATCTCATTGCTTGTTGCTATGAGATAGTAAAAAGTACTTGTGGGGTTTGGGTTTCTACACCAGGAAAGGGAAACTCTATCCCAGAAGTGACACACGTTATTGCAGCTCAAAATTTGTTCACCAAAATAACTCAAAAGTCTCTGCCCATGGAAAGAGACAAGGAAATGCAATCTTTACCATGTACTCAGTTGCTAGAGAATTGAAATATCTGGTTTATATTAATGACAAACATTCCTCTTTTGACTCCTATCATCCATGCTCAAAGAAGAAAATTGCCAGTTTGTTGGTAGATGACTTTGGAAGTACAATAAAATGATAATATTAAAAACAATTTTTTCAATTTTTAAATGTCATATAATCTATATGCATTGATGAATGAAAACAATTATTTTCATTAATTAGAGAAACACTCTGGTTTATCATAAACCACAGAGAATTGATTAGTAAAATTAAGACAAAAGAGAAAGAACCCCCAAACAGATGCTTCTTAAATGCTTCAGCTAGGAAATAAAAATCAGTTTCAGAAGGCATGTTGATATAATTAATACATGTTAAATGCAGTTATCTGTTGTTTTAATAGAAATATACTATCTTGTTACATTATATAAATAGAAAAACTTTGTGTGTAAAAGAAGTAAGGCAAGTGGGTTGATTTAATTAGGCAAATTGAGTCGAATGTAATAATCTGCTACTTTGCCAAATTTGAATTACCACTGAAAAGTTTAAAATGATCCTTAAAAAATATTATGTGATACAGTTTTAAAATGTGTTGAATTAGTTTAAAAGTACAAGTTTTTTTTCTCTGTGCTGATACAGTCTACTGTTTTTGTTCTTGGGACTTCTAGTGGCTTCAAATCCCAGCTTCGTGTATAATACCTAGTTGAGAGATTACATATCTTATGTTACTCTCCACATTGAAAACAAATTCCGAAAAAGATACTCAAAAATTTTTACATATAAATAAAATTGGTAGCTTGACCAAAAAAAAAAGTAAGATCTATGTAGAGCTCTCTAAAGGGGAACCTTGAAAGTCCAATAAGAACCAAAACTACTTTTTATCATAATTATGCGATCTGAGGGTATCTGATGTATACTGGAGACCCTGAGCTTCTGTTTTGATTATTATTTTAAAGACTACAGGGGAAAAGGAAATAAATCCCCAGACCTAAATAAGATGAAATCTCTAATAGGAGACATCTCTATAAAACTAGGACATCAAAGGGTTATTTATATCCTCTGAAAAATTGATTAACGAGAGATAAAAAATATTTTGTGCTATTTCCAACTTTGAAACAAGGTGGACAGGAACAAATCTTTGGAATATTTAGACAATCTGTAACTACAAGCTGGCTGTATTAGTCCATTCTCATGCTGCTGATAAAGACATACCTGAGACTGGCTAATTAATAAAGAAAAAGAGGTTTAATGGACTCACAGTTCCACGTGGCTGGGGAGGTCTCACAATAATGGCAGAAGGCAAAAGGAACATCTTACATGGCAGCACACAAGAGATAATGAGAGCCAAGCAAATGGGGAAACCCCTTATAAAATCACCAGATCTCATGAGATTTATGTACTACCAGGAGAACAGTATGGGGGAACCACCTCCGTGATTCAATTATCTCCCACTGGATCCCTCCCACAATATGTGGAAAATATGATAGCTACAATTCAAGGTGAGATTTTGGTGGGGACACAGCAAAACCATATCATTTCACCCCTGGCCCCTTCCAAATCTCATGTCCTTACATTTAAAAACCAATCATGCCTTCCCAACAGTCCCCCAAAGTCTTATTTCAGCATTAACTCAAAAGTCCACATTCCAAAGCCTCATCTGAGACAAGTCCAGTCCTTGCCACCTATGAGACTATAAAATCAAAAGTAAGTTAGTTATTTCCCAGATACTATGGGATACAGGCATTGGATAAATACACACATTCCAAATGGGAGAAATTGACAAAAATGAAGGTGCCACAGACTCCATGCAAGTACAAAATCCAGTGGGGCAGTCAAATCTTAAGCTCCAAAATGATCTCCTTTGAGTCCATGTCTCACATCCAAGTCACATTGATCCAAGAGGTGGGTCCCAAGGTCTTGGGCTGCTCTGCTTCTGTGGCTTTGCAGAATACAGCCTCCCTCCTGGCTGCTTTCACAGGCTGGCATTAAGTGTCTGTGGCTTTTCCAGGCTTATACTGCAAGCTAGCAGTGGATCTACCATTCTGGTGTCAGGAGAAAGGTGGCCCTCTTCTCATAGCTCCACTGGGTAGTGCCTCAGTGAGGATTCAGCGTGAGGGCTTCAACCTCACATTTCCCTTCTGCACTGCCCTAGCTTAGGTTCTCCATGAGGGCCCTGCCCATGGAGCAAACTTCTGCCTGGACATCCAAGCATTTCCACACATCCTCTGAAATCCAGGCAGAGGTTCCAAACCTCATTTCATGAATTCTGTGCACCTGCAGGCTCAACACCATGTGGAAGTTGCCAAGGCTTGGGGCTTGTACCCATTGAAGCCATGGCCCAAGCAGTACCCTGGATCCTTTTGCCATGGCTACAGTGGATGGGACGTAGGGCACCAAGTCCCTAGGCTGCACAAAGCAGTGGGGCCCTGGGCCTGGCTAACAAAACTATTCTCTCCCCCTAGACCTCTGGACCAGTGATGGGAGGGGCTGCTGCAAAGATCTCTGACATGTCCTGGAGACATTTTCCCCATTGTCTTGGTGATTAACATTTGGTTCCTGGCTACTTATGCAAATTTCTGCAACCAGCTTGAATTTCTCCTCAGAAAATGTTTTCTTTTCTATCGCATCATCGGGCGGCAAATTTATTGAAATTTTATGCCCTGTTTTCCTTTTAAAACTGAATGCTTTTTAACAGCACCTAAGTCACCGTTGAATGCTTTGCAGCTTAGAAATTTCTTCCACCAGATATCCTAAATCATCTCCCTCATGTTGAAAGTTCCACAAATCTCTAGGGCAGGGGCAAAATGCTGCCATTCTCTTTGCTACAACATAGCAAGGGTCATATTTACTCCGGTTTCCAACAAGTTCCTCATCTCCATCTGAGACCACCTCAGCCTGGATTTCATTGTCTATATAATTATCAGCATTTTGGTCAAAGCCATTCAACAAGTCGCTAGGAAGTTCCAAACTTTCCCACATTTTCCTGTCTTCTTCTGAGCCCTCCAAACTATTCCCACCTCTGCTTGTTACCCAGTTCCAAAATTGCTTCCATATTTTCAGGTATCTTTACAGCAGCACCCCATTCTACCAGTTTACTGCATTAGTCCATTTTCACACTGCTGATAAAGACATACCTGAGACTGGGTAATTTATAAAGAAAAAGAGGTTTAATGGACTCACAGTTCCATGTGGCTGGAGTGGGGTTGCTCAAAATCTTGGTGGAAGGTGAAAGGAATGTCTTACATGGCAGCATGCAAGACAGAATGAGAGCCAAGCAAAAGGGTTTCCCCTTATAAAACCATCAGATCTCATGAGATTAACTCATTACCAGGAGAATAGTATGAGAGAAACTGCTCTCACAATTCAATTATTTCCTGCTGACTCCCTCCCACAACACATGAGAATTATGGCAGCTACAATTCAAGAAGAGACCTGGGTAGGGACTCAGGCAAACCATACCACTGGCTTTCATATACATCTGTTTTATGATACCATTATAATTATGACAGTGGCAGTAGGCGGACAAATCCTAGGCAGACAGGAGTGAGTCCCCAGTGAAACCCAATCTTTAAAACTCTTCCCTAATTTGGATTTTTATACTGCCATGCCCAACTTTAAGTGGTGCCTTTGTTTCAGCCTTTTTTTTTTTTTTTTGCATACTCACAAATCAATCAGCCTGCACTCCCCCGTTAAAAGCCCTGGACCCAGTCATACGCAGAGAGAGACCACCAAACTTCGGGTAGGGAACCACTGTTGTGTTCCCTCTCCACTGAGTGCTGTTTCATCACTCAATAAAATTCTTCTCTGTCCTCATTACCCTTCAATCGTCAGTGTAATCTCATTCTTCTTGGATGTGAGAAAAGAACTTGGGAACCCCCAAACCCGGGTATGAGTGCACACCCAGCCCAGTTGCAGGCTGAGCCAGTGCATGATCCAGGTGCAGCCTGGTGAGCCGATTGGGTGGGGCACCTCCTGAGCAGGTCCTGGACCAAGTGAGGCCTGGATGGGGGGTGTCACCAGCAGTGGAGGTTCCCGGCTGGCAAAGTGGCCAAGAAAAATCTTGCATCACTTCTAGGCTCTAAATCCTTGAAAGAGAATATAGAAAATGTGATTGGTATAAGCGGAAATTGATCCTTTTTTTTCTTGTATTACTCTTGTTGGATTCAGGTAGCTTCTAAAAGAGATTTAGAAGTTAATCCTTCGCTTTGTTTTTTGAGCATTTGTGTATAATTTTGTCTGAAAAGTAAAATGACCTAGCTCTTGAATATTTGCTAAAGTATAACTGTAAATTCATCTATTGTTGGTATTTTTGGTGATACTATTTAATTACTCTTTTATATATTAATGATTATAGGACTTTGAAAAATATCTACTAATATCCAACGGTAACATGAATAAATATCTCCAATAATTATTCCTGCAGGTGAATTATTTTTCCTATTTCATCTATTGAGTTATTTGGTAAGAAGTCTCCAATGTCTCCCACCTATCTCAGATAATAGGCTAAAACCAGAAAAATTGTCTCAAGTCCATCATTATCCATTTGGTTTTAGACTTTTAAAAAAAGTATTAAATTGATATTCTCAGCCTAATCAATGATATTGGTGGATTGACACTGGATTGCAGTCATTTATTTCTGTTCCTAGAAATTGCTATTATTTTGTTTCCTTGCCCTGGAAAGACAATAAGATATTCAGTTATGTCTTTAAGAAGTTTTCAGTTTAGTTCATCTTCAAAATTTGGCAAATATCTTGATTAACAGATGTGCCACATATTTCTGGCCAATTCAGTCACAAATTTTATTTCTGTAACCATGAGAAAATGCAAAATCTCTGCTGATTTATCAGTCCCTCTTCTGTTAGAGACCAAGTCTTGATTTTTGATCTCTACATACACATGGAATCAGAAAGTTACCTCCAGGGGAAAAGTGACTATAGTTCCTCAGAGTCTAGGACTTTAAAATCATCTTTGTTTAAGGTCTTCATTCCCCTCACCAATTGCAACAGTGGATCTTTGGTTTTTAAACACCTATCTTTTATACTCTAGGAGATTTTGCTTTGACTTTCAGAAGCTTTATACCCAGGCTTTCAACCTTTTGCATAGTCTTAGAAGAAAGAAAATGTCTTGTGGAGCAAAGGGTCATACATATGGGTCAAATGTGTAGGTTATCCTGGTCTCTAGATTGTCACTGTTGCCTTACGTGATGACAAAAACCTTTCTTGGATTCTCTTTCTACTATATTGATTCTTCCAGAAATCACATTTGTACTCGTTTATGCGTATATGATACAATATAATTTTGTACTCACTAAGGACAGTTTTCCTGAGGGAGGATACATAAAGAGCATCCTCTGATGACCAATGTTCCTTCATGTGCCACCTTAGTGTAGTGACATATTGGAATCATTTAGAAGATCTTCCCTTTAACAATGACAACTACAAAACAAACAAGCAAACAAACAAAAAATGTAACCATTGAATTCATAGAATGGGGTCTTTTGAGTAGGAAAGTGGAGGATCAATTGGAAGCATATATTACACGCTTTGAGTAATTTAAGGAGTCTTTCCTTGGTTCTAAATGGGAATGGAATGGAACTGAAGATAAAAAGAACCTTTGTTTTAATTATTAAAAAGTGATGTGAGGCAAACTATACAAATAATCTTTGAAAGTAAATCTCAGTCTGTGCACAGAAGGGCACCACATAAATTGCCAGGTATAGTTGGGCTACTCTGGTTTGGATCTTTCACAATTTGCTAATATGCAAGCGGTCTTTCTTCTAGAAGCTATACATTTTAAGGCCAACTCATTTTCACTAGTAATAACACAAATAAATAAAATACACATTCTCTTCTAGTAAAACATGGGTTTACAAAGACCTAATGTTGCTTTTAAGTGTGATTAATTGTGAAATCTCTTTTCTTCCATTGCATTCATTTAGCCTACTCCTCTACAATCCCATGTGACCAACAGAGAAATCCCAGCTGTACTTTGAAGGGGAAAAGTCTTACTCTCTCACTCTAAAGAAGCCAGCAACTTACTCTATCAAATTCCTAACCTCATTCACCTTCTGTCTCTGCCTTCCTAGAATCAATTGAATTTATTCTAAGAACATGGTACACTTCAGGATATTTACTCTTAAATCATTGAGATAATAAAACAACTTTTTAAAAAAATTTTACTTAAATTTCTGGGATACATGTGCAGAACGTGCAGATTTGTTACAGAATTATACATGTGCAATCTTATTAAAAAAAAAAAAGCTAGATGTGATTCTCCAAAGGAGAAACAAAACCCTTTAAGGTTTCAAGCAAATAACCAGTTCTGAGTCAGGACTCTTCTGGTTGGCAGCTTCCCTGGAAGATGATTGCAGTGGGAACTGAAATAACTGGATACACAGAACTGCAATGCCAAGGCGTTTGAACATGTTAACAATGAATGAGGAAGATCATTCTCCCAGGGGTAAGAATTCTTGTATTGTGTTCTGGTATCTGGACAAAGAAAATTGAACCTCAGCATTCAAATAGAAGCATCCGATGATTTCATTTCAAAGCAGAATTAAAACATTCCAGGGGTTGTGCAAAGCAAACTACATAGACTTATAAAGAAAGTGTTAGAATGTCTATTTCTATTTATTTTTATTTTTAAAATATAACCATTGAGTTGTTTAAGCCTTTAGTGCACTAATTGACATGTCAATATTACTCTGGTCTATTTCACATCAGTTGTTGCCTTTATGATGGAGGATTTGGCAGAAAAGCAGAATTTCTTCAACGTAGAAGAGCTGAAGGAGCATCTTCACGGGCTTCAGGTACTGAGGAATATTTCATGTATAGTTCCATAATTAATAGATGTAAGACTTAATCACTCAGTTTTAACTAAACTAACCCACATAAAATGGACAAGTAAGTTAAAAAAGATTTCTACAACATATGGGTTGTTAATAATCTCAAGGATTTAAGCACAGGCAGAAAACAAGATTATAGTTGGAGTAGACAATTTACTGCTCAAAGCTATCTTTGTCTGCCTCATTCTGAGGTAAAACATTCGTGGCATAACTGTATCTAATAACTTTTATAAATAAAATTTAATTTTATCAGAAATATAGTTTTGAAAATTAGATTTACACTCACGGACATTAATAGCCTTAACTTAAAATGTATATTTTTCTTTGGGAAATTAGCTATCATTAATTTTATGCCACTATTATTAGAAAGATATCTTACTAATTTATGTTTATGTGAATGCCTTATTAGATATATAATCTATTAGTACAGAAGTTCATGTATACACTCTATACTTCAATAAATATACACATACTATATTGGAGAGGTGTAATCTAAAAGTGTAGAGACTAATTTAGAATACCTAAACCTAATTTGGAAATATATAAATTTCTCATTTTCAAGCAAACATTTTCAGACTGTGAATGGATATTCAAACTGCTTATTTCAGAAAAATGCAGTAAAGCAAATACTGATCATTTCTAAAGATAAGAAGTAGATGTAAAACTTCCAAGTAATTTCCTACAAAGTCATTAAAACTATCCAAACAAGTAACTCCATCATCTTGAAATTTAGTTAATTTGCAAATTTTCATCTGGACTGCATAGATTCATATTTACAGTTACATTTTATGGCAGTGAGAAGAAAAGAAGGGTGGATTGATCAAACGTAAGACCACCTTGATGTGAAAACCTAATTCTCCTTTCAAATACATAGCTAGAAAGTTCAGAGATGTTAAAAATCTTTAAGTTAGTGCTGTAGATAGTGTAAGGGGATCAAAGTTATAGCTTAAAGTATTTTCTTTGATTAGGAAGATACTGGATTCCAAATGCTTTACATATACTCTTTTACAATAATCGATAATATTAATACCATTTCTCCACAACTGCCACCACCAACAACAAAAGTGTGTGATATTGTATATTTCCAAACTAATACAAGTATATAACACAGATACAGTTTGAGTCTATCTCTCCCTGGCTTTAATCCTCATCATTTTCAACAACTTCAATAGTGCTCAAACCATTCTGCCAAAGCACAAAGGTCCTCAGGAAATACTTTAAACTCTGCAATAATGATAGTAGTAGTAAATTATAATTAACTTGATTTTACTCTCTGGTCATTTTTATATGTATAATTCTCTTCAATATTAGATTTTCCCATTACAAATGTTGAAATAAGGGGTTCTATCTGTTTCCAGTAAAACATGGTAACCCAATACTTTGCAAGTCCTAATTCTCCTGTATGTGCTGGAAATAATCTCATAGAATTTAAATAAATGGATACAAAAGTGTTTGTTAGGCACATATTTCTCAGTATTTGGAAACAAACTGAGGAACTAGAGATGTTGATAAGAAAATGAATAATGCATCCATTCCTGATGAAATTTTCCAGACAAAATAAATGCAATCTCAGAAGAAAAAAAAAAGCTATTTAAATTGGTAGTTTTTAATGGTAAAATAAAACAAACCTTACCAAAATCACATTATTAAGCAAACATACTCTGTACTGCTTTGTAGAGTACTTACATATTTTGATTGCCACTTATAAATTACAATTTTTTTGTTCTATTCTGTCTCTATTGACAAAAGTTTTGGGTTACATTCAGTTGGATTATAAAGCTAAAAAGGGGAGCAAATGTTTTAAAATGTCCTCTAGGTTTAAATAACTCAATTTAGAAAACCATAAAATCTCATTTACATCAAACATTTTCAAGCTGCAAGTGGATATTAAGGCTGTTTATTTCAGGAACATTCAATAAAGGTGCAAAAATCCTGGCAGTTTTCAAAGAAAAGAAATAAATATAAATCTTTGGAGCACATTCTTACAAAGACGTTAAAACTAACAAAACAGGTGACTGCATCATTCTGAAATTCAGTTCATTTGCAATTTTAATAAAATGTTTTTATATAAATCTTTATGTTCCCTTTAAAATTAATATCAAAGCAACTATCTGCTTTTACTGTATTATCTTTTAAAATGGGAGACACAGAAAATCAGTAAATGAGGTTATATTACTAATTAGCATAGTGTCTTCACTACCTATAGTACACTACAAAAAATGTGGCTTCCATTTTATCACATAGATGAAACAGTTATCTTTCAGGGTTTGAAATTTCTGTGATCTTTATGCTTAATAAGCTCAGTAAAAGGCATTCAAATTACATCACTTTTGTCTTGGAAGTTAAATTGGGAAATATTGCATTCTCTGAGATGATAAACTCTGCTGAAGATAAATTATCATGAGAAATAGTTTTAATTGATTTACCATAATAAAAGTTATGTGACTTTGAAGTGCAAATGACACATTAAAATGAATCTACAGTATGTTGATAATAAAGTGGCTTCTTTGTTAATGGAATTACTGACACTGCAGATGCTTTCAGGAGTGATGTCTTCTACTGTTAATCAAGAGACTTCAATGTGAAATGAATGTGCTGTTTACTTAAATCCAGCCCAACTTTCTCGCTTCTTCCTTCAGAGTAGGTCAATTTTAAGGACCAAATATCAAAAATTCTAACCATCACAGAGTCAATATTTTTGCTATTGCACTTCTGCTTTTTTCTGATCATCTTGACTACATGCCTACATTCTTTCTGTGTAAGTAAATCCAAAAGACTGTCAGAGAAAAGGACAGTGACAAAGTCCACAGTTAAGTTCAAGTTTAGATGCCTACATAAGTGTAAACTAGTGACATTTTTTCCATAATATAAATTCACAAAAATTTTGAACAGTAAGATGCAAAAAAAGTGAATATTTTAGAGTTTTGGTTGTTTTTTTTAATTAAAGGAATAAAGTATTTCAAATTTACTTGGTAGTTGAGTACAATCATTTTGTTTAAAGCAACTACATTTTGTAATCTGAGAAACTTTCTCAATCACCTCCTATGAAAAATCCATTTTAGCCAAACTGTAGGAATAATTTGAATATGCTATTGTTTCATTTAGTTGCCAATTGTGTTAATTATATAACATCAATTATCAATATTTGATTCTACTTAATGAGTAGCAGTGTATGCAAGTATTTTTCAGTACTGTCAATCTCTGTTTTGTAAGTGAACAGTAAATGGAAATCTCCTGCCATTCTTATTTTTCAAAAAATGTGCAGTGTTTTTTCTGGGGAGGTGTGGAGGGTGATGAGACCGAAATGCAGATTTCCACTGTTGTTTCAGTGCCGTGCTCGGTGAGTGTTACTAGAGCAACTGAGAGTGAACAGGATTAAACAGCAGTTTATTTGCTCAAGAACACGCTGAAGAATAATCTTGCAGTGACATAAAGAGGATTAATATCAACAGGAATTATAAATATGAGTTAATATATAGCTCTGACTTACATTAATTTTACTTTGTTTCAATAATTAACACAAATTTCTTATTTACTAAATTCTTTATACTAAATTTACTATGACGTATCCACTCATCTTGTGTTACATAAATTAATGACAAATTATAAGGCTCTATGTTTTAAAGTTCTTTCAAACAGGAGAAAAACTACAAGCGTTATAAATAATACTGGTGTCTGAGATAATAATTTGGCATACTATGTGAATAGATTCTAAGAAAAATAAGCCTGAATGAAAGTAATAATGTTTATGTGAAAATTGTAAACTGGCTATAAAATTTTTTCTAAAATGTGTGATTTCAAAAGTGTTATATAAAGACTAGGTAACAATAATTTTATTAGAGCCGTTTTTAAATCACTTAATATACTGTTAGAACTATATTATTTGACTAAAACTGGAACACACTTCAGTAAAAAAAGCAAATATTTGCTATTTAAAAATAGAAAATATCCCAAAGTATATTAATATTGGATTTGTTTAAAAATCTATGAATCTTTATTGATAATTATATTATATTGATGGAATTTATTCCTTAAAAATTTATTATTTAATCTCAGAAAATAGTGTGCTGTGGTTAAAATCATAGAGACAAACATCAGAAGTTTTCTTGCATGCATTAATTTACCAATTTGCACTGCTCATGCATTCTTTATCCTTTCAACCTGGAAAGCTTCTATCTGATTTTTTAGTGGCTGTTTAAACAAAAATAGATGTTTATCTCTTTAAAATTTTGCCAGGAAGCTGTCACTTTCCCATTTACTCAAGCTATGTTGTGACAGAATGTGTCAGCTTCTCACACAAATGAAAAGAGATATAGACCTGTATTTACTTTAGCTGAAAAATAAGTAGTCATCAATTCAGAGAAAAGTGTTTTCCCAGCTGAAAAGATGAAGTAAATAGGAGTGGTTAAGAGAATCAAGTATTTTCTAATACTTAAAAGGCAGATGTAAACCAAACATACAGCGCTGATTCACTTTTGGTTATCATATTGAAAGTAGATAATCTTGTGGTATGTAAAAGTTGGTACTTTGTCTCTTTTGTAGTTCATGATTTTGCCTTAAAACGATAAAAACATTTAGGCAGTTAACCTTCCCACATTTTTTTTCCTATGCAGGCTAAAAGCCTCAGAAATTTAAATGAAAATAAGAAAAAATAATCTTTAAGAAATAGTTTTTGGAAATATGTTAGATTCAAAACAAACTTAATTGGGAGAAAAAGATGGTTGAATTAAGAGTAATGATTTCACCATATAGTTAACATTAAATGTATATTTAAGTATACTCTTTTTCACTAAAATGTCTCTTATTTTTGGGAATTTCTCAGGATAAAACTTCATGGAAAATATTACTGAAATGTACCAGAAAGCAACGGTATTGACACTAAACCAAAGATAACATGTAGTGATGGGCTTTTGCTCAAGACCGATTAGAGTTGCACAATTAAATTAAAAGCAACATTTTTTTTTTTTTGAGATGGAGTTTTGTTCTTGTAGCCAAGGCTGGAGTGCAATGGCGCAATCTCTGCTTACTGCAATTCTCCTGCCTCAGCCTCTCGAAAAGCAACCATTTTTAATAGCTCAAAAGGAGCAACCTTACCCAAGAGAAGAAAAAAAATTAAATTAGACACTTCTGTGTGTAACAATCAGCCTCTGGCTAGATGTTTGAATTCTGTCGATTTTTTGACCACAACATACTTACATTTTTAAAGTGTCTGTGTTTCCTCATCTGTTAACGGAACAAAATATTTAAAATCAACCTTTCTTGCACAACATCATGGCTTCCCTGAAATTTGAATGACCTTATTTTTGCTTATGCTTAGATTTTAAACCTAATGTATTCCCAAATTCTCCTTAGTACCTTAAATTTTCTCTTAGATCTCTCAAATACCTCAAGTATTAAATCACTTCCTCTTTCTGAAGAGTGGATCTCACTTGCTGTTTTTGGTGCACAGCATGCAATATAGACTCATCCTTCTTTATCACCCTCAGGGGGTAACTTCCTCACTTTCTGAAGATAGACCCCCTTTTTCCTGGATGAGTTCTCATGGTTTTCTTGATCTGATCACTCACCTTGGGGAAACACATCCTTCAGTAGTTTTCTAAGATAGAATACAAGGGAAGCACATTTTTTTGAGACTTCTCATGTCTGAAAATAGTATTTTGTTAACCTCATATTTAATAGATAATTCATCTTGTCATACGACTAGAGGTTTGAACTATTTTTCACTATGAACTCTAAAGGTCCTCTATAAATAGGATCTACAGAAGGATGTATTCCTGAAAGACAAACATTTACTGGCTATTTTTTAGTCTGTTGTTTTGTTTTGTTTTGTTTTAACTAAATGCATTTCAAATCTATGCACAGCTTAGACAGTATGAATCTAAAACCTGACTCTTTGAGATGTAAGACAGAGACAAAGACAATCAGAGAAGCTAGACATTTATGAGGCATTATATAGAAACAAAGAGAACAAAGAGAGGCTAAGACCAAAATCTGTGTATAAACTATACCCAAACAGCTGGCTGACTATCAAACTATGCAGCTATAGGGCAAAATTCTAAGGACCAGAGTAAAATCATATTAGAATAAAATAAGCAGAAAATGAGAAATTAGCAGATGTATCAACTTCTACACCATAGGGAAGAAAACAGAGTTTATAGTTTGAGGAGGTCAAATGCCAAACAGAACAAAAAAATGTGAATCCTCTGAAAAGTATGACAGAATCTAGAGTCACTGATCTTATCTATGATGTCTAGTTTTCAACCAATATTACATAGACATCCAAAGAAACAGAAAAGTGTGACCTGTACTTGGGATAAAAGGCAGTCTGCAGAAACTGACTTCAAGTGGATCCAGACATTGCAGGTAGCAAGACAAGACTTAAAGCAGCTTTTATAAGTATATTCAAATTATTTTTTTAAAAAGACCCTAATGCAGGGACAAATAGAAGACTTTGATAGATAAAATGTTGCAAAAAGAAACACTAAGGCTGACTAGCACAATAACTGAAATAAAATAATGTTAGACAGTCATGACAGACATGGAAATAGCCAAATAAAGAATGAGGTTTTTGAAGATAAATCAAAATAAGTTATTCAATCCAGAAAACAGAGGAAAAGGAATTAAAACTGAAATGAGCCTGAAAGACATATAACATAATATCAGGTGATTTTTAAGCAAAATTTAAATCCCAGAATGATGGAAGACAGAAAGAGACAGCTAAAATATCTGAAAAAAGTAATGACTGAAAATTTCCCTAAAAAATTTTTTTAATCACTCCTTAGTATTACCGAAAGGTTAAGAAAAAAAATCGTAATAGTTACTAGAGAAAATCCCTTTATATACAAAAATAGTTTGTTTACAGAAGAAAGCAATATGATTAATGGCTTTTTAAAATGACAGACAATTGTAACATAATGACATGCAATGTATTCTGAAAGAAAAAGTATAATTTGTCAACTAAAACTTTTGAATCCAGCAAATTTGTTTTCAAAAAATGAAAATGATGTAAAGACATGGACATATAAACAAAAAGCTGAAAGAACTAAGCATCAGGCTAAAGAAAATGATGCCAGATGGTGAGATGAATATGAATGAACAGCACAGGAAATGGTAAGCAATGGGCAAATGTAAATAAATAAACACACACACACACGTAGCACACACATATACTTTGCCTTTTCTTTCCTAAAATCATGTAACTGCAAAAGCAAAAATTATAGCACTATATAGTTGTGCAGGTAGATAAAATGCAAATGAAAAAATAGTAATAGAATGAAGGTATAAATGGAAATAGAGCATTGCAAGCACATTTTAATATTTACCAGAAATAATTAAATATAAAGTGTAAGGAGAATACACTAAATTAAAGAAACATAACCTAACTCCCAAAACAAACACAAAAATGTAATGTAAATGTATATCTCTAGGATATCAACAGGGAATTTCAGAAGAATATTAAAAAGTTTAATACTGTATTTGTACTTACCTTTTCTATATTTATATATATTTAGATACCATTGTGTCATTATTGTCTACAGCATTTAGTATAGCATCATTCCGTTTTTTGCCTGGGAGCAATAGATCATACCATAGAACCAAAGTGTGTGTGTGTGCACAGGTATAATTAGTTTTGTGTATGTTTACTCTATCATGTTTACACAACAAAATCATCTAATGATGCATTTCTCAGAACTTTTCCCTGTTGTTAAGCAGCTCATGACTATATAATATTTAAGTATACTGAATGTAAAAAGATGGAAAAAGATAACCTGCAACCAGATAGTATGAACATCTTGAGTAGTTAATATCAGAAAATAAAACTGAAATACAAGGAATATTATTAGAGACAGTAATCCAGGGTTATTAAATTATAATGAAATGTTGATGTATCTCAAAGTTGATGTCTTTGTGTGTGTGTGTGTGTGTGTGTGCATGTGTGATGGAGTTTCACTCTTTTTGCCCAGGCTGGAGTGCAATGGCTCGATCTCGGCTCACTGCAACCTCCGCTTCCTGGGTTCAAGCGATTCTCCTGCCTCAGCCTCCCGAGTAGCTGGGATTACAGGCACATGCCATCTCACCCAGCTAATTTTGTATTTTTAGTTGAGAAGGTGTTTTACCATGTTGGCCAGGCTGGTCTTGAACTCCTAACCTCAGGTAATCCATCTGCCTCGGCCTCCCAAAGTGCTGGGATTACAGGTATGAGCCACTGCGCCCAGCTGTATCACAAAGTTTTAACAATTACATATGAATATATCTTATAACAGTTTTTAAATGCATGAAATAATAACTGACAGAACTAAAGGGAAATATTCGTGACAGTTGGGAATTTTATCACCTTTGTTCCAGTAATTAATATAAAAACTAAACAAAAGATCAGCCAGATTACACAAAACACCTTTACCTGATCACCACATAAATTGTGTGATATATTTTATTTTTAAATGAGCATTCACCAAGATAGATCATATGTTGTTTTATAAGTAAGTCTCTACATTTGAAAGAATAAAAATAATACAGCATATGTTCCTTGACAAATTCTAGTTTTGAAATAAAATTTTAAAAGCATTAAACATTTGGAAATTATGCAAGACATCTCTAAACAATTCAAGGGTCAAAGAATAAATGATGTGGAAAATTAGTGTCTTGAATGATAATAAATACCCAGAATATATCAAAATTTGTGATATGCAGTTAAAGCAATTCTTGGAATATTATTTATAGTTCTAAATGTTTTTATTAGTAAAAGAAAGTTTAAAACAAAAATGTGTGCTCCACCTTAGGAGTCTAGGAAAACAGGAGCAATTTAGCAATTTAAGACCAAAGTTAGTAAGTATAAGGAAAGAAAAAAATGAAGAATGGGGATCAATTATATAGAAAATGTATAAACAATAAATAAAATTAATAAAACCTTAAGATGTTGATTTGAAAATGTTCATAAAAATTGACACACCTGTGGCTCTGTTTTCAAACAATGAGATACAGAGAGAAGAGAAAAAATGCTACCAATATCAAGAATGAAGAAGGGGATAATATTTCAATTTCTAGAAGCACTTGGAAACGACTGTATGATAGGATAATATATTGGATTATAGTGGAATGTTCCATGAGTGCAACCAGACAGATACAGAAGAGGACATATTAAATCATTTCATTTAATTGAAATATAGGAAAATGCAAATTAATCTTTAGTGGCTGAAAGCAGATCAGTCCTTAACTAAAGCTCAGATTGAGTTTGGGGCAGATTAATAAAAAGGAGCATGAGGGAAATTTGGGGGTGATGAGTATGTTTTGTGTCTTGATGCTGTATAGGTATGCATGGGTATATTAATTTGTCAAAATGGATCAAACTATACCTTAGAATGGATGTATTTTATTGTATGTAAATTTTTTTATCAATAAAAGGTAGACACAGAAAATGTAATTCGTAATTCATTATCTGTTAGGGGCTGAATTGTGTCACACCAAAAACTCATATATTAACGTTCTAACTTCTGGTACTTCAGAATCTGATTATGTTTGAAGAAAGGGGCATTATAAAGGAAATTATGTTAAAACGTGGTCATTGTAGTGGGCCTTAATCTGATATGATTAATGTTCTTATAAGAAAAGGAAACTGGATGTAAGGAAGAAGGCAATGTAAAGACATAAGGATAAAAAGGCCATCTACAAGCCAAGGCCAGAGACTCGGAACAGGTACTTCCCTCATGGCCCTCAGAAAAAATCATCACTCCTTGATACATTGATCTTAGACTATTAGCCTCCAGAACTTTAAAAAAATGAATTTCTGTCGTTTAAGCCATCCTACCTATGGTATTTTGTGATGGCAGGCCTAGCAAACAGATATACTACCAATACGTGCAGTATAATAAATAATAATTTAAATAAATATTGCGGAAGCTATTTTTTTTAATGATTCTTTCATATTGCTGCCTATGAAAAACTGTGACATAAAATGATGTATCTTAACTAGTTTTGGGATTGACCCTAAAGGGTTGCAAACAATTTTCATTGTAGCCACAAAAACTCTTTCAGCCTAGTTCTGACCACCTGTTTAATGAGGGCAGCTATAAACTTCAGACTGTATAAACGTGCTGCATTAGTCTTCTTCAGTATATCCATATATTCATGTCTCCCATAAATCTTCTATACCAAGCTGTTCAAATTACCTTCAAAGGGAAAAATATGAGTTGTCCAACTTAAAGCAGTTCATAGATAATGACAACTCTTGTAAAATGAGTGTTTGAGAGTGTCTTGAAAGAATATAGATATATTTTGAGATGAAACCAAATGTAAAACAATTCAGTTGAAGAATACAAAATTTCTTATGACATTCTATTGTTACACTGAAAGTAAATTAGATTTTGGAAACAATGTTCACTGAACCTTTTAATTTTTTCTGCTTCCGTGCAGCAAATTTCCTCAGATATTCTGAACTGATACTCAGGAAAACCTCTTTAAGATTTCTGGGGAGGAAGAGTAAGGATAAGGGGAAGCCAAGTGGAGGCCCCAATACCTCATAAAATCTTCAAACATAGGAAATCCATCTTTATCGATTTACCTACTATATTAGATTCACTATAAAATTACTTGTAAATGTAAGTTCAGGGTCAAAAGAATTGAAAAATACTGCTCTACTCTGTCCTCAAACAACTATTTACTTGAGTTTCTAATTTCTGAATGTCTAAATATTAGAAATAAGTTTATATCATTGCCAATTTTGTTTATGCTAATATATAAAGAATCAAACAGCTTACTAGACATTTCTGATGTTCTTCTTTTTAGTTTTCACATCTTTGTGGTTAGGCTTATTGTAAGACAAGACTTCTGAAGGTGATTTTGTAATTTCTTTTTCTATGGTGTTTTATCATTCAACTTTATACCCTGTTGGCTGGCCTTCTTAATTTAAATACTTCAGTACGTTTTATAAATCTTCATTGATCTGAATTTAATGAATATACTTAGAACACTTTATAGGACTGAAGAAGTATCAGTTAATTTCAAACTGGCAGCCAAGAGAGAAATAATCATAAGCAAATATTAAAATAAACATATGTGAATAAAAAAAAATTCGATGTTATGTTAGCATGCCATGGATATAAAAAAGCTAATTTTTAAGTGGTAGAATGTTCACATTCATTGTCTTACAATTCTTAAATTGTTTTGCTTTGCTCTCAGAACATTTGTATTAAACAATCATGAAGCATATGTCTGAAGTTTCTATAAAAATCAACAAAATTAAATTGCCAAGAGCATCAGAAAAACAAAACTGCATATGCTTTTAATGAATACCGAATCTACCTCTGAGGTTGAGTTTTTTAATGTCTTAAAATTTCCCCAAATACTTATGTATATACATTCATGAAAAAATAAGAGTTTATTCAAATCAAATAAAATTATAAATACTTATTATTATACTGCTTTCCATCAGAGTAAAATAATGTTGATAAAGCTACTTAATAATCAATGTGGTTATTACATTTTTAAAAGAAAAAAAAAACAGAAAATGAGGCCCAACAGACTAGGCAAAAATATAAGAAAGTGCTAAATAGAGAAAAAAATTGCCTTAATGTTTGGCTTATAATCCAAGACTATGATTATAAAATCAAGCTAGTTCAAAGATCCAAATGGCTGTGTCACATAAATGAGTTGCATTATGTCAAGCTCACAGGATTTAAGATGCAGTTCATTCTCCTTACCACACACAGACATGCTCTTAGTCTACCAACATATCCATTATACCCTCCTGCCTTTTAAGCAATACAACTTCAGGAGTGTACTTAGTATAAACAGACCTCAAATAGAGAGAACCCATGCCATGGTCTCACAACTCACAATACTGAAGGATAATTTGTAAATCTAAACTCTTGACATCGAATGTATTTTAGGTTAGGAGTATTAGAGGTATACAGACAATCTACATGCTTGTGAAAACATATGGTTGTATGCCAACCTCACAGAGGTTCCAATTTGCTCTCTAGGTCACCCAAAAGAAATTCTCCCTATGGGATTTTGCCTTTAGAGAGACAAAGTGAATTGGTTCTGTTGAAATATTCATTAAATTAAAAGGCTTCATTTACTATTCTAAAAGCAATTAATCAGTTTTCCCCACTCTGTGTAGTAGAGTACTAGCCACCACTTTACAAAAGTGCATTAGTGCTCTAGGGAGAATGCAACACATTTCAAGAAAAATTAATAGGGTCTGTTAAGAAAGTTAGTCATAGACACTAAGAAAGTTAGAAACTTTATTGGAACATAGAAAACCTTGAAATAACCAATTTAGTAAAATTACTTGCAATGGCAATTGAAATTAAAATACAATAAAGAACATGGTTTTTATGGATAGTTTTGAAGGGTTTACCATTGTTAAATATAACATAAATTCAGGTGTAAGGAAAGGTAATTAAAAATACAAGTAATAGTAAATATTAAGTTTTATTAAGAAAGTCTGCCAAATATTTATAGCAATATTTGCAAGTGCTTTTGATCATAAGAAAAATGCCAATATCTGCAAAATCTCTATATGCTCACATATTCATGATTAATTATTCTAGTAACAATTCATCCATTCTAAGGTCATCAGCTGAACATAGCCCAGGTCAATAGTTACAGGATATTGTAGACTAAAGATATATTCCTCTGGCAGCGTTTCTGTGCAATATGTAAATCATTGTATGATCTGAACATAGTACATAATGAAAAATTAATGTATTTGCTAGTTTAAGCAGGAACTCTAATTAAACATAAAATTGTGCTTTAAAATTTTTGAATGAAGATAAATCTACATAAATGTATAAATATATATTTATATTAATAAAAGTAGATTAAAAGAAAGCAGAGATGATGCAAAACAATAAAAAAAAGAGTTGTCCTAAAATATGAGACATCTAAAATAATTCCATCTAGAGTTATATTTTTAAAGGTATTACATTTACTTTTAAGAAGAATTATTAGGATGTTACAGACCAGACTACTACCACATGGAATAGTTTGACAAGTCATTCAACAGCCAGTGTGCTGTTCTATATTGTCTATATTCTTGGCTGGGTGCGGTGGCTCACTCCTGTAATCCCAGGACTTTGGGAGGCTGAGGCTGGTGGATCACAAGGTCAGGCTTTTGAGACCAGCCTGGCCAACATAGTGAAACCCCATCTCTACTAAAAATACAAAAAATTATCCAAGCATGGTGGTGGTTGCCTGTAATCCCAGCTACTTAGGAGGCTGAGGCAGTGAGCCGAGATCGCACCAAGCAACAGTGCAAGACTGTGTCTCAAAAAAAATTTATAATAATATAATAAATAAAATAAAATAAAATAAAAATATATAAACAAAAATATTATTCTCCCTTGAATCCTGCAAATATGTGTTGGAAATCTAATAAATTTATTTGAAATAGTAAATAGTTATGTTAAATGGACAACCAGTAAATGTCATATATCTAGAAATTTTAAAGCCTTTGATAAGGTTACTTCTAAAGGACTGTTTTTTTTTTTTTGAAACAGCATAAAATTAGGGGGAACAGAGTAAACCAAAGCAGGCATTTTCCAGATGAAATTAGTGTCAGTCTATTAAGAGCTTTCTAAGTCAAATAAAGGAGTGTGTATGTGGGTAAGTCTTGGGAGGCAGTGGAACAGAATGGTGGAGCAGAGTCTCTCCATTTGGGGTCACTGCAGGGAAATCCAAGTTCTATCAGCTGCGTGACGCTGGACATTTTACTTAACTCTCAGGACTTCAGTTTTCACAGTGGTATAATAAGGTTAATAATAGCATCTCTCTTGTAACAATAAAATAAGATGTTGGTATGCCATAAACACAAACCTATGATAGCATTTTACCTTTCATATTATTATTCAATAAAAAAAATAAGATATTAAAACAGAAATAGTTTCTAACACAAAGGTTTTGTACTCAGCTCAATTATAATAATCAAAAGAGTCAAGCCAGCAGTCATTAAATGAATTATTAATTGCATACTGATCTATCTCTAATGAACTAGGTGGTCTCATATTTATTATCCTACTTGATCTTTACAACAACCTGTGACATGTGCTTTATGGTTGCCACCTTGCAGAAAACTGAGGCTCAAAGAGCTTAAGTGACTTGTCAAAAATCATATATTTACAAGTAGCAAATCTAAGAATAAAATAGGAATTTCTTTCCTCTGTGTCACAACAAATCTAGCCATTCTCTAAGATAAGTGAATTTTGCCAGTACCTAAGAAGTCCTTTGAAATATGTGGTGGGGACTCTATGAAAACACTACAAACTATATTTTTCTTGACTACCAATTTTTGAACATTCACATTTCACTTCCTGATACGTTATCTTCTTCCATCATACTGAGACTAGGCTAAAGGGAATGAAGACCTTGCCCAAGTGCAAAATTTAAGGGAATGAGAAAAAAAACGTAATTGAGATGAATATTATTTTAATACAATGTTTTTAAAATTCAAAATAAATACAAAACGTTCATGATGAAAAACATATCAATATTTTAAATTAAGACAGTATCTCCTGGGGCATCTAAGAGCCTAAGGCAAAAGGAAATAATCAGTAATACTACGTAAACTCTGCTCTTTCAGCAGGTCTCAGCTTAAATATTTCTTACATTCAGAAACCTTACACTGGTTTAAATGCTGCACTTCCAAGCTCCCATTATATCCTGTGCTTACCTCTCCAACTAGACTTATCCAAGCTACAGTAGTGTTTATCTATTGCTGCAATACACAAAACCTCAAATCTAAGTGCAATATTTGAAAACAGAGAACATTTATTCTGTAACAGTTTTCATGTGTCAGGAATTTGGAAATGGTTTAGTTGAGATTTGACTGAGAGACCCTCATCAAGTTTCAATTGAGAGATCAGCAAGGGCTGTAGTCATCTGAAAGCTTGACTGTGGCTGAGGATCTGCTTCCAAGATGGCTTACTACCATAAGTATTTGCAGATGGCCTCCATCCCTTGCTACATGGTTCTCTTCATAGAGTTGTTTCAGGGCTCTCTTGACATGGCTATTTAGCTTACCCAGAGTGAGCAATCCAAGAAACAGTGAAAGAACAAAGCTGCTGGGCCTTTTATTCCTACTCTCCAAAGTCTCACACCATCACTTGTACTTTATTTTATACTTTAAAAATGAGTAGTAAGTGTAGCCCACACTCAAGAGGAAGAGAATTAGGCTCCACCTCTTACAGAGAAGACCATCAAAGAATTGTTGAAAATATTTTAAAAGTGACACAAAGAGTTACCTGTTAGTTGGCTATTTGTGTCTCAGGACTAAACTCTAGGAGATGAAATACCATAACTGAATTGTTTGCCATTTGGTCTTCTCATCCCTAGGACTGTCCCTGATACATAATATGTGCTCAATATGTATCATTTAAGTCATTAGTAGAATTCATGGGGACATTCCATCAGTAAAATGATTTTATAAAAGAGTCATAAAATGACAAATAAAGTTATAAGAGAAAGAATTTTGCTAAGGAAAATAAATGATATTTTCTGATTCGGGTCTATCAGATAAAAGATGATAAGGATATGACAAAAGTTTTGACATCATAAGTGAAAGAGTTAGGTATAAAAAATATAAAATTCTTCTAATTTTAAATATTGTGGAAAAAAGGGGGCTTAAAAGAGATAATTTGGGTTGGTGGAGGAACCAATTGAACTGCTATTATTTTGCAATAAATTTTAACACAAACTTAAAAAAATCTGACTTTACTGACGTCTTAGTTCAGGTTGCTGTAATAAAATACTGCAGACTAGGTAGTTTATAGATAATAGAAATGTATTTCTCACATTTCTGGAGGCTGTGAAGTCCAAGATCAAGGTACCAGTAGATTCAGGATTAGGTGAAGGATCACTCTGTGATTCATAGGTGGTGCCTATAGCTGCATCCTCATCAAATGGCAGAAAGAGCAGCTTCCTTGCATGTCTTTTATGAGGTCACTAATCCTATTCAGGAGTGCTTTATCCTAAAGTTTGGCTCATAACTCAGACAATCACACAGGAGCTTTTTCACTTTGTTAAGACTTAATGACCTCCTAAAGGCTGTATCTCTTAATGCCACCACACTGGGGATTAAGTTTTAACATATGAATGGGAGGATGCATATTCAGACTACAGCAACTGGAATTAAAATTCTTCAAAGGTATGACTGAAAATCAAATATTTATATACATATATGTCTGTTTGTGTATATATATAACGCCTGGAACTGAAGTCATGCTTTTTCTATTATATCGTATTATCAGAAATACAACTGAAAGATAGAGATCCAAGCAGCTTTTGCACATTTATGAAAATACACTTTGAGAGATGCGAAATTAAATGCATGTTCTGCTATGCTATGTTTATGTCTCCCCAAGTTTCATATCTCGAAACTTAATTTCCATTGTGGCAGCATTAAGAGGTCAGACCTCTTGGAGATGATTAGTGCATGAGGGGTGTGCCTTATGAATGGGATTAGTGCCCTTATAAAAAAGCACCAAGGGAGCTTACATATCTCTTTAATCATGTAAGGACAAAGTGAGAAGCTGCCATCTTTGAAGCAGAGAGCAAGTCCTCACCAGATGCTGGATCTGCTGACACATTGATCTTGGACCTTCTAGCCTGCAGAACTGTGAGCAATGAATTTCTGTTGTTCATAAACTACCTAGTCTAAAGTATTTTGTTATAGAAGAATAAACGGGCTTTGACTTTTAAAATATTTTTTATTTTATAGATAATTGATAATTATCGATAATTTTTTAAATATTGAATATTTTTAAAATATTTTTTATTTTATAGATAATTGATAATTTTGAATATTCAGAGTTTGCAAACATTGTAGACTTTTTTTGGACCAGCTTTTATGCTTGGCTGTGCTATCTATATTCCATAATGTATATTTACTCAATGTTGATTATTTGAAATTTTAGAAATTATGATGAAAAACACTATGAATTCACACATATTTTATATCTGAAAACATTACCATGCAAATAATTTGAATTTTGGATAACACTGATGGAATAATTCAATCTGTGTTCATAAGTAAGTGATGGTAAGTTAATAGATGAACATTTCTCAGTCTGTGGATCAACTAGTGCTGCTGGAGGTTGACGGAGGACTTTTCAAAGGGTCCTTGAAGTCAAAAATAATTTTATAATAATTCTATAATGTTATTTGCCTTTTCACTGTGTTGGTATTTGCACAGATGGTGCCAAAACAATGATGGCTTAAACTGCTGGCTGCTTTGCATCAATTGAGAAGTGGCATCAAACTAATGGTTACTGTACAAACACGCAGGAAAAGAAATCCAGTTTTATCGAAGAATATCTTGATGAAGGAGGAAATATTATTGGTCTTATTAAATCTTCTTGAATCACATCTCTTTAAATATTCTGACTGCCTAAATAACAAACAGACTTACAGCACTTTTGCTCTATAACAAAGTGAAAAAGCTCCTGTGTGATTGTCTGAGTTATGAACCAAACTTTTGTCATGGAAACTTGTCATGGAATATCATTTTTACTTGAAAGAGCAACTAAGAAGAAACCTATGGCTATTCAAGCTTGGGCGTTTGTTAGGCAGTATCTTGATAATGAACAAAGAAAAACCTGATAATCAATGTAAAAATAATAATAATTGTTGCTGATGATAAATTCAAAGTTTCGAATGGAAATAGGGATTTGGGGAATTTGTACCTTACATTTTGAATTTAGCAGATTCTGAACAGTGATGAGATTGCTGCTATTGCTGAATGTTACTTTTTCTATATTGTATCATGAAATATTTTAACACTTAGAAGATTTGCATATATCTATGCACCAATATTTTCCAAAACATCAAAACATAGTTTACAAATCATGCTTGGGTGAAAAGAAAATTCGTTCAAAGTGCAAAATATACTCTAGATTTCAATATAGGTGCGAAAAGTTCATTAATATGCTTTCAAATTCTACATTGCAACCAAGTTTTGGAAATCGTCATTTGTTGAGTTTGGGGTTGTATCACATAATAATATCCACAATTTTCTGAAAAGGCAATTAAAAGAAGTCTATCTTGTCCAAATATATATCTGTAAGGCTAAATTTTCTTCATAAACTTCAATTAAAAAGTAAAAAAAATACAGCTGGGTGCAGTGGCTCATGCGTGTAATCCCAACACTTTAAGAGGTTGAGGTGGGAGGATCATTTGAGTCCAGGAGTTTAAGACCAGCCTGGGCAACATAAGAAGACCCCATCTCTACAAAAAATAAAAAATTACACTGGTGTGGCAGGCACCTGAACTCCCAGCTACTGGGGAGGCTGAAGTGGGAGAATCGCTTGAGTCCAGGAGCTCGAGGTTGATTGAGCTGATTGTGCCAATGCACTCCATCCTGGGTGGCAGAGAAAGACCCTATCTCTGAGTAAATCCCAATAGATTGAATGCAGAAAGGCATACTGTAAGAATACAGTCAATTTCTATTAAGAAAGACTTTTAAAATTCTTGCTAAAGAATGCTATTTTTCTCACTATTTTTTTGTAAAATGTTATTTTTCATTAAAGTATGTTACATATGCTAACATCTTGTGGGTCTATTTTTATTTATCGTTTAGTGGGTTTATTTTTATTTCAAAATAAATATATTTTTAAATTTCAGTTTTAGCTTGTTTATGGTAAGTATTAATAGATACCTAGCATATAAACAAGAGCTCTTCAGGGTCTCCAACAAATTTTAAGTGTGTAAAGGGGTCCTAAGATCAAAAGTTTAAGAATTGCAGCCATACATTATTTAAAACAAGGACCAATTGATTTACAAAAATAATAGGAGAAAGGAGAAAAACATTCTGCAAAAGAGTTTACTTAATTAACTTTATAATGATACTGTTAACTAGAGCAAACTGGTTTGAGCCACAAATGCAAGCAATCCTAAGAAGCTATGTAGACTCAAGGTCAATGTCCATGAAGTAACTCAAGAATAAACACTTGGGGCTTGATGGAATTTATTCACTGACCCTAAAATGTCAACTAAACATAGATACTAATGTTGCATCTCCAGTCTCCCATGCTATGTCAGAATCTATTTGGGATGCTCTAAATCCACACAGAATATTCATGTACTATTTTAGGGAGACCTAGTAAATTAATATAAAGAAAAGAGTAATTTTATATTTCAGAATGAAGCTTGTCTTATAATGATTCACGTTGGTATCAATGATAGGGTACTTCTGATTGAATCTGACTATAACGGTTGTGAGCTTGATTCCTCAAAAACTCAAATTGCTTCCCTTATGCCCTGGAGCACTGACTTAATAAAAATGTGGTCACCGTATAGGTAGAAATGTATTGCTTTACCAGTGATTCTTTATGTGAACACATAGCACAAGAAAAGCTAATTTTTGTATTTGGGGTTAATTAATTAACAGAGAAAAAACAAAATGAAATTTACGATTAGAAGTTAGATACTGCAACAATCAGGTTTACCAATGTGTTTGAGAGAATGTTATTGATACTTTTACTCAAGCTAAATTCTGAACCTTTAGATAGTTTCTAATTTATGTCAGAGTGCAGTTAAAAGTAAATTTTATAAATTATATACTTGTAAGAAATATACGACAAGGTGAATAAATTTGGAAACAAATTTATATAATATAATTTTCATACTTTTCTGTCTCTCCCTCTCCTTCTCCATTATATAAAAATTACCTAGCTGAGTGACAGAAAAGTATCTCTCAACTGAAAATTTACCAATATTATGGAATTTCTGAAAATTATGTTAATTAATACTAAAATATGAAATAAATAAATTAGCTGAGCACTTTCAAAAGTAATATTGTTTCTATTAGGAAAAAATAGTCAAGGGACATATGTACCTTTCATGTATTTATGTTGAGTACTCAACTCAGAAATTCATCTGATTTATCCTGATATATCATAAATTATAATATCAACTCTTTATTATACTTTGAAAATATAGAGTCTGATGCATTTGATGTTTTAATTCCCTGTGGATATTTTATAACATTAGCTTTGATTCCATTTTCTTTTTAATTATCTCAAGAATTTATTCATGTATTATATATAATTTGATATAGGTCCATTCCCAGCTACTATTTTTATTTATTTTTTTACTTTCTACAAATAGCTCACTCTCAACATGTATATACTTAATGTATTTTGTACATGGTTATATTTGCCTTGAAAGGAAAAACAACAAATAGTGGTCTGCTATAGGAATATTCTGAAGTTTTATTTTAAAGTGTATCACTCAGTCAGTTGTTAGTCACAAAATGTATAACAACTTGATTCTAGAATATTTACACATAGAAATTCTCTGACTGCTGTGTTTTTATAAAAATATATGATCAGCAATTAAATCACCAATATAAATTCTACTGTGTATTTGCCATTAGATTTTCTAATAATTCATAAGGAAAATACTTACATGTTACTTTGCATCTAGTGACTCTGCTTCTCCTTCTCTTTCTGGTGATGTATCGGTCTACTTCCAAACGTAGCCCTCTCTCCTCCATCTTTTCATTTGGTGAACACATACAATTTTCAGCAAATTTTATTATTTTTCCTTTAAAACGAAGGTTGTGTTCATATGTTTTCCTTTTCTAACTTACTGTCATCAATCCAAGATGATACTATTTTATTCTCTGATCGCTGGTTTATTTCTGAGGGGTCACGTGTATTTTAATTTTTTGTGTGCATAAAAATGTATAAAGGGCACTTTTATGTTTAGATTCTATTAGAAGCTGTTTGCGATCTTATAAATAATAAATTCTGAGCACCTGGACTTGGCATTTGTAGGTCACCCTAATCCAAAACGTTCTGAGGTGTTGCATTTTACATACTCCCACACAAACCCATTTAGCCAGGCTTTCCACTCTCACCTCCAAATACCATACTTGTTCTGTCCTCATGTTTTTCCTCTTATATAATTTTCATCCAATGAGAGTTTTTTTCTTCTTCCATTATTCATCTCAAGCTACAAATTCTTTATAAAGGTTTTCATGA
Source organism: Pan paniscus (assembly GCF_029289425.2). NCBI lineage: Eukaryota > Metazoa > Chordata > Mammalia > Primates > Hominidae > Pan > Pan paniscus. Next base: position 72,594,307 of record NC_073263.2, read on the forward strand.
TTATTTCTGTGTAAAGTCATCATTTCTTTCTAAATTCTTCATACCCTTTTGCGTTTGAATGATCTATACAGATGTCCTATATACTAAGCATATTTGAATTCCTAAATCTCAGTGGCAAAATTTTATTTTTGAATCCTACTTTTGTTGTATAGATATTGCTAATGTTTCTAATTGTTCACACCTGCCTCTATCCAAGCCATTTGCCAGTGCCCTTCTGGGTCTGGAAGTATGACTGCTTTGACCAATGGAGCAGTGGCCAAGAGTGACTTGAGCAGATTTGACTCCTGCTACCTCCAAAAGAACGTGCCTATCTGTCTTGTTGAAACAATGAAAGAGCGAGCCATGTAACTGTCCTCCACCTGGCCTACATTCAGATGTGTCAGATTCCGACTACTAAGCCGTGTGTCCTCAGACATGTGAGTAAACCCTGCCAAGGCCAGAATGATAGTCCAGCTTAAATTATGAATCTGCAGTCTTGTAAGCCAAATACATGCTTTTTGTTTTAAGAGACTGAGTGTTGGCATAGCTTGTTACAACAAAGTTATTATGCCATTAGAAAACTGATACGCTATGCCTGGAACCCAAACACAGCAGCCTCACAGAACTTTGTACATATTTAAAATTTAATGAGGGTTGAATAAATGTATTCCAGATTATGTGTAAGGATGACTACAACACACCCCCAAACTAGTTTGAAAGAGTAAGCAAAGGGAACTAGATTCTTTGAGCATCTGTAATATGCCAAGTAAGGTGCTGCAAAATTTAATGTTTGATCCCATCTACTCCTTGCTACAATACGTGAGGTACTTGTCAATAAGCCCAGTGTGCAGATAAAGAAAGTGAGGCTTGCAAAGATAATGTAATTCACCTAGGTGGTACATAGAGTCTAAAGAGAACTTAAATGATAACATAACAATCTGATAGAAAAATCGGTGTTTATTTATGTCGGTATTATGACAGAAGCTCTTGCAAGGACCAAGATATTAAATGAATAAATACACGACAATTTTTAAAAAATAATTTTCAGTTGCTTTATACTGGCATTTTTATGACAATCCTCTTTATTTGGAATGAAATCCAATTATTTTCACTTATAAGTAAGATTTATGCTTTTATCTTTTTTATTTTGAATCTCACATCTTTATACGATTTTTTTCATTGTTCAACAATTTTTAACCAAATGTTTACTGTGTGTCCAGCAATTTACTAGGTACGAGATATACGGTTGTGGATAAAACCGGGGCCACACAGGCTTCTGTGAACCAACACTGAGTTTGTATGAGCATCTCTTCAGTGATGTTGATAGTTTAAAATCAACCATATGGAAGTATTTACATCACAGTAATTGGCAAATACTACCAAGTTTCTCCTTTCTTTCTTCTGTTCTTTTTTTTCCTCAGAGGTCGTTATCAAATATTTACCAACATACATTTAGTAGCCTTTGGCCCATATACGAAAGGAAATCTATACTCCTATTGTATTCAAAAGCCCCCATATAATAAATTTGAAGAAATAAATTAATCCAGTTAAATGTAAAAGACTTCAAATGAGAAGAAAGCAAGCTAAAATCAATATAATATTTATAAAAATACACAATACATAAGAACACACCCATAATACAAGGAAACAAACACAGATTAAGAGATATGAAAATATATAGTAGGCAAATCAGATATCCAGACAAATATCAAACTTCATATACATCAAGGCATAAAGTGATATTAGACATGAAGACAGTTACTTCATATTGATAAAAGTCACATGTATATAAAATAATTCTGAAATTGTGTGCACCTAATAATAAGCCTTATAAAATATAAAGCAAAACCAAAATTCAAGAAAATTATAACCAAAAAAAGTTAAAGCCATAATTATGGTATGTGATTTTAATATAAATTTCTCATATATCTATATACAGGTAAGACTAAAACTTTTCACTGAAAATTTTAAAAATGAAGAAACATGTTAATGGAATATGAGAACCCAGTTCAAAACAATTACAGAATGTACCTTTATTCCAGTTCATATGACATGTTTATTTTAAAAATCATGTAGTATACTAGCTCAAGAAAAGAGAAATTTTACAAATAAATAGCATTAATAGTGAAAATGGCTCATAATTAGAGACATATATTTTTAAAAAGAATGGTATGAAGCACTTCCCATGAGTAAATTGTTAAACTTACAAAAAATACACAAATGAGAAAACTGTAACTTACTAAAAATAACACAATTGTAAATGTTGAGTCAGTAATTTACTATCTTACATATAAACTTAATAGGCATAATGATTACACACTCTCCCAAACTTTCAAGATGTTGATAATACTAAATTTAAGTAATTTTTTTTTTTTGAGATGGAGTTTCGCTCTTGCTGCCCAGGCTGGAGTGCAATGGCATAATCTCAGCTCACTGCAACCTCCATCTCCCGGCTTCAAGTGATTCTCCTGTCTCAGCCTCCAGAGTAGCTGAGATTACAGGGGCGTGCCACCATGCCTGGCTAATTTTTGTATTTTTAGTAGAGACGAAGTTTCACCATATTGGCCAGGCTGGTCTCGAACTCATGACCTCAGGTGATCCACCCACCTCGGCCTTCCAAATTACTCAGATTACAGATGTAAGCCACCACACCCAGCCATAACTTCTTTCTTATAACAGGCATGTGAATTGCTCCTCAATTTGTTTTAGAAAACTAGTATACTCTTGATACAAAATCAGTGAATGACACTATGTAAAAAATAAATTTAAGGCATGAATTTATAAACATAGATACAAAAATCCTATGTAAGTATTAGCAAATATAATCCAGTATGTATTTTATATGAAATAATATGGCACAACTAATTTTGGTTTATCCATAAATACAACATGGTATATAATTCAAAAATCTATTAACAAAATTTATTACATTAACAATTTAAATATATATAATCATATCCAGAATATAAAGAAAATATATTTGAAATAATTTAAAACATATTTATAGCTCATTAAAACTATGAGTAAAAAGAGTCTTCTTAACCTGGCAGAAGAAATTAACCAACAACAAATTCAGACTATATACGTAACAGTAAAAGAAGAAAAATCTATTAAATCATGTACTGTAAGTCCCAGAAAACTCAGGAAAACAAAGGAAATATATAAAATGTAAAATAATCGGAAAGAATGAAAGAAAACTATAGTAGTTCATAAATAATGGTAGTTTTTATCAAAAATATCAAAGAAAACAGAAAATTAGGAAACTAATGAGAATTCACAATTGGTGAATATAACAATATGCAAAAATACATTTAATTACTTTGCACCAAAAATAAATCTTAAAATATATTTTTCTAAATAAAATGAATATTTAGTCATAGCAGCAAATAATACATGGTACTCAGAAAAATAATCCAAAGAATATACATAAGTCCTTTATGAAGAATATTATTTAAAAAATTATCAAAAGTCATGAAAGACCTTAATGAATTGAGAAAGATTCTATGATGAAATAAAGATGTATCATAGAAGATATCAATTCATTACAATTGAGCTGAAATTCCTGAGAAGTTGATTCTATAATATATACAGAAGATCTATAGACTAAACACGGCCCATATAATTTTGAAGAATAATAAGAAAGGACATAAAAAGGGAGGATGTTAGGAAATCATGCTACCAGATATGAAGTCTTTTTATGAAACTACATAATAGTAGTGTTACAGGAGGTTCTTGATCTCATACAAGAAAAAATTCAGGGGAAGTTCACAGTGCAAAGTGAAAGCAAGTTTATTAACAAAGTAAAGGAATAAAGGAATGGCTACTCCATAGAGCAGCCCTGAGGGCTGCTGGTTGCCGATTTTAAGGGGTGGGTTATTCATGAGTCCTCTTTTTATGCAATATAGGGTAACTTACTGACGTTGCCATGGCATATGTAAAATGTCATGGGGCGGGGGGTGGGGTGGGAAGAGTGTAGCAGTGAGGACGGCGAGAGGTCACTCTCGTCGCCATTTTGTTTTTGGTGGTTTTTGTCTGGCTTCTTTACCGCAACCTGTTTTATCAGCAAGGTCTTTATAACCTGTATTTTGTGCTGACCTTCTATCTCATCCTGTGACTTAGAATGCCTTAACAACTGTCTGGAATGCAGCCCGGTAAGTTTCAGCCTCATTTTACCCAGTTCCTGTTCGAGATGCAGTTGCTCTGGTTTACACGCCTCTGACAGAAATGTTGATGAAAAGAGTCAAACTCTGTAAAATATTTAAAGAGATTTATTCTAAGCAAAATAAGAGTGACCATGGCTGGTGACACAGCCCTCAGGAGGTCCTGAGAACATGTGCCCAAGGTAGTTGGGGTACAGCTTGGTTTTATATATTTTAGGGAGGCACCAGACATCAATCAAATACATTTAAGAAATACATTGGTTTGGTTCAGAAGGTCAGGACAACTAAAAGCGGGACTTCCAGGCTATAGGAAAATTTAAAGATTTTCTGGTTGACAATTTGCTGAGTTTATCTGAAGACCTGGGATCAATGGAAAGGAATGTTCAGGTTAAGGTAAAGGATTGTGGAGACCAAGTTTTATTGTGCGGAGGAATCTCTCAGATAGCAGACTTCAGAGAGAGAGCAGGTTGTAAAATACTTCTTATCAGTCCTAAAAGGGTGCCTGGCTCTTAGCTAATTATCTCCTAGATCTGGAAAGGAAGGAAAACAAAGGGGAAAGAGGATTCTCTATAGAATGTGAGTTTTTCCCAAAAGAGACTCTGCAGGGCAATTTCAAGGTACGGCAAGGAAATATATTTTGGTGTAAAACATTTTGATTTTCTACCTTGTTATGCCAGAATCAAATTGGAGAGTTAGTCACCATATAGAGGGTCAAATAAAACCCATCTGATGAGAATTTATGGTTTGTAGGGCATGATTCCCTACACCCCTTACATAGGACTTAGGGTGAGATAAAAAATCAGAGCTTAGTCCTCAGTAGCAATAGCTTATATTATTGAGGGCTTAGTAAGTCCAATGTACTGTTTTAAGAAATTGTATACATTAATGGATTTGTATTGAAAGTAACCCAAAGATATGAAAAAATCAGTGCAAAAGTGATGCCCAAGGTTATGCATTAAATAGCAGAACCAGGAATAAATATAGTCAGTCTAGCTCTCACTCCTAACTACTGTGCTGCACTTTCTTGTGTCTCTATTAATTCAGTGTGATTTTGGTGTAGAAATTGACAAATTGATTGGTAGAATGTAATAGGGACCCCAGAACCACACCTCCTTATTCATGGTAGGAAGAAATGGTTAACAGCTGGACTGAGATGCATTGTTAAACTAATGAGGGAGATGGTTCCATAAAAGAAAGGAGGAAGATGATCTGATCCAATTTTCTCAGAAACATTCTAATGCAACATTATTAATATTAGCACATGGAAAAGGAAATGCTACTTTCTGTTCTATGTTGCCTTATGAACAGCCAATTTGGAATCTGTGACTTTGGAGGCCATAGATCCCTAGAAACTACATATTAACTGAAGGTGTTTCATACCTAATACAGCTGTCATGTTTGTCAGTGATGTGACTGCAACTCTTCTGAGAGATCTCATATAATGATCAGGGCCAGAGTACCTCCTGTGTGTCAGTAGCTTATGTTACCTGGGCTTCCCAATTGTTGATGCCCTTAACATTATTTGTAAAGCTTGATGCAGGGTCAACTATATTTCTGTGTGAGTCTGTGAATCTATGTCTGTGTGAGTCTAATTTGAATCTTTGATCTGTTTGTCCACATGGAAACTTGGTAAATAAAAGACTTAGTATTAGAGATCAGTGAGAAAATAATGAGCTAGTAAATAATAGTTATCTATGTGAACTAAATAAATTTGGAATCTTGTTTCAACCCATGGGCAAAAATAAATGCATATGAATTAGAAGACCTAAGTGTGATGTTAATCTTTAAAACATTTGTGCAAAGAACAGGAGAATATCTTGATGCCCTCAGGATAAGCAGAAATTCTTAAACATGATATAAGTACAAACCATAAAAAATATGATAAATCTGACTGTTTTGAAATTAAAAACCTGTTAGTAATAAAATCAGACAAAATTGAGTAAAAAAATTCAGGGACAAATATTTAAAATGCATAAAAATTAGTTTATCAATTTATGAAGATATTGGTAATCTAAATAATATAAACATTCTAATGGAAAAAGTGAGTAAAGCACATGAATTAGCAATGAAAAGGAGATGAATTAGCAATGAAAAGGAGATGATATTCAAAATAGACAACTACATAAACGAACAAGCACTGCAAAGTGATAAGCCTTACAGCAATTAGGAAAATACAAATTGAAACCACAAAAAGTAGTATTTTAAATTAATCAGATTGGTAAAATTTTAAGTCTGACAATACTATGTTGATAAATATGTAAATAGATAGAAAATTGTATGCATTGTTGGTTTGTAGGTGTAAGCTGGTTTTAAAAACAACCTTGGGGAGTAATGTAGAAATAGCTAGTTATAAGGTTTGGCTCTTTGTCCTCACTCAAATCTCATCTCAAATTGTCATCTCCACATGTTGAGGGGGAGACCTGGTGGGAGGTGATTGGATTGTGATGGTGGTTCCCCCATACTGTTCTCCTGATAGTGAGGGAGTTCTCATGAGATCCGATGGTTTAAAAGTAGCAGTTTCTCCTGCTCACTCTGTCTCTCCTGCCACCTGGTGAAGAAGGTGCATGCTTCTCTGCCTTTTACCATAATTGTAAGTTTCCTGAGGGCTCCCCAGCCATGCAGAGCTGTGAGTCAACTAAACCTCTTTCCTTTGCAAAAATTACCCAGTTTGGGGTAGTATCTTTATAGCAGTGTGAGAATGGACTAATACAGCTAGTAAAGTTTAAAATGTATGTACTCTAGGACTCAGTAATTACTAGTTATAAATGCTAGAGAAACCCTGTATACAAGGAGACTTATATATAAGATTGTACCCTGGATCACGGCATTAAATATCAAATTGTGGTAACATCCTAAATGTCTATATACAAGAAAATTGATTGATAAACTGTAGTGTGCTTATACAATGAAATGTAATATGGCATATAAAAATAAATGGCTATATACTGACTTTGTTTTTTTGAGAAGGAGTCTCACTCTGTCACCCAGTCTGGAGTGCAGTGGTGTGATCTCCGCTTACTGCAGCATCCACCTCCCAGGTTCAAGCTATTCTGCCTCAGCCTCCTGAGTAGCTGGGATTACAGATGCATGCCACCACACCCAGATAATTTTTGTATTTTTAGTAGATACGGGGTTTCACTATGTTGGTCAGGCTGGTCTCGAACTCCTGACCTCATGATCTGCCTGACTCGGCCTCCCAAAGTGCTGGGATTACAGGCGTGACTGCGGCCAGCTGACTATATATGGATTTAATCTCATATTTTTTATAAATTAAAGTTTCAGAATGATATACCTTATATGTTACTATTATAGAAAGATAATATATTTTGGGGCATATAAGTGTTTTGTGAAAGTATACAATCTCCATGGAATTTATAAGTGATAATTTTGTAATCAAGGTTATGTCTGAACAGTAGAAGGTTAATAGAATTGAGTGGAGTTTCACAGAAAACTCTCACTTCCCTGATATTTTCTGTTTAATTTGCATATGTGGTATTTGGGGGATTTACTTTCTTATTTTCTATACTTCCTATATGGCTTAAATGTTTAATAATCAGAATAAAAATACAAGAAAAAGACAGTATTAAACATTTAGTTGACACTGAAGCTGCAAAATGATGGGGAGAGAGGCTCTGTTGAAGTACTCTGAAATTTTTGTTTGAATGACCAAGAGGTTGTGGGAGTAGTGACCTGGGCACACAAACATTTGTGCCTTCGGGAAAGAATAAAAAATGAATGAGATAAATAATCTTCCCCATATAATAAGGACATAACCACAGAGCTTATCTTTCTCTCTAAGATCTGTATTATTTTTAAAGCTTTTTTTGGAGAATTTGAAAACTCAATCCTGTCTTTTAGAGGAAACTCATCACTTAGAATTTGAAACTTGGCAGCTTCCTTGCCAGAAAACACTAGTGGCAGCTCTGTGACTCATTTAGGGTGAATAAGTCCCATAGATTATGTAAAACTGATCTGGAATGACATCCTTCTATGCAGGCAGTACTAAAGATGAGTGCAAAATCCAAATTATGAAACACTTGAGAAAATAAATACCTATTACTGAGAGTCAACATACAACATAGTCATGAAAAAAATCCTGATTAGGTGTTTCAAAAATTATTTCATAGTAATAATGGTAACAGTATCTCAGAAAATTATCCAGACATCAGAGAAACCAAGAAAATTAAAATGTATAGAAAAGATGGTTAAAAAAAATAAAGCAAGAGAATACTGCATTTAGCTTTGATCCCTGATGTATTCCAAAGATCTAGAACAATGCCTGGCACAAAGTTGGATTTTAATAAATAGCGAAGAAATGAACAGAGGAATGAATGATTCAGCTCATAAGTATTTATTTCAAAAGAGATGTCTGTGCTGGAAATAGAAATGTGGAATTCATTGGACCATAATGATATTTAAAATGCTATAACATTTATAGCCTGAGTAAAGAACCAAAAACATGCAAAGAAGACTGAAATAAGGAGTTGGAAAGAAAACCAAAACTATGCTATTATTATGGATTTCTCTTTCCAGGCAAGAATGACAAATTACATGTGTTGGCTTTTCTATATACTTAGTATATTGTTTTATTGGATTTGAATTGCAAATATCAATATGAACCTATTTGTTTCTTTTAAAATAGATGTGTGTCTTTAATTGTGTCTGCTGCTAAAAGGTCTTAAAAGCAAAGACTACCTAGTAGTAACAAACACAATCAACATCCAGATTATTGACCCTAAATATTAAGGAACCAGAACTCCTTGACAAGTGGTTGATTTCAGGACTGAGGGAGAAAATATATAAGACCTGTAAATATTTTTTCTCTAAAAAGCATGAAAAATTTCCAAATACCAGCTGATTATGCAAAAACAAACAAACGAACAACAACAAAAAAACCCCACAGAATTCAATTTAAAGGGGCTCCTTTTAGCCAAAGAGGGACAATTTGAGCATCAAAAGCAGTGATGAATACAATTGGTTGAAACGCATTCACTAATAAAACCCAGAAGTGTATAATTATTCTTAAAAGTAGATAGAGAAAGCAAAAAAAACAAATACAATTCATTGACATCTTTGAACGTAACTTGGGAACTAACACCTGTGTTAAGACATGGCAAATAAAGGAAAAGAATTAAATGTTCGAGTGATTTTTCTGAATTGTGTTTCAGAGTAACCTAATAGCTCTAATTGATGAAGAAAAGATCCCTTCTTTAGAAAAGGGGTGCTGAAACTAGAAGTCACAATTTTGCAACTTTGAATGAATGATTAATTCAGCCAATAAGCATCAACAGTTATAATCAACAAATGCAAGGTTTATACATAATTTTACAATAAAAATGCCACTGCTAATTTTATGTGTCAACTTGGCTAGGCATTTTTCTGGGTGCACTCTAAGGGTGTTTTTGGATGTGATTAACATTTTACTGAATAAAGAAAATTGTCCTCCCTAATATGAGTGGACCTAATCAGTTGAAAGCCTGAATAGAATAAAAAGGCTGACCCTCCTTTGAAAAATAGGAATGCCTCTTTCCTGAGTGCCCTCCAGCTAGAACATGCTTTTTTTCTTCCTTTGCACTTGAACTGAATCATTGAGTCCTCCTGGGTTGTGAGCCTGCCAGCATTTATCCCATCAGCTCTCCTGGTTCTCGGGTCTTCAGACTCAGACTGCACGCACACCATTTGCCTCTTTTGGGACCTCAGCTTGCTGACTATAGATCTTGGGCCTTGTCAACCTTCATAATCATGTGAACCAATTCCTTACTTTTTTCTTTCTCCTTTTCTTTCTAGATATATATTTTTTCTCTCTTCATATATAATGTGAGTGTGTGTAGTTCTCTGAGAAACTCTAATACAAAGGGTATCAGTTTCTTGCTACAAGAACCCTCCGATTAATCATACATAGAAGTAGTATAATCGGATATTGTGTGCTTTCTGCAACAAACCAACATGAATCACATAATAATACTTTAGAATGTTCTTTCTTTAAAAAAATGAAAAAGTCAAATATGAATCAACACCAAACCTCTAGAATAAGGCTTTTCATTTTATGAAATATGGAAGACAAGAGAAGGTAAATAAACCACAAAATAGCATACTTACAAATCCAGAATGTGGGACATTCCACAGGATAACTAACCCATTTTCTACTCCAAGATAATGACCTGAAAAAGGAAAGTTGAGAGATACTTCTCTAGAGTAAAAAGAAAATGTCCAGTAGAGACCAGAGAGGAGCAGGAAGGCCACTCTGAGTGAAGTAGATTCAGCAAAGATAAGAGTTGCATGTAACGGGACACCCAGAGAATGCCTTCAAATTTATACCAGCTTGGTTCCCTCCAGCTTTAAAATCACAAACTCAATGTCACCTAATACATTGTCTATGGAAAACAGTTTTTAAAACACTTCAGTAAAGTTGGACAATAAATTGAAGAAAGAGCTTGAAAGGCTCACAGTGCTAGGTCAAGATGTTTAGATTTAAAGAATGTTGCACATATGAGCCATTTTATTTAATTTTTTCACTTGAGAACATCAATTTGTAACTGGGGCAATATTGCCCCTGAGAAGGAGAAAGTGGTTATTGCAGGAGAAAAAAAAAAAATTCCAGATATTGACGTGGCTTAGTTGTCTGGCGTAAATACCTGGGGTTCGTCATCTTGTGCTAAGAAAATTTACGACGTGGACACACATGAGGAGTTTAGGAGCCGAGGTTTAATAGGCAAGTGAAAGAGAAAGCGGAACAGCACTCTCTCTAGTGAGAGAGAGGGGCTTCCAAAAGGAAAGACCAGCTGGTGCTGGATGCACCCGATTTTATAGGCAGGCTTGTGGAGGCGGTGTCTGATTTATGTAGGGCCCAGAGATTGGTTCCATCAGGTGTGAAATTTACCTAGGGTACAGGGAAGGCTGGCCACCCCACCCTAATCTCATTATGCAAATAAGCTTTCCACTTAACTGGTGCCACCTTGTCTGCTCACTGCTGTACCAGTGGCTGGCAAAGAGAGAAGGGAAGGTGAAGCTGCCATTTTGAACATGATTGTCACAACTGCCAGCATCTATACATGAAGCTCAATTTTACAGGCTTCTCTTTGTCAGAAAATGATTTTGGTCCTGCTTTTCGTTAAAAAGAAAACCTTTACTGAGGACTCCAGTACCCTCCCTATCTGCCTAAGTAATTGGTTCTTAACACCTATATCAATATTATAATGGTTTGTGGCCCTCCAAATGGCTTTAGTGCATACATGGTTATACAGCATTACTGGTGCATTAAAATTCATAAAGGTGGGCCGGGCGTGGTGGCTCATGTAATCCCAGCACTTTGGGAGGCCGAGGCAGGCGGATCACGAGGTCAGGAGATCCACACCATCCTGGCTAACATGGTGAAACCCCATCTCTACTAAAAAGACAAAAAATTAGCCGGACGTGGTGGCGGGCAACTGTAGTCCCAGGTACTCGGGAGGCTGAGGCAGGAGAATGGTGTGAACCCAGGAGGCAGAGCTTGCAGTGAGCTGAGATCATGCCACTGCACTCCAGCCTGGGCAACAGAGCAAGACTCTGTCTCAAAAAAAAAAAAAAAATTCATAAAGGTGAGGATGATTAAAAAAAAGAATTAAGTCTCCTTAGGGTATAATAATCAAAACAAGTTTTAAAAACCTAATCTAGAAAAAGTATAAACTTAAATTGACAATTCACATATCTATAAAACATTTTATAAAATTTTAAACTATTAAAAGCAGAAGTCTTTATAAAAATTTAGGTCTCTGTCTAAAAACAATTTTCTTTGGACACATATTATCACACACCATGAATCAGAAAATTAAGACATACTGTAAGTTATAAATAACAATATTTACCTGAGAACAATAAAAATCCATCCCCTACTTTATCTCCTCTAATCTATTTATCCTTGTGCCCCTAAACTTCATGCCTTAAGCAAATGACTATCAACTCTCAATTTGAAATGTGAAATGAGACAGCCTTCAGTTCTAACTTATATGTTCCTGCTATCGACTAAATATTTGTTTCCACACCAAATTTATATGTTGAAAACCTAATCTCCAATGTCATGGCATTTGGAGTTGAGGCCTTTGAGAAGTAAGTAAAGTTGATTTCAATCATGAGAGTGGGACTATCGTGATGAAATTAATGCCCTTAAAATACAGACAGATACACCAAAGCTCTCTTTCTTCACTATGTGAGGATACAGAAAGAAGTCTGCTGTCTAAACCTAGGAAGAGGGCCCTGCCCAGATACTGAATATGCCAGCACCTTGATCGCGGACTCTCCAGCTTCCAGAACTGTGAGAAAAAAAACCTTTGTTGGTTAAGCCGCCTGGTCTATGATATTTTGTTATGGAAGCCTAAACAAATATATGACATTTCCTAATCCAGCGAAAACTGTCATCGTTACATTTATTCAGCTGTGCATACCTTGAAGTCAGAAATTGAGTTTAGAGTTCAAATTTGTAGAAAAGTATGACTTTTTTGGTTAAGCATGAAAGGGTGTTATAGGCTATATGGTTTTCTTCAGAGCTGCTGAGAGAGAGCAAAAGTAAAACTGTGATGAAGACATTCTATAGGCTTTTTTGGTATGCTGTCAAAGAGAAGTGCAAAGGAGAAAGAGATACTAAGTTGGTTAACTGAAGGAATGATAAGTAAATTTAAGCATTTATTCTGGAGTATTCAACATCTATTCACAGTAGCCAAACCTTGACAAAGGACTTTTTTAGCAGAAAGTTTACATATTTAATTAATTGTTTAATGTAAATAATGCTTTCAGAAAAGACTACTGGGGCATGAAAACATTGACTAAGCAAGTCTTAATGTTTATATCTGAGTAGACAGAAAAAGAGAGTGTAAAATTTCCTGCCGATGACAGGACAATAGGAGAACACAAAAAGTTATAAGAACACAGAGTCAAAAAACACTCTTTCGACCTGGAAATAATAGGAAGATAAATGAGGTGATGGTTAAAACCCAAGCTCAGCCTCAAAATATGAATGGTATAGTTACTGAAAAATAATAAATAATGAGAATGGAAGGCTACAAAGAAGAAACTACAACAATAATGGCACATTTGAAGAAGGTTCTTTTTACCAAGCAATAGGCTTGCTGCCTGACATGCATAAAAGGCCAATTCTATGGTACCAGCTGTTTTTTTTCTTTTTGCAGCTTGCATTATGTTTTATAATTCTAAGTAGATAAAAACTCCAACTGATCACATACAATAATAGAATTAAGGTAACTCAATTTCTATTTGTTCTTCTTTGCTATAATTATCTATTTCTAATCTAGTGGGGTTTTTTTATCGATTTGGGGGTAGAAATGTAATTTTGTTACATTGATATAATGTGTAATGGTGAAGTCTGGAATTTTAGTGTAACCATCATTTGAATAGTGTACACTATACACATTAGGTGATTAATATCTCACCCCTCATTCTCCTCCCACCCTTTCACCTTTCTGAATCTTCAGTGTTTATTATTACATTCTGTATGCCCATGTGTACATGGACTTGTGAGAACATGCAGTATTGGACTTGCTGCTTCTGAATTATTTCACTTAAGACAATGACCTCCAGTTTCATCCCTGTTGCTGCCATATATATATATATATATATATAGAGAGAGAGAGATATATACACACATATATATACACACACATATATACACATATATACACATATATATAGAGATATATGTATATATCTCTCTATATAGAGAGAGTATATGCATATATACACACACATATATATAGAGAGAGAGCATTTTCTTTATCTAAATATCTGTTGATGGACACTTAGGTTGATTACATGACTTTGCTATTGTGAGTGGTGCTGTGATAAACATACAAGTGCAGGTATCTTTTTGATATGATTATTTCTTTTCCTTTGGGTAGATATGAGTATTAATATTCCTAGATTGAAGGGTAGTTCTATTTCTAGTTCTCTAAGAAATCTTGATACTATTTATCAATAGAGGTTGTACTAATTTATGTTCTCAACAACAAAGTATAAGGGTTCCCTTTATTCCACATCCTCACCCTGTTGGTTTTAGACTTTTTAATAATAGCCATTCTGACTGGTATAAGATGCGATCTCATTGTGGTTTCATGTTTTTTTGCCGTTTTTAAGTCTTCTTTTGAAAAATGCCTGTTCATATATTTGTCCACTTTGTATTTGGGCTGTTTTTTGATTGTTGAATTGTTTGAGTTCCTTATAGATTATGGATATTAGGCCTTTGTTAGATATATAGTTTGCAAATATTTTCTCCAGATATGCAGGTTGTCTTTTCACACTGTTGGCTATTTCCTTTTTTTTTTTTTTTTTTTTTTGAGATGGAGTCTCGCTCTGTCGCTCAGGTTGGAGTGCAGTGGCGCAATCTCAGTTCACTGCAAGCTCCGCCTCCCGGGTTCACGCCATTCTGCTGCCTCAGCTTCCTGAGTAGCTGGGACTACAGGCACCCGCCACCATGCCTGGCTAATTTTTTGTCTTTTTAGTAGAGATGGGGTTTCACCGTGTTAGCCAGGATGGTCTCGATCTCCTGACCTTGTGATCTGCCCACCTCGGCCTCCCAAAGTGCTGGGATAACAGGCATGAGCCACCGCACCCAGCCACTGTTGGCTATTTCTTTAGCTGTGGCACCAGCTTTTGAGAAAAGAAGTTTTCTTGCAAGATTGACCAGCAAGAAGATAGGAAATAACATTCAAATCTGTCTCCTTAAGCTGAGGTTTGGTGGCAGGTTTCCAAGGCAGAGAGCAGGTAATATTCAAATCTGTCTCCTCAAGCTGAGGTTTGGTGGCAGGATTCCAAGGCAGAGAATAACTTTGAGGGAGACAGGAAAATGCAACGATGTGTGATCTGACTGGGTCATGCAAAGAAGCAATGCCAGGTTCTTGGCTTTTAAGTTCATATTGCAAAAAACAGAGCACCCCTTGATTCTTAATTTAGTCTCAGATCCTCCATCAAAGTATGCTGAGTCTGTCCCACAGACTCTGGCCTAGCGACGGAAGAAAGAAGTACACAGACACAGGTATTTTGTCTGAGAGCATGGCTAGGGGACTGCACGACTTAGCATCGCTGATGAGAGTGCAGCCCCGACAAGCTGGAACCATTTGTATTTATTTAGTACAGATTAAATGACAAAGGCCTGGAGTAAACAGAGTTTGTGGGTAATTAACACTGTCGACCCCCCGAGTAGAGAGCAGTCCTGCAGGTGAATGATCAAAGGTTGGTTTCCATAGACAAATTAAACAAATACATCTAGATAAATTCCTTTACAGTCCCTTGCTATCTACCCTTTGCCCTTAGTCTCAGGGTAAGATAATTTAGCTGCCTTCAGCTTTTATTCTCTCCTGAAGCTTTGCAAAACCTCCTGGCCTTCCATGAAGGTTTGTGTCTTTCCCTATAACTTTTCTTATAACTTTTCCCACCACCCTGACCGATCTCCTACACAAGTACTTAGTTTTCACATGCGATTGATTATCTTTGTTCCAGCTGGCTCCAGGGTCACGAATCAAGTATACTTGGTTCATCTTGGCCTGCCCAGATTGTGTGACTTGCAACCTGGTGGTCCTTTGTAACTGAAAAGCAATTCATCATTTTGTTACTCATAGAGTTGAATCAGAGCGAACTGGTTCAGTTATAGTTTGGCAGTAGCAGAGATTGTAAACTGGAAAAGGAGGCTGAAGCACTAGGGTGATAGTTATTTTAGATGCCTCAATTATTATATTGAATAATTTGAAATTTACTCTCTTGACAATGGGAAATTGCTATCTTATTTGTGTGGCAGAGACTGATGACTGTCTTTCCTTGCCCATTCCCCCTCTTCTTTGTTTAGCAACTGGATCCCAAAATTTGGCTACCCAGGATAAAAACTACATTTCCTGGCTTACATTGCAGTTGGGTGCCATTATATGACCATGTTACTCCTGATGAGAAAAAGGCAGAAGTTTGTGCAAATTTCAGGAAGTGTTCTCAAAGAAAGTATCCATGCCGTTTTTTGCCCTTCCCTCATTCTTGTAGGGTGTAATATGGGCCAGAAACCTGGGTCTGGACTATTCATCTTGAACAAGCAGACAAAAGCCAAATTGTAGGGATGACAAAACAGTGACCTGGAAGTGGTCTAAATCCCAGAGAAATTTATGGAATAGAAATCTGAACTGCTTTAGCCACTATTGTATTGGGTTTTGTGTCATTTGAAGTTGAAACTAATCCATAGGTTGTCTTTTTGTTTGTTTGTTAAACCAAGGAATAACATAGTCTGGATTTGCGTGTGTGTAGACCAGACTGGATAAAATGAAAAGCTTTTGAAAAAGCATACATTGTAATTGTCAATATACAATAAAAGATATAATGAGGCTCTAAAAACAGACTGATGACAATAAGAAATATGCTTGAAGGATGGGATGAATAGGTATATGATTTTGATTCTAGGTGATTGGAAAAATGCTGAAGTTTCTAAGTTTGAGGAAAAGATAAGTTTGTTTGTATGTGTGTGTATAACCTGATTAGGGTGGCTATACAATGACTACAGTTTTATTTATTTTAATTAATCTTCTTTCTTGAAGGTAAAACAGCTAGATAATAGAAACTAGGAAAACAGAAACTAGGAAAACTTAGATTCCAGCCAAGATGGCTGACTAGAGGTCCCTAGTGTGTACCACTCTGACTGGAGAGCAGGAAGAATAGCGAGTAAACACTAGCTCTTCAATTACTACATCCAGGTAGACACATTGAGATTCATCAAGGAAGCAACATGACCTATAGGTAATGGAGAAGAGGGAGAGAGGGCAACCTCCCACTGAGGAGTGGTGTGGAGCCAGAGGAGGCCCCTCACCATGGGGAAACAGTCAATGAATGTCCCTGGGACCCATACTTCTGCCACAAACTTTTGCAACCCTGGGCTCAGGAGATCACTCATAACTTCCCACCAATCTGGGCCTCCAGACTGACACAGAGAGCTATATAGAGTCTTGGCAGAGCCACCACTGAGGAACACACAAAGTCTCAAGAGCCTTGGATCCCCATCCCCAGGCAATAGGGCACCAGTGGCTGCAACTCCCTGACAACAGGGGAGGTCAGGCTCCCTCTCACACCCTTAGGATAGGGACCAAATCCACAGGGATGAGTAACAGATTGACTGCAGGCCTGCCTTCAGTGCACCTAGCTATAAAAGACCCACTGGCCTGAGAACTGAGCATGGCTCCCCCAGCATCACCTGAACTCTCAGACTTGAGAGCAGCTCTTGCCCTTCCCTGGAATGGAGCTCCCAGAGGTAGCAGGCAGGCCACCATTTTTGTTCCTCCACAGCACTTGCCCCTGTTGCCCTCAGGCTTGTCAGAAAGCACAGTGATTAGGTACTAATGTGGATCCCAGTACAGTGCAGCTGCCTTATGGGAAAGTGGCCAGACTGTTTTCCGTGCAGGTCCCCATCCCTGCTACTTCTCACTGGGCAGGACCTACTGACCTGGGACCCCAATCACCCCCAACTTGGGCTCTCTGGCTAGTAGCAGCTCTGCATTTTCCTGGAATGGAGCTCCCAGAAGTAGCAAGCAGGCCTGCCAACTTTACAGCTACACAGCCCCCACTCCTACTGCCCTCAGGCTTGGGAGGGAGTACAGTCATCAGGACTAATGTGGGCCCCCAGCACAGTACAGCTTCTATACAGAAAAGCACCCATATGAGTCCCCTTTGGGGAAAGAACACGGGACCTGGTTGCTACACTGTCACCTGTAGCACACTGCAGCCACTATGTGGAGAGGAAACCCAGTCTTCCTTCCCTGTGAGCACCTACCTCCTACTCTTCACCAGGCAGGGCCCCTGGTTAAGAATCACAGAGCAGCCACCCTACCCCCAGCTGAGCATTTCCCTTGTAGTGGCTCTGTGTTTTCCTATAGTGGAGCTCCTAGAGGCAACTGACAGCTCTTCTGCTGCCACCACTGCAGTCATTCTGCCTTTGCTGCCCTTAGACTGGAGAAGATACAAAAAATCTGAGGGATTTACTCTTGCTTCCAGCACACTACAGTATCATGCAGAGAGGAGCTCAGTCCCTCCTCCCTGTGAGCCCTTTCCCTCCTGTTCTTCACCAAGCAGGTCCCCTGGCACAGTCCAGCAATGCAACCACCCCATCCCTTGGCTGAACATTGCCATTAGCTGTGGCCATTAACTGTTTCTCTGAGGGAGAGTTTCCAGAAGCAACCAAAAGCCCCTCTGCCATTGCCACTGCAGTGATACTTCCCTTGCTACTCTGGTACAGGGGAAGGAACAAAGGCCTTGAGTGCTTTACCCACACCTCCAGCAAGCCATAGGCATCCTAATAAGAAGAGGCCAGTCCGTCTCCCTCACCAGCTCCCCTGCTCACCCACCACCAGGCAGAGGCCCCTGGCTTGGGCCCACAATGCCAGTGCCCCACTCTGGGCCAATTGCAAATATTGGTAGTGGGTCTGCTTTTCTCCAAGGTGAAGCCCCAAGAGACAAGGGACAGGCCCTCTGCCACAGAACTTCCAAGGTCCCTTCTACTGCTTCTAAGTTGGGGAGGGAACATAAAGCCTGAGCTAACCCCAGGAGTGTGGTGGGCAGCCCGGGAGTGTCAAGCCAAGATCTACAGCCAGGACTGGAGTAGGAGAGGAGCCCGCACTTTTGCAGCACTCACAGGGAGTGTGCTGCAATTCTAACAAGATGCAGAAAAACCATTTAGCTGAGCAAGAGCCTACTACAGGCCATTATGGTTAAGCACCATCTACTGGATTATAGCTCAAAGTTCAAAACTAAAAATACTTTGTGGCCGGGGGTGGTGTCTCACGCCTGTAATCCCAGCACTTTGGGAGTCTGAGGCGGGCAGATCATGAGGTCAGAAGATCGAGACCATACTGGCTAACATGGTGAAACCCCGTCTCTACTGAAAAATACAAAAAATTAGCCAGCATGGTGGCGGGTGCCTGTAGTCCCAGCTACTTGGGAGGCTGAGGCAGAATGGCATGAACCTGGGAGGCAGAGCTTGCAGTGAGCCGAGATCGTGCCACTGCACTCCAGCCTGGGTGACAGAGCAAGACTCTGTCTCAAAAAAAATATACCAATCTGAGGAAAGAGTCTTAGAGCTCAAAGACTGGTTTTCTGAACTAATTCAGTCAGATAAAAATAAAGAAAAAAGGATTTATGAAAAGAAAAAACCTCCAAGAAATATGGGATTACATAAAGAGACCAAATCTATGACTCACTGGCATCCCTTGAAGGCAGGGGAAGAAAACAAGCAACTTGGAAAACATATTTGCAGATATCATCTATGAAAATTTCTCCAGCCTCCCTAGGGTGACCAACATTCAAATTCAGGAGATGCAAAGAGCCCCTGCAAGATACTATACAAGATGACCATTCCCAAGATACATAATCAACAGATTCTCCAAAGTCAACGTGAAAGAAAAAATATTAAAGGCAGCTAGAGAGAAGAGGTAGTTCATTTACAAAGGGAAACCCATCAGGATAACTGCAGACCTTTCAGCATAAACACTACAGGCCAGTAGAGATTGGGAGCCTATATTCAGCATTCTAAAAGAAAAGAAACTTCACCCACGAATTTCATATCCATTCAAACTAAGTATTATAAGTGAATGACAAACAAGATCCTTTTCAGACAAACAAATTCCAAGGGAATTTATTTCCACCAGACCTGCCTTATAAGAGGTATTTAAGGGAGCAATAAATATGGAAGTGAAAGACCAATACTGGTCCCCACAAAAACACACTTAAGTCATATAGGCCATGATGCTATAAAGCAACCACACAATCAAGTCTGTATAATCACCACCTAAAAACACGATGACAGGAGCAAATCTGCATATAACAATATTAATGTAAACAGGCAGAATTCCCCAATTAAAAGGCACAGAGTGACAAGTTGGATAAAGAACTACGAGCCAACTGTACGCTGTATTCAAGACATTCAGCTCACGTACAATGACATCCATAGGTTCAAAGTAAAGGGATGGAGAAAAATCTACCAAGCAAACAGAAAATATGCAAAAAGCAGGCATTACTATCCTACTTTTGGACAAAACAGACTTTAAACAAACAATGATTAAAAGAGACAAGAAAAGGTATTACCTAATGATAAAGGATTCAATTCAACAAGAAGATCTAATTGTCATCCTAAATATATATACCCAACACAAGAACACCCAGGTTCATAAAGCAGGTTCTTAGAAACCTATGAAGAGGCTTTGAAAACCACACACACACACACACACACACACACACACACACACACACACACACACATAAATATAGTGAGAGACAACACCCACTGACAATATTAGACAGATCATAAAGGTAGAAAACTAGCAAAGATATTTGGTACCTGAACTCAACTAGACTAAACAGACCTAACTGATATCTACAGAATTTTCCACCCAACACAACATAATATACATTCTTCTAATTTGCACATGGCAGATACTCTAAAATCGATCACATATTTGGACATAAAACAATCTTCAGCAAATTCAAAACAACTGAAATCATACCAAACATACTCTTGGGCCACAGCAAAATAAAAATAGAAATCCATACTAAGAAAATCACTCAAAACTATAAAATTACATGGAAATTAAACAACATTCTCCTGAATGACTTTTGGGTAAACAATGAAATTAAGGCAAAAATCAAAAAATTATTTTGAACTAATGAGAACAAAGACACAACTTACCAGAATCTCAGGAACACTAAAGCAGAGTTAAGAGAGGAGTTTATAGCACTAAACACTCATACTGAAAAGTTACAAAAATCTCAAATTAACAGCCTATCAACACATCTAGAGGAACTAGAGAAACAAGAGCTAACTAACCCCAAAGGTAGCAGAAGACAAGAATAACAAAAAGCAGAGCTAAGCTAAAGAAAACTGAGACACAAAAAGCCATACAAAAGATAAGTGAATTCACGAGTTAATTATTTGAAAGAATAAATAAGATAGATAGCTCACCAGCTAAAATAGTAAAGAAAAAAAAGAGAGAAGATTCAAATATATATAATCAAAAATGACAAAGGGACATTACCAACAACCCCACAGAAATACAAAAAACCCAGAGGGACAACACCTTTCAAAACTAGAAAAACCTACAAGAAATTGATAAATTCCTGGAAACATACAATCTCCTAAGATTGAACCTGGAAGAAACTGAATCCTTGAGTAGACCAATAATGAGTTCTGAAACTGAATTCATAATAAAAAGCCTACCAACGAGAAAAAGCCCATGAACAGATATGGACTCACAGTCAAATTCTACCAGATGTATAGGAAAGAGCTGACACCATTTCTAATGAAACTATTGCAAAAAATTGAGGAGCAGAGACCCCTCCCCAACTTATTTATGAAGCCAGCATCATAAATGTTAGGTTGTTTAGGATAATGGCCTCCAGCTCCATTCATGCCACTGCATAGGACGTGATCTCATTCTTTGTTATGGCTACATAGTATTCTATAGTATATATGTACCATCTTTTCTTTATTCACTCTACCATTGCTGGACATTTAGGTTGATTCCATGTTTTTACTATTGTGAATGTTGCTAGAATGAATGTATGCCTGCATGTGACTTTATAGTAGAATGATTTATATTCCTTTGAAGATATACCCAATAATAGGATTGCTGAGGCTAATGGTAACTCTGTTTTAAGTTCTTTGAGAATTGCTACACTGCTTTCCACAATGGCTGAGCTAATTTACATTCCTACCAGTAGTATATAAGCATTCCCGTTTTTCCACAACCTCATCAGCATCTGTTATTTTTGGACTTTTTAATGTAGCTATTCTGATTGGGGTGAGGTGGCATCTCATTGTGGCTTTAATTTGCATTTCTCTAATGGTTAGTGATATTGAGCACTTTTTCATATGCTTCTTGGTTGCATGTATGTCTTCTTTTGAAAAGTGTCTGTTCATGTTCTTTGCCCACTTTTTAATGGGGTTGTTTTTTGATTGTAAATTTGTTGAAGATCCTTATAGATTTTGGATATTAGACCTTTGTCAGATGCATAGTTTGCAAATATTTTCTCCCATTCTGTAGGTTGTCTGTTTTCTTGTTTTTGTTTTTGTTTTTTTTTTGAGATGGAGTCTTGCTCTGTCACCCAGGCTGGAGTGCAGTGGTGCATCTCTGCTCACCGCAAGCTCCGCCTCCCGGGTTCATGCCATTCTCCTGCCTCAGCCTCCCGAGTAGCTGGGACTACAGGCGCCTGCCACCATGCCCGGCTAATTTTTTGTATTTTTTTAGTACAGACGGCGTTTCACCATGTTAGACAGGATGGTCTCAATCTCCTGACCTCGTGATCCATCCACCTTGGCCTCCCTAGGTTGTCTGTTTACTCTGTTGGTAGTTTCTTTTGTTGTGCAGACCTCTTTAGTTTAATTAGATATCATTCATCAATTTTTGTTTTTCTTACAATTAATTTTGGTGTCTTTGTCATGAAGTCTTTGCCAGCTCCTATGTCCAGAATGGCATTTCCTAGGTTATCTTCCAGGGTTTTTGGAAATTTAAATTTTAGATTTAGTTTATATTTAAAATTTTAATCTACCTTAATTGATTTTTGTATATGGTGTAATGAGTGGGTCCAGTTTCAATCTTCTGCATATGGCTAGTCAGTTATTTATTGAATAGGAATTCCCTTCCCCAGTGCTTATTTATGTCAACTTTGTTGAAGATCAGATGGTTATAGATATGCAGCATTATTTCTGGGCTATCCTGTTCCATTAGTCTGTTGCTGTTTTGGTACCAGTATCATGCTGTTTTGGTTACTGTAGGCTTGCAGTATATTTTGAAGTTGTGTAACACAATGGTTCAAGATTTTATCCTAAACAACCTAACACAGGAACAGAAAACCAAATACCACATGTTCTCACTTGTAAGTGGGAGCTAAACGTTGAGAACGCATAAACACAACAAAGGACCTACTTGAAGGTACAGGGTAAGAGGAGGGAGAGGATCAAAAAACTACCTATTAGGTACTATGTTTTATTACCTGGGTGATGAAATAATCTGTACACAAAATCCCTATGGCACTCAATTTACCAGTATAACAAACTTGCACATGTACAACTGAACCTATAATAAAAGTTAAAAAAATAAAAATAAATTAAAAATGCATTGAATACAGCAGGATCAGCCATGTACCTTGGAAAGGTTTACCCAAGTATACAGTGGGTAGGTAGAATAGCAGATATTTGTGCTCTTATGTTCTATGGTTCACTAAGTAATTTGTAGTATAAGAGATAATTTTCTCTTTCTTAATGATAAAATTACCATAGTACCAAAGTAACTTAGCTTCAGCCTTCTTCTAAAATAGGCATATTCAACCTCAGCAACTGGGCCAAACAAATTTTTGTTGAGGGAAATGTTCTTTGTGTTTTAGGATATTTAGAAGCACTTCTGGCCTCTGGCCAATAGTTGCCTAACACTCCTCTCCCTCTTTTCTATAGTTACAATTAAAAAATATGTCTAGATGTTGTCAAATCTTCCTTGGGGGGCAAAAGTGTCACCTCTTCAGAACTACCAGTTAGTAGATATGGTAAAAAGAGCCAGGTTGCTTTTTAATTTTATTGCATATTGACAAATTATAATTGTATATAATTATGGGATACAAAGTGCAGGAGGCTGAATGAAATAGGAGGATCACCTGAGTCTGGGAGTTCGAGGCTGCAGTGAGCTATGATCGCACAGTGCACTCTAGCCTGGATGACAGAGTGAGACCCTGTCTCAAAAAAAAAAAAAAAAAAAAAAAAAAGGATAAAAAAGGAATCATAGCGATAATATGATGCAGGTACGCAATGTGGAATGATTAAATCCAGTTAATTAACATATCCATCATCCATCGTCTCAAATACTTATTTGTGTGTTTGTGTGTGCAATGAAATTTATAAGCATGTTTCTGCTTTGTTTGGTTTGATTGTTTTTGTTACTCTAGTCTTTCTTTTGTTCTTGATTCTATAAAGTAACACAGACATTCCCCAATTTGTGATGCTTTTACTTAACAACTTTTCAAGTTTCCAATGGGATTAGCAGCAGGTAACTCTATCGAAAGTTGAGAAGTAATTGTACTTATTATAGTTTGACTTAGGATTTTTTGACTTACAGTATTTTTGACTTATGTGGGCTCATCAGGACATAACCCCACCATAAGTTGAGGAGCATCTATGTATTATCTGAACTCAAAGCAGATACTCTTTTGTAAAATAGTAATAGCAATTTGACACTTCATCTCTACCTGCATTACCTCTAACAATGATAGTGAAACGGGAGAGTTTCCTGATTCCTCTTGCAGGACGTGTGGCAGGGATGTGGCTCTCCTGTTTGGTCACCCTGCTGCTCAAACCCCTTGTGGGAGGGGAAGCATGCAGACAGGCAGGTGCACAGTCTGGGGGAGTGCTTTGGGCTCCAGCTCTGTTGTAGTGTCTAGGGGTGGGTGCCTGCAACCCCAGTGTTACAAAGCTCCTTCAGCTTTGCCATCCACAAATGGCTTGAGTGCTAATCAGCTCAATGGATCCTCTGTCTTTTTGCAAGGGCAGAGGGCCAGTGTGACAGCTTTCTGTATCCCGAGATCTTGTCCAGCGTCCCGAAAAAATTGGGTCACACATAGATTCAAGGATGAACGTGCGGTTTTATTGAGTGGTGGAGGTGGCTTTCAGCGGGATAGACAGGGAACTGGAAGTGGGGGATGGAGTGAGTAGGTGATCCTCCCCTGGAGTTGGGCCGTCCAGTAGCCGGACTCCTCTCTGACCACCCCCAGCCATACTCCTCTCGGTGTTCAAATGTTCATCTACTCCCCCCTTTATCTGCTACATCATTCCACTATCTGTCTGCTGGTCTGCTGGCTTGCTGGTCTGCTCTGGAGCTTGGAATTCAGGGTTTATATGGGTTCAGGGTAGGGGGTGTGGTGGGTTGAAAGGCAACTTTTTGGATGTGAAAACAGGAATGCCTGTTCTCATTTAGGGCCACTAGTATCCAGGCTCGAGGATGGGGCCTTTGCCGGAGAACTGCCCTCTTCTACCCAGTATTTCCCTGTCTCCTGTCCATAACAATAGAGACAGTAGAAATGATGTATACAAAGCCTACAGTATGTCCTTAATAAAGACTAGCTGTAGTCATTCTTTTTCATAAACAAAGACTAAGTAAACAAAAGTATTATTTATCTTCCTCTTCATTTGTGCTGAAATTTTTGAGGTATTTAGTTATTTCTTTCTATTTTTTATCTTTCCTTAACTTTTAATTTGAAATAAATATAGATCAAGAAGTTGCAAAAATAATGCAGAAAAGTCTCCTGTCCTCTTTATCCCATTTACTCTATAGGTAACATGTAACTCTAGTACAATATCGAAACTAGGAAATTGACATTGGTACAACCTACATACAGTACTTATTTAGATTTTGCCAGTTTTTATATGAATTTATTTGCATATGTGTGTATATAATTCTTTTTTTAAAAATTTTTTCTTATACTTTAAGTTCTGGGAGGCCTTCTTTTGACTGTTGAGTTCTCCACAGTCTGGTTATAGATTGTGACCTCCTACGGAAAAGAACTACGATTATTTAAAATCTTTTCCACACAGATCTATATAGCATCATACATACCTAGGCCGCTGTAACATCAGCTACATTGATAGCAAGGGATGTCAGTCTGCTTTTCATCTCTTTTCAATAACATCCACTACAATATGCGTGATATATTGTTCCTTTTTATAACCATTTTTTATACTAAAATAGAATTCTGTAGATTCAAAGCAGTATAGAAATCCCAAGTCTCACACAAAAAAATGTAATTGGGGCCCAACTGTGCCTCTCCTTAGGTCTAACTCCGAGTCAAGACTGGGAATTATTGTTATATGCTTATGAAGTATTCAGCATCCTTTGCTCAAAGTAATTATTGGTTTCTTCATTTATAGCTAAAGTTGATATAAGGAACACACTCGACAAAAACAAACAAAAAAATACACACAAGAGTCAGGATTTCTCTAGGGAATCTTGAAAGTATCTGCACTGCCAAGTTCCAAAGAGGCTCTATCGTGATTATCTTACACTGACAATACCAAAGACACTGGCAATACGAAAGACACTGACTGCAATCTTGCAGGTACTAGAGAAAGGTTTTTAGCCATGTTTCAAAAGGGTTTATAGTCAGTCATTGAAATCCATTTTCTCCCACACAGGTATGTATGGAATTCTATCTCTATCCCTCCAAGAACTTTGTTTAAATAATTTTGCTTAAGAGGAATGAAATGTCCTTTTCTGTCAAGGTAGGAAATGTTTGCGCACTGATTTTATTCACGGCTAACAGAGTACCTAATGCAAGACAGCTTCCTTGCTAGGCAACTTCCTCTGAGAGAGAGAGAGAGAGAGAGAGAGGAAGAGAGAGAGAGAGAGAGAAAGACAGTGTGTGTGTTGTTTCTGCACAGATTATCAGCCAGCGTTGCAGCATGGAGAATTGCAATGTGCTGACATCTGGGCAGGTGCTTTCATGACCTTTCTGGTGCAACACAGATTCCTTATATAGTGACAATTGCATTCTGGCAGCAGTTAAATCTAGATTCAGTGATGCAATAAGACACAGTTCACCAGTCATTTATGAATTTTACATACAAACTCATGCACGAGAATAGTTCCAAGTGAGGAGAAAAGGAAAGTGGTTATTTTTATTTAGAGCATTTCTCTGTCTGTCTAAAAGAATCTATTAAAAGAAAATAAAATCATGTTTGCTTGGCTATTGACCATTCTCTTCCTTTTATAACAAATAGATTTAGTGTTTGACCTTAAGATATTTCTAGCAAGCATTCACCTTAGCAAACTTTTGAGTGACTCAAAAGAGAATCTTAAACAACTTGTAACATTTCTTTGTGTAGAGCATTTTTAAAACCTTCATTGAATGAGTAATTTAGAAAAAGACAACCTATGGTAATATAAACAGCTTTAGTGGAGCACAGACAAAATGAATCCCTCAAAAATAGGTTGCCACATAAATACAGACCTAGTTAAATTTGAATTACAGGTAACAAAAGATTTCAATTTTTAGTATAAAGATGCCCCATATATTGAATGGAAAACAGCTATATTAAAAATCTTCTTAATCTTAAATTCAAATTTAACTACATATCTTGTATGTTCTGTTTGCTAAATTTGTCACTTGCGTTCAATGGAACACAAGTGACAGATATATATTTCAAAATGTTGCTAGCATAATGTCAGTGTTGCTATATTCAAACATCTGATATTATTTTCCTATTTTTTTCCAGCTCCGTTATATACAATATTTAAAACAAATAAAAAGAGATGCTTCACTCAGCAGGCAGTCACCTTGTGAAATTCACTGTCACCATAGGTCACTGGGCTGAATAATTTTATGACCAATAATAACATTTGTCTGAACGCATGCTGAGAAAAGGTAATCAAATCTCACACTTTAGGGAGTAACTTGCTCATTGCAGAAATTGGGAGAGAATGACTTCCTGCACAATTGGTTAGGGGTATTATAAGGGTTACAGTCATTGTCAGAGAGGCTGTTTGCCTCCATGGATCAGTACAGAGGCTGACAATCAATGCATGTGGTCCTAAAAGTGGATGCAAAATTCACTAATAGTAAGGAGGATGATCACGATGATTAAAATAATCATGCACAGCCTTAATTAAAAGAGGCATGTATCTATGGGCGGAAATGGTTAATTTTAGATTATTTTATTTGATACAATCGAAATAAATATATTAATTTGTGAAGCCTATTTTTCCCTTCTGGGCCAGGATTACAGGAGGTAGAAATAGTGGGGACAGTTCAATAGCCCTCCTCTTCTGCACAGGACTGCTGCCTTTCTTTAGAGCCACATTGTATACAAAAGTTATCTCAGTTTTACAGAACCAAATGGAAAAATATTATAATCCAATTTTAAGTCATATAAAGGAAGTGATTTCACAAAATTATCAGAAAGGAAAGCTTGCCTAGTCTTTTCAGCTATCAAACACCTCCTTTTACTCTTTCTTATGAATCTAGAGTGGCCATGCTTTCTCGCTCTCTCTCTCTCTCTCTCTCTCGTTGTTTTGCAATGGATAAATGCTATGATAAATGAATTCATTGCAAAGTGACATCAGCTCCATTGAGTAAACTTTCATAAGGGAAGTCCTAGGGAAAGGGGAAAACAGGGAAGAGACAACCATTTAGCCAAAGCAATGAATGCCTGATGGTAGAATTTCCAGAGATGTAGGGGAAAATCCTTAGTGTCTTTCAAATCATTTCATGTATGACTGCTTAGCTCACTTACTTTTAAGGCTGCTACCACATTCTGAGCCCTTCAACTGTTGCTCCAGGGCTTGATTATGGTGCTTAAATCTGAAAACCGATGTAAGTTGTGAAAATAAAAATACAGTAGAAGGATGGGGAGATGTCCTACCTACTTCTGTAATTCTGAGAGGTCATAACTAAGCCAAATTAAGCAAAAACAAATTGCTGACTTTTGATTTTTATTTTTGTTACCAATTAACATTTATCATTGAATTGTAACTCAGTATCAGTACATCATTTGTATTGCAGGATGGTTCTCAGAGTCAATTATTGAGTTTAAGGAGGAATGATCTTTAAGGAAAATAGCAATTAGTAGGATTAAAATATACTTTCTTCAAACTCCCAGAAATGAACATAGTCCATAACAAAAACTTGAAGAAAAAAGAAAACATACATTTAAATGAATAGAATGATCACCTCTAGACACAATTAAGCAATTATTAATTCCATCAAAATAATACTTACTATATACCCTTTACTCTGAAATACATCTAGTTACTTATATATTAACTACTTTAGTTACCAGAAACACACTCAAATGAAAACAGTTTGTGTAGCTAAAATCTGAGATAAAACAGATAATCAAGGAAGAAGTTCATTATAAAGAAGTAAATAATTTATTATTTCTGAGATGAAACTTGACGTTTAAAACTAGGGACATATTTGATACAATCAACGATATTGAAGCAACAGTGAAATATCTCAATGAGTTGTTTTGCATTATTTGTTGTTGAGACAAAGATAAATATTTGGAATAAAAATGAAAAGTTTACTATTAAATTTTATGAGTACTGTACCAAACTATAGGATGTTCAAATGCAAGTTGATAATAGGAATATTTTTAGCAAAGATGACTGATCTGATTTTTTGTTCATGTTTCAGTGTTACACTTACAATGCCTGAATCCAATATGTCCACTGAATCTCTCAATGTAGTTTCTCTCTCAGCCATTGAATCAATTACCCCTATATATCTAATTTGTCAATACCTTAAATCTGGAGTACAAATTTTATACTGATGGATTTCCATGGAAGTAAGCATCACTTTTATATAGTGGAGTTGTTTCTTATCTTTCTTCTTTTAAAAAAATCATTTTGAAACAACCCAGATGTTTGGAATCATGTACTCAAATGCTTAATTAGTTTTCTGTTTTAGGAAAAAAAGTAGATTCTTTCTGGAACTGTCTCTTCATGGTAACAATCAATATTGAATTAGAAAATAATCAGTAAATAAGCCGGTATTTAAAAAAACATGTTTTATTTTCATCAGGTTAAGGACAATGGATTCCTTTTGAAGTATATGTTTCTGTCTAAAAGTTGCTATGTTTACATTAAGTAAATGCACAGACAATGCAACATATTTTAAACGTATATCAGATTACATCAAATAGCTTCATCTCAAAACCTTTTTCTTTTTTTGGTTTTCTTTTCATTCCCCTTTAGATTATAGTTGGCAAAATTCTTTCATCTTGGTGAAAAATTGGAGGCAACTTGGATTTTGCTTTCAAAGGCTGCACAATTTTTCACTGAAGTAAACAAGCCTAATTTTGGAAGCATATATTGTGATCATTAAAGTGCTCCATTTGTAACTATAGTATAAAATATCTACAGAGAGTAGATTTTGTTTAGTGTCTACAAGTACTTCATTTTATAGATATTTCCCAGCCAACACACACAAACATACTTCAACCTTATGGCTGGCAGCAGTATATTGCCATCTGTGTGTTTGTATTTTAAGCAGAACATACTATGAAAATGTAGTAAAAATATACAACAGAAAAGAAAACTGAAGCCAGTTTTAAGTAGACTACTTCTTGGCTTGAAATAGTTTTCATGCCAAACATTATCATCTGTGCTCTTCTAAAATGGTACTGTTAAATAAATATAAATGAATATCCACATTTTAGAAAGAGCAAATAGAAATGAACCAAATGGCTGAAAATGTTTGTTTCCTTAGGAAAAGGTCATCTTTAACAAATACAGTAATATACAGTCCCTCATATTTTCTTCTTTCCTTTAAATTATTTTAATTATAGCTACTATCTGTGTGTAATTTAAAAAATCTTTATTGGGTGTATGTAAGTATTATTCTGCACTTTGTAATTATGTTCACTATTTATAGATTCTCTACCATTATCTCTAAGATTAAGTTCCAGAAACTAGTATATTTTTGCTGCTTCAAACCAAGAATGAGAATATTTAATATTAGCAACTCAATTGGTATCAGATATTTTCTATATTTTCTTGAAGATCATCTTGTCAATAGCCAATACCAAATTTCTGGATAGAAATGGAAATATTTAGTAAATTATGTACACATTTTTATATCTTTTATATATCTAGGTCATTAGACTAATCACAAAATGTGACTGAAGTTTTCATTTTTTCTAGATATCTAATGCATTAAAATTCTCAGTTCAGATTTTTTATGGCACATTTGAGAAAAACGATTTTTTAAAATTCAACCTGTATTTATTCTGTGTGTAATAGAATGTTTCCTAATAATAGCTACATCTAACTTCATATGTTTTTATTAATTCATAAAATCAACCATCAAAAGATGGCCATAAGTAGCACCCACACTTCAAAAAACAAAAATCAATCTAATGTCTACAATGCTTTTAGAACACGGTAAAATGTGTAACATACACCAAAGAACAACCAGTGACCCACAAATGAAATACAATTAACCCCTGTTGTGTTGGTTTCAAATGCAACAAACAATCAAACAAAATGCACATTAAAAATCAGATTTAGAAGATGGAATAGCAGCAACTGGAATTTACCTCCCACTTGAAACAACTAAAAAAATGCAAAAATGTGAAACAGTTTTGACTAAACTGTAATTTAGTTTAGTCAAAACTAAAAGACAGTAATTCCTGAGAAAGAGCAAACAAACTAATTGAGTCCTATGATTACCCCAGGTTAGCATCTTAAAAGAATTTCCTTGCTAAGCAGCAGGGAAGGAGAACCCAGGTGGAAACAGCAGACTGAATGAATTAAGAAAGCAGAGTTGAAATTTGGGGAGAAAAAGGTGGCTTGAGTTTGCAGAGAATCAGAGAGAAGAGCACTGTACAAACATGTAAATGTGGCTGCAGTGGGTTCCCCTTGAGTTTTCAACTGAGTACTATTGAGTACACATTGTGTAACTAAACTGCCAAAGGCCAAGACACAATCTGAAAGGATTAGAGGAAACAGTTCCCAGCAATTACATAAAATTAGGAATAGTGTCTTTTCCTACCAGCTGATTGGGAAACGATTCGCAAGGCATTGAAGACAGTACTCCGAAACATTTTGTCTCAGTAGTAGGGAATAATTAGCCTTAGAGTAAGCACTGCTCTAGTCTTATTAAACAAAGTTTAAAAGCAAGACCCAAAATGAGCAACCTCATTTTAAGTAACTTAACTATGACCCAGAACAATGCTAAAGAATATTGACAGAAACACAAAAATATTGAAGCATACAAAAATATCCATCACCTAAGAAGGTAAAATTTGCAACATATTTGTAAATATAACTTATGGTCAAATATTGCCAAACATGTAAAGAAGTAGGAAAATACAAACCATAATGAGGAAACAAATCAGTCAGTCATAATCAACTTAGAACTGACACAGATGATAGAATTAATAGACAAGGGTATTAAAACAGTCATTATGAACTCCATGTGTTCAAAAAATTAAGAATGGAAAATTTAAAAAGATAGAAGTCAAACTTCTAGAGAGAAAAACTGCAATGTCTAAATACACTGGACAAGAATGATGCCAGATTAGACACGGCAAAATAAAAGGATATGAAATTGAAGACTTAACAATAGACATTATCCAAACTAAAACACAGAAAAAAAGTAACAAAAACAGTGAAAAATGCATCAGTGAGCTGTTAGACAACTTTAGGCATACTACTATTCAGTAATTGGGATATTAAGCAGGGAGGAAGTATGAAAAAATATTTTTGAAAAATTATTTTTCAATTGCAGAAAAAATAAACATAGGGATCCCAGAATCTCTACAAAACCCCGTCACAAGAAGCATGAAAAAACAAACAGAAGAGGAAATGCTAAAAGTAGGTAGAGAACAAAAATACATGTTATGTAAAGAGGAAAAAAGATAAGGATGGCAGTAGATATCTCATCAGAAGCAATGTAAACAAGAAAAGAGTAAGCAGTAGCGCAACGGAAAAAGAAATCTGAAAATCCCTAAATATGTAGAAACAAACAAACAACAACAAAAAAAAAACACTTTAAAATAGCAAATTGGTAAAAGATAAAATTTTTTAAAATTAGAGAGTATTTTTAGCTGAATGGTAATGAAGAATTCACCAAAATTGTGGAATGTTACTAAAGTAGTCTGTAGGTGGACATTTATAGCTTCAAAAGCTTATATTAGAAAAGACAAAAAAAAAAAAAAAACTCAACGATCTCAGTTTTCCACATTAAGAAACAGACAGACAAAAAAAAAAGCAAAATAAATTTGAAATACAAAAGAGAAAATAAAGCTCAGAACACAAATCAATGAAATAGAAAAAAGAAAAATGGGGAAAAAAATCAATGAAATGAAAGCTGTTTGGTGGGGAAATCAATTAAATTGATAAATTTAGAGACAGATTAACCTTCAAAAAAAGAGAAAGTACACAAATTACCAGCATAAGAATTGAGAGATTCTTATATTGAGAGAGGTGACACAGCTATTAAAATAAAGATAACAAAATATTGACAACATTCTATAAATGCATATGAATAGGACAAATCTTTGAAAGACACAAACTACTAAAACTCATTCAAGAAGAAATACATTACCTGAGTAGTCCTTTAATTATTAAAGAACGTAAATGTATGGTTAAAACACCTTTCCACAAAGAAAACATCATGTCCACAAGACTTCACTTGAAGTTCTACCAAATATTTTTAAAAAGAAATATAAATTCTACCCTAACTACCCTCATACATTGCTGGTGGGAATGTAAAATGATATAACCACTGTGGAAAACAGTTTGAGTCATTTTTTGAGAATTACTATATGATCCAAACATTCTACTCACAGCCATTCCAATATATTTCTCTTTATTCAAGGGAAATTAAGGCAAATATTCACACCAAAACTGGTACCCAAATGCTCACAGTGGCTTTATTCGCAACGGCCCCACACTGGAAACAACCTAAGCCTTCATCAATATGTGAATGGGATAAACAAGTTGTATTTATCTGTCAGTAGAATACTATTTAGCAATAAAACGAGCTATTGAAATATTAGCATACATGGATAAATCTCAAAATAATCATACAAAATATATCAGAAAGAAAACAGTACATAGTGTTTGATTTTGTTGATATAAAGATCTAGAAGATGCAAACTAAGTTATTTTGACAGAGAGCCTAGCAGTGAATGCCTGGGGAATGGGCACATGGTAGGGGTGGATACGGGTAGAAGGGAGGGATTGCAAGGGGGCAATAGAAAATTTGGGGGAATT
Organism: Pan paniscus; assembly: GCF_029289425.2. Taxonomy (NCBI): domain Eukaryota; kingdom Metazoa; phylum Chordata; class Mammalia; order Primates; family Hominidae; genus Pan; species Pan paniscus. The sequence goes on from NC_073263.2 coordinate 72,628,205, forward strand.
ATGGATATGTTTATCCATCTTGACGGATGTGATGTATTCACAATTGTATGCTTATATTAAAACAAGTTTTACACTTTAATGCACTATAATATAAGCATTTTAACATCAATTATACCTGTTAAATATATACAGATGTTAAAAAAGAAAAAAATCAGATTTACATGAAAAGAGCTTATGAGTATCCTCATGCCTCTATCCTTAAACCAGATCCTTAGACTCAAATTCAGCATGGTATTAATTTATTCAAAATATTCTTTACCTAAATATGATTATCAGTTTCTAAGTTTACTAAAGATTAATTGCAACAGATTAAAGGTCCTTTGCTTTTTTCATAATTAGGTAGGGTGGTAGAAGATCTAAAAAAGAGTAGTTGATATTGACACATAAAGACTTGTAACATACATAAATGTACCTATACTGTGTACTGAAGTAAAACATAGCTGCATGCATCCATACAAACTGCCTTGAGTCATAAGAGCAGTCTCTATTCTTGTAAACATTAGCTTTGCTCCCATGTACCAAGGACTGAGCTAATTACTTTATATGCATTCTCTCATTTAATGCTCATAGCAAACCTATAAATTAGCACGTTTACTGAGACTGAACAACATGTTTAAGATCACATAGCAATAAGTAGCAGAAAGAAGATTTGAATGCAGTTTATTATGGAGCCAGAGTCATCTCCTAACCACTCCACTCTGCTTCCTTTCAGAATAAATGCAGCGCTACTGTCTTGTATTCACCTGCGATATATACACAAAACAGAATGTTTAGAGAATCAATTATTTTCTTTTAAGAAACATAAAAATAATGACTCAAAACTATAGCTGTGTGTCAGTATTTCTGAAAATAAAATGAGATCATTATTACCATATAGAGATGGAATAAAGGCGGATGAAGAACAGCAGTTTAGCCATAATAATTTCATTAGGACAAATCTGTGGAGAGATGAAAGGAGCAGATCACTAACAGATTGCTAGTGAAATGGAGAGTGTGTTGAAGTCGTTGAATGTGATAACAGTTACAGAAATGAAAGTTGAAATGCTTCAGAGGAACGAAGGAAAAAACGAAAGCAGTATTTTCTATCTGTCTTAGACAGCACATCAGGAAAAGGGAAAATGCATATTTTGTCAATTCCATCTAGTCATTGATCTCTTTTGTATGCTCAGTGTAATGAGGCAGGTAGGGGAAATGCATAATGGTTCTTACATGTGTGCTTTACTGGATTCAGATTATTGTGCAGAACTAAATTGTGTTTCACAAAAGAAGGCGTATTTAAATGGATACATCCTTTATTACAGTAAAGATAAAAAATTTAACTTATCAGAATTTTGAAAAAGGAGTTGTTACAATAGCTAACTCTGAACTGCTTCTAAAGCCTTACTGCAAGTTATTATAGCTAAACCAATAACAAAAGAAAACAAACAAAAAATCCCCCAGACATCTATTTACCAGTGCTGTTTCTGTAACACTGAACTCTACATTTTGAGCATTGTTCCCAGTTCTTTCATCCAATAAAACTTCTGCCAATAGGAGGTCATTCCTTATGTTTGACATCAATCCTTCTTTTTAAAAGCATTAGACTATAGCAAAATTAATTGAATTCAAGTCAATTAATGCAAAAACAGAATAGCAACACATATACACACCTTTGAAATACAAACCAGCTTTTTCGTTACATCTGAAGAGAATTTTAATATAATATTTAATAATGGTATATTTTACCAAATATAATTAGCAGCTTTTTACCATTTTAACTGAAGTTCCCAACACATTGCTAGGCATTTTATAAGCGCTCAATTTAAAAAAAAATTGGATTTGTAAAACATGAGACATCTGCAAAGCATGAAAAAATTTTAATAAGTTACCCATTACACATAATACTATTATTCAACCAGAAGTGGTGTATACCTTTATAATCTTTCATGTTGTATACAGAAATATTTTTAATATTACAAATAGTTTATATTTTGCCTCTATTAACCATTCAGAATTGGAATAATTTCCACTATCCATAAATATTATCTGAATACAATATGGTAGTGGACATATGGTATAGCCAAATTTTCCCATTACACATGTAACATTAGTTCATGTAGGTGTTCATTTTCCCCATGTAATTCTGTTTCCTAATATAGCTATTGTTAATAGTTTGAATACCTTTAGAACTCTTGATAAATATTTTAATTTAAAAAAATTTAATTAATTTACTCTCCCAGGAAATGTCCTTACTGTATATGATTTCACTCTCTCTCTCTCCCTCTACAGACACACACACACACACACACACACACACACACACGCATATATTCCCAAATCCCTCAGAGTAGTAAATTCTTCTAAAGTCTTATTATTTATTGTGGTAAAATATGCATAACATAAAATCTACTATCTTAATCATTTTTAAAGTATACAATTCAGTGGTATTAAATACATTCATAACTCTTTTCAACCATAATTATCATCCATCTCCCTAACTCATTTCATTTTATAAAACTGAAACTCTATGCCCATTAAACCAAAACTCCCCACTTCTCCCTAGCTCCAGGCCCTGACAACGACTATTCAACTGTCTGTCTCCATGCTTTTGACTACTCTAAGTATTTCATACACATTTTTTTTTTTTTGAGGCAGGGTCTTGCTCTCTTGCCCAGGCTGAAGTGCCATGCTTCAATCATGGCTCACTGCAGCCTTGACCTCCTGGGCTCAAGTAATCCTCCTATCTCAGCCTTCCAAGTAGCTGGGACTACAGGCATACACTACCATACTTAGATAATTTTTTACCTTTTGTAGAGACAGAGTCTGGCTGTGTTGCCCAGTCTCAAACTCCAGGGCTCAAGCAGTCCTCCCACCTTGGCCTCCCAAAGTTCTGGGATTACATGCATGAGTCACTGTGCACAGTATTTATCTTTCTGTGACTGGCCTATTTCACTTACCATAACGTCCTCAACGTTCATCCATGTTCTAGCTTATGCCAGAATCCCCTTTCTTTTTAAGACTGAATAATATTCCATTGTATGGCTATAGCATATTTTGCTTATCCATTCGGGACACTTGAGTTGCTTTATGTTTTAGCTATTGTGGATAATACCATTATGAACATGAGTGTACATTAATATCTTTTTGAGATGCTGATTTCACTTCTTTTGGGTATAACTGAGAAGTTAAATTGTTGGATTATATGGCAATTCCATGTTTAATTTCTTTAATTAGTTTTTCCTATTTTATTAATATATAATAAGTTACATATTTATGGGGTACATTTGAGTATTTGTTACATGCAAAGAGTGTGTAATGATCAATTCAAAGTAACCGAGGTGTACATCATCATAAGTGTTTATCACAATTTCATATTGGTATCATTTCAAGTTGGCTCTTCTAGTTACTCTAAATTAAATAACATTGCTGACAAATATAGTCATCATAGTCTGCTCGAAAACATTAGAACTCATTTCTTCCATGTAATGTATGTTTGCACCCATAACCAACTTCTCTTCATTATGCAATGAACTTCTTTGTCTTTTTTTACTGTTTTCGACTTAAAGTCATTTTAATCTGATATAAGTGTTGCTACTCCTGTTCACTTTTGGTTTCTACTTGCATGAGATATTGTTTTTTGTCCCTTTACTTTCAATCTACATGTGTCCTTATAGATAAAATGCATTTATTCTGGGCAGTATATAGTTGAATCATGTTTTTGTTTAAAAAAATCTATTTAGCCAGGCTCTATTTTTAATTGAAAGTTTTAATCAATTTACAGTCAGGGTCATTATTGATATATGAGGTTTTGTTCCTGTCACATTGTTTTTTGTTCCCTGCCCTGCTCCCATTCACCATTCCCAGTTTCTGGTATCTATCAGTCCATGATATCACGGTTTTCAGCTCTCACAGTATTCATCTTTCTGTGCCTGGCTTTTTTCACTTAACATAATGAGCTCCATTTCCATCCATGTTGCTGCAAATAACATGATTTCATTCTTTTTATGGCAAATTTCATATGGCCAGTATTTCATTGTGTATATGTACCACATTTTCTTTATTGATTCATCCATTGATAGGAATTTAGGTGGATTCTATATCTTTGCTATTGTGAATAGTGCTGCTATGAACATAAGAATGCAGCTATCCCTTTGATATACTGATTTCCTTTGGATAGATATCCAGTAGTGGGATTGCTGGGTCATATGGTAGTTACTAGTTTTTTGAGAAATCTCCATTCTGATAGCAGCTGTACTTATTTACATCCCCACCAAGAGTGTATAGGGGTTCCTTTTTGTCTTCATCCTTGCCAGCATCTGTTATTTTCTTTTCTTTTTATAATAGCCATTCTCACTGAGGTGAGATAATATCTCATTGTGGTTGGTTTACATTCCACAAATGATTAGTGATGTTGAGCATTTTTGTTTATATTTTCAAAGAATAAAGTTCATTTGATTGACTTTATACTGTTATTTTTATTTCTATTTCATTTAGTTCTGCTCTGATCTTTATTTCTTTTTTTCTGCTAATTTTGTATCTGATTTGTTCTTGCTTTTTTAGTTCTCTAAAGTGCATCACTAGATTATTTGAAATCTTTCTGTTTATTAACAAAATATAGGTTTTTATTACTGTCAACTTTCCTCTTAGCACTGCTTTTTCTGTTTCCCACACGTTTTGGTATGTTGTCTTCCCATTTTCATTTGTTTCAAGTCATTTTTAGATTTCCGTCTTAATTTTTCATCAAATCAATGATTGTTCATAAGCATGTTGTTTAATTTCTATGAATTTAAATATTTTCCTAAGTTCCTCTTGGTATTGATTTCCAGTTTTATTTCATTGTGATCAGAAAAGATACTTGATATGATTTTTATTTTTAGTAATAGTCTGAGATATGTTTTGTGGTCTAACATATGGTCAATACTGGAGGTTTCATTTGTTGATGAAAAGAATGTGTATTCTGTATCTGTTAGATTAAATGTTCTGTAAATGTTTTTTACTCAGTTTAAGTCTAATGTTTCTTTATTTTCTGTCTAGAGGATCTGTCTAGGCAGATCTTTACTAGATCTAGTAAAATTTGTTTTATGAACCTGGGTGTTAATATTTGTGTGCATATATATTTACAATTGTTATATTCTCTTGCTGGATTGATAGCTTTATCATTATGCAATGAACTTCTGTCTCTTTTTTTACTGTTTTTGATTTAAAGTCATTTTTATCTGATATAAATGTTGCTACTCCTGTTCACTTTTGGTTTCTACTTGCATGAAATATCATTTTTCATCCCTTTACTTTCAATCTACATGTGTCTTTACAGATAAAATGCATTTTTTCTAGGCAGCATATAGCTGAATCATATTTTTTTGTTTTAAAGAATCCATTTAGCTAGTCTCTATCTTTAATTGAAAATGTTAATCAATTTACAATCAGGGTCATTATTGATATATGAGGTTTTGTTCCTGTCATACTGTTTTTTATTTTCAGGTTCTTTTGCATATTCTTTGTTCCTTTCTTTTTCTCTTATTGTCTTTGTGGTTTGCTGATTTTCTGTGGTCGTACAATTTGAGTCTTTTCTCTTCCTCATTTGTGTGTTTCCTTTTCCTGTAAGTTTTATATTTTCATGTGTTTTCATGATAATAACTGTTGTTCTCTAATTTACAAGTTTAGGACTCCATTGAGGATTTCTTGTAAGGCAGGTCTAGTGATAATAAAGTCCCTCAACATTTGCTTGTCGTGGAAAGACTATTTCTCCTTCAGTTGTAAAGGATAATTTTGCTGGATATAATACCCTTGGCTGGCCGTTCTTTTTATTTTCATAACTGTATATATCCATCCATTCTCTCCTGGTCAGTAAGACTTCTGTTAAGAAGTCTGCTATTGGTCTGATGGGGGCTTTTTTATAGGTGACTAGATAATTCTATCTTGCAGTTTTTAGAATTGTCTCTTTGTCATTGACTTTAGACAGTTTGATTTTAATATTCTGTTGAGAAGAACTTTTTGCATTATATCTGATTGGAGATTGCTGAGACTCCTATATCTGGGTGTCTAAATATCTTGCGAAACATGGGAAATTTTTATCTATTATCTCAAAAAATAAATTTTCAAACACTTTTGTTATCATTGCCTTTGGGGATACCAATAATTCATGTATTTTATATATCACAAAGATGTTGCTTTTTAAATTTTTGGTCTCATGGAGTTATCTGAAAATATCTGTCTTCAAGCTCTAAGATTCTCTCTTCTGCTTAATCTAGTCTATTGTTGAAGCTTCCAAGTATATTTTGTATTCCATTCAAGGAATTTTTTAGTTCCAGCTTTTCTATGTTTTCTCTTTTTCTTGTGATATATAAATTTGTCATTCATATCTTGAAATGTTTTTCTGATTTTTTGTATTTTTTTTTAGAATTTCTCTTACATTTCACTATGCTTTTTAGTATTATATTTTTTATTCTCTTCTGGAATTTTGTGAATTTCTTTTTTATTAGAATCTGTTGCTGAGGAATTAATGTGTTCCCTTGGAAGTGTCATATTTCATTGCTTTTTTCCTTACATTGATATCTGTACACCTGGTCTAATAGTCTCTTCTTCCAGTTTTTAAATTTGCTTTCATAGGAGAGGACTTTTTCCTGAAGATTTGTCAATGGTGTTGTTTAGATAGGCTCTTTTAGTTTTGATTATGGGTGCATGTGGTAGTGTAGTCTCTGTATGATTTTTTTTGGCTATAAACAGCAGCATCAGTGGTATTTGTGATTTCCTCTGTGGTTTAATAAGTGGTTACTAGTGGAGGCTCTGGTAAAGTTTTACTGGGGACAGGGGTGCCAGGTGGGCCAGTCTTTGGGCCCCAGGGGTGGCATCACTGGACTGAGCAAGGCTGATGCCTGATCTTGAGCCCTAAGGCACTGTATGTTGACACCAATGTTAGCAGAACCAGAAGGCTGAATTCTTGGGCCATGAGGTGACTTGCTAAGATGCCAGTAGTGGCAGCAGTGGTCCAGGTGGGTGAGAATATTCTCGGAGCCCTGGAAAGCCAAAATGATGTAGGCAATGGCAGTAGCAGTGGTGGGAAAACCCTCTGAGTCCCATGTGTTGTGCACAGGTAGTGGCAGTGGCTGTGGTGTGGCAACACCACTGACAGCACCAGGCATGCAACTCTCTGGCTCTGTGGCAGGAGCACCCCAGCACTGCAGAGAGGGAGAGAGAGATCTTGGCCTTCGTGTGTGAGCTCAGGCACAGAAGCCACACCATCATTGGGTGTAGAGTTGCTACTCACATATCTAGACAGGCAGCCCTCCAGCTCTTCTTCCTCTTCCTCTGGTGGCAGCATCAGTGGCAGTTGTGTCTACAGTGAGGGTGTGAAGGGGCAGGAGAGGTCTCACGCTATATGTGTGAGCCTGAGCACAGAAACTACAGCACCAGTGGAAAGGTATCATATTCTCCACTTATAAGGCCAAGCACAGAGTTTGTGCCATTGCTGGAGGCAAGGCCACATCTCACAGCCCCAGACAGGTAACTCTCAGGCTCTGGAAAGCACATGCTTTGGATCTCTTTTTGCCAGGGGCTGTCTTTTTGGTGTACTGTACTGTCATTTCCCTGGGCAGTAGTATTTCCTGTGGGCTAGAATACTGGGGACCCCACAGCACCTTTAGGTCCAGTCAGTACTGTGAAGATATGGAAGCTGTGCTCTCCAGGCAGGATGCAGTCCCCTGATGGCTGTGCTCTCACAATGGCACCTGGCTACAGCCACTTAGGTCTCAGTTCGGGGGCGGGCAGGAGAGTAAGCAACACAGCATGAGTTTCCTGTCTGTTGCAGTGCTCTCGCAGCAGCTCCAAATCACTGCTCACGTGTGTCAGGGTTTATGTGAGTAGAAGGGTTCTCCTTTGGTTGTGTGGGGATGTAGACTGCTGAAGTCCTCTCACTTAATCTTTACCTAAAACACTGAGCCCTTCCAGGCTGCTGGTTGATCTCAGAAAACTGGCTGCTTGTTTCCTTCTGTGCCTCAGATATTTCCTGTGACTTCCCTGTTAGACTCTACTGTCCTTTCCTAGATGTTCTATTTGAGATAAAATTATCTATTCATAACATTTGTTATTTCTGGAGAGGGCATGTATTTGATATCACTAGTCAGCCATCTTGAACCTGAATCTTGTTTAAGTTTTTTGAAAAACTGCCATACTGTTTTCCACAGTGGCTGTACCATTTTACATTCCCATCTAAGGTGCGAAGTGCTCCAATTGCATCATATTCTTGCCAATATTTGCTGTTTTCTGTGTTTTTTTATAGTAACAATTGCAAAGGGTGTGAAGTGGGATCTCTTTGGAGTTTTGATTTGCATTTTCCTATAGATTAGTGATGATGAGTCTCTTTTTATGTGCTTATTGTTCATTTGTATATATTCTTTGAAGAAATGTATATTCAAGTCTTTTACCTATTTTGAATTGGTTTATTCTGTTGTTTTTAAATTTTGGAATGTCTCCATATATTTTGGAATGTCTCCATATATTTTGGATAATAACCCCTCATTAGATATAGAATTTGAAAATAGTATATCCCATTCTTAGATACATTTTACTTAGATACGTCAATAGATACTGTCTTTTGATGCACTTTTTAAAACAATTTTATTTCTATTTCAATTTGTTTTGTGTGATTTCATTACCTGTGTTTTTGCTGGCATATCCAAGAAATTTTGCTGAACTCAATGCCATGAAGATTTTAATTTTGTATTTTCTTCTAAGATAGTTTTAGGTATTACATTTAAGTCTGATTTCATTTTGAGTTTACATTTGTGTATGATGTTAGATGAGGGTATAGTTTCCTTCTTTTCATTATGGATATCCATTTTTTCCAGTATAATTTGTTGAAAAGATTATCCTTTCCCCTATAAATGGTCTTAAAATATTTGCCCAAAATATTTTGACCATATATTCCAGGGCTGATTTATTGATTCTATTCTATTTTTGATCTATATGTGTGGTTATTAAACAAGTGCCACATTGTTTTTATGGCCACAGTTTTGTAGTAAGTTTTGAAATAAAGAAGTGTGAGTCCTACAAGCTTAATATTCTCTTTCAAGATAATTTTGGCTATTGAGAACCACTTGAGAGTCCATATGAATTTTAGGATAGATTTTTAAATTTTAATCCTAATGACAAAAAGTTATTCGTATTTTGGTTGTGATTACTTTCAATCTGTAGATCTCTTTGGGCAGTATTGACATTTTACAATGCTATTTTCCAATTCATGAGCACATGATGTGTTTTTATTTATGCATTCTCTTTTTTCAGCAATGTTTTGAAGTATCATTATATATGTCTTTCATCTCCTTTGCTAAATCCTATTTTATTCATTTTGATGCTATTGTAAACTAAATTGTTTTGATAGTTTTCTTTTCAGATTTTTCATTGTTAGTACATAAAAATGCAACTGATTTTTATGTGTTGACTTTGTATTCTGCTTATTTTTTGAATGTCTTTATTAGTTCCAACATATTTTTGTAAAATCTTTAGAACTTTTTTCACATATGATTATATCATCTGCAAACAGAGATAATTTTACTATTTCTTTTTAATTGAAGGGTCTGTTTTTTTTTTTGGTTGTCTAACTGCTCTGGTTAGAACATCCAGTACTATGTTGAATTGAAGGGATAAAAGCAAGTATCCTTGCCTTCTTCCTAATCTTAGAGGAAAATATTCAATATTTCAATGTTGAATATGATGTTCAATGTAAGTTCTGCCTATAAGAATTTTGTTGTGTTGAAGTATTTTGCAGTTTGTTCAATATTTTTATCCTGAAAGGATTTGAATTTTGCCAAATGATTTTCCTGCATTAATTGAGATGATCACAGTTTGTTTTCTTCATTCTGTTAATATAGCATATGGCATTGATTGATTCTCATATGTTGAATCATCCTTGCATTTCAGGAAAAATCATGGTCATGAAATATAATCCATTTAATATGATACTGAATTAGGTTTGCTAGTAATTGGTTTAGAAGTTCTGCATCAGTATTCATAAAGGAGATTGGTCTATAGATTTCTTATTTTGTAAGACTTATCTTTGTATGACTTTCGTGTCAGGATTATTCTGGCCTCGTAGAATGAGTTATGAAGTATTACCTCCTCTTCAATGTTTTGGAAATATTTCAAGATTGGTATACTTAAATAATTTCTACTTTAAATGTTTAGGAGTATTCACGCATAAGACTACCAGGTCCAAGCCTTTTTCCTTGTTGAAAGTTTTGTTTTTTGGGTTTTTTTTTTTTTTGTCTTTTTTAACTGATTCAATATCTGCACTAATTTTAGGTCTGTTTAGATTTTCTATTTCTTCATAATTTACTTTTGGTAGCTTTAGTATTTCTAAGAATTCATCAGTTTCATCTAGATTATTGAATTTGTTAGTGTATAATTATTCATAATACCCTCTTATAATACATTTTATTTCTGTATAATGCAAAGTAATGTTCCACTTTCATTTCTTATTTTAGTAATTTTAGTCTTTTCTCCTTTTTTAGTACATCTAGCTAAAGATTTGACAATTTTGGAGATTTTTTCAAGAAACCAACTTAGGGTTACATTTAATTTTTTCTGGTTTTCTATTCTCTATTTTATTTGTCTATGTTCAAATATTTATTATTTCCTTATTTCTGCTAGTAGTGGGTTTAGTTTGTTATTTTGTTTTTAGTATCTTGCAAAGTTAGTAAGTTGCAAAGTTAGGTTGTTGCTTTCAAATCTTTCTTATTTGTTTAGCTGAAGCATTTATGATTACGAATTACCTGCCTAGAACTGCTTTCATTGCATTCCATAAGTTTTGGTATGTCGTGTTTTATTTTTCATTCATCTCTAAGTATTTTCTAATTTTATTATAATTTCTTCTTTGATCTGTTCTTCAATCCATTTGGTTGTTTAATATTATGTTGTTTAATTTTCACAAATTTGTGACTTTATCAGTTTAGCTTCTGTCACCAATTTCTAACTTTATCTTGTGGTTAAGAAAGATACCTTGTATGCAAGCTCTCATTTTACATGTATGAAGACTTAATTTGTGGCCTCACATATGGTGTACCCTGGAAAATGTCTCATGCGTACTGCTGTTGTTAAATAGAGTGTTCTGTATATTTCTATTTGATTTAGTTAATTTCTTGTATAATGTGTTTTAATCCTCTATGTATTCATCTCATGTCTGGCTATTCTGTGCATTATAGAAAGTAATGTACTCAGGTTTCTATTATTGCATAAATATCTATTTTGCCCTTTAATTCTGTTCATTTTGCTTTATATATTTTGATAGCCTGCAATTAGGTGCCTAAATATTTATAATTGATACATATTCTTGCTACATTTGAATGTTTTATTAATAGGTAATGTTCTTCATTGTTACTCATGAACTTTTTGCCATGGCTCACGCCTGTAATCTCACCACTTTGGGAGGCCGAGGCAGGTGGATCACGAGTTCAGGAGCCCGAGACCAGCCTGGCCAGCATGGTAAAACCTCGTCTCTACTAAAAATACAAAAATTAGCTGGGCATGGTGGCTGGTACCTGTAATTCCAGCTACTTGAAAGACTGAGGCAGGAGAATCATTTGAACCTGTGAGGTGGAGGTTGCAGTGAGCTGAGATTGCGCCATTGCACTCCATTCTGGGTGAAAGGGTGAGACTCCATCTCAAAAAAAAAATTTCCAATATAAAATACATATTGTTTGATAGCATAGCCACTTCTACTCTCTTTTGTGTACAATTTTCATGTAATATCTTTCCATCCTTTCATTTTCAATCTACTTGTGTGTTTGGATTTAAAATAGTCTCCTGTAGGCAGGATATAGTTTCCTTCTGTGTTTTTTTTGTTTGTTTCTTTTAAAGTTTTTTTTTTAATTTTAATGTAGTCAAAGTTACTTATTTTTTCTTTGTTGCTTGTGCTTTTTGGTGTCATATTTTTTTTTCTTTTCTTTTTTTTTTTTTTTTTTGAGATGGATTCTCACTCTGTCACCCAGGCTGGAGTGCAGTGTCATGATCTCAGCTCACTGCAATCTCCACTTCCTGGGTTCAAATGATTCTCCAGCCTCAGCCTCCCAAGTAGCTGGGATTACAGGTGTGTGCCACCACAACCAACTAAGTTTTTTTTTTTTAAGCTATTCTTCTAATCTCTGTCTTTTGATTGAAGAGTGTAATACATTTAAAGTAATTACTGATAAATATGGCCTTATATCTGCCATTTTGCTAGGTGTTTCCTATATTCCTTATAACCATTTTGATCTTTACATTCTGCATTGCTGTCTACTTTTATCTTGAGTTTTTGTTTATGACACTTAAATTTCTTTCTCACTTTCTTTTGTGTATATTCTATAGCAATCATCTTAATGATTCCCAAGGTGTATTAGTCTGTTCTCACACTGCTAATAAAGAAGTACCTGAGACTGGGTAATTTATAAAGAGGTTTAATTGACTCACACTTCAGCATGGCTGGGGAGGCCTCAGAAAACTTACCATCACGGTCGAAGGGAAACAAACATGTCCTTCTTCACATGGTGGCAGGAGAGGGAAGAATGAGAGCTGAGTGAAGGGGGAAGCTCCTTATAAAACCATCAGGTCTCATGAGAACTCACTATCATGAGAATAGTATAAAGGAATTGCCCCCATGATTCAATTACTTCCCACCAGGTTCCTCCCATGACATGTGGGGATTCTGGGATCTACAATTCAAGATGAGACTTGGGTGGAGACACAGCCAAACCATATCATTCTGCCTCTGGCCCCTCCCAAATCTCATGTTCTCGCATTTCTAAATACAATCATGCCTTCCCAAAAGTCCCCCAAAGTCTTAATTCATTCCAGCATTAACTCAAAAGTCCAAGTCCAAAGTCTCACCTGAGACAAGGCAAGTCCCTTCCCACCTATGAGCCCATAAAATCAAAAGCAAGTTAGATACTTCCTAGATACAATGGAGGTACAGAAATTGGGTAAATACACTGATTTCAAATGGGAGAAACTGGCCAAAATGAAGATGCTACAGGCCCCACACAAGTTCAAAATCCAGTAAGTCATTCATTAAACCTTAAAATTCTAAAATGATCTCCTTTGACTCCATGTTTCATATCCAGGTCACATTGATGCAAGAGGTCGGCTCCTTTGGGCTTAGGCAGCCCCACCTCTATAGCTTTGCAGGGTATAGCTCCCATTCTAGCTGCTTTCATGAGCTGGTCTCATGAAAGAGACCAGATTTTCCAGGTGCATGATGCAAGCTGTCATTCGACCTACCAGTCTGGGGTCAGGAGGATGGTGGCCGTCTTCTCACATCTCCACTTAGCAGTGCCCCAATGGGGGACTCTGTGTGGAGCCTCTGACCCCACATTGGTTATCCATGAGGGCCTCACCCCTGCAGCAAACTTCTGCCTGGACATGGAAGCATTTCCATACGTTCTCTGAAATCTAGGAGGAGGTTTCCAAACCTCAATTCTTGACTTCTGTGCACTTGCAGGCTCAGTACCATGTGCATGCTGTCAAGACTTGGGGCTTTCAGCCTCTGAAGCCATGGCCTGAGCTGTACCTTAGCCCATTTTAGCCACAGCTGGAGTGGCTAGGATGCAGGATACCAAGCCCCTAGGCTGCACACAGCACTGGGGCCCTGGGCCCAGCCCAGAAAACCATTTTTTCATCCTACATCTCCAGGCCTGTAATTAGTCAGGCTCCCATGAAGGTCTCTGACCTGCCTTGGAGACATTTCTTCCATTGTCTTGTAGATTAGCATTTGGCTTCTCGTTACTTATGCAAATTTCTACAGTAGGTTCAAATTTCTCCCTACTGCATCATCAGGCTGCAAATTTGTTAAGCTTTATTCTCTGCCTCCTCTTGAACGCTTTGCTGATTAGAAATTTCTTCTGCTTGATACCCTAAATCATCTCTCTCATGGTCAAAGTCCCACAGATCTCTAGGGCAGGGGCAAAATGCTGTCAATCTCTTTACATAGCAAAAGTGACCTTTACTCCAATTCCCAACAAGTTCCTCATCTCTATCTGAGACCACCTCAGCCTGGACTTTATAGTCCATATTACTTTCAGCATTTTGGTCAAAGCCATTCCACAAGACTCTAGGAAGTTACAAACTTTCCCACATCTTCCTGTTGTCTGAGCCCTCCAAGATGGTAGGAAGTTACAAACTTTCTCACATTTTCCTGTCTTTTTCTGAGCCCTCCAAACTGTTCCAATTTCTACTTGTTACCTAATTCCAAAGTTGCTTCCACATTTTCAAATATCTTTACAAGAGCAACCCACTACCTGGTACAAATTTACTGTATTAGTTTGTTCTCGTGCTGCTAATAAAGACATACCTGAGACTGGGTAATTCCAGAGATTTAAATGACTCCCAGTTTAGCATGACTGGGGAGGCCTCATAAATTTTACAATCATGGCAGAAGGCAAAAGGGAAGCAAGACATGCCTTCACATGGCCAGATCAGGAGGAAGGCAGCTTTCCTATACACCAACAAGAGCAAAAGTGAGAGCCAAATCAGAAAAGCAATCCTGTTCACAATTACCACAAAAGGAATAAAATATCCATAAATACAGCTAACTAGGGAGATGAAAGTTCTCTACAATGAGAAATACAAAACACTGCTCAAAGAAACCAGAGAAGACACAAACAAATGGAAAAAATGTTCCATGTTCACGAATGGTATATTAGTCCATTTTCACACCACTATAAAGAACTTGGGACTGGGTAATTTATAAATAAAATGAGTTTAATTGACTCGCAGTTCTGCATATAACTGAATGTTTTCAGGATCAGCCAGGTCACATCTTGAATGCTTTGCTGCTTAGAAATATCTTCCGCCAGATACCCTAAATAATCTCTCTCAAGTTCAAAGTTCCACAGATCTCTAGGACAGGGGCAAATGCCACCAGTCTCTGAGACCACCTCAGCCTGAGCTGCACTGGCCATATCACTATCAGCATTTTGGTCAAAACCATTCAACAAGGCTCTCGGAAGTTCCAAACTTTTCTACATCTTTCTGTCTTCTCCTGAGCCTTTCAAATTGTTCCAAATTCTGCCTGTTACCCAGTTCCAAAGTTGCTTCCACATTTTCAGTTTATCTTTGTAGCAGTACCCAACTCTCAGTATCAATTATCTGTATTAGTCTGTTCTCATACTGTTATAAAGATACCACTTGAGACTGGGTAATTAATAAAGAGAGGAGGTTTAACTGACTGACAGTTCTGCGTGATTGGGCAGTCTCAGGAAACTTATAATCGTGGAGCAAGGCAAAGGTGAAACAGGCATCTTGTTCGCTCAATGCTATTCCAATCAAACCAGGTGGGACCTGGTTCACCCTCAACATGTGGGGATTACCAGCTCCCTCCCTGAACATGTGGGGATTACAATTTGAAATGACATTTGGGTAGGGACACAGAGCCAAACCATATCAAACAGGAAATATCAATTTCATTCAAATGGCCATACTGCCCAAAGCAATTTTCTAGCTCAATGGTATTCCTATCAATTTACTAATGACATTCTTCACAGAACCAGAAAAAAAATATATTTTAAAATTCATATGGAACCAAAAAAAAATCAGAATAGCCAAGGTAATACTAAGCCAAAAGAACAAAGCTGGAAGCAGCATGTTACCCAACTTCCATCTATACTACAGGGCTACAGTAAGCAAAAAAAAAAAGCACGGTACTTGTATAAAAACAGGCACATAAACAAATGGAACAGAATACAGAGCCCAGAAATAAGGTCACACTTCTATGATCATCTGATCTTCCTCAACGAAGCTGACAAAAACAAGCAATAGAGAAAATACTAATAATTGATGCTGGGCCATATGCAGAAGATTGAAGCTGGACCCCTTCCTCACACAATATACAAATATACAAAAATGAACTCACGATGGATTAAAGACTTAAATGTAAAAACTAAAACAGTAAAAATCCAGGACGACAACCAAGATAATACCATCTTGGACATAGGGACAGGCAAAGATTCCATGACAAAGATGCCAAGAGCAATTTCAATAAAAGCAAAAATTTATAAGTGGGAGGGATCTAATTAAACTTAAGAGTTTCTTCACAGCAAAAGAAACTATAAACAAACCACCTACAGAATAGGAGAAAATATTTGCAAGCTATGCATCTGACAAAGGTCTAATACCCAGCATCTATAAGGAATTTAAAGAAATGTATAAGATTAAAACAAACAACCTTATTAAAAAGTGGGCAAATGACATGAACAGACACTTCTCAAAAGAAGACATACATGTGGCTAAGAAGCATTTGAAAAATCTCAGTATCATTGAATGGCTACTACGAGGCGGGAGGATCCCTTGAGGTCAGAAGTTCAAAAACCAGCCTAGACAACATGGTGAAACCCCATCTCTACTAAAAATACAAAAAATTAGCCGGACGTGTTGGTGGGTGCCTATAACCCCAGCTACTCGGGAGGCTGAGGCAGGAGAATTGTTAAAACCTGGGAGGCAAGGTTGCAGCAAGCCAAGATTGTGCCACTGCACTCTAGCCTGGGTGACAGAGAGAGGCTCCATCTCAAAAAAAAAAAAAGAAAAGAAAAAAAAAAGAAAAGGAAAAAGTGCTAGCAAGGTTGTGGAGAAAAGGGAACACTTATAAACTGTTGGTGGGAGTGTATATTAAGTCAACCATTGTGGTAAGCAATATGGAGATTCCTCAAAGAGCTAAAATGAGAACTATCATTTGATCCAGCAATCCCATTACTGGGTATATTTCATATACCCTGAGGAATATAAATCATTCTACCATAAAGACGCATGTAATGAATGTTCACTGAAGCACTATTCACAATAGCAAACACATGGAATCAATCTAAATGACTGTCCATGACAGATTGGATAAAGAAAATGTGCTACATATACACCAGGAAATACTATGCAGCCATAAAAAAGAATTAGATCACGTCTTTTGCAGGAACATGGATGGCACTGGAGGCCATATCTTTAGCAAACTAACACAGGAGCAGAAAACCAAATACTGTGTGTTTTCACTTATAAGTGGGAGCAAAATGATAACTTAAGAACACAAAGTAGGAAACAACCAACACTGGCTTCTACTTGAGGGTGGAGTGTGGGAGGAGAGAGAGAAGCAGAGAAGATAAAAATTGGATACTGGGTTATGACCTGGGTAATGAAATAATCTGTGCAAAAACCACTGTGATACAAGTTTACCTTTGTAACAAACCTTCATGTGTACCTCCAAAACTAAAATAAAAGCTTAAAAAAAGGGAATGTATTTAACACTACCAAACTGTAAACTTAAACATGGTTAAGATGGCAAATTTTGTGTGATGTGTACTTAAAATAAGAAATCTGCCCAGGCGTGGTGGCTCACGCCTGTAATCCCAGCACTTTGGGAGGTAATGGTGGGGGGATCACCTGAGGTCAGGAGTTCAAGACCAGCCTGATCAACATGGTGAAACCCCGTCTCTACTAAAAATACAAAATTAGCTGGGTGTGGTAGCAGGAACCTGTAATCCCAGCTACTTGGGAAGCTGAGGCAGGAGAATTGCTTGAATCAGGAGGCCGAGGTTGCAGTGAGCTGAGATCATGCCGTTGCACTGAAGAGTGAAACTCTGTCTCAAAAAAAAAAAAAAAATCCTCTTTCTTTTTCTTTCTCTCTCTCTTTCTCTCTCTTTCCTTCTTTCTTCCTCTCTCTTTCTTTCTCCTTTTCCTTCCTTCCTTCTTTTCTTTTCTTTTTTTTTTTTTTGTATTCCTTTTAAACATTTCAGTTAGTTTGGGGGAACAGGTGGTATTTGGTTACATGGAATAATTATTGAGATTTTGGTGCACCTGTCACCTGAGCAGAATATACTGTATCTAATACGTAGTCTTTTATCCCTCACCTCCCACCATTCCCCCTGAGTCCCCAAAGTCCATTATATCATTCTTATGGCTTTGCATCCTCATAGCTTAGCTCCCACTTATAAGTGAGAACATACCATGTTTGGTTTTCCATTCTTGAGTTACTTCACTTAGAATAAAGGTCTCTAACTCCATCCAGGTTGCTGTGAATGCCATTATTTCATTCCTTTCTATGGCTAAGTCATATTCCATTATATATATATTATTTTCTTACCTATTTGTTGGTTGATAAGCATTTAGGCTGGTTCCATATTTTTGCAGTGTGAAGTGTGCTGCTATAAACATGCGTGTTCAAGTGTCTTTTTTCATATAATGACTTCTTTTCCTTTGGATAGATACACTCATCCTTCTTGAGAGTGCTTTCTAAGAATTAAACAGGGATTAAGTGTTGTGACCTAGGCCTGTGATCACTGCAGCTGTTTCAGCACTAGGGGATACCCTAAGCCCAGGGAAACTATAACTCTTGCAAGCTCCTGGATATGCAGCCTTGGTGAACTTGGGAGCAATAAAAAATTCCCTGGGTTACCAGTGAAGGTCTCTTACTCTCTTTGCTCTTTTCCTCCTTCCAGAAAGAGTCTCTGTGTTTGGCTGCCTGAAGATGGGGTAGGGGTGACATGAATAATCCTATGGCCACCACAGCTAGCACTGCACTGCGTCTCACCTCATGCCTATGACCTTCCAGACCAGCATAACAGTGGGGCTTGCCTAAGACCTGTGGCCACTACTGCCTGGCTGCCTCTGACATTTATTCAAGGCCCAAGGTCACTTAAGTCAGTCTGTAGTGAATCCTACATGGATTGACCATCACATCACAGAAGTGGATTCTTTCATGGCCCAGGTTGGGTATAAAAGCATCATCCAAGAGAATAGGCCTGAAACTGGGGGCTTCCGGAATCTGTCTGGTGTTTTGTTTTCCTTTGGGTGAGCTGGTACACAAAGTACAAGACAAAGGCCTCTGTACTCTTCCTTCTCCTTGCCCCAAGCAGAAAGAATCTGTCCTGGGTCTGGATTGCCTGGAGTCCAGCTTTCTAAATCTCTTAGGGATTTAGAAATAAACAAACAAACATGTCTTTCCTAATTTTTAAAAGTTGTCATGCTTTCTCTTCCTTGCTTATTACAGAGCTCTGCAGCAGTCACTTAATTTGCAGTTGACCATTTGGTAGGAAGTATTTTGGCCCAGTGGTGTAGCCTCTCTCTCCCATCCACAAAGAGTGGCACAGTCCAGAGGGCTCCTGCTATTCATCGAACAGGCTCTGCTTTTAGACTCAGTTTTTAGAGCCACCCCATGGGGAAGAGCAATTGTTCATCGTGGTCCCAAGGGAAGGCATCAGTTTGGCTGTGACAGTCCCTGAATTGCATGCATAATTGTTCCAGGGGAAGTATTATAGGACCAATGAAAAGAAATCTGTGCTGTATTATTTTGTAGCTTTCAACTGGTTGGATATAAAACAAAACAAAAAATAAATTACGTACTTGATGCAAAATTAGAGCATTTAACATTTCTATTTCTTTTAGACATTTTAATCTGTTCTTCCATGAGGACAGTTAATGGTTGTCTAAAAGCTTTTGCCACTTTATAACTGCATTTTAAGATGCCTATTTTGTTTTTCTTTTTTTGATTTCCAACTCTTATTTTAAGTTCAGGGGTACATGTGCAGAATGTGCAGGTTTGTGACACAGGTAAATGTGTGCCATGGTGTTTTGCTGCAAAGATCATCCCATCACCTATGTGTTAAGCCCAGCATCCATTAGTTGTTCTTCCTAATGCTCTCCTTGCTTCCACCCCTCACCCTCCAGCAGGCCCCAGTGTGTGTTGTTCCCCACCCCCAAGTGGCCCATGTTTTCTCATCATTCAGCTCTCACTTAAAAGTGAGAACATTTGGTATTTAGTTTTTTGTTCCTGAGTTAGTTTGCTGAGGATAATGGCTTCCACCTTCATCTATGTCCCTGCAAAGGACATGATTGTGTTCCTTTTTATGGCTGCATAATATTCCATGGTGTGTATGTACCACATTTTCTTTATCCAGTCTATCAGTGATGGGCTTATAGGTTGATTCCATGTCTTTGCTATTGTGACTAGTGTTGCTCTGAACATGTGTGTGCATGTGTTTTTGTAGTAGAACAATTTATATTCCTTTGGGTGTATATCTAGTAATGAGATTGCTGGGTTGAACAGTATTTCTGTTTTTAGGTCTTTGAGGAACTGACACACTGTTTTCCACAATGGTTGAACTAATTTACACTCTCATCAACTGTGTAAAAGCATTCCTTTTTCTCCACTACCTCACCGGCATCTGTTGTTTTCTGACTTTTTAATAATAGTTATTCTGCTGGTGTGAGATGCTTTCTCATTGTGGTTTTGATTTGCATTTCTCTAATGATCTGTGATGTTGAGCTTTTTTTTTTTTTCATTTGTTTGTTGGCCACATGTATGTCTTGTTTTGAGGAGTGTCTCTTCATGTCTTTTGCCCACTTTTAATGGAGTTGTTTTTTTTCTTTGTAAATTTGTTTAAGTTCCTTGTAGATGCTGGATATTAGACCTTTGTCAGATTGATAGGTTGTAAAAGTTTTCTCCCATTCTGTAGGTTGTCTGTTTACTCTGATGATAGTTTCTTTTGCTGTGCAGAAGCCCTTTAGTTTAATTAGATCCCATTTGTCAATTTTGACTTTTGTTGCAATTGCTTTTGACATCTTCATCATGAAATCTTTGCCTGTGCTTATGTTCTAAATGGTATTGCCTAGGTTTTCTTCTAGGGTTTTTAGGTTTTTATAGTTTTAGGGTCTTTTTTTTTTTTTTTGACGGAGTTTCGCTCTTGTTGCCCAGGCTGGAGTGCAGTGGCATGATCTCGGCTCACCACAACCTCCACCTCCCAGGTTAAGCAATTCTCCTGCCTCAGCCTCCCCAGTAGCTGGGATTACAGGTGCCTGCCACCACACCTGGCTAATTTTGTATTTTTTTTAGTAGAGACGGGGTTTCTCCATGTTGGTCAGGCTGGTCTTGAACTCCCGACCTCAGGTGATCTGTATTTAAGTCTTTAATCCATCTTTAGTTGATTTTTGTATATGGTGAAAGGAAGGGGTCCATTTTCAATTTTCTGCATATAGCTTGCCAGTTCTTTAAGCACCATTTATTAAGTAGGAAATCCTCTCCTGATTGCTTGTTGTTTTCAGGTTTGTCAAATATTGGACGGTTGTAGGTGTGCAGTCTCATTTCTGAGTTCTCTATTCTGTTCCCTTGGTCTATGTGTCTATTCTTGTAATAGTACCATGCTGTTTTGATTACTGTAGCATTGTAGTACAGCTTGAAGTCAGGTAGCATGATACCTCCAGGTTTGTTCTTTTAGCTTAGGATCGTCTTGGCTATTCAGGATTTTTTTTAGTTCCATGTAGAAAACAAAATGTGGAACTACAAACCAAAGTTACAATAATACTACATTTCGATTAATAATTGATTGTTTTCCTTTAATGTACAAGTATTTTAAATCATTCAGATAACAAAAAGTAGAATTACAAACCAGTGTTACAATAATACTAGGTTTTATAACTACTCATGTATTTACATGTGTTGAGATTTTTATGTCTTCATATGGCTTCAGTTTACTGTCTGGTGTCTTTCCCTTTCACATTGAAGGACTCCCTTGAGCATTTTTTACAGAGCGGATACCTAGTGATAATGACTCACTCAGATTTTGTTTATCTGAAATTTCTTCCTTACTTTTGAAGGACACTTTGCCAGACATAGGAACTTTGGTTGACAGTTTTCTTCATTTAGCTTTTAAATATATTGGCCCACTGTTTTATTACTTCTAGCGTTCTGATGAAAAACTTTAAAATCTTATTGAGAATCCCTTATATGTGGCTCGTCATTTCTCTCTTGCTGCTTTCAAATTTCCCTCTGTCTTTCAAACTTTTGATTTTTTTTTTTTTTGAGACGGAATCTCACTCTGTTGCCCAGGCTGGAGTGCAGTGGCGTGAGCTTGACTCACTGCAACCTCTGCCTCCCAGGTTCAAGTGATCTCCTGTCTCAGGCTCCTGAGTGGCTGGGATTACAGGAGTGCATCATCACGCCCAGATAATTTTTGTATTTTTCACAGAGATAGGGTTTCACCATGTTGTCCCAGCTGGTCTCGAACCCCTGACCTCAAGTGATCTGCCTGCCTTGGCCTCCTAAAATGCTGGAATTACAGGCATGAGCCACTGTGCCCGGCTTAATAATTATTTCTTAAAGACAAGTTTAAACAATTGTGTATATGAGTTTCTAGTTGTTTAATTTGGTGTTCCTGAGGGGAGATAACCACTGGAGGATTCTATTCTGCAATCTTGTTTTGCCTCATCTCAATAAACATTTGAATCTTTATTACGTTATTTATTATTACTAAATCTTTAATGACTATTGAATTATTTGAATCTTTATTAAAGGTTACATTACTTGAATCTTTGTTAGATCCAATGTGGTAACCCTGGAAGTCAGATTTCCCTCATTTCTCCAGGATTTATTTATTTATTTTTTCTTTTTGTTTTTGTATATTGTTTTTGTGAGTTTTGATTCTTGTGGGCTGTCTCTGTGCCAAGGATCAGCCTAAGGTGCAAACTTGATGTCTTCTCAGGTCTTTTCTGAGTCGAAAACTTTTCCTGGGCATACACAGTCATTTTCTAATTTTCCTCATATAAGCAGTTGCTTTTGAATGTCTTAGTCTTTATTTTTATCTTCCCAAAAGGGGAAAAGATAAAAATGAAGAGAAGAAAGAATGCAGGCCTTTTAAATCTCCTGGAATTCACTTCAGTTGGAAGAGAAGAGGCTTTCAATAATGGGTATAAATTCAAGACAATGTCTGTCCACATATTTTTTTGCATCTCTGTGACCAACAGCTGAAATTAGTGGTCCGAGCACAGCTCCCAGAGAGTAAAGAGCAGGATCCTTTTTGCCCACCCTGGCTCCTGCAAGTTGTGTACAGGCTGCTTCAGAAACCTGCACAGCTGTCTGCTATGGGACTAGGGGTGGGGGATGGATAGATTATACTGTGCTAAACTTTGTAATTAACCAAAATTAATTATAAATTACCAACCAAGTCTTCCCCTGGATGTGGCAAGACTTCAATAGACTCTAGAACTCCAAAATAGTTATATTAGATTTTAACACTGTCATTGTTTGTTTAGATAAGGAGCAAGATTCCTGGTGCTTCCTATGCCTTCATCTTCCCAGAGATCCCTCTTATGTCAATGACATTTTGAAAATGTTTTTCTGTTAAGTTCTTTTTAATTTTGAGCTTTTCGAGAAACTTGATTTATTTCAGGAATTTCTCTATAGGAGTTCTTTTTCTCTTTTAAGTGTAACAAAAGACTGGGATCAAACAGGATGATTTCTATCACTTAGTGACATGAGCAAACTTGACTTTTACATTTTTTCCTGAGAGCATTGAATAAAGTCCGATATTTTGTATGGCTGTGACCTAAACCAAGTTTCCATGAGCAATCATGTGATAAAGAATAACTCAATGAATTTCTTTTTTCATTTTTAATGCTGTACTATTTTATAAATTCTCTTAAAAATAAATTATTTCAGCATACAAAGCACTGGAGTACATGAAAGGCTAATTTTTTCCCTCTACATATATTTTTTCTATGTGCAGAAATCTGTTGAGAAGGAAAAAACTGTGTAATGCCTCATGTTCTTTATTCATTACACACACACAAAACCAAAAATGATTGTTAGTCATGAAATTAACTTATTTGTGCAGGGCACATTTAAGCTAACGTAAATCAACATTTTCTAAAGCATATTATCATTACCATTCTCAATAGTTGTAAAGTCCTTTAGAGCTTACAGACTATTTGTGTATACAACTCTGGAAGCATCAGCATTCCCAGTTACAGAGAAATTTAAAGGAAAGCTTGTATGGTTAAGGCTATTGTTTAATCCCCCATAGACTATTGAGAAAAAAGGCTTAAAGAGGTTAAGTGCTCTTATTAAGAACATGAATCTAATTACAAGACAGACAGCTCTAGAACCTAGAGGTTTTGACTCAGATTGCTTGTTCTTGCCTTTATTTTGTACCCCTTTGAATACCAAAAATAATTTTAAAAAATACCATTAGAAATACCTTCATTATGGAGAATAAGTATAGTAAATATATATGGGAAATATGTATGCAAAATGCATGTGTGTGTGTAGATACAGATGTAGATGGAGATGTAGATATAGATGTACTTTTTGTTTTTTATTTTGTTTTATTGTAACTTTAGGTTGCAGGAAACCAGTGATGCTCACATCTACCCCCATGTATAGCATAAACCTGTTTCCTTTTCTAAATCCACTTTTCCAAGTTCACCATGCTAAATCATCATCCCTTTGAAGCTCATCCAAAATCAAACCACTATCAGCATTTGTACTCAGTCTTCTGGTTTTTGTTTGTTTTTTTCATTCTTATCCATTCCTTTGCTTTCTCTTTGTTGTTAATTTCTTTCTCCCTCTTTTTCCAATTTCAAACTTAAACTTGTTTGTAACCTCTTTGTATCAGCAATGATGAGGGAAAAAACAGTTATTTTATTAGAGAAAATTCAGCACACCCCTACTTGATCTGTAGAATATTCTCTAGTTCATATCCTCACTAATAATTTGAGTATAAAATAAGGGGAAGGCTTTCGAGTGTGGGCCCAACATAAAGCTCTTGGTCCATTCTTAGTAGGGCACAATGTTTTTAAGATAATGCTTCCCAAGCCAGGGTCATAGCTTGCACCTGTAATCCCAGCTACTCCAGAGGCTAAGGCAGGAAGATTGTTTGAGGCCAGGAGTTTAAGACCAGACAGAGCATCATAGTAAAACCTCATTTCTAAAATTATTTTTTAAAATTAGTCAGGCATAGTGACATGCACCTGTAGTCCCAGCCACTCCAAAGGATGTGGAAGGAGGATCTCTTGAGCCTAGGAGTTTGAGGCTGCAGTGAAATGTGATCACTATACTTTGGCCTGGGAAACAGAGTTAGACTCTCTTTCTAAAAAATAATTTTTAAAAAATATAATGCTTTCAGATTCATTGTCCCTTTCTATCACTGTGTAACTTTCAACTTCTCGTTATCCTTGCAAACACAGAGAATTAAGTCTCCTGTAAAAAATAGAGGATTATTTACATGCATGTATGCTTAAAGAATAAAAGCAGAAGATTCTTTGCATACCTTTATTTTTTAAAAACATTACCATTAGTATTATAATTATCTAAAGTACAACCTTGAAAATTCAAAGTAAAAATCACATATAATGCTGTGCTATATGTATTTTTTGTCACAAATGGCAGTGTGATACTTCAACCCCCCACATCTGCACTGTTATGCTTCTTATGTCATTCTTGTATCCCAAACCAAAGCGTGTTTGCAATGCATCTTTAGAAAGTAAAATTTGTAGTAAAAACATTCCAGGAAAGAAATGTTCAGGCCCAGTTTATTTCCATGGAGAATTCTCACAGATTTACAGAATTAATATCAATTCTACACAAACTCAGAATTGAAGAAGGAATACTTTACTACTCCTTTCATGAGGCCTGTATTAATTTCATACATGTAATAAAGATAAGAAAAGAAAGAAAAAAAAAAAAAAAGAAAGTGACTTTTTAAAACAAGTTTTCTTTTCTTAAATAAAACTTAGCCCTTCTATGCTGTATGCACACGGAAACTCCCTCCCATGAATAAGAGTTTTCACTAATTTTGTAAAATATGTTACATCCAATTTAGTAAAGCCAGAAATATAGTGTGTTGTGTTTAGCTATTAAGCTGATTTAAGATTCCCAAAAGCAGATTTGGCATTTTATTTATGCTTCTATTCTCAGCTCCTATTACGGTTTTGGCTCCTAATATGGAAACATTCTCTTTTTGAGTGAATAATCTTTAAGTTTGTCATTCATGCCTTTCTTCTCTAATTAATTAAAACTCAACTATATAGATTGTAAAAGTCCTAAGATAAACTGACATTATTTCTAAAGGTGTATAATGAGCACTTGAAAAAAATAATGGTTTATGCACATTGACAGCATATTTTCGAAAACCAAAACCCACAAAGTTGAACTTTTATCTTTTTCAAAAACAATAAAAGATTACTCACTAACTTTACAGGCAAATACAAATTACAGTGAAAGTAGCTAGTATTTTTAAAGTACAAAAGCATCCCCATAGATCACAAAAATATAAAAATCATATAATGAAAGAAACTACATATTTCTTTTTCTGCATAAGAAAAGAAAAATTAGGAAATCAATGACATAATTAATTAATTGTCATAATATAAAGAAAATCTAGGCTCACATAGTATTTATAGAGTTATTCAGCATTTTATCAGAGTTTGTATCATTTAAACTTTCACTACCTCCCTACCGAAATGTATAGAAGTATTCAAAGCAAGGCACCTTCAAGAATGAGGTGTCGTGAATTAACTGTTTTAGAATTTACTATAAATATATTTCTAGCCTAACTTTTGGCATGGAGTGTAAAAGTAATACAGCTCATACAAACTCACTTGGGGCTCTGGTTGTCATTCCCGTCAAGGGCTTCAGTAAACCTAGAATATACAAGGCACAGTGAATTTTCTCATCACAAGTTCCATTATCAGGGGATACTACACACTGATATCTGCCACTTGGAGAACGTATATCCCCTTTTCTTCCCCAAACTTTCTCTTTCCTTAGTGCCAAATTTTGTATTTCTTTAGTTTTCTTCTCAGGACCCACCTTGGACTGTTGGTTACGATGCTAGGAAGACTCAAGAAGCTCTTGCTAAAGTTTTCTTGCAAGTGAAACACAAGTGACATGAATATTCATGACAATAAATGCTCCTTTTATGCCATTTAGGCTCTGCCAGTAATTTGTTCTCTCTTGGTACTTTAGTAGAATGCTGTTTTGTTCTCTGTTAATTCTATTTCTCTTGTTGCAGACAACTAATTCCCTTAGAATCTTTTTGTTTGTTTCTTTGCTTTTCACTTTTGTTTGACATTTAAGAAAACTGGAGCTTAGTGACTTCAGTAGCCCTTGATTTTACCATATTTATGCAGACTTGATTTTCTGGAAATGTGATCTTATTAGAAGAAGATGGCACATAAAACACCAATGAATCTATTCCAGTTGACTTCCTTTTTTACTTGTATAAATATTACCTATCAGTTCCTAGTCTCTTCGTCTCTGTCTGCCTTTACCTCTTTCTCTCCCTCTATCTTTCTGATTCTTGCCCACTTTATCATTATGTTACTTATTATATGACAAAACGTGTAGATAGCATGAATTTAGAAGTATGCAAAATTTATTGACTGCTGTATTTTATTATTAAAAGACACAAACATGATAATAATGGTCTTCAAAGTATTGTGCTTGTTATGATTTTCCAAAAAAAGGAAATATATATGAAATGGAATATTACTTAGTAAAACATGTAAAATTATTTTTGAGGTACTTTTAAACAATGTCATGTTATTATATTACTTTTTCTTTAATTAGCCCATAAGAATTATAGTACATAAAATTTTTAAAAAATTAACTGTGCATCCTGAATGTTATTGCTTTCTCCTAAAAATAGATAGAGTAAATTAATAACATGTTGGGGACATTTTATGCCTACATGTTTAAATAGGTTTGCAACTAATTGCATTACTGATTATTTTCTATATCCTTTTACATAAATTTTTTTATCTATAGTTTTTAAAAGCAAATCAAAATTGTAACATTGCCATGTTATTAACAAGGTCAAATACATAATTAACATTTGTATAGTATATATTGCTATGTAATGAAGTTGTGTTAACACCATTTAAGAAGGATATAGACTGGAGGACTTGAAGCTGATAGATGAGAACACAGAATTTAAAAGCGTACAATCTGCAAATGAAAGGTTTTGCAAAATGCCAATTTAATATTCAGTTCAATAATATGGTCACAAGTATTGCAATTAAGTGCATATACAGAAAATCAATTATTCTAATTTTCAACTTTCAAACATTAATGTAAAAATGGCATGTTGCAGATGAAAAGGTGTAGTTTTCTCACTTGTTATTTTGATGTTAAATTACAATCTTAAACTTCCTGATCCTTCCACCCTTGCATAAGTATTTTCTATAAATTAATAGAAATATTAATTAGTTAAATTGCAGATTGATTTTTGTAAGAATAACAACAGAGAAAATAATAATTTTAACCTTGAATTATCTGTGGATCACTGAGCAGACTAAATTTATGAGCAAAAGAAAACTTATATTAAATTTAGGTGAGAAAGTAGAAAGAGGAAATTAATATGTTGTCAAATAATAACACAGCATAATTCTTCTGCCTAAAATATGTGTTGAAAATATGTGCAAAGGGTATTTATCTCTTGTTCTATAACCCTTACCCCAGAAAATGACATAAATATTCACTTAGAAGTCTGTATTTTATCTTTGATTACTTTTTCTACTTCATCTGCACCCCACAAGTAAGCTCTATTACCCAATCATCTAATCCTTATAGGTCTTTCTCTCACTTTTTCCGTTCCGTTGCAATGACTGTCATACAATTTTTCACTGTTTCAAATATGCATTAATGAGAAAGCTTAAAATTGTTTTTCTGGTCAGCAAGTTTTCTATAATCTTATCTTTTGACCTGCTGAATAATATCCAGAGATATTGTCTGTTTGTGAAATCGCTTAACACTTTTCACAGATATATTGGTTGCCCTTAAGAGAAACCTAAACCCATCCCATTTGGCCACTAGTTCCCTTCAGGTCCTCTCACGGCTGTATGAATCAGGTCCCATCTCTGACAGACACCATTTTTCATACCTGTCTCAGAGCTGTATTTAAAATGAGGACTTCTTTCTTTTCCAGATCCTTGTGACCTAAGGATGATTGACTTGGGGAATTAGAAAGAAGTCAATCAACCTTCCAAAAATATCTATCCTCCACCTACTATGTATAAGATACTAAGTAAACAAATATAGAAGACAAAAATCCTCCTGAAGTAGCAGCTACCATCTAATAAGTGCTTGCTTTCTGCTGGGCTTATGTTTATAGCATTCTACATTCAGTGTTGTACTATGTCCTAACAATTTCTGAACAATTCTCATTAGCCTTCTTTTACAAATGAACTATTAGAGACTTTAAATATTTTTATGTTATTCAACTAAAACAGGGCAAAGCCATTTGAAAGTGCAAGTACAATTTGTGAATGCAAAAACTCTAGACATTTTAGTTTGTTGCCCAGCTCATGGTCTCTGCTCAACAGTGTATGACTGAGAGAATGCAGATCACTATGCTTCCTCTCTTTAGCACCAGCCTTCAAGGAGTTTACAGTCTATGAATGTGACAGGGCTAACACAGGAAGAGATTAGTTAGCATTTCCTTCAGCGTATATTTATTGAATGCCCACTGTGTTGTACGCAGTTATTAGGCACACTGCATATGCAGCAGTAAAGATAGATTACATATATATAAGATAGATGATAGACAGATGGATGAATGGATGGATAGAAAAGTGATTGCCTTCATGGAGCTTACAATCTGGTAAAAATAGAGAAAATAAGTATATTATATCAAATACTAGAAAGCGATGTTTCCAATATAGATAAAAATTCAGCATAAGGGGAAGTACTGTAATAAAAGCTACCAGCAGCAAATGCTATAGGAATGCATACTGCATCATTTAAAATATTTTAAAGAAAATAAAAGGAAACTTCATTTTTCTGGTTTAAAATTTTTAGAAACTCATAAATATTAATTTCTTTTCTATATATGTCAGGTAAAATATACTACTTACTTTTAAGATATGATGTTATTTGTGTATATTTATTGGGGTCATTTTTATTATTTTATTTTAGTCCTAAATATGTGCAGTCTATTTCATGAGTAATTGATATTTGATGGTGAGCATACATTCAAACAGTTTTTGATTCAGAATGATTTTACATGTAACTTAGATTTCGCTCAAAATTCCTTTCAGAAAAACAGTATGGATGCAGGAAATATTTAGAATTTGGTTCTCTGCAAATTTTCAGGGTAATGAAAAACATATGTATTTGCATAAATCCAGTTCCAGATATTTCATCTCTCTGCACAGTTTGGTATCTCATTTATTTAGAGACTAGAAAGAAGAAAATGTGACCTTAAAGTATACCTAACATTTGGAACTTGTGATTTCATGGGATGAATAAGTCCAAAATTCTATCTCCTTGAAATTTGTTTCCAGAATGTTAACTGCAAAGCAAGTTATATATAGCAGTAAATGCATGCTTAATTTGTGCGGAAATCATGGTGTGATGAATACAATTAAGAGCCTCGGAGGGAATAATTATATTACTGCATAAAGCTAGTGGTTCTCAAATTGCTTGGTGCCTGGACTTTAAATTGGCCTGATTTCCTGTTGTGAAAGTCATCCATCGCAGCAACACAACTGCAGCAGGAATGGCGTAGTTTCAAAGTCACACAGAAAGCATATTCTTTCTGATCAATTGCCATATATTCTTGTTTAAAGGCAAAGAAATTGGCAACAGGCATACCAAAGTTGATTAAACTGATAAATTAAAATTCATTAGATCAAGTACATTGTTTTGTCTGTTATTCAGAAGAGAGTTTTTTTTTTAACAAGATTGACTAAGCTGCTTATAATTGTAGGTTTTTAAGTACCTACACATAAAAAACTTACCTGGATTGTTTAAAGTAAATAACATATTTATTTCATGATCCCTAGATTATTAGTGCCTTGAAATAAATAGATGGAATTTTAGGGTATATCTTTCAGGAATATAATCATTTATAGTAAAATCTGAATGTAACTGTTTAGTCTTGTATAAAAACCCCATATTATATTGGAATTATCCATTGCTAAATGTTATATCATATCATATATCATATGTTTAGCTTTGTCTGACTGAGGAAGCATTATTTGATCTTAAATAATTGTGCACTTCTTAATAAATATGCAATGAATACATTTTAGTACTAAAAATATACTATTATCTTACATTAAGGTTTTTATATCTAGGACATAAAATAACAATTTCTGATCTATGATAGTCAAACAACAAGGAAAAGATAACAGAATATGGATCACAGTCATTTAACTACTGATGAGGTTAGAGCTACTGTCTTGAAAAAGCTTAAGTGAAACTAGAAAGTAATGGTTTTTGGCAAGAGGTTAAAGAGGTAAGGGAAGCATTTTCAGCCAAGATAAACAGATTATTTAAGAATCCAGAAAAACCATGGAAGCCCCTTAGAAAACTTCTAGTTCAGGGATGCAGTATTCCCACAGGCCCATGACACCCATTACTTACCATCCACAGTACTCCTGATGGCTCATTTCATGCAGAAGTGAACTTAGAATCGCATATGGCACCAGGAAGCAATTACTAATTGATTGTTGCTTGCAATCACTATGCTTCTAGTTGCAGTTCATGACCTACCAGAACTGAAGAGGAGACTGAGGCCTGGAGAAGCTGCATGATTTACCAAATACTTGACTGCTCAAAAACGGAAGAACTGTGGCTAGAAAGCCATCTCTCAGAGCTCGCACAATTCTAGTTTTCTTGCTAATGCTGATATTCTTGCCAATAAGTGAGGTTGTTTGTCCAAATATATTATTCTGCCATTTTGATCTCTATGGATCATCCAGAGAAATTTAAATTCCTCATATTCTATTTCTTTGTCTTTTATTCTTTATTTTTTATTCATTCTTTTATTCCTTCATTCAACTTTTTTTTTTTTTTTTTGGTGAATGCCAATATAGACAATGCTAGATGCTGGGGTAATTACATGAGTAATTTATGGACACTACTTGGAACACAGCTAAGAACAAAACATGGCTAGAGGTCCTATCCTTATTATACACCTAATAGATTTTGGTTCATGTTCAAAATGTAGAGATGACAAAACTGGAAAACTTGGACCAATTCTTGTCCAATGAAAAGCAGGAAGTGGAATATGAATAGACACAAGACTGTTGATTCAAGTAATCTAATTTGGGCTTCTCTTCATCGTCTTTGAAAACCCTAGAGAGTTTGCTAATAGAACTGATAACAAAAAATAGACATGAAATTAAGTTTTCTTTCTTTTTTTCAAATGTATTTTAAGTTCTACCTCATTTTGATCTACCGTGTTAGCACACATGAACATAAACATGATCAAGAACCTTTTTTATTTTTTTAATTTATTAATTTTTTTTTTTTGAGACAGAGTCTCTCTGTCACCTGTGCTGAAGTGATGCAAAGCAGTGGAGCGATCATAGCTCACGGCAGCCTGGACTTCCTGGGCTCAAGCAATCCTCAGCATTTAGAGTAGTTGCAACTACAGGCACACATCACTGTGCCTGGCAAACACAATCTATAATCTTAAAATAAAGATGATACTGACCTATCTGGGGGAAAAATTGAAGGGGGGAAGAACCAATTTAATTCGTAACAGCTTTGAATTCATACTAGATTGGCAAGTATATCTTATCACTGATGTACCACGTTTCTGATTCCACTTTCTAAATTTAGCAATGTATTCCTTGGCCAAGAATATGCTATATAGTTTAAATGGAGATTTAGACCTTGGATTTGGTCACATTCATATTATTTCTCTAATTAGATGAGCACACTTGTTTACATTTTAAGAGATAATATGTAGGTCTATTTATTCTTAGTTATTTGAGTTAAAAACCACTTAAATTAATAGGAGGACCACTAATGCTCAGCATACACTTGAATTTACAAGTACAACAATAATTATGATATTCTCCATAAAAAGCTTTATCTGTTTTACTTATTTTATTATTGCAAAATAGTATTGTTATTATCCTTAATTATCTGGACACTGGCACATATTTAAAGGAAAGAAAATTGATCTGGTAACATAAATGAATAAATAAACAAACACACAAATACATAAATTCTATTACTGAGCAGAGAACCTAAAAGTAATAGGAATACAACTGATCTCTAAAATGGAAGGAAGCAGAAGTACATTTGTATTTTATAATTTCATTCTTTTCCTTTTATCAGTTAGTATCTGGTTGTTGCCCTTAATAAAACTGATAGCAAAATATAAATGGTACGTAAGTGTAATTATGTCAAAAATAGTAAACACTTGGACAGCAAAAATGTCCATACTTAATCTTTGAATAAGTTTCAGCAGTTTCTTAATGACTTAAACATAATAGATCATTAAGTAGGATCTATGGGGATAAATTGTATTTTTTAATACACAACTTTCTGAACTTCAGATTATCTAATAGCAGATACATGTATCTGCTATTATAAAATTGAACCTTATGCTTTCACTACCAAATATTTAGTTATACTTACAAAACGAGTTGAAGATGTATCACCAAAGGACAGTCTTATAGCCAATCTCAGACATTTAGATACACAGATAAAATATTCCTGTAAAATACTACGACTTAAATCCTGAACAGTAAAATAGAATTATTTAATATATACAGGTATGTTTTGCATATATATTATATGTATATAATATATATTTTTTTATATGTACTTTTTCCTTGTCCAAACAGAAATACTCTTTTAAAAAATAAGGATTATAAAATCATTTCAGATAAACAAGCATATTATTCTGTTGGGTGTCAATATTAACTTATGCCTTGTCCATTTAGTCTCTGATTTATTCAATGTTTTCCAATTGATGTGTTCTTCCCTATGGAGACTATATACATAATAGTCAAATACTAGGATTCCAAAGCTTGTGAGTCTTACAGCTTTCTATAAATATTGGAGTGCAAAGAGCAGAAGCTTCCACTTAAGATGTCTGTACCCACAAGAAGTTATACTGGAGAGTGGTCTTATAGAACCCTGCTATCCTCCAAGACACCAACACAAAATATTCCATTACAAACTTTATAATGGATAAACATCTTAATGGATGTGATCACTGACCTGGAGGAATATTGAGTACCAGTCAAATCTGGTTTTGAGTTTTAAAATTAATAAACGTTTATTATAAATATTATTTTATAATATATACAGCATTTAGGTAAGGGCACTGTGTTCCCCTTTGCAAAACTCGGCTTGCCTTCATTTTTCTGGATTGCATTACAAGACCCAGATGCTGAGCTGAGAAAATTTTCTTTCCAGCAATAGCATCTGGCTCCTTGGCAGCCTGTGTTTGCCCTTGTGTTGGCTGCATAACAGTTGTCTTCAGGCTGTGAAATGGTTAGGATGCTGATGTGATATCTTATTCACTTGGATGTTATTCTTTTTAGCTTTCTTATGTTATCCCCACCTGAAACATTTTTCAAACTTGCAATCTTTTATAAACAAAATTTGTTGGGAAGCATGATTGATATGTGATATAACATTCCATATCAAAATTTTGAAATTATTTTTGTCTACATAAGATGTGCCAGCCAGATGAGACAAATCTCACATTTCTCCTCTTGTAGTTTAAGAAAATAAAATATTTTTGCCTTGTTCCTTATTTCTCTCTATATAAACATATATGACTTTGACCCTTTATAATTTTTCTTTTTTAAATTATAACAATACTAATTAAAACTACTGCTACTAACTACTATTTACAGAATGTTTCTATCCTACATAAAATTTTTAAATTTCATGTCATTTAGTCTTCACAAGATTTTACCATGTCCAACACATTCTTCACTTACAAATGAAACAAATTTGTAAGATTTGTAGTATCTAATCAAGAGGCTATTCAGGAAGAAAGGTGGTCATTATCAAAGGGAGCATAGCAGAAATTGGTTCTAGAGCAGGGACTTTACATTTTTTTCAGTATGTCAGTTACACCAGTCAGAGTTTAATACCAGCTTCCCTTCCTCACCTTATTTCCATCTCTCCCATGTGCCTTCGGATCTAGCCTCATGGGAGCAATCATGCCTGATTTGTGCAGCTGCCATTCCAATAAGTAGTGCGCCCCTCCTCACTCTCTCTGTTTGCATTCTTCCATTAAATAAAAGCCAACTTACACCTCAACTTCCAATAAAGAAGAGGGATGTCTGGAAATGAAAAGGTATGGGAAATGTCTCCTCTACAGGTCTAAAATGGGACATTGACAGTTCTACAACCAGATATTCACTGAGCATTTATTGTATGCCAAGCATTCCTTGGAGAACTTTGCATGTATTAATTTATTCCATCCTCACAAAACCGTATGGCATAGACATTATTAGGAGGCCTGTTTTATCAGTGAGTAAACTGAGATATAGCATAGTTATGTCACTTCCAATGAAATGCAATAGTGAACATTAGAGACAGATATTAACCAAGTCACCAAGCATCTGCAGCCCGCTCTGTTAACATCTGCACCATGTGACTCCTCATTCACTCCTTGGTTCCCCAGAAGTACTTAAAATCTTGACTATAGAGGATGGTAAAAATTTCTTTTAGCTACTCTGATTATCTGTAGTTCAGAGACAATTTGTGGATCTTATTCTAGATAACCTACATTTTTAAACATCACAGTTTCCCTAATAGTGTCTTTTGAATATTTTTAGATTATAGAGAATATACCAAATAGAATTTATATTATTTTTCTTTCCTTCTCTCTGAGTTGATCTATTTATAGATGCAAACAGGTACATGTGTGTATATATATATGCATATAGACATATATGTGCATATATAGACATGTATATCTATAAACATACATGTATTCATATACACACATATATATAGAGGAGAGAATTCTGCTTCTTCTTTGGCACATGTTTTGAATGACTTTCGTTTGTCAACACAATCAACATCATTATTCTTTCCTAAATATTTCATTCTCAAGATACAACTTTTTTACATTAAACAAGGTTAACTTTTAATGGCCTTGTGGTGTAGAGGAGCTACAACATGTGTCCTTATTACCAGAAATGACTATTTTCAAGAGGGGACCAAACACTGCAGAGAGAAAAGTTTCCCTGTGACACCTGCAAAATATCTAAATTATGTATGAAACAATGTTGCAGAGCTGTTAAATATTATTTATGTCATTGTACTCCAGATAGAAAATTATTTTACCATGCCACTTATTTTATTTTCCTAAAAAAGTGCAAAATTAACATTGCCTTTTGCAATATTAAAATAACTGAGTGTTTTTTTCTGGGCTAGACTGTGCTGAATAATTGCCTCAGATATCCACTTAATTTTGAATAGCTTTCACGGCCTTACTTTCGTGAGTTGTCTTAAATCTCAAAGAAGTGAATACCAATGACAACTGGCAAAACATATTTACAGCACTTGACACAAAGTTAATACCTTCAATTTACAAAGAGCCCATACAAATTTAAAATGAAAGAATGATCGAATCAATAAAAAAATCATCCAAGGGTAGGAACTTGCAGTTCACAAAAAAAAGATAAACAGCCCATAAATTTATGAAAAACTACTTATATTTATATGGTATGTGTATGTACAATTTATAAATATTTGTATTCTATTCATTACACTGTTATTAGGAATAGCAAAGCAAAACAATGGAAATACCTACAGTGTCTACAGAGAGATACTTAGATGATTATCTAAATAATTTATGGCACTGTATATAATGGAATAGTCTGTAAACATTGGAAACACTGAAGACCAAAATATGAAAAAAACCTCCACAAGTGTTAAGTAAAAAATGCAAAGATCTATGCAGTATCTATATTGTGCTCACTTTTGTGTTCATAAAGAACTTAGATGACAACATATACCTATACATGCATACACATAGTAGAGTGTATAACTATTCTTTATAAGGAAACACAATACTGCAGTTTGTGATATAAGCTGAGGCCCCATTATATAATATCTTTCCTGAAAATATTGCAAAAGAATCAGATATATTAAAAAAGAAAGAGCTTTGAATATTATTGGAAGCCAAAAACCTCTGGCTTTTCCAACATGAAGCTTATGTTTTAACTAATTTGTGTTCACTGGGCATTAAAAATTAAAAGATAGCAGTATAAAGGAATATCTGATATCCAAATCTAGGCAAGAAATATCTAAGTTAGGACACAAGCAAAATTAGTCATCAACTAGCTAAAAGCTTTGAGTAATAAACAATGTCTCTGGGACTCAGTTTATTTACTTTTTCACTGTAAATGAGGCTGAATAAACTGATCAGCAAGTTCTCCATTGTAAGCACTGTGGGCTGGTTCAGGAAAGTTAAAGTTCACATGTAAGAGAGATTTGTCCCAGCCTTCAGTGTGAGTGTGATGTAGATAGGCAGAGATGAGCTAAGAGAGCAATCTCAGTACAAGAAAGAATTTGACACAAGTTCAGAATCTGTAAGTTAAAGGGTGTACTTTATAAATAGAAGTTGGTACTTATAAAAGAAGCTTTAGAGGGACAAATTAGAACATTGAAATGAAGGTAAAGAGCATCTGTACTCCTGCTTGACTTTTGAATTATAATATTATAAAACTTTCTGGATAAAAGAAACCTTATGAAAAGTGTTTATTTGTGTCCTTTCCCCAGTTTTTAATGTTTTTTTTTTTTGTAAGTTTGTTTAAGTTCCTTATAGAGGCTGGATATCAGACCTTTGTCAGATTAATACTTCGCAAAATTAGGTTGTCTTTTCACTCTCTTGATAGTTTCCTTTGCTGTGCAGAAGTTCTTTGGTTTAATTAGCTCCGGTTTGTCAATTTTTGCTTTTGTTGCAATGGCTTTTGGTGTCTTTATCATGAAATCTTTGCCTATTGTTATGTCCAAAATGGTATTGCCTGTGTTGTCATCCAGGGATTTTTAGAGTTTTTAGTTTTAGATTGAAATCACTAGTCAATCTTGAGTTAATGTTTGTATATGGTGTAAGGAAGGGGTTCAGTTTCAATCTTCTGCATATGGCTGGCCATTTCTCCCAGCAGCATTTATTGA
The DNA here is from genome assembly GCF_029289425.2 of Pan paniscus. Lineage (NCBI taxonomy): Eukaryota > Metazoa > Chordata > Mammalia > Primates > Hominidae > Pan > Pan paniscus. The sequence continues at coordinate 72,665,853 of NC_073263.2, forward strand.
ATAAGGAATCCTTTCCCAATTACTTGTTTTTGTCAGGTTTGTCAAAGACAATTTTCAAAAGAAGACATACATGCGGCCAAAAAGTATATACAAAAAAGCTTAATATCACTGATCATTAGAGAAATGCAAATCAAAACCACAAAGAGATACCACCTCACACCAGTCAGAATGGCTATTAGTAAAAAGTAAAAAAACAACAGATGCTGGTGAGATTGTGGAGAAAAACATATGGTTTTACACTTTGGTGGGAATGTAAATTAGTTCAACCATTATGGAAGACAGTGTGGTGATTCCTCAAAGACCTAATATCAGAAATACCATTCAACCCAGCAATCCCATTACTGGGTATATACCCAAAGGAATATAAATTGTTCTACCATAAAAAAACACATAAACAGGTATGTTAATTGCAGCACTAGTCACAATGGCAAAGACATGGAATCAACCTAAATGTTCATCACTGGTAGACTAGGTGAATAAAATGTGGTATATATACATCATGGCATACTATGCACCCATTAAAAGGAATGAGATCATGTCCTTTGCAGAAACATGGATGGAGCTGGAGGCCATTATCCTTGGCAAGCTGACACAGGAACAGAAAACCAAGTGGCACATGTTCTCACTTTTATACATGGAAGCTAAATGATGAGAACACATGGACGAACAGAGGGGAACAACACACACTGGGCCCTGTTGGAGGATGGAGGGTGGGAGGACGGAGAGGATCAGGAAAAATAACTAATGGGTACTAGGCTTAATACATGGATAATGAAATAGTCTCTACAACAAACCCCCATGACACAAGTTTACCTATGTAACAAAGCTGCACATGTACCCCTGAACTTAAAATAAAAGCTAAAAAAAGGATATAGCAATAAATAAATTTCAACAAATAAAAGCAATAATAAGTTTCAACAAATAATAAATCTTATGCAGCCCACCATGCCCAAGCCCCCCTGCCCCGCCCCCGCAGTGGGCTCCCGCTCGTCCCGAGCCTCCCCAATGGGTGCTGCTCCCTGCTCTGCGGCGCCTGGTCCCATCGACCACCCAAGGGCTGAGGAGTGCAGGTGCATGGCGCAGGACTGGCAGGCAGCTCTGCCCGAAGCCCTGGTGCGGGATCCACTATGTGAAGACAGCTGGACTCCTGAGTTGGGTGGGGACTTGGAGAACTTTTATGTCTAGGCTGGAGAACTGTACATGCATCAATCATCATTCTGTGTCTAGCTCGGGGTTCGTGGATGCACAAATCAGCACTCTGTATCTAGCTAATCTGGTGGGGACTTGGAGAACTTTTATGTCTAGCTAAAGGATTGTAAATACACCAATCAGCACTCTGTGTCTAGCTCAAGGTTTGTAAATGCACCCATCAGCACTCTGTGTCTAGCTCAAGGTTTGTAAATGCACCAATCGGCACCCTGTGTCTAGCTCAAGGTTTGTAAACACACCAATCAGTGCTCTGTGTCTAGTTCATCTAGTGGGGACTTGGAGAACTTTTATGTCTAGCTAAAGGATTGTAAATGCACCAATCCGTGCTCTGAGTCTAGCTCAAGGTTTGTAAATGCACCAATCAGTGCTCTGTGTCTAGCTAATCTAGTGGGGACTTGGAGAACTTTTGTGTCTAGCTAAAGGATTGTAAATGCACCAATCCGTGCTCTGAGTCTAGCTCAAGGTTTGTAAATGCACCAATCAGTGCTCTGTGTCTAGCTAATCTAGTGGGGACTTGGAGAACTTTTGTGTCTAGCTAAAGGATTGTAAATGCACCAATCAGCACTCTGTGTCTAGCTCAAGGTTTGTAAATGCACCAGTCAGCACCCTGTCAAAATGGACCAATCAGCAGGATGTGGGTGGGGTCAAATAAGGGAATAAAAGCAGGCTGTCCAAGCCAGCAGCAGCAACCTGCTCGGTGACAGCTTTGTTCTTTTGCTCTTAGCAGTAAATCTTGCTGCTGCTCACTCTTTGGGTCCATGCTGCCTGAGCTGTAACACTCACCAGGAAGGTCTGCAGCTTCACTCCTGAAGCCAGCAATACCATGAACCCACTAGGAGGAATGAACAACTCGAGATGCGCCATCTTTAAGAGCTGTAACACTCACCGTGAAGGTCTGCAGCTTCACTCCTGAAGTCAGTGAGACCATGAACCCACCAGAAGGAAGAAACTCCAGACACATCTGAACATCTGAAGGAACAAACTCCGGACACACCATCTCTAAGAACTGTAACACTCACTGCGAGGGTCCGCAGCTTCATTCTTGAAGTCAGCGAGACCAAGAACCCACCAATTCCAGACACACTTACAGATGATTGAATTCAATCTTTCATTAAGGAACAACAGATAAAGTTTAAATGTACATATTTATTATACTATGAATAATTTGTATCTAAGAATTTATTCAGTGCCATATCTCTAGCCCATCTTTAGGTGTAATGCTTGTACAAAGAGGCTACTAATTGAGTGGTTGTTGAATTAAATCGTTCATGAAACAACTATGTATTGAGTGTCTACTGTGTGCCTGGTACTATTATAAAATCTGGAGATCATCCAATAAGCCAAGCAGACAAATTACATGCCTCATGGAATTTATATTTTAAGAAGGAAGATAAGAAAATAAATGACTATAAATTCATGCAAGATTTCTAGGAAGGGCTTGGAGAAAATTAAAGCAGGATAAGGGGAAAAAAGCACGTTCTCGTGGGTGGACATTATTTTACATTAAGTGGTCAAAAAAGCCTAACTGATAAGGTTTCATTAGATTAATGAATTGAATGAAGTGATGGAGGCAACAGAGAAAACATCTGGAGTAAGAATGACCCATGCAGAGGAAATTGCAAAAGCTGAGGTTGGAGTGCGTTTGGCACGTTCAAGGGCCATCAAGAAAGCTACTGTGAATGGAGCCAAGTGAATGGGAAAGACAAGAGTTGAAGATGAGTTCACAGATTTACTCAGGCCCAGATCATGTAGAACCTGGTGGGCTGCTGGAAAAACTTTGGATTTTGAATTAATTGTCTAAGGTCATAGAAGTAACTAATGGAATAACTCCAAACCAGCACTCTTGATTTTTTCTGAATGATTATTATTTAAAATAACTAGCAGGCTTTATCCAAGAAGATACAAATTATGTCACCTATTATGTTATTCATTTTGCCCTAAATACTAGAAACCTGGGAACAAACTTAGTGTTTAATAACAATAATTGGCTTATTTCTCTTGGTTAACATATGCATTGCTGATTCCTTTACATGGCTTGGTTTTTCTATGCTTTTCTTAACAGATAGATACTTTTTATTATTTGAGTCACTTGACTCATTTTGGAAAAGGTGTGGTGTAAACAAGTTAATCCTTTAGGAGAAATAACACTAGCAAACAAAGGAAACAAATGTCAGGAATTGTCTTTAAAGTAACATTTCACTTGTGTGATCTTAAAAGTTTCCTATCAATGTGTCTATTTAAGTGGATGTCACATCACAGTCAAATGGAGATTTTTTTTACAACATCGTGATTTACAGAGCATCTACTGATGCTAGAGGAATTCAGGCATGATCATTACCTTTGTTAGGTTGATGACAGGACAACTCGACCAACATGGTAACCACTTCCTTACATGGCCCAGATACAGGAAGAGGATGAGTAGCAAAAAAACTCCATTTTATTAAAATTGAAGTCAGATTTTAGAAAAATAGGCTTAGGTTAAATAATCTTCTTTTTCTCCCAACTAAAGCCTAAAGAATTCACCATAATCGTAAACTTGATGCCAAGAACAAGACTTGCCTTTGCAGTTTTCACTGCTGTCATCTTCTATTTTGTAAGAGTTTCTGCTGGAATATTAATTAATATGCCATTCTTCCTTTTCAGTGGCCAAATTAAAAAAAGCTGTTTTGTAAGAAAAAAAATCGAAGAAAGACAGAATAATGTGATGAAAATAAGGTTTTACAAATATTTGATTCTTGAATAATTTTGGAAATGTTGCTTATAACATTTGCTTATAATATGCTCAGGTTTCAGCTCCTCTCTCTTCTCTCAGGAATAAAGCATTTTTACTACTCATTTCTTTCCTGGGCCCCTACCAGTCCTTTCCTAGGAAGAATCACAGGTTTAGGCTTGTCCCCCAGAATGACTTAATTTCTTATCTCCCATTTTCCTAAACCAAGAATTGCTTCAAAGAAGCATAAGTGAATCTCCAGGGTGTAACATTAACATTTTGGGCTCTATTAAAATGTTTAAAAAATTAATAAAACATAAAAAATCATAATGCAAATTTTGATCTTCTGGGAAGAAAGACAAAGAACAATGCAAAAATGATATCTACATTTTAAGTCAACAGAGTATACATGTTTTCCTAGAGGCTCTATAGTTTTCATGGCCAGTTTAGTAATCATGCGAAGTACTTAGTTAGAAGGAATGATTATTATATCATCATAAGCATGTTAATAATACAAACAGCAAATTACAGCAATCTCTGTAATTATATGTACAGTCCCTATTAAAAATTTACATGCCTTCATCTGATTATGCTCAGGATAGAAACTACTTTCATACTACCAAAGGAAAAATGCATTTCAAGCTAAAATTAGTCTAACCAAATTCAATAGAAATAGTTAGAATATCCCATGGCCTACAAGCTGTATTTCATATTAAACATGCTTCACCATTTAGGTACACAATAAGAGAAACGATTCAGCTGCTAGGAGAGAAACAGATGGTGAAAGGTACCTGCTGACCAAACAGGAGCAGCAGGGTGGAATCAGGGTGGGTCAGCTCATCTGGAAAGGATGCTTGCAATTGTCATTACACACATCAATTGTTTCTGATACTACTGTATGTCATGCAGTGCCCAGGGGCCGTATGGCTTTCCTTGAAACATTTAACATAAAACTGCTGAAATATAATTTTGGCCTCATACTCTGAAGTGAGTTGCTAAGTCCTCACAATAAGAAATTAATGTTGCCAGCATTATATTATTTTAATTAAGCATCCTTCTCTTCTGTAAAGATACAGGAGCCTTGTATGATATATTTCCAATTTGTCTGCTAATTTACAATACCAAAATGATACTGTATTATTGTTATAAAGTTAATCAAGACTTTAATGGGACAGTTATGTTACTATCAAGGAATTTTATTATTTTTTTCTTACTATAATGCATGTGTTCAATGAGCTGATTATGCAGTGTGACAATGATTTCACTAACTACAAAGTTATTACTGTATCTCTAATGGGAAGAAATTCCAGCTTCCTAAGTTGCAGATTTAAATATGGAAATCTAATTTCCAGGGAAAATTAGCAAACAAAAATATATTTACAAACCCATTAAATATTAGTTTCAATTATATATTTATATCAATACACCATTTTGTTTCCAGTCTTTTTGTCACATAGTGTAAATTTTGTTTTGAAAATATAATTATTTCAAGTGATATATACAATTATAACTGTAAAAAGGAGACACCTATAAAATGTAACAATTGGCATTGAAATGCTGTAGCTAAAAATATATAAAACATCTAAGAGATAACATGGAAATGTGTTGTGTCTCTGTTTCAACAAAAATATATATTTTAAGTTTCTGTTAAAAGAAAAGAAGTTGACAAGCTTCATATTTTAGTTTTCCAATTTTACTTTCCACATATTTCAGATTTTAGAAACTGGCAAAATCTATTAATGGAGGTTTTAATAGATAAAAATAAATAAAACATAAAGTAGAAAGGGAATGGGAAATAACCCACATTCATTTACAGAAAAATCCATACCAATTTAGTTTTTGTTTCATGTTTAATGTTAGTTACTTTTCATTCTCCTCTTGTCATTAAACTTAGAATGTAATTCCCAAAAGTACAGGGGTTTTCTCAGTTTTATTTATAGGCTGGTATTTGGAAGACACACAATAAATATTTTTTTGAATATTAGGGTTTTTTCTTTTTTTTTCTTAAGATAGGGTCTCATTATGTTGCCCAGGCTGGAGGACAGTACAACCTTGAACTCCTGGTCTCAAAGGATCCTCCTTCCTCAGTCTCCTGAGTAACTGGGACTACATAATCTAATGTTTTGTCAACATTTCTGTATTTTCATATACATGTCCCCAGTTTAAAACAAATTGTTTTTACTTGTCATCTATTATTTTAAAACACTAATTTATTATTAAACAAAAAAGTAATACTAAAAATTAAAAATATAATTAATTTACCAATTATTCCTTTTCGTGAACATATTACTAAATCTGCTATAATTAAGTGTTGGATGGTGAAATATACAAAACATAAAACTGGGCACTATGTTTGTAATGTTAGTCTGGACCTATTGCTTTGGAAAGTAATTAATTCTATAGTACACTACCATTTCTGTGTCTGTATTACACAACCATTTTCTGGCTGGTTTCCCAGTCCTCCCAGAAATGGTCTCCATTTGATTTATTGCAGAGCCTACCTTTAAACAGTGTATCAGCACATCATTTTGTCTTTTCTTAACAAAGGCATAATATTTATCACTTTTAAAAAAATTAGGCATCAATTATTATACCCCTGCATGGTACTACTCCTGTGGTGTTATAGATAAATCTCAAATTATTAAGTAATTCAAATAACTGAGAAATAATTCTATAAAAAGTGATCGTTTTGGTGAATTATCATCATTAGCTTTATGGCTATGTCGTATCTTCCTTACCATTATTTATTGTTGATCTACTTTTGTTTCATGGGCTTACATGGTAAGGTAAGATGTCTGTTAGCAATATCCTATTCCTGTCCATTTATTTTTGCATTTTTATATTGATATTTGTTTATTTTTATGCTATGTTATTTGCACAAATGTAATTAAGCCAGTTTTAATCACCATTAAGGATGATATACCTGGGCTTTAAAAAGCTTCTGTTCCTGTTATTTGTTTTCCAATTCACTTTTAGTTTTAGTTTCTTTATGGCCCTAATATTAATGTAAGAGTACAAAGCACTCATTGACCATTCACAAAAATTGATTAGATAATAATTTATCATTGCACAAACCTAGAAATCATAATAAATATTAGAAGAAAATAAAACCCCTGCTACTTTGAACGAAAAAGTAACAGCCTTCTTAGATGAAAAAAAAGATATCAATGCTTAAATAAATATTTTTAAAATAACAGTAATAAATTTTATGTGAATACATTAGATATAAACAAAACAATGCTCAGAGGAAAAAAATCACTATAATTTATTAGAAGCTATAAAAAAATTTAACGCAATCGATTAGGTTCACAAAGGCTTTGATCTTTAACACTTAACCTCCAATTTAAATTATAGATAATTCAATACTTAAGTATAAAAAGTAAAGACCATGGGGTATTGTGACATTTTGGTAATAACGTTTGATAATATTTTAAATGCGTTTCATTGTCATGCGTCTATCAAATGAATTTCATAGATGACAATATATAATATATGTTAGTGTTCTGTGTCACATGAGTACTTGGATACTGCTGAGAGTTTAATACATAGTCACATGTACAGGCATTATCACAGTTTTTAGAAAATAATTCAAAATGCTCATAACTTTTAATCTAATAATTCCTACTTATTGAAATTGCATATATAGGCAATTTATCATCCATTTTTCTTAAATATTAAAAAATTAAATCCACATATTTCAAAACCTATAATAAAGTCTAGTAGTTATACAAACGCTAATTGTAACAAAACTATCCAATGTGTTATATATGAAATAATGTTGAATGCAGAACTTAGAAAACATTTATAATAACATTATAATGTAAACTGTTGGTACCTATAATAATTTTATAAAAATATATTAATTTAGACCAAGAGGAAAGTGCTATAGGAGAATGATCATGAAAGTAAAAGGGTGGTACAGTTTTAATTTTTAAGGTTTTCCATGTTATTATGGTACTATTTTGTATGAATATGAATACATTGCTTTAAAAAAAAGTACTGTAATTAGCATTTTCCAGAGAAACAGAATGAGAAGCAGAATAAGATGTTTATATATACATATAGGCAGAGATTTATAGGAAGAAATTGGCTCACATGATTATGGAATCTAGCAAGTCCAAAATCTGCAGGGTGGGCCAGCAAGCTGGAGACCCAGAAGAACCAATGTTTCAGGTAAGTCCAAAGGCTGTTCAGCAAAAGCCTATATTGCAGATGAAGTCCAAATACTATCTGCTTGAAAATTTTCTCTTGCTTGCAAGAAGCCTGTCATTTTTGTTCTATTTAGGCCTTCAACTGCTGGACAAGGCTCACAACATAATGGAGAGAAATCTGTTTTACTCAAAGTCCACTGATTTAAAGTTTAATCTCATTCAAAATGAAGCAGCTGCATTTTCTGGGGTAAATATCCAGGGTTCGTTGTCTCGCACCAAGAAAATTTAGGAGATGGATACACATGAGGAGTTGAGAAGCAGAGGTTTAATAGGCAGAAGAAAGAGAAAAGAGAACAACTCTCTCTTTAGTGAGAGACAGGGGCTTCTGGAAGGGAAAGACGGGCCTCCTGTGGAGTTTGCCAGATTTTATAGGCAGGCTTGAGGATGTGGTGTCTGATTTAGGTAGGGCTCACAGATTGGTTTGATCAGGTGTGCCATTTACATAGCCTGCATGGAGGGCTGGCCACCCCACCCAATGTTATTATGAAAATGGGCTCTCCACTTGACCAGCACCATCTTGTCTGCTCCTTACCTTACACATGGCTGGCAAGAAGAGAAGATGGAGCTGCCATTTTGAACATGCCTAGTCCCTGGTAGTATTTTTCTGCTGGCATCTATATCTGTGGCTTGATTTTACAGGCTGCTCCTTGTTAGAAAGGAAAATGATTTGGGGCTGCTTTTCATTAAAAGGAAAACCTTACCAAGGACTTCCATACCCTCACTATCTGTCTAAGTCATTTCTTTTTAACTCCTATATCAAAAATACCCTCATAGAAATACCAAGAATAATTTTTGACCAAATATATGGGAAACCCATGGCCTAGGCAAGCTGACTTATAAAATTAATCATCACAGATACTATCTTACCTCAAAGAGAAAACATTTCTCTGTCACTTGAATAATGAAACTTACCTGGAGTGGGCACTCTGGAAGGTCAGGGGTGAGAAGGGAAACAGAATTATGAGAGTATGTCAAGCAGAGATCACAGGACGGCAAGGAATTATATGGAAAATAGGAATTTTAGATGTAGCTTGAAAATTATAATATTAGTATAAACATTTGTCAGAATCCTAGACTGTGTTGAAATACAAGGTAGGTTTTTGTAGAGGAAGAGGATAGATGGTCAGAAGCACGTATTGGGGTTGTCACAGCATGGCACATTGCTTTGAAGAGTAGAAATTCAGGAAGAATGTAGCCACCGGGGAACCAGAGACAACAATGGCTCTGAGGAAATTTAGGGCAGATCCAAGAGCAAATTGTCACTACTGATGTCATGAGCTACTCACCTGAACCTTGCTTTTTTAAGAAAGAATTGGCTCAAGAGTTTGAGACGTGACTTCATCAACATGTGATGGTTATGTGAACAAATTTGAAAAGTCTGAAGATGTTGAATTGAATGACTACCATATAATAAGTGATGGTTCTCACGGACCGTTGATGTACAGAAGTTTCTGTATTATTGTTTTGAAAAATGAAGGAAGTAACTGAGTCATAAATCAATGAGAGGTGATCCACCCGATTTTTAACGTTTGAACTGTGATTAAATTCAATGAAGTTGTATTAGTCTGTTCTCATGCTGCTATGAAGAAAAACCCAAGGCTGGGTAATTTAAAACTTATTTTGACCTCTGCAACAATTGTTTCCTTTTATCCACTTCTTACAACTATTTTTTTTCTGTAGAAATTTGATTCCCCGCAGTTACTCATCTAGAGATTGTCACAAGTGCCATTTTCTTTGTGTTTTTGTCATTTTCATAGACAACATTGATACTGTGCTATTTTCCCAAAGATGTTATTTTAATGGACATTTACAGTGGTGAATTTGGCAACAACAACACAAACAGCAGAGTTGGGAGAAATGTGGCTGTTTGTATTGAATCTTTTGACAGAGATACAGGCCTTAGATTTACTATCCCCCACTGCCTCATCTGACTTGTTTTTATTGTTTTTACAACACAGGAAGATGCTTTGGTGTCCATAGGCCAAACTTTAACTTGCCATAACCCCTATCCCAAAGGCCTCTAAGCTCGGGTTTATCCTGATCCTTGATGCTACTGCAAATACTTTAATAAAATCATAATAAAATGGATCTTAAAATACAAGTCACACACTGCAAATGTTTCCCTTTTCTTGTTCCTGCTGCAATCTGTGCTTTAGGAATGTTTTCAGTGCCAAATCCAGTGCCTTTGGAGTGGGTCCCCAAAGATTTCTGAACTTTCTATTCTAGCTCTTTGAATAAATGAGACGGTTAGAATTGGCAGGATTTAGTCCTCATCTTCGAAGCCTCAGGGAGTGAGAGTACTAGTCTTTTCCTGGTGTTAGCTTTGAAGTTCTTGTTTATTTTTTGTTTAAATAGTGAAGGTTTGGAATTGGAAGATGTATGTTTGATGCCTTATACTACAATTTTCTCAATATAAAATTTAAAAAAATCTTGATGTTTAAAATATCTTTTTTCTCACATATAAGGAGAAAATATTTCTTGTTTAGTTGTTGTGATGACTAAATAGCATATTAGAGGTTTAATGTTTTGAAAACTACAAAGAAGACCAGTTTAAGAGCATGTGAAGTGCTACCAATGTCAATTCCATTATAATTTATAGATAATTGAAACACATATAAAAATAAGCTTAGTTTTCTTGAGCAAAGAGTAGTCGTTAAATAGTATACTTAAAATTAATTAACTTAATAGTCACCTAGTTTCTCTTTATATGTTTGTTATAATTTCTTAAAAATCCAAAGGAAACATAGTCTTTAAAAAAACTCTGGTTCATTTCTGTTATTTCAAAGGGTTTTATGGGAAATATTGTATATATTTGAGAAGAATAAACCACAGTCACACATGGGTGATTGTACCTCCTAACACAGAAGAGCTGTTCAATAAGCTAGATTTATGTCTATAGCATATTTCCAGAAAGGGAGAGGGAAAAAACTTTGATTTATTTGTATGCTAGTTTTGTGTATATTGAAAGAAAAAACATGGCAAATCATAAAACATTTATTGATAAGCAATTTCTCATTCTGAGGGAGAATCAGAAATATGTGGCCAATAATTTTGATATTTGATATTCAGTTATTTATAAATTCAGCAGCTATTTCATGTTAATTCCAAAGTGAAATTGAAGTGACTTATCAGCTTCCAAAAATATCTCATATTGCTGGAATATATGCATAACATTTTTATATATTATCTCATTTATTGCAATTTAGTCATTGTGCTTTGAATTTTCAAGATAATAAAATAAAGATTCAGTGACTCACTTCATTAGACACTATAGAATTGGTTAATAAAGAAGAAGGAAAGTCAGGTCTCTTGATGCAAAGTGTGTCATCCATCACATAACATCACACACAGACACTTAAGAGACAAGAATTACCATGCTATCTTTTCAGTATTTGTATTGTTGGTTTAGTCAGTAGTAAATTAGAAATGAAAGATGCAAAGCTCAATCTCTGAGAAGGATGATTTTAAGGAAAAAAAACTTTGTTATGAAGCATCTTAGTAATTAATTAAAATCAAAATGAACCTTTTGGAGATAGAAAATTAAAATTATGATCCATAGAGTCATCTGTGAAAATATCAAAGACAAATCAACTCTTGCTCTCAAACCCTCTAATCCAATATGGTCCACACCAAAACATCATGAAAGCAGGAAATAGTATGTTTTATTCTATCTCTCTAAGAGCCTAACATATTTCTTTATATCTAGTAGAATACAGATTATTAGTCAGGGTTCTCCATAGAAAAAGCATCAATAAGGGACAGACAGATGATAGATATATTACAGGGATTGGCCCACCCCATTACAGAGGCCAAGATGTCCCACCATCTACCATCTACAAGCTGGAGAACCAGACGAGATGGTTGCATGATTTAGTCTGAATCTGAATGCCCCAAAATAGGAGTGCTAATATTGGATGCAGCAGAAGATAGATGTTCCAGCTGAAATAGAGAGAGAGTAAATTCACCCTTACCCTGCCTTTTTGCTCTATTTGGACCCACAGTGGATTGGAAGATACCTACCAACATTAGTCAGGGCAGATCTTCTTTACTCAGTCTACTGAATCAAATGCTAATCTCTTCCAGAAACATCCTCACAGACGCACCCAGAAATAATGTTTTGTCAGATATCTGAGCATCCCTTAGCCTAGTCTAGTTGACACATAAAACTAGCCATCATACAGATCAATGCATTTCTGAAACTAAATTCAAACACAGCCAAATCTCAGTGATCCAGCCTTATTCTTGACTCAAAATTAACTTTTCTGAAGCATTCAGAAATATAAAAATGCTTCAAAAATCATGTTAAAATACTACATATACAAATATCTCCATGATATATACAGCCTTAAATTTTGCAATTTATCATAATATTAAAGAAATTACAAGAAAACAGAGACATTTCTTTATTCTCAAAAACAAACAAAAGATATTGAACTCCAAGACAAATTATTATGGAGTTAAATAAAATGCAAATAGTTACTTACATTTATAAATGTAAATACTCTGAATCTCAGCAATTATAATTCACAAGTCTTAAAAATATTAAAACTTTAATGCAAAATAAATAATGCTATAATGTATCTTAGAAAATTGTAAGAATGCAGTAGATTGCAATAAATATCTCTTTGGCTTCTCTCACTTCAGCACTAAGCTAGATGTTAAGGAAACTGTATAGTTTTAGAATTTGTATAAGGTCAACAAGAAGAAATTATAAAAATATAGAGAATGCATCATTGTTAGCACAAAACCGAAACTAACTTTAAGACATTATACAAAGAAGAGTCAATTGTCTTTGGCAGATGTGGATTTTGGAAAAGCCATCCAGGAAGAGAGGACATTGAGCTAGATTCTGCTGGACAAATATGACAGTGCATAACAGTCGTGGAGGAGGACATTTCCAAAGGGGAACATTATATGATAAGCTAAAGAGTTTGGAAATGCAGATATATTTATGCTGCTCTATACTGCAGGGTCTATATTTTGTATGAGACATAGAAGATTCAAAACAAAACGATTTTTCTTTGGTATATTAAGGGTCTTGGATTTTATTCTCAGGACGGTAAGGAATTTATAGTAAGATTTCAACAATAAAAATTATATTATTAAATTTGCATTTCAGAAAGAAAACTGGCAGAAACAGGATGTTTGTTTGCCAAATATGGTGAAGCTGTCAGAGTCTCTGTCAATATGAGTCACTTTAACTGAATAGAGTTTTGCCCATTCCATGCACTGGACTTTATGTAATCAGGAATCAAATATATTGTATTAAACCACTGAAATTTGGAAATGTATCTCTTACAATAGTTAGCACTACTTCTCTATGTAAAGACATTAGTACCTTGAAATTGGGTGGGATTGCAACAGAGATCCGAATACATGACATTGGTTTCATTAGTAAAAAAAAAGAAAAACTTGTGTAAGAATTGTTTAGCTTGTTAACAATACAAAGGAATGGCAGAGTTCAGATTTGTGCAGCTTTGCTGGATTAGAAAACAAAAAGCATTCTTTGAGAATCCAAATGATAAAAAAATAAAATTGAGTGAGATTTTTAAGAGAAAAAGAACCTGGCTGAAAAGTTCTGATTAAGGATTTAGCCTTTCCAATCAAGTCTATTATTTCGGATAGCCTAAGGCTAACACCATTAAGTTGAGACAGAGGCATAGGAGTAAGGAAACAAATAATCAGGTTGGAAAATTATGTCTGGGAAATAACTCCGGATGTGTTTTCTGGGATTTGAAACTTGCTGGAAGTACATAGATTAGAACCCAGTAAGTACTTGAGAAAAGTGTATTATCAATGAAACGATAAACTCACACTAATACATTTTGACTCTTTGATCTCAAACTTGCACTGGCAAGAAGCTATCTAAAAATGATGGCTAAAACACTGGACAGTTCTCAGAGGAATGCCTCTCAAACATGCATTTCAGTCATGGACACACTGGGTAATAGCCATCAAATAACATACTGGCTTGAGAAAAAACAATAGATAAAAGAATTCTTCCCACAAAGTATATAATCAGGATGTAATCAAAGCCTTCCCCTGTCTTCAGGGTAGGGGATTTAGTGATACCCATCAAAAAGAATTTCAAAATTATTGAGCACCATGACTTTAGTATCTCCCATTTTAGTCTTTCCAAATGAGGAGTGTGTGTGTGTGCATGCGTGCATGAGTCTGTGTGTTGAGTGGTGGCAAGAACAAAGATACTTCATTTTTAGTTCCTGGAATTATTGACATCACATACCAAAAACCAGATTAAACATTGTGCATTATCTAGATATTGTGGACTTTGAGCTAGGTGCTGTGATTACAAGGGACTTTGAGCCATCTCTCTTAAAGAGGAAGTTGAATGTGTTCCATGTATGGAAAGAGGAGAAAATTAAAATTTCTTTAGGATGAAGGTGGGCTATGTTGTTCATTAAAGCATTTCCATCCTCATACACAGCTATACAATATGTTCTTGCCTTTCTCGTAGCCATGTGTGAACAAATCCCTTATCAGTGGATTGTAGGAAAAGAGAAGGTATGCCATTTCCATTTTCTTTCTCTGTCCACTAGCTATATGCAGATATTCCAGCAGAGGATCCTGATACCAAAACGTATTGCAGAGCCACAGGTTGAAAATAGCAGAGACTCCATGGTTCCCTCAATGATTGCATGGAACAATAACACATGATCCCTGTGATGGTTAGTATTAAGTGTCAAACTTGATTGGATTGAAGGATGCAAAGTATTGTTTCTGGGTGTGTCTGTGAGAATGTTGCTACAGGAGATTAACAACTGAGTCACTGGACTGGGAGAGGCAGACTCACCCTTAATCTGGGTGGGCACCATACCACTGGCTGCCAGGGAGGCTAGAAAAAGAGGCAGAAGAAGGTTTAATGAGCGGACTTGCTGAGTCGTCCAGCCTTCATATTTCTCCTACCCTGAATGCTCCCTGCCCCTCAAACATCAGATTCCAAGTTCTTTGGCTTTTGGACTCTTGGACTTACACTAGTGGTTTGCCTGGTGTTCTCAAGCCTTTGGCCACAGACTGAAGGCTGCACTGTCAGCTGCCCTGCTTTTGAGGTTTTGGGACTTGGATTGATCCACTGCTGGCTTCCTTGCTCCTCAGCTTGCATAGCCTACCATGGGACTTTACTGTGTGGTTGTGTGAGTCAATTCTCCTTAATAAACTCCCTTTCATATATACATTGATCCTATTAGTTATGTCCTTCTAGAGAACCCTCACTGATACAATCCCCCATTCCCACCCACCTGACCTGAGAACTAAATTTTATTGCATAAAGCCATCAAGATTTTCTGTTATTGAAGTGGCTAGCCTTGCACGGAAGATAGTTTGAAGAACTACCAAACTGAAGTCATAGAAACCACTAGATGTC
The DNA here is from genome assembly GCF_029289425.2 of Pan paniscus. Lineage (NCBI taxonomy): Eukaryota > Metazoa > Chordata > Mammalia > Primates > Hominidae > Pan > Pan paniscus. The sequence goes on from NC_073263.2 coordinate 72,681,364, forward strand.
TCTTAAAATAATCCAGGCAAGAGATAATAAAGGCTTGATATTGGATGGTAGTAGTGGGCGAGAATGTAAATCCTATGGTGGATTTGAAATACGTTTATAAGTACATAATTAATTATGATATTAGAAGATCAGAAAGGATATTCATAAAACTACAGTTCTGAATTGTATAAACGCTGTTAACTAATATAAAGAAGGAAGAGCAGGCATTGTGAAGAATTGTGAAGAAAATGTTTTATTTTATATTTGAAGTGTCTGTGGAACATTCATTAGGTGGGTCTGTGTGTGAATTTTGAGCACAGAAAGAAAAGCAAGGAAAGAAAAAATAGAATTGGCAATAATAGGCATGTAAGTAAACGGTAGTAAAATAATGGAAGTACCTCTTTGAAATTTCCAGTGGGTGGTGGGTAGAATAAAAAGCTAAGTACAGGATGGATGACATTTAGAGGATAGAAAGATAAAAGATACAGCTTAGAAAACTCTCAATGAAGGGATAGGGAAAAGCTGGATGAGAACCAGAATGTAATATGTTAAATACATTTTCATGAATATGAAAATATTCTATATCATAAATGATGTGAAATAAGGATTGAATAGTGTCCACCATATTTCCCAATTAGTAAGGTGACTCGTTAATTTAGCAAAACATTTTTATTTGAATAAGGAAAACAAAACATTGATTTCTAAGTACTAGGGAAAGAGTAAATTATGTTTTCAGAAGTAAGAATGAAAATGTAAAAAAAGACAACGATATTCTATTTTTTTTTTTTTTTTTTTTTTGAGATACGGTCTTACTCTGTAGCCAAGGCTGGAGTGCAGTGGTGTAATCACAGCTCACTTCATCACTGCAACCTCCACCTCCCAGACTCAAACCATCCTCCCACTTCAGCCTCCCAATTACCTGAGACTATAGGCGTGTGCCACCATGCGTGTCCAGCCAATTTTTTCATTTGTTTTGTAAAGAAGTGTCTCACTACGTTGCCTAGATTGGTCTCGAACTCTCGGGCTCAAGAAATCCTCCTGTTTCGGCCTTCCAAAGTGCTAGAATTATAGCCTCGAGCCACAGCATCCCACCAAGACAATGAAGTCCTAGTAGATGCTGTGTTATTACACCAGAATCCCATTTTCCTGGACTCTGTACCCATCTCCCAGCTGCTGTCCACTGTGACTGTCAACAGTACAAAAGTGTTTCCCTTCTCCGGAGAATTGCTCTCAGCAATTGAAAGCTAGAAATACGTTCTTTCCCTCACTTCCAGAAAAGGCCCATAGATAATTTCTGCTTATATCAGGTGGAAATGGCAATCTCCTTTGCCTTAATAGGAACAACTCTGTGATGCTTTTTATATGTTTTCCCACATGAATCAGGCTAAGGATGGACTTTGCTTGACTTGGGATTTTTGTTTAGCTCTCTCCTACCTCACCAACTTGATTCATTCATTTTCTTACGAGTTTTTTTTTTTTAATGGGGATCACTCCTTCAGTAAATCACATGCATGTAATCCCTGTCACAAACTCAGATTTTAGTTATCCAAGCTTCACATAATTGATGGTAGGAGGAGTCACGAGAAAAGGATTTCATGTTGGATAACTCAATGCCCAGATCATAATGACACCATCACTTGTGGTAGGTAAACTACTGATAGTTCCTAGCAGAAAGCAGATGTGCAATTGATAAAACATTTATCTTTGGTCAACTGGGAAGAAACAAAGATACAAGACAAAGCTGTCAGATAAAATACAAGACACCCAACTAAATTCAAATTTCAGGTAAATCATTTTTTCTAGTATAAATATGTCTCATGTATAAGTATGTCCCATAAGTATATCCTAATATATAATATACATCTCTTATATGTGTGCCCCATAAATATGTATACTTATACTCATGTATACATATGTCTAATAAATGTATATTTTATTTCATGCATGATATATACTTACATATGGGACATATTTATACTAAACATTTATTCATTATTTACTTAAAATTCAAATTTAGTTGAGTGTCTTTTATTTTTATTTGTTAATCTGGCAGCCCTATTAGAAGAGGTTCATACAATATAACTGGCATTTGAATTGTATGCGATAAATGGTAATAAAAAGGAGTATAAAATCAGTGGATCTTTTGGAGCACCATTGAGATATTAAGAGAGGTATTAGCAGGTTCAGAGTAATCATTCTAACTTTAAAGTAGAATTTGAGAGTCACAGGGCCTCTTTGGAAACATTTACAAAGATCCTCAATTCTATACAGTTTCCTCAGGCCTCGCAGAGCTAATCCTCCCCGATGGGAGTGGTAAGACCACTTTTTTGTTTTTTAATTATACTTTAAGTTCTAGGGTACACGTGCACAACGTGCAGGTTTGTTACATATGTTTACATGTGCCATGTTGGTGTGCTGCACCCATTAACTCGTCATTTACATTAGGTATATCTCCTAATGCTATCCCTCCCCCGCCACCCCCACCCCACAACAGGCCCCGGTGTGTGATGTTCCCCTTCCTGTGTCCAAGTGTTCGGTGAGACCACTTCTACTAGAGTGGAGACGTTTCTTTCACTAGGGGTGGGGAGACTGCTTCCACCAGCAAGAAAGATTCTGATCCATTTAGAGGCTCAAAGTCCCTGGCTTCATCTAAGTTTCTCCACTCATCCCTGTTCCAACTTTCAGCGCCTAATTCCTTCCCAATCACTGCTCTCACTTTAAGTGAGACACTTTTGTGAGGAACTCAAACTGTTGTAACTGAGCCAGTAGAAGGATGAGATTCTGCATTTAACTTTCAACAGTCTGAGCACTGCAGCTCCAGGAGATAAAGGTCTCCTTCAGAGCACACATAGAAACTTTCAGGTCATGTTTACTGAAATTTATTTGGGAATTTGAATCTCTGAGATCATCTTTTTCTTGCCCCTTTTGTCCAGTGATATTAGAATTAACTAAGCAATGTTATTATATTCATTAATTTGACACAAATACACAGTCACCCAGATTCTTCTTTCCTGTAAGAAGTTGATATTTTGTATACCTCCACCGCTAGAACATGCCATGGACTTTCAGCATTATCTTTAATGCTGGAAAGACAGTCATTATTGTCTTTAAATCTAATTAGATTAGAAAGCCAATTCCAGAAACCCTAGAACTAAATCAGAAAATTCATCTTTAAAAATATTCTGTTTCTATCATTTATGTTTATGGAGGAGTAATACATTTTTTAAAAATTTTAAATTTAAAAATCTGTTCCAATTGAACCATTCCCAGTGCCAAAATCTGTATTTGTCAGAACTCTCCAGAGAAACAGAACCAATATAATGTGGGATTTATTACAAGTACTAGAAATTGACTCATATGATTATTGAGGTCGACAAGACCCAAGATCTGCAGTAGGCAACCTGGAGACCCAGGAGAGCCAGTAGTATAGTTGAAGTCCAAAGGCTGGCAGGCTTAAGTTCCAGAAATGTGTGAAGTTTCAGTTAAAGTCCTATGACCAAACCAATATCTCAGCTTAAAAACAGTTAAACAGGGCACATTCACTCTCTCTCTCTTTCACCCTTTCTTTCTTTCTCTCTCTCTGGAGCTGAGAGATTTGAGCTGAAACATTTGAGCTGGGGTATATCTAGATAGGTGGATAGATAAAAGATAGGTAGGTAGATAGATAGATAGATAGATAGATAGATAGATAGACAGACAATAAATAGGCAGATTTCTACTACCATGGTGGAATAATTGGTATATTTTACCCTCCCATCATGAGCAGCAAATACACTGGCAACTATTTTTAGTACTGGTCCACAGAAGAGAAGAGACTGTTATCCATAAGCAAAGGGAATTCCATAAGGTGAACACATGTTGGATCTGCCTTTCATCCTGGAGCACCTTCTGGACCATGACACAAAGTGTTTCCCATTTACAACATGCTGTTATGCTGACCTGGAGAAGAAGAGATTGGAGTTAGGCCTTCTGAAGGGGATCTGAATTTCTACCTTGGAACATGTTTCAGATCACAGAGCAGGTTATTAGAGTACAATTAGAGTACGAATGCCATGCTGACCTGAGGAGGAAGAGATGGAAGTTTAGGGCTTCTGAATGGATTGAAATTCATGAGTCAAGGTGTCTGAGAGGAAGGAGCTTCCCAGGGTAAGAAAGCCTACAAATCTGGTGGATGAAGGAGGCCTTCTACAGGTCTTTGGCTAAGGACTAGACTATCAATATATAGAGTGATAATCCCTGAGGCTTTGCAGAAAGAAGATTCCTTAGGAATAAAAGCTCAAAAGAGCTAACAGAGGACATACGTGTCGAGAAAAAGTGTAGATCGCGGCCAGCCAGGGTGTACAGAACATGCTGAGTACATCAGGCAATCAATTGAGGCCCTGGAAAAGTTAGATATTAGAAGTAAGGGCTGTACTCTACAGTAGTTATTGCACTCAGAATAAGATCAAAATTGGAATGGACTAAGCCCACTAAGAGTAAAATTATCCAGCAGTTATTTAACTGTCAGCACAAAAATTGATACCTTTTAAAAGAATTTGGGAGGTTGAGGCAAAAGGATCACTTGAGCTCAAGAGTTCAAGACAAGCCTGGGAAATATAGCAATAACTTGTCTCCACTAACAAAAAAAAGTTAAAATAATTCCGACTCTCTATAAAATCTCATTCACAGTGTTCAGCTGTCATATTTTGCTATAACAAAGTACCACAAACTAAATGACTTAAAAAAAAACAACATTTTGTATCGAAGTTTTGGAGGCTAGGTCAAAATCAAGATGTCCACACGATAAGTTCCTTTTAAGGGCTGTGTGTATATCACCAATACATACTTGGTCTTCCTCCTGAGTGTGTGTCTCTCTTCAAATTTCTCCTTTTTTGTAAAAGTACCATACATGCTGAATAACTTCATTTTACATTAATTAACTCTGTAAACATTTTTGTCTCCAAATAATGTTACATTCCAAGGCTTTGGGATTTAGGACATCAACATTTAAATTCCTAGAGAACACAGTTCAACCCATATCACCAACATAAAATAAAATATATCTATTGATTCGAGGAAGCATGAAAATGTGACCTGTAATCAATTGAGCTGGGAGTGATCAATAGAAATAGACCTCAAGAAAACCCAGATGTGGAAATTATCAAACAATGACTTTAAAACAGCTATGATAAATAGGTTCAATGTTATTAAAAATGGAGATATAGACCAGGTGCAGTGGCTCGTGCCTATAATCCTAGCAATTTGGGAGGCCAAGGCGGGCAGATCAACTTAGCTCAAGAGTTTGAGACCAGCCTGGGCAACATAATGGGACCTTCTCCCTACAAAAATTTCAAAAATTAGTCAGATGTGTTCATGTGTACCTGTAGACCCAGCTGCTTGGGGGGCTGAGGTGGGAAGATCACTTGAGCCCAAGAGGCCGAAGCTGCAGTGAGCTATGATTGCGCCATTGCACTTCAGCCTGAGCAATAGAGTGAGACCCTGTCTCAAGAAAAAAAAATGGAGACATAATGCGTGAAAAGAGGAGAATATCACCAAATAAATGAAAACTATTAGAAAAAAAGCAAATTCTAGACGTCTAAAAATACACACACACACATATATACACACATATATAAACACACACATATGTGTATATATATGTATTTTTTTTTCGGGGAATGAGCTTAACTGTAGACTGGAGTCAGAAGAAGAAAGTGTCAGTGAAAGTGAAGATAGATGGGAAGACATAGTAAATAATCTGAACAACATACAATAAAAGTAAATAGAGCTTCAGTGATTTATGAAACAATATCAACTAGTCTAACAGATTAAGTGGGGTCTAAAGAGAAAGGAAAGAGATAATGAGTATAAAACATATTTGAAGAAATAATGTCCAAGAATTCCCCAAATTTGGTGAAAAATATCCTATGAATTTAAAAAGCTCAGCAAAGCCAAACAGTATACATAAACAGAATGCCACACCTGTGAATATTGTAATCAAACTGATGAAAACAATAGATAAAAAATACATCAGAAAATCAGCTTAAGAAGACACATTGTACAAAAACAAATGGCAACTGATAACTCACCTGAAAAAATGGGGTCACAAATACAAAGAAAAAATCTTTGAACTGTTGAAAGAAAAATAAAAAAGTATACCCAGAATTCCACATCCAGGAAAAATACCTTTCAAATGTAATTGCAAAATAAAAATATTGAATAAACAAAAACAGCACCAGCAAGCACTTCCTAAAAGAATGCTAAGGTTACACCTAAGTAGCTAAAGAAAGATGATGAGAAATCGTTTTTTTAAAAGGAACTAATTAGTAGAAAAGAGTGAAGAGCACCAGAAATAGTAAATATTTGGGTAAGTAAACAGGTTATTTTTTAATCATTAAAAAATTTTAAGACACATTTAAATATAATAATAATTATATTGTAGATTTTATAATGCATGAAAGAGTAAATTATATGATAAACTAGTCCAAAGACAGGAGGGTATTAAATAGAATTATGCAGGTTTTATGTTTTTTCATTGTATGTGAAGTGAACCAATACTAACTTTAAGTAAACTGTGATAAAAATGCGTGTTTAATTCCTATAACAAACACTGAGAAAATGATAGAAAAAGGTATAGTTCAAAAGCCAGCCAACAAAGAAATTAATATACAGTTATGTATCACTAAACAATTGGGATATGTTTTGAGAAATATGTTGTTAGGTGTTTTTATGATTGTGTGAGAATCATAGTGTATTTACACAAACCTAGATGTTATAGCCTACTACACACCTAGGCTATGTGGTATAGTCTATTGTTTCTAGGCTATAAACCTGTACAGCATGTTACTGTACTGAATAGTGTAGCCAATTGTACTAAAATTGTAAACGTTTGTGTATTTAAGCATAGAAAATGTTCACTAAACTATGGTATTATAATATTATGGGACTTCTGTCATATACATTGTTTGTCATTGAGCAAAGTATTATTATGAGGCATATAACGGTACTAAAAAAAAATAGTATCCCCAAGAGAGTGTAAAGGAAAGAAGAACACAAATCAGGTGAGAAAACTGAAAATAAATAGTAAGATGGTAGGCTTAAATCAGATTATATCCATGATAATATTAAATGTAAAGGGACTAAACCCCTCAATTATGGAGCAGAGGATGTTATACCAGATTTTAAACCCATGAAACAACCGTATGCTTTCTACAAAAGACACACAGTAAACATAGATACAGCTAAATCGAACAGTAATAGATGAAAAAAGGCAAAGCCACACCACAATAGTCATAAACACAAAAAAGAAGCTAAATAGAAATCTAATAATAGAGTATTTAAAAAGACAAAGAATAATATATTTTAATTATAAAATGGTCACTGTATTAGGAAGACTTAATAGTTCTAAGTGTGGATGCACAAAGATTCAAAACGTGAATAAAAATTGGGAGAACTAAAGACAAAAATAGGCACAGAATCATCACTGAAGATTTTAACATCCCATTCACAGTAACCAATAAAACTAGAAGAGCAAGTTAATGAGTATATAAACGACTCAAACAACACTGTCAACCAAGATTACCTAGTTGTTATTTACTGAACACAACAACACTCAATCCCTACAGGAAAAATTGTTTCCATAGACAAATGGAACATTCACCGTAATAGACCATAAAGTGGACCCTAAAATGAGTGTCAATATATTTCAGAAAATATATAAAATCATAAATGTTGTGTTCTCTGACATAATTAAATTAAAAATTAATGTTAGATATATCTTGAAAATTTTGAAATTAAGCAAGAGCCTTCTAAATGATTTGAGTTAAAGAAAATTATAAAAATATTTTCACTAAATGATTGCAAAACACAAAGAAGCTATGGACTGTAGATAAATTTGTGCTAAAAAGAAAATTTATAGACTGTGATGATCAATTTCATGTGTAAGCTTGGCTGAGTCATGAGATGCCCAGATAAAATTACTTCTGGATGTGTTTGTGAGGGTGTTTTCAGGAGAGATAAGCACTTGAATTGGTAGATTGAGCAAAGTAGATGGCCCTCTTCAATGTGTGTGTATGGGTGGGCATCATCCAATCTTGGTAAGGAGGAGGGAATTCTCCTGCCGCCTTTTCTTCTGCCTCACTGCTGGAGCTAGTACATCTCATCTCATCTCATCCCTTTATGCCCTTGAACTATTATTTACACCACTGGCTCCCTTGAATCTCAGGACTTCAGATTTACACTGAAAGACACCACTGGCTTCCCTGGGTCTCCAGCTTGCAGATTAACAGATAGCAGATTGTGGGACTTCTCAGCTTCCATAATCACTTGAGCCAACTTCTCATTATATGGAAGGATGGCTAGATAGATAGACAGACAGACAGACAGACAGATAGATAAATAGATTCTATTGGTCTGTTTCTTAGAGGAGCCTAATACAAAGGCTCTTTAGGAGAAACAAAAATCAGTGATCTAAATTCTCATTTTAAGAAGCTAAACAGTTATAATCAAAAGAAGCCCAAATCAAATAGAAGGAAAACAAACAAGAAAAATAAGAGTAAAAATCAATGAAACAGGACTTCCACTCCACTGAGGATGTAGAAAGTCACAAGAGAATTTTTCTCCCAATCTGACAATGGGAAGAAAGCAGATAGTCTTTTTAAAAATATAATAGTTTAAAAAACTCCATTAGAATGTTGAGATAACAAATAATCCTAATGTAATGAAAGGGAAAAATGATGAACACCTCCTAAATGAGAAGTCAAAAATTGCTATTTGATGATTGCAAAATAATAGGAAGCCAAAAAGCTGCCGTAGACAAGGTTAAGAAGAAAAAAGCTGAACATTAATGGAAAAATTAAAAGCTCAATATAATGTGATATGATGCAAGGTGAATCGGCTTCTGTCAACTTCTCCAGAATGCTTCACTGTGTGTTTTTAAGAGAAATTCAGTCAGGTTAGGAAGACTAACAGAGATGGACACTATGGTGCAGGCTTGCAGGGCATGCAGAATTCTAAGGTGGAAAAGGAGAACTAAGAGAAACAAACTTCATAAGCACTCCGGGTCTAATTTAAGTAGCCAACAGCTACCATCTATGTCTGGCAGAGAGACAGGGGATCCAAGAAGAAACTCTCTGAGACATAGCATTGGAGCATCCCTAAATCCTGAATATGAAAAAGGAACACTCTACGATCTCACTTTTATGTGGAATTTTTAAGAAGTTGAACTCATAGAAGTAGAGTAGAATGGTGGTTGCCAGGGACTTGTAGGTTGGGTGCAGAAAGTGGGTGAGATATTGGTCAAAGTGTACAGACTTTTAGCTGTAAAATGAATATGTTCTAGGGATCTAAAGGATATCATGGTGACTATAATTAATGATAGTGTACTGTTTACTTAAAACTTGCTAAGAGAGTGGATCCAAGTGTTCTTAACACAAAAAAATGGTAATTATGTAAGGTGATGCAGTTGTTAATCTGCTTGACTATGGTAATAATTTCACGATGTATATGCATATACGATCATCACATCTTGAATTTTGATTTGTCTATTATATCGCAATAAACCTGGAGGAAAAAAAAAGGGAGAACTGAAAGGTAATCAAAAGACATTTTGAGTCTTACACTGGGAGAGGCAGCCCACTAGAAGAGACAGCAACTAGAGTGGCAGAAAGAGGAGAGCTGAGAAGAAACCCCTGATGGGTGAACAACAGGGACTGCTGAAAATTGAAGGCATGAGAACAGAAATCAACCTTTCAGGCACTCAGGTCCTTGAAAAGGGAAGACTGGGATACTATCCTCAAGTAATTTAGAGCATGTGGTGGCAAGCTGAATATAACCAAAGAAGCAACAAATTCCAGAACCAGTTCAACTACTGAATGCATTGACCCGACCTTCATACAAGAAGACTGATGGAAGACACACTTCCATCATTCAAATAAAAATGATCAAACATATAAAAATGCAGAAAACATGACCCAGCATGAAGAAATAATATTGTCAAAAGCTTTATGCATGGGATGATCATAATTTTTTGGTCTTATTCTATTAATATGGTGTATTCTATTGTTAAGCCAATCTCACATTCCTGAGATAAATCTCACGTGGTCATAGTGTATTAATATAATGCTTTTTATATGTTGCTGGTCTTAATTTGCTAATATTTGGAGGATTTTAGGTCTCTTTGTGAATGATAATGGTCTGTAGATTTGCTTTTTTCTTGTGATGACTTTGGTTAGCTTTAATATTGAGAGAATTCTATTGACTTCATAATGACTTGAGAAGTAGTCATTCTTTTATTTTCTGCAAGAGTTTGTGAATGATTACTTTTGTTTATGCTTTTAATATTTGTTTAATATTTGATATCATTTAAAGGAAAATATAAGTTTTTATTTTGGGAAGATTTTTAATTATTAATTCAATTTGTTTAGTTGTTATAAGTCTATTTAAATTTTCTATTTTATCTTCAGTAAATTTGAGTAATCTGAGTCTTTCTAGTAATTGCTTTCCATCCAACTTGTTCAAATTGTTGGGAAAAAATTGTTCCTATTATTCCCTTATAGTTGTTTTCATTTCTGAAGGGTTTGTAGATCCCTATCTCATTATGGATTTTCATAATTTGTGTCTTTCACATAATTCTAGTGTATTTTTTATCTCAGTTTTTGTGTTTTTCAATGCAAGAATTTTTACTGGTTTGTTTTTTATAATACCAATATCTTTATTGATATTCAGTATTTGATGAATCATTGTCATATTTTTCTTTCATTTCTTATACATGGTTTCCTTTAGTTCCTTGAACATATTTATAATAGCTCTTTTGAAACTTTTGTAAATTCCAACATCTAGACTTTTACATAATCAATTATATTTATTTTTTACATAATCAATTATATTTATTTATTTTCTTGTATATCTATCACATGTTCATTATTTTTGCATATCTCATAATTTTTGTCAAAAATTGAACATTTTGAATTATATATTTTAGCAACTCTGGATTTTGTCATCCATCCCTTTTTGATCTGTAGGTTATTGTTGTTTAATGTTTATATTTTTATTGACTGACCTGGAATAATTCTGTAGTCTGCTTTTTCTGGAGTATGTAGGCAGTGAAATATCTTCTTAGTTTATCTATTTATTTGTTTATTTTTATTATTAAGTTTGGGATGCTAGTGGTCAGATGTAAGTTAACGTAATTTAATTGTCAGGCAATGATAGGCCAGAGATTGTGCTTCAATACCTAGATTCAGTAAAATTTCCATTATTGGTCAATGAATTTATGGAAGATTGGCCAACACATTTGTATCTCAGGCAGTTGACGAACGTTCCTCAGTTTTTACCTCTTGCTGGGTCTTTTCATGTCTTCCATGCCCCTGCACACGGTCTCACATTCGGGGACATGTAGGTAACCGGGGCTGTCTCTACTCTCCCCTAGGTTTGTGTGCACCATTGTGGAGATGTCTGAACAGCCTTCAAGACCACTTAGGATAGGTGTTGGCATATCAAGCCCACTATGACTGTCTCGTTCCACAGATCTCCTTGATAAACTCCTAGCATATCAGTTTGTCCATTTCTTGCCCCAACCAGTATTGCAACTTCGGGCATCCACAAGATTGGCCTTACCTGATTGGTTGCATCAAGAACAATATTATTTTCAACAGTAATCTTGGCCATGGAGTTTTGGATGCTTTATTTCTAATCAAGTTAGCTCTGTCCAGCAACAAAGTTAGACTGCTAGTTTTCATGGCTTGCCCTGCCCCAATAGACCTACTTCTGAGGGAGACTGGGTGAAAGGGGTAGGATGTGATCAATCTCAGGCTAAAACCCCGTGGATTCTCACTGTTCTTACACAAATTTCTGATGTTTTTTGAACAAATGCTTTGCAATTTGTTGGTTTTTTTTTTTAATTCTAGAGAATTGAAATATTTTTCTTTTATTCTTTAAGTATTTTTTTCCAGTTTACTGTGAGTTTTTTTTAATGGGTGCTATTTTGCACATCCCTTTATTGCACCATTCTGCAAGTATCATTTCTCTTTGACATGGGATATCACCTGATGTCACCTTAGACAAAGTCACCCATTTTACAGTAAAATTGTATGGCAGCACACTCACAACCATGGAATCCACTGGTCTCACTACCACTGTATCACCCAGAAGATGCTTGCCTGAAAGAGCAATAGACAAGCCTCATATTAATAAACATAAAAAGAAATAATGCATTGCCCAGAAAAGTCACCACTCTAATATACTCCTTAAAACATTATCCATTATGTCACTGTGTCCCCTGTAGACAGAACATGTGAGTCTAGAAATAAGGGGGTAAAAGAAAAAATATTCCTCATGCATTCATTTGGTGTTGCTGCTATAACAATATACCACAGTCTGGGTGGTTTAAATGAGAGAAATTTATTTCTCAGCATTCTGTATGCTTGAATCAAGATGTTGTCAGGTTTGGTTTCTTTTGAGGCCCATCTTTGACTTGCAAATGATTACTTCCGGGACCATTCTCACGTGGCATTTCCTCTGTGTGCAAGCATCCCCGGTGTCTCTTGGTGTGTTCAAATTTCCTCTTCTTATAAGGACATCAGTCAGATTGGATTACGACTCACAGTAACAAATTCATTTTAATGTAATCACCTTTTCAAAGAGGCTATTCTAAATATAGTCACATTCGGAGGTACTTTGGTAAAAGCTTCAACATACACGTTTTGGGGAGACACAATTTAGCCTGTAACACCCTACTTATGAATACCTCTTCAAGAATGTATAAGTCTCTTTCCTCATTCTCAGGGGGTGATCTTTCTAACAGGGGACACAATAAGAGCCCCAATAGGGTGGCTGCAGTATCACTTTGGACTCCTTATGCCAGTATACAGGCTGGTAGGGATAATTGATCCTTATTATTATCAGACGTAAGACTGCCGCTTTATAATTAGGAACGGAAAAAAATGTATCTGATATTCAGATGAACAACTGGTGGTATTCACCTGGCCAATTTTAACTGTAAATTAACAAGCACATCCATTTCTGACAAGAGCAGGGTAAACTGAGGCACAGACACTAAGATCTTCCAATATTGGGGTGTGAGTCATCCTATGTCGCAAGCTGCTCATCCAGCAAAAGTATTATCCGAGAGAGGGAGATCTGAAGAAGTTGTAAAAAAGGGAAATTACAAACTTAGTTACAGCCTTAGCACTACCTACAGCATTGGTGTTGGTGGGCTGTAGTCCTCCCAGGAACTGTCCTCTTGTAAATGTCTCAGGAATATTGACCACAAAATTTTGAAAAAGCTATGCCTTTTTCAGAATTCTTGTTGCTGTGGTCATGGACTATTTTCTGAGCTGCTGTATATATTATCTGCTATCACAAGTAGATGTCACTCGCTTTATGGAAAATTGTCCTTGGAAGTTATACACTCTTGCATAAACTCTGAGGGAAGATCACAATCAATTAACACCTGATATGGAGTTTTAAACGGTGAACCACTAGGCTCAAATATGGACAATGCAGCAGAGCCCTTTATTCTCCTAATCTCTCTCCTTTCACCATGTAGGTCAGGCAAAGACTAGGTTTGGCCTGAATCCACATTCCTGCTTGGCACTTTCCCTTTCTTTATCCTCGTCCGCTTCCTCCCTTGAGGTTTTCTTGAAAATTCTTTCCTTGATAAATTATGTACCCCCAGTCACGTATTTCAGGCTCTGTTTCTTGTCTTATGTTTTCCACCTAAGACTTATACATCTGGAATCGGGGAGCAGGTCAGGGAAAATAAAGAATTTTTGTTGCTAATATGGGAAAAACTTCAAGTAGTTTATGGATTTTGGAGAAATTAACATGTAAAAATTGATCCCCAGGCAGGAGATGAGATGCCTTCTACTCTGATTTAGATAAGACATTAACTACAATTTAAGGACAAAATATGTTGGAAGAGTTCTTCTCTGTCTTCGTGATAAAATGGATAAAGCAAGATCATCCCTTTAACTGAAAAGAAAGCAGAAACTGAGAGAAAGCTTAAGGGAGTGAGTAAATAAATGAAAGTTACAGTGAGGGCCCATGTGAACAATGATATTATGAATTTGTAGTTACACTAATCTTTTGATTAGTCACACTTTTCTTGGAGCATACAAGCGACCCAATGCAGGAATCACAGTAAGAACAGATTTTTTAGAACTATTGATGTATATGTAGGTGTGCCACAAAAATACTGACACCAAATAAACCTGGGAAGCCAATGAAAATACAGTAATTCAAAAAACAGAATATAGCATTTTTGGCAGAAGAAGATATAAAGTGAATCTAAAAAGAACTGGTAACTGTGTGGTAGAAAGACTTATAGAAATGGAAATGGAGTTTTGGTTATGTAAAGGAGAAGAAGGAAAATGGAAGAGAAAAAATATATAAGTTAGAGATTGGGTCATTATAATTCAAAAATTTAAAAGTAGAAAACTCTTAGATATTAAGAAGGTCAAAAATGTGTATATTACAATGGTTATATCATTTATTATTTGCATAAACTGTATTGGACCTGAGAAAATCAATATGCTATATTTAGGATGTTGATGGGTTATCCAAAATATTGGAATTTTTGAATTTGCTGAAGTGAGGGCAAACATTTTAGGGGTGATAGATATGAGTTAAGAACCCAAATTTTCAGTTATCTGGAAGGGTGGCTCTTAAGATTGACAAATTTAATGGCAAAGATTTATACATAATAGTGTAGGTAGATTTTCTGTGCTTCAAAAGAGGGGGATTTTTTGGTCAAAGATGGAAGAATGATGATTTGAGAATATCATGAAAGTTATTCTCTGAGTTATTGATCTCTTGACCTTCTAGGATGGATAAACATTATTTTATCATTTGAACTGGGACATTATTTAACATAATTTTACTTGGCATTTTGAGTGTTACCCAGTGGTAAAATAATTATAAGGAACAAATTTAATTCATTTGGCTCCAGGTTCACAAATTTGGAAAAGCCCTGATTCTCTAAATGTATGCACTTACGTGTAGTGATTATAAGGTAACTCACTTTAAAGAGTTCAACAAGTGTTAATTAATGATGACATAATGAAACATTTAGGCAGACAACTATAATAAGCCGTATATCAAGGAATATTTTATACTTTCAGTTAGCTACGTGACTTTGAAAAGATTTACTTGTTTTAAAAATATTACCATATGATTAATCTACTATATTTAAAACATGTAGACAACATCTTTTTTTGTTGTTACCACAGGCACAAGTGGCAAATTATTACATAAATGGAAGTCATTGATCAGACCTGAAGTGAACAGAGTTGAAGTGATTCAGAACACTTGATGTTCTTAACTACCCTCAGTTTTGTCTTTCAGAATGGAATGTAGTCTGTCCCTGTAAATATTTTCAATGTATTTATTGTTCATATATCAAATTGCACTAGAATTTGTCCAGGATTTAGGATTAATCAGTCACCTTTAAAGAAACACCATAAAATGAAAGACATTAACAAATATTCATTGGGACTTTCTAGTTCTTATTTGTAGAATTAGTGTATTTTTCATTTGTATCCAATTATGCATGAGTAGGTGAATTAACTCTTTGAAATAATTATGATTTTGAATTTAAAAATTATTAAATGAGCTGCAAATTAAATACCAGTCATTATATTCAGGATTTGGTCAAATCAGAAGAAAGGGGTAGAAGATTTTTGTCTGGTTATGAAAGAAAGAACCAATACATTTCAATATACCTTATGATTCAAGACAATAGAAAAGCTAATTTGAGTGACATGAATATTTTATATTTCAGTTTGTCTTAGTTTTATCAATAGTCTTTAGTCAAAATACATTAGCTTGTTTGTGTAGTTCCTAGTAAGTCATGTTTTGCATAGAAAGGTATTTTTGAGGTTGGAGTTGAAGATCTGCAGTTGCTTCTAAAGGTCAATATGTTTTTCACGGTTTAAAGTAGAGAAAATAAGAGCATTGTGTGTGTGTTTGTATGGCTCTCTTTTTAATATTGTTCTAACTCACCTGATACAATTCTGTATTATTAATAACTACATGGAAATGTATAAGGATACAAAGATAATACAAATTTTTCAGTATCTTGTGGAAATGAATACACTACATACACACACAGTTTATATATATATACACACATAGTGTCTGTGTATATATATATAAACACTGTCTGTGTATATATATACACACACACATATATATACAAACACATATATATGGATGATCTCTCTATATATGTATACACACACACACACACACACATATATATACACATATATATGGATGACTCCAAGGGCCCAATTAAAAGGCAATTGGCTTGTAGATTAAGTTTTAAAAAAATAATTTAGAAGTCCTAATTGAAATTTACTTTTTGAGTCATTTTTGTTTTCTATTACAATCTAGATTATTAGAAAATACACTCATCATTTTAAATTAATATGCTTATAAGGTATTTTAAATAAAAATATTGAGTGGCATTATGCAATCTGTATAACCAATAACTAGGCATTAGAGAGCCTGTTAGCTTTGAAATACATACGGGTATGTAGACTTCCTGTTCCTCAACACCACAGTTAGGCATATCTGTCACATTTTCCTTTCACTGTGTAATTTTAAGAATTTTTCCCCAAATTTTTAAATTTCTACTTTTCCATTAGACCTCTATCAAACAACACTGTATCCTGTCTTAATGAATACTTCCTATCTATCGTGTCAATTTTAGTGCTGATCAGAAAGTATTAGAGCCACTGTTGGACAGAAGAGGCAACTGATACTAAGGCAAAATTCTTATTATCTCCTGCTAGCTCTTAGAACTGAATATCTTATCACATCTATATAGACATTGACAGAAAACTGTCTAACAAATGCAATGAAACAGCTAAAAGTAAGTAAGTGATAGGTCTTTCTTAGGCAGTGTAAAAAGATCAGAGTGGCAGAATGCAGAGCAACAGAATGTCGAGTGGCTAAAGTCCATGATCAATCAGGAAATGAGTAGATGAGGCCAATGTTGACACTTCAGTCCTTAATTATCCTAATTAGAGAACATCAGAACAGCAAAATAACGTTTATTGAATCTGGCAAAATGAAACATTTTTATTGTGCTTACTGCTTATTTTGGCAGCCGTGGTACATTGTTGACTCACATGCTGTGTACTTAACGGAATCTCATAAGCCATTTTATATGAACTGTGGTTAACCTAGGCCCAATTCTTCCTGTGCTTGTAAAATTGCTATTTTGAACTCCAATATAAGAATTTACATTTTTCATCTATTCTTATCTTACCAATATTGGCTTAGTTTTTACAGCACATGATATAATGTATCTCTTAGGGAATGGTATGTATGCACAGTGAACATAATTGTCAATGGTATTTCTTCATTAAATAACAGCATAGGACATCTTTCTCTTTCTTTCTTTCTTCTTTCTTTCTTTCTTTCTCTTTCTTTCTTTATTTTCCTTTCTTTCTTTCCTTCTTTCTTTTAATTAAACAGAGTTAATTTGAGCAAAGAAGATTCATGAATGAGGCAGCCTCCCAAACCAGAGTAGGCTCAGAGAGACCGCAGTGCAGCCACGTGGTGGAAGATTTATGGACAAAAAAAGGAAAGTGTTGTACAAAAAACAGAAGGGAGGTAAAGAAAGGGCTGGATTGTTTGCCTTGTTTGAACACAGTTTGAACAGTGGCTGTCCGTGACTAAAATTGGCTAATATTTGGTGACTGACACAAGAGTAGGTTACAGTCTGTTTATACATCCAGGTAGGTTATAGTTCACTATGTATGGAGAAACCTTTAAAATATGTGAAGAGGCAGGTTTAGGCTAAACTTAATTTAACGCCCTTTTGGTCATCCTCTCAATTTTGAGAGAGCAACTGAAACTGTAGGCATTGATGTCACCCTAGGATACGTTTCTTGTCTCAAGGTTTCCATAGCCTAGAATGAGAAAGTGCCATCTAAACAGATTATTATAAAATCATGTGCTACAAAAGTTATAATGTAGTATGAACATTATGGGAGAAGGTGATTTATGTTTTTTTTCTGTATTTGTAAAGTTTTAATTGGCAAATAAAAATGGTTATATGTACGGTGTTCAACATGATGCTTTAAAATATTTATACATTGTGCAATGCCTAAATAAAGCCAATTAACATATGCATTGCCTCACATACTTATCTAATTGTAGAAAAAAAACACTTAAAATCTACTGTCATAGCAATTTTAAAATATATAATACATGGCTATTAACTATAGCTACTATGTTGTACAATACAGCTATTGAACTTATTCCTCTTGTTTAATTGGAATTTTGCACCCTTTGACCAACACCTCACCCAACTCTCCCATTTCCACAGCCCCTGGTAATCATCATTCCACTCTCTGCTTATGTGAGTTTGACTTCTTAGGTTTCATATATAAGTGAGATCACGCAGTATTTGTCTTTCTGTGCCTGGCTTATTTCACTTAAGATCATGTGAAGGTGATATTTGAATTGAGTCTCATAGGCAAAGGAAAAATACATATATATATATATATATATATATATACACACACACACACACACACACACGTTTGATATGTAAAAATAGATCAAAAAGAAAAGGAAGGAAAAATCACTTAAGGCTGTAAGATTGAGGGAATAGACTATTTTAAGTATGCACGAGCCACAAGAAGCATTCTGAAATACTGATTGTTTTGGTTATTTTCCCTTTTTAATAGCCAATTCAGCGAAATTATTTGACTAGACATCCTATACTAGAATTATGGATTATTAAATTTTTTCTACAGTCAATATTATTATTAGAAAAAAAGTAAAAATAACTCACATCATTGCGATGTTAGAAGAGTATATTTAAAAGTAAAAGTTATTCTTTCTTCCCATGAAAGATTTGATTAAATAATCTTTATAAAGAGAAAGGCAAATGGGGAGCATACTATTTTCCATGAAGACTATATTTTATGATGGAAACACTCAAAATTCAGGGGCTAAAAAACTGAAAATTATATTTTTCTTGCCTTGGATTTCAGAACTATACCTGGACATATATCTGTGTGTGTATTTTCATCCTTGATTTTGCCTGGCTCTTCATCTGCCCACTGAAGCTCGGAAACAAGGGGACGGTTTCTTCTTCACTACATTGATGTGAATTTTCTGCAAGTTTAAGGGATCTCTGCCTTTTGAATTTTATCAAAGATCCAGGTTCCTTTTAAATACTGTTGAGCAATGAATTTTCTAGAAAGTAGAAACTGGGAAGGAAAAGAAGGTGGTGAACAAAGCAAACCCAGAGGCCTTAGGCCATAAATCCAGTACATTATCACATTGATTCTTATCTCACTGTCAATAGCTCAGTTACATGGCATCTGCTAACCAGAGGGCGGGGGTGAGGGCAGGTGTGCATTCATGGCCCAGGTACCAACTTAGCACTATGGAAGTGGCTGGTAGTAGTGTCCATCACAAGTGGGGAGCTTCCTCAGTTGCTTTAGTCCCCCTCATAAATATGTTCATAGTCTTCTAGAATCACAGTTATTTCTATTATAAGTCCATAACGATTGCTGTAGGTATTTTAAATTTCAGTTTTTAAAAATATGGCAGTCTAATTCTGGTTCTATGTAGATAACCTATTCTAGAATTTTCTAGAATTTTCTTTTTATTGCTACAGTCTATAAATCTATTTATAAATTTATGAATGTGCCAGGCATTTGATGTGGACTTTTAATCTGAAAAACATTAGAGGAATTTATTTTGTCTATTTTCTCTTCTCCTATCTTCTTTTCTTTGCTGTTGAACTATTATAATTTTATTGTAAGATTATCTGAATTTTTCTTTTAGATGTACTTTATTTTTAGTGATAATCCCAATCCTTTGTATTTTTGTTTTGAGTTATCAAGCTTTCTTCCAGGTATTAGGCATACAGAAATGAACAAAAAGATCCCTTAAAAAGAACATGTTTCCTTCGAGCTTAAATTAACATAGGATACTATCAACAACAAAGAAGAAACATATTTCATGTCAGATAATAATAAAGGCTACGGAGAAAGATAAAATAAGAGAGGAGAAGAGGAAGTGTGGAGCAAGGGTGGTTACTACTTTAGGACAGTCAAGAAAGGACTGACTGTGAAGGGGACATTTGATCAAAGGCCTGAATTTGGTAGGAGAGCAACACTTGTGGAGTTCTGGAGGAGCAGCCTGGGAAACACCAAAGCCCTTGAGCCTGGGGCATGGCTGTCAGGTTGAGGACCAGGATAAGCAAGGGACAAGAATAGAAGTGTGATGATTAGAGAAGGAACAGGAGGCTAGTCTGTGAAAAGTCTTGTAGGACCTAGTACAAATTTAGAGTTTACTCTCGGTGGGGTAAAAAGCCACAGAAAAGTTTTGAATAGAGCAGTGATGTGATCTACCTGATGTTTGAAATGAATCAATCGGTGGCCATGTTGAGAATAAACTGACTGGGGATGGAGGGGAAAGTGAAGGGGCATATTAGCAGTTATGGCAAGGCCACGTAAAACAAAATGTTGTTTAGCCTATGGTATTAGCAGTGTGGATAGTTGAGCAGTGGTTAAATTCTGTATGTATTTAAAAGGTTGCCAAATTACTCAGAATACAATGTGAGAAATAGAGAAGCATTCAGCATTCAGAGTCAGCAACTGAGGCATTTGAGTAGCCGTTGCCAGGTAGGGAAAAATATTTTCCCCAAGATGGAGTCTATTTTATTTTATTATTTCTCTTGATGCTTTTTTCATTTCCTAAATTATTTTGTTGATTTGTTTTTATTATTTTCGAATATGTTATCTAATTAGATCTCACATTGCAATGTTTTTTAAAAATCATCACAAGAATTTAGATCAAAAGTATAGTAAGCACTCTCTGGTGTCTTTAATTATATGTATACCATAGGAGTGACTTACTCTGAATCTTTCACTTGTTTTTTTGTTTGTTTGTTTGTTTGTTTGTTTGTTTGGAACTACACAGATCCCTTAAATAGCAGTCTTATTTTCTTTCTTATCTTAGTCTACATTTTTCATTATACTTAGAATTATTATATTTGGCTCTAATACATAAAAATTATAGCCTCATCTTTCAACTTTGAATGAAATCATTACTTATATGCTAACCAGTTACAGTAATGGCATTATTGTATATGTGTGTAAAAAGTCTAAGAAACTATTTTCTTCGAATATTTTTTTAAAAATCTGAAATTCAGAACTTCAAATTATACAATCATAATAGTCAAACAAGATTGTACAGAATAATCTGCTATTTTTGAGACAACAAATTGTGCATTGTACTTCTCAAGTACAATAACTTTTTTAATCAATAAACTTTATGTTTAGAGTAATTTTAAATTCACAACAATGACTTTTAAATATAAATTTGCAACTGAAAGGAGCCAATAACAGTTGCTTGCTTGGTTGAGTGCATGATAAATATTTTGTTCTCTACTATGTAACACTTACCAATAAATGCCAATAATAATTGCAACAAAATCTTTTGCTTTTAAAGCTGTGTAAAAGGCAGAAATAATCATGTAATCATCTTGTAATTATATGGTACTTACTATGCAATTACATAGTAAATACATTGTAAATTCAAAATAATTGCATGGTTATTTGCATTATGCATAGTATCTAATCCAATTTTGATACATAAAACATTGGTAACATCCAAAGGGTTGCCTAAATTTCTCCCACCTACACCACAAGATCAGTAATAACGGAAGTAATTAAAGGAAGTCCTTGAACAAATGCTCGATATTGTATGATTGGAAACCATCCATTCATATTTATGACATAGGTAGAATTATAAATTAGTACAGAATGAGATTAGCAATTAGACAATAAATTATTAATTAAAATTACGCTAACAATGATTTTGGTTCCATGAGAAATTTACTTCTAGAATGGCAGAATAAGGAATATAGAAGATTCTCACGCCAATATATATATAAAATTATGAAGAACAATTCCTCTATGCCTCTAGAAATTGTTTTAAGGGCATACAGCAAATGGGAAAATATTCATCCAGTTAAATCTCCTTAATTTTAGCAACTACAATGAACATTTCAGTCCCAGCATTTCAGTCACAATCAATTTCTTCCCCATACTCAACACGCTTTACTTTATGGGGGCTCCCTTTCCTTCATTCTCAGCAACTGCTTTACCACGAGATGGGGAGACTACTGGTATCTCTCATTTCCCTCAATTTTATGTTGCCGACACTCTATTATGAGTAGGCATGGCCAAAACGTTCCCTTCTAGCGCGCAGTCCCAATCATAGGGCAAAAGGTCTATTGCAGAAAACACAGGATAAGAATACTGGGGCCTGATCATTCCATTTCATCTTGCTTTTAGGGTGGAGGTTACACAGGAGGGGCCAGCCGAGGAGACTGGAGAACATACCCCGCATCTGCTCAGCATGTTTTCATAGAGCAGGGTTGTGTAACTCCAGGAGAAATGAGCCATTGTCTCTGCTTCCAGCTCTTTTGCAGCTCTGTAGAGGTTATGCCCACCAGGACAGACATGTCATAAGAACAAAATGCTTCACAGGTCTTCATGAGAGAAATGACTTTATTTGTAACAGTGTGAAGGATTCCATGCCCATGGGAGAAAGGGGAGATGTCCGCAACAATGGAGACCTTGGTAAAGAGCAATGAAGAGGGCACACATAGCTCTATTATAATAGCAGCAAAAGGTGAAATGGTACAGCAATCATACATGTAACAGAAAGAATCAGGGAAGGAAATATCCAAGAAAAACATCTACTGAGATCACATTTAACTGTGAGATACAGGGAAGCTATGAGCAAGTCCTAGGCTAATCCAACTGAAGCACATTAAGAACAGGGAAGCAGACAAAATTGAAAACATTCAAAAGTTACACACAGATAGCAAAGGGCAAAAGCCCCACTGGACCTAGGGGATTAAAAATAACCTCTGACCAAACACTAGCTGAACATAGGTTACTCTGACCCAGAAGCAGTTACTAAGAAGCCATAGGTGGGTGGATCACCTGAGGTCAGGAGTTCGAGAACAGCCTGGCCAACATGGTGAAACCCGGCCCTACTAAAAATACAAAAATTAGCAGGGTGTGGTGGTGGGTGGCTGCAATGCCAGCTACTCAGGAGGCTGAGGCAGGAGAATCGCTTGAACCCGGGAGGCGGAAGTTACAGTGAGCCGAGCTCGTGCCATTGCACTCCAGCTTGGGCAACAAGAACAAAACTCCATCTCAAAATAAATTAATAAATAAATAAAATAAAATTACACACAACGTTGGCAGTCTGGAATAATGTGTACATACCCAAGGCTGCCTCTAAGGAGTGAGAAATTTATGCTACTACCTCAGGACTAAATGGCAGGTGGAGGAGATGTAAACTTCTGGACCTCAGAGAGCAGCTTCCACCTACATATGCATTAAATTTTAAAGAGTAAATATCTAGAGTTCCAGTGGGAATTAAGCACAACTTTTGACCAATAAGTGGTTTACGCTGACCCTGGGCAATCCCTATGTAGTCAGACAAAAAAAAAAAAGAAAAAAATGAAACAAAACCTAAGGAAGGTCATGCGAGACTTCACATTGAAATGAAAAAGACTATACAGAGTAATTTCAGCCAGATCACTAAACAAATAACTTAATGACAACTAAACAAACACAAAACATTAACCTCAAAGGGGTGGGAAGAATTGTGGTTCTGGGTTGTTACAATGTATTACCCAAAACATCCAGATTTCAAGAAGAAATCATAAGACATGAAAAAGGGAAAATATGAAATGTGTATATAGAAAAAATAGACCCAGAGGTTGGCATTAGCAGATAGATTCAAAGCAGCCATTATAAATATGTTCAAAGAACTGAATATAATCATGCTTAAGGAATTAATGATGCTACAATGGCAATGTCTCATTCAATAGAGAATATCACACAGAAAATATTCATAAACTTTTATAAATTATAAAATGGAAACAAATGGAAGTTTTGTAGTTGAAAATCACATAAAATAAAAAATATAGTAGAAGTCTCATAGTAGATTTGAACTGGCAGAAGAAAATCTCAGCACACTTGAATATAGGTCAATAGAGATTATGCAATCTGAAGACCAAGTAGAAAAAAATATATAGACAAATAAGCACTCTTAGAGAAATGTGGGACATCATTAAGTGCACTGACAAATGCTTCTGGGAGTGCCAGAAGGAGAGAAGAAAAGAAAGTGGAAGGAAAACTTTTTGAGGAAATAGTAATTGAAAACCTGCCAGATTTGATTAAAAACAATAACAATCTACATATTCAAAAAGTTCAGCAAACTTCAATTAGAAAAAATGCAGAGATCCACAGCCAGACATAACAGCCAAAATGCAGAGATCCACAGCCAGGCATAACAGCCAAAATGCTGAAAGCCAAAGGTAAAAATAAGATGTTTTAAGCATTAAGAGAAAAAGAACTCATTACATACCAGAAAGGTCCATTAAGATTAACAGCTACTTCTCAGAAGACAATAGACAGTGGGATGATCTATTTGAAGTTTAAGAGAGAAAGAGGGAGAGAAGAAGGGAGAAAAAAGACATAGAAAAAGAAAGGGAGAAAGGAAGGAAGAAATAAATAATCTTATACCCAGAAAAAACTATTTCTCAAAAAATGAAGACAAAATAAAATCCTTGTAAGATAAGCAAAAACTGAATTTTTCACTAAAAAATATCTGCCTTGCAAGAAATACTAAAGAAGTCCTTTAGGCTAAAACCAGTGGCAACACATGGGAATCCAAACCTACAGACACACACACACAAAATGAGTGTTGGTAAAGGAAACTATGTAGGTAACTATTTTTTTAAAATTATGATCATATTAATTTCCTTTTTGGTTAAAAGATTAAAGTTAATTGCAGAAAACTAGATAGGTGATGTTGGTGATGATTGACAGATACATAAATAGATGGATTAAATAGATATCAGATAAAAAAGGTTAGATAGATAAAAAGATAGATAGAAAGATTGGGTTAAATTTTGTTCCTCCAAAAGGTAAGTTTAAGTCCTAATATTGGGTACCTGTGTATGTGACCTTATATAGAAATAGTCCTTGCAGAAATAATCAAGTTAATATGAGGTTATTAGGGTTAGCCCTTTTGTTTTAAATTATACTTTAATTTCTGGGATACATGTGTAGAATGTGCAGGCTTGTTACATAGGTATACACGTGCCATGGTGGTTTGCTGCACGCATCAACCCATAATCTACATTACGTATTTCTCCTAACGCTATCCCTCTCCTAACCCCCCATCCCCCGACAGGCCCCAGTGTGATGTTGCCCTCCTTGTGTCCATGTGTTCTCATTGTTCAACTGCCACTTATGAGTGAGAACGTATGGTGTTTGGTTTTCTGTCCCTGTGTTAGTTTGCTGGGAATGATGGTTTCCAACTTCATCTGTGTCCCTGCAAAGAACATAAACTCATCCTTTTTATGGTAGCATAGTATTCCATGGTGTAAATGTGCCACATTTTCTTTATCCAGTCTATCATTGATGGGCATTTGGATTGGTTCAAAGTCTTTGCTATTGTGAACAGTGCTGCAATAAACATATGTGTGCAGTGACTTTATAGTAGGATGATTTATAATCCTTTGAGTGTATACCAGTAATAGGATTGCTGGGTCAAATGGTATTTCCGGTTCTCAATTCTTGAGGAATTGCCACGCTGTCTTCCACAACAGTTGAACTAATTTACACTCCCACCAACAGTGTAAAAGCATTCCTATTTCTCCACATCCTCTCCAGCATCTGTTTTTTCTTGACTTTTTAATGATCACCATTCTAGCTGGTGTGAGATGCTATCTCTTTGTGGTTTTGATTCGCATTTCTCTAATGACCAGTGATGATGATCTTTTTTTCTATATATTTATTGGTCACATAAATGTCTTCTTTTGAGAAGTGTCTGTTCATATCCTTCACCCACTTTTTGATGGGGTTGTTTTTTTTTCTTGAAAATTTCTTTAAGTTCCTTGTAGATTCAGGATATTAGCCTTTTGTCAGATGGATAGATTGCAAAAATTTTCTCCCATTCTGTAGGTTGCCTGTTCATACTGATGATAGTTTTTTGTTTCTTTTCTTTTTTTTTTTTTTTTTCTGTGCAGAAGCTCTTTAGTTTAATTAGATACCATTTGTCAATTTTGGCTTTTGTTGCCATTGCTTTTGGTGTTTTAGTCATGAAGTCTTTGCCCATGCCTATATCCTGAATGGTATTGCCTAGGTTTTCTTCTAGAGTTTTATGGTTTTAGGTCTTACATTTAAGTTTTTAATGCATCTTGAGTTAATGTTTGTATAAGGTGTAAGGAAGGGGTCCAGTTTCAGTTTTCTGCATATGGCTAGCCAGTTTTTCCAACACCATTTATTAAATAGGGAATCTTTTCCCCATTGCTTGTTTTTGTCAGATTTGTCAAAGATCATATGGTTGTAGATGTGAGGTAGTATTTCTGAGGCCTCTGTTCTGTTCCATTGGTCTATATATCTGTTTTGGTACTGTACCATGCTGTTTTGGTTACTGTAGCCTTGTAGTATAATTTGAAGTGAGGTAAGGTGATGCCTCCAGCTTTGTTCTTTTTGCTTAGAACTGTCTTGGGTATGTGGGCTCTTTTTTGGTTCCATATGAAATTTAAAGTAGTTTTTTTTTTCTAATTCTTCGAAGAAAGTCAAAGGTAGCTTGATGGGGATAGCACTGAATCTATAACTTACTTTGGTCAGTATGGCCATTTTCACGATATTGATTCTTCCTATCCATGAGCATGGAATGTTTTTCCATTTGTGTCCTCTCTTATTTCCTTTAGCAATGGTTTGTATTTCTCCTTGAAGAGGTCCTCCATATCCCTTGTAAGTTGTATTTCTATGTATTTTATTCTCTTTGTAGCAATTGTGAATGGGAGTTCACTCATGATTTGGACCTCTGTTTGTCTGTTATTGGTGTACAGGAATGCTTGGGATTTTTTTCACATTGATTTTGTATCCTGAGGCTTTGCTGAGTTGCTTATCAGCTTAAGAAGATTTTGGACTGAGATGACGGGGTTTTCTAAATACACAATCATGTCATATGCAAACAGAGATAATTTGACTTCCTGTCTTCCTATTTGAATATGCTTTATTTCTTTCCCTTGCCTGATTGCCCTGGCCAGAACTTCCAATACCATGTTGAATAGTAGTGGTGAGAGAGGGCATCCTTGTCTTGTGCCGGTTTTCAAAGGGAATGCTTCTAGCTGTTAGAAGGAAAACTAACAAACAGAAAGGAATAGCATCAACATCAGCAAAAAGGACGTCCACACAGAAATCCCATCCAAAGGTCACCAACATCAAAGACCAAAGGTAGGTAAATCCACAAAGATGAGGGAAAAAACTGCACAGAAAGGCTAAAAATTCCAAAAACCAGACACCTCTTCTCCTCCAAAGGATCACAAGTCCTCACCAGCGAGGGAACAAAACTGGATGGAGAATGAGTTTGATGAATCGACAGAAGTAGGCTTCAGAAAGTGGGTAATAACAAATTCTTCTGAGCTAAAGGAGCATGTTCTAACCCAATGCAAAGAAGCTAAGAACCTTGAAAAAAGGTTAGATGAATTGTTAACTAGAATAACTGGTTTAGAGAAGAGCATAAATGACCCAAAAGAGCTGAAAAACACAGCGTGAGAACCTCGTGTAGCATATACAAGTATCAGTAGCCAAATCCATCAAGTGGAAGAAAGGGTATCAGAGATTGAAGATCAACTTAATGAAATAAAGTGTGAAGACAAAATTAGAGAAAAATGAATCAAAAGGAATGAACAAAGCCTCAAAGAAATATGGGACTATATGAAAAGACCAAACCTACGTTTGATTGGTACCTGAAAGTGATGGGGAGAATGGAACGAAGTTGGAAAACACTCTTTAGGATATTATCCAGGAGAACTTCTTCAATCTAGGAAGACAGGCCAACATTCAAATTCAGGAAATACTGAGACCACCACAAAGATACTCCTTGAGAAGAGCAACCCTAAGACACATAATCATCAGATTCACCAAGGTTGAAATGTAGGAAAAAATGTTAAGAGCAGCCAGAGAGAAAGGTCGGGTTACTCACAAAGGGAAGCCCATCAGACTAACAGCAAATCTCTCTGCAGAAATCCTATGAGCCAGAAGAGAGTGGGGGCCAATATTCAAAATTCTTAAAGAAAAGAAGTTTCAACACAAAATTTCATATCCAGTCAAACTAAGCCTCATAAGCAAAGGAGAATTAAAATCCTTTACAGACATGCAAATGCTGAGAGATTTTGTCACCACCAGGCCTGTCTTATAAGAGCTTCTGAAGGAAGCACTAAATATGGGAAGAAAAAACCGGTACCAGCCACTGCAAAAACATACCAAATTGTAAAGACCATTGACACTATAAAGAAATTGCATCAATTAATGGGCAAAATAACCAGCTAGTATCATAATGACAGGATCAAATTCATACATAGCAATATTAACCTTAAATATAAGTGGGCTAAATGCCCCAGTTAAAAGACACAGACTGGCAAATTGGATAGAGTCAAGGCCCATAGGTGTGCTGTATTCAGGAGACCCATCTCACATGCAAAGGCACACATAGGCTCAAAATAAAGGGATAGAGGAATATTTACCAAGCAAATGGAGAGCAAATAAAGCAGGGGTTGCAACTCTAGTCTCTGACAAAACAGACTTTAAACCAACAAAGATAAAAAAAAAGACAAAAAAGGGCATTACATAATGGTAAAGGGATTAATGCAACAAGAAGAAGAAACTATGCTAAATACATATGCAACCAATACAGGAGCACACAGATTCATAAAGCAAGTCCTTAGAGACCTACAGAGAGACATAGACTCCCACAGAATAATAGTGGGAGACTTTAACACCCCACTGTCAATATTAGACAGATCAATGAACAGAAATGACAGAATGACAGAAAATTGACAAGGACATGCAGGACTTGAACTCAGCTCTCGACCAAGCAGACCTAATAGACATCTGTAGAACTCTCCACACCAAATCAACAAAATATACATTCTTCTCAGCACCACATCACACTTATTCTAAAATTGACCACATAATTGGAAGTAAAAGACTCCTCAGCAAATGCGAAAGAACAGAAATCATAACAAACAGTCTCTCAGACCACAGTACGATCAAATTCAGAACTCAGGATTAAGAAACTCACTCAAAATCATACAACTACATGGAAACTGAACAACCTTCTCCTGAATGACTACTGGGTAAATAACGAAATTAAGGCAGAAATAAATAAGTTCTTTGAAATCAATGAGAAGAAAGACACAATGTACCAGAATCTCTGGGACACAGCTAAAGCAGTGTTTAGAGGGAAATTTATAGCACTAAATGCCCACAGAAGAAAGTGGGAAAGAAAGTTCTAAAATCAACACCCTGACATCACAATTAAAAGAAATAGAAAAGCAAGAGCAAACAAATTCAAAAGCCAGCAGAAGATAAGAAACAACTAAGATCAGAGCAGAACTGAAGGAAAGAGAGACATGAAAAACCCTTTAAAAAAATAAATGACTCCAGGAGCTGGTTTTTTGAAAAGATTAACAAAACAGACCGCTAATCAGACTAATAAAGAAGAAAAGAGAGAAGAATCAAATAGACACAATAAAAAATGTTAAAGGAGATATCACCACTGATCCCACAGAAAGACAAACTACCATCAGAGAATACTATAAACACCACTACACAAATAAACTAGAAAATCTAGAAGAAATGGATAAATTCCTGGACACATACACCCTCCCAAGGCTAAACCAGGAATAAGTCAAATCCCTTAATAGACAAATAACAAGTTCTGAAATTGAGGCAGTAATTAATAGCCTACCAACCAAAAAAATCCCAGGACCAGACAGATTCACAGCTGAATTCTACCAGAGGTACAAGGAGGAGCTGGTACCATTCCTTCTGAAACTATTCCAAACAATGGAAAAAGAAGGACTCCTCCCTAACTCATTTTATGAGGCCAGCAACATCCTGATACCAAAACCTGGCAGAGAGAGAGACATGACAGAAAAAGAAAATTTCAGGCCAATATCCCTGATGATCATCGATGTGAAAATCCTCAATAAAATACTGGCAAACCGAATCCAACAGCACATCAAAAAGCTTATCCACTATGATCAAGTCAGCTTCATCCCTGGGATGCAAGGCTGGTTCAACATACACAAATCAATAAACATAATCCATCACATAAACAGAACCAATGACAAAAACCACATGAATATCTCAGTAGATGCAGAAAAGGGCTTCAATAAAATTCAACACCACTTCATGCTAAAAGCTCTCAATAAACTAGGTATTGATGGACTGTATCTCAAAATAATAAGAGCTATTTATGATAAACCCACAGCCAATATCATACTGAATGGGGTCCTAATCTAATATTGCTGGTGTCCTTATAATAAAAGGAGAGAGACACAGAGAAGATAGCCATGTAACGATATATAGACACTCAGGGAAAAGTTTATGTGATGACAGAGGCAGAGACTAGAATGATGCAGCTCTAAGCCATTGAACACTAACAATTAGGACCACCCTTAGAAGCTAGGAATAGGCAAAGAAGAAGGAAGAATTCCATGGAGTCTAAAGAGAGCATGATCCTGCAGACACCGTGGTTTCAGACTTCTAGTCTCCGAAACTCAGCAAGAATTAATTTCTGCTGTTTCAAGTAACCCAATTTGTGAAACTTTGTTGTGGCAGCCTTAGAAAACTAGTTACCTGTATAGATGGAGATAAGTTCATTTACTATACTGTCTTTTATAATTACATACATAATTACCTTTTCCAACATTCAGTCTTCTGTGTGGATTCCAGATATAGATATGGATATACACATGTACAGATAAAATTTTATTATTGGGCTTACACTACATACACATTATATTAGTTCTCTTGTGTTGCCATAACAAAGTATCACAGATTGGGTGATTTAAACAACGGAAATTTATTTTCTCTCGTTTCTGAAGTCTAGAAGTCCAAGATCAAGGTGTTGGCAGAACTGATTTCTTCTGAGGCCTCTTTTCTTGACTTTTAAATTGCTATCTTCTTTCTCTGTCTTTGGAATATCCTTCCTCTGTGCATGCACATGTACATGCCTGTATCCAAATTTTCTCTTCTTATAAGGATATCAATCAGATTAGATTATGGCCTACCCTAAATATTTCATTTTACCTTAAAGACCTTAGCTCCAAATATGGTGACATTCTGATCTACTGGGGATTATGACTTAAATACATGGATCTGGGAGGAGGAGGGCATCCCACAGTAGATGTGCAATCTTTTCAATAATAACAGCATAAAGTAGGCAAGAGGTAATAACTGAGTATTGGAGAAAGGAATGACACTAGATAAATTAAGCCACAGGAAGAAATGAATACCTACAGAGGCGATTTTGATCCAATTTAGTTTGGGCCAAATTTAATCATACGGTCCTCAAAAGTGAAAGAAGAGGAGGAAGAGAAGAGTGTTCAAAAAGTGCAATATGAAATGGACTCAATTCATTGCTACTGGTTTTCAAGATGGAGGTAGGAGGCCATCAGCCAAGAAATGCAGGTGTTACCTGGAAGCTGGATAAAGGAAAGCGATTGATTGTTCCGAAGAGCCTACAAAAATGAATGTGGCTCAGCCAACACCTTGATTTTAGCATAATGATACCTATGTCCAGCTTCTAACCCACAAAACTATAAGATAATTAATATGAACTGTTAATCTACTAAATCTATG
Organism: Pan paniscus; assembly: GCF_029289425.2. Classification (NCBI taxonomy): domain Eukaryota; kingdom Metazoa; phylum Chordata; class Mammalia; order Primates; family Hominidae; genus Pan; species Pan paniscus. The sequence continues at coordinate 72,713,052 of NC_073263.2, forward strand.
GCAGCTTGTTACTAATACATAGTTATAACAATTCATTATTAGATTTGTAACATACATAGACATAACATGTGCATCAGTTTCCTAGGACTGCTGTAGCAAAGTACCACAAACTGAGTTGATTAAAACAACAGAAAAAAGAGTTCGACTCTTTCTGTTGACATCTATATTATTTAGCAATTGCACTTCTGGGTATATACCAAAAATAATTTAAAGTAGGGTCTTGGAGAGAGATTTGTACACTCATGTTCACAGCAGCATTATTCACAATAGCCAACAGATAGCACCAACCCAAATGTCCGTAAGCAAACAAAACGCAATATACACATAGAATGGAATATTATTCATCCTAAATAGGAAGGAATGTCTGTATGGAATGCTACAACATGAGTAAACTTTGGGGACATTTTGCTAAGTGAAATGGACCAGTTACAAAACAGCAAACCCTGTATGATTCCATTTATATGAGGTATTTAGAATAGGCAAGTTCACAGAGATGGAAAGTAGAATGGTGGCTCTCATGGACTGGGAGGTAGGAGGCAATGTGAGCTTAGTGTTTTATGGGTATAAAGAGTTTCAGTTGTGCAAGATAAAAAGAGCTCTGGAGATTTTTTTCACCACAGTATGAATGCACTTAACACTACTGAACTGTACACTTAAAAATGGTTACGATAGTAAATTTTATATTATATATACTTTACCACAATTAAAAAACATGTCTCCTTAAGAAATTTTCTAAGAATAATAGTAAAAATAACTAATACATAGTTAAGAAAATCAAACAACAGAAATTAATTCTTATAATTGTGGAAGCTAGAAGTCTGAAATAAATGTGGCCGCAGAACCACGCTTCCTCCAAAACATGTAGGGGAGAATCCTTTCTTGCATCTTTGTGGCTTCTGATGGTGGTTGTGGATCCTTAGTGTTCCTGGGCTTATGGCTGTATCACTCCAGTGGCTGTGTCTGTCATCACTTGGCATTGCCCTTGAGAATCTATGTCATCACACCTTCTTTCTGTAAGGACATCAGTCATATTGAATTAAACTCTCACTTTACTGCAGTATGACCTTAGCTTAACTAATTACATCTGCAATGACTATATTTCCAATTAAGATCACATTCTGTGGTACAGAGGGTTTGAACATCAATATATCTTTCTGGAGGAAAACACTCATAACAATACGTTTAACAAAAATGCACAAAAAGCAGGAAGGAGGGGCACTACATAAGAATGAAGATTATATGTTCATTGGTATTAAATTAGTATAAATCTGAAGTCAATTTTCAAAAATTTAGATATTTATTGAATGTCCTAGAGCAAACTTGAAGATAATAATTTCAAATTAGAATTATAAAATTACTAATGGAATTGTAACAGTTGACAATATCAGTTTAAAATTAGGGAAGACAGTAAAGTAAGAACACATGAACAAAAAAGACATAAGACATATATAAAACAAAAATAAAAATGGCAGATGTAAATTCAACTATAGTAATAATAACAGGAATGTTAATGAATTAACGATCAATCAAAATGCAGAGGTTAACAGACTGTATTTCTTTAAAAGTTAAGAACCAGCTTTTTGCTCTCTGTAGGTATACACTTTATATCCAAAGATCTAAATAGATTGAAAGTAAAAGGATTTTAAAAGATACTATAAAAACAACAATCAAAAAAGATGTGGAGTGGCTATACTACTCTCTGACAAAAGTTTTTGATTTTCAAACAAAAGTTTTTACTAAAGATACGGAGGGTAACCTTGAAAAAGAAGAATATATTTGAAAAAATCACACTTCTCTACTTTAAAACTTACTATACAGCCAGGATAATCAAGACTGTGTAGTATCAGTATAAGGATATAGATGATTTTATATATATATATATATATGTATATATATGTGTATATATGTGTATGTGTGTGTGTGTGTGTGTGTGGATATAATAAATGGAGTAGAATTGACAGCCTATTGGTACCCCTTTTATATTTAGATCAGCTAATTTTTGGCAAGGACACCAACACAATTAAACAGGGAAACAACAAATCATTGCGGAAATGAATCACTTCAACAAATGATTGAAATCTACCACTGAGACAATATTCCCATACAAAAGAATGAATTCAAACTCCTACCTCACACCATATACAAAAATTCACTCAAAATAGATCATAGATCTGAACGTAAATGCTGGCACTATAAAACACTTAGAGGCATACTTAGAAATACGTCCTTATGCCCTAGGATTAGATTACAATTTCTTAGGTTTGATATCAAAAACAACTGATAAAAGAAAAATAGACAAATCTAGCTAAATGAAAATTAAAATATTTGTACTGCAAATGATGTCATCAAGGACATGAAAAGACAGCCCATTGAATGGGAGAATGGGGGAAGTATTGGGTATCAGTCTTCACAGAAAGCTGAAAATAAGAATTGTAATCCTATATTCTATTCTAAGCTATAGTAACAAATCCATTTTAAATATATTAAGAGTATGCTGAAATTTTATGTTTTGGTTTAATAAATCTTAATTGTTCTCACAGATGATAAGTACATTTTCAAGTAACATGAGAACCACTGCCTCAAAATTGAAAATACTTCATTATACTTAATTCTAATGAGCAGTGTGATCAAATATCAACTTTTAGTTGGATTTTTGCTACTATCTTAAAAATGCATCTTGCATAATGTATAACAACATGGATTGGATCAAAAGGCATAATATTAACATCCAACTCTGTTGTTTATTCAAGTCAATCTACTTATATATACAAATTTGATATTTACTTTTTAAAATATTTAACAGGCATAAGTGCCCATAAATCAGTTATGACAATCATTATTAAAACAATCAATAGTAAGGAATATGCATTAATTCAAATAATATTGATAGGCTCATGAACCTGCATCAGTCTTCTGTGAAGTAAGAAAAATGAGACATCTTCAAAAAATCAATATTTTTCTTTTTATGTCATTCACTTCAAGTTTATCAATAATGCATTACTTTTTTTACCTTATGTGTCAATGATCTAATTTTTAAATACAGGCATATTTACATTTTAATGTAAAATGATAATCTGCAAGGAACTGAGAGGCTAAAAGTCATTTGATGAAAATATTTTTTGAAGTTTATTGCTTAAAACAAATATATATGCATCTCTCTATATATGTTTTTACACAAACCCATAAACCTATATATATGTTTATGTTCTATTGTATATTTGTGTGCAGCAGTGTAAGAAAGCTGTCTTTTAAAGTGTTCCTTCACCTCCATGGAAAATGCTCGTTCATTTTATTCTGAAAGTAAATTGCATGAAGAAAATAACAAAAATCTCAGTACCCATCTTTTTTAGCACTTGTGAACCAGGACGTTATACAGGTATGTACTTAGGTAAAAATACAAAATGTGATACTACAGCACCCATTCATCAAAAAGGAAACATTTTAATTGGTTATAGGTGGAAAATATCTACTTGACAGTCAGTTTCTCACTTTCACATAAGTGCTTTGCTGCTTGGATGCCTAATCTTGTTTAGTGTAGGGAAAGTAATTTGACATGAAAGTACCTAGATGGCTGCCGAAAATTAATTGCCAATTAAAAAAGAAAAATGTTTGTGCTACTCTATAAACAAGCCAACGTATAAACCTTTCAGTCTTGTTGCTTTATTTATGTCTTTATAGATCTGGTTTCAAGCTATTTGCATACAATTCACAAATTCATATTATAATTCTCCAGTATATTTATGATTTTATAGTTGTATATATTTTAGCTCCATGAGAAATATTTATTTCTGTATGCTTCTGTTGCTTATTATTTAACAAAAACATCACATTGCATTTGATAGTTTATGTGTCTTCTTTACACTAAGACATTTTTATTTGAAAAGGGAGAAAGAAGTACTTTACCACCACCAACAGACAGAGATTGAACATGTGATTGTGTGTACATCAAACACACGCGTGCACACACACACACACACACCATCACCACCACCACCACCACAGAACCAATTAGAAAACAATTTAAAGAATATTCCAGACCCCTTTATCTCCATGTTGGTCTACAAAATATTGAGGCTACTAATTTTTTCAGAGGTAATAGGAGGCTATTCTATATGAAGGAAACTATTTTTGAGAAATTAAAGGATTCTGATAAGCTTAATACTTGTAAACTGTTAGCCATTTGAAAATCTGAAATGGCAAAAAGAGAAGCCATTCCAATTTTTAGTAATGTCTCCTAAAAGGGGAAAGTTGGATTGAAGATAAAATCTCTAATTGTAATAATTAGAGAAAATCAAATGATAAGGGGAAAGTGCCAATATTCTAAAAATGTTAGAGAAATCAGTAATGATACATCTAGGTAAAGTAGAGAAATATTAAAGAAATAAATGATATTTGAATCTAGATAGGCTATAAAGGATGATATCATATCCAGATGTGCCTGGCAATATAAACTATAAAATAATATAAAAATAATAGACAAAATTCAATCCAGCTTTCTATGACATTGGGCTATATAATGCATAGGAGTACAAGTCATGTTACACAGGACTGCTTCACTAACTTTAAAAGTCCCACTTTATGTTTCCACCTAGTAAAGAATTACAATTTTCTTTTTGGAAATAACTAACAAAGACTTTTTGATTTTATATTTGAACCATAGACTTGTAGGACCATGTTTATAATTAACCCTTGTAAGACTTAATATGTGCCACATCATCATACTTCCCATTTTGAAATGCTGACAGCTTTCTCTGGTTATGTAAAATTACCTGTGAGATAAAAGGTGGTCATTTATTACAGATCAAGCATTCATCACAGCTATCATACTGCACCTGGGGGGATAATGATGAAAATAATTTTTCCAAATAGTTTTCAAAAATAATAGCAGGAACTTCAGTATTTTACTTTGTTATTAAAAAAAAACAAGTTTCTTTTTAAGAGTTAAATAAAACAACATGTATTTTTTCACCTATATCAGCAAACTAGACCCAGCTCACTGGCTTTCTTAATTCTATTCAATTCATTATCTTTTGTACAGTCACTCCGATTCCTAACAATGGGATTATCTTTTCCTTGTTCTTATATTGAATTGGGGCACAGATTGAAGAAGAAGAGATAGGACATATGCCAGAGATGTTACATCCCCAATCTCTGTCTCTTTAATGAGCGCCTCATCACTTCCAAACTGAGCTATTGCAAAAAGCAGCCAAGAATATATTTTAATATGGATTGATTTTTTACTATATGTCCTAGGCTCTGAGAACTGCCTTTACATATATTATTTCATTGGTTTTCTGCAAGATAGGTATTAATCACTCTAATACCATGAAAAAAGAATGCAATAAGACCTTCTCAGTATGTTATTCCATCTTTGCATTTCTGGGTCTTCAGAACAGTTATTCTATGTCTCTCAGTCTTAATTCCCGTACTTCTAAAAATATATTTTAAAACAATATTGCAAAGGAAATAATTGCTTCCCACTCCCCAACTGTGTCTCAATAGAACATCTACTCCAAGAATCAATTTTACTCAAAAATTTGGAGGTAAATTCTGTATGTCTTTATACTATAATAATATATATATACTATTATATGGTATAAATACATATTTACATGTATTTTAATACTGCAAACTTACATACATTTTTGAGCCAAAAGAGATGCTTCAAATAAATTTCCAGCTTGAGTTGGCACTTTCTAGGTATGCAAAAAAGGGCTGTGGTATGGTGAACTTTTCACGAGCCTCTGCTTTCAGGCAGATCCGGTTGTGTGTTCCGTTTATAGAATATAGGAAGGTACAAACTCTATTACTTCATATCTGTGAGTAATGCATTTATATTTAGGCAATTGAATCTGTAGCACATAGAGTAATTTCCCATTGCTTAATGCCGCATAATGTTAGCTGAATTAAAGAACAAATAAAAAAAGATTATTTGATTAATATCAGTCTCCCTTACAAGGCTGAGCTTATGTGTAGGAGTAGCACTTGCTACTACTAATAAAACTCACTGCTAATAAAACTCACTCTTTTGTTGCATTTCCAGGGTCTAGCTTGAAACTTGGTATAGGAAGCACCCTATAGGTTGAAGTGAGAAATGTTCACACGTGCACACACTCACAGAGAAACACCTATATCTTTATATTTCATTTTGTTTATTTTTGCTTTTAGAATGATTTCCCTAAGAATATTTGTAAAAAACATTGCAAGTTATCTTACCCCAAGTAAACAATTTATCATACCACTAACACAGCTAACATTCAAGTAGGAAGCCCATTGTATGCACATTTTGTTTTCATATGCTTTGCAGAATAGATATTTCATGATGTTAATATTAGAGCAAAATAAGTTCATGGGCAAATTGAAGGCATCTAGAAAAATTTTCACATATTTGACATTTAACAAACTTATGATATATCTTATGTCTTGATGAAATATATGATTTGAATCTTCTCACAGAGCAGATGCAGTCGAAGTAAGTCTGTGATTAGAATCAGAAAACTGTGATCTAGGTACTGAATATGCTACCATAGCTATGTGTTCATATGTGAATTACTTAAACTCATTCAGCTTTTAACTTTGAACTTGAAAAATACAATATTCCATGTATCAATCTCTCTGGGTGGTTGTGAGGAACAAAGAGGACAATGTGTGGCGAAATGCCTTGTAAACTATAAAACACTACATAAATATGTTGTTCTGTTAACTGTTGTTCCTGGCCAAGCACTCTCTGGACATTTGGACCAGTTATTCTGACAGATTTGACAGCTGAACTTCACATGAAGGAGAAAGACTAACATGGACCCCCTCAGACACCTTTGCATTTAATCTTTCTAACTACTACCGAATTGGCTGATGTAACAATGGAAACAAAGTCTCTCTTTGCTGTCAATTCCATTTTTTTTTTCCAAATAGAAAAGAGCAATATCCTCCAAAAGTCATCTGGCATCACTGCCCTCTGCCATGCTAGATTATTTAGTATAGATTTGTGCTAACTTTGAATCAATCACATGTAGATCTAATTGTTTCTCTTTACGTATTATCAACCTAAATTTTGTTGCTATTCTCCACGTTCAACATTTCTATTATGAATGAAGATGTGGTAACGAATCATTCTTCACATTTTAAAGATAGATAGGAAAGTTTTAAAACAAAAACAACCTACTATTGTGGCGATGGCAAATATTTTTAAGCTGGTTGTTACTTAGTTTATATGAGTGATACATATATACTGGGGAATCTTCACTGTCTTTGAAAATTAAGAATTTCTAAAAATTATATAGATAGGCTCCATTTCCAAAATAGGTTTACAGGTTGTACTAGTTTTCTGTATCCTTTTTTACTCTTTCATAATTGCTTCTGGTGGCTCAATGTCAAATATGGAATGTGTGAGTGTGTGTGTGTGTGTGTGTGTGTGAAATCTGGAGTGTGTGTGTTGTATCTGTGCGTGAGAACCATGATCATATGCAGATCACATTACTTTAAAGGTTATTATATACAAATTTACTTTTGTAAAGTTTTTTTCCTATTAGGTATATGAATTTGGAAAATGCATCATTATACCAAAAGGAATAATGTTTTTAAATCCACAGGGTACAAATGAAGTACAGATGGTTGGTAACTTTTAATAATAAGATATTTTAAAAATGTGGCTGGTCTCAGTAGCTCATGCCTGTAATCTCAGCGCATTGGGAGGCTGAGGCTGGCAGATTACTTGAGGCCAGGAATTCCAGACTAGCATGGCCAACATGGTGAAGCCCATCCCTACTAAAAATACAAAAAATAGCCAGGCTTGGTGGTGCACACTTGTAGTCCCAGCTACTCAGAAGGCTGAGGCAGGAGAATCACTTGAATACGGGAGGGGGAGGTTGCAGTGAGCCAAGATCTCACCACAGCACTCCAGCCTGGGTGACAGAGTTAGACTCTGTCTCTAATAATAATCATAATAATGTTTTAAAATTGTATTTCATAAAAATATAGTAACATTATTTATATCTGTGAATAACCAAGTTAAGCTACCACATGCCTTTAGACAAGCAACTTCGACTGAGGTAGCAGCAGACAAGCTATTTCAAACAATATTGTATTTTTCAGCTATCAACCATTAAAGGGGGGGCTGAATATTTTACATATGCTATTTTAACTATCTTGAAGTAGACAGTAAAATTCAATTTAAACATTAAAACTATCTTTCCCTACTAAATAAACCATAGGTGTCCCCTACACTTCTGACACTAATGTAATTATTATTAGCTTGCAATTCTTATCTGAGACAGTTATATAGATAAAGTAAGCCCTAAGTAACATTAAATCGGCCAATTTGACATTCTTCTCAGTAATGACCCTGACATGGCTGTTTTGCTGCAGCATATGGGTATGATTAAGTAATAGCAGGTGGGTCTTTACTGACATTAGTTATTTGCTAGTTGCTTTTTCTTACTTTAGATGAACTCTTTAAGACATAGATAATGGATATATATTAAATATTTTTGAAAATTCTAGAGAGTTTCATAAGGATATAGATGTAAATATGTAGATATATAGACTCCAGCCTATTTACAAAAAATATTTTATAATGATAGTTCATGAAATTGAAGTCTTGTATAAGCACCAATACTCAAATCTGTTTCATTCAGACATTTCTTTAATCTTCATTTGCAAGTTAGAGTTTTATCCATTGATAGCATGTTTTTAAAAAATATTCTCTCATTATCCAAAGAATATTTCCCACACTCACACTGGTATAATCTAATTTTTCATTATTCTTTATATGTAAAATGAAAATATTTATTAATAAAATATTATGAATTATATTAACTATATATAAAATGGAAGTAATAATTATTGTATAATATTATTATGATTAACATTTTTTAAAAAGAAAGAGCCATATGAAATTACTTTGAAACAAATCATTTCTACTATAAATTGGAGGATTAGAAGATTTCCTCTGTAGAACTCAAAGCAATTACCCAGGAACTGGATTAGCAGTAAGAAAGCCTCACTTTAATGGATATTGTTAGTGAATTCCCCAATTAAGTAGGAGGTCCTGAGGTTGGAATTTAATTGCTCTGCTTATGAGCCACACCTCAGATACAGAGGCTTCAATTTTCACATATTATGTGTGTGAGGGTTGAGGTGAAAAAAATTGCCACACAACATACCCAATGAAGTAATTAGATTTGAGCACTGAAAACCACGCCCAATTTTAGACAAAAGTTTCTGAAATATTCTTTATTTGGAACAATATATGAGCTAATTCCCACAAAAACTCAGACACCTGGACTTAAGTAAATGTTCTGGGTGTCCAGTGGTCTGGGAAATAACAAAATATTCCCTCCAAATTAGTCAATTTATGTTTCAATAATTCTGCATAGTAGTCTCCAAAATCTCAGTAGCTTACAACACCAGCATTTTTTTTTCCTTTTCTTTTTTTTTTGTTTTTTGGTACACAGATCTGTGGAGTGGCTGCAGCACCTGTGTTTCAGCCTGAAGAATGGGCACAGGTCAGTTCTGCTTATGTTTCATTTTAGGACTGCTGTGGTTTGGATGTTTGTGCCCTCTGAACCTCATGTGGGAATTTCATCTCCAATGTGTTAATGTTGGGAGGTGGGGCTGGTGGACAGTGTTTGTGTCAGGTGGGTGGAGCCCTCATGAATATGTCATCCCTGGGGGTGAGGGAGATTTCACACTATTCGTTTCTGGTAGAGCTGGTTATGAAAAAGTGCTTGACACTTCCCCACCTTCCCCTCTGTCCATGTGATCTCTTTGCACATGCAAAGAGACCCTCTTGTGCTTTCTGCCATGAACTGGAACAGCCAGAGGACCTCACCAGATGCAGTTGTCTGGTCTTGAACTTTCCAGCCACCAGAATCATAAGCCAAATAAACTTTTTAAATATATTATCCAGTTTTAGGTAGTCTGTTATTACCACACTAAATGGACTAAAACAAGGTCTAAGCTGAAGAAGCGATCACTATCTAAGGTATTTTTCTTTTTCACAGCACAGAGCAGGGCACCTAGAGTGTAAGCTAAACCAGGCAAGTCCACAGAAGCATATGTGAAGCTAACTCATCTTTCACTGGCCAAAGTAAATTATATGTCCAAGCCCAATGCCAATGAGGCAGGGAATTATACTACACCCACTATAAACCATAGCAAGAGCAAAGGCAAAAGGAGAATTCTAAACACATGATACCATCCAGTAAACCCTCAAAGGTGAAAGAGAATTTAGTGCACCTGTGTACTACTTTACCACAACAAAATTGTAAAACTACTTGTGGCAAGTGTTTTAAGAGTTCAAAGGCAACATAAGACACATTCGATGGTATGTATTTAAGATATTTAGTGGGTAATCTCAAAACTGCCATCTTTCAGTCAGGCCATTATTAGTAGACAATTCTCCATGGGTCCTTATGTCATGCAAGCAAGGCAATGACTACCCTTTGTCCAGGATTATCTTTTAAAGGATTTTTGCATAGTAAACAGCCTTGGAAGATAGACGTAATGTCTCCCTGTGGAGTAAAAGGCAAGCATGCTTAAAGTTTAATATCCATACGTGCTTGAACAACAAATTATTATTATTATTTCTTTTCAGAAAAATGTATATTCATTACTATTTATATTAAGGTTACTTTTCAGAATATATGTATTTATATATGTAAATCAAGCTTGTTAATTATGTTATTCAAATTGCCTATACCCTTATAGATTTTTTTTTGTCTGCTTGATTTATCTATTACTGTGACAGGTATATTAAATCATCCACTCTGATGGTACATTTGTCTGTTTCTCTATGTGCTTATATCTTTTTTGTGCTGTATATTTTAATCATATGTTACTAAGTACACAAAAGTTTAGAATTATAATATCTTTCTGTATAAATGCTTTTGCTATTATTTTGTGCCTCTCTTTATCTATAATAATATTCTTCATATTAGTATCTTTTTTCCTGGATTTCTACAGTGTCTGCTTACAAATTTACTTCTCTGGTTCTAAGTTTCCTGTTGTTGGAAACTAGTATGAAGAAATACTGACTGCAGATGGTTCACAAAACCCTACGCAGATATTTATTTTGTACCAACAGTGACAATGTAACCTAGAAAATTGAAGTTGTGATGATAGCTCCTTCATTCTTACATTTTCAGAAGTGGTAGAGTTTATAGCTCCCATAGGTAGGCAGTTCTGAAGCATTGCTCTGGCAGTCATTTCTGGATATTATACTATATCACCCAACAATGTTAAACTTAATTTCTTCTCTTAAATTTCTTTCTTGTTAAACTATCTAGAGTAGATTTTATCTGTCATGAAACTCACATAACACAGTAACTTACAGCACCACTCTGGTGATAGGAATCTGGAATTGATTCCTGGTTGATCTCCATGGTAGTGACTAAATTATTTTCAAATAGAGTACCAGTAACCTGTACATGCAGATTGCAAATGATTTGCTTAAATTATCATTCACAGTCCCTCTTTGGCAGACTGAATGGATGCTGCCATACCATCACACTGAAAATGAGGAATATAACACCATGAGGATGAATGGTTGTTTCACACACTGGTGAGTTTAAAGGGGCAGTAACATGATAGGCTTTAAGTCTTTTTTTTTATTTGAAAAAAAAAAGCCATGGTAGAAAGAAAAACATTTCTATGATCACTCTAAAAAAATTCAGAGCCAGATGCTCTGGGTTGAGAAATTACAACATACATAAAATTCACAAAATCTTCTAGTATCTTATGCACTAATTATAGTATTCATTGGTAAAGAGTTGGAGACTGATACTGAGAATGATGATATTTGAAATGATTTATTTGATTTAAATGACTCCCAAACTCCCACTCCCATGAAGCCTTACTTGCCCACAGAGTCATGCCTTGCTTATAGACTCTGAAGGGGTTTTACCTCATGTCCACCTCCAACTGCCTGTCAGTGCTAACAGGGCCTCTACTAAGGTCAGATTAAGCATCCTGAGTCCCAAAGGATCAGAACATTTACACACTATAAAAAAGATTATAATATTAATACATATATGGCAAAAAAATAAAAATTGGGGGTAAAAGTAATTTCTGGGAACACTAGACCAAAATAGAGATAACATGGTTTCAGATTGATCGAATTTACTGATATGAATATATATATATATATATATATAAAAATAAATATATACCAGCCATGTGGTATATGTTGTGGCATATATAGTGCTGTCTGGCAAGAATATAATAAGAAACATACATGTATTTTAATTTTCCAGTAGCCACATAAAAAGCACGAAGAAGAAGGTAAAATTAATTTTAATATTTCATTTTTTAATATATTTAAAATATTTCAAAATAAGATCAATATAAAGCTATTAATGATATATTTTCCTTTATTTTACTGTTCTTGCAACTCCAGCATGATTTTACATTTATACCCTATCTCAATTTCAGATGCTAACTTTTTATCAGAAATACTTGATTTATTTACATATAATGAAACAAATTGAGAAAGTAGATTCAGATCCCCAGGATTTTCCAAATATAATTAAACATTTTTCAGTAACAGAAAAAAGAACAAAAATAACATTTTACATCAATATTTGCATCTAGATTGAAAAAACTCCTTTTGACATCATCAGGGAAATATGATAGGTAGTTACTTCAAGAAAACCAGAATAGTCTACTATATATTTGAAAGGAAACAAAGGAGGAAGAATGGAAAGAGGAAAGGAAGGAAGCAATAGAAGAAGAGGGGACAGGAGAAAGGGAGGGAGGAAGTGAGGAGATGCAAGAATGAAGGAATTAAGGAAAGAAAATAACAAGAGTAACAAAGGATTTCTGTAAATTAACAATATTATCAATATATAGCTAGAAAGAGATAAGAGAAAGAGATAAGTTTCAAGGGCCAGCTATTGATGTGAACAATAAACTGAAAACATATCCTAATATAAAGAGCCAAAGAAAAAAGAAAAAAGAAAGCAGACATAAGAGAAGAGTTAACAAGGAGATTTACTTCCAGTTGTTTAATAATTGCCTATGCTTCAGAGCTGAGAATGTGATAGAAACGAGATAGAAAACACAAACGCTACAAACAAAATAGAAAACACAAAATCCCTGGAAAATCTCCTGAACATAGTCTTCAAAGATTTGACTGTTCACAAATTACTGAAGCAAGATGAAAGAAATAATGTATATACAAAAACATCCTACCCACAAGGGTTAGAAATCAGACTGACCTAATACAGTGCTTATAACACCAGATTCTGCAAACCTGTGTAGGGATGTCTTGAAAGTTTTGAAAACTGTGCAAGCAAACAATTTTGAACTTCAAATTCTAAGTTAATATGTTGTAGTGTAAAGCAAAATAAAGACATTTTCAGTCGTAAAGTAATGAGAGTGCTCATTACCATTATCTTACATAAAACTAAATATTCTGGCCAGGTGCAGTGGCTCACGCCTGTAATCCCAGCATTTTGAGAGGCCGAGGCAGGCAGATCATGCAGTCAAGAGATCGAGACCATCCTGGCCAATATGGTGAAACTAAAAATACAAAATTATAAAAATACAAAAATTAGCTGGGTGTGGCGACACGCGCCTGTAGTCCCCGCTACTCGGGAAGCTGAGGCAGGAGAATTGCTTGAACCCAGGAGGCGGAGGTTGCAGTGAGCCACGATGGCACCACTGCACTCCAGCCTTGGTGACAGAGTGAGACTCCGAAAAAAAACAAAATTAAATATTCTGAAAGATTCTCTTGGAAAAGAAAAAAAAAGTGGAAGTAGGAATATGAAAAAGTTGATATGAGGCAGAAAAAAATCCTGACAGAATGATTTCAGGATGAAGAAAAATAGGTGCAAATATATTTTTGAAAAGTAGTTGTCCCGGATGTTTAGCAAAAGGTACTTTGGCAAAGTTTAGGGACTTATGGATTATTTTCTTTTCTCAAGTTAGTCTAACTGTAATACAGGGCTCTGAAGTGATTGATATTCAATGTCATAATATATTCAAACATAATATATTCAATGTCAACCAAAAATTTAAAAAGTAGATAATGTTCTTACTATTTCAAAGCATACAGCAAAAGTTAAAAATTGTAAAGTGAAAATATACATAACAAAACCAAAAAAATGTAGACAGTTGGAAAGATGGGAGGTTATATAATGAGGAGAAATTCTTTATCTCATAGTGAGCATTAAACGTAAATGTTAAAGTTTTTTTTTAATTTTAAGAACATTACGTAATATATTTTAATTATATGCTTATAAGAAATTTATTTTAGTCTTAGATTCTTCTGTTCTAGAGATCATTTTGAATTAAAAGAAAATCATGTTGTCCTTATTCTAGGTTTTTCATTTAATATACATAGTATATTTATTAATCGGTTTTAAAAGTTCTTTTTTTCTTCTCTATTTTCTTTTTTTCTTGAGGAAATAGAAGTAAACATGAGCATTTGAAATGACTTGCAAAATACCTCTATATATTCTCACAAAACAAATGCACTTTTAAAAGCTCCCATGTGGGAAACTTCTTCTCAAATGAAAGATGGAAAAAAAATTGGGGTAAGAGGTAACCAAATCACCCAAAATAAAAAAGATTTTTAAGTAGAAAACGAATACTACACAGCAGAACTTCTCTATATGTTCAAAATCCTAACATTTTTCTTAAGGAGTTGGGATGGAGTCAACAAGTCCCAAATCAGTCTTTCTATATTAAAAAGAGACAAAAGGGAGAATCTAATGAGCTTAAACTCAGAGCCACAGAGATAATGAGAGCAAGAGACCTTGGTCTGTAAGCAGCAACTCCCTTTGTTTCACATTGAATACCCTCATCTAGTTATTAGTTCTTCCTCCAGTAATCTGTCAAACAATGAGGGACTAGAATTTTAAAAGGTGCATTGCCACAGAAAGCAAGCCAGTGCTGAGCTAGTGAAAAGGTGAGATAATGAGATTGACATTGCTGACACTGGAAATCTGGTGATATAAAGATTAGTTTACAATCAAATTACTCTCATATTCACTTATAGCCAAATAAGTAAAGAGGCCACCTGTAAAGTATTTTCCCCACGAGCAATGGTATGGAGACTGTTATAATAAACACATGTTTTAGGCAGCAAGGAATTCAGTGGAAGTTGCTAGACACATAGGTTGTTCAAAACTAAGCAAGATTCTCCTAAATGAATGATTCATCCATAGTAACAACACTAATTCATTATTGACTTTCAGTTTATATCTATTTTCATTTTTTCCAATCTGTTGCAGTGCAATAGAAGTGGTGGTTTGTTGTGTTGTTGTTTTAAAATGTTGTTTTAAGTACATAATTTCACTCCATTTGTGCCAGGAAAATGCCCAAACACCTTCATTAGAAATAAAGCAAATCTGTTCAACAGTACTCCGAACAGCAGGCACTGTATGCTTTATTGAACAGAAAAGCTTTAACAAGCCTTATCGTGTACACATGTTCATTGTGCCTGTGTCTGTTTATGTTCTCAAACTTCCTGAAAATGTGGGTACAACAACAAAGCAGTGTTTAGCTACCCTACTTACTTGGCCAGGTGGTTGATTATATGGTTTGGCATATTTTTTGCAGGTGGTATACAAAATCATATGTACGAGCTGTTCAGCCCACTGAAACAGTTTTTTGTAACATTTTTTTTGCTAAATGACACAGCCCCAGCCACACATAACAACATATAATGATGCCAGAGTGATATCTTCTCTGGATTCATTTAGCTTTGCAAAGAATTCTCTAAGAAAGACATTTTCCTGCTTTCGTTTCTGTTTCATGCTGGGTAATGTTGGCAAGAATTATTCATGGCACATGTGAGCAATTCAAAGAAATATTGTAAAAAAAAAAAAAAAACCAAGGCAGCTTTGCAGAGGTGCACTATCTGCTTGATGACTTGGCATGCTGCCCCTGGTGCTTGGCATAGCACCCTAGCTGCTGGCACAGGGAATGTTACATATACTTGCCATTGGGCCTCTACTATGCTACCTGCTGTGCACGATCAATATCAACCAACTGCATAAACAACCGGATGAACCTTGTATCTGAGGGATAGCAAATAGCATTTGAATTATTTTACATAAATCTGAAAATGTAATAGCGGTTGACATTCCTATTAGTATTATATCTGAGCACGATGATCATAATTGAGTAACATTAAATTTAGTTTATTGAACAGCAGTCCATTGCCCGCTTTACTGTGACTATGATCTGTGTAATGAAACCAGCAGTACGAAAAATTCTCTCAGTTGGTACACTTCCTGGAGAGCAGCCAAAGTATTTATTGCTATTTGTGCAATTAATGGCCGTATCGATTTCCTTTTTTTCTAGTAAATAGCAGATAAGTTGTGCTAAGTTTTCTTAGCTCTTCAAGGTTTGTTTCAGCTGTAATTAATGTGACTGTAAGAATAATACTCAATTGTTCTCAGGAACTGGTTTTCATGTCTGCAGCATTTGCAACTGACACATTACTCTAGTTTGAAATGATTAAATTGATAAGTGACTCTATTGCCAAAATAATCCCATATGCTGAAGTATGATTTATTAATGTTCAAAAATCAGAAGGTAAAACTTCACTAGCCAAAATGCTGTGGTGGTTAATCATCTGTTCTTCCAGCTAATTCCATAATCCTCAATGTGACAATCAATTCATCATGCTGAAATGGCAAATTCATATGAATCATATTTCCAAGTTCTACAGACAGTCAATAAAATATATTGCACATTTCCCATAAATTATGTGATATAATGTTAATTTATTTTTCACATTAAAAACTCTAACTACCCTATGTGTTTATATATTGTGCTTGTAAAATGATGGGCCTCATCCTGGCACATCTAGACAATTACACCATGCACAGGAAAGAAGATGTGAAGGCCTCTGATTTACAAAGAATTCACAGAAATACTGGGAAGTCCACCTCCTCTAATATGATCAAATGTTCTAATGTCTTCTCCTACTTTGTTCTTATGTCTTACTGATCAGGATTCAAAGATCTTCTTTAGCGTATTTCTCATTTGCAGGAGATGGATAAAATAAAGAAGGTCAGTGTTGGCATCATTTTGTGCATTCTTGCTATTGAAGGAATTAGAGTAATCTACATTCCAGTTCATATGCTCCTCTTTCTTTTATTTCAGTTCCACACATCACCCTAATTTCATGGTTAGAGTGAATACTCTACAACTCCTTTCTTTCTTTTTAATCTTATACTCTAAAATCTATTTAGTATACACAATAAGAACTAAAATATAGGAATGTATCATTTCCAGACATCCCAATGGGTCATATAATTCATAATTCTCTAAGGAAAAGATTATAGTGGGAAGGGCTTTCTGTCTTTAGTAGATACAATCCCTGATGTTGTCCTATTAAAAGTAGGGCTCTGTAATTTCTAAATATGACGGACATAGCACAATAAATGTCTAACTTTACTCCATTTTATATGTCATATTAAATGTACTAAATTATGCAGCAGGTCAGAATCCCGAATACTCCCTAAAGGAGAAACTGCCTGTACATATTTAGGGCTCAGATAGTCAGCACAAATAACACTTTTAAGGAAACAGTATGGATCCTGAGTTTGTTTTCCTCCTGACTTCTGTCTGTTATTTTCCATAAATCCTTTATATCAATACTACTTTTTTTATGTGGATTTTAGATCTTCTATGGTCCTTCTAAAAACGGCTAATCACTTGATTTCTCTGACTGTAATTCATCCTCCACCTCAATGTCCTGGTTGTCCTTAGCTCTGACATGCAATTTTTCTTCATGTGAAGAGACTCTTTAGTCAGTTCCTGCGAGTTACTTTATGAAAAGAACAATGGAGAACTTGTCATATACAATCTGATTTTGTTGAAAAAATTGTTGTATGTAAAAAAAAAAAAAAAAACTGGCCGGGTGCGGTGGCTTATGCCTGTAATCCTAGCACTTTGGGAGGCCAAGGTGTGTGGATCACCTGAGGTCAGGAGATCAAGATCAGCCTGGCTAACATGGAGAAACCCCATCTCCACTAAAAATACAAAAATTAGCTGTGCATGGTTGCAGGCGCCTGTAATCCCAGCTACCTGTGAGGTTGAGGCAGGAGAATCGCTTGAACCTGGGGGGCCAGAGGTTGCAGTGAGCTGAGATCACGCCACTTCACTCCAGTCTGGGTGAAAGAGTAAAACTCTGTCTCAAACAAAACAAAAAAAACAAAATATTATTTTGGAATTATGTGTCTACCACTGAGAATGAAATTAACAATTTTTTGTAATGACTCATTGATAACACATTGCCATCCAACAAATTGTTCTTTCCTTGAAATGTAATTACTAATATTTACATATAAGAAATGATATTTCTTCTGGAAAAGAAAATTTGTCTTAAAGATGATTTACCAGTAAGGCTAAAAACCACCATATTCAGGGTAAACAATTAATTCAGTCAGTTTCTACACTGTATGCAAAAGCTGGCAAAAGAATAGGGTTCAGGGGCAAGAGCCAAGATCTGGCTGACAGAACAGAGCAGTTAGCACTTGCTGCTTGGGTACCTAGGGATATGGGCACTAACCTCTGTGATGATTATATTTCAGCCAAAGATGCAGCATAAGCTGATATATGTTATCACAGACTGAGCCGTAAAAGTCTATGGAACACAAGCTCCTTTTTACAAGAAGGACTAACTCTACAATGTTATATGACGTAACAATATAACAGCTGGAATAGAACCATACTTTTTCATTCAGAAATTCTTGCTCTTCCAGCAGCATGAAATTCACCTATTAGGTAACAGGAAGTGTGTGTGTGTGTGTGGTGTTTGTGTGTGTGTGTGTAAGGACCTTTTCATAAGTGTGATCTCCTATGAACATGGGTGTGCAGATCTGAACTTAGCTCTCCCTTACTCAAAACACTTCAGTGGCTTCCAATTATATTTATCCTAAACCATTAATACCTGGGATTTCAATCATAGCACAAAGGAGGAGAGAAGTTGAGCTACTTGGGGCCAAGGTTGGATGTTTTACCAGAATTAAATTAAAATTCTATTTCAATCTCTAGAGCAACCACTAAGAAAAGTCAAAATTATATAGTTTTAAAAAATCACAGCTATTCGGGAGGCTGAAGCAGGAGAATCGCTTGAACCTGGGTGGCGGAGGTTGCCCCGAACTGAGATCACACCATTGCACTCCAGCCTGGGCAACAGAGTGAAACTCTGCCTTAAAAAAAATCAACAGAGAATAAAACTATATATTTAACTCAATATAAGGCAGTAAAGTAATCACAGAAGACAACAAAGACACAAGACAAATTGAAAGCAAATATGAAAATGATAGATGTAAATTCCACAATATAAGTTAAGTAAAAAGGTAATGATCATCAAATTGGGTTTAAAAAAATCAAGACTAACTATATGGTGTTTTTGAGAGACATACCATAGATTCAAAAGCACAAATAAGTTGAAAATAAAAGAATGGCAAAAGATATACATATATCTGTCAAAAAATAACCACAGAAGAGCTGGAGTGACTGCATTAAGATATGAGAGACTTTAAGAAAAGAGACATTACAATAAAGAGTGACAAAAGGGTCCACCAGGTTCATAATGATGAAAGGATAAACTCAGGGGAGGAAGAAAAATGTTTATGCACCTAACAACAAAGTCCAAAATAGTTGAAGCAAAAACTGGCATAATTGAAAGTTGAAATAGGAAATCCAACAATCGTCTTCAATAAATTATATTCCCAACTCTCAATCGTTTATTTTTAATTGTTAACTTTTAGTTTAGGTTTGGGGGAACATGTGAAGGTTTGTTACATAGGTAAACACAGGTAGCAGTAGTTTGTTGTATGTATGATTTCATTACCCTGTATAAAGCCCACTACCCAATAGTTATCTTTGCTGGTTCTCTCCCTCTTCCCACCCTCTATCCTCAAGTAGGCCCCCCTGTCTGTTATATTCTCTATCTTCATTAGTTCTTAACATTTAGCTCCCACTTATAAGAAAGAACATGCAGTATTTGGTTTTCTGTTCCTTTGTTAGTTTGCTAAGGATAAACAACCTCCAGCTCCATCCATGTTCCCACAAAAGACAGGATCTCATTCTTTTATATGGCTGCATGGTATTCCATGGTATGTATGTACCACATTTTCTTTATCCAATCATTGATGGACATTTAGGTTAATTCTATATCTTTGCTATTGTAAATAGTGTTTCAATGAACATTCACGTGCAGGTGTGTATTTGGTAGAACAATTTATATGCCTCTGAGTATATACCCAGTAATGGGATTACCAGGTCCAATGGTAGTTCTGCTTTTAGCTTTTGAGGAATCACCATACTGCGTTCCACAATGGTTGAACTAACTTACACTCCCACCAACAGTTCCCTTTCTCCTCTACCTCACCAGCATCTGTTATTTTCTGACTTTTTAATTACAGTCATTCTAACTAGTATGAAATGGTATCTCACTGCAGTTTTGATTTGCATTTTCCCAATGATCAGTGATATTGAGCCTTTTTTATGATTGTTGTATGAAGTATGTCTTCTTTTGAGAAATATTTGTTTATATCCTTTGCCCACTTTTAATGGGGTTGTTTTTCTCTTACAAATTTGTGTAAGTTCCTTATAGATGGTGGATATTAGATCTTCGTCAGATGAATAGCTTGCAAAAATCTTCTGCCATTCTGTACATTGTCTGTTTACTCTGTTGATAGTTTCTTTTGCTGTGCAGGAGCTCTTAAGTTTAATATATTCCACTTGTCATTGCTTTTGGTGTCTTTATCATGAAATCTTTGTCCATTACTATGTTAAGGATGGTATTGCCAAGGTTGTCTTCCAGCATTTTTATAACTTTGAGTTTTACATTTAAGTCTTTATTCCATCTTGAGTTAACTTTGTGTATGGTGTTAGGAAGGGGTTCAGCTTCAGTCTTCTGCATATGTCTAGCCAGCTAACCCAGCACTGTTTATTGAATAGGGAGTCTTTTCTCCATTGCTTGTTTTTGTAAGATGGTCATAGATGTGCAGCCTTATTTCCGGGTTTTCTATTCTGTTCCATTAGTCTATGTGCTTGTTTTCATACCAGTACCATGCTGTTTGGGTTACTGTAGCCTTGCAGTATAGTTTGAAATTGGGTAACGTGATGCCTCCAGCTTTGTTCTGTTTGCTTAGAATTGCCTTAGCTACTCAGGTTCTTTTATAAACTCAGCTAAAAATCATCAAGAATACACAAGACTTAAACAACATTATCAATTAAATTGATAAATTGTAAAACTTAAAATTTTTAACACAATCCAAAGTCTACAGTATTCAAGTTCTTTCAATTGCATATCAAATATTCTCCTGGATGGACACTTATTTTGTGTTTAGCCACAAAATAAGTCTGAATAAATTTTAAAATATTGAAATCATATAAAATATGTTTTCTGACCAGAATTAAATTAGAATTCTATAACAGAGACACGAATCTGAAAAATACTAAACATTTGGAAAATAAAAATTTTTTAAAAAATGGCTCAAAGAATAAATTACAAAGGAAATAGATAAGATTTTGAAGTGAATAAAAATTAAAACACACTTAAAACTTATAAGATGTAGCTAAAGCAGTATCTAGATGTAAAGTTATATCCTCAAATCCCTGTATCAGTAAAGAAAAAAAAAACCCTCAAATCAGTAGCCAAGCTCCTGCTTTAAGAAACTAGGAAAAAAGGCAAACTATGTAAAAAGCAAGCAAAAGCAAGCAGCATAGACATAATGATCGGAGCATAAGTTAATAAAACTGAAAACAGAATCAATAAAGAAATCAATGAAACCAAAAGTTTGTTTTTTTGAAATGTTAAACAAAACTGACAAACCTTTAGCGAGTTAGATCAAGAAAATAAGAGACAAGGCACACATTACCAGTGAACGAATAAAAGAGAAAATGTTATTATTAACAACCAAACAGATAATAAAGGGATAATAGAGGGACACTATGAACAAATTTTTGGCAACATGTTAGTGTGGTGCCAAAGCTAGTGAGTGATAAAAATAATTTAGAAACTGGGAAAATAACCTTGATCTACTCTCCTGAGAACTAGGAATGGTCCACTACCAAGAGAAATAATCTAACCATAAATGCAAAAAACTGGACAATGTTTGAGGATCATAATGGAAATTTTAAAACAAAACAA
Source organism: Pan paniscus (assembly GCF_029289425.2). Taxonomy (NCBI): domain Eukaryota; kingdom Metazoa; phylum Chordata; class Mammalia; order Primates; family Hominidae; genus Pan; species Pan paniscus. Next base: position 72,735,175 of record NC_073263.2, read on the forward strand.
AAACTAAATCGCAGTGATACATTCTGGGGAAAAAAACAGCTGCTAGGAAGAAGCATACTCTAACAGAAATAACTTGTACTTCAGCTATTAAAAATCACTCTAATTTTCTTGATTCTCGAAGACTGAAGTAGGTATCTCTTTTTTGTGCTACCTTATCCCTCTTTCATCATAGTCCCTATTATACTCCATATTGAAATCACCTGGTGACTTATTTATATTTAATACCTGACATCAAATTTTTGAGGATAGAGACAATGTTTTCTGCATTGTCATATTCCTATTGCCTAGTACATGGTTGGGGCTCATCAGATATTATATTTACTTGAAAGACTGAATGAACAGACATAAGACAGGAATTTTCATCCAGCTCTCAAATTAACTGGGTGACTGAGAAGTAAGCCATAAGGAGTAACTCTAGTGTCTTCATGTTGGCCTTCTGTGACGTTCTGTGAAATCAATCTGGAATGGTATCAAGATGGAATCCAGTTTACCCACCCCCTAGGTTATATCAATTGCATTCATAAGCTTTGAATCTGAGCTCCTGATAACTCCAGGAGCAGGCCTGGTGCTCACCAAATCATTACTGCTGTTCTAATGGGCTAGAGCAGGAGCCAAGGTTCTGCCACTTCATAATGCTACTAACCCCCGTTCAAAACAGAGGTGGAGCTACTGCTTCTCAACGAAGGCTGTAATTCAAAAACTTGATAGACCAAGGGTCAGCGCCTCTTCTCCACAGGCTGACAGCGAGCCTCTTCAGATCTCTGAGCACTATTTGGAATACAGTGCACAGCAGTGCCACAGCTCCTCCTCCTCCTCCTGGAGCTGATATTTCCTGGTAAACCTGGCTCCAGCCAACTGCTAGTGTGAGATCCCGCCCTTTGCCTTTGATTATATGACACTGCTTGGGCAAGTCTCTCTGATACTAAGCTTCCACATCATCTAAAAAAGAAGAAACAAAAAGTCTGTGATTCTACTTTGATTTCTCCCCAAAATCTGTATTTGTGAGTAAATCATAAGCCAATGCACTGAAATTGCTTGTTCACATCACCTTAATGTGGTAGAGAGAAGTTAACATAGGCAGACTGGCTAGGCAAAGAGAAGCATTTTATTTATAGTAATGAGGGAAGACTCAGTGGCATAATTTTGAAATTTGAGGGGCTCCAAGGAATATTGTGCTAATGCTCCTTACCCAACTTTCTGCACCCAGAATTGTCCTTCATGTGCCCTTTGCTCTCTCTACATTCTGAAGGGAAGTTGGACTATACAATAATATTTTTTACTGGAGTAACTGTTAATTAATGAGATAAATTTTTCTCTGTGACTAGTGGTCAAAGTCCTATTGACTTACATGCACAATGAACGTCATGCCAGGAACTCAAAAAACTTTTCAAGAGATCCAACATGTATCAAAAATGATTTGCAAAATCTTTGTCTAAATATTTTAAAAAATAGATGACTAAATGAAATTAAAAATAAGAAAGCTGCTAGACTTTGAATATTTATATGTTTTGTTATAAAAGGTATATACATATACACATACACATATATATGGAAAAAGTTAATGCAGCAGTCTTGTTTTATTCTATTCTTGCCTATAGGTAATCGTGATTACATGCAAACTCTGAGAACAAAACAACTTGAATTTTTTTTTTGTAGCTACTGAGTGATGATGTTCTTTCTATACATCCCAAGCGTTCTGTACATCTATGCATCCCAAGTGCATCAAGATGGACCAGGTTGTCAGCATGTTCAGAGTAAACATGAAGATTTATGATGTGCATCTAATGCCTGGTTTGGGGTCTGCACCATGTTGTAGTCCAAGACTCAAGTGGGCTTTCCTGGGTAAAGATTGCTCCCACATAATCTACAATTTGCAGGTGGAGAAAATGATGCATCTATTATGTGATACCCATAAAGTGAAGGCAAGAAAGTCTGTGTTTGTGACCATTCCCCTTTGCCTATTGCGTGTCTTTTTCCTGTAATCCTTCACTATACGCTTTGCTGCAATAACTGTTAACTATTGTATATAACTTTATGTTTAGTTACATGAGTCCTTCCAGTGAATTAGTGAGCTTGTGCAGTCATTGGTCTACAAAATAGCACATTTCATAATAATTTTATGAATTGGTTTATGATAATCAGTGATGTACTTTCAAAAAAGATATACTTTATAGAATTATAATTTTCCTTCTTTTAATACAATTAAAAACTCATATGAGGTATTTAGTCTAGTCAAATTCATAGAGACAGGAAGTAGAATAATGATTGTCAGGGACTGGAGGAGGTTGGAATGAGTAGCTGTGTAATGGGTACATAGTTTCAGTTTTGCAAGATGAAAAATATTCTGTGGATGGATGGTGGTGTTGGTAGCACAACTATGTGACTATACCTAATGCCACTGAACTATACACTTAAAAATGGTGAAAATGGTAAATTTCATATATATTTTCCCATAACATTTAACGTAATTTATTAAAACATTAAATAATAATGTTTTACTAGCATAACGTTTAAAATCAGTTGCAGTCACTCAGTAAATGTCTTTATATCTTTCTGTTTCATTTTATTATCAAAGACAGACTAGCTAAGGTCCCAGTTATCAACTAATACATCTGAAATTAAAACTTCCCAGGAAGCAGCAAGTCACCCTTTCCCATTCTTACTGTTCCTTTCTATTTTAGGCCTTCATCTTCTTCTTGAGAACAGTCTAACTGCTCAGTATTTCCCATTCCACTAGAAGGTCTTGGGGACCTGGTTACAGTCCATGTCCCTTTTTTGTTTAGCTATTCCCACTCTCCAGAGCTAATAAAATATAGTCCAGTCCCCATAATCTAGTCTTGAAGACATTTTATTTTTCCCCCGAAGTCACTACCTCTCCTACTCTGCAAAATATTGTATTTTGGGTCCTGAACCTTCCACTCCTATCCAAACATAACATTTTCTTTTTTACTTCTAGACCACTAAATTTCTGTAGAGAATTACACCCCCCAACCCCTTAATAATGTGAGAAGGTAATATTGACAGGGTATATTTATTGTCCTTTAATTGTCACCTCCTCCGTGATGTCCTCTTCACCTCAGATTCTTCCAGAACTAACACTGATTTGCCCAGTGTCTTCCAAAAGTCCTTGGTCCACCTCTGTTGTATAGTACTATTAGAGTTGAATAGTTATTTCCATTTTTTTTCTTGCCCCTTGTGGAGGGAGAATAATACTTTACTACCACATTAATGTCAGTCTTGGCCATGTTATTTGGTCTCACCAGTGAAATATAAGTGAAATTGGCATGTGTCCCTTCCAGATAAAAATAATATTAAGAGTCAGAAATATTTCACAGAGAATATCTTTTAGCTTGAGTTCCATAGTGAATATAATATACAGGAGAATCATAGCCCAACGATGAGGACAATATTAGTTTTTGTAAACCACAGCAATTTGGGAGTCATTTGTTATGACCGAGATTATCCTTACTAATAAGAGTTCTAACAATGTTCTGTATTATTAATTTGTCTATAGAGCTAGCTCTTCCCACTAAACTATGAGATTAATTGCATTAAAAGTTGCTATTTATCTTTGTTATTTTAATGCCTAGCACTTTGCTCAGTTCAGAGATGTTTAATACATTTTTTGTATGAATGGACAAATAAATGGAAAAAAAAAGGATAAAACTTTAAAGCTATTCCAGTCATTATTATTATGCTCCACTATGTGGAGTTATTTCTTACTGTATCAGAAATGTTGCTTACTCAGTATTCATATATGTGAGTATTTTCATCAACTGGTTTGTTGGGTTAATGATTTGATCATTCCTTGAAGAGACAGTGATTTAACCTAATAGAGATCAAAGCTACTGATGTTGCCTGAATTCAGATTAGATAAGTATTGCACCTTTCTAGTGTATGTTTCACCATTTTGTTTATGGAGTGTGAAATATATAGCCTTGTGCTGTTTCTGCACCCTTCATCCATGCATAGCCAACAAAATACTGTACGCACCATTTCTGCTAACCTTGGCAAATTAGTAGAGGTATTTGTGTAATCAGGCAGTTGAGTGTTTGTGTAGTTTATCACTTTTTATGAAAAGGGAAATGTGTTAAGGAGGATTAAGCAGAAAAATAACTATCAGTGGCTTATATTTAGAATATTGCCGTAGTAGAATAAGAAAAAATAAAAGTGATGCCAAGTGTTTCATTAAAAAATATTAAGTTTCATTAATAAGGTGATATGACAAAACCAAAACTATACAGTTCATTTTTTTCTTGTCAGTGAGAAAGTAGAGAAACATTTGTCTTCCTTTTCTTTTTTTGAGAACACTAGTCCACCTTTAATTCCATGTGACTAGCTCCCAGTATTTTTTTTTAGCTAAGATTGCAGTCCTTTGAGAACAATGTTGACAGCTTTGAGCTGACAAAGAATCATTATAATCAGTGCTGAAGATATGAAATCACAATGAGAGAATTCATGTTTATAGTAGCAGGGACCACACACTGTGATAGTTTGCATTAGGAACTCAGCAGGTGCAATATGCAAAACTGAATCACAGTAGAGGATTTGAGGAACTTAGGATATAAAAAGGTCATTTTTGCTCAAGTACCTGTCTACTGTGTTAAAGTAAAAAAAAAGAAATTTCCATACAATTTTGCAGAAGATAACATATTGTGTATACATGAACTTAAAGGTTTCCATAGTGTTAGTGCAAATTATATTGTTTACCTTAATGTCAACAGCATTTAAGTGCTAGATACAGAAGTTGATTAAAAGCATTATAGATGTCATTTTATATAAGCAATAAAAAACCTCAAGAAATTACAAATGGCAGATCTTATAAATATTCAAATAAACAAAATCACCCAAACGTTTTTCAATTGTTAAGGAGTGGGCTGAGCTGTAGAGATGAGGTGTGAAAAAGTATTATGAGAGTGAAACCCTATGTTTAAGTGCTGTCGATTCTCTGTAGCCACTAGGGTGCACCGAACGTAATGGCATCATTTTTATTCTACTCTTTATGCATGGAATGGGGAAGGTGGTTTTGCAAGGAAAGTTAGATTAGTTGGCCTTGAGAAAATTGTCAAGTAAATGAATTGTTATTCTTAGAACCGTCTCGTTCGTCTATGTTCTGAACCTATTTGGCATCTTAGTAATATTTCTCTTCCATATATGTCACTCATTCATTTTTCAACAATGCTTTACAAAACACCTATTCTGTCTAGGCACAAGAGGATCATGGAGGTATAGAACATGATCTCTCTTTTTGAGGCATTTGCAGACTAATGGAAGACATGAACACCTAAGCATAATTACAGGAATGTCATTAGAGACATGGGAGCCACAAAGAAGAAAGCGCCACACTCTGCCTGAGCTTGTAAGCATTCACAAAGGTGCAGGGCTATGAGTTGAGGTGTTTTCCTATGGGTATGCACTCACTGAGTAAATAAATGGGTTAGTTGAGGCAGAGAGAACATCACACAAAATGCATAAAGAAAGCAATAAGCAGCTTGCTGAGATCGACTTCTAAAAGGTTTGTGAGAAATGGCTAAACAGAAACAGGAAAGTGGGCAGAATCCTGCTGACTATATGCTGAGGAATTTGGGTTTTATCTTGTTTAATTAAGAGTCATAGAAGAATATTAACCAGGAAGGCAATATTAACAAGTTTGCCTTTTAAAGAATTTGGAAGATTTTTCTGGGGAAACTCAAAACTGCAGGTGAAAAAAGGGATCACTTAAAACCTAAACTTCTCATTTTCTCTCCCCACTATTAACACTTGTAGTCTTGAAAATTCATTTAAAGATATTCATTTTAAATGTCAATTGCCTAACAACAACTTACAAGTATTTGTATGCTTTCAATAATATATTCTGTGCAATAATGATCCAAATCACAATAAAACTAAGTGAAATTTCTTGTACTAGGTTTTTGGGAAGCTTGATAACTTTCAGGCTATCACTTAAAAGCACCAGAAGCAGGGAGCATAGATTGTGAGATACTTCGCTTTCCAGTCTTAGTGGAAAGATGCAGAGGCAGAGGGGTATGATGGCCTTGAATTTGTCCTGGACCATTCTAACCCTTCAAACCACTGTCCCTAAAATGCTACACGCAATTCTTTACTCTTAAGCACTAAGGGATCTTTTTTCCCTCTTCCCGCTTGCTCTTGTTGCTTCTCATCAGTCTTTTAATTAAATTCCAACCTGTTGTTTTTCAAGCTACTCCTTTCTTATAGTTTTGAACTGGACACAGTTCCTCAATTGTCGATAGACATTCACTTTGGGTTTTAAAGTATAAGCCAGGCAGAATGGTAAATGCCCGTAGTTCCAGCTACTCGCGAGGCTGAGATGAGAGGATTATTCGAGCTCATGAGTTTGATTCCAGACTGGGCAAATAGTGATACACCTGAGATGTTGTCTCTAAAAAAAATCTGTTTAACTTAAAAAAATGTACACATTAATTTTAGTTATTTGTTTTTATTTTTTTATTATTTATTTATTTATTTATTTATTTTTGAGACGGAATCTCGCTCTGTAGCCCAGGCTGGAGTGCAGTGGCATATCTGGGCTCACTGCAACCTCCGCCTCCCGGGTTCACGCCATTCTCCCGCCTCAGCCTCTCGAGTAGCTGGGACTATAGGTGCCTAACACCATGCCCGGCTAATTTTTGTATTTTTAGTAGAGACGGAGTTTCACAGTGTTATCAAGGATGGTCTCAATCTCCTGACCTCGTGATCCACCCACCTTGGCCTTCCAAAGTGCTGGGATTACAGGCATGAGCCACCGCGCACGGCCTATTTGTTTTTATTTCTATTAATGGAAGTGAATTCAGTTTTATTAAATGAAAAACTAATATCTTACATATTCAAAATTAGTTTGAAATTCTTATAAGATAACAAGCATTTTCTCATATTCAAACAGATTTTTAAAAATACAGATGTTCTATGGTTTTATTAAAATATTCTATGTTCAGTAGATCTGAACTAGAAAGATGGTTCTGAATGTGAACCAATACTGCTGTTTGCTTCTATCAATATATGTGAACTTAACACATATTTTTTTCGTTTCTTTATTTCACATCCATGTGACACTTACTCATAAGTTAAACCTCATGACAGACACTGCTTGTGGAGAGTTTACTCTCAAGTGAAAGAAGATACAGATGCACACAAATAACTACAATGAAATATTGTAGGTGAATATTAGGACATTGAGCACAAACGTGGTTCTTTTCTTCCATTAAATTTCAGTAGGGAATATGGCCTTAAAAATGCTAGAAAATAAATTATTGCTTTCCCATAATGCCTAAAAGGAGAAATGCAAAGTGTTAGGAAAATATTTTTAAAAATAAAATAAATAACATATTTATAACACCTTAAAATTCACAAAATATTTTTGATATTTCTCTCTTTTTTTGTTCAATTGTTGATACTGCTGTCACACACTATAAGCACCTAACGGCTACTGGCTTAGGTATTTATGCATATTGTCCCATCTCATTCCTACTTCAGACTGATTGCTAAGGTAGAAATTACTATCTTCATGTTACTGATGATGAAATAGAAGATGTGGTAAATTAAATAAGTTGTCAAAAGTCACGTAACTATTGATGTCAAAACAGAAATCCAAACCCAGACTTATCTGACTTGAAAGCTCATGAGCTTTCCAATGTGAACAAAACAAAGATTATTCTATTTATAAATGAGAAAAAAAGAGTAATTAATCTGCCCACTGTAAATTAGAGGGTATATATTTGAATCTAGGGTTTCTGACTAAGCATTTAAAATACTTTTCATTTAAACTTGTTGACTCTGGTGACTCTTTTGTGTTGTATGTTAGCATTTTAAATAAACAAAGAGATGAATAAACATTCATACTATACTTTCTTACTAAAGTTTACTGAATGCAATTGTGAAATTTTCTAGAATACAATGTTTGTATCACATTAAATAATTTGAAAATTTTCACTCTAACTCTGTAGGATATATGAACAAAACTAAGAACAACTCCCCTTAATCGCTGATTAAATTAGATTAATAATCTAATTTTTATTCGTAGTATTTTGCAACTGATCCCATGGTATCCTGAAACCATGTACCAGTTAGTAACTGACACGTTTTCAACACTAAGTTATTGGATTCCATAAAGAACAAGTGAAGTTTTAACTTAGTTTGAAAAGTTGTGGAAATTAAGAGTCAGAGCCCAGTAAAGTGAAGTGGGTATCTATGTGGGGGTAGGGGTGGCTGGTGAGAAACATCAGAGCCCAAGAAGTAGTGAAAGTGATGTCCATAGGAAGGCAGGATATGGGGTAACGTGGTGTGGAGTCATGGAACCCAATGGTTTGAACAGAATATCCTCATAGCCAGGTAGCCCGAGGGGGAATCCAAAAACAGTCATGAGAATATCCATTGGAGAGACATAGAGACATCTAAATAAAAGCAATGACTGTAACCCTCGAATTAAAGAGGAAACCAGGAGCCCATACTTTAATACATAAATTAATTAACAGTCTGCTGACAGTCTGGTGACAAATGTGATAACTACATAGTTCAAAGTGCTCCCTCCTAAACTTACAGAATTACCAAAGGAAAAATAGTCACTTCACAGTTGGAGAATCCTGGCAGATAACTTACTTAAGTGGTCAGAGTGAATATCATCAGCAATGGACAGAATCAAAATCATTCTCTATCTGACAAAATACAATGAGAAGACTTGTAGTATTCTTTCTGTGGTAATCTGCCAAATGCTCATAACCTAAATCTAACAGTATGGACACTGAAACCCATATTGAAGGACATTCTAATCTGTCTACAATCTTCAAAAGTGTTAAGGTCATGAAAGTCAATGGAAGACTGAAAAAACTGCCAAATGAAGTAGACTAAAGAGACATGGCAACTAAACCAGACATATGATTTGGAATTGTATTCGTTTTCTTTTGCTGTCCTGATAAGTGACCACAAACCTAGTGGCTTAAAATAACTCAACTGTATTATTTTCTATAAGTCGGGATTTCAATGCTAATCTCACTCCAGCTAAAGCCAAAGTTTTGGCATGGTTGCATTTCTTTCTGAAGACTCGGGGTGAGAGTGGGGGATCCATTTCCTCCCTCATTCTGGTTGTTGGCACAATTCAATTCCTTGCACACAGCCCCATACATATTAGAAGCAGCAACTGGATGTGGTCCAAGTCCAGTCCTTCTCATGCTGCCATCTCTCTGCACACAGCTGGGATCAGTTCTCTGCTTTTAAGGAACCATGTGATTAGATTTGGTCTACCTGGGTATCAGGTTAATTTTCTCACCTCAAAGTCTCTAAACCTAATTACATTTTGCCATGTAAGAAATCATATTCACAGGTTCTAGCTAATATAAATAGTTTTGTTTTCGGAATGGAGGGAAAGTACTTATAAAATTACTGATATTGAGTGATTTCAGTCAAATGGACAGTCTCTTGAGGGAAACACCAAGATAACCCAATCTTTGAAAGGAACATGAGAACATCAGATATTAGTTTTGCTTTATGTCTACAGTTTTGTAGCATAGATATAGGCAGTGTGAGCTAGCTAAGCTGTTTATTAACATTAGTTCCTTACTCTTTTTTTTTTTTTTTTTTTTTATTGAGACCAAGTTTCGCTCTTGTCACCCAGGCTGGAGTGCAATGGCACAATCTTAGCTCGCTGCAACCTCCGCCTCCCAAGTTCAAGTGATTCTCCCGCCTCAGCCTCCCGAGTAGCTGAGGTTTCAGGCACCTGCCATCATGCCCAGCTAATTTTTGTATTTTTAGTAGAGACGGGATTTCACCATGTTGGCCAGGCTGGTCTCGAACTCCTGACCTCAGGTGATCCTCCCGCCTTGTCCTCCCAAAGTGCTCGGATTACAGGCGTGAGCCACCACGCCCGGCCAGTTGCTTACATTTTTTTTTTAGGATTTTTTTGGATTCATTTTATTGTTATGCAATATTTATTTTGTTCTTAAGGTAAGGTAGACATAACTATAATTGCAAATTCTTCTGCATTTAGATTTCAATTAAATATCTATACCTTAATAAGCACAATTTACATGGAAAACTTGGTAAAAAAAATTCTACAAGAAAATATATTAAATCCGTTAAGAAGTTTTGGTGGGTTTCTTTTCTTTAATGTTGTGTATATATTAGATAATGATAATTCTGAGGGTAGTTTTTGCTTTTGATTTACTGTTTGAGCTATTTCTATTGGAAAATCGTTTATAGGCAAAAACAGTTTCACTAATCCAAATTTGCACCGTTTATGACTTCTGAAATAGAAACCTGAATATCACATTGAATCAGTTTTGCTAATACAGTGCCCTGTAAACAATGCATGACTTATTTAAAGAGATCAAACCAATAGTGAATAAAGTAGAATATAATCCATTCATAGGCACATCAGTTGGTAGCTTTGTCTGTGTTTGCAGGTGTATGTGTCTCTTGGTGTGTACGGTTGTACATCAAAAGCCTTAGAAAGACAACTGTATGCTGATAAATACTGTAAATGTCTAATTTCTGGACCTGGAGAAGCTTCCTCTTAAATTCCTCTAATCATTAACAAAAAGATATTGAATAAAACATCTAATGTTACAAAAGTATTTTGCTATTTATCAGGAAAATAGATGATCAAAACCATTTGTTTTCCATATTCTAATTTGAACCTAAATTTCTGCTTATGTATAATATATAAATCATTCCTTAAAAATTTTTTGTCTATTTTAGCTTTTAAATATTTTACAACAGATTTTATTCTGAAAAGAAAAATTTTAAAAGGCACATAATAAAAGTTTTCAGAATTTCAATTCAATCCTTTTCTCACTAAATCATGACATTATTAGGTAGACATAAAACCTACAACCAATCTCTTGCATAAGTAGTAATTAAGCTAACTTATATATGTATTTTTTCCAAATATTCGATGTTTCTTTGGTAATATTTTTCTAGCATAGTTCTATTGAAATTTTGACTATAGCGTATTTTCATTTTTTAATTAATTTTGCTCTTGTTTGCTTTCTCTGATGAGAATAGTGAATAATGAAAAATCATATATTTTTAAGAGAAAAGAGTGAAAAATATAGTTGTATTTTGCTCATATTTCATGATCTTATCATTAGTTGGTGGCACTAAGGTAATTATATTACGAACAAAACCTCCTAGGCTGGCTTTTTGTTTCCAGGTAATTCATTCACATGTATTTATTTGCGTAGTATTTAATGACTCTCTAATTTTATATTATTTGAATGATCCTTATAATTAAGGCATTCTCTACTAACAAAGAGCAGTGTTGCTTTAATTTACTCTATTGGGACGCACGAGACTTAAAGACTACTACCTTAGCTCATTGATGGATCAAGCAAATAATAAATTTGGCAAATATCTGTAAGATACAAAAGTTTAATTACCAGAAAATAATTTTAGACTGCCCTTTTTTCCCATTTTCCCCCAGATATTTCATGATTCTGAAGAAGAATTGGAGGTGAGACTTGAGAAAATGGAGAAAAAGGTAAGAATATAAAGTGGCTAAAGTAATACACATGCACATACACACACACACATATATACACACAGAAACACACACACACACCTCAAAATAAAATCTGAGAGTGGTAAAAGGGTGATGGAAAAGAAAAAATGACTCAATATGGGAAGAAAAAATGAGCGGAATGTACGAAAGAAATGGGAAGTATCAGAAGAGATTATGAGAAACATTTCTGAAGATTATGAATTTAATCACTTTAATTTTTTTTAAATGTTGCAGATATGCTTTGGATTTTCTTGAAGATTAGAAGCTTTCTTAACCATCCACCACCTTGTTGATTGGTTATTATTCTCTCTACCTTCTGTGAAACAAACTGATAGATACTAATGGCACAATTACACTTATAGCTAGTCAGTTGCATAGTTTATGCACATAGTTCTGCTTCCAGTGTTTAGTAATGAGTTAAACATTTTGGCTATATTTGTCTCTGAAGCTATAATTTAATTAATCATTATGTATAGCAATAATAACAAGTAAAACAAAAAGAAGAATTTTTTGTTTTTATGGTAATTATGTTGGGTGCTTTGGATCCTCCCAATAAAGTTGACTTCCCTAAAATAATTACACTTGAATTAGGTATAGAGAAGCTAATTGTAACAAATTGAAAGTTACTGTAAATCTTCTAATCGTAGTTCTCTGCAAGTGTACTTAAGTTATTGCTCCACTTGAAATAAATGAAAACTGGAAATCTGAGGTGATGAATTATGGGTCCCTTTTATGTAAGAAAGATGACAAGGAAATCTAATCTGCTGAGTTATACTAAAATAAAATACCTTGGCCTGGGATCAAATATAGGTGAAAGAATTAACATTTATGTTTTTTAATTAAGATAAAATGTACAAGTTTTATGTACATATTTTATGATTTCCTGATATAACAAAAAGTGTTGATAAAAGCACCCAATACTGATTCTAATGACATTTGATTAGCATTAGAGTTGCTATTATTATTGTTGTTGTTGTCGTCATTGTTATTTGGTGACTGGGTGAATATTAGACACCCAGTTGCCGAATGGGTGGTTGACATCCACCACCACTGGCAATGACGGAGCCAAGTAGATACCAACATTCAGGTGGGTGTGTATATTTTTACCTTTTTTGAATGAACCCCTCCACTATTCTTGGCAGCAAAAAACATCAGAGAGATTAATCTATACTAATCATTGTGTAACCCATAGATTAGCAACATCGGCATCACCTGGAAGTTTATTAGAAATTCATCATGTCAGGTTTAAGCCAAAACTTACTGATCAGAATCTGCATTTTAAAATACCCCAGGTGATTTGTTTTCAATTAAAGTTTGAAAAGCACTAGTCTAGAGATTTCCTAGTGAACTCATTAATAAATAACAGTTAGCATTCCAGGTATCGAGTGACACTTTTGAAAAGATTTGAAGGCATGATTGGGATAATGAATCTATGAGAACATAATTAATGCACATTGTATAAATTGTATGAAACGATGGTGGAGGTGCTTCTAAGGATAAACATTAATTCCAAAGTAGAAGATGATTTACTGAGCTTTTCTTTGGATTTAATATATATCATACCTTGAAGATCCTAATTGAAAGGAAGTATTGGTAACTATATTAAATTACTGGTAATTTTCCTGCTTTGGAGAATTGAATATACAACATGGTTGCAACCTAATATGCATATTTATTTGTTAAGATAATACAAGAACAATTACAATATTTATTTGTGAGAACAGAAACATCAATATTTAAAGCCATTGTTTGCCTCTGTCTCCTGCTGGTAACTGTTTTCCTTAAAAGCACTACAAAAGGCATTTTGAACAGATGGTGGCTGGTATTCTGTATCCTGCATCCCCTTACAACTGCCACGGAGCCTCACCATTCATTAATCTTCCATAGACTTCCAGTAGCACAACAACTAAATTACACACATACACACACTGAGGCCAGCATTTCTGTCAGGCTGAAAATTAAACTGAAGAGCACTGTGCCAAGTCTTTTAACCAAACTTCACTATAAAACAGTTAGAAAAACAAACATTGAAGGCTGACCCATGAATATCCAATCTTAAATAAAAAATGTTGGCTGGTCATTATGTCTTAGACGTTCTCTACAGAGTGTATCAGAAATCTTCAAGTGAAATGAGACTCTCTAAACATCTGGTTTGAATTCACCTTGACTCATAACTGTTTTAAAAGAGAGCTGTTTCCTTGATCTTTGAAATAGGAAAAGAACAAAAATATTACAAACAACAGTGCTTTTACTAAAATTGTTATCACCTGCTGTTTAGAAGCAAGTAGAATACTAATACACATTCTCTATTGGAACATATCTTCCAGACTACATATTTTCTAAAAAGTAAAATGAGTTTATCTAATATTCAAATCTTTATTTTTTTAATATATACACTGCACTTTCCTTTTAAGGTTAAATAATGTACACTTTCCAGACTCCCTATTCTTTAAACTTTTTATTTTGATATTATTTCAAAATTAGGGAAAAGTTATACAAATTGTACAAAGAGCATCTGCCCTCTTTGGCCAGCTGCACCTAATTGCCTAGATTTTACCACAATTTCTTTGTTACTATCATTACTAGTACTAATTCTCTATGTAGTTTAATATTATTTAAATAAATTGGAAACATGGTGTCTTCCAGCCAGAAAGTCTTTTGTATATTTCCTATGACCAAGAACATTCTCTTACATGACCAGAGTACAATTTTCAAAATTGGGAAATATAACATTAATACCATACTATAATCTGCACTCTGTATTCAAATCTAACTCATCAGTTGTCCAAATAATGTCCTTTAGAGCTGTTCTTTTCTCCTGATTTAGGCACTGATCTAGTATCTCACATTGCATTTAGCTGTCTGGTCTCTGGTTTCATTCAGTCTGGAATGGTTCCTCAGTTGCACTTCTACTTTCATGACCCTGACACTTTCAAAGACTGCAGGCAGTTATTTAGTAGAATCTCTCTCAATTTGAATTGTGTAATATTTCCTTATAACTGGATTCAGGTTATGAATATGGGGTCAGGAATATCACATAAATGACGAAGTGTCTTTTTCAGTGTATCACATCCAGAGGCACATGACATTGATTTATCCTTTTGTTGGTGATGATAACTTCGATCACTTGGTTAAGATGGTGTCCACCAGTTTTTTTCACCGTAAAGTTATTATTTTTCTCTGTGATTAAACATAGGCACCATTTGAAACATATTTAAAATAGTGGAAAAATTGCTAACATATTTATAAAACACTAGCTCTCTATATTTATAATGCCTGGGGTCTAGGAGTTTTATTTTCACAAAAAGTATGCTTAATCCCATTAGAATATAAAAAAATTGCTATATATGTCAACATATTTTAGATTGTGGGCTTTTTTAAAAAAGTCAAATGGCTTACGCTAAAAAATGCTTGAAATTAAATAAAGCTTTCTCTCATATCTTCTAATATATTTTGACCACTCCTACAAAAAAAAAGAGTACTTTTGAAATAAGGTAAGAAGATCAAGGCAAATCTTTAAACAAACATATTGATATTATTGTCCTATTCTTAGAAGAATAAAGTTTAAAATTTTATTACAGAAACTGTATTGACTAAGTTAATTATTAGCTTCAGTTGCAAATTTGAACTTGTAATTTAGAGCCAAAGGTATTTTTTTAATTTAGTGGAGAATTAACATAAAGGATAATCTTTCTGTTCTTCGTAATGATGGAAAATTCTGCAATGGGACTTCAAAAGCTCAAGCTATATTATATACAGAAATTCTTCCATCTTTTTAAATACTTTGTTCAAATTAACTACAGATCTGTTAGAAAATCATATTAAATAGTTGTCTCACTGGGTTTATGACTTTAAAAATTCAAAACACTATATTCATATGAATATAAGTATAATTACTCTGTGACAGTATTTAATGGTTCTTCATAGAAAAGAGTGGGAAAATTAATACTTTTCAAGGTCTACTTTGTATCAGGCTTTGTGTTAAAGGCATTTTATGATGGTATGAATATTTTTTATATACATATAAAATTTATATAAATACCATCTTTATTTACCATTAGTAAATAAAGAATCCATTTGAAGCTAAAGCAATGGTAGTATCAGCTTGCACCTAACCTATATTTATAATTTGATTTTACTCTGTAGGGCTATGTTTTAGAGAACTACTGAGGTAAGCTCAAAAGAGCACTACTAAAATGAGGAACTGGAGAGGTTGTTTTTGAGAAAAAAATAATCTTGAATTAGAGTGAAAGTGGTTGTTAGTACAGTACAATACCAGTCCAGATATTGGATGGATTGATGGCTACGTCTTAGGTAAGAATGCTCAGAAAAGGATAGGTGAAAACTGAAAGAGCCATTACACACCAAAAACCTTTGAGACATTGAGAATATAAATACCTGAACAGAACTTAAATTAGCAAAATGTGGAAATGAAAGCCTTTGCATACTTTTGAGCATACTTGTCTCACTCTGTCACCCAAGCTGGAGTGCAGTGACTCAATCTCAGCTCACTGAAGCCTCCATCTCCCAGATTAAAGCAATCCTTGTGCCTTAGCATCCCAAGAATCTGGGATTACAGGCACGTTCCACAACCCCTGGCTTTTTTTTTTTTTTTTTCAGTAGAGATGGCGTTTTGCCATGTTGGCCAGGCTGGTCTCTAACTCCTGGTCTCAAGTGATCCACCTACCTTGGCCTCCCAAAATGCTGAGGTTACCAGTGTAAGCCACTTTGTCCAGCCTAATTTCTCTGTCTTCAGCCAATGAACACATGTTCAGCAGCTATACAACACGATATTTCAGAGCACTACTCAGAGACTTAGTTTCCTATTGCTGCTGTAACAAATTACCACAAACTTAGTGACTCAAACCGATGAAAATGTATTGTCTTATAGCTCTTGAGGCCCTAAGTATGAAAAGGGACTTATGAGGCTAAAATCGGTGGTTGGTAGGGTTGTGCTCCTTTATGGACACGCTACAGAATAATTTGTTCTGCTGTCTTTTCCAGCTTCTAGAAGCCCCCTGCATTCCTTGGCTAGTGGTGTCCTTCCATCTTCAAATTTAGCAATAACCGTTTTCACACTCCATCACTCTGACATGTTTCTGCTCTCTTTTCCACTTCTCGGGACAATGTTTACATTGGAGCCCCTCAGATAATCTAAAATAATCTTCCTACACTAAGGCTTGGTGACCAACGACCTTCATTCCGTCTGCTATCTTAATTTCCTTTACCTCGAAACCTGACCTATTAACGGGTTCTGGGGATTAGTCCATTGGGACATCGCTCTGACTACCACACATATGTTGCTTAGTTGGCATAGAGAGAGTTTTGACTTGCTAAGAGTTGTAGACAGAAAGTTTCGTTCTGCCATTTAAAATACCAAATTATCTCTACTCTTATTAACTTTTAATTATTTCCTTAACTTATACTATAAAATATTATATTGTCTGTAGCGTTCCTTTCAGATATTCTGACAGAATATTTTCTTTGGGATGGCAAAGGCTACTTATTTACAGCAGCAGAAAATATCAGTTTAATCTTCTTAATCTTAATAATAATACATCAATGAATTCAAATTAAGATGCAGATTAATCGGCGAAGCGCAAAACATATCAATTTTTTAAAAACTGGCAAGTTCTAAAATATTTATAATACAGACATCAGTTTCAATATCTTATCCCTTAATGCCTACACAAAATTAAATAAAATATTTACTCCAAATATTGTGGTAATTCCACAGCTATTCTGATATTCATTCAAATTCTTAGAAGTTGGGAGATGGAGGACGAGAGGTTACCTATGATGTTTTGGTCACTGTGGCTCTTGCCTCAACCTTCTGAGGGATTGAAATTTGGAAATTATTTCCTCATTCTGCTATTTTTTATTATTTGTGTATATGCTCATGTGCACACATAAAAAAATGAAAGTATACGTATACACATATGTGTATATATGTATGTATATTTACACAAGATTCAATAAATATACATATATGTATGTAGATATATACACATGTATGTGTATATGTATGTAGATACATACACACACATACATGCTTTACTGAAACTTGGAAATTGGAAAGGGAAGAATAATGTATACACAGTCTCTCAGATGTATGTACATGTGTATGTATACATACACATATATACACACATATGTAGGTATGTATGTATATACATGTGTGTGTATATATACACACACACACACACACACATACGCTGTTTACTGAAAACTGGAAACTGGGAAGGGAAGAATAACTAATGCATACACGATAATCCTTCAGAGCTCTTGGCTTATAGCATATGATCAATAACTACTTTTATAATGTATTACAAGTTTAAAAGACCATTAACTTGATTAATAAATTGATTTTTACTTCAGTCAGAAGGTGGTGTATTAAAATTTAGTCCTTTGAAGCAAGATATACCTGGGTTTAAATCCGAGCTTCACCTTTTTAAGGCCTCATCATGTCTCTGACTCTGCCCACTCCACTGGGTCCAGCTCCCCATCAGGAAACTCAAGCTGGGCTCAAATGACATTTTTCAGTGGGTGGACACAGGAGCTCGCATGGGAGAATCAGTAAACCACTGGAGGGCCGGGCGCGGCTGTTCACACCTGTAATCTCAGCACTTTGAGAGGCCAAGGCGTGCGGATCACCAGAGGTCAGGAGTTCGAGACCAGCCTGGCCAACATTGTGAAACCCTGTGTCTACTAAAAATATAAAAATTAGTCAGGCGTGGCGGAGTGCTTATAGTCCAAGCAACTCAGACGCTGAGGCAGGAAAATCACTTGAGCCCAGGAGGCGGAGGTTGCACTGAGCCGAGATTGCAACACTTCACTCCAGCTTGGGCGACAGAGGGAGCTCCGTCTCAAAAAAAGAAAGAAAGAAAGAAAGAAAAACCGGCCGGGCGTGGTGACTCACGTCTGTAATCCCAGCGCTTTGGGAGGCCGAGACAGGTGGATCACCTCAGGTCAGGAGTTCGAGACCAATTTGGCCAACGTGGCGAAACCCCGTCTCTGCTAAAAACACAAAAAAATTAGCCGGGCATGGCGGTGGGCGCCTGTAGTCCCAGCTACGCGGGAGTCTGAGGCAGGAGAATCGCTTGAATCCGGGAGGCGGAGGTTGCAGTGAGCAGAGATCGCGCCACTGCACTCTAGCCTGGAAGACAGAGCGAGACTCTATCTCAAAATAAATAAATAAATAAATAAATAAATAAATAAATAAATAAATAATAAATAAATACAATAATAATAAAAGCCACTGAGGCTCCATTCCTGCAGGGTCTGACTGATTAATCTTTCCTCATGTGTAAAATGGGAATACCTAATTTGTAGGGGTTTTCTGAGGAATAAGTTAAATAACACATGGAAAGTGACTAACAAATATGTATTTTGTCCTCTAAAGTCTCCTTCTTCTTTGTCGAAAGTTTGTTGGTACTGTTTTTTGTTGTTTATCCCAAATGACACCATTACAATGTTCTTATTGTTGCCAGCCAATCAAATCTGACCTCAATGTTTTGTATCTCACCCTTAAGAAAAATTCTTGAAGTTGTCAAATCATTTTAATACAAGTGTACTATATAAAGAGAATATTTGTAGGTAGTATGAATCATGTCTAAAATCAAACAAATTATTAGACCTGGAAGTTAAAGAGCCTGTAAATTGGTAACACTATTGTTATTGCTTGGATGTTTCTTGATATACACCTGCTATAAAACTCTTGATTTTGCCTGTCTTGCCAACCTAACAGTTTGTGCCTACCTGCTTAATAAAATTTCAGGGTTCTCACAGACAGGCTGGGTACAGATGGCTCAAAAGGATTCCTATGACAAATAGGCCTTTGAGATCCACAAACAAGACAATATACTTCTTAAAATTACAAGACTCCTTTGGTTATCTTACTCAGTAAATTACCTAAAATTTTTTAAAGGCATTTGAATATGCCTCGTAAGAAAACAGAACTTTCAACAAAATATTTACCACAACAGAGCTGGACTTTACTGTGAAAAAAATAAACTTGTATAAAATAATAGTAATCTTTTATTTTAAATGGTCTCTCTTGTTATTATCACAAGCCTGTTTAGGTCAATGACCTATTTAGCATAAATGATCACGTGTGTGTGTGTGTGTGTGTGTGTGTACAAAGAAACACTTGAATTGGTTATTTCATGTTTTGAACAACTAAAGAAAGAGTATAATTTTTAAAACAAGTCAATTTGAATATGATTTTTGGAATGTAATTTCTACTTCATAAAATTAACTAATAAAATGTAGCACTTTAATGTGTAGACAATTCAAAATCAAACAGAGAAAAGCAATGAAAATCATACTTAGTCCTATAATTTGAACAGTTATTGGCTTATTGTAGATCCAGAGTTACATAAAGGAATATCTCAATGCTGTAGAAGAAATCTTGGAACAATGCAATTTAGACAGAAGAATTAAGAAAGATTAGCTTGAAGATATGATGGAAAGAATTAGTAAAGAGGGCAGCATGATTGGATCTGTTTTCTGCATTGCACATGCATTCCTGCTTTAGAAAGGGCTTAATAGTTCTCACACAGAAACTTATAGGTATTGCTTAAAAGAATCATAGACTGGGACCAGAAGATAAGTAATGTAAATAAAATGTTATCTTACATAAAGCATAGCAACATTACCATTTAAGGCAAAAGGATTATATGAAAAGAGACAGCAAGAAAATTTGCATGAATAAAATTCATGAAATTTATCCCTACGTTTTACTGCCAATTAGTTTCAGTAGTCAATTGGCAGTTAGAAAAAAAAATCATAGGATAGAAGTTTGAAGAAAATGAATATCACATATTACAAAATTATACTGAAAGTAATGACACGATGCAGTTGACAAAAAAATTAAAAGCAAGAGGCCAATTGTAAACAAGACTAAAATCTGTTTAATTGTGGAAAAATGAAGAAAATTTAAAAGGCAGGTCAGGGATGCTCACCACACCAATAACACTCCAGGAGCCCAGTGATTATCACCATCAAGGTATTTTCAAACAGTGCACGGTAATGGAAAACATTGCAGGCAAGTCACAAACTGAGATCAAGCCTGTAAACAAATAGAAATATAACTTGAGGAAAATGTGTTAGAAAAAGATTTTAATTATTCAGAAATCTTTAGAGGTGTCTAATCAAACTTGGAAAAATTACAGTGTAAAGACATTTGCCAAACAAAATGGAATAACGAGGAACTTCTTGCAGAACTTCTTGTCTAGAGCGTCAACATTGATAAAAACAATTATACTGTAAGCAAATTTGTGTTGCAATGCATTTATTTATTAAGAATTGTTAAAATAGGACACTAGCTATGTATTCAGAATTCTGTATCTCCATTTTAAAATCTTTTTGCTTTTTGGTATAATTAAAATCTAATGGTATTAAACATTAAATATGACCACACAAAGTATGAAAGAAGGAGCTAAGGAATGTAAGAAGTGGGTTGCAGGCATAGAATCACACAGTCTGGTCCTGGTGGAAGAAAGGAATGAACACTAGGAGAGAAAACATAACAACACAGTTCAAAATGTGTTTTGAAATAGAATAAATTTCCTGGGGGAAACTACTATGAGAAAATATGACTTCCCTTAAAACAGATTGCAAATTTAAGTGAAACCATCAAGATTAGGACAGGAAAGTAACATTGTCTAGTTTAAAATGCAAATATGGGTCTATATTAATGTATAATTTGGAATGCAAGTAAAGATAATTTAGACTTTATAAAAAGGTGTTTTGAGCTCAGAATGGAAATTACAAATCTCGTCTGTATCAGAGAGGAAAGAAGTCATTACTTTTCCCAAAAACCCTAGAGGAAAACCTAGGCATTACCATTCAGGTCATAGGCATGGGCAGGGACTTCATGTCTAAAACACCAAAAGCAATGGCAACAAAAGACAAAATTGATTGACAAATGGGATCTAATTAAACTAAAGAGCTTCTGCACAGCAAAAGAAACTACCATCAGAGTGAACAGGCAACCTACAAAATGGGAGAAAATTTTTGCCACCTACTCATCTGACTAAGGGCTAATATCCAGAATCTACAATGAACTCAAACAAATTTACAAGAAAAAAACAAACAACCCCATCAAAAAGTGGGCGAAGGACATGAACAGACACTTCTCAAAAGAAGATATTTATGCAGCCAAAAAACACATGAAAAAATGCTCACTATCACTGGCCATCAGAGAAATGCAAATCAAAACCACAATGAGATACCATCTCACACCAGTTAGAATGGCAATCGTTAAAAAGTCAGGAAACAACAGGTGCTGGAGAGGATGTGGAGAAATAGGAACACTTTACACTGTTGGTGGGACTGTAAACTAGTTCAAACATTGTGGAAGACAGTGTGGCGATTCCTCAGGGATCTAGAACTAGAAATACCATTTGACCCAGCCATTCCATTACTGGGTATATACCCAAAGGACTATAAATCATGCTGCAATAAAGACACATGCACATGTATGTTTATTGCGGCACTATTCACAATAGCAAAGACTTGGAACCAACCCAAATGTCCATCAATGATAGACTGGATTAAGAAAATGTGGCACATATACACCATGGAATACTATGCAGCCATAAAAAATGATGAGTTCATGTCCTTTGTAGGGACATGGATGAAATTGGAAATCATCATTCCCAGTAAACTATCACAAGGACAAAAAACCAAACACCGCATGTTCTCACTCATAGATGGGAATTGAACAGTGAGAACACATGGACACAGGAAGGGGAACATCACACTCTGTGGACTGTTGTGGGGTGGGGGGAGTGGGGAGGGATAGCATTAGGAGATATACCTAATGCTAGATGATGAGTTAATGGGTGCAGCACACCAGCATGGCACATGTATACATATGTAACTAACCTGCACATTGTGCACATGTACCCTAAAACTTTAAGTATAATTATAATAAAATAAAAAAAAGAAGTCGTTAGTTTTCCATCTAGTTTCTTCTCTCATTCCTGCAGATATTTTAAAATAAACTTGGACTCTACTTGAAACCTGAATGAGCCAAATACCCTGTAAAGGAGGGGCACATTCTGCATTCTAATGTTTATGCCCATTTGTTTCTTTCTCCTTACTTGTTTGTTTGCTGTCTCCTTGGTATACCACTGTCTACTGAATAGAAAAAAATAATTGAACTTAATCCTCATGTTGTAAAAAGTCAGAACTTGAGGGAACTAGAAGGCAATAAAAGAAAGAATTTATCTAAAATTTAAAGAGTTAGTTTCTGTGCATGATAGGGAATCTGAGAGTAGTATCAAAAGATCATCCATTCATTCAGGCAATTTAATTCAAGCAATATTTCTGGAATTTCTATTAAGTGCTAGGCACTAATGTAGACATGGGCAACACTTAGAACAGGCTAAACAGGAGCTCTGCTTTTATGAAGATTCCATTCCAAAGAGACAAACAAATGATACAAAGGAAATGAATAGGTAGGCAAAATGTTTAGAATGGAAATACTTACTATGAGTAAAAGTGAAATAGATTGAGTCAAAACAAAGTACGGTAATGTAAAAAACTCCAACATACTAAAAATTGTTCACTCCAGCCTACGAAGGACCTTGGCTCTCATAACTGTCCCTCCTGTCCTTCTTGATAACTGCCCAATGAATGGTTGCTGAGCCACAGAATAATCCCTCTGTCTTAGAGAAACATCTTTAGACAATTATTTCCCTAACTAGTGGGACTTCAGCTGACCACTCATAGTAAAACTCTGTAAGAATCCTTCCCTAATTCCTCAAGCTGAAACATTCCTTTGAAGTTGTTCTCATGCTACAGTATTCCAAAGGATTATGATTAACAGTATCACACAAAATTCAATAAATTAATATAATTCTAAAACTATTTCAATAATTCAGTTGAAGTTAGAAAATGTGAAACAGAAGAAAAATCAGATGAGAAAACTGTAATAAAGTGATGGCTCTAAATCCAACTCTATAAGGATCTACATTTAATAGTATCAAATTAATACCCTAATTAAAGGCACAGATTACCAGATTACCAAAAAGGTGAAATAGGCAAGAGCAAAGCAAATGGTTATAAGGGCCACTTTAAATAAAAAGTTGAAAATAGGTGGAAAAAATAAATATATACTTCGCAAATAGTAAATTTAGGAAGGATATAGTGACTACTTAAATATTAGCAAAAATCATATTTCAAGATAAAAATTCTTGCTAGAGATAAAAAGGAACATTATATAAAGTTTAAGGCTTAATTCATAAGGGAGAGCTAATAATTATAAATGTGTAAACAGAGCCTAAAAATACATGAGGCAAAAACTCATAGAATAAACAATTTCGTCATTATAATAGGATATCTTAACAATTATTTCTGGGAAACCAGTGGAAGAACTAGATAAAAAAATCAGTAAATACATAAATCATCTAAACCATACTCTTAAGCACCATATGGAGCACTGCTCAATAAGTGCAGAATAATTATTTTCAAGTAAGTATGCATACATGGTTCATTCGCCAAGTAAGCCATATAATGAATCTTAAAGCAAGTAATAATAAACTTAAAATTATTGGTATCATACAGAGTATATTCTCTGACTGCAATGGAACTAAATTAGAAAACAATACACATAAGGTATTTAAGAAGCTCCCACCCAAAAAAGTATGAAAATTTAACAACACACTTCTAAATAATTCATGAGTTAAGAAAAATAAGTAACAACGAAAGCAGAAAATAATGAAAACTAAATTATAATAAAATAAAAATGTAAAGATTTGATAGCTGCATCTAAATTTGTGCTCAGAGGAAAATCTTAGCTTGAAATGATAATATTGAAAAGGAAGAAAGGGCTGAACTTAGTAATCCAAGACATAATACCTTACATAGGTTTCTTAAAGTCCCAGAATCAAAATAAAGCCAAAGTAGACAGAACTAAAATATTTAATAGAAAAACTTAGTAGAATATAAAAAGATAAAAATCTAGAAAATGAACAAGGCCAAGAATTTGAATTTAGAAAAAATCAATAAATCCCTATCTAGAATTATCAAGGGAAAATATAACAGAAGGTAGTTATATCAGTATTTAAAGATGGGTTACTATTACAGATCCTGAAAACTTGAAAACAGTAATAACAGAATAATGTGAATAAATATAGACCAAAAAAATTCACAACTTTGATGAAATGTATAGTTTTTCTGAGAAATAAAATGTCCTAACTGACAAAGATGAAACATATTGTCTGAATATTTCAATATCAATTGAAGAAATTGAGTTCATTATCTTTCTGTATTAAAAGGAAAATTTTCTAGGACTTTATGGTTTTACAGGCAAATTCTAGTAAATATTCATAGTAAAAAATTCAATCTTACAACTCTTTCACAAGAAAGAATGGGTGTTTACTATTTTTATATAAAGTTGACATGAACCTAAAAACAAAACCCAAAAAGACATTGCAAAAAATAGCATACAGACTAACTTCCTACATAAACATAGTTATATTTCTTAACAAAATATTATCAAATTGAATATAAAATATATAAAAATGATAATGCATCATGATTAAATAGAATTTGTTCCAGGAATGTAACATGGGTGTAATAGTCACAAATCAAATAATATAACCTAACCATATTCACAGAATCAAATGAAAAAACAGATGTTCATTTTCAAAGATGCAATAAAGAAGTTGACAAAGTTCAGTAACCATTTTGATACAGACTTTCAGACAACAAGATTTTTTCTTTCTGATTAAGAGCACTTACGGAAAACCTGCAGTTACGCTACTTCATGGGAAAATATCCTATGCTTTCCTCCTGAAGTTGAAAACAATGCAAGAATGGCTATTTTTATTCAGTATTCCACTAGTAGTCTTAGCTGTAGCAAAATAGGCATGTAAAAGAAATAAATGACTTAAGTAGCAGAAAAGAAGAAGTAAAATTGTTTCTTATCGACATGATAGCTTACCTATATAATCTTAAAGAACCTACAAGACAGCTATTAGAATAAACAAATTTGGCAAGTTTTCAAAATACAAGTTTACTATAAAAATAATTTGTATTTTATATGCTAGCAGAAAAAAATGAAAAATGAATTTTAAAATTCTGTCAAGTCTTGCCAAAAACATAAAATATTTCCAAATAAATTTTTACAAAGAAATGTGAGACATCTATTAGAAAACCTACAGAACCTTACTGAAATCATTTTTAAAAGACCTAAATAATAAAGAGAAAGAGAGACTATGTTACTGGATTGTTTAGGTGTTAATTCTTCCTAATTTAATCTACATTCAACAGATTCCTAATAAAAAGCCCAGAAGGCTTTTCTTGCGTAATTCACAAATAGTATCTAATTTTGTAATTGTCAAATTACAATTTTGTATTGCCAGCTCACAAGAGTGGAATAAAGTAAATCATTCCTGCTCTCTTAACTCAATTTTGCAAATGACCTAAAATAGATGAAATATTTGGAAAATTAAGAAAGTTACAGGACTAAAAGTATTTTATTTCAAGACAATAAAAAGCTAGAGTAATCAAGACAATGTGATTTTAGTAAGATACATACATGTTTTAACATAGGTCCCTATGCAATTCAAAAGGAAAAATCTTTACAACAAATGCTATTAGAACTACTGGATATTCATAGGAAATAAAATAAATATGAACCCTAGACCATAGTGAAACAGGATAGTTCCCTTGACCCCTGTGTGGGACTTGCAAAGGAGTTGGCTTGTTTACTTAACACACTGCTCTCAACCCCTTGCAGGAGGGGGAACATGCAGGTGAATGGGTGCAGAGGCTGGGAAAAGCATATCTGGGCAATTTGCAGGAGCAGTACTCTGTGAGGGCCCACAGCAGTGTCTAGGGGTTGCTCACAATCCCCGGAGTCCCAGAAGGCATGTGTTAGAAAGTGCTCTTTTAGCTTTGCCATCTATGGACAACTTAAATACTAAACAGCTCAGTGGAGGGTCAGTGTGATAGCTTCTTGAACCCACACCTTGGTCCTTGTCCAGCATCCAGGAAGAATCAGGTCACTCGAATGAACTGAAGGGTGGCAAACGTGGAAAATTTTATTGAGTGGTGGAAATGGGTCTCAGTTGGATGGGGAACTGGAAAGGGGATAGAGTGGGAAGGTGGTCTTCCTCCAGAGTTTGGGCATCTCTGGCCAAACTCTTCTCTTAGGTCCCACTGTCAAGCGATCCCTCTAAAAGTCAAGCCGCTTCTCTCCAATGTCCGGCTGCTTCTTATCTTTCCTTCTCTGACACTCTGTTGCTCCACCGGTGGGGCCTGGGGATTTTATGAGTACAAGATGGGGGATGGGTTGGGCCAGGTTGGTTTTGGAAAAGGCAACATTTGGGCAGGAAAACAGGATTACATGTTCTCACTTTGGGCCATGGGTCCAGGCTTAATGGTGTGACCCTCACCAGGACTGCCCTCTTTTACCCAATATTTCCCTGCCTCCTGTCCATGTTAATAGTACACATAGTTTAAGAAATTTATTATATATAAAAGCTAACAGTTTAAGAATACTGAAAAATCAAGAGAACATCTTTGCAACCTGAGATAAGCAAATACTTTAAAATAAATATTTGTCTTAAATGTCTATTTAAGCAAATATTTCTCTTAAAAATTAAAGTGCAGGAAGCACCACACATAAAAATTAATAACTAAAAACTATTCAAAATTAAAGACGTTTTCTCTTCAAAAAATGTGATTAAAGAAATGAATGCCAGGTGCTGTGTCTCATGTCTGTAACCCCAGTATTTTGGAAAGCCAAGGCTGGTGGATTACCTGAGGTCAGGAGTTCAATACCACCCTGGCCAACATAGTGAAATCCCATCTCTACTAAAAATACAAAAATTAGCCATGCATGATGGTGCATGCCGATAGTCCCAGCTACTAGGGAGGCTGAGGCAGAAGAATTGCTTGAACCTGGGAGGTGGAGGTTGCAGTCAGCTGAGATTGCACCACTGTACTCCAGGCTGAGTGACAGAGTGAGACTTCATCTCAAAAAAAAAAAAAAAGAAAGAAAGAAAGAAAAAAGAAATGAAAAGGTCAGCATAAAATGGTGGGAAACATTTACAATACAATACAAATCTATCTGACAAAAGATTTGTATCTAAAATATATAAAATCATCAAAATATTTCATTCAATTTGAAGAAATCAGCCAAGGGCAAAGGCTAATATATTTTCAGAGATATATTAGGACACACTTACTAAAATAGCTAAAACAAACATTTTGATAATTTTAAGTGTCAGTGAGAATACGAGGAAACTGAAACTTACAATCACTTTGAAACACTAGAAGCTTATTCAAATTATAATATTCACTTACCTGGCCATTCTACTTCTAGGTATTTACCCAGGAGGAATGATGAAAATATATGCCCATGCATAGATTTGTTCATGAATGTTCATACCAGCTTAATTTTCAAAACTGAAAAACCAATGTCTACACACTAGTATGTCCATACAGTAGATTACTACTCTGCAAAAACAAACAAACAAACAAAAAAACAAAAAAAAACCCCAGAATGTTGTATGTCAGTGCACACAACAATATTTGTAAATCTCAAAATTAGTGTGTCTAGTGAAAGAAGAAAGACATAAAAGAATATGTATCATACTGTAAGAGTGAATTAATATAAAATTCTATGACGTTGGGGTGCGGTGGCTCACGCCTGTAATCCCAACACTTTGGGAGGGCAAGGCAGATGGATCACTTGAGGTCAGCAGTTCGAGACCAGACTGGCCAACATGATGAAACTCAATCTCTACTAAAATTATGAAAATTAGGGTCATTCCAAGATGGCCAAATAGGACAGCTCCAGTTTGCAGCTCCCAACGTGATCACTGCAGAAGACAGGTGATTTCTCCATTTCCAACTGAGGTACCTGGTTCATCTCACTGGGACTGGTTGGACAGTGGGTGCAGCCCATGGAGGGTGAGCTGAAGCAGGGTGGGGCATTGCCTCACCCAGGAAGCACAAGGGGTTGGGGGATTTCCCTTTCCTAGCCAAGGGAAGCTGTGACAGACTACCTGGAAAAATGGGACACTCCTGCCCAATTACTGTGCTTTTCCCAAGTTCTTAGCAACTGGCAGACAAGGAGGTTCTCTCCCATGCCTAGCTCAGCAGGTCCCATGCCCAAGGAGCCTAGCTCACTGCTAACACAGCAGTCTGAGATAGAACTGCGAGGCAGCAGCCTGGCTGGAGGAGGGGTGTCCACCATTGCTGAGGCTTGAGTAGGTAAACAAAGCAGGTGGTAAGCTCGAATTGGGCAGAGCCCACCTCAGCTCAACAAGGCCCACTGCCTCTAGACTCCACGTCTGTGGGCAGGGCATAGCTGAAGAAAAGGCAGCAGATAACTTCTGCAGACTTAAACGTCCCTGTCTGACAACTCTGAAGAGAGCAGTGGTTCTCCCAGCATGGCGTTTGATCTCTGAGAATGGACAGACTGCCTCCTCAAGTGGGTCCCTGACCCCCATGTAGCCTAACTGGGAGACACCTCCCAGTAGGGGCTGACAGACACCTAATATAGGAGGCTGCCCCTCTGGGACGAAGCTTCCATAGGAAGGATCAGGAAGCAATATTTGCTGTTCTGCAATATTTGCTGTTCTGCAGCCTCTGCTGGTGATTCTCAGGCAAACAGGGTCTGGAGTGGACCTCCAGCAAACTCCAACAGACCTGCAGCTGAGGGACCTGACTGTTAGAAGGAAAACTAACAAACAGAAAGGAATAGCATCAACATCAACAAAAAGGTCATCTACACCAAAACCCCATCTGTAGGTCACCAACATCAAAGACCAAAGGTAGATAAAACCACAAAGATGGGCACAAACCAGAGCAGAAAAGCTGAAAATTCTAAAAAACAGAGCACCTCTTCTCCTCCAAAGGATTGCAGCTCCTTGCCAGCAATGGAACAAAACTGGATGGATAATGACTTTGATGAGCTGACAGAAGTAGCCTTCAGAAGGTCGGTAATAGTAAATCATTAACAGACAAACAGAGAGCCAAATTGTGAGTGAACTCCCATTCACAATTGCTACAAAGAGAATAAAATACCTAGGAATCCAACTTACAAGGGATGTGAAGGACCTCTTCAAGGATAACTACAAACCATTGCTCAACAAAATAAAAGAGGACACAAACAAATGGAAGAATATTCCATGCTCATGGATAGGAAGAATCAATATGATGAAAATGGCCATGCTGCCCAAAGTAATTTATAGATTCATTGCCATACCCATCAAGCTACCAATGACTTTCTTCGCAGAATTGGAAAAAACTACTTTAAAGTTCATATGGATCCAAAAAAGAGCCTGCATTGCCAAGACAATCCTAAGAACAAAGCTGGAGGCATTACACTACCTGACTTCAAACTATACTACAAGTCTACAGTAACCAAAACAGCATGGTACTGGTACCAAAACAGAGATATAGACCAACGGAACAGAACAAAGGCCTCAGAAATAACACCACACATCTATAACCATCTGATCTTTGACAAACCTGACAAAAACAAGAAATGGGGAAAGGATTCCCTATTTAATAAATGGTGCTGGGAAAACTGGCTAGCCATATGTAGAAAGCTGAAACTGGATCCCTTCCTTACACCTTATACAAAAATTAATTCAAGATGAATTAAAGACTTAAATGTTAGGTCTAAAACCATAAAAACCCTAGAAGAAAACCTATGCAATACCATTCACAACATAAGCATGGACAAGGACTTCATGACTAAAACACCGAAAGCAATGGTAACAAAAACCAAAATTGACAAATGGGATCTAATTAAACTAAAGAGCTTCTGCACAGCAAAAGAAACTACCATCAGAGTGAACAGCAACCTACAGAATGGGAGAACATTTTTGCAATCTACCCATCTGACAAAGGGCTAATATCCAGAATTTACAAAGAACTCAGACAAATTTACAAGAAAAAAAAACAAACAACCCCATCAAAAAATGTGCAAAGGCTATGAACAGACACTTCTCAAAAGAAGACATCTATGCAGCCAGCAGACACATGAAAAAATGCTCATCATCACTGGTCATCAGAGAAATGCAAATCAAAATCACAATGAGATACCATCTCACACCAGTTAGAATGGCAATCATTAAAACGTCAGGAAACAACAGATGGTGGAGAGGATGTGGAGAAATAGGAACGCTTTTACACTGTTGGTGGGAGTGTAAATTGGTTCAACCATTGTGGAAGACAGTGTGGCCATTCCTTAAGGATCTAGAACTAGAATTACCATTTGACCTAGCAATCCCATTACTGGGTATATACCCAAAGGATTATAAATCATGCTACTATAAAGACACATGCACATATATGTTTTTTGAGACACTAGTCACAATAACAAAGACTTGGAACCAACCCAAATGTACATCAATGATAGACTGGATTAAGAAAATGTGGCACATATACACCATGGAATACTATGCAGCCATAAAAAAGGATGAGTTCATGTCCTTTGCAGGGACATGGATGAAGCTGGAAATCATCATTCTCAGCAAACTATCACAGGGACAGAAAACCAAACACTGCATGTTCTCACTCATAGGTGGGAATTGAACAATGAAATCACCTGGACCCAGGGCGGGGAACATCATACACTGGGGCCTGTTGGGATGGGAGAGGGGATAGCATTAGGAGACATATCTAATGTAAATGATAAGTTGTTGAGTGCAGCAAACCAACATGGCACATGTGTACCTATGTATCAAACCTGCACGTTGTGCACATGTACCTTAGAACTTAAAGTATAATTTAAAAAATAAATAAATAAATAAAAGGAATATATTATATTATATATATAAGCTGGGTGTGATGATGCCTCCCTGTAATCCCAGCTACTCAGGAGGCTGAGGCAGGAGAATCATTTGAACCTAGGAGGCGAATGTTGCAGTGAGCCGAGATGGTGCCACTGCACTCCAGCCTGGGAGACAGAGAGAAACTCTGGTTCCAAAAAATAAATAAATAAATAATAAATAAATAAATTTCTACAAAAAGCAAAGTAATCTATAGTGATGGAGAGCTGACTAGTAGTTTATTCTTGCCAGGAGAGCAGAGATGCATGAACTGCAGACAAGCACAAGGAGACATTTGAGGGTAAGAGAAATGTTTTGTGTTTTGATTTTGGCTGTGGTTTCATAGTTGTATGAATCTATATTCATAAAATTGATAACTTTAAATGGAGTCCTTTTTTGTATGCAAATTTTACTAAAATAAAATCAATAAAAAATATGAGTTAGACAAATAGTGAAGTGATATGTCACTTGCACTAGGGAAGTGGATGTATGAAAGTAATGGCAAAAATCACAATTACTTTTGCACCTAGATAATATAATATGTTTAGAAATGTACAGCTATAAAAGAGAGTCAGCTTTGATAACTGTTCTATTGTATGGAGAACCTGTGCCAGCTCACACTAGTAGAAGTGAAGTAAATCCTTTTCAACCTTCTCACCTTTTTATTTTTCTACTCCTTACCTGATGAGTCAGAAGCTCACCTATTCACTTGGTGCAAATGGAGAAGGCCTGGCAGGTACTACAAAGAAGTTGGTAGTACCAGTTTTTCCCTATGCCTGCTTTTTGAAAGAATTGGGCAAAAGGTTTAACATTAAATGGGATTTGAATGTATTTTCTTACTACATTGAGTTGAAAATACTGATTTTTGATCTACAATTATTTTTACATCTAAAATTGAAGAAAGACTTTTGCAATATCCTGTAATGTCCAGAAATGTCACAGGGACTGTCTAGTTCATTTTGAGCCAAGGAGGAATTTGTAGGGATTTGGATGGGCTGTAAAGAAAATGAATGTATTTGCTACTGATTCTCTTGAAATAGTTCTGTTTGTTTACTATTACTGTGACTAAACAGTTGTAAAAAACCAACAGAATGATAATAGGCTACTAGCTTTCAAAGATCTTTTGCAGATTATATAAATAAAACCCTCTCCCCAGTTAGCTAAAAAACAAAGCAGGAAATATATAATGAAGCAAAATCATGATAACTTTCACACCGTACCCGCTAAGCAATGACTTACTGATGCAATTTCAGTATGTGTACAGCTGTCAAACAAAATTTTTAGCAAAGAGAATGAACTATAAAGTAGAGGATGAAGAAATTACAGATGAGAAAAGATGTGAAAAATCAAAGAGAGTATTTAGAGAGCAAGAGGCTTAGACTGTATTTGATTAATATAGGTGAATTTACCCTCTTTGCCCCCTCAACCTCCAATTTGCATATTTCTCTATTTCTATGCTATCCCAGGTCTAAGAGCAAAATGCAGCACTGATAGATATGAGAAAGTAAAATATTCTAGTTCCATTCTAGCCTGGGTCTCGAACTAATTGAGGGATCTTGAAGAAATTGTTGAAGTTCAGTTTCTTTAGACCGTCTTTTGGACCAGGAAAACAATTCCACATTGATAGCCATATACACTAAGAACTATAGTCTAAATTTTAAGGAATCTGCGCAATGGAATAGAGATCATAGGGCGAAGCTCTCTAGATGGGACCCCAGAAAACTGGTAGGAATAGGAAGTAGATATGTATCATTCAAATCCTACCATCAAGAATTAAAATCTGAGAACTTTTTGAATTAAGCTCCAAAGTAAGCTTGCTAATTAAGGGTTTCCAAGGCTATGTATTGTTTTGTTTTGTCAGACAGTTTTAGCAATTTGAATTGGAATGTCTATAGCTGGGGCACGTGCTGTCTAGTTAACCAGTTTCTACAACTTCCTTTTATCTTATTCCAAGCTGTTTCAGGTATTTACGTATATGTCTACTGTCCGGAAGTCTGAAGCCTGAGACACTCGTCAACGTAAACTGTATGTACAAAGACTGGCACTCTCTTGCTTGCCACTATACTTTAAGCATAATTCTAAGAATACAAGAAGTAGTCAACTCCTTCTTGGGAAGGTGACATTTTAAAAAATGGACTAGCTGCAGTTTAAAAAACACCCTGAAGCTACAGCTTCCATTGGAATTTGAGAGCTTCTCTAAATTTTACACCTGATAGCTTCTTCCAATTTTGTCTGCCTTATTTAGTTTAAGGAATTATTTCTGGCCTAGCACAGTGGCTCACGCCTGTAATCCCAGCATTTTGGGAGCCAAAGGCGGGCTGAACACTTGAGGTCAGGAGTTTGAGACCAGCTTGGCCAACGTAGCAAAACCTTATCTCTACTAAAAATACAAAAATTAGCTGGGCTTCGTGGTGTGCACCTGTAGTCCCAGCTACTGAGGAGGCTGAGGCAGAAGGACTGCTTAAACCCAAAGGTTTCAGTGGGCTGAGATCATGCTGTGGCACTCCAGCCTGGGCAACAGAGCAAGCTTCTGTCTCAAAAAAAAAAAAAAAAAAAAAAAAAAAAAAGAATTATTTCTGTAAATACTGTCAGCTTAATGATGGGCTTATGACCTTGGGAACAGTAAAGCTAAGTAGATACCACATCTTTTTTTCCCCCATCACTGCAGTGGTTATGAGACTGTTTTAGGTTTGTAATAAAGAATGAGACTCTTTTTTTTTTTTTTTTTTGAGATGGAGTCTCGCTCTATCACCCAGGCTGGAGTGCAGTGGCAGGATCTCGGCTCACTGCAAGCTCTGCCTCCTGGGTTCACGCCATTCTCCTGCCTCAGCCTCCCGAGTAGCTGGGACTACCGGCTCCCGCCACCACGCCCGGCTAATTTTTTGTATTTTTAGTAGAGACGGGGTTTCACCGTGTTAGCCTGGATGGTCTTGATCTCCTGACCTTGTGATCCGCCCACCTTGGCCTCCCAATGTGCTGGGATTACAGGCGTGAGCCACCGCACCCGGCCCCGAGACTCTATTTTTATATTTGACTGCTCACAGCTTTCAGGCACCAGTGCTCCTTCGTCCACTTCTTTCCCACATTGGACAAGCTGTGAAAGTCCAGTGTTCACACTCCTTTGGCACCAGCAAGAAACTCGGACCATGCAAGCCATAGCCCTTGTAAAGAAACCATCACCTCAGTCCCAACCCCAATCATAATAAAACCCCAAGCCAGTTACCGCGTTTTTGTTCCCTCAAGCATTTTTTTTTTTTTTTTTTGCCTGCTTGAGGTCCACCTTTCTTTCACCAGAAACCTCCTCTTGGCTTGTGTGGATATATGTGTGGCATCATCATTGGTTTTACATCTAAACCAATGTTTGGGTGGAGAGTCCGTCACCCTTATTCATGGTGACTATAACAATTGGCACAGTGAGCAACATGTCTTGGGAGACCCACTATCAGTGGAGTCCTATTGTCTTGCTTTGGTCTGTTCACTGACTCTGTTGCTGCTCTCCCGTATGCACCTTAAGCTGCTGCCTATTGACTAGCTTGAGGATTGAAGCTCATTATAAAATATGTATTTAAGGAAAGGGTGATTATTCCCATTGTTTCTCTGTTTGACATTCCAAGTGGGCCTGTTTTTAAAACTGGAGAGAACAAATAGCGACTCACCCTGGATTATCCCAACTTTAATGCCATAGAACAGTCAATTAAGATCCCATATCCAATATTATTAAAATCACTGACTTTATCCAATAAGCAACTGAAAAGTATTTTACTAGTATAGATTTGGCTAGTATGTTCTGTTCAAGACCAATTTGAACAGCCTCTCAGTCACAGCCTGACTTCACCTTTGAAGAAACATGATATACCTTTTCCCAGCTACCCTTTTGGATTCCTCAAAAGCTCTGCCATTGCACAAAATGGCAGGCAAGATTTTGCAGGCAAGATTTTGCAGACAAGATCTTAGCCACATCTAACTTTTTTCAAGGGTACAATTCTGAGATCACACTGATGATGAGATGAGAGAGTTCCCTGACCCCGTCGTGGGACTTGTGACAGGGGTGTGACTTGTTTGCTCAGCTGCTGTATGCTTAAACCTCTTAAGGATGGGGAGCATGTAGATGGGCAGATGCAGAAGCTGGGGCAAGTACTTTTGGGCTCCAGCCCCATGGTAACATGTAGAGGTGTGTTACAATTAATGCTCTTAGCAGCTGCCGTCCTCAGACAGCTAAGTGTTAAACCAGCTAGTGGAGAGTCAGGATGACAGCCTTTTACACACTGCCCTCTTGGTACCTGAGTCATTGTCTGGTATCCAGGTAGAATCAGGTCACACAGACTTGAAGGTTGGCAAATTTGGTGATTTTATTAAGTGATGGAGGTGGCTTTTGGTGGGATGGATAGGGAACTGGAAAGGGGATGGAGTGGGAAGATGGTCTTCCTCAGGAGTTTGGCTGTCCCACTTCCAATCACCTCTCCAACCATCTCCAGTCAAACTCCTCTCAACGTTCAGGTGCTCCTTCTCTTGTCTCCTTCTCTGCCTCACCACTCTTCTGCTCGTAGAGACTGAGGTTTGGGGTTTATACGGGTACAGGATAGGGGAGTGGTATGCCAGAGGGGTCTTGGAAAAGGCAAAATTTGGGCATGATAACAGGAATACCTGCTCCCATTTAGGGCCATGGGTTTCCAGGCCTGAAAGTGGGGCCTTTGCCAGGGAAATACCCTGTTCTACCCAGTATTTCCCTGCCTCATGTCAATATCAATAACATTCTCATCCAAGGAAATTCATTTTAAACTTACACAGTAGCTCAAAAAAATGGGATGGGATATTACCTTCCACATAGTACAAGACCCTTTTACCTTAATTAAATTTGTGAAATTTACTTGGTAAGCTAAGAGCTTGCACTATTGATCCTTTCATCATCCACCATATTATTACTAGAGTAGCAAACCTTTTCAGACTCTCTTGGTGGCTATTTGATATTACCAATCCTAAGAGCAAAACCAAATTTTGAGCTGGGGATGAGAGGATGACCACAACAAGGACACTACTTCTGGAGGCCCTATCAAGATTTGCAAAATAACCTTAAAGCTTTCTTTCAGTTGTACTAGTCAATACTTCTAAATATCATGATTTCCAATAGAAGTGCCCTGTACATCTATGGCATCTTCCCTCCTATTTTCTTTTTCTCTCTCCTTCCTCCTTTGGTGTTTTCATATCGTTGATTATTTCATTCACCCTGAATAGATTAGAAACCAACATGTGCAACAATCTCCTTACCAGTATTTGCTTTGTTGTAATCTTTGTATAAGTTGAAATGTTCTATAAATGCCATGCATATACTTTGACCTTAGATGAAGTTTGCAATTTTATTATCACATTTGATTGCTTGCATTAATTCCTGATCTGAAATTGTTTTTAAAACTAAAATTAAAGAGAGGAGTCTATGTTATCTGAGTAATCAAAAATGTCATTATATCTATTTCTACCATAAGGATTGAATTTTAAAATCTCATTCTTCTTTTCAAAAGGGGAAAAAATGCACAGTAATTTAACAGGTGAGTCTACTGTGTTGTGTATGGTAGCTGTGATTTTAAGAATAGGATAAGTTGTCAACATTATCAAACTAGTAATGCAAGAAGAGGAGCATTATTAGCTTTTTAATCTTTTGGCTAAGATAAAATCAACATATTCTTTCTGTCTTTGTAGGCATAAACAAGTTAATTATATAGCCACCAATTCTGAGTGGGTCACTTATTACTTAGTTTATATGAAACATTTCAGATAAATAACTTCAGACTTACAGCATAACACAAAAACACTATATATATCTAAACCTGGATTCAGCACAAAATTCTAAAGCTAAGTAATCAAGATTTTTAAAGTAATTTTTAATGAAAAATTTTCCAAATTTTGTTTATGCCATCTCAAAGACATAAATTATCAAAATTTTCAGTATTCCAAATCAACAGGTGATTCAGTGTCACTATTTGTCATTTCCTGGTGTCTCTAAATCTGGGTCTTGCTGTAATGATTACTATAGTCATAAAACCTATTGCACTGGGTTTTGGGCTTTTCATCAGTGAAACAGTTTAGCTCAGATTGGAATTTCAGGCTATACCCTGAAGAGAAAAGATCTTCTGTTAAGTTATAGCACTGACAAAGCAATTCTTTTAAAACAAAACATTTTTGAGGTGTGCTTAACATCAAAAGCCTATACATATCTAATGTATACAATTTGATGAGTTCAAAAATAAGTATGAAAGTGGAAAAAAGGCTTATTTAGAGGTGATCAAATAATTTTTTGAAATAGGCATTCTTGTTCTGGAAGCTAGCCTTGAAAGATGGCCCTGCAGTCCTACTACAATGAGCAGTGCCGCACAATATGCATACCCTGGAATCTGGGTTGGCCTTGTTATTCCCTTTTGATAGAAAGCAGAAGTGATATAGTATGACACATGACTTTCAATTTTAAGTCATAAGATGACTTGCAGCTTCTGACAAAATCTCTTGAAATGCTTATTCCAGGAAAAGTTAGCTACCATGCTGTGAGAAAGCTCAAGATAGCCATGTCAGTGGCCCATGTGAAGACAGAAAAGAAGGAGAGACAAACAGAGGGAAAGACAGAGTGAGAGAAAGAAAGAGAGAGTTAGCCTCTACCTATTATAAGCACCTAAAACTGTTCATCATTACATGTGTAAAGTGTGAATAATTTAAGCTACAAGCCCAGTTGAATATCCAGATGACTCCAACTCCTATCACCTCTAATTGAACTGTATAAAGAGCTCCCAATTGGCCACCTGTGCTGTTCAAATCATATAACTGGGAACGCTAATCTTAAATTGTTTTAGCATTGTGTTTTGTTTTGCGCAATGGGGGTGTTTATGCAGCAATTGATAACTGAGATAGGATTTCTTACCAGGGATATGAAGTATGTCCATTACAAAAACCTCAAATACATGGCACTGTCTTTGGGATGAAATGGTGATCTTCAAACCATAAAATACCAACAAGAGATTAGTTAAAGGCTAAAGGACAGAGAGAAAATTGTTATTAGAGACTGAATAAAAACAGACATATGTTAAATGGTGACAAAAAAGTTTGGCAAAACTCTGGAAAATAGAAATAAGCCTAATTTACTAGTGAAATTGGCTAAAGAGATTGCCAC
This sequence comes from Pan paniscus, assembly GCF_029289425.2. Classification (NCBI taxonomy): domain Eukaryota; kingdom Metazoa; phylum Chordata; class Mammalia; order Primates; family Hominidae; genus Pan; species Pan paniscus. Next base: position 72,773,642 of record NC_073263.2, read on the forward strand.
TCAGAGTGTTTAATGTGCCAATGCATTTATTTTAGCTGTATTTAATAAAGCATGTCCAGAGAGACATGAACTAAAGAAGGAGCTGTTCGATTTCAAGCCAGATATAGAGAAAATATTTCTGAAACAGAACCTACTGGATTCAAAATGAACTGCCCTATAATTGCATATTTCTCACCCCTAGAAAAACTCTCAGATAAGAAATAACTTCAGCCAGCAAGACTCTTTGTTAATACATCAAAATATTTATGGCAGTGCATAGCCAATCTGTTCAGTGAGACTAAAAGATTTCTAAGAATTATAAGGGCATTGCCCAACGCACTCTGATTCTCAACCCAAGGCAGAGGGAAGCCCTGTCTCAAAACAGATTTCTGAGTGTGGCTTCTGTCCAAGCATGTGAATTAACATGTAACACAAAAGAGAAGAAAGAAATGTTAAGGAAATTATACCAGCTTGGTCTGTAAGTGACAAAGATAGCTCAAAATGAAAGGAGGGCATTTAGGTTCCACAACTTCTACAACAATAAAATAGAATAAGAAAGCTACTCAGCATCAAACATGGTCACTTTTTTTACGGAAAAGAAAGAATGAATCAGAAGGTAGAGGCAAGAGGCACAGAAACCAAAAATCCAGCAGTAGGAACTTGATAGGATTTGAGAACTGCTACTAGTAACAGCAATGTGTCCTGTGTTGCCCTCTTTTTGAATAAAAGTATGTGTTGAAGTGTTCCCATCCATGTCTTATAAAGTGCATGTATTTGTAGAACCCAGATAATCTCCTTTCACAATTATCAGGTCATGAGGAGTCACACCTAAGGAATTACACATGAGAAACCACGCCAGAAGATGCTAACCTACACTTGGAACTATTTAGATGGTAAATTCCCAGGCTAGTTTCTGATGTCTTATTAGATGAGACTTTTGGCATCTTGGGATAGTCTGAGTGCATTTTGAAAGTAGCAAGAATGTAAAATAACTTGTGGTTGGTGGTGGCTGCAAATTCTTTGCCACCCATCTTTTCCAGAGGCAGAATATGGGCTGGCTTTATGCTTTAACCAATAAAACACAGTGGAAGTGATGATGTTTCCTTTTCTGGCTGATGTCTGCAAGAAGATTTGACAACTTCTGCTCCTTCCTCTTGGAAAACAGCAGCCATGTCCAACTACCTTGAGACCTCCATACTCAGAAGACCAGCCTAGCCACACAGAAAGTGAGAGACTATGTAGAAAGAACTGAGATATCAAACATATGAATGAAAGCTTCTTGGGCCTTCCAGCCAACCAGGGTAAGAGTAAGAACTGAGGTCCTAGAGGTATATATCCCCAATTGATCTATACTGGCTCCCCAGCTTAGTCTCCAGGCATGGAGGAACTGAAACAAGTCATCCCTATACATCCCCCTGAATTCTTGGACAAAATTAAAAGATTGTTCCTTCAGGTAGGTGATAGAGTCTATTCCCCAGTTGTCTAGGAGGTAAGAGAAAGTTTTACCTGAAACAAGATCTGACTGTGGGCAGACTGATCTCATGGAAATGGAAAATAATGGCATACATTTTGATTGGAGCTTGGTGGAAAACACTATAAAATGTTTCAAGACCAGGTACTGGTAAGAAGGTGTCAAAAAGGGTATGTGGCCCTGGTTAAACAGGCCACAGGCATGAGGGATTCTGAGGAGGCATGTGCCTTAATGGAAATTAGAGATATCCCTAAATAGACCTTTTGCCAACATCAGAATTCATTCAAAAGCTTATCCTGCTATCAGATTCATATATTAAGTAAACAGTTTGCAAACTATCTTTTAGTTGAAGATAGTAACCAAAAACTACACATTAATCTATTTCTTGAAAAGAAGGGAAATTGCAGTCATATTCCTTTTACCAATTGTATTTTATTTCAGAATTTCTTGATGTTTATTTAAGGCAACAAATGGTCTCAGTTAAAAATAATCCTTCCTAACCACTTTTTAAAAATATGTTTAACAAGGTCTGTTCAAGATTCATTACCATATCTGGCTCCTAGATTTCACTTAATCATCACAAACAGATTAAATTTTTTTTCCTATTATGATTGCTTCTAAATATTGGTCATTCTCAAGCAATGTTGGATGGAAAAGCATCACAATCATTTCTAACATGTTTCATGTTTCTTAAGTATGTGTGGAGTTCTTGGCACTGTACAAGTTGTTTTAATTAGGCATGTTTTCTCATGGGATGACATGATAAATGCAAAATACTCGAAGTACATAAACAGTATGATGTTTAAATATAAGAAAGGGTTACAAAAGACCAAAGGGATTTCTTAGTAATTGATTTTTTATTAATAAGAGAGGGAATTCTGAAAAAAAAATTATAAGTGGTGTTATAAAAGCATGAAGAAGGATGCTTTTCCAGTCATGGGAAGCCATTAAATTCTGGAGAATAACCACAGCTATTTGGAACCTGTCCATTTGTGCTGCTATAACAAAATTCTTGAGACTAGTAATTTATAAAGAACAAAAATTTATTTTCTCACAGTTCTTGAGTCTGGCAAATCCAAGATCAAGGTGCTGGCAGGTGTGGTTATCCAGTGAATGCTGCTTTCTCCTTCCAAGATGGTGACTTCCTCTGAGGGGAGGAATGCTGTGTTCTCATGTGGCAGTAGGGGGAAGGCTTAAGGGAACCCTGTGAAGCTTCTTTTATAAGGACCTTAATTGCATTCATAAGAGAGGGAAACTCATGGCCTAATCACCTCTTGAAGATCCTGCTTCTTAGTACTATTACATTGGCAACACCTAAATTTTGGAAAGGACACATTCAAACTATAACAAACCCACAGTGGAATTTCAAATAAACGGTGACTGTCAGGATGCTGGTTTGTAATATAATAGTATTTGATGTCAATTTGTTTTTTTTGCTGAAAACATATTTTCTTCCTGCCAAAATTTTTCCATTTCCTGAAATTCCTCAAAATAGATTGCACAAAAATTGTCAAAACTCTCTTTAACAAAAATTAATTAACACACAATTTAAAAATTAAACTAAGTATATTTTATTAAAATGAAACTTTATCAAAATGAAATTAAGTCAAGTTAAATATTATTTGGGGAGGAATACAAATCTTTTTGTATTTAAAATTCTATTACATGTTTTCCCTGCATGATTATTCCTCCTTACATCTTAATGGGATGTAAGAGTATGTACCAAGGGGCAAATAAGATCTTTTATACTAGTTGCCAGAGAGAGATTTCATTTGTGATTTAGAAGATTCATTCATACTCCAAAGATACTATATTCAAAGAATTCACTTAAGAAGTCTTCAACATGAAATCTTAGAGAGAAAAATATAATTTGATAACAGGACAAATAATCTTTTAGTTATGTTAGACAGTTATGTAAATATGTATAATTCTTTTGTAATAAGTTACAGAAGAAACTTATTACAAAATGAACTCATATGGAAGATATGTATAGGTATGACATATTTGCATCTGTATCTGTCCGGAGAAGCAATTTTGATTCACCTATTTCTTGAAAAAAGTAGAAAGTTAGATAATTTCTACTGTTTTAAAGAAATAATAACACAACTGCTGTATTTTTTGTTTTTTTATGATGTGCATTTAAATTAGATTCAGATAAAAAAGAATTATTATGCCATTCAGTTTTATAAAAAGCTACAACAGACAGATTTCTTCTTTAAACCTACCAACTTTACTAGCATTTATTAGGTTATTTTATATCTTCATAATTAATAATTGTATGAAATGCTTACAAATTATATTATTTAAAAATAGGATAAAATATCAACAAATTCAAGTATATGTGCCATCTTTATCCTTTGACTATTCTTAAGCTTTGATTTGCTTTCTTTTTTTTTTTAATGAAATTAATATTTTATTATTAAATTCATTGCAAAATTTGGAAAACACACAAAAGCAAAAGCACAAGAGGATAATAAAAATCACAAAGTGTACTTCCCAAAGGAAGCTATTCTTTTGGTATGTTTCCTACCAATAGGTATTTCTCTGTACATGTGGTGTACATCCCATGCAAAGTTGATATCCCACTGTAAAAGCTGATTTGCATATATCATTTTTCACTTAATATTCTATTATGAGATTTTTTCCTCAACTCATTAAATGTTCTTGAAAAGCATGAAGCTGGAGAAACATGCAAAGAATAGATTCTAAGAGACTGCAGCAAGGGGTTTAGATTTTTCCTGAAAACAGTGGGAATTCCCTGGAGAGATTTTCTTCACCCCCTACTTTTTTTTTTCTTTTTTTTTTTGAGAGGTTTTCTAAGTCAGGCTAATTGAGGAATAATTCACGTGCAGTACAGTAAAAGTCACCCTTTTGAGGTGTGTGGTCTGATGAGTTTAACAAATGGAGGCATGTAATATTATCACAACCAAGACATATGATATTTCAATCACCACAAAAAGTCCTTTTGTGATCTTTATGTAGTCCATCCCCTTTTCTCAATCTAACCCCAGCAACCTAATCTGATGTCTTCGTTTTGCCTTTTCCAGAAAGTCATATAAATGAAATCATACAGAATGTTACCTTTTATGTCTGACTTCTTGCACTTAGCATAATGCTTTCTATCCACATTGTCGCATGTTTGTTCCTTTTGGTTGCTGAGTGGTATTCCATTTGATAGTATGGCACAACTTGTTTATTCATTCACCAGTTAATGACATTTGAATTGTTTTCAGTTGTTGATTTGTAGTTTTTTCTTTAAGGCCTTTGTCTAGGTTGTTATTAGGGTAATGCTGACTTCATCAAACAGTTTGGGAAATATTCCTTCCACTTCCATTTTCTGCAAGAGTTTGTACACAGTTGCAATGATTTCTTCTTTCAATATTTGCCAGAATTTACCAGTGGCACATCTGGATCTGGACTTTCCGTTGTAAGCAAAATTTTAATGGCAAGTTCCAATTCTTTTATACATATAGGACTATTCCAGTCATCTACTCTTCTTTTTTATTTTTTTATTTATTTTTTTATTTTTTATTATACTTTAAGTTTTAGGGTACATGTGCACATTGTGCAGGTTAGTTACATATGTATACATGTGCCATGCTGGTGCGCTGCACCCACTAACTCGTCATCTAGCATTGGGTATATCTCCCAATGCTATCCCTCCCCCCTCCCCCCTCCCCACCACAGTCCCCAGAGTATGGTATTCCCCTTCCTGTGTCCATGTGATCTCATTGTTCAATTCCCACCTATGAGTGAGAATATGCGGTGTTTGGTTTTTTGTTCTTGCGATAGTTTACTGAGAATGATGGTTTCCAATTTCATCCATGTCCCTACAAAGGATATGAACTCATCATTTTTTATGGCTGCATAGTATTCCATGGTGTATATGTGCCACATTTTCTTAATCCAGTCTATCATTGTTGGACATTTGGGTTGGTTCCAAGTCTTTGCTATTGTGAATAATGCCGCAATAAACATACGTGTGCATGTGTCTTTATAGCAGCATGATTTATAGTCATTTGGGTATATACCCAGTAATGGGATGGCTGGGTCAAATGGTATTTCTAGTTCTAGATCCCTGAGGAATCGCCACACTGACTTCCACAATGGTTGAACTAGTTTACAGTCCCACCAACAGTGTAAAAGTGTTCCTATTTCTCCACATCCTCTCCAGCACCTGTTGTTTCCTGACTTTTGAATGATTGCCATTCTAACTGGTGTGAGATGATATCTCATAGTGGTTTTGATTTGCATTTCTCTGATGGCCAGTGATGATGAGCATTTTTTCATGTGTTTTTTGGCTGCATAAATGTCTTCTTTTGAGAAGTGCCTCTTCATGTCCTTCGCCCACTTTTTGATGGGGTTGTTTGTTTTTTTCTTGTAAATTTGTTTGAGTTCACTGTAGATTCTGGATATTAGCCCTTTGTCAGATGAGTAGGTTGCGAAAATTTTCTCCCATGTTGTAGGTTGCCTATTCACTCAAAAAATATGGAACGCTTCACGAATTTGCGTGTCATCCTTGCGCAGGGGCCATGCTAATCTTCTCTGTATCGTTCCAATTTTAGTATATGTGCTGCCGAAGCGAGCACAATTTGCTTTCTTTAAATATATCTGATTGTATCACTTATGCCTGATGACTATTTTCAGATAATGAACAATGGTATTTTTAATTGTCTGGAGAAGAGAAGATTTCTTCCACTCTATAGTTTTGATCCCTCTAGTAAATAGTATATAAATAGAAGAGAAAAAACCCTATTGAGTAGGCTAGAGTAAGCTATAAAAATCCAATTATTTCTCAATTATATTCTCACAAAAATATATATGGATGGAAATGGCCTGAGAAGGAAAATTAAAGCCAACATTACTTTTACATGGACTTTCTTCTCTCAGAGAAATGTAGAATCTGAAATCTGTAAGGCCCATAGTGTCAGAAAGCTGGGCTACATTAATTGTGATTACCTCTCCTTCTTCTTCTTCTATTTTAAAAACACTGGCTTATTCTGGCTATGCAGAGATAGCTCACCAAACAGGGAACTCCTCAGTATCTGGCCCTCAGCTTACAAAGGAGAGGGTATTATTTTGAAGACCCAGGTTAATAATGTCAATGGGAATTTGTTTGTGTTAAAATTAAATGGCTAGGGAAATTATAGTTCATTATTTGTGTATCATATTTAGCAACTTATAAATTTATTTTCTGAAGGGAGGATATTATCCAACGATATTTTAAATAATTATATCATATTTTAATTTTTGCATGGGATCTTACAACTGGTCTTCAATTCTATTCTTTAGCGATATTCCTCACAAAGCATCTTTGTAAAGGATCGATTGGAGTCATTGCTTCCCATGACAAACCATTTAAATGTCACACATTTATCTTCAAGGGTTATTTTTTACACAAAGTAAATGTTTGTTTTCCTATGGCTTCTATCCATCTCTTCTTCCTGGAATAAAAGGGAGTAAGATTTAAGTCTTCTTCCATGTTATAAATATTTAGATATTTGAAGAAAGTTGTAACATCCATCCTTCCAGGCTTAGCATACTGATTTACTTTTATCATTTCTCAGTGATATTTTTTTGGCTCCGTACACCACTGCCATGCACAAATGTGAGGCCAAAAAATACTTGTTGAACAAAGTAGAAAATAAACCCCTATGTGTATGGGAAAAGATAGGGAATTAAAAGAAAATTAGAAAGATAGGAAAGTGAAAACATTTCCTAAAGTCTTTAGCCTTGAAGGGGACAGAGAATTAATGAATATTCAGATCTTCTTAACATATTATTCTAGCTTCCCTTAACCTGTAAATATAAGGCTGGGGATGTTAAATATTATTAATATAAGAAGATAGGGAATGTGTTCATTAGGAGGCTACTGAAGCATAGCAGTGACATCTTTCTTTGCCCATGAAGCTATGTTTTTTAATAGTAATTTAGATTTTATATGCATTTTTTTCATGTACTATTTCATTCATAGCAGAAAGATTCTAGAGCATTGAATTTTGATTCGAAGTCTTACTTTTAAAGTGTATACAGGGGTGTATGTCTCTTGACCTGCATGCATGTAATGTACTAACAAAAAACATATTCACATTTTTTCAACAACCATGTGAAAATCGCATGTATTGAAATCCAGATGGTAGTTTAGAGAGTTATCTGTTACTGTATGTGATCTCGTTTTTAGGCACTTTTTAAAAAAGAAGGCATTGAAGCATGACATCCTCCTTTTCTGCCTCTGCTTTCTTTATGGGATATGTACTCAAAGAGGGCTTAACAGAGCAGTGGCTTCACAAGGGAATAGGGAGTTTAATGAATCATACATACTTTATTTGAAAAATATCAATAACCATTCAGTGGTCTATTCTTGCATAAACTGAATAAAAATCTCTATATAAATGGTGCATAGCTTTTTTTTATGAATCATGCTCTATTTTTCAGTACAATGCTAAATCTTCTTAAAACGTGTAGTTTTACCTGCCAAGCCTAAGATGAATTTCCATCAGCGATTAAAGACTAGTTCCATTCCCTATAATCCTTGTCAATTATATGAATAGGCAGTAATGGAACACTTTATTTTCTCTGGTTATTAAAACACAAAATAGTAATGCAAATGCACTGTACAATGTCTCCTTACTAGATTGGCAGTGTAATTTATTTAATCGAATTCAGAAGTCAAAGACAGAGAAACAGGAGTCAGTCTCCTAAAGTCTATGTGGGACAAAAACGTATTGAGCTGTGATATACGTACAAAAAGTCAGAATACAAATTTTAAGTCTTCCAGAGTTCTCTCTTACCATCACACTCACACATAATATTTAGTAAAGAAGATTTCAATTTCATTTATAAAGCTATAATTTTTAAACTGTATCTTCAATGTGGACATTCACATTCACTCTGAAGGAAGAGAGTTGATCCTTAAAGGCTATGACTGTGATGACCATTCATTTTTAAATTTTTAAGTCACAAAGGATAGAACTGAGTCAGATTTGGATTTATCAAAAAGGTTAAATAAAAAGCAGATAGCAGTGTCAGAAAGAGAAGATATGTGGCCCCCTCCTCACTGGACAAGGCTATGAAGAAGCAGCTGGTGGAATCAGGTTTAGATTTTTAAAAAGTGTAATGTTGCTGGCATTATCTCCATGATACTCGTGACCACTGCTTTGAGTGAAAATTTAATAAAATTAACACTACTTTCTTGATTTATTTTTTTCTTTTCTTCTTAATCTTCCCTTCAAGATTAAACTCATCAGCACTTGACAAAAACTGCAAATAACAGCCAGATGCAGGAGTTGGTTTTATCTTTTTATGCAAGTATGTGGTGCTAATTAGTGCAAATTGATTAAACTTTAATTGCCTGATCCATGGCTAATTAATATTTATAAGATGAATGAGCAGGAAAACCAGACATTTATTAAAACACTTTAATGATTTTTCATATGTTTTGACAAAGCAAAGCAAATAGATGTTATGAGTATGGATGTGCTAGACTAGGGGAGTGTATCTGTTGCCTTCTTCTACCTGTGAATGCCCTAAAAGTCTACATTAACTTTTAAACACATAAATTGTAAACTTATTTTTCTTTGGGTCCCTTTTCAAATTATTTCCAAATATTTTTGCTATTAAGCCACCCTGTTATTTATGACATAATTATAGCAGTGACAGATATTAAAATTAACACATGCATAAAATTATTTATTTTACTATTATTTATATTATGTATTCATGTATTATAATAGCCATGTGTTAGTACAATGTAAAATGTGTATTTTTAAGCAATAAAATGTATACCAATATTTTTATTTAAGATTTTAAATTTTTTGAAAAAAATAATAATTAGAATATCAATTAAGATCATTAATCATTTGAATATTTAAATTACATAGATCTGATATGTTTCCATTTAATTATCTTGGTGCCTAAAGTTATAATCCAGGGTTCATTCTTAACTGTAAAACTAATTTGACACATTGAAAGCAGTATATGTTAGGTGTACGTTGTTCAAAAGTGAGATATATTTATTTCTAAAAAATGTCATTTTGCACATAATCAGTAAAATAATTGTTACATATAATTATTCACAATAATATCAGCTTATTTAGAATGGTAAATGTCTTTGTTCATTATCTTGATATTTCACAATTAATTCACACAGTCAATATATTTTCAGTAAAAAGTTTTTTCAAAGAAAAACGTTTTGTAAACTTGATAAAATTCTGTATCTTTGTTTTTTATATCCTACATTTAACTTTTATGTTTAATTCTCTAGCATAACAAAGCAGACCCTAGTTCATACTTTCTTGTATATATATCTCTACGTATGTCACTATTTTAAGTGATTATTGTGATCTTGATATTTGGTAAAAATTTTTTTTTACCCAAAATCATTTTGTAGTCTGAACAAAAATGATTTTAAATGATTTTCTAAATTAAGTAGGTTAAAATATCAAAATGATCACCTACATAATTATTACTTACTTTAAGTTAATGCATAATAAATTCTAAAATTAAAAGTCAGCCCGCTTCCCTTTTCTCAATTCTTCCATCTGAAAATTTTGCAAATTGTATTAAAGTTATATCAGCAATTGTGATGGTCTTTTGATGGGTCAACATGGCTAGGCTACAGTTGATAGTTATTTAATCCAACACTGATCTAGATGTTCCTATGAAGGTATTTTGTAGATGTGAATGAAGTTCAAAATCAGTTGATAACTGGTAGTGATAATCATAATCATAAACAAGATTATCCTAGGTGATCTAGGTGGACTTGATTCAGTCAGCTGCTAAATCTAAAGAGCAGAGCCCAGGCTTCCAGGATAAAGAACAAATTTCACCTGTGAACTGCAACTTCTGCCTGTGCCTAAGAGTTCCAGCCTGTCTTTTTTGATAGTCAGCCATATAAATTTTAGGTCGGCTATGCCGGTTCCCACAACCATGTAAGCTAATTCCTTCCAATAAGTATCTTAAGATATATTTTCTACTGGTTCTACTTCTCTGTTGGAAATCTGACTGAAACAGAAATCAAAATACTTAATAACTTCCATAAGAAATCATGTGAACAGATATGTGCACAATCACAAAATAATGAGATGAGTACTAAGCAGGTATGGACAATTTCATGCAAGGAGATACAGAATGGAAGATCTAAATGGGAAAAGAGGTAGTGTAAGGTGGAGTAGAATGGGTGGTGGATGAGTAGAGTGGAGCAGAACATTTCTAGCCAAGGTTAAAAAAATTACCAATGCATGAGGCATGTGGAGATCATTGTTCCTATAGTGCCATTAGGTATATTTCTAGGGGAAAATGGCATTGGATGGAGTCTGCAACTTGTTATCCAAGACAGATGACAAACTGTCTTGGATAACAAGAACGGTTAGTGGATTTATTGAAGGGGTATGCTGATTAAATACATTTAGAAGGGGATAGTCACAATCAGATTTCGGTTTAGGAAGTCTGGCAAAACTATTGAGGAAGAACTGACTACATAAAGGTGAGTTAGGTGGGTTTTGTTTGTATGTTATTTGTTTTGCTTGTATGCATTTTGTTTTTGTTTTTAATCTATAGAGATAATGAAGTTTCAAACCAAGATAATGGCCATGCATGGGGATAGATAGTAGAAAATGAACTTGAAAGATGTCAGGTATTATTAGGGTGAATTAAATGTGGGCAATGATGGAGGGGGAAACTTAAAACCCTAGTTTTCCGATTTGAGCAAGTATGTGGAAAAGAATGTTGGGCACAATGTTCAGAAATAAAACAACATAATAGAAATAAGTACATTTCTGGGAGTTTCTAATTTTACTTGCCAGGATATTTTCAACTGAAGATTTCTACCAGAAAGTTTAGGAGTTCAAAAATAAGAATTATATTAGAAATACCAAGTTGTGGCTGAAGATATGTGGATGCCTATGACTTCCAAGGAAGCAAGTGTATGTTAGGTAAATAAGTGGACAGAAGAATTTATTTTGTCTTTAAGCTAATTTCATGTTAAATAAAATTTCAAGTGTATTGCATTGCTTTCAGGCTATGTCTGGAAATTAAAAACATTTTTATTACATTTTTACATTTAAAACAAATTACTTATGTTTCTTTTAAATAGAATATTTTAAATACCTGACCAGATAATTCTCTTTTGTAATCTATTCCATAATTCATCCACTAACTTAAGAGTTTACTCATTCATTTACTCAAGCTAATATTTAGCATCTAACATGTTCTAAGCTGTGTGCTATGTACCATAACATGGAGAGAAAAGCCTTCACATGTAATGTCTAGGTCTTGCCCATATATTTAAAGATCAACTTCTGACTGAAGAGAATAGGAAGACATTTAAATTGTAAATAATATTTTTAATATTAAGGTATTTTCTATAATGTATATGTCTCTTTGTATCTAATGGAAAATTATATAATGAAACATAAACTTCAGTCAAAGCCTTTACAACATTTAACGTCTGTGAGGCCAGGATATAGCAGAGGGCCTCAAAGAAGGAAGATTCTAATTTTAAGAAAGAGCATTAGAATGGACAGAAACAAATTTTGACCCTGGAATTCAAACTCAGTGAAAGCATATTACCCAAGACAAATAAATGTTCCGTTCTCATTTGATAACAAAGTGCTATGACAGCATAATGAAGAGAAAAATAAAGAGGAAGAAGAGTAATGGTAGGAGCAATAAATGGAAGATCTCCAAGGATCGGTACCCCAAAAGGCAAGAGCAAACCTATATCTACCAAGAGAGGTATGAATATACTGAAAAGGCTTGAGATTGCTCACAGAAATTGACTCAGAGGGCTCCCAGGTGGAGAAGATTTCATTACTCATATAGGTGATCAGAAGCTATTTAACCACCTGTCAGGTTTGCTTCTGAGATACAACTGACAAAGTATGACTATCTGACCTCCTATCTCTAGTCCATTACAACTAACAGCGTGGCCCAGCAACATAGTGACCAAAAACATAGGTGTCACTTATGAGCTTGTTAGACAGTCAGAAATTCAGGCTCCTCCCAGTGTCTACTAAATCAGAACACTCTTGTTTAAAAATTCAGAAGTTGATTTGTATATACATCAAATTTTGAGAAGCACTGCTTAAGCAAATCTCACTTATACCTAACCCAACATCTCTGCATAAGGCCAACAATGTCACAAGATACAATTTGTTTGATTTTTTTCCCCTAGCCAGATGCCTTGCTGTAACTCCACTTACAGTGAGAAAGCTAAGTATTTAAAGTACTATACATTAGAAAACTCAGGTTATACCTCATTAAATAAAATGTATGACTTACTCCATTCCTCCAATAAGTTTAAAATACCCAATTGTGTTGACACACCTCTCTTAAATTGAGGGAGATCACACAAAACCAATAAAACTATAAATTAATCATTCATTCTTCATAATTATTGTAAATGTCAAATGTGATTTTAGGCTCTATATTTTTTAAGTAATGTCTAGCCTAGTAGAGATTAAACATACCCTCCCAACACACACACACAAGTAAAAAGAAAGGGAAATCATACTTACTAGCAATTAAGAAAAATAATAAAAAGACAAGTATCATAGCATAAAACAAATGAATGTCAAGCAGAAGATCTGAATTTCATTTTTTGCACTACTACTTTAGTAATCATACAAGGATTTAACATCCCTGTGTCCCAACTTTCCTTCTTTAACCTAGATTATCTCTGAAATTACCTGTACATCTCTTCATTACAACTTAAGAAATTATAAGTACTTAAAGAGAAATATTTTATTTTGACAATGGCTTTATGTATTTGTACTTACAACTTCAAAAATTCTGAAAACCTATCATTGATTTGATGATTTCATTATTAGATGAAGACTTCTCTTTCCTTAACTTTATTTTGTAGCATTTAATGGCATCTTACGTTATGCATGCTTTAAATTTATTTTATTTTCCCCATAAAATACAGACATTTTCATACTTCGTGTGTTATTACACATGTGGATATAAACAGTAGACTTCACAACTACCCTAATCCTAAGAATCTTTCACGGATTTTCACAGGAAGTTTCACTGTAGAAAGGGATAAGTGGTCTGTTGTGGTTATTTAATGCTATATAACAAATTGCCCAAAGCATAGTTGCTTAAAACAACACCAACATTTATTTTGTTCACGAGTCTGTAATTTGGGCAAGGCTTTGTGGAGAGTTCAACTGTGTTTCAATTGGCAGCAAGTGAGGTGGCTCCAAAGCTAAGTTACAGAATCATGTGAAGAAATATAAGTGTATTGACTTGTATTTCTGGTGTTTTTTACTACATGTTGGCTGGGCTGAATGTTGGTCAGGACCTTAGCTAGGTAGTTGGTTGGAACTTCTATATATGGCCTCTCCAGGTGGCTGAGGCTTCCTCACAGCATGGTGCCCTAGGTTTCACTGGTGAGAGGAGAGAGAAAGAAAGACTCTGCCACCTTTTAAGACCTAATCTTAAAAGTCACATACATCACTTAATTGCATTTTATCCATGAGACAATCACAAAATCCAGACCAATTTTAAGGGGAGACTGCTCCATTTGATCAGACAGTAGTAGAAAAGTTCTGAAAGAATATGTGGACACAGAACTATTGCTGTGTTCATCTTGCATACTTCATAGGGTCAATTTTTCATTTCATTCTCTAAGCAGAAGTAAAGCCTTTTGCAAAAGAGCTTAACTGTTGTTATGCTTTGGCTGTGTCGCCACCCAGGTCTCAACTTGAGTTGTAGTTTCCATAATCCCCACATGTCGTGAGGGGGACCCAGTGGGAGGTAACTAAATCATGGTGGTGGGTTTTTCCCGTGCTGTTCCAGTGACAGTGAGTAAGTATCACAAGAATTGACGGTTTTATAAAAGGGCAGTTCCCCTGCACACACTCTCTTGCCTGCTGCCATGTAAGACGTGTCTTTGCTCCTTTTTCGCCTTCTGCAATGATTTTGAGGTTTCCACAGCCATGTGAAACTGTGTGTCTAGTAAACCTTTTTTCTTTATAAATTAGCCAGTCTCGGTATGTCTTTATTAGCAGCATGAGAACAGGCTAATGCAACTTTCTTCCTCTGTATGTTAGCCTCAGATAATCTATACGCACACACACCCTCCCTTATCCTCAAAGATAGTCTTCATTAAAGAAATTAAACTTGTAGCATCGACTCCGAAGTTTTCATAATCAGTAATGATATGTTTTTGGTAGACTGTTACATTAACGGTTTTCAGGTATAGTCCTTACCCACATTGATTCTGAGCCGGAGCATATGACTTGTTTCAATCAATGAGCTATTACAATCGTGATACAAGCAGAGACTTAAAGTACCTGTGCATTTGGCCTTGCTTTCTCTTGCTTTTGGGAACCCTTTTGTCTTGGTGTGGAAAATTAAAAAACAAACAAACAAAGAAAAACAAACAAAAAAAACAACCAGGGCTAGTATATTAAAGGGTAACAAAGGATATGGAGAGAGAGGTCCCAGACATCTCCTCCATCCTAGCTGAGGTCCAAATGTATGATTGAGCACAGTGAAACCCAGCCTAAATTGCTGATCCACAGAATCATGAGAAAATAAATGATTGTTTCAAGCTGCTAAGTTAAACACTACATTAAACAAGAGTAGATCAGACCAGACACTATGTGATAGAAGCAATATGTGATACACACAAGGGGATTTCTTTTCATTCACCCAATATTTTAGGGTGTTTATACTTTGTGGGGTTCCAGGAAGTGGTAGTCGAAAATACTTTGCAATCATGAGACTAAAAAGCTTCAGATTTCCTTGCTCAGTCTATAGAGATATTGATTTAAGACATTGCTAAATGAGAAGTCAATTATGGCTTTCCTGCTTCTCAGATATTTTGTTAGCTTTGGTGACCCCCCCAAGATGTACATCTTAGGAGAAGCCACAGTCCTCTACACCATTTTGAAAATTGCATATAGTTCATATTTTTTCTTCATTCTTTCCTGCCTTGAGGACCACCCCATTGCCCATTGTGCCAACTTAGCTTGACTCTATCTAAATGCAAAAAGCAGTCGCTTATTTTTCTCCTGCACAAGTTCACATACTACAGTCATTTCTTGATTTTTAATAACTGTAGTAAAGATCTGGGGTAGTTGGGAAGGATTATATTTAGGAGCATAGTGTCTTTAAGCAGTTAGGTTGGTTCCAATGCCCCATTGAACTTTTCTCTTTCTTCCCATTCTTCCCCTTTTTCTTCCTGGTAAATGTCAAATATCTTCTACTGTAATCCCCAAGATCTATTTTTTCATTGACAATCACATATACTATTACCTTATATAAGAAACTGATGATTGTTACTGTAAAACATTTTCTTACTTGTTTCATAAGCTCATATACTAGTTTGAAACTATTCTTATCACCCAAGGTAGAAGTAACTTTAGCTAGAGTAAGTCATTTAACAAAACAAAATAAATAGACAGACTAGAGATGAAGTAAGGGCAAGAATCCTAAGGGCCAAAGTCATTGCTACTCAAAGTAAGAAAAATGGGAATAACTGCAAGATACTTGTTTTTCTCCCTCCGAGACAGGAGCCAATTAAGTGCATTGGCAGTGGGTTTTTGTTAGAGAGGAACAATTTAAAATTTGGCCTACTTGGGAGTCTTTTTTTTTTTTTTTTTTTTTTTTTTTTTTTTTTTTTTTTTTTGACGGAGTTTCGCTCTGTCTCCAGACCGGAGTGCAGTGGCGTGATCTCTGTTCGCTGCAACCTCCACCTCCCAGGTTCAAGCGGTTCTCCTGTCTCAGCCCCGCGAGTAGCTAAGACTACAGGCGTGTGCCACCACGCCCAGCTAATTTTTATATTTTTAGTAGAGATGGCGTTTCACCATGTTGATCAGGATGGTCTCGATTTCTTGACCTCGTGATCCGCCTGCCTCGGCCTCCCAAAGTGCTTGGATTACAGGCGGGAGTCTTTTATAAAGTCTATTCTTCTGATTCATTTGTGACAATCCTTAATTATTCTATGTGTTTTCATTGGGACAATTAGTAAAAGCATAGAACACAATGGGTCACACTGGTAGACAAAGAGTCCAGGTTGAGCCAATAAGAAATCTCCTGGGATAAGTTGTTCAGGTTGAACCAATCAGAGATCTCCCTGGAGCTTTTCGCTAAAGCTTGGTAGCAAGACTGTTTACTATTTTTGGAATGTAGACCTACATGTGTTAGCTTGAGGCTCAGCAGCCATCTTTCACATTACACTGAGATAGCCTTATTTTGTCAGGGAAGAAAGAGGCCAGCAAGTAAAAAGATGTAGAGTTAAGAAAACTGTGAAAGCTGATATTTGGGAGGCAAGGGTGATCAAGATCATTATTTCAGTCGAGATGCCATTTGGATGTCCCCAGCATGTGATTCGATGAAACCTCAGCTTTGTAAAAGCTAGAATGAATAGGTTCTGTAATTTACTAACAAAAGAGTACTGGCTTGTAGCCATAGACAGTTTATATTTATTAAATTGAATCAAGGAAAAAAAAGTCTATGGACAAAGAAATAAAAAACATGAGGGATGCCTACTGTATCAAGTACCTAAGAAGTGGGTTCAAAGTATGTATACCAATCACTCTAAGGCTAGACAACATGACCTGACTGCTTGTGCAACCCTAGTAGTTTATAAGCTGAAATCCACCTCAGGTCAAAGTTTATGTAACTTGGTATTGCTTCCAATTCACACAGTATTGGGCAGGCTCACTTCCAATTAGAATTACAGAGTTTGCCATCATATTCTCAAAGAATGAATTTAGGAAAGAAAACTTCAAGATCAGGCTTCAGTTAATACATATTTGAGTGAAAACCAAGAGCAATAATTTCTGACAATTTTTTAAATTATGTCTCTATCTATTGATCCCCATTCCCAACTCATTATTTGCAATATTTCATTTAAAAAATTATTTTTTTGTATGTATCAATGGTTATCATTTACAGAAATAGTAGCATGCGTTAGTCACCATTTGCTGCACCAATGAACAAGTCCAAGTTCTCAGTGGCTTGTAACCGCAAACATTGGTTTCTGGCTCATGTCACATTACAGCCGTACCCCTTTAGGAGCTTGGTTGGCTGCTGTTGAATTTAGCTGGGCTCTATTAGGCTTGACTAGGCTTGGCTAAATTTACCTGTGCTCAGTTGAGTTCTGCTCTTGGTTTGGCTCCACGTCTGCTCACATTTCATTAGTCAAAGCAAGTCAGATGACTATGCCCAAAACCAGTAGAGTAGGCCAGCATTTTCTGCCTAGAGGTAAGGTACTACAAAGTTCCATGGCAAAGGTGTGGATATATAAACCACTTACAAAGAAAACAAAAAATGATGGAAACAATAATCTAACCTACAACAGAATTGAAAGTTTGGGAGTGTGACACATTAGATCCACATTTACAGATTCAAGGAACATCAAGCATTAGCAGCTAGATTTCTAACCAATTTTTTCTACCTATAGATAGAAGGAGCAAGTGAATAGGGAGTTATCCAGGAAATGAAGTCGCCATAACATTTCCACTAAAAGATGTCACATGTTCTCCAAAGCTGTTTCCCAAGATAGTCCAAGTTAGTCACAGGAAGGAGATCTTTAACTGCATTAATCTGTTCATGTTTATAATCTTACACATGCTCATAATCTGTCTTTTCTCTTACGTTATTCAATATCTTAAACAAATCATTCTGCACACCTATTCACTAACACTACTGTCAATTTCAGTGTAGCAATAGGCAATGAGTAGAATAAAATAAGTTTTTGGAAGAGTAGGCATTTTGAAGTAGACAAGCAGACCCCTGTGGAATCAGAGCAGCCATTTCTTGCTTACTTGATGATTTAAAAAAATGTGTGTTAAAATTGTTTAGAAGAAACATCGAAATATTCCAAGATTTTTATTTTCAAAATAACTCAAAGCACAGTTTCCTTCTAGGGATTTGAATAGTTTTGAGTCTTACACAAAGAGTTTTATTCACTGAATTTTATTTTTCCCATCTAAACTGAGATTTACCTGTAGGAAAATGTCATAATAGCCTTCAAAAGTTAACTCAGGTGAAACATAAAAATAAAAGCTTCCTTTCTCTCCTGATATCATATTCCAGCCCTACTTTATTCTTCTCCTTTTCCATCAGTCACTCAGACTTCAATGGAAAAGTCATTGAGGATCAAATAATCCAGCTGTTGTTTTCAGCTTTCTCTATTTTAATGTTTATTTTCCAAATCATTTCCTATTTTTCTACTAAAAATATCCTGCCAAATCATTATTTTTTCTGGAGCAAATCTAATGCTTTCTGTTGCTAGATATCTGATCCAAATCCAATATTTTTCTTGGCAGTTGGTGAACATAATAATAAGTAGAGATTTTTTTTTCTTTCCACACTTAGAGCTGGGGGAAAAGAAAGACACTATTCACAATTAAAACCATTTAAATATTGAGGTTAGTTCTCACCTTAGCACACATTCACAAATACTTCTTAAAGGGAGAACATGTTAAAAGAATTTTCTATGCTTTTAATATATATTTGCAGATAGGTTTCTAGTTCTTAATGCACATTATTTTGAATACACATTAGGAGTGTGATTTAGTTAATGCCATCCTTTACAAAGCTTATTTTTTTCACTTTACTTTTAAAATCTTTGTCAAAATGATAGTATGCATATAGGAAACAAAAAGTTCAGAACCTGTATTAGTCTGCTCTTGCAGTGCTATAAAGAAATACCTGAGACTGGGTAATTTATAAAGAAAAGAGGTTTAATTGGCTCACAGTTCTGCAGGCTGTACAGGAGGCATGATTGGTGGTGGGGGAGGCTTAGGAAACTTACAATCATGGTGGAAGGAGAAGGGGAAGCAGGCACATCTTACAGGACCCAAGCAGGAGGAAGAGAGAGTTGGGGGCGGTGCTATATACTTAACAACCAGATCTTGCCACAACTAACTCACTACAACAAGAACAGCACTAGAGGAGAAATATTCCCCCATGATCCATTCATCTCCCACCAGGCTTCACGTCCAACATTGGGGATTACAATTTGACATGAGACTTGGTCAGGGACACAGAACCAAACCATATCAGAAGTAATAACAATAAAATCACTTCGTCTCACTGCTATTTCAATTATTTAACCGATTTTTAAATGATTTCTGATTTTATTTATTGATTTTCTTCATAATATTACACAACAGTCTTCTATATTGATTTGTAGATTTACTAATTTTAGATCCTATTTGTGGCCAAATAAAGGAAGATTTAGATAACTCGGACTATCCCTGCCTCCTCCTCCTAATTTCTAATAGATCTATTGTTTTGCTTTTCTGAAATTTTGGTTTTTCAAGACTTCCAGAAATGTTCTTCCTCCTCCATAATAAATAAAATGTCTTGATTCCCTCAAGTTACCTTTCTTGAGGATGTTTATCTGTTTACTCTGCCCTTAACCATTTATTTCTTCTTCCATTTCCCAATTTCTGTCCACTAGCCATTTATATCTACGTTATCAAGAAAGTGAACTTTTTCCTTTTAGCTCTGATTAATTATCAAGTTTTGTTTATAACAGTATGTCATAAAGTCAGGAAACATAGCATAGTAGTCATCTTTGTTATAAGATCGACAGTCCCAAATGGCAATGTAGAATAACCTTATTTTTAAAGAGTGTATCAGTTCCATTTTCAAATAATGTGCCCAAAATGCTTTTACTCTACACTTAGGTATATTTTTTGGTAAAGTACCTCTGCATTTAAAGCAATGGTCCCATCATTAATTACCTAAACCTCGAAATGTTGGGACACACAGGAAAGTATTTTTGTATAAAATTTTATTTTCAGGTTAACAATGGTGTCTTTTTTTCACATTAGCAGTAATGCTGTTTTCATCGCCATGGCTTTACATTTAAAGAAACTCACCTGAAGAAAATTTAGATGAATTTGTTATTTTGGAGCCCAGCACTTAATATCAGATGCCTTAAGTCACTTTACAACTATTACTAAAATAGTTTTAGAAAAAAACCTCAAAAAAAAAAAAAAAACTGAACACACCGACATAACATAAAACCCTGTTGCAAAATTATTGGTTAATTAAAATAAATTGGAAATAATTAATTTTTATAGAGAGTCTACACAAATCTAGTGAAAAATAGTTTACTAGATCCCAAAATATAATTTTCTGCTCAATTCAAAAGTTTATATTTTTTTCAACCCAAATATAACTTGATTCTCCATGTCAAAATATGTTTATGACAGAGAACACAAATGTAAGTTCAAGTAAAAGTATTAGAGAGAAATAAATTATTCCTAGGTTAATATATCAATTTTAGTATGCATTTATTTGGTACATAACAGAGAACAAATCTCCAAAGAAATAAAAAAGACATCAATTAAAATTAAATTTGAAGTTATTTTTTAGCCACAAGCGTAAGTTATCTGCAAAAAAGCTCTTAAACTGATTTCAATCATTTAGTCTTTCAGGAAATACTTACTACAAAGAAAAAATGTACAGAAATCTCTGCCTACATGTACTTTATGAGACAAATAATTATAAGTAAATAAAAATATAATATGTCAGATGGTGATAAATGTGAGGAAAATATAAATTAGGAGAGTGGATATTGAGACACAGAGAAAGGGGTACACTTTGAAATGTGGTGACAGAAGGTATTATAGAAGTCCCCATTACCCACAGTTTCACTTTCTATAGTTTCAGTTACCATAGTCAACCACAGTCCCAAAATATTAAAAGAAAAATTTCCAAAATAAACAATTTATAAGTTTTAAATCGTGCACCATTCTGAGTAGCATGTTGAAATCTCAAACCATCTCGAGCCATCCTGCCTGAGACAGGAGTGAGTCCTCCCTTTGTCCAGCACATGACACTGTGTGCACTACCTACTTGTTAGTCATTTAATAGCCATCTTTCTTATAAGATTACCTGTCCCATATGGCAGTGCTTGTGTTAGAGGTCAATTGAAGCCTACTCTATTCCGCAATGCCTACAGTATTGACCTCACTTTATCTCATCACACAGGCGTTGTATAATCTCACATGATAACAAGAAAAAAAAAGCATGAATAGATTATAAGATATTTTGAGAGAAAGAGAAAAATCACATTTGCCTAACTTTCAATACTGTATATAGTTATAATTTTTCCACTTTATTATTATCTCTTACTATGTTAAATTTATAAATTGAACTTTATCATAGGTGAGCATATATAGGAAAAAACATAGGGATCAGTATTATCTGTCATTTCAGGCATCCACTGGGGTCTTGGAATGTGTCCCCCTTGTACACATATCACTGTATTTGATAAGAGACATTTGAAAAAATTCCTGAAGAACATGACGAAGTGAGTTAAAGTGTGTGAGGGAGAAGGAACAGAGAGTGTGAAGGCCCTGAGGCAGACTCCTGTCCAACTTGTTTAAAGAAAGGTAAGATCAGGGTAGCTGGAAGAAAGAGGAGAAGTCAAATGCACATTGTGGCAGCTTGGGTTTTCCCCTCATTAAATATTTCTCACCTCATTAATGTAGGCTATGTACAGCATTATCAAGAGTAACTTGTAGGGCATTGTGAGGACTTCACTTTCCCTCTAAGTAAGATAAAAAGCCATTGGCAGTTCTGAGCAGAGGAGGGAAGTGGTTTGCCTTTCATATTAAAAGGTTTGCTCCAGCTCTTCTGTTACGAATAGGTTCTTAAAAGTGGAAGATGAATTCTGAGGCCAATTAGAAGATCATTGCAGTAGTCAAAATGAGAGATGCTGATAACTTGCGTCAGAGTGGCTGCGTCTGAGATGGTGATAAATGGTTGGATTCTGCATACATTTTGAAGGTAGAGCTAGCATGATTTCCTGACAGATTAAATTGAGGCAGAGAAAGAAGACTCCATAATGACTTAAATTTATTGGCATGAACAGCTAGAATAACAGAAATGGCCATTTTCTTAGATGAGAGAGATTGTGAAAGAGTCCCCTAATGCCCAGTCTGGACAGATAAATCAGGTCTTAAGTTTTGGTTGTGTTAATATGGAGATGTCTCCTATCAAACTGCAATAATGTTGGCAAATAGACAATTAGATATATAATTCTAAAGTTCAGAGGAGTAGTCCAGGCTGGGAGCATCAGTTCATGAATACTTAAAACCACAAGAAATAATGAGAGCACCAAGGAGATGCACCTAAGTAAACGAGAGAAACGCTCTGGATCACTGCAAATGTTCAAGGTCAGGGAGGAGGCTAGTGAGGAAAAGGGAAGTAGGAGTATGTGGTGTCTGGGAAAACAATTGCGGAAAATGTTTAATGAGGAAGGAGCAATCAACTGTGTCAAACACAGTTTAATTGATGGTCAGTAATAGGAATTCAAGCTTTGGGTTTAGTAAGATTTGGCCACCGGTTACTTTCACAAGGGTATTTTCAGTAAAATAGTTAAGATAATAACTTTATTAGAATTAGTTTAAAAAGAAAATAGGGCAAAGCCGACTGGCTTATAGAAATTGTAAATGACTTTTTATTTGAGACGCAGTTTCGCTCTTTTTGCCCAAGCTGGAGTGCAATGGCGCGAATTTCAGCTCCCTGCAACCTCCGCCTCCCTGGTTCAAGCGCTTCTCCTGCCTCAGCCTCCTGAGTAGCTGGGATTACAGGCGCCTGCCACCAAGCCCGGGTAATTTTTTGTATTTTTAGTAGAGACGGGGGTTTCGCCGTGTTGGACAGGATGGTCTCGATCTCTTGACCTCATGATCCGCCCACCTCAGCCTCCCAAAATGCTTGATTACAGGCGTGAGCCACCGCGCCCGGCCAGAAATTGTAAATGACTTTTTTTAAGGAACTTTGCTGTAAAGAAAAGCAAAGAAGTAGGATAGTAGCTGGAGGAGGGTGGAAGGTCAAGAGAGATTTGGGGTTTTAGGCTGAAATTTCAGTATGTTTTAATTCTGGTAGAAATAATCCAATAAAGAGGGAAAATATAAAAGATTACACAGAATAGAGATGGGAAGACTGCTGAAGCAATGCTCCTGGAGAAGTCAAAAGGAGATAGGATTGACTGCATCAGGGACATCTTCATATAAATAAATATTATGAAATATAAGGATAAAGAGCAGTAGAGTCTGAAATATGAATGATCCAGACAGGAGCAGGTTAGAGAGTCAGGTGAATCTTCAGTTCACCATAATGGTTTAGATTTGCTGCTTTGTAGTAGAGAGTAGATATGTATCCACACCCACTTTGTTATATTATTTCTAGATGAATTTCTTGTGGCGAGGTTAATATCCTGGGATATATTATATATACACACTATGCATATACATATATATGCATATACATATATGTATATGCATATATATGCATAGTGTGTATATATATATTTTTTATATATATATATAATATATATATATAATATATATATATATATAATATATATATATATATATATATATCCCCCCTTGGATACATACCACTGAAATTTAGAGGAGACATATATATATATATATATATGTGTGTGTATATATATATATACACACACACATATATATACACATATATATATGTATATATAATTGTCAATGTGGAATTTTGCTGCAATTCTTCTTAACTGGGTCTCTTTTCAATTCATGCAACTCAATTTATAAATGGCTCTTTTAAAACTCTCTTTTATATAGAGTTAAATATTGCTATGGACTGAATGTTGGTGTCCCTCCAGAATACATATGTTGAAGCCCTACTCCCCAGTGTGATAGTATTTGGAGGTGAGGTCTTTGGGAGGTAATTAAATTTAGATGAGGGCGTGAGGGTAGAACCTTTGTGATGGGATTAGTGCCCTTATAAGAAGATAAAGGGACCAGAGCTCTTTCTCTCTCTCTCTTCTATGTGAGGACACAGCAAGAAAGCAGTCATCTGTGAACCAGGAAGAGGGCTGTCACCAAGAACTCAATCATACTGGCACCCTGATATCAGATTTCCAGCTACCAGAACTGTCAGAAATAAATGTTTGTTGTTTAAATCACCCTATGGTATTTTGTTACAGCAACTCCAACGGACTAAGATAAAAATGTCTCATGAAATACAATAAAGGGTCTTAACCTGTGACACTGTTGAACGTCATTATGATGACATGATGTGCCACGCTGTTGTCATGTTGAGCAAGTAGGCTCCTATCCACTGATGGTCTACGTTATTGAATATTGGACAAGGGTTCAGGACAAGCAACTCAGGGACTGAATTTTCAAAGTGTGTGTGTGTGTGTGTATGCTATTCCATATATTAATGTACAGAAGGTGAAAGATTCTCACTCCTCACTTTCCTCATCTGTCATGTGCCATAAGGAGCTTTTCTATAGATCGGAGTTTTCACAGAATCCTCAGAAGAATGAGCTAAGTTTCATATCCACTCTCTGTCATTAACTAAATAGAGAATCTAAACGTCAGGAAAATAGAGGTTTTCTATGAGAGTGAATAAATTTGAATGAATACAGACAGCAAACAAATTTCCTGAAATGGCAGAAGTTAGGGAAATCTTAAATTAGTAAATTTTTCGACATTCTGAATGAATGCTGAACGATACTTGGAATATAATTATTGTCTACGTTAGGAAGACTCCAGGAAATTTTTCTTACTAAGTTAATAAGAGAAAAAAAATCTAGTGATGCAATTTAAACAGGAAGACCCCACAATTTTTCCAAGTTGCAGTAATTACACAATTTGTTTTTCTTCTTTTTTGGATAATAGGATAAATATTTCATCAAACACATATGAAGCCCTTATTCTGTGTCAGGCCCCGGAGATTCACAAATGAAAAGTGGTCGCTATCCTCAAGTCATCTCCATTTTGGTGAGGAAAGAATGTAAAAAGATTATCTCCCTCATGTTTAACAAGGAAGAGCAGAGTTGGGCAAAGTGGGTGCTTAGAGTCAAGAGGGACGAGGAATATGAAAGGTGCAATCTCTGTAAAACTTAAGATCAGTGTGAAGATACAAGCTCTTTTTAAAAGATGGTCCCAATCCTCCCCTCACCTCCTGCAAAAGCTAGGATGTGTATAACCAGGTATTATGGCAAGGATGTGTATAACCAGGTATTATGGCAGAGAACACTTCGCTTATTCAAAGTAGGCCAGATCGATTGGGGAGCATCTGCCAATGGTTCTCCATTTCTCTCACGGGATAAAAGCCAAAGTCCCTGCAGCGGCTTACAAGGTCCTTTAGAATCTGGCATCAGTTACACTCTGACCTTAACTCCTCCTAGCTCCATTCACTCTGTGCCAGCCACCCTGGCTTCCTGCTGCCAAGTCTCCCATGGACACTCCCGGGTTAGGGCCTGTGCAATCTGCTCCTCCCTGGAAGTCTCTTGCCCCAGATTATCTAAGAGGCTCCCTCCCTCACCTTCCACAAGGCTTTGGTCAAGTACCTTTGCCATGAGCCCAGACATTTTTCAATTGCAGCAACTCTCCGTGTTCCACTCCAGAACCTCCTATGCTGTTCCATTCACATTTTAACCTACTATATCATCTGTAATCTCTTAAAATGATTCAACTTACTATCATAATTTAAATTATGATTGTTTATATGTGCCTCATTTCCTTAGATTGTAAACTACACGAAGATAGCAGTTTCTGTTGAGTTTATTTGTTGGTGTACCCCAGCGCTTAGTGCAATGTCAAGCACATGATAGGACTCAGTAAATGTGTTTAATGAATGAATGCTGTAAAACCTTTTCTTCTGCAATCTGATGTTGGTTGGCAAGAAACTCATGCTCCTGCTAGGCATATGACCAATGCCACCAGGTGTTGCTGATGTTGTTTAATCACAATGCATTTAAAAGTGTAGGTCATGTGATACCCAGAGGTGCAGGACCAATGCCAAAACCTTATCATCCTGCTATGGGAAATGTGCAGTGATAACTAACATGTACTTGTTACAACAGTCAGTGAGTACAAAAGTACATTTATCATGTTTACTACAAGTATTTTTTCTCACTGCATTAATTTATAACTGATAGGAAAGAACAGTCAGATGGAATACACAATATAATTCATACATACATTCAGCAGATTTTTGAATACCAAGTAGGCATCAAACCTTGTTTTGGCATAAGGAAGAGAAAGGTGAGTAATACTTATAAAGATCATGTTATCATGGTATTTACATTCTAGTGGGTTCTATGTTCTCTTTTGCTCTTGATATTGTGAAAGACATTGTCGTGCCAATTTTCAAGGACAGGTTCTGAGATCATGCATTCAGAAAACCATATAAAAGACAATGAGTAGCAAAAACCTCAACGGGTGTGAGTAATAAGCAAGATGGTGTTTAGTAAAAATTAAACAATGTTGTGAGCTGCTCAGGATTTCCTTCCATACCTGCTATTCACATCAGTCCCGATCTCAGAACAGGACTTAGTCTATAAGACAAAGGAAAGTAGAGACACCTGCTGGAGTGACAGGGTGAGGAAGCAGGAAGGAGACTGTGACAAAGACTGGCATTTCTTCTAAGGTCACGCAGAGAAAACGATCAGAATTGTGAATAGACAAGAAAGTTATGCCTGCTAATCAAGTGCTTTAATAATTGGATATTCCTAGTCCTTTTATTATGAAATATAAAAGGGTAATAAAGAACAATTTAATATTTGGAGTATTTAATTCAAAATTATTAAGTGTTAATTGAAAATCCATTATTTTTAGCTACTAATAATTAAAGCAATTATAGGAGAGTTCAGTCTCCATTACAACATATTTTTGGGGTGAAATATCCTAAAAAGGCATTCTCCTTTTTCAAGAAATTAAGCCTCCTATATAAATTTGAAAACAAATAATCAGGCTTCAAGAATTGCTATCATTTTGGATAGACTGGATTTATTTATTTTCCAGGAGATGTAACAATTAGATAGATCTATGAGGAATGGAGGATGAGGCCCCCGAGGTCACGGTGGACGTGTTTTCTCAGTTTGCCCATGCTGTGCTAAAAAGCTGTTGTCTAAGGCAAGAGCAGCGAAAGAAAATGCATTTAAAAGGCGGGGAGGGGGGTGCTTCTGTGAATTTATGAGAAGTGCATCACAAAGACAAATATTTCAGCCATGCAATTCCATTCGGCCTTTTCAGCTGTGTGTCCATAGCAAGTCAACGGCTAAATTGAAAAATCAATTCCAATTTAAATTATTGGAATAAAGAACACCAGGAGTCAGAGATAAAATGGCTTTGTTCTCTGAGATCCTTTTTAATTGGAAAGTTATTTCTTCAGGGTATTCTAATGGTTCTGAGGGAAGATTGCAAAATAAAGTTGATCGGCTGGGGGAAGGTTAATAGCTAATGTGCTTTCCTTGCTGCACAGCAGTCTCCTGTCTTTATGACATCCCCCATCATATCTGGAAGGACTGAAGATTCTAAATCATTTGATACATGCAAGGACTGTATTTTTCCTTAGTCTTTCAGAAATCATCCTGAGGCTGAAACCTTGGCTGAGCGTTGTTGCTCTTGCAGCCTTTCCAACTGGACTCACTTTTGCTTACAAATATCACATGACCCTTTTCTTTCTTTCTTTCTTTCTTTTCTTCTTCTTTTTTAAAGAAAATTCTTAGGGGAATATTCACCTACCGATTAAGCAGTAATTAATGAAAATGAAAGACACCTGAAGAGGATGCTAGTAAGCGCTGTGCTCCTTAATGATGGAAAAGAAAGAAAGAAAAATGCTGGCTTGTACTAAACAGAGAAAAAAAGATACTAGTAGTTACAGACTTAGTAGAAGGTGAACAAAGGTACAAAGGTAGCAGAGAGGAAAAACATGGTCTATATAGAAAATATTAATAAATATTGTTATCAAAAGGTTAATACTACGATAAGAAACCAAGTCATGTTGAGACAGCTTCAACCCAAAGTTTAAAAAATGAAGCTTAATTAAACATATAATAACCTTTGGTCTGCCAGTAGAAAATTGTTTGGGGCAGCTGTAGATTAGAAACCCTAAATGAGCATTTAATTTGAAATTAATAAAACAGCTATGGTATGTGTTAGAAAAAGTTACTGAGGTTTGTTTAGTATATTTAATTATTGTAAAAGAGATAAATCTTGTTGCCATGTAATGAACTCAGAAGTGCAGATACAGTAAATATGTACTTACGTTCTTGTTATTAATGCATTAAATTTGTAAGAATATTCAAGAATTTAATTAGCATTTAATAAGACAGCTATAGCAAATTACAGTAGTTGGACATTAAATGTAAATTAATATTTTTAGTATTTAATTGATATTAACTAATTAATTACTATTTATTACATGGTAACTAGATTTATCTTTTATGGAGTTATTAAATCTCAATTAAAATGCTCTTTTTTTATTATACTTTAAGTTTTAGGCTACATGTGCACAATATGCAGGTTAGTTACATATGTATACGTGTGCCATGCTGGTGCGCTGCACCCACTAACTCGTCATCTAGCATTAGGTATATCTCCCAATGCTATCCCTCCCCCCTCCCCCCTCCCCACCACAGTCCCCAGAGTGTGATATTCCCCTTCCTGTGTCCATGTGATCTCATTGTTCATTTCCCACCTATGAGTGAGAATATGCGGTGTTTGGTTTTTTGTTCTTGCGATAGTTTACTGAGAATGATGGTTTCCAGTTTCATCCATGTCCCTACAAAGGACATGAACTCATCATTTTTTATGGCTGCATAGTATTAAGAGGGCACATTCAATTAAAAATAATATTCTGTAAGAATTTCAAAACTCCTTTCTCCCAGGATTTGGGGTATGTAAGTGCACACATCAAATAAGCAGGACAGGACAGAAGGTAAACAGAAAGGAACCCAATTGGGCCTATGCCTGGGTGTCTCAAACAATTCTAGACACACCCCAAGAAAGAAGGGCTTATTTATGGAAAGTCATGTTTTTTTCTGCTGAAGTTATAAACTGTATAGGCCTTGGAAAGACTCTCACTCAAAATATCTCACCACAGTTAATGCTAAGACTTTGAGGGTTTATTTCTCTGAGGAAAGCAACTATGGGCTACTAAAATAAAAATGCTACTTATTACTAGTCATTTCTTCCTAGATGTGACTTGGTGTGGCTTAATAGTCTCTTAATGAAAGAAAATAAAACATATAACTTGAGACTTTATTTTTCCATCAGAGTCTGTGTTCCTCCTGTCAATTCTTGAATGTATTATGTGCTCAATAAATATAATAGAAATGGAATGGATTGAATCTCCCGCATCTGGTACCAAATAATTCCTGCAGCTACTTTATACTTACTGTGAAATTGAATCTGAGACAGTATAGGGTAACGGTTAGTTATCCCTACATTGAGTAGGCCTGCCTTGTTTTAAATTATGCATCTACATTGTTCAAGGTGTGAGACATCTTTAAGAAGTCATATTACTATTAATATGTATTACTATATTGTGCCTCAGTGTTCTCTGCAATTGCAGATGATAGTGCCCATCTCTTAGGATTGTCATGAGGACTAAAGGAGTTAATAAATGTAAGGCACTTTAGAACAATATCTACCACATAATAAAAGCTCAGTGCATGCTTGCTGTTAGTATGATTTCTAATCTTAAAGAAATGTTCTTCACAATATGGAGCTGGAGAAGATACATTATGTTCTAGCACACTAAAAACAATTGAAAAACAAATTAGCTTATTTTTATCTAGCTTCATCCTTTTAAATAATTAATCACAATCATTGTAAACATTTATTGTTCCCCACAAGTCATTCTTGGCAAAGCTATAAATACTATGTGATTTTAATCTTTTTCTCATGAATTGATCTTTGAAGATTCTTTGTCATTTTTCTTACTACAGTTTTGAAGCATAATGACCATATTAAATAAAACCTATCTTACATTGATTCTTGCATCACCCTACTAGGTATCTAACACCTCAGCTCAATAAATAGCCATTTATCATTATTTTTTTAGTCAGTCTTGGGTCTTGTGACATTCTTACCTAGGCTAAGAAAAATTAATTTTCACTTAATATTGCCTGAAATCATTTTTAGAACTCAAGCAAGCATTCCAGTCTTTATACTTCTAACTCATTGTTTACCTACTATCTGTGAAATTTATTTGTAAAATTTGACTCAAAGATTCCTTTGTTAATATAATACCTAAAATATATATATTATGTATGATAATATATATTTTATATATATATATTATTTCTGTTGCTAATTTTCTGTTTTAATTTTCTGTTGTTAATTTTCTGAAGCATTGAGTTTAAAGTCAGGAGAAACAGATTCTCATACCAGCCACTTAGATATACCATTTATTTGCCTTAGCTTTCTTTTACTCTTCTGTAGAAGAAAGGCTTTAAAGAGAATAATCTTTAAAAAAAAAAAAAAAAACTTTTCAAATACAGCATGCTATTAAATTGTACTCAACCAAACAACAAAATTTTTCCTTATTACTTGTGTATGGTTTAGCATTTTTATTTTGCTTGGCACTTTTAAAATGTTGGAGTTTTTCTTTTTTGTCCCTCTGAAATGAACAAGTAAAAGAAACAAACTTTTTAATATAAACCATTAAACCCAAAAAAAAAAACAATTAAATGGATGATGCTAACTTCTTCTGTTCCATGAGTAATAGCAATGTGAATATTAATAGACTTATGATTAAAAGAATAAAAAGTAGTAAAATAATAGATGGAAAAGACAAGTCCATAGAGGTGTGGTCTCTTATTTCTTTGATTCCTCATCAGTCTCTGCTGATTCAACCTTGGTCTTTAGATGTGTAAGACTAAGCTCTTTGGCAGTAAAGAACTAAAGGAGAAAAGACAGAGAATTTGACATATGTGCAGGAAAAAGATTATTTACTCAGGAGTAAAAAGAATAAAGATGCAAAGGGGAAAAAAGAAACATTTGATCAGAGAAGTTACTAAGGAAAAAAAAAGAGAGAGAGAAATGGATATGGGCTATAAGAATATTTTGAATGATGGAACCTGGGTTTGAAATTGACTGAAAGACACAAGGGAAAAAATTGAATTTTATTACTGATATTTCGAATGGATCCAATAAGAGTTTGACAAAGAGAAGAAAATTAGAACCCAAAACAATGAGCAAATCACTTTGAGAATCACCTGAAACAATCTGCAAGGAGAAGAGTTCAGTAAAAAAGAAGAAACTGAAGTCACCTGTAAAGACCAAAATGTCTGAAAGGGGACACAACTTAGTGTCTAACTTAGCATGGCTTCTTTGACAATATGGTCTATTTCCACAGGACAGAAGGTAAACAGATGCTCCAGTCTCTGCTTCAGCTAACAGAATAAATCCTCTCTCACGTTTGTGGATGTAATCCTCAAATCTGTTCTCATTCTGTGCTTGCTTTTGGTAGGTACTTGTTCACCTACTTCTCTCCTTGTTCTGCCTTTTAGGTTTCAATGCATGACATTGCTGTAACTGTTTCAACCTCAAATTTCCCCAATCTTGTAGTGCTTCACCTCACCTCTGGTGGTTTGGTGCCGCTCAAATGATCTTCTCCTCCATTTTATCCAACTTTTGGACATGTCTCATGCTAGCACATCTAAGAGGGGATATAAAACACTCTGTTGTTTTATTTTTTTAATGCCTTGATTTGCCAGCTATATTAGTTTGTTTTCACACTACTATAAAGAACTACCTGAGACTGGGTAATTTATGAAGAAAAGAGGTTTAGTTAACTCACAGTTCTACAGGCTTAAGAGGAAGCATGACTGGGAGGCCTCGGGAAACTTACAATCATGGCAGAAGGTGAAGGGGAAGCAAAGACCTTCTTTACATGGTGGCATGAGAGAGAGAGAGCCGGGAAATCCATGGTATTATTCAGTCAATGCCTACCACACAGTAACATGCAATATTATATTCATCACTGGAGATTAAGCCTTGAGTGGGCTATTGGAGACGTATTTCAGTAGGACCCTGCAAATAGTGCCCTTTCAAATATACTTAAAAACAACCACCTGCTTGTAGCTCTGCCAGTGCTGTTTGCCTGTCACAGGTTCATGCCTCTTACCAATTCTGTATGACTAGCATGCAACATTTATTATTGGTGCCAAATTCACACGTGGTGCACACGCAGTCTCCTCTAGGCCCCATTCTAAGAACACTGGCATGAGTCTGGTTGAGGTAAAATCAGTCATTTAGGTCAGCAAAGATCATGGGTTTGTTGTATAAATGTCTTAATGTGTATATGCAGTATTCACAAAAACAATACCATTTTTTTTCAGTTTGTATTTGAATGGGGTTCCTACTTACTTACTCACTGTTGTTTTGAGACTGCAACAAGAGGATCAAGGAATTCAAAACAGACAGAATTAGCCAGTGTAATGTGCAGTTGAAGATTACAATTTGGAAGAATACACATCAGTTGGCTGGAGCAGTGGCTGAGTATACCACAAAACTATGAGAGAAAAAGACCATGACACATGGATAAAATAATGGAGCTGCATCTCTGAGACTGAGTTTGCTGTGAGGTTTTATAATAGGCATATGATATCTGACTGCTGGAACAGATCTCTGTATCTGATGATGGACCAATTCAGAGCACCAGGGAAGTCCAGAAATAAATTTCGGGCTATGAAAACTGTGCACTTCATACATAATATCTTTCTAAGCATTTGGAGACACTGAAGAAGAAGTTTATCATATCTTAACTTTAATACCCATGACAGTCTCAATAGATCATTCTATACAGGACAACAATATGGAAAACTAAGAGACTAGCAGGAAGCAGAAAATGAGAAATCAGGTAAGGAAACTTTAACTTAGAACCAAATTAGGTCTTAAGTATCTATTTACCTAATTTAAGAAAAGAGTACATTTTTATCAAATTCACTCACTTTCTGGTTATGCGGTCTGTCACTGTGCAAAGGCACTGGACAACAGAGTGTAGGGGATGAAGTTCAGATATATTTCCTCACCAAGACTTGAAGCCCAGCCCGGAAGAATACATAAAGCATAGTGAAGTTTAGTAGTGGTATTTCCTTGGGTGTTCCCTCATATTCTGAATCCTAATGACCACTGATTATAGAATGCATAACTGAGCTGAAAACAGGTTGGACAGAGGAAGAAAATAAATATTACTATACTAAATATGTGTGTTAATTGTGAAAAAGAAAAGGTGTTTCTCTGAATTCGAGAAGTACAGAGTTATGTCAAATGGATGTCAAAAGATTTATTGTGAAGCCCTAGACAGGCACAGAACTAGGATTGGAGAGATGGTCTTTCCTCTGCCTTTTAAAGAAGTTCTACAGAATATTCCAGTACACATCAAACTTCAAAATCATTGAATTACAAGAAAATTGCTGTATAAATAATAGAGAAAACACAGAAATGCAACGTTTACTTCTGCATTTTTGTTTATAAGAAAATATGCTTCCAACCCAACATTTGTGGACCACCATGCATCTCGGCAGAATGATCAATTTTGTCTGCAAACCAAATCTTCAGTCTCTAAGTCAATGAATATGTATAAAGTGTTTGCTTCAATTTTGAAATACTGGCTAACACGAAGCCTCATATTGACTGTAACTGGAGTAGTTATATAATTTTAAAATGCCTTTCTCAAATTATAAACATCTTTAGTTGTAATTAGTTACAATCATTTATATGTTAAAATCTGCTAAGGCATTTCACCTTTTAATCCTCTTTTAAAAAAATGTAACAATAAATCTTTCTTTATCTAATATTCTTTTTAGGTTTATTTCTACACTTGACACTAATGTGTAATTTTCCCATTAATATATGTGGAAATAAAATTTCTGTGCATTAACGGATAGGAGAATAAAACTCTTCATATTATATTTTCATATATAGTATTGAGCTTTCTAAGGATATATTTGATCATGGCAGAAAGGTAGCCTGATAGGTAACGTTTTGATTGATAAGACATTGTGATTCATAATTGATATAATCTTAGATCTACCAGAGCAACAAAAGGTCACTTTGAAATTTGATGGGGCTAGAGCATGAAATAAGTTGGAAATAATATTGTATCATGTAAAAAAGGAAGATACTGACACAAATCTACTAATTCATATTAAATTAAAAATATCTTGGAAAGCATAGTAATTAACAGCTAGTTCTCAGAACTTGACATTCCACAGAAATGTCACTCCCCAGGGTATTACACAGGAATTAGAGTGTCCTTTCACTGTCAGACTGATAGATAATTCTGAAGAAGTAAAGGAGAAGAAATCTGATTCTTGGTAACATTTAAGATTCAAGTAGAAATTTATCACATTTATTTGTGTTTCTGACTTAGGAAAAATAATTACAAATCTTACTCCCTTTTATGTATCCATAAGATATTATGTCTTTATAAATATTTCTTTGCATTAAAATATCCAGATATAGGAGGATAGACAAAAATGTTTTTTTTAGCACTCTCAGGGGGATGGGGATAGGGGTTAGGTTAAAGTGATATATTTATTCTATTTGATCATAGAATTTCACCCTCTAAGAGAAAGCAGTTTCCCCATGAGTAACACCTATATTATTCTAATAAGCCGTCCATCTTTTTTCAATCTAAGACTACCTCTAATTGTGTATAGAGAGAAACAGCATCACTCACCGGACACCCCCAATCATCACTTCAAAAATTAACATATAGAATGAAAACTGGTTCTATTTCAATTAGGCATTAATACCTAAATTTCTTATTATTATGATCAGTGTTTATCATTCTCAATAATACTTTTTCTTGCACATTCATACTATTAGTGAAAAACTTGACTACACAGAAACAAAGCAAAACAAAACCTCCTGTCTCTGAAACAAACACACAGATAGGGAAGCTGTTGTTCTAAGACTTTATCCCCACTGAATCCACTGAACCTCAACACATGTTTACACTAGTTGTTGCCAAAACAAAGGCCTCATGTCAGAATGAACTCATAATCCTTCATCCCATAATATTTTGTGCATCTGTTGCATTGACCCAACCCTTCCACACTTACCCTCCTCTCACACTTTCCTGTTGTATCCCCTGAAGTCTTGATTTGTGGCCTTCAGACTTTTCTGCATTTTAATACACTCTCTGAACACTACCATGTCTTTAGTGGGAATAAGCCTTGCTTCCTTGTAGCCTTCTTAAATGGGAACTTTCTTCTTTGCGTTTAGTCTGAAAGCAATATTGGTGTCATCTCTTCTATTTGTTGTCCCCGACCATTAAGTCTTCTTTATTTTAATGAAAATTTGAGCTCCACTCTATCAGGCTTTTTCAGTTTCCACCTCCTCGCTGCTGTCATCTAGGGAATATGTAACTTACATCTTGCTCATTGAAGATAATGGTGATTTTCTCTCCATCACAGTTCTTGTCATCATTATGAAGGGCTTCCAAGGCCATGGTAAACACACATGGTTGAACTAATCTCTAAGTTCCCTGCCCTTATTCTCTCTAGGCACCTTCAGTTTCGTTTAACTTATTTACTCCTAAGGTCAATGCTGGATTCAGTCACCTTTATGATTCTTTAATACGGTCTATATTCTTTTTAAACAACCGGTTCCTATCCTTTTCCCCACCGAATCTCTTTGTAAGCTAAGAAACCTTCAGATGGCAACTTACTCATTTTCCCTCCAATAATCTACAATAATCCACCTGCAGTTGCACTGGGTTTCTGGGCTTTCCTTATTTTTTACCCCGACTGTAATTCCTTATTTTTTACCCCGAATGTAATAACTATCCCTCTGTCTAATAAAGGCAAGATCATTCATATTTGTTCTGGATTCCTGAACCTGCCATCTCTTTGAGGTACTTTATTCATCTTATCCTTTCACATTTCTGTATTTTTAACATCTCATTTTTATGAATTACTCCTACCAGCCCTTATATATCGTTTTGTATATCCCACATACAGCTGTTGCTACAGCTCTACCTATTCTATAAAATTCAACCAGTTCTTATCTATATAGTCCATCTTCTCTTCCTCATCTCTCATTCCTTCTTCAACAGACTCTTATTTTTATTTGATTTCTAACATATCACTATAACCTCCTGTGGCCAAAGTCCCTATAGACAATTTTATGCTATTTATTTGTTTGTTTATTTATTTATTTTGAGACAGAGTCTCACTATGTCACCCAGGCTGGAATGCAGTGGCACAACCTCGGTTCACCACAACCTCTGCCCCATTGCTCAAGCAATTCTTGTGCTTCAGCCTCCCGAGTAGCTGGGACTACAAGTGCATGCCACCATGCCCTGCAAATTTTTGTATTTTTAGTAGAGAGAGAGTTTCACCATGTTGGCCAGGCTGGTTTGGAACTCCTGGCCTCAAGATCTGCCAGCCTCGTCATCCCTAAATGCTGGGATTAGAGATATGAGCCACCACACCTGACAATGCTAAAATCTTTAGACAATATTTTTAATATCTTATTTGACCTGACCATTCAGCAACATTCTATATAATTAACATTCCATTTTTCTTGAAAATACTATTGACTCCCATGGCGCATTCAGGTAGTTTCTTTCTAATTCACTACTTGCCCTACCTTTACCAGTCTCTTTTATTATTTATTTTTATCTATGCATTGTCTTAGTATTACTATTATTTCAACAACCTCCTAGGTGAACTCATTGCTCCCCACATTTGAATATTAACTATAGACCAATAATTCCTAATATGTTATTCCCAGACAAAACTTCCCTTTTTAACTTTGAACTCAAATATATTGTCAACTGACTACTTGACACCTTTTTACATTCTCATGCATCTCAATTTATCATAGATAAAAATAAATTCTTGCTTTTTCCTTCGAAATTAGCTACTCCTCCATATATTTTTATAGTCTCAGAAAATAGCATTGTCATGTCTTATGGCATATAAAAAACCATGAGCTGTAATCTCAGCACTTTGGGAGGCCAAGGCAGGGGGATCACGAGGTCAGCAGTTCGAGACCAGCCTGACCAACATGGTGAAACCCTGTCTCTACCAAAAATACAAAAATTAACCAGGCATGGTGGCGCATGCTTGTAATCCCAGCTACTCAGGAGGCTTAGGGAGGAGAATTGCTTGAACCCGGGAGGTGGAGGTTGCAGTGGGCCGAGATCGTGCCACTGCACTCCAACCTGGGGGACACAGTGAGATTCTGTCTCAAAAAAAAAAAAAAAAGAGAGACAATTGAGACAATACTCATTCTTCCCAGTTCAACTTACCAAGCCCTAGAACTTTACTTTCAATATACAGTGCGTTATTCACTTTCTTTTATCCCCTTTACTATCGCTTTTAGCCAATCTGAAATTATTTATTTCTTAATTATCTTAAGAGCCTTTCAACTTTAATCCATATGTCTCTCTTGCTTCTTCTAATCCATGCATCTATTCTAATTAAACATAAGGTTATATCTATGTATACACACACCACATTATTTATACATGTAGAAAAGTAAAAATATAATTGCACCAACTTATGAATTTTCACACACTAAACATGGTCATGTAATGAGCAACGATATCACAAAGCAGAATATTACCAGTGCTTGGGAAGCACCATTTGCTCTAACTTTTAGTCACTACCATTCTTTCTGGCTTTTAACAACAGTTAATAGCTGTTAGTTAATAGTTCTGTCTTATATATTACCATATTTTATATATCTCAAAAATGTAGTTTCAACACCAAAGGCTTTTGATTTCTGAAGTATAAAACAAGGATATAACTTCCAGATTCTCTCTACAGTCACACATAATTGCCTAATGAGTTAGCTGTGTAAACCAGTAAGAGTGAAAAAGAAACAAAATTAAATCAAGAAGATATTTCAATATTTGAAAACCTTTCTTGGAATTGAGACTATACTTTAAGTCTCTTAGAACTTTATTTGCTTCTTGTTTTGTCATTTATTTATATTAAAGTCTTAAAGCAGAAAGTAAAAGTGAGTTTATTTCAGACTTACTATGGCATTAATATCAGTATCATTTTAACTTTATCTTACAAAAATGTTCCAGGTTTCTTTTTTAACTACAGTGACAATTAACAAAAAGCTATATATAAAATAGCTCTAAAAAGGACAATTTGAATAAAAGGCACTATCGAAACATTTCTGGGTCAGTGATAAGAGCAAAAATGTGGGCAAAGCCTACATAGAAAACTGATATGGGCCACTATACATTTCCTGTTCATTTCCTTACATCCTTATGCATTTATAGCTATTACTTAAAGTCTGTCTTCTATCACAATGGCTTAACACACACTCTAGTGTGGGATCAACTCAATCTATGCTTAAAACCTAAAGTATAGTATATTAGTTCATTCTCACACTGCCATAAGGACATACCTGAGACTGAGTAATTTATAAAGAAAAAGAGGTTTAATCAACTCACAGTTTCACATGGCTGGAGAGGCCTCACAATCATGGCAAAAGGCAAAGGAGCAGCAAAGGTACATCTTACATGGTGGCAGGCAAGAGAGTGTGTACAGGGGAACTGCCCTTTGTAAAACCATCAGATCTCATGAGACTTATTCACTATCATGAGAACAGCATGGGAAAAGCCTGCTCCCATGATTCAATTACCTCCCACTGGGTGTCTCCCATGACACATGGGGATTATGGGAGATACAATTCAAGATGTGATTTGGGTGGGGAAACAGCCAAACCATATCATATAGTATAAATATCTATTTACATAATTCGGGGGCCAATGAGAGATTTTAATTTATACCAAACTCATTCATTTTATGGTAAAATCACTTTATTAAGCCTTCACTAAAGAAATGGTTTTGCACTTTGGCACAGCAAGAGGGCACTGGACAAAAAGGAGTATCAGAGTTGAAATCCAGCTAGCACATCATTCACCAACTCAAACTCTAGGCTAAAATGTACTTACAAATTTGCCTGCCAAAAGGAGCAGCTGAAAAATTAAATGAAACAGGCAGTTTCAGTTTCTGCCTACTACAATGAAAACAGTGTGGATAATGGGTTTGTATCAGTTAAGTGCCTGTTGCTACAAAAGTCAAAACTTCATATAGAAAAATTAAAGAAACCAAATTCTCTACAGTATATTATTTCTAGTGTCCAAAATATATTTTTAAAGATTTAAATAAATGGGAAAATGTGATCCAAAGACAAAAAACAAAATGCAGTAAAGAGGAAATAACTCTGAGATGACTCAGATATTGGATTTTGTAGATAAAGATGTTAAATTATTATTAACAATATATCAAAACATAAAGGAAAATTTGACATAATAAATGAATGCACAGAAACCTAGTATAACATTGGAAATACTACCAATAAACAAAATAGGAATTCTGAACAAAAAGATGTCTGAAATGAAACATTAATTAATGGGTTTAACATAATAAAGAAAATGGGAACGGAAGGGCCAATGATTTAAAAGATAAAAGTCTTAGTTCAGGTTGCTATAACAATGTACCACCCAATGGGTAGCTGATAATCAATGGAAATGTATATTTCACTGTTCTGGAAAGTGAAAGCCAGGGAACCAGCGTGGTCTCATGGTTGGGTGAGAGCTCTTTTTCAGCTTGAAGACTGCTGAACTCTTATATCTTCACATGGTGGAAAAAGTGAGAGAGGATTCTTTCATAAGGGCACTAATCCCATAAGGAGGACTCCACCCTTATGACCTAATGACACACAAGAGCCTGACCTTTAATACCATCTCATTGAGGATTAAGATTTCAACATAAGCCCAGGTGTGGTGGCTCATACCTGTAATCACAGCACCTTTGAGAGGCTGAGGCAAGAAGATCACTTGAGGCCAGGAGTTTGAGACCAACCCAGTCAACATAGTGATACCCTGTCCCTACAAAATATATTTTTTTAATTAACTGGATGTGGTGGTGTGCACAGTAGTCCTAGATGCTCAAGAGACTGAGGTGGGATGATCACTTAAGCCCAAGAGTTCAAAGTTACAGTAAATTATGATTGTATCACTCACTCCAGCCTGGGTGACAGAGAGATACTCTGTCTCTATTAAAAAAATGTCAACATACAAATTTTTGGGAAACATAAACACTCAGTTCATAACAATACAGTAATGGAAATCATCTAATCTGAAATACATAGAGGAAAGATGTTTAGAAAAAAATGAACAGAGCTTCATGAGGGCAACATCAAGCAGCTTATAGTAGGTATGGAATCAAAATCACAGGAGAACAAGAGAGAGAAATGAGAATAAAAAAGATTGAAAAAATATAGCCAAAAGTACCTAAAATTTATTAAATTTTAAATTAATGGAGTCCAGTGAATACCAAGCACAGTAAGTATAAAGAGAACTATAACTAGCATATGCTACTAAAATTTATTGATATTTTTATTTTCATAGTTGGGGGAACAGGTGGTGTTTGGTTGCAGGCAAAATTCCTTGAAACCAATGATAACCAGGAATTCTTTAAAGAAGTGATTGATAAAAATAAGATATTATATAATGAGGAAAAACATATGCTGATAGCTGATATGGTAAATTAAGTAAATAGAGTTGGTTTTCAAACATTTTCCTAAAGAAATCTCCAGGAGTAAATGGTTGCATTTGTGAATTATAACAAATATTTGAGGAGAAATACCAATATGTATAAATATATATATATATTTATACAAAGCAAAAATCCTTAACAAAATATGAAATTTAATCCAGAAAAATAAAAAAGGATAATACTTGATGTCAAGTGGTCCAACAATGCAATATTGCATTCACCTTTGAAATTAAATCATATAAATCATCCCATTAATAAATCAGAAAACCCATATGATTATTTTAACAGATATGGAAAAAGCATTTTGATTAAATGTGTTTGTGATATAAACTCAGCAATTTAAGATTATAAAGAAACTTCATAAATCTGATAAAGTTCGTCTACATATTCTGGGGTAAATGTCATGCTTAATTATGCAATGTTGCATGTTTTTCCCCAAAACTACTTAAAAAATTCATAATTTTTACTCTGAACTTTCATTTCAACACTGTAATGAAGGATTTAGCCATTGCAATAGGTCAGGAGAAGGAAGTAAAAAGCATAAAGTTTAGAAAAGATGTCAAACTTTCTAACTGGAATAACCTGAGTTCTTACCTAGAAAATCCTAGGAAAGCTGTAAAAGAATTGTTAATAAAATAAGCAAATTTAGCAAAGTTTTAATACTCAAGGTAACAAAATCCAGTTGTATTCCTATATAGTACCATCAAAATATTCAAAAAAGCACAATTTTTAAAAAGTTTATTTACATTTGTATTCAAAAACGTGAAAAAATTAGAAACAAATTTAACAAAAGATATGCAAGTAATTAAAACTACAACACTTTGCTGCAAGTAATTAAAGTAAAACTAAATATATGTAAATATATACTCAGTTTATGAATTAAAAGGCTTTATGTTGTAAAAAATCAGTTCTCCACAGACTGATACATTGATTTCATTTTATCTCAACCACAATCAGACCAGACATTTTTGGAGAAATTGACCGGCTGATTCTAAAAATTATATGGAATTCAAAAAGTATACAATAGAGCAATGTTTAATGAAAGAATAAAGTTGAAATGTTATACTACCTGTTTTGTTAGGATGCTATAGTAATCAAGACAATATAATGTGGGAATTAAAATTAATGAGTAGAGCATTGAAATGATATTGACAGACCAAAAGTAGATTCATATTTGATTACTGACAAAAAAACCAAGGTCATCCCAAAGGGCAAGAAAAG
This sequence comes from Pan paniscus, assembly GCF_029289425.2. Classification (NCBI taxonomy): domain Eukaryota; kingdom Metazoa; phylum Chordata; class Mammalia; order Primates; family Hominidae; genus Pan; species Pan paniscus. The sequence continues at coordinate 72,815,620 of NC_073263.2, forward strand.
TTTTTTCCGAAAGTGGGTCTGGAAAAATTGGAATATAGGGAAGGAGAAGGAGGAGAAAGAAAAGGAGGAGGAGGAAAAACCTTGATTCTTATTTCACACAGGACATAAACATTGATTTGAGATGGATTCAAGGCCTAACTTTGAAAGGAAAACAATAAAAGGCTGAAAGAAAATGTAAGAAAAAGAATTTTACTTTCTTGGGGCACTCTAATAATTTTTAGAAAAGAAACAGAACACAATGATCATTACTGAAAATTAAAAATTCAGCTTTATCCAAACTAAAGGCTTCTAACCACAACAGTTAAAAAATGGAAGCAACCCAAGTGTCCATCAGCAGATTTTATTCACAAACAAAATATGATATATACACACAATGGAATATTACTCAGCCATAAAAATGTGGTGCTGATACATGCTACTGGATGAAACTTGAAAACACTTTGCTAAGTGAAAGAAGTCAGAGACAAAAGGGCAACTATTTTGCATGTGACATTTATATTAAGTATCTAGAATAGGTTAAGTCTCTTTTTTTTAACCTTTAAATTCAGGGGTACACGTGCAGATTTATTATATGGGTAAACGTGTCATGGAGGTTTGTTGTACAGATTATTTGGTCACCGAGGTATTAAGCTTAGTATCCATTAGTTATTTTTCCCGATCCTTTCCCTTTTCCCACCCTCCAGCCTTCGATAGGCCCCCGTGTCTGTCGTTCTTCTCTATGTGCTCATGCGTTCTCATCATTTAGCTTATACTTTTAAGTGAGAACATGCAGTATTTGGTTTTCTGTTGCTGTGTTGGTTTGCTAAGGATAATGGCCTCCAGCTCCATCCACGTTCCTGCGAAGGACACGATCTCGTTCTTTTTTATGCCTGCATAGTTAGAATAGGTAAGTCTTCAGAGATTTAAAAAAAAAAAAAACAAAAAAAAAAAAACAGATGAATGGTCGCCAGTGGCTGAAGAGAAATGGGAATAGGTAATAACCGCTTAATAGGAAAAGGATTTTGTTGTTGTTGTTGTTTTAGGCTATAGGAATTAGATAAAAGTGGTCACCGTGCAACATTCTGAATGTACTGAATGCCACTGGATGCAAACGAATTGTCCATTTTAAATACGTAATTTTATTATGTAAGTTTCACCCCAGTTTCTTTTTAAATGGAAAAATATTTAAAGCTCTGCACACTAAAACAACATCATTCAGAAAATCAAGACAAAATTCATAGTCTGGGAAAAAAAATTTGCAAGATACGTATCTGACTAAGGATTCCTATTTTGGATATATAAAGAATTTCTATACTTAGAAATAAGAAGAGAGACGACCCACTTTTTAAAAAATCTGGCAAAAATAACTGCTTGTGCACTTCACAAAATAAAAAGCACAATAGCTAGTAATTGCATAAAAAGTAGTCAAATGATTAGCCATCAGTGAATTGCAAATTCTAATATCCATGAGTTACCACAACACACCAATCAGAATGGCTAAAATTAAAAGATTGTCAACACTAACGTTTGGCAAGAACATAGAGTAATACAAAATTTCATACTTTACTGATGGGAGTAAAGAATTACTAACACTATGTAAAATGTCTGGAAGTGCTTTTTTGAAAGGCAAATATGTATATACCCTATGATCCAACAACTTCACATCTAGGTCTCTAAGAAAAAAGTAATGCAACATACATTAGAAACAAAAGACTTGACCAAGAATGTTAACAGTAACTTTATTCCTAATGCTCCAGAACTAAGAAGAGCCCTGTTGCCACTCAAGAGGAGAGTGGATAATCAAATATTTGTATACGCATACAATGGAATATTATTTGTCAATAAAAATCACCAAACTTCTAATACACACAATATCTGGATGAATCTCCAAATGACTGATTATTCCAGGTAAAAGAAAGAAAAATATCTTTGCCTAAAATAATACATACTGTAGAATTTCTTATGTAAATTTCTAGAAAAGGAACAGCTAATCTACTGTGAAGAAAATTCATATTAGTGGATGCTTCTGTTGAGGTGGAACTAAACATCAACTGGGAAACTGCATGAGGAAACTTTCTGGAATGATGACAAAGATTTCTAGATTTCTAGATTTCAAAATCTAGATATTGAGTTACACAGGTTTATGCATTTGTCAAAACTTTGATCTCAGGAACTCATATTGCTAGTAAGGATGAAAATTGTCACAACTACTTTAAAATCTGTGCTTTATTCCAATATTGAAGAACTACGCATGCTGAGATGTCCTAATTAATTCCACTCTCAAATATGTAACCAGGATAAATACATCTTACAGGTTCTAGGATACATCTATAAGAATAGTTAAAGAAACAATTTCCAGTTAAAGACACTGGAAAAAACTTGAATGGCTATCAACAGAGGAATAAATAACTAAATTGAGGTACATATACAACAATGTAAAATGATCAGCTAGAGCTATATCCAATAATATTGATGAATCTTACAAACATAATTTCAAAAGGGAAAACAGGAAACAAGAAGTAATTAAATTGTGACTCTTTTTTTACAGATTCTGAAAATAAGCAAAAATTAAAACATATTATTTATAGATACATTTTAAAATGCAAAAAGCATTTTCTAAAAAAAGCCAAAAAAAATGTAGAAGCCAGCATGTGGGTGGGAGGAGATAGATTAAGACAAAAATAGAGATATGGGCAAGGCTACCAATCAGTAGGTAATGTCTTAATTTTTTACGTTCCTTCATATTTACTTAAATTGTTGTTTATGTATGTGTGTAAAATTTTAATCTATAAATCTTATTTTAAAGTGGAAAACCTTAGTAACATCTCTTATTATACACTTTTGTTACTTCTACAAATTTGTATTAACTTACTGCTTTATGGAAATTGAATGGGTGCAGGTCAGCATGTTTATTTTAAAGCACAGTAAATTAAAAGCAATAAATGGCTTGCATACACACACACACGCAGTCATTAGAATACACACACATATAAAATCAAATGATTAAAACAATGTCATAGAAACTATTAAAAAAATACTTAAATATATTAAAAAATCAAATAGTCTACTGTTCAGTGGTTTAATCTATGAGCCTTTTGCGAATGAGATGAAAGGTGGTTATAGTTGCTGTTTCAGCAAATTTGTTTTCTCAAGTTATACAGTAATCACCTTGTTCAAAGTTGGCTGATAATTTTTAACATGTCTTTTTTATGTTTCTGTATGGAAGCTCCTTTAATTCAGCTGGGTTACAAAACATATGTGTCAGATAAAGTATTTTAAAATGATAAATGGAAGAAATCCAATATACATTTGAGTGCTTGGTGTTTCTGACTCCAACACCAATGCCAACACTTCAAAGCGGGTGGGCTTGGGAGTCCTCCACTGTTGTTTTCTTCTCACAAAGAGAGGATCTGCAAATATAGTACTTTCATATCTACTAGTTTGGCAACTGGATTCTATTCTTGAACTGATGGCTGTTTGACATTCTATGATGAATGGTATGTGGTCAGCTATTTCAGATTTTTCCGTGACTAGAATTACATTTCTAATGTAAGGATGGGTTATTATTAGCTAAAGCTTTTATTTCCTGGGATTAGGTAAAATGAAAAGGGTTATTTCTGTTGATACACCCCATTTCACATTGCAATGCAACTATTCAACTGTAAAACGTACTTAGATTTCTATTTGAATGGTCAAGGAATGGCTGATTATGTGTTATTGCCCTTTAAAGGGCCAGTGTCACTAATAGTCAAAACAAAGTTATTCATTCAATAATTTCATGGTCTTAAGGGCTATTTAAATTTTCTTTCTGAAAATTTTTGTGCGAAAGTATGGAAAGACTTTAAGACATTTAGAAAATATTAAAACAGAAACACTATATTACCTTTAAATAATGTCAAATGAAGTTTTAGACTCATATCTAAAAATAATGCTTGCTTACAACAATGGCTAGATATATTTTTATTAATCAATTAGCAATCATCTATACTTAGTAATATTTATAACATTTGCTATTATTGGGCTTCACTACCTCATATTATATAGCATGTTGCTTTTCACTGTTTGAGAAAGGATACAGCTCATTTAGGGAACACCTGGAAATTTTTTCACGGGAATAAAAATGTAGCACTGTAGGGCCCGGCGCGGTGGCTCACGCCTGTAATCCCAGCACTTTTGGAGGCCGAGGCAGGCGGATCACGAGGTCAGGAGATCGAGACCATCCTGGCTAACACGGTGAAACCTCGTCTCTACTAAAAATACAAAAAATTAGCCGGGCGCTTTGGCGGGTGCCTGTAGTCCCAGCTACTCGGGAGGCTGAGGCAGGAGAATGGCGTGAACCTGGGAGGTGGAGCTTGCAGTGAGCCGAGATCGCGCCACTGCACTCTGGCCTGGGCGACAGAGCGAGACTCCATCTCAAAAAAAAAAAAAAAAAAAAAAGAAACAAAAGAAAATGTAGCATGTAGTTTATCAGGCAGGTTTTGTTTTGTTTTGTTCTGTTTTTAATGACAAGAAGAGTTACTCCTCTGTGGGTGAACAGAGTTTTGGTTCTATTGCTGCCATATTTAACACAGATAATTGAACCTGCATAATACCAATATTATTAAAGATTATCATATGCCTACTGTTGTAAATAGTACTTATAAGAAATGAAATGTGCATTTCTGAAAAAATAAGAAATGCTACAATTTCTTGTATTACAATAATATAGATATATAGAAATCACTACTAAATCTAGCACTTCTAGAGGAATTAGTTGTATTATTGAATTAAATGATAGCCTTGAAAAACACTTAGACAACAGGTTAAAATATTAAATGTTAAGAGTATCGTCATAGTCGTCTAAGTAGTTACTTTGAAGGTATGCCATGTTCTTATACTTGCAATTCAAGTACTATTTTTTAAAAGTTGGGAAAAGCATATTAATATAGTTAGTAATCTAATATCAAGAAATTATTGAACAATTCTAAATTTTCTAACAATGACAATAAAGAAAATTATTCAATAATAGCTAATCTGTATGTATAACAAATATAAAGTAAAGCTCACTTGCTGCATTACTTCTCATATTCAAAATCATTAAAAATTAAATCAGGAAATACACATTGATAATAAAGTTTAATATGATGATAAAATGCTAATTTTTAAACCTCATACAAAGTAAAGATTAGGAGAAAGTGAGAAACCCAAGACTTCATACACGTATGTAACATCAATGATTCTTTTTTAATGCCAACCTGCCCTCTGAAAAGGAGAGTTTGGCATAAACACAGGATGGAGAAGTCTTCTCAGAGGAGCAGTAACAATTATTTTTCTAATGTGCCTATCTAGTGCATTATGTTTTTCCTGCTCATGTGTACACCGGAACACATTCTACTTTCATGCAGCTATTTTGCAGATGTGCCCTTTTAGCCCATGTAGATAGAGGGAAAAAATCCCTTTTTAAGGAGTGCTCACACCCCAGTCACCTGAATCTTTCTAAGTGATGAGGAAACTGCTTTGTTTCCTTTCTCAATTTCTCCATATGAGAATTACCACCTCAGAAATCTGTGGAAGGTTTAGATCTTAGCTAATCCACGGCAGGCCAGTGAGTGCTGGTTTCCTCTTCCGAAAATATTTCTATTTTTTCCCCTCCCTCCTCAACCTTTCCTCTCTCTCTCTATCTTCTTTTTTAGTAAACATTTGTTGGCCCCAAATTTTAAATAATGAGCATTTTCACAATATGAATACTATGTTTCCTGTTTTTTTTTAAATGATATGCTAATTGGAGACCTCCATGTTACTTTGAATGAGAGGTTACATCTTTAATCCTGATCTTGTTCTTCTAATCTCTTCTTTAATTGAAACTGATAAAAAAAAAAAAAACCTACATAGAGGCAGAGGTGGATTGGGAAATGGAATTTCTCCTTTCTTTACATAGTGTTTACTTATTCATAGATTTGGTCAAATGGTCCACCAGTCAATAAGCATATATATACTCTGCTGTTTGAATCCTATTTGATAGCCCTAAGGGCTGATGGAGCTCCCACTTTCCTAAAATAATACTAAGAACACCATCTCACTTCCCTTAACAATGGCATAGAAACAAAGCTGGGTAATTCCTTTCTACATGCTTTTTCAGAACAAAGGTTAAGGTTTTCAGGAATGAAAAACAATTAGATGGGTGTTGAAGGTTGCAGATGGAGTGATTCTGCTTTTATGTCTGTCTTTTTTTTCTTACTTTTTAAATGAGAAGTTGTGAATATCCATAAATGGACATAGATTATGTGCTTAATGGGCCTTTTTCTTGCTGACTATACTCCCAGAGACAGTAGACCATTATCTATCACTTTGCCTCGAGTACTATATGAGAGGTTGTTCCCCCTATAATTATTGTCCATAACTTTATGGAATCAAAATAAAACAATCTAATAAATTAATTATTATAAATTAAAACACAATGCATTTTTTCAAACTATGTTCAATGTTGTTTTAGCTATTTTTATTACATATTATTCTTTTGAGGCTTACACTCTCCTCCTTACAGCTACTTTAGAAATGGAAGAGCAATTTAAATGCAAAATGCCTTTTTTTTTCAAAAAGGGTGTAAGTCTACAAATGCAACATTGTGCATGTGGATGAACATTTCATAAGAATGGATAATAAGTAACGAGGTGGATCTTTTTCTCCAATAAAATTACTTATGAAATTCTGTGGCAGGCACATTCTTCTATGATTAAATAATTCCCAACAGTTCTCCACCATTTTCTTTTTAAATTTACGCTTGGGTTTTATTTGCTAATGTTTTTACTCCAGATTTCATGAAGGTCAATATTCCTCTTATCTCTCCTACAATAATGTAAAATGTTTCTCTTGTCACTTTTTATTATTTACTTCAATAAATAATTAATTTGGAGGGTCATGATGTCCAAATATACTTTCTCTATTTTGAGAGATATATAAACATTGAATTTTAATATCCCTACCACAAAACAAATTTTTCATTTGAGATAACAATATTTTTAAATGCATATACACTATACCTAACACTTTGATATTTATTTATCTATAATTATACTCAAAAAGTTCATGGGGACATTCTTCACTTTTGAGGCATAGACTGAGCATGGGTATAGCAGTGTCCACTAGGGAGAGCTGCCTTACAGCACACCACAGCTATCAGCATTACCACATTTGATAATTCTCCATCACCAGTAACAGTAATGGAGAAAACAATAGTAGCTTTTCCAAAGCAGATGAATTTGATAGTAATATCTTCCCAAATCCAATATAATCATGTGATTTTATATGTGATTCGCAGGTAAATAGAACTGCATAAATCATCAATTTTACACTTTGCTACCATTTTAATATGAAATGAACCATGTTGCAAACCATTCTTACTCTCTAATTCATCACTTCTCCTTGGGTGAGTAAAAGTAGTTTTATGATAATATCTCTGATTATAAGAAAAAAAAACAAGTCACTACATGCACTACATTAAACATTGTAAAAAGTTGAGTTATTTAAGAAAAAAAAATATATACAAAGAAGAGATAACTTACCAGGACAAAGCACTGCTTTCAAACGTTAAAAAATCACTCATGGGAAAACAACTACAAAACTGATTAGTTTTAATTATGATGCAAGGTCAATAAACTTCATCACAATTTTTTAAAAGGAGAGTATATATTCAAAAGTTTGTAACATTATGTCATCCATATAATTAAGCACTTTTAATCACTGATGTTAAGGAAGAGAGAAAGTTTCTATTGGATTTTGTTTTTGTTTTAGGGTCATTTAAAGCACAGCTAATTTCACTTTAAAGGAGGAAGAAATAAGAAATCATTCAGATTGGCTAGCAAAAAAAACAAAAAACAAAAAACCTCTACCTAATATGCTTATTTATACCTAGCTGTTAAAACTATAAGTGCTTAAAAAGATACCTTCACTGATTGTATAATATTAAATCTTCTAAACTATAAGTGTTTTAAAAATCACACCAACTTGTGACTTGAAGCTACTTTTGCTGAATATATGTGTATTATCAACCTCAATTACACATGTCTGTTGATTTGTGTACGTCATTTACTAGTTCTTCTTTCCTTTTTCTTTACTTTTGTTGTATTTTGTTTGCACATCATTTAGCTTTGGTTCTAGACTAACAATTACTCTAGTTTGTAATTGAGTTTAAAGGAATATGTTATTAAATCGGGGAATTCCATAAATATTGGTTAAAAGTTATAAATAGGTTGTCTTTGGTATTTGTCAACATAGAGTTCTTTCAATTAAAATATTTCCTGGCTACCACAGCGTGGAAGCTGCGGAAATTGGCTCCACATCCAGCTGGCTGATTCAGTAAGAAATCAGCTGGCCTCAATTTAGATTTCTTTTCTTTTAAAGCAGTGCCAAATTGAGGATTAGTACATTGTGGAGAGGGAGGCGGGCAGCTCCACCCCTGATCGGCCATTCTTCATTCCCTAGAATGGGCTTGCCCTCCCAGCCCCAGCTGTGGCACTGAATTAATCTACACAGGGAGCTTCTCTATCTACACCATTTTCAACATGCTCTTCAAGGTCCTACACCACTTCTGACAAAAGTAAAATGTGGCTCTGGTGACTCTGGACTTGGGCACTTCACTAATGCCTTAAATATAAACATTCACACACACATTAAACACACACACAAGTATACAGGGGGTGGGTAGCGGTGTGGAGAGAGGAGAAGAGAGACAGTGCTTAAATTGAAAATTGTGGAGACAGTCAACAGTAAATACTGAATCTTAGAAAAAAAATGAATAAGAGAATAACAGACAGTAACAGCATTTATTCAGAAAACAGATCCATCTCAGGGAATTGGTGTGATTTTACTTCTCCAGAAATTGTCCTTCCAAACTAAGGGTGTGAGAATAATTTAGTTATCAACTAGAAAAGGGTAAGTGAGAAGGGACACTTACCCTTTTCATGACCTAACGCAAATATTTATTATTACCCTACCAGGGACCTCTTCTTCCATTCAAATCATCCAGGCTTACGTCTAGCACACCAACATTTTCATGTTCTGCCTTGTACCTTCTCGAAGCTCGTGGGCCAATTATGAACTAATCCTGCTTTCATACCAACAAAGAAGGTCATATATACACAACTTTATTGTAGGTTATTGTTCCTATAAACTGTGACCTTTTGTAAAGAATGCTCAGCCCTTATTTTAGAAGTACTACTGATGATATTATCTAAGAAAATTGTTCAGGGTTATGACCTCACTCAAACTGTGATCCAGCCAACCATATTTGTTTGAATTTAGTCTTGTTTTTTATAATCATCTATCTGACCATGAAAGGAATTTGCTTGTCTGCATTTTCATAAATATCTGCAAAAGATATTATATTTATCATGAATTTAAATATTTTTAAGACTAAAGAGAATACAAAAAGTATTTTAGCAGACAGTATGTTTTATTTACTTCAGCTAATTTTCCTGATAGCTTGGAGTTTACATTATATAATTTGGATAAGTAGAAAGAAAATACACATCTAAAGGAACTCTTCATCAGCTGTGCTATGAGGCTCTACAGAGATCATATTAGCAGAATTGACATCCTGACAAAAAACTTACCACAGCAAAGATATTAACACTGAGAAATGTGACCAATGTATTTCAGGCCCTGGTCATCTGTGCTTTTACCTATAAATAGATTTCATACATCTCCTTAATTTATTTTTTCTAACAACCACTGGTTCTTTAGCATGATCTAGGTCCAAGGTCAAAAGCTACTGCTCGCTACCAGTGCAGCTAAGTCCCTGAGAGTTATTTTACCTTTCGGGCTTTCCTTGTGATTTTTCACAAGTTTGTAATACTAGTCCATGAAGCTATCAAATCTTCATCTATAAAAATGTATTCTGAAGCAGATGAAAAAAACCCGAGACTGCTCTTTAAAATATCAGGTTCTGTGTATTGACTTAAAATAAAAATTACACGGAAAAACAAAAAGTGTGATGTTGGTGATATTGTTTAGGTCATATTGTGGGTTTCTGCTTATCATTTCTGGCTGAAATAGAAAACCTATATGAAAGAATTGACTTGTAAATGTAAATGTTAACCCAGTTTATACAAAAAGCATATTTGCGTGCCCTCTCTTCAGAGGTGAATTTTAAAATCCGTATTACTTTTGTGTTTTCAGAGAAAAACTAAAACAATAGCAAGAAAAAAAAAACAGGAAAATAAATGTATCTATGGATCAAAAAGCAATTTAGATTGCAATTGCTTCTGTAGAAATGAAATAGTTTTCGGTGCCAGATTAACAGTAGGAAAAAGTCATTTGGATCCTTGGCCACTATTGTGGTATAAGAATGCTATGGGATCCCGTAGGAAAACAAAGGGAAGTGCTTTTCATTTTTGGCCACAGTGCCTGAAAATATACAAGGAATAAGATGGAAAACAGGGTGACATCAATGGTCATAAAAATGTGACCTTCATCTTGATAGAATAAGACAAATAAAAGTTTTCCCTAGCACCTGGCATTTAAACATTAAAGGAAGTTGTAAGGACAACATAGTCTCTTACAATGGACCTAAGTGTTTTCAAATATTCATGATATTCATACTTTTGAAACACCAAAAGCATAGTATGCTACCTTAGGAAAAAATTAAAACCCTCAGAAGCTATTCTGAACATGTATTGTTTTTACCACATTGAATTGTGGTAAAAGCATTGAGTATGTTTTGGAGAAGTACCCTTCTTGCATAGGTTTCAGTCAAATCCAAGTGGCTACCCCCACCAGAGAGTGGGGCTCGATAAATCATTGACATTTCTCTGGCCAGGATGGAACTTCTACATGGGATTATAAAGCAGGACACCCTGGAAATGGTTTACTCTTAACTACTCCTCAGCTCCTTCTTCCATGAACTTGAGAATCCTATAGTGGCCCCGATTTCGCCTCTTTCGAAACCTTCCTCCTTTTCTTTTCCTTAGCTCATGCTCATAGCTTTCACATAAATTTTTGTTTTTATCAGTTATCCAAATTTAACTTCTAAAAACCAAAGAACCAGAAGTGACATGAAATGGTTAAATTTGTATGCATTGATAAAATTAGAGTGACAATTTCATTCAGAGATAGAATAATGTGTTTACTATAAATTGAATGTATTCATTCTATCAGAATGTAGCACTCCTTTCAGCACATTTTGAAAATAATAATAAAATAAGAAGACTAGTATGTCCTTTTTCTGTGATTCCACTTTTAATCAACACTTACCTACCAATGTTTTCCTGACTTCCCAGACTGTCAGAAAAGGGTTTCGCTGGAGAAATCAAGAACTGGTGGCTACTGAGGTCAGTTTCCTTTATCAGCACATGAGATAGCCTTTAGAGATTTTTTTTTTATTAGAAAGAGATTCCATTATAATTATTTCATTATATTTGAACCAAAAGAAAATATAAAATTTTGCTGGCTTTTGCCTGTGGAGACACAAAAGCCATGAAACACAAAAATATACATGTATGCATACATATGTACATACCATTTTTTAAACAAAATTTCTGTAAGTTTAGGATTGAGTCATTGGGAAGGGTCTGTAGAGCCTGTTAATTATGTGCAAAGTAAACGTTCACTCTTCCTTCTTTGGCGGTATACTTTTTTGAGAGAAGTAAGTAGCAATGTGCTCACCTGAAAGATTTTTATGTGACACACATCATTATATATAGGAGTGGCCATGTGACTAACTTCTTTCTCGTATAACATCAGTAGAATTTTTAGTTGGTGTTTCCAGGATCACTCCTCATCAAAGAATCTGACTCAATTGGCAGAAAGCTTTAGTCCATCTATTTCTTTTTTGTTTTAATCCTTCTTCTTCCCTGGGGACATGGATGTAACTGCTTGGGTTTAGCAGCCATCTTGCAACCACAGTTTGAGTATGAAAGCCAGGCTTCAAGCATGAGGGAGAAAAAAGACTGAAGGATCTCAGAATATTTATGAAGCTCATCCACAAGAGCCTCCGTATCAGTTCTAGATTGTCTACCTCTGGACTTATTTTATTAAAGAAAAAATAGAGCCCTATCTTGTTTCAGTCACTATTTTCCAGATCTTGTATTTACAGTTAAATTCAATTTCTAGGAGACAGAATTACCAATATGTTTTGTTCATTTTTAGTACTTTATAATTTAATTTCTGCTTAAATATCTTTGGTAATGCTATTGTTAAAAATTTCCTTGTTTTTAGATTTGTTTTTCATAGCAATTACTTTAGAGTTCTTGTTGAGTTGGATTTTACACCAGACACCACAGGCTCACATCCTAATAAATTTGACATGACATAACACACGTTTTAAAATATTCCAAATCTCAGTATCTTCTTTTGTAAACTGGAAAAAGTAATCATGATACCTACAGCAGAGTGTTCTTCTGAGAATAAAAAGTGCTTTGTACCATGTCTGACACAGTGAGTACTCAACAGATGATAGTTATAACAATAATTATGAAAATGATAGGACTATCCTACAATCAGCAGGAGATGAACCCTCAGCTTTTCAGAAATGGTTGTTAAATTGTATTTGTCCAAACATGCTCCAGGTTCTGGTCACTTTAACAATATTTACAATGTTTTAGACCTTTAAATGGGGATGATCAATGGCTAACCAGAAAAAATAAATTTAAATCAAATGATTTTGGTTTTCATAATGTTATACTCTAATGTGAAAGAGAACATAAATATAGACCATCAAAATCATAGAGATCAAGAATTGTGTCTCTTGCAGACTTCAATATACCTGTCTGTCCCATCTCTTAACCATATTTTATCTACAAAAATGAAGAATATTGTAATTTTCAAATCAAGCAATAGGAAATTATCATTTAGTTCTAAGAAAATACTTACGTATTTCCATGAGTTATATGCATAAATATTAATTCCTCTCAGCTATGTATTTTCTATTTCAGCTTTTGTCTTAAATTAACTCCTAATATACCCTGATACCTACATTTCAGTGGCAAATAAAACCTTTAAAAACAACTTTCAAGCCTTTTTTCAATGCCATTGAATTCTTTTAGATATTTCAATCCCTTGCTTTGATGGAACCAATGATATCTCTCTATTTTGGATATTATGGTTGTTCTCACAATTATGACCAGCATCACTTAATATCTTTTTGTGATAAGGTCTTTAGAAAACAAGATTTCCTAACTGAATTTCTGATAGCCACATATAGAGACTATGACTTCAGCACCTTTTCCTGTGTATCTATCACTTATATAAAATCAAGAATTTATTGATATTACTAGGGTGGCAAAGTATTGCTAGTTGTTTGATTAGAGAAATCTGTATATTTTATTGTATCTAGAATGATTTAGAGCGACCCTTTGAATACATTTTTCAGACCTCTGACCTGGGTAGCTAGTAAAATTAATTTTCTTAGTTAAACTATTGAGTTTCAAGTATTCCATTTGTCTTTTGCTTTAGGACTTTGTAAGAAAAGAGTACTACTAAGAAGTCCAATAGGAGCAGTGAAATACCTGCTCCACTTTTTAAACAGACATCTATAACAGAAGTTAAAGAAAAAATATCACCAACAGAGGATCAAACTCTGCAGTTTACTCACATGTGAACCTTGCTAAGGTGGAAGTATTCTAACAGTGCCTAAAGTAAACAAAAATTGAGATTGAGATAGGAAAATAAATGAAAATTTTCCTCTGGGGCAGGCTAAGGAAAAGAAGATTTAGTGCACAATATTACCGTGAGGTTTGTTTATTTAAATAGCTTATTATATTTGCATTTTGATGACTCTTATTTCTACACTCTGCTTTCCTAACACTTTTCTACAAATAAGAAAGTGTGTTTTTCTGCACCTCTACACTAATGATTCCTCACTCAGCAAGGCTTGCACTTATTAAAGCTTTTTATTGCCACTTTGCTTAAAGAGATGTTTGAACTCTAGCAGGTAGACAATTCCAGAGGGGAAATTCATTTGAAAGTATTCATAATGCAATACAGAGATTAAAAACTATTGCCATGAACTACATTTTTCTGGTCTCTGCAGATATATGAGATTTCTGCACTTTGACTTAAAAATATGAAGAAGATCCTCTCTTGGGTTCAAATATCTAACAGTCTAAGAAATTCTTTCTCATTCATCATTGTGTGAATACAGAAATTAAATTGGTATTAGTATATGACTCATTGAAGATATAACAACATAGGCTCATTATTTCTTTCTCAAGAAAGCATTTTGAGAAGAATCCATGGGAGCAGTACAAATCAATTCTATAATTTTCCAACACATGTTTTAAACCATCTTCGCTAATACTATTTTTCTGTAATTACTTTCTATTGAAAAGTTTGTTCTTTTTATTTTCAACTGTTCTTTTAATGAAACTTAGAGGAATAACAGAAATAACAGTGGACAGACTCACATTTTGCTGAATGTCTTCCTGTTAAAACATGTTTACCCTTCCCAGCCTAAATTGCCCACATAGAAACTTAGGGGAAAGACACTTAGTCTTCACAGAAAGAATGACAGCTGGCCAGGCGCGATGGCTTACGCCTGTAATCCCAGCACTTTGGGAGGCCGAGGTGGGTGGATTTCGAGGTCAGGAGTTCAAGGCCATCCTGACCAAGATGGTGAAACCCCGTTTCTACTAAAAACATGAAAATCAGCTGGGCATGGTGGCGGGCGCCTGTAATCCCAACTTCTCAGGAGGCTGAGGCAGAGAATTGCTTGAACCCAAGAGGTGGAATTTGAGGTGAGCTGAGATCGTGCCACTGCACTCCAGCCTGGGTGACAGAGCAAGACTCTGTCTCAAAAAAGAAAAAAAAAAAAAAAAAAGAAAGAAAGAAAGGAATAATGACAACTCTAAACTTTTAAGATAAGTCATGAGTGTTCCACATCCTTAGAATTATCTGGGCAGTAGGAGTCTTAAGCCTCAAAATTTCTTTCATGGCATGGCTTCTTTAGTTTTCAACATTCAACCAGAATTTTTTCTCATGCCTATTTAAATGATAAAATGTGCCAGCACTCTAAAATTAATTAAGCATGGTTGAAACACTGAAGGACTATAGAAAACACTAACTTGAGCACTAAGTAACAGAGTTACATTTGTAAAAATGTGAAGAATAAGGTACAGAGATAGAGTTTCTAGTTTGAGAGAAGATATGAAGAAAGTCCACCAGGGGATTTGAAGAAAGTCCACGTTTTCAGGATGAGTAGGGAGCAGACAAAGAGTATTCAGTGCAAGAATTTGCAGGAAGATATGGTTCAAATTGCATTGTTTGTTCAGGAGGTCATGAGCTGTTCTTTTTAGTAATGAGGTAAGTCACCAGGCAACAAGAAGGCATAATGGGAAAATGAGAGCAGTTTAGGAGCAGATTGTAAGATTTTCCATGTAACTTCTGCAAAGTTTCTGCATTTTAATTTGTTTAATTTTGTACCTTAATCAATGTACTTTATAGTTAAGACCAATTCGAGTGGAATTATAAAACCAATTTACTATTTTAAGAGGGAGATTCTGTTTCTTTTTGTTTTACCTAAGCATGCAATTGAATACTTTCCATTCAAATAGGCTGTCATCTGCTTCTTGCATTGTATCAAATATGGCAATTCTCCTCTGGGTTGGGAAGTTATTAATTCAGGAGATTCGAATGCCTGAAACTTTGGAAAAGTTGGAGTGATATTCAGCCTTTGGCTAAATATCTCAGATCCTTACAGGATTTTAAATATCAATCTTATATAAGTAGTTGTTCAAATTTATATCATACATGTAGAATTGGCTAGAAAGGACATATTAATACAACCTAACTTTTTTTTCTGAGTTGGCACACCAAATGGGTATCCAGATGCTTTGGATCTTTGAGTTCAAGACAACCCATTCATAATTTCTGCTATTTTAGTCCTTCCAGGGCCACGTAAGGAATGAGAGTTGTCTTTGCCTTACAGAGTAAAATATATTTACTGCTTTTACTTCCACTCTGCTTGCTTGTACTTCAGTCTCAGTGGATAATTTGCAGAAACCATAAAAGAAAAAAAGCTAAAATTTTTTTCTTTATCAAAGAGATACATTTTATTTCATCTCTATCCATGCCCACCTTCCATGTGGCCTTAAATCTGACTGATCTCAGACATCAGAATGGTGAGCCTTCAAACTATTTCTTGAATTCTAGGATTCAGGTCTTACTATATTTTCTTACACTCTTCTGAGCATTGCTCCCTATATCTTAGGTCTCTGGTAGCCCCTGGATGATACTAATCAGAATTCCAGTTCTCTCATATAGCAGTAAGTATTTGCTCTACATTGCCTTCTCAAAACATTCTCAATTGTTCTATTCCCCTGTAGCTACAAGGTACATTTCAAATGCTAACACTAACAAGGATACTTTCTTACCTCAGAGGGCAAGGCTTTCCACTATTTGAATTTCATTTAGATCTTTATTCTTTTGTGTAAACATTATATGCAACATTGAATCATTTGTACACATGTAGTCTTCTTTATAGTGGAGATTATGCTTATTTAAATCTGTATTCCTGATATTCCAGCACAATGCCAAGCACATAGCAAATGCCCAAAAGTTGTTTGCTGATTAAGAGAAAGGAAAAAAGTGAAGGAAGGAGAAAAAGGGAGAGTGGTGGGGGTAGGGGAGAGAGAGAGAGAGAGAGACAGAGAAAGAGAAAGAGAGAAGAAAAGAAAGTCAGGCAGGTGTTACCCTACTAAAATTTTAGTTTGTAAAGGATAGATATTCTGTTTTTCCCACATGACCTCTACTCAACATATTTTTGATAGATAAATTTCTATTCAACCTAGAAACATAAAACATAATCTATATGTATGATAAAATATATTTTTAAACATTTTCAGAACAAAATGTGATATTGTATATATATTCCATTCCATGGACTTCACCTAAGTTTTTCTAAAGCAAAGATAAATAACCTCTATGATTTTTATAAATTCTGACAGTATTTCAATTTTAAATTATTTTCTTATTATATTCTAAAACTTGGCAATTAAAATACCAGAAAATAAAATTTTCTCTTATAAAATGAAAAAAAACCTGAGAAACCATTGAGCACCTTTTCCTATATTTAATTAGTAAGTATAATTTAGATCACTTGACTTCTCATTTGAAGATGTTTCTGCAGACAGAGTTATTATTTTTGTAGAGAGAAGCTACAAAATTCAGTGCATGAACTGCAGTTCTTTCCACACTATTACACTGGACATGCCTGTTAGTCTCTGGAAGGCTTGTCACTCTTATGACTATGTAGAAACATTTTGTTTGAGTTTGAAGAAGACGATTGCATTTTGATGATTTGTTTTGCCTCCTGTATCTGACTCTTTATTCTTGAAATATATTCTTTCCAACGATGCCATCATCAAAAAGGGGCATTTTTGTGATGACAGTAAGAATACATCTGACGAAATAGCTACTGGATTCATCATATTTATAAAGACAGTAATTATGACTTTGGCATTAATCGTGGCCATTGGGGTTTTTTTATTCTTGCCCTTGCCAGTAGGCCCTAAATCCAGGCTTCAATTTCTTTTGCATTAACTCTGCTCAAATGTAATGATTACCATTTAACTCAGTGGTTACATAATCCTAGTGAAATTTTAATGTGGACATCTTGCATTAACTTTCTTCCCTTTAACAACAACAAAAAAGGAAAAGGTGGCCCCTAAATAAATGAAACTCAATTTCACGGCACATTATCTCTTTCAATTCTTTCCTCACAGCTTTCATTTTCATTAAAATCACAGACAACCATAAATTAATAATTACTTCAGGTTGACTAAATGCAGGCCGTACTATTTAGCTCTTGCTTTCCTACAGTGGCCCTTCTTGTTCATGCTGGAAAAATGTTAATTTAGATAATGTGGCTTGCCCCTTGTCTTATAATTCTGTTTTGCAGTTTCACTGATCTATAATGGTCTGTTCTTATTAAATAGTATTAACTTTATCTTTTGTTCAATCAAGCTTTACACTTTGCTTGGAAGATAACTGTTGCGAACTCTCAGTTGAAATGTGTCATTATCTATATATCTATTATATTTCAATTGGTCTCAAAATGCTTTGTGTTTTTTACTAACTTGCTTGTGATTCCATGCACTCATAAATGTTTTGTCCATTAGCTAAAAGTGTGTGTTAGAAGCACTTACATGGAGAATCAAGATATGGAAACAAAATTCTAAACCTTAATAATTATGAGAAATTCACATAAGCTATATTTTAAAAGATTTAGGGACTTTTGTCTGATTCACTTAAATAAGCAGTGACTAAAAATTCAATCCAACTGTTTTTGTTGTTTCTCTGATATTTGAAAACTCTGATTAGCTTCAAGACAAGTTACTGTATTGTTTACTTAAAACCCTACTTCCTTAGACAACGTTTTAAGATATGCATCTATTTTTACAGAGCTTCCAGAAGGAAAGCAGTTACACAATCATAGACTAGAACACTAAGAACAATAAAATAGAAGACTTGCCAGCTAACATAGAAGTTAACAGTTTAGTCTCTGGCAATGTGACTTTTGAGAATGCTTTCACTTTCTCAAGTTTAGGTAAATCTAGTGGTTGATTTGAACCAAATAGAACACCCTCAATACTTTAGAATGCATGCTACAGTGAATAATGTTTCATTTAAGTCAAATAAGTTTAATTTAGACTATAGCAAAAAAAAATGGTTAAAAACCTGTCTATATATCCAAGTTTATCTCAAGCTTTTGGGAAATCAAGCAGTTTAATGAAAGATATGATAGAGAGGTCTCACCTTTCCCCCAAAGTATAAAACACACATCATCCAACACAATAGTGCTCTCAAAGAAATCCGTAAACATTCCCACCTTCTGTCCAGTGGAGCAAACATTCCTTGTTACAGTATTTCCCCTTTTACTTTGGATTGCTATAAATCAATTCTGTTCGTATTATCCATATTGTATAGAAACCACATACTGCATGATTGGAAGATGTCATATTCCTGTCTGCTCAGTTATTAAATAATATGCTGTATACAAATAAATTATTTTTGAAGAAATATATTGCCACAACTTATTTGGTGAATGAACTCATTTCAATAAGTAGATTGTTGACTCCTTCATCCAATTTATGGCAATTTTTAAAATAATACTGTGGACTGACTTTCTTCACTGTTAATCCAAGTAGGTAATTGCCTCCAAATTCTCTAATTTCTATTGATGTTACTAAGTGGTAGAGAAACATGACATTTTCATTATTTAATTTTCCAATGACTATTTTTCCTAACCATGATAAATCACTTAAGTCATGTTTACTAATGATTATATCCTAAAAATTTCCATGTGTATTGAAGCCATAATTGCCCTGAACCCCACAATCTGAAAAGTCCCAGAGGAAGCATTTGAAATGAACTCAAACAATACAATAGTTTGGAATTGATCTGGGAATCTCATTTCCCTCTTCGTATCAAAGATTAACTCTGCTTGCTATAAATATTATGATACTATTTTGCACGTATTATCACTCAATGTTTTAGCCAAAACATAACTTGCCTAATAATACAAATTAATTTTACAGGCATTGTACTTTTAACCCTTATATTCTGATATTTTTTAATACATACGAGAAGAAATGGAAGAATCTTAATGTGTTATAATATTTAAAACTTTTTATTGTTTCATTTTTCAATTTAAAAGAAATAGTGAATTCAATATATTAGAGTGTCATCACTGAAGGCAACTAGATTAAGGGAATGATGGGTTGAAATATTAACAGATTTTTTTCATTTTAGTCTTAAGCTAAAGATTTCTGTGCATATTTTTACCTTTCCCACAATGTAGAAATATCACCTTCTCTAATCATTTTTTTAATCTGCTTTATAGTCATGTATTTTTATATTGGAATATATGACATTCTTGTAAATCTTGGAAAGAAGAGATATATTTTACTTAAAGGATTTGTTTATTAATTTGTTGACATGACATTGAATGAATAGACTTTGTTCATCCAACAGAATTTATATCCCAGATATATCATGTATTATTTCTTGATTTTCTTTAAGCTACTTTTGTTCTTGGAACCTCAACTATTTTTTTTTTTTTTTTGTAAAATGAAAATACACTTACTTTATACAGTTATTTTGAAGGTTAAATAATAAAATGTTTTAAAATATTTTCAGAATGGAACTGTTAAATAATACAAGCTACTCCTTTTCTTTTGCCTTTAAAAACTGCTAAATAGAATTTGATTCTTTTAGCTAAAATAACAGTTCAAAACCAGAAAAAATAAGTAGTTATATTGCTCTTTAACTACCGATTATTTAGAAAATAGCTTACCTTGTTACAATATGAAAGGGTTTATTGTATTTTTTTCTTAGGATTACCATAAGAGAGAAAATGTTATGCTATAATGTAGAGTTGTAAGAAACATGACCTAATGCCTGTCAAGCTGTGGTTAATATTAATAAACTTCAAGCAGCTATATGAATGCTAATAAAGAAGCACTACAAAGGTGAATGACAGGAGAGATTTGGGAAAGTGTTTGATACCTTGTGTCCAGAGAGTCAGAAGGAAGTGGTTTGTTCCTCAGATAAAAGAGATCAACTCTCTTAGGAATGTCATTGGAATCCTGATGCCTATGACTGAACACCCAGGAAATATGAGGAAGCTCCTATAGCCATAGGTATACTGCCACTAGAGGCAACAGATCACAGAAACCTAGCCATAGAGGGGCAGGTACAGTGGCTCACACCTGTAATCCCAACACTTTGGGAGGCCATGGCGGGAGGATCACTTGAGATCAGGAGTTCAAGACCAGCCTGGCCAACATGGTGAAACCCCATCTCTACTAGAAATACAAAACAAATTAGCTGGGCATGGTGGTGTGCTGCCTGTAATCTCAGCTACTCAGGAGGCTGAGGCACGAGAATCACTTGAGCCTGGGAGCCGGAGGTTGCAGTGAGTAGAGATCACACCACTGCACTCCAGCCTGGGTAATGGAGTGAGACTCTGTCGTAAAAAAGAAAAAGGAAAGAAACAGAAGAAACCTAGTAGTGGAGGATGACTAGAACATCAAAAGTGAAAAACTTTTAGGACATTTCCAACAATACACTGGTATTCATTTAAGGAAGTCAAAATTTTCCTTCCAACCCCAAATCCCATTGAAATAACAAAAGGCATATTTTAAAAGAGATTAAGCTCATTGTGGCTCTGAAAAAGTCACTCAATGCACTATCAGTAGTTTGTAAATATTGAATAAATCTGAAGGTTAGAAAATATATGGATGCAAATACATAGAGAAACAAAACAAGAATATCTGAGCCCTAAAACTTGTAGGATGAAATATGACAGAAGTAGAAACATTGCAGCAGGCTCATGCCCATAGTCAGTTAGTGGTGTCAGTGGGCTTTTGGGAGTGATAAAATGAAGAAACACATTTGGAAAAACTACATGATCCAGACTCTCCTTCCCCTGATTGTCCTAAGCACCAATAAGAGTGGAATATACATTTTCTTAATCCAGTCCTGCATGTTGTGCACATGTACCCTAGAACTTAAAGCATAATAATAATAACAAAAAGAGTAGAATATACAATATACTGTCAAACTACAACAGTGAGCTGGTGCTTGTGTAAAAAAGGGTGAGATCATACCCTAGGTAGCCACTAAGCCCAAGAAAGGATAATTTATACATATACATTAGGGATTATTAGACAATAATAAGAATACTGAAAATTTAAGGAAAATCAATATTCAATACAATACTTTATTGTTACTGTATCTTTCTATACATACTTACCATTTTGTTGTAATGGCCTTCAATTTTCAGTACAGTAACATGTTGTACAGGTTTATAGCCTAGAAGCAATAGGTTACACCACATAGACTAGGTATGTGGTGGACTATACCATTTAGGTTTGCGTAAGTACATTTTATGATGTTTGGACAATGATGAAATCACTTAAATATGCATTTTTCAGAACATATCCTCATTGTTAAGCAACACATGACAGGAATTGTATGCTAAAGGATTGAAAATAATGACAAGGAATCTAGAAATATAAAACCACTAGAAGAAAAATAAAAGGAAGAAAGCAATGAAAACACAAAACAGTAAAAGAAGATATGAAGAAATAATATAGTAAAGTATTTGAATGAGCCTTAATTCTTTTTTTTTTTTTTTTGCTGTTATAGCAGAATACCAAAGACTGAATAATCTAATGAGAATAGAGATATCTTTTCACAGTTTTAGAAAATGGGAAGGTTAAGATCAAGATGCTGATATATGGTGTGGGCTTTCTTGCTGTGCGCTCACATGGCAGAAGGCAGAAAAGCGAGAGAGAGAGACAGAGCGAATGGGGGAGACTAGAGACAGAGCGAGAGAGAGGCCATTCCCTCAAGCCCTTTTATAAGGGCATTAGTTCATTCATAATAGGGAAGCCTTCATGAAAGAAACACCTTGCAAAAGGCCCCACTTCCCAACACGATTGCATTATGGATTAAGTTTCCAACACATGAATTTTGGGGGACACGTTCAGATAATAACAGATCCTAACAAATAAGATTTGGTTAATGCCTTTATTAAAAGGCATATAATGTTAAAGACAACATTGTTAAAAGAAAACTTTTTATATTCTATATATGAGAAATAAAGCTAAACCAAAATTATACACAACATGGCAGCATTTTAATGTAAGTGACTTGATAATATATATTAAGAAATGTTTACAAATAGAAAGGAATTTTAACACTAATAGTTTAAGGCAAAATAGGATTAAGGTAAAAATTAGAGAGATTGGGTTATTTCATTTTACTAAAATGTATAGTTCAGCAATATATATTTTGAAATATAAAAAGGAACAAAATGTGGGAAAGGAACAAGTGACAGATGCAGAATATACATTTTGAGAGTTAGAACACACTGCCCTCTGTAACTGATATATGAATAAACCTACTACTATGGCAAAACTAAATACAGATAAGAGATCTTAAGATATCAAAAACATAATTAACTGTTTTGAACTAATATAATTCACTGAAAGTTTTGGATGTATCAAACGGGAATATATCCATTCACAACACAGGAAATCGTCACAAAAATTGACTTTTGGGTGTAAAAGAAAACCACAATAATTTTTTTTTTTTTTTTTTTTTTTTGACACGGAGTCTCCCTCTGTCGCCCAGGCTGGAGTGCAGTGGTGCGATCTGGGCTCACTGCAAGCTCCGCCTCCCGGGTTCACGCCATTCTCCTGCCTCAGCCTCCCCAGTAGCTGGGACTACAGGCGCCCGCCACCACGCCCGGCTAATTTTTTTGTATTTTTAGTAGAGACGCGGTTTCACCGTGTTGGCCAGGATGGTCTCGATCTCCTGACCTCGTGATCCGCCCGCCTTGGCCTCCCAAAGAGCTGGGATTACAGGCGTGAGCAACCACACCCGGCCCTCAATAAATATCTTTGAAGTAGTATTTCATAGGCTATACGTCACATGATAATACATGAAAATTAGACGTGGTAAGGATAATCTTCTCTCACCACCCCCCAATGTACCCATATTGGCTGTATTGGTTTTTAAGGACTTATCAAATACCTAGTGGGTAGTGATAAAATTACAACTGAAATTACTAAATATTTTAAAGGTATGCCACCAAGAGTGTATTCTAATAAAAATCCTGTAGGATCTAGCCAAAATAGGACTTGTAATATGTTAAAGCATAAGTGTATTAATTTGAAATTAAAATAGACGATATAAAGAAATTCACTATACATCCGAAGCTTTAAATAATAACAAAAAGAGTAAAAAAAAAAGATAGAAACAAAACAGACTCTAAAAATTAAGTTAAAGACACAATAATAATAGTGCAGAAAATGATAAAGAAATTGATTTTAAGGATATAATGAAAACTAATTCTTTGGAGATCAATAAAATATCCAAACATTTGCAAAGAGGGGAATGTGATAAGAAATGTAATAGAAAGGGTGTATAACAGGAGAGGTGAAAGCTTTAAGATTATACACTTTCATGGTGGAAATAATGGAATATTATACACAGGCATATGTACAAGTGAGCCCCTCTTTAAACAAAATATTTCTAACTATTCAAATTTTATTATCAAGGGAAGTGAATAATTATTGAATATGTCCCATAAACTAAGCATTACTCAAGCACTTTATATGAATAATGTAATTCAACATTCACACACACAAAAATATGAGATGGGTTAAAATTTTCTATCATTAGACAGTTGTGGTGAGTGCCCACGCCAATATACAAGCTTAAGTTGTCTGTCTTCAGAGTCTACATTTAACCTCTATGCTGTTCTCCCTTCAATTAATGAAGGTTCAAACCTGCTTTTAGCTGTGTGACTTATACATGAGAATTCCATAATCTTCTTTGGGTCTCACTGAAAACAAACTTCACTATCAGACCATAAAAGAGATATTTAAAATTTACTAAATCCTACATAAAGATAATAGAAAAAGGGGTTTATGATGTAGAAAACACCGCATTATTCTAGAGAAACATCCAAGTACCTCTTCTGAGTTTATTGTTCCTAGGAAGTGTCTGGTATGCTGTTATTGAATCCCTAAGCCATCTCCTGGAATCCCACTCTGTACGTAGCAACGAGCGTTGTGGTTTTCTTAGCCATTGTGTCAATACATAGATACCTCAATCTACCAATGAATGTTTTAAAGCATGACAAAGGCCATCATGCCCAGGATAAAAATTTTATTTGCAGTCAGAGAAACAATTGCCTGTTAGGAGGATTCACTGTTGAAGCCTTCTGTTGAAGGCTGTGTGTGTGTCTGATAATAGCACACATATCATT
The DNA here is from genome assembly GCF_029289425.2 of Pan paniscus. NCBI lineage: Eukaryota > Metazoa > Chordata > Mammalia > Primates > Hominidae > Pan > Pan paniscus. The sequence continues at coordinate 72,840,353 of NC_073263.2, forward strand.
TTTTAAAAGTGAGGTACCGTTATCTTTCTGCTTCTTGAATCCATCCTGTTTAAATGTATTTCTGTGTATAAAAGTTTTTTACTTTCTTTTTTGTTGACTTTGTTATTTTATTTCTGGAATCCTGATTTTAAGGTGCTTTTTACAGTTTTTTCCCCTGCTACCTCCCCACTTATTTCATAGGTGATTCCATTCACTTTAGGAGTTTCAGTGATAATTTTTCCACAGATGCCTCCCATATTGGCATGCCTTGGCTCTGCCTAGATCTTGAGCCAAACCCAAAAGGGTCTCCATTGTTTTACTAGATAAACGCACAGCGGTACTACAGCCTCACCTCAAACCGAACGTACCTAATACTAAAAACATGACATTCTCAAAGCCACTTATTTTGTTTTCCCTTTTTCTCTCAGGGTGCTTCTGTTCATCAATTACAAAAACCCAAACTTTACTATTTAATGAACATCTTCTTCTACCCATTCTATGAAATATAGTTAACTAGTCATAAAATCCCATAGTTCCTATTCTCAAATATTCTTCACATTTGTCTGTTTATTAATATCATCTTGCCTGAATTCTAATAGTCATATTCTACCTAGATTGGTCCCATCACTCTTTCTTTCCCATGTTATTCTACCTAATGCATTATGATTTATCTTGATATCTTGATAAAGCTCCAGAGTAGCTGGGACTACAGGCATGCACCACAATGCCCAGCTAATTTTTGTATTTTTAGTAGATATGGGGTTTCACCATGTTGGCCAGGATGGTCTCGATCTCTTGACCTCGTGATCCACCGACCACAGCCTCCCAAAGTGCTGGGCTTACAGGCTTGAGCCACCACGCCCGGTCAACAAATCTTTAACTTCTCAATTTCTGGGTTCGACTTAGAAAGTTGAAGATGAGCTAGATATAATCTCCTCTCCTCCACTCTCTAAAGATGTCCTACAATAAGTCTTATGTGCGACCACTTTCACAGACTATTTGTGATCAAACAAGGAGCACTCTTGTCCTTTTCTCAATTCTATGTCATTTTGTTTGCAACTCTTACGGTAAGTATCCCAAAATATTGTTAGAAGCTACATAGTGCTTCTCAGGCTTCAAATTGGAATTTGAATATGGAATCTATTTTGGAAAATATTAAACTTTTCTGAGCCTGCATTTTTATTTGTATTATGGGGAAAGTGTTACATACCTCACATTAATAGAAGATCTTTGAAGTCTAGAAATCAGAACCAGACATAGAGTAAACTTTCAATAAATATTAATTTTCATATTCAACCACTATTCATTAAATTACATTCTTGTTTTTTATACTCCTACAAAATTATAACTTTCTTGAGCACAAGTATTTTCATTTTGACACGGCTATATAACTGTCTTCTTTTGTTGCGCCTATACAGATCCTTACACTGAGTAGGCATTTAATGAAATGTATTAAATTAAAACTTTTTGTTTACTAATTGACATAATTTTAAAGTTATAAATTTAGATTATTTCTTAAACATTTGTCTGGTTTTCTCACCGGAAGTTTATTGAACTTAGTTCAATCTGTGATTTTAAGCAGTATCAATGACATGAGAGGACAGGAATGCCTGACCTGTAAATTCTGAGGTTAACATTGTACATGAGAACTACTGCTCATGGAAAAATGCGTGATTTTTCTTGAAAACAATTCCAGGAAATATACTGCTATATAGATTGGGTTATATCCATCCAGCATAGTATTGAATGTCTGCTATGTCCATTGCTTGTCCAAATTTAGATTATGAGTAACAGAGTCATACAAAGTTTACTAACAGGAAAAAGTAATTGTTTAGACAATGTTCCTCCTCATTGTATCAAAATGTTTCACACATAGTTACAATGTAGAGAAGGAATAAAGAAAGGTTAGCTTTGAAAGTATCCTTCAAAATGCAAAAATGCACAAGAATTTTACAATAGGACTTTAACTTACTATTTTAAAACTTTTACAAGTTGTCCACTTTGCATTATTCTATTTTTCTATTGTCTATTTTGCATGACGCTATGCACTTTTTGTGCTAGGTAGCATAATGATATTTTAAAGAAATATCAAGAGGTTACATAAGTGTGAAGTAAGTGCAGAAATGCTGTTTGGTAAATATTTTATTAAACGGCAGAACCATTTAACTTATTTTTATCACTGCGTATTTCTTCTATGAAGGTATAAAGTAAGTCACCTCTAGAAAACAGTATGAGAAGTCAAAATTGAGGAAACATTATCCATATCAACTCAGGATTAAATTCAATTAATAAATAATTTGAGATATAAGCAAAATGCCACCATTTTGTTAATCATAAACAGATATCACAAATTAGTGAAACCCTAGTAATTGATAGTATATTTCACACACCGTCCCTACAAAATGGGTATAAAGCAAGTTAAATATACAGTTAGGTCTACGGTAAGTATAATCTATATTAGATTTCCTTATTTTTTTTCCCTCTACTGCTCAAATATGTCAAATCTCCTTCTCCTCACTGAAGCCAAGACATATACTTGGCAGGCTATCGGCTAGAAATGTAAACCAAAAAAATGTAGCATGGAGAATAAATTATTAAAGATAAAATATCAAGAATTAGTAAGAGACTTCCATTGATAACTGAGATAAAATAAGCTCATTACAACCCATCTTTCTTAGTGATTGCAACAAAATCTCTGGACAGAATACAAGAAGAAATTCCATTAGGACTGTGTAAAATAAATAATAGCAGATGTATTAGGAAGCGAAATCAAACTTGTAGGAGAAAGGAAAGGCAGTAACTTTACTTTTTTGGGTTTTTTTCCACCCTCCCTTTATCTCTTCGTTTTTAGGTAGGAGTAGACAGTAGAGGTGGATAGTAAAAATTGGAAGGAAAACTGCTTTTCAAGGCAGAAGTCCAGGACAAAAGAACCTCTACAGGCCAGAGAGTGGTTTGTTGGGGAGGAGGAAATCTTTTTTCTTTTTCTCTTCTATTTCGTCGTTGTCCTGAGGCAGCCCCAGTCATGAAACTACCCTGCTCTCCTTACAGAGTATCTAAAAGTTCAAGAAAAAGTCTACCTCTTTATCCAGAGAAATAGAAAATGGAACCTCAGTGGTCCAAAGAGTGTGGAGATTATCATTATGTTGTTTCTCTTTTCCATCTTCTGTCTGGAAGTGGCCATAATTTTGCAAAACTGTACAAAGGCAGAAGGAGCTAAAAGTGAGAGAAACTTTAGTTTACAAGGTAAAAGACTGGGAAAAGGAAACTCGGAAAACCATAGAATGGCTAGAAAATTTGGAGAGGTGCGAGGAGAAACTATCCAAATTCTGTAACTGAGTTGACAAAACCTCTAGTCTCATCCTCACCTGCGTATAGAGAAAATAGACACCAATAAGCATGATGAAAGCTTTGAGAACTGAACTGTAGTGTACAGACAAATCATTGAGTACACATGCACAAGGAAATTCAAACAGCATAGTATAGACTGAACTGAAGTTAGAAGCACTTTTCACAGACGGCAAATCAAACCTTTTTATCTCAGACTACCCACATCAATTGGCTGCTAAAACAAATAAGAAAAAAATGTACATAATCTTCTGAGGATTTTGACAGAATTAAATTTTACACTATGATATTGAAAATGTCCAAGATATAACCCAAAATCACTTGACATAGAAAGAAATAGGAAAATCCAGCTAATTTTAAGACAAAAATAATTTTAAAATGCCAACCTCAATATTATACAGGTGTTGAAATTATCAGGCGAAGACAAGCAGTTATTACCATGCTTTATGGAATACAGTTGATCACTTTTAAATGAGTGCAAAGATAGAAGTTCTAAGCAGATAAATAGAAACTATGTAATTGAACTAGATGTCAAATAGAAATAAATGCAAGATTCACTGCATGGGCTCAGCAACTGACATAGGAATAAAAACGGAAAGACTCAATGAACTTAAGATAGATCAGCAGAAATTTTTCCAATCTAAAGAACAGGAAAAAGTAAAAAGAGTGAACAAAAACAACAAAAAAGCAGAGTGCAGGCACTCGTGAGACAATATTACAAGGTCTTATAATTAGAGTTCTAGAAAGGAAAGCCAAAGGGGTTGGTACTGATTGAGCAAATAGTTTAAGGGATAATGGTCTGAAAACTATCTCCCAAACTTTAACAGAGTTTGCTTCTTTTCTTCATTTAAATTGGTAAAAGCCTGTTTCTCTCCCATAGTCCATTCTTTCATTATTTCCTTAATAATGGAACCCCAGGATTTTAACTGGCCAAAATGAAGACACCTTTACTCAGCTTACTTGCACCAGTGAATGTGACTATTTGCTGGCTAATGGTGTACATAGTCATCATTTGCGTTACTACCAGGGGATCCCCTTGAAATGGTATCTATGTCCTTCTTCTCCACCTGGAATGTAAAACCTTTCTAAAGTTATTTTTAATGAACACACAATAATTGTACATATTTCTGGGGTATAGCATAATATTTCAGTATATGTATACACTGTGTAATGATTAAATCAGGGTAATTAGCGTACCCATCACCTCAGACATTTATCATTTCTTATGTTGGGGACATTAAGAAATCTGTCTTCTAGTTATTGAAAATCTATAATAAATTACTGTTAACTATAGAATGTGAATCACTTAGATCTAATATTGAATGCTATTGATGTGAAGATGAAGACAATATTCTGGGTGGGGAAGAGGGCTAGTGGAGGTAGATAGAGAAGAACCAAAAGATTGAAGAAAAGTGAGCCTCAACAACGTGGATAGCTAATGAAAGGGCTGGTACATGACAGTGAAAATTGGGTTTAAGCTATTATCACTCAGTTGTGACTTTGTTACAGGAGATGTACATTTGTTCTAAGTAATCCAGGAACTTAGCTCAATTACGATCCAGGCATTCTCTTAAAATACTATCAAAAATAACCTACCCCAGAATGTTTCTATCACTTGATTTTACTTTATTGTCACCATAGCACCAATCACCATCTGAATTACCTTTTTAATGTGTTTAGCTGCAGATTGTTTTCTCTTACATAGTAATTGGATGTTTCCAATGATGTATTTATGAATTTCTTTAATTTTAAGGTAGTAAAGAGAAAACAAATCCATTTTTTTAAGGTCTTCCTTCCATGGGTTAATTTATTGGCTTGCTAAAATCTCAAACACTATAAAACAATTAAGAATATCTGATATTAAATATTATTTGGTAATTTTACTTATTAATAACTAACAATTCATTTTAGAAATTAAAATGCAACGCCTCAATTAAATGTTGAAATTTGTTCAAAATAAACACATGAGCTAAAAAGTAAAAAGACACAATATTTATCACTGAAAGGAATGGACAAAATGTTCGCATTTGCCATTTCTACGAAGCATAATGGACAGCAGCTCATATTTTATTTAGTTCTCCAACAGATGGAAGGAAACTAATGTCACTAAGTGAGAGCTAGGAGGCATTCCAAAATTAACAACAGCAAATATAAACAGTTTAGTCCATCTCTTTCTTGAACATTAAAAAAAAACTTGTACTTTATGAAACAGTAGGTTATTAAATGAGTATAGCCTGGTATACAGCAGCAATTTGAAGAGTCATTTTGCATGTTAAAACTGACTGAGCTACTAGTTCTTTGTATTTTATTTTAAGATTAGTTTTTATCTATCTTGATATTTCGTATTGCATTTAAAATTCAATTAGGACAGTGGTTTAAACTGTTTTTGTTATTACTGCTGCTTGCTTATTTGTTTCACTTTATAGTCTGTTTCTTCAGAGAGACAAATAGGCATTAGTTACCTGAATTATTGGCTTTACATGAGTAAATTACTTGCTAACTCAAAACTCATTTCTTTATCTACTACTCCCAAAAGCATAGGAAATTTGTAAGTTTATTAGAGAAATAATATTTTACAAATAACCTTGAATTCTTCCTACTGTACAAAATTATTCTTCAAAACTTGGCTGTTTTAATTATTACCAGTAACAAAATAATAATAAATTAACTCTCTGGAGGAATATATGTGAATCCCAAGTTTCTGCAATATATCGTATCCAGAATACAATTCACAATTCTGTGACCTTTGAGGAAATAAATAAGATTTAAAAAAAATAAATAGAGACAAATCATGGGATGACTCAGATGTTGAACTTAGCAGACAAGGATTTTTAAATCGTTGTTATAATTATGCTCAAGAATATAAAAGAATATACACACTGTAATGAAAGAAAAGATTAAAAAAATCTCAGCAGAGTAGAAACTATATTTTGAAAATGTAAATACTTTAATGGAAAAATAAAATGTTTTAATTATACAGTGGTACTGATAAGTGTCTAGGAAATGCTTACATATAATATCAGAAATAATAAATGAGAACTATTGCTGCTTCCTTCCAACCTGCTGGGAAAAACATAAAATGTAGCCATATTCTGAGTAGGTGGCTTAGATTTCAATCAATTAGTAGCTGCTGCTATTGCTTCTTCTGTTTCTTCTTCTTCTGTTTCTTCTGTTTCTTCTTCTTCTGTTTCTTCTCTTTCTTCTTCTGTTTCTTCTCTTTCTTCTTCTTCTTCTGTTTCTCCTCCACCTCCTCTTCCTTCTTCTCCTCCTCCTCCTTCTTCTTCTTCCTTCTTCCTTCTTATTTTTTTTTAACAAATAGTATATCTCTGAAAAAATAGAAAATACATTGATTTCTCCTACAAAAGTAGTTTACAATGTTGTGATTGAAGGGAGAAATATCGCTTTATGGGAGCAATAGTATTAAATATCTATACATATGAATGTCATTGATTACTTTTCATTATTATTAGAAACAAATCTTATAAAATAATTTGACAAAAGGCATAACCAAATTGTTTTGAAAACCTTAGTGAACAATTTTGTTTTTATGATAAATGGCATGTTCTTATTATCATTACTATTTAATCTTTCATTTTCAAATGTCTTCTTACTGTCTATCCCTAATATAGTTTCTCTCAATTTCCTACTGTTATACTCATGAAACCAAAGAAGGCAAAAACACATAACAAAGTTAACAGTGGCAGTCAATCTATTACCAAAATATATCAGAAAGTAACATTATCTACGAGGCCCTTCTAATTGTGTTTATTGCCTGGAGTCTGGGAATGAAAGAAATAAACCTTGCTGTCCTGAAAATAAGGAGGAAAAACACACTACAGAAAAGAGCATAAGTACCAGTGAAATATTAATAACTGTCTATTTGTGTTCAGAAATCATATAAAAATAGCTACTATCAATACTTCCAACATTGTGCTAAAGGTTCTAATCAATACAATGGGTAAGGGAAAATAAATCAAATATTTAAGGGTTTGAAAGCAAGACATGAAATTGCTTTTTTCACAGATGACGTGATTGTATAAGTAGACACTCAAAGGGATATATAAATGGTTAAAATTGATAAATTAATTTAGTCATGTCACAGAATATGATGTCAATATATGTAATAGTATATATATATGTTCTGCATATATATGTATATTTTCTGCAACAAACAAATTGAAAGTAGTGTAAAAAGTAATACTATTTACAATAGCTTATAAACATTAAGCACGTATGAATAAATATAATAAAAAGATGTTCAAGCCCTATATATTGAAAACTATATCTGAAATTAAAGAAGACCTAAACAAATGGAAGTTTATATTACATTGACATGTTAGAAGGAACATACTTGTTCTTTTCAATGATCTGTATATTCAATTCAATCCCCAATAAAAATCCAATAAGTTTTATAAAAATCTAATTCTAAAATTTCTTTTGAAATTCAAAATTTCAAGAAGAGTCAAAACATTTTGAAAAAGATCAAATCATAAAATTCCACTACCAGATAAAAAGGCTTACTTTAAAGTGATAGCAATCAAGACAGTTTGTTACTATACCAGAAAAATTCAAAAACACCAGTAGAGTAGAGTAAATAGTGTAGAAATATACCACATATTTATGGTCACTTGATTTAATACAGATGTTAAAACATAGTATTTTGAAAAAATAATGGACTTTTAAATAAATGGATTCTGTCAATTGGATATTCATACAGAAAAAATAGAATCTTGATCTCACGCCACACATAAAAGTTAATTCTATGTGGTTTGCAGATTTGAACAGAAAAGTTAACCTAACACAACATTTAGAAAAAAAATAGAATATCTCTATATCCTTAAATTTTAAAAAATGATTTTTAAAATTATATGCAAAATAGATTTTTAAAATTATAAAGGAACAAAAAGTTGTCAGAATTAATTTCACTAATGTTAAAAATTTTGTTTAACAAAAGACACTACTAATATAATTTAAAAATCAACCTTTAGAGTAGGAAAATAGTTTTATTACATATATCAGATAAAGCACTTAGTATATGTAAATAAATGGTATAAATCAATAAGAAAAGAAGCCACCACTAAAGAAAGTGGACAAAAGACTTGAACACATTCCTCAGAAACTGTTTTTCTAAGTTGCTATTAAATGAATAAAAAGGTCCTTTAATTTCATTATCATAGAGGAAATGAAAATTCAAACCAAAAATAAAATCACTGCACAACTCCCACAATAGCTGAAATGAAAAGGACTGAAAATATACCAAGTATTGGCAAGAATATGTACCAACTGTAACTTCCATACTTTACTGGTGGGAGTTTAAATTGAAAAACCACGTTGAAAACCATTTTCTAGCATCTATGAAAGCTGAACAAATGCATATCTTATGACCCAGCAATTGCACTCACAGGTATAAAGCTGACAGAAATGTATCCATATGTTCAGTAAAAGAAAGATACCTAATGATCACAGCAGCACTATTTGTAATAGCCAGAAACTGGAAACAACCCAATGTTCTTTAGCAGTTAAATGGATAAAGGGTAGTATTTTCATAAACTGAATATTACATAGTATGAAGATTGAATGAATTTGTGCTAAATATAACAGCATAAAGAGCCAGACCAAGCACACATGCTGAAAGATACCATCTATAAGGTTCAAAACAAAAGGAAGTGGGGGAGGGGGGCAAAACTAATCAGTGGTATTAAAAATCATGACAGTGGTTAACATTTTGGGGATATTGCCTAGGAAGGGTCATGAGAGGAACATCTGTTCCGTTTCTTGATCCAGGTTCTGGACACATAGGTGTACTCGTGATTTTTGCAAATTCAACAAGCTGAAAATTTATAGTTTGTGCACTTTTCTTTATGTATGCTATACTATTATGAAAAGTTTTAAAATCTATACAAATTTGGTGACTACCTTCTCATAAAAATATTTTTAACATCATAAGTTGATAAAAAAATGTTTATCATCACATGCCTTCCTCCCACACTTTAATATTGCAAACCCCAAAAGCAATCATTTAAAAAGTATAATATGAAGAGGCGATTATCTTCATATATATGCGTATGTAGGGGTCTCTGTAATGGTGTTATTTTTATAAATATACCGAATTTATTTTAGCATCTACATAGATTTCTAGGATGTGGTTACAATTACCTGTTTCCACTTACAGATATTTAATTTGTTTCCTATTCTGCCATTTTACACAATGAATTACCTGTATATTTAAGCATATGCTTATGTACATATGTACAGATATTTTTGTAAAAAAAGATTTTCTAGATTTGGAATGGTTAATACAATAAATGAGTAATTCTACCTATTAAAACATGCTACCCTTTTACCTATGTAACAAGCCTGCACATCCTGCACATGCACCCTGGAACTTAAAATAAAAGTTGAATAAATAAATAAATAAAGTTATTTGAAATAAAAAAAGCCACCAAATTGCTACCCTATATGTATAAAGCATATATGTTTTATAGTATTAATTTAGATAAAATTTAATTATATATTTTTTACTATATAAAATTATCACATTAATGAGGGATAAAAATTTAAAAAATGCTTACCTTGTAGAAGTAACCCATATATGAACACTAAAGTTAATCTATGAAAATAAATATTTACTTCATCTAAAAATGCCAGAGAAAAAAGTTTGAGGCATAAAACTTGTAATCTGTTGTGCAATATACAGGGTTGATTGCAAGCACTTTCCAAAATAAACTATGGTGTTTTCTAGAAAAAAAAACTAGTAAGAATGAAATTGTAATGATAGGTAATAAAAGGTACTGTAAGTTATTAATTTTCATCCGTCATTGCAACAATGGATACATTTAACACTCTTCCCTGAGACAGAAGTTCTCATGTTTTTATGGAGAGAGCAAGTCTGCCAGGTTCCACAATCCTCCTCATGAATATTTTCTACTCAGACAGAACACGTCAAAGGAATCAACCTACAGTCTGAAATATTTTGTTAAAAGGCTATGTCCAACAGACACTGTAGAGACTAACAAAACCATTATCTCTCAAGTGGAGTTACCCTGATGACAAAGAGAGTTAACCAACCAGTAACAACCACAGAAACCAATACACATTTTGATTAATTGAGAAAGAGAGTCACTGAGTTTCTATAGCAATAGAGGATAATGAGGGAACCAAGTGGGACTGCTTTCTGAAGGAACCACTACCCCTTCTCCAGTTCAGTCACCTAAGGTGCTGTCAAAGTCTTGAGATAAAGATACTGAACAACGTTCTAAACCAGCGGTCCCCAACCTTTTTGCCACCAGAGACCAGTTTTGTGGAAGACAATTTTTCCATGGATGGGGAGGTGGGTGTGGAGGGCATGGTTTCAGTGTGATTCAAGCACATTACACTTATTGTGCACTTTATTTCTATATTATTACATTATAATAGATAATGAAATATTTCTACAGCTCACCATAATGTACAATCAGTGAGAGCCCTGAGCTTATTTTCCTGCAACTAGATGGTCCCTTTTGGGAGTTATGGGAGACAGTAACAGATCATCAGGCATTAGATTCTCACAGGAGCGCACAACCTAGATCCCACACTTGTTCAGTTCAAAATAGGGTTTGGGCTCCCATGAAAATCTAATGTCACCACTGATCTGACAGAACGTGAAGCTCAGGAAGTAACGTGAGTAATGGGGAATGGCTGTAAATGCAGATGAAGCTTCCCTTGCTTGCCCACCACTCACCTCCTGCTGTGGACCGAGTTCCTAACAGGCCACGGACAGGACTCCTGTTCTAAACCACCCTGTGCTTGGCTGAGGTGACTGTCTTCCTTACTCCTACTTGTAGTCTTATGTAAAATCTCCGTTTATCAAGGCTGTAAAGCAATATAAAGGATGAGTTCAGGAAACCGTATCTCATAATAGAAATATACTGTTGGTGATTAGAGAGTTTCTAGAACAACTGAAATGTAATTATGGTGATGAAACTGTTACTCCAGGGAAGAATAATTGGAAAGAGTTTTTGACTAAAAAGCTTAACCCTAATAAATTAAGTTATATTCCCTGATGAAGATGACAACAGAAAGCTAACAACCTGTATGACATCCACAAAATGGAACCCAATGCTAGCCTTTCTCTAATACTTCCTAGAGGACAGATCATTTGGTGCATTTAGTAAATATACCAGCTTGTGGATTCCTTAATTTGAAGACAAATTAAACCTCTTAGTGATGTACAAAATAGATTGAAGGGACAAGAGACTAGTCAATTAATGTCATAATAGCAAACTATTTTAATTGATGTAACTTTAACATATATTTTAATAAATAGATTAATTGTATATTAAAATTCTCATGATTATTCCCTAATGTTTATTTTACACACACTTTTTAAATTGATTATCTATTTTTCAAGAGATGCTGTTATTTGAAATTGATTCTGTGTTAATTAGAGAGATTGATAGCTTCACAGTATTGAGTGTTTCCATGAATGGGATATATGTCTTAAAATCTTGATTAAAGACCCTCAGTAGCATAAAAGTTTTATTTATTTAGCACTTCCATAGTTCTTATTTTCCCCTAAGATGTTTTACATATATGTCTTGTTCCTGTGAGTGGAAACTCTTCTTCAGTTACATTTTTTAACTGATTTTTGGCTTATATATGACTGCTTTTTAAGTAGCCACTGTGCATACTTCTTTTTGTTTCTATTTTTTCAAATAATTGCATTTTGTCAGAAATATAAAATATTATTGGCAAAAGGATTTTGCCTTCTTCTTTAAAAGTGTCATATTTCTCAATACTCTGTGTAGATTAATTGCATTGGTTCATACTTCCAGAAAATGTTTGAATAATAATGATAATAGTGGGCCTGCTTCTCAAGGTTGTGACTTAAGTAGAAAAGTTTTAAGATGATTTTTTGTCTGGCATATTTTCTGTCATGTTGTAGAGACAATCTGGATGTTTATTTTCAAGATTCACTTTTTAATCATGTGTTAATGTTTAGTTTTATCAAATGCCTTATCAGCATCCATAGAAAGTATCGTTTTATTGCCTTGACATTTTGTCATGTTGACATACCTTAGTAAATTTTCTAATTTTGAACTAAACTTCTATTTCTGATATAAATCCCATTTGTTCACATTAATATTCTCTACAGTCTATTCACAGATATACTTTTTAAAATTCTTTTTTATATATGTATATCTCATTTATAAGTCTAATTTTGTGTGTGTTACTCTAATTGTAAGCTTTGGATATAAATAGAATGCTGCATTTGTAAAAAGTGATTGTAGGTTCCTTTTGTCCTTCATTCACTGTGCTCTTAAAAATTTCAAATAAGGCCAGGCATGGTGGCTCATGACTGTAATCCTAGTGCTTTGGGAGGCTTAGGCAGGAGGATCACTTGAGGCCAGCAGTTTGGGACAATCTGGGAACATAGTAAGATATCTCTACACACATACAAATTTATTTTTATTAGCCAGGCTTAGTGGCACACAACTGTAATTCCAGCTACTTGGGAGGCTAAAGTGGGAGGATCACTTCAGCCTAGGATGTCAAGGTTACAGTGAGCTATGATTGCGCCACTGCTCTCCAGCTTGGGCAACAGGGAGAGAACTTGTCTCAAAAGAAAAAGTTTCAAATAGCATGAGGATCTGTTCTTTATATTTTTTATAAAATTAATCTACAGAGATGTTTTGTTCTATTGGGCTTTTTAATTAGCTATTGTATAACTTGTCCATTTGTTTTTGAGTAATGAATTTGGTTTTATTTTCTATTTTCTTAAACTCAGTGGCAATAAATGAATTTGTTTAGTTTCTTTTTCCATCTCTTTTGGACCAAATGTAAAAATTGTATTTTTCCAAGTAAATCATGTGTTTATATACCTCTTTATGTTATTTACTTGAACTTAAGCAAGATGATCTCTTGACTCAATTAACATCTATTGTATTTATTATTTTGCCTCTTAGTTAATCAACTATTAAGTGCCATCTGGATTTTTTGACTATTAGTTATTTATTTTGTTTTTCTAAAATTATAGAAGTATTATGATCTTATTCAAGAACTTAGAACTCTTATAAGAGAACTTCGAATAATTGGAAGGGGACAACTAATTCAATAGACTTATACTGAAAAAACAACCTTGTTAATCTGAATGTGTAGGTGATTTATTAAGAATGGTGTAATTGTTTAAGTTAGAGCCCTAGATCCTTGTCCTGTGTTTCCCCTACAGAGCAAACATAGTAAGACCCATTATGAGAGTTATACCTTAGAAAAATGTATTGGATTCCTATCCTAGTATTTACAAACTCAGTGACCCAGGCCCACTCTAGTTCATGTATTTTCACCTTTAAAAAAAAGTTAAGAATGTATTATGTGCCTTTAGTGTTATTGTGAGGGTTAAATGATACATGTAATATGCCTTAAACAGTATTGACAAAAAGTCTATGCAAAACATTTTTGGTTAAAAAAAAGGAACTACAAACAAGTGATTAAAAACTGCTCTGTATTTCAGCTAACTTTATTTTATATGTTTAAATCGTATTGTGCTTGAGTTGACTTTTATAGCAAAATCTTCATTTGGACTAAAGCTTTAAATAAGCCTTTAAAATCTAATCTGAAATACCAAGTATAAGACAAATAATTGCATATTATATATATATAACCACATATATTACATTTATCACTTTATTTTTGAAATTAGGCCTATATTTTGAGACTGTCAATAAAATGCACTTTTTCTTTAACCTCTAAAGATCTTGTTTAAAAACAATAATAAATCTCTTGATTTTTCCTAGAATCTTTTCCTTTGAACAAACATTTTATCTTTGCCCCAGTCCAGTGTTCATTAACACATCAATAAGACTGTTCAGTTTATTTTCCATCTTAACATGATTAGTGGACCACTGTTTATATATTTTTCTGTTGCTTTTACTAACTATTCTTCTTGCCAATTGTCCTCTGTTTAAAGTATACACATCCTCCATCTGTTGTAACATTTTGTACCAATGTCCCAGCTGTACTAACTCTGTTAATTGCATAGAATTTATTGGACTTCATTACTCAGAATTAATCCTATGTGCTAGGGAAACCTGAACTACTTATGAATAAAATTGTTCTAAGTTCAATTTGTTGTAGTTAGAGTTAATTTCTAAAATCAAACATTTATGCTTTCAGTTTCCTTTGGATTGTGGTATTGACATGAATCTATTAAAGTATTTTATCCAGTCATCTTGCCAGAAATTAGCCTTTTTGTGTGAGAAAAAAAGAAGCTAACCTTTTCTTCTCTTTGAAAACAGGGCATTGGTGACCATTTTGAAATGAAGTGTATGGATTCTGGCAAAAACATGACCGAGAGTATATAGATAAGGGCTTTATCTTACAATCTGCCTCTTGTTAGAGTAAATGGCATTGGAACTGTCATTAAACATGAGTCTTAATTTTCTACTTTGTAAATTTTTAAACTGGCATTTTAAAAATCTTTTGCATGCCTTAGATAATGATAATTTAAATGAATTAGCATGCATCAAAGTTCTTCCACAGTGCCTGAAACTGTTTTTTTGTTTGTTTGTTTTTTTTTTTTTGATAGAATAGAGATATTAGGCTAGCTGGCATTAGGTCTCTTTCTTTTGTATTCCTGTCTGATTCTCATGTAAACTTGACATGTAATAACATTGCTATATTTATACCTTTTTCCTGTCTATGCACTATTCTTGTTTCCCAAATAACTTTGTTTTCCAGAGCTCCTCTATACAGTGATTTCCACACTTAACAATCACAATCCGTCGGAGCATAATGAATCTTGAGGGTAAATCTTTGGACCTAAAAAGACAGAATATAGAATATTTCTTATCCAGTTATATATAGTTAAGCTATCTCTTAACCTACTAGGAAATGATTAATCTCTTAGAACAGAGAACTTTGGTGTGGATTTGAATCTTGGGTCTACTTCTACTTATTATTTGAGCATCCTTGAAGCTGCAGATTGGGGGCTGGTGCTGAGTATCAATACATGACTGTAACAGTTTGGGGGTTTAAATACAAGTACAGGAATTTGCCTCATCTAACGTAAGCAAAAACTCAACAGATCTTAATTTATTGAAAGCATGCTCTGATGCTCACATAATTAACAACAATAAAAAATGGAGACGAGCGTTTTAAAAACACTCAGGAAAAGAAGGCCAGAAAACAAAAATCAGAGCAAGCACACTTAAATTCTACTGATTCCACACAAACTACTATAATAAATATGGCAGCTCACCATTCCCTTTTTTGCATGTCACTCATTAAAGATTCAAATTCACAGGAAATAGAGTTTGATAGACCGACTCTAAATCATGTAAGTGGCCACATGTGCCAGGAGAGAGTGAAGATCTGACGTCTCTACCTTTCTTACTGAATGTGACCACTGCCTCTAACCATGACTACACGCAATCAGGTATTGCCTAGAAGGGAGACAAATATGCTAATAAAAGGAGCCAACAAGGACAGATGTCCACCACACTGACCTAAACCTTAATCTCTCAGAATGCAATTCAAGCATGCTTATTCTAGACAAAGTTACTTAAGCATTTTCTTAAAATTATGATCAGGGAGTTAACAAACCCAATAGAGTCAATGGTCTAAAACACAGCGAGGCAGGATTATATTTCACTACTACCATGGACAGGAAGATATGCAAACCAGCTAGGTAACTGCAGAAGATGGTGTTCAGTCCCTTGTATATCATGATGGACATTCTTATTAACGTTCAGCTGCAGGCAGCATAAGTGATTTGAATCACCTGTTGGGTGAACTTTTGCCTGTTCATAGCTTCCTATCAGGAAACAAAATGCCATCTGATAGTTATCCATTTAAGAGCTATGACAGATACTGTTATCTGTTTACCCAAAAGCAATTCACAGCTCACTTTGCTGTGAGATTTTGCCTCTTCTTATAGAAACTGAAAGTGTTAAAATGCTTATATTTTCTGCCTTCCCCTTTTCATCTAAGGGATGGACAAATGACTCAACTATTGCCAACGAAATTTCACAGACAGCGACTTAGGTGGCTTGCTGGGAAGCTTTTCTAATTAAAAAAAAAAATGTGGTCCAAGGGAAAATATATTTCCTCAAATTCTGTTTTGATATTGTAATCTGAAGCTGTGCTGCTTAGATTTGCTCTGACCATTCAAATTCATTAAGAGGGAAGAAAACTTAATATTAGAGAGGTTAACTCAGACTTGTGGCAGCCTTGAAACCACCTCTCTCTGGAATGCTTATTAGGTGAGAAAAAGCTATTCCAATTTGAAGCCATTTTAGATATGTCCTCTGTTGCTTGCAACTAAAAACATGATAACTGATAAATAATCTGGAAAAGGGAAGTGGGTTGGCACAATTAAGATATCCTAAAATAAGGAATTTGTGAGTAGCTGATATAAATTTGAGAGATTAAGTATCCTAGGCTGCAGAATTAGTAGACTTTATAAGGCAGTAAACATTTGAGTAAACAGTCTTCTGATATACTTTGAAGTATTGAATAGCTCTTGAATCTGTAGTATTATGAAAAATAGTAGGAAAACTAAAAATATTGGTATTTATTATCTATTTACTGGAACTTATGCTAGGTCATACAAAAGAGATACACTTAGCTGGCTGGGCACGGTGGCTCATGCCTGTAATCCTAGCACTTTGGGAGGCTGAAGAGGGAGGATCACCTGAGGTCGGGAGTTCGAGACCAGCCTGACCAATATGGAGAAATCCCGTCTCTACTAAAAATACGGCATGGTGATGGGCGCCTGTAATCGCAGCTACTCAGGAGGCTGAGGCGGGAGAATCACTTGAGCTCGTGAGGTGGAAGTTGCCGTGAGTCGAGATCACGCCACTGCACTCCAGCCTGGGCAACAAGAGTGAAACTCTGTCAAAAAAAAAAAAAAGAGAGAGAGAGAGATACACTTAGCCTAAAGTTAACTAGTCTAAAAGAAAGCCAAGAAAGAAAACAGTAGAGATACTTTCTATCTCTTACCTTAACTTCCACTGTGCTAGTGAGTCTGAACTTATTTAACATATTGGGATATGGGCCAATCTCAATATGGCAATTGTGTCCCACTTACTTTCTGGCTTACAACTGGTCCCACTGGTGTTCAAAGCAATGTTGTCTTCCAACCTCTTGTCATGCTAGAGAAACACTCATGCTAGCCTTTTAGAAAAGATTCCTCAAAATATCTACATATTTTTAAAGTGAATTGACACCTGTATTTAGGCTTAAAAATGGGTTTCCTTAGGAATTAACTAAAATTTGGACCTTAAGCTCTGTCCATTACAATCCAGAAGCTAGAAACACAAAACTCAAAGTATGTTTTAATGAAATTGTAACAAGTGGATCTTTTAGCTTCTTGTACTCCCAAACTCCAGCCTCTCTTTTTTTCACTCCAACTGATATAGCAATAAATGTAGGCATTACTGTGGCAGAAACCAGAAGGCCACTCTGGAAAACATTTTTCTATATTCACTTACCATTAGTTAGGGCTATATAATTGGGTTCTGGCTAATGGAATGTAAGCAAAACTGATGTATATGTTCTAGGCCTACTCATTAAAGGTTACATATCCTCTAGTCTTTTGATCTGTCACTCACATAACCGAAATCTCAGGATGCTGAGGTTGCAGAGACACCACCTCATGGAAGGACTTAAGGGTCTTTGAGTCACTGATTACCAAAAAAGCCACCCCAAAAGCCTCCCAACCCAGTTTGAACTGCGGTGAAATTTTAAAAAATGGACTTTTATTGTATTGAGCCACTAAAATGTGGGGTTATCTGTTACAACAGCTAATAAACATTATTTTGGTTGACATCATACTTTACAGAGGTTTTGATTAAGGGCATAATCGTTTTTTATCTGTAAATAAAATTGATCATTATCTATCCCATTTCTGATACCACTTCATTTCCAAAATGTCTGTAGGTTTCCAAATACATGTGCTCTTATTTCCACTTCTTGCTCTATTTTCTAGTTTTGCTAAATTTGATCAAATTTGTATTTTGCCTTTAGAAGATACATTATCTTCTTTTTATACCATGTCAACTCAGTTATGAAAAACAGTTTTTCTTTAATTATTTGAGAATATTGTTCACACAACCTTTACAGAATGTGTGAGATGATGAGGGAACTACATGGCCTTTTGAGTAAACAAATATATTATAAGCATTAGGCATACTTTTCTGAAGTCTTTTGGCCCCTCTCATCTACAGGAGTTTTTCACTCACTAACATACACCCTGCCTGTTTCCACCTATTTCCGGAGTTCCCCTTCTTTCAATCCATTCTCTGTTGTCCTCAAGAAATTCCTTTTAACTTCTGTGGAAGTGTTCTCTTTGCCTAGCTTTACTTCACTCAAGATGACTGATCATCTTCATCATGAAACACATTTGTTTTGATGTGTTTATAAAAAAGGGTTACTTGCTTGACAAAAATTCTATAAATACTACTAAAATGATATCTCTTTCTTCCCGTCACATCTTCAAAGCCTTCCCTCCATCCAAAGAGGTATACACTTTTTTCCATATATAGGTAAGAAACCTATGGGTTGTATAACTTCAAGGGGACCAGGCCTTGGAATTTCTAATAACTATGTCACCCTTCTCTGAGGCACTCACATAGGAAATACCATTATTTCCAACACACCTCGTATATTCTCTTGACACTGTAATACCACTTAATTCTTGAACCTATGCTTATTAAGATCAAACTCTGTCATTGAAATTTTTTTTGAAGTGGGCAAATCTGATCCTGACTAACAATGAAAACATATTTTGATCAAGTTCAAGGTAGGGAGCATCCCAGATTACTCTTGAATTATACAAAGTTTGTGAGCTCTATCTATTAGAAACAAAAAGAGAGACAGAGAGAGAGGGGGAGAGAGAGACAGAGAGAGAGAGAAAGTATATTAGAGAAGAGACAATAGAATAAAATTAGATAGAATGATGATTTTTGCCGCTAAGTTTTACAAAACAAAAAGAAAGTTGAATCAAAATAAACCCGTCAGAACTTTTCTCCTGCATGTGTTAGAATACAGTGTGTAGGGGCATGTGTAAAATGTCCTGACAGAGCCATATTACAGTTCTCTATTGGATTCTTATGTAGGCTGGCATAAAGTTACTGTTAATTGCTTGAGGGCTATATAAGCCTTTTTATTGAGTTTATTGAAAAGAGTGTTTGAGAAATGCCTATCCAACTCTGGTGAGCTGAGTAGGTTAAATAAAGCTTAAACAAAGCTTTTTCCATCTTAAGCATCCAAGTTACTCGGCAGTTTTGGGATCACAGTGAGACCCCAGAGAGAAGAGTCAACAAAACCAGGCCATAAAATCAGGAAGGCATTGAATGTTTGGATTCAGGATTAGACACAGAGAAAATGGAAAGAATGACTTTAAAATGCACACTCTCTGCAACAATGTAAAAACAATTTACAAACATTTTGTTGAGACTGCAGAAGGGAGACATTGTGAAATATTTTTAGCAAGCAAAAGATTCTTTGAACTATACTTAGTAATGTTATTTATATTTTTGTTTAGTCTAACGGCTTTATTATTTTTAAGAAACCTAATATATTTGCAAGGTTTTTACATGCTCACTTGTTATTTCTCTCTCCTTATACCTGTTTCTGAAACAAATGCAGGTTTGGTGGGCCTAAATCTTACAAAATACTGAATTCCTCTTTATTCATGTGGCCAACTGAAAACATGACTAGGACCCTTCCCAAAATCTTGCTAAATATTATTAAGTTTCTGAAAATTTTGCCTCTCTCCATTCCTTATAAACTTTCATTTTATTGACCAAAAATTCTGTTACCAGAAAGTTTATAACAAATTAAAGGTAATTTTGAGGCAAGCATATGACATTGTTCTATTTTCAGAAACTTATCATAAATATTTTGTGCTCTATCATTTCAGAATTCACCTTATATTTGGGTGCATATTTAATGTATATAGATCCTATTTTATATTTACCCTAGATATAACTTAATACATATCAATTCCTGGAATTATTGATCCGAAATATTTCATGCAAGTTTTCCCTTTTTCTCCAGCTCTGATGTCCTGTTTTCTTCTTATTTTGGAGTACAATATTGTATAAATATTATATAACTTGCCTTTCTCTTTTCAATATTATATTTTCTGACCTCTATGGCCAAGTTGTTACTTTGTCAATATCAACAGATAGTAAATATTTGTTTAAAAAGCAAAATCAGGGCCGGGCACAGTGGCTCACGCCTGCAATCCCAGCACTTTGGGAGGCTGAGGCGGGCGGATCACAAGGTCAGAAGATCAAGACCCCCCTGGCTAACACAGTGAAACCCAGTCTCTACTAAAAATACAAAAAATTAGCCGGGCGTGGTGGTAGGCGCCTGTATTCCTAGCTACTTGGGAGGCTGAGGCAGGAGAATGGTGTGAACTCGGGAGGCGGAGCTTGCAGTGAGCTGAGATCACGCGACTGCACTCCAGCCTGGGTGACAGAGTGAGACTCTGTCTCAAAAAAAAAATAAACAAAGCAAAATCAATAGTCACATGTACACCAATATTTTTATTATTTTAAAAGTATATGTTACTAAATTGTATGATGACTGTCATTTTCCCCATATTTCTGTTTCCTTCCTTTCTTCTCATTTCATATGTACTTGCAAGTACAGAACATTTTCTTATCAATGTATAAAACGAGTCTAGAATGCTGATTTATTTTAACAGGCAAAGTCAAAAACAACAGAAAATGCAAGCAAGAGTATATTCACATAAAATGGGTTTATTCTTTTAAAGTCACTTAATTTTAATAATTTTACAAATCAAATTTTTTATTTAGTTTTTCTGGGTACATGGTAGGTGTATGTATTTATGGGGTACATGAGATACTTTGATAGAGGCATACAATGCATAATAATCATATCGGAGTAAATGGGGTATGCTTCACCTTAAGCATTTATCCTTTTTTGGGTTACACATCATCCAATTACACTATTTTAGTTATGTAAAAATGTACAATAAATTATTATTTACTCTAGTCACCCTGTTGTGCTATCAAATACTAGATCGTGTTCATTCTGTCTAACTATATTTTTGTACCCATTAACCATCCCCACTCCCCCAACCCCACTGCACTTCCAGAGTCTGGTAACCATCATTCTGCTCCCTATCTCTAGGAGTCCAGTTGTTTTAATTTTTAGCTCCCACAAATAAGTGAGAACATGTGAAGTTTGTTATTCTGTGCCTGGCTTATTTGACTTAACATAATGACATCCAGTTCCATTTATGTTGTTGCAAATGACAGATCTCACTCATTTTTATGGCTGAATAGCACTTTATTGTGTATGTGTTCCCCATTTTCTTTATCCATTTATCTGTTAATGGACGCTTAGGTTGCTTCCAAATCTTGGCTATTGTGAATAATGCTGCTTTAGACATGGGAGATAGCTCTTTGATATACTGATTTCCTTTTTAGGGGTATATACCTAGCGGTAGGATTCCTAGATCATATGGTAGAATTATTTGCTGTCTTTTGAGACACTCCAAACTGTTATTCATAGTGATTGTACTAATTTACATTCCCATCAACAGTGTACAAGTTACTCCACATCCTTGTCAGCATTCATTATTGCCTGTCTTTTAGACAACAGCCATTTTAGGGTGAGATGATATCTCATTGTAGTTTTGATTTGCATTTCTCTGATGATTGATGATGTTGAGCACCTTTTCATATACCTGTTTGCCATTTGTATGTCTCCTTTTGAGAAATGTTTATACAGATCACTTGCCCATTTTTAATCAGATTATTAGAATTTTTCCTATAGAGTTGTTTGAGCTTCTTATATATTCTCGTTATTAAGGCCTTGTCAGACCCATAGTTTGCAAATATTTTCTCCCATTTTGTGGATTGTCGCTTCACTTTGATGATTATTTCCTTTGCTGTACAGAAGCTTTTTAATTCGATGTGATCTAATTCGTCCATTTTTGCTTTGGTTGCCTGTGATTGTGTGGTATTACTCAAAAAATCATTGCCCAATCCAATGTCCTGGAGAGTGTCCACAATGTGTTCTTTTAGTAGTTTCATAGTTTAAGGTCTTAGATTTAAGTCTTCATTCCACCCTGATTTGATTTTTGTGTGTGGTTAGAGATAGGAAACTGGTTTCGTTCTTCTGCATATGGATATCCAGCTTTCCCAGCACCATTTATTGAAGAGACTATTCTTTCCCCAATGTATGTTCTTGGCAACTTTGCCAAAAATGAGTTAGCTGTAGACGTATGGATTTGTTTCTGGTTTCTCTCTTCTGTTCCATTCATCTCTATATCTGTTTCTATGCCAGTATCATGCTCTTTTGATTACTATAGCTCTGTAGTATAATTCAAACGTAGGTAATGTGATTCCTGCAATTTTGTTCTTTTTGCTCAGGATAGCTTTGGCTATTTTGTGTCTTTTGTGGTTCCATATAAATTTTAGGATTTTTCTTTCTATTTCTGCAAAGAATGTCATTGGTATTTCGATAGGAATTGCACTGAATATGTAGATTGCTTTGGGTAGTATGGACATATTAACAATATTTATTCTTCCAATCCATGAACATAGAATATCTATTTTTTATGTTCTCTTCAATTTCTTTCATCATTGCTTTATAGTGTCCATTGCAGAAATCTTTTACTTCTTTGGTTAAGTTAATTCCTAGGTATTTAATTTTATTTTTAGCTATTGTAAATGGGATTACTTTCTTGATTTTTTTCATATTGTTTGCTGTTGGCACATGGAGATGTTACTGATTTTTGTATGTTGATTTTTTATCCTGCAACTTTACTGAATTTATTGATCAGTTCTAATAGGTTTTGGTAGAGTCTTCAGGTTCCTGTAAATATGAGATCATATATATCATCTACAAAGAAGGATACTTTGACTTTTTCCTTCCCAATTTGGATGACTTCTTTCTCTTGTTTGATTGCTATAGCTAGGACTTCCAGTACTATGTTGAATAACAGTGGTGAAAGTGGGTATCCTTGTCTTGTTCCAGATCTTAAAGGAAGGGGTTTCCATTTCTCTCCATTCAGTATGATACTAGCTGTGGGTCTGTCATATATTATTTTTATTGTATTGAGGTATGTTCCTTCTAAATATAATATATCACCTGTGAAATGGACTATTAGATTTCCTCCTTTCAATTTGGATGCCTCTTATTTCTTTCTCTTGCCTGATTGCTGGCTAGAATTTCCAGTAATGTGCTCAATAGGAGTGGTGAAAGTGAGCATCCTTGTCTTGCTCCAGTTCTTGGGGGTGGAGGGATATTTTAAACATTTCTCTATTCAGTATGATATTGCCTGTGGGTTTGTCATATATGGCCTTTATTAAGTTGAGGTATGTTTCTTCTAAGCTTAGTTTGTTGAGAATGTTTATCGAGAAGAGATGCTGAATTTTATTGAGTACTTTTTCTGCATCTATTGCAATGATCAGATAATTTTTATCCTTCATTCTGTTAATGTGAAGTATCACATTTATTGATTTGCATCTGCTAAACCAATCTTGCATCCCTGGTATAAATCCCACCTGATCATTGCATAGTATCGTTTTGATGTGCTGTTGGATTAAATTTGCTAGTATTTTGTGGAGGGTTTTCACATCAATGTTCATCAGGGATATTGGCCTGTAGTTTTATTTTTTGATGTGCCTTTGTCCGATTTTTGTATCAGGGTAATACTGACACTGTAGAATGAGTTTGGAACTATTCTCTCCTCCTCTATTTTTCAGAATAGTTTGAACAACATTGGCATTAGTTCTTTAAATGTTTGGTAAAATTCATCAATGAAGCCATCAGATACTGGTCTTTTCTTTAGTGGGACACTTTATTACGGCTTCAATCTGGTTACTTGTTATTCTAGTCAAGATTTAGATTTCTTCATGGTTCAATCTTGGTGGTTGCATATGTCTAGGAATTTAACCATTTCGTCTAGGTTTTTCCAATTTATTGGCATATACTTGTTCATAGTAGCCTCTAATGAACCTTTGAATTTCTGTGGTAACAATTGTAGTTTCTCCTTTTCAGCTCTGATTTTATTTATTTGTGTCTTCTCTCTCTCTTTTTGGTTAGTCTGGCTAAGAGTTTGTTGATTTTGTTTATTTCTGCTCTGGTCTTTGTCATTACTTTTCTTCTATTAATTTTGGGTTTGGTTTGCTCTTGCTTTTCTAGTTCTTTAAGATGCATCATTGCATTGTTTCTTTGAAATTTTCCTACTCTTTTGATGTAGGTGCTTATAGCTATAAACTTTTATCTTAGTATAGCTTTCACTGTATCCCATAGGTTTGGTATCTTTTATTCCCATTATCATTTGTTTCAAGAAATTTTTACATTTTCTTTTTAATTTCTTCACTCGCCCACTGGTCCTTCAGAGACATATTGTTTAATTTCCATGTATTTTGATTGTTTCTAAAGTTCTTCTTGTTATTGATTTCTAGTTTTATTCCACTGTGGTCAGAGAAAATACTTGAGATATTTGCAAGTTTTTGAATTTTTTAAGATTTGTTTTGTGGCCTAACAAATAGTCTTCCTTGAGAATGATTCATATGCTGAGGAGAAGAATGTGCATCCTGCAGCTATTTGATGAAATGTTCTGTAAATATCTATAAGGTTCATTTGGTTTATGGTGCAGGTTAAGTCTGGTGTTTCTTTTTTGATTTTCTGTCTGAATAATCTGTCTAATGCTGAAAGCTGAAGTCTCCAACTATTATTGCATTGGGGTCTATCTCTCTCTTTAGCTCTAATAATATTGGCTTTATATATCTTGGTGCTCCAGTGTCGGGTGCATGTATCTTTATAATTATTATACCCTTTATGCTGAATTGACCCCTTTATCATTATATAATGACCTTCTTTGTTTCTTTTCATACTTTTTGTCTTGAAATCGATTTTGTCTGATGTAAGTATAGCTACTACTGCTCTTTTTTGGTTTCTGTTGGTATGAAACATCTTTGTCCATCCCTTTATTTTCAAGCTATCTGTGTCTTTATAGGTGAAGTGTGTTTCTTGTAGGCAACAGATTTTGGGGTCCTTTTTTCATAAATAAGCTAAATAGCAAAGAGAAAAATAAATTAAAAACTCTACACTTTAACGTCATCCTCCCACTTCTTAACTTTTTATTGTTTCTATTTATATCTTATTTTACTGTCTGAGTCTTTAAAAGTTGTCATACGTATTATCTTTTATCAGTTTATTTTCATTCATACTACTTAATATATGAGTCATTTACACACCACACTTACAGTGTTACAGTCATATGTTTTTCTTTATATTTACTATTACCAGTGAGTTTTGTATATTCGGATAATTTCTTATTGCTCATTAATGTCCTTTTCTTTCAGATTGAATAACTCTCTTTAGCATTTCTTATAGGACAGGTTTGATGTTGATGAAATCCCTCAGCTTTTGTTTCTTTTTCTGGGAAAGTCTTTATTTCTCCTCCATGTTTGAAGAAAATTTTTTACTGAATATACTACTCTAAGGTAAAAGTTTTTGTATTTCTTCAGCACTTTAGACATATCATGCCACTCTTTCAGAGCCTGTAAGATTTCCATTGAAAACTCTGCTGCCAGACATATTGGACTGCATTGTATGTTACTTCTTTCTTTTCTCTTGCTGCTTTTAGCAAGGTCTTTATCCTTGACCTTTGGAAGTTTGATTATTAAATGTCTTGATGTAGTCTTAATTGGGTTAAATCTGTTTGGTGTTCCATAAGTTTAGTGTACTTAAATATTGATATCTTTGTACGGTTCAGGATGTTCTCTATTAATATCATTTTGAATAAACTTCTACCCTGATCTCTCTCTATTTTCTCTTTAAGGCTAATAACTCTTAGATTTTCCCTGTTGAGAATATTTTCTAGATCTTTTAGGTTTGCTTCATTTTTTTATTCTTTTTTCTTTTGTCTCCTCTGACCATGTAATTTAAAATACACAGTCTTCAAGCTCAATATTCATTCTTCTGATTGATCACTTCTGCTGTGAAGAGATTCTAATGCATTCTTCGGTAGGTCAATTGCATTTCCTATCTACAGAATTTTTCCTTGACTCTTTTTAATTATTTGAATATATTTTTTAAATTTATTTGATGGGATTCTGAGTTCTTTTCTTGTGTTATCTTGAATTTCATTGAGTTTCATAAAAAGAGGTGTTTTTGAATTTTCTGTTTGAAAGTTCACATTTTGCTGTCTCTCCAGGGTTGGTCACTGGTTCCTTATCTAGTTCATTTGGTGAGATCATATTTTCATGGATGTTTTTCATGCTTTTGGATGTTCATTGGTGTCTGTGTATTGAAGAGTTAGGTATTTATTGTAGTCTTCACAGTCTGGGCTTGTTTGTACCCATCCTTCTTGGGAAGGCTTTTCACATATTCAAAAGGACTTGGGTGTTGTGGTCTAAGTTTTTGGTAACTGCAACCATATCTGCATTAGGGGGCACCCCAAGCCCAGTAATGCTCCGGCTTTTGCAGAATTGTAGAGGTATCACCTTGGTGTTCTTTGATAAGAACTAGAACAATTTTCTGGATTACCTGGAAGAGACTTGTTCTCTTCTTTTACTTTCTTGCAAACCAATGGATTCTCTCTTTTTCTTTTTTTCTTTTTCTGAGCTGCCTGGAACTAGGAAAGGAATGACCCAAACAACCCTCTGGCCACCACCACTGGAACTGCACTGGGTAAGACCTGAAGCCAGCAAAGTACTGAGTCTTATCCAAGGTCCGAATAGCAACTGCCTGGCTACTGCCCACGTTCGCTCAAAGCTCTAGAACTCTACAATCAGGAAGTGGCAAAGCTAGCCAGGATTGTATCCTTCCCTTCAGGGCAGTGAGTTTCCCCTGGTCCCTAGCAGATCCAGAGTTGCTATCTGGGAACCAGAGCCTGGAGTAGAAAACCTCAGGAATCTACCTGGTGTTCTATTTTTCCATAGCTGAGCTGGCACCCAAGTCACAAGACAAAGTCCTTCCCACTCTTTCCTCCCCTTTCCACAAGCAGGGGAATCTCTTCTTATGGCGACCACTTCCCTAGGCTTGTGGCAGTACTGTCTGACTACGGTTGATGTTCATTTAAGGCCCAAGGGCTCTTCGATATCTTGTGGCAGATGCTCCCTTGAGGGCAGTGGGCTCCCCTATGGTCCAGAAATGCCATCCAAGAGTCAATGCCTGGAACTGGGGACTCCACAAGCTTACTTGGTACTCTACCCCACTGTGGCTGAGCTGGTTCCTAAGCTGCAAGACAAAATTCTCCTTACTCTTCCCTGTCCTATTCTCAAATAGAAGGAATCCCTTCCCATAGCCACATAGCTAGGAATGTGCTCGGTTACACCTGAAGCCAGCATGTCCCTGAGTCTCACCCAAGGCCCATGGTGAGTACTGCTTGGGTACCACTGCTGATTATTCAGGGCCAAAACCCTCTTTAGTCAGCAGGTATGATCCCTGTCAGGACTGGGTCTTTCCCTTCACGGTAGCAGGCTCCCTTCTGGCCTAGGGTGTGTATAGAATTGACATCCAGGAGTTAGGACCTGGAATAGGGACCTCAAGGCTTGCCTGGTGTTTTATCCTACTGTGGATGAGCTGGTATCCAAGTTGCAAGACAAAGTTTTCTTTACTCTTTCCTCTCCTCAAGTAGAAGGAAGGTGGCTTTCCAAGAGCTGTGAGCTGTGCTGCCTGGGGTTGGAAGAGGGGTCAAAAAAGCACTTTCTTGGCTGCTCAGGCTGGTGCCTCACTGGGTGATATGACCCCAAGCCCACAGGGTTCAAGCCCAGTGCAGCACCAGAACTTGTCCAAGAATTGCAGTCCCTGTGGCTTAGACTGCCTTTCAGGTTTATTTACAATCCCAAAGCACTTTAGCCCATAGTAGCAAGGCTTACTGAAACTCAGGCTCCAACCACTGCAATCTGCAATTTCCTTCTGGCTATGGTTGGTCTAAAAGCTACCTTTGTGCCAGCTGAGTTCTGCTTCATGTTGCTTTCTGCTGTGACAGAGCAGCACTGAGTTGCAAAGCAAGGTCCCACAGTCACTGTGCTTTCTCTCCCACAAGGCGCAGACATTCTCTTTGTACCATGTGGCCAATGCCACAGGATGAAGGAGGGGTTGTGTCCACAATTCAAGACTGTCTTTCCTACCGTCTTCAGTGCCTCTTTCAGTAATACAAAGTTAAAACCAGGCATTGTAATTGCTCCTCTGGTTTTTGGTTCTCATGAAGTTGCTTTTCTGTGTGGATAGTTGTTCAGTTTGGTTTTCCTGAGGGGAGATGATCAGTGGAGGCTTTTATCTGGCCATCTTTCTCTGCCACCTCCCCAAATCAAATTCTTAAAAATTTTATGCTGTGATTCTGTAGATTTCCTCCTAGAAATTTTTAACTTTTAGTTTTCATCTTTGGTTCTATGATCAATTTTGAATTTTTGGTGTATACTATAAATTAAGGGTTTAATTTTTAAGTGACTATTCCATTTTTTAAGCACCGTGTCACTTTAACACCATCCTTTCCCTTTTGCATAATCTTAGTAACTTTGTTAAAAATCCACTGAACATTTACATGTTTGTCTATTTCCATACTATTTGTCTGTTGTTTTCATATTGTGTCAGTTTAGATAATGTGTACATCTCTAGGAATTTGGCCATTTCATCAAGTTATCTAATTTGTTCTCGTACAATTGTTGATGCTCTTTTTTAAAAATACTTTTTACTTTTAAGGTAAGTAGTAATGTCCTCACTTTCATTTCTGATTTTTGTTATTTTTGTTGTTTTTCTTAATCTGTGTAGCTAAAGGTTTGTCAATTCTCTTTTATCTTTTAGAAAAACCGGCATTTTGTTTCATTGATTTTCTCTTTTTTTTTTCTATTCCCTCTTTTATAATCATGCTATTTTTTAAGTTTCCTTTCTTTTGCCATCTTTGGATTTAATTTGTTCCTCTTTTTCTTCCTCTTAAGGTGTAAAGTTAGCTTATTGATTTGAAAATATTCAATGTGGTGCTCACACTTAGAAATTTTCCTCTGAACATTACTTTTTTGCATCCCAAAGTTTTAGTATGGTATATTTTCATTTTCATTTTCATTTATCTCTACGTATTTTCTCATTTCTCTTGTGAGTTTCTCTTTGACCTGTTGGTTGTTTGAGAGTGTGTTGTTTAATTTCCATATATTGGTGAATTTTTCAGTTTTCCATTCATTGTTGATAAACTCCCTGAGTTTTGCTGCTTAGAGTTCATTGAGCTTCTTGGATGTATATTGTCATATCTTTCATCAATTTCAAGGAGTTTTGGCAACTTTTCTTCAAATATCCTTTCTACCCCTTTCTCTGTCTCCTCTCTTTCTGCTGTTCCCACAATATGTATGTTATTCCATTTGATGATCTCCCACAAGCCTGTTTGGCACTGTTCACCTTTCTTCATTCTTTTTTTTCTACTCTTGAATCAATAATTTCAATGGGCTTATTCTCAAGAATTATTTCATTCTTATTCATTGATTCTTCCTTCTACTGGCTCAAATTTTCTGTTGAACCCCTATAGTAAAATTTTTATTTCCGTTATTATACCTTTCAGCCCCATAATTTCTGTTTGGCTTTTCTTTATAATTTCTCTTTATTGAGATTCTAATTTTGTAAATATCTTGTTTTTCTGATTTTCTTTACTTCCTTATGCATGTGTTTCTTTAGCTCTTTGAGCACACTTAAAATAGTTGTTTTACATTTTTGGCCTAGTAAGTCTAATGACTGGACCTCTATAGGAATGAATTCTGTAAATTTACTTCATTCCTTAGAATAAGGCATACACTCCCGTTTCTTTGTATGCCTTGTGATTTATTTTGTTTAAAATTGAGCATTTAAATCTTACAATGTAGCAACTCTGGAACTCAGATTTTCCCTCTTCCTCAGGGTCTGCTACCTGAAAAGTGACCTACCCAAACTATTCCTGTAAAAATTTCATTTCTGATCATGTAAAGTGTTGACATCTCTTCTGCATAGCTTGTGTTCAGCTAGTGCTTTCACAAAGATGTCTTTGAAGGCAAGGAGCCAATAGGAAGAAAGGAAGGAAGGAGAAAGAGAGAAAGAAAAGAAAAAGAAAGAATGAATGAAAAAGGAAAGAATGAATGAAAAAGGAAAGAAAGAGAAGGGAAGGGAAGGGAAGGGACAGAAAAAAAAAGAAAAAGAAAGACAGATCTCTGCCAGTCTTTGCACATTATCTCCATGCTGGTGTGTCCAGAATTGGTTCCTTCCGGTGGGTTCTTGGTCTTGCTGACTTTAAGAATGAAGCTGCAGACCCTCACAGTAAGTGTTACAATTCTTAAAGATGGTGTGTCCAGAGTTTATTCCTTCTGATGTTCAGATGTGTCTGGAGTTTCTTCCTTCTGGTGGGTGTGTGGTCTCGCTGACTTCAGGAATGAAGCCGCTGACCTTCACAGTTAGTGTTGCAGCTCTTAAAGGTGGCGCGTCTGGAGTTGTTTGTTCCTCCCGGTGGGTTCGTGGTCCCGCCTACTTCAGGAGTGAAGCCGCAGACCTTCGCAGTGAGTTTTACAGCTCATAAAGCTAGTGCAGACCCAAAGAGTGAGCAGCAGCAAGATTTATTATGAAGAACAAAAGAACAAAGCGTGGAAGCAGACCCCAGCTGGTTGCTGCTGCTGCCTGGGATGGCCAACATTTATTCCCTTATTTGGCCCCTCCCATGCCCTGCTTATTGGTCCATTTTACAGAGTGCTGACTGGTCCGTTTTTACAGAGTGCTGATTGGTGCATTTACAAACCTTTAGCTAGACACAGAGTGCTGATTTGTCCGTTTTTACAGAGTGCTGATTGGTGTGTTTACAAACATTTAGCTAGACACAGAGTGCTGATTGGTGTGTTTACCATCCTTTAGCTAGACAGAAAAGTTCTCCAAGTCCCCACCCAACCCAGAAGCCCAGCTGGCTTCACCTCTCACTGGGATACTCCTTCAACAGTTAGCCTAGCTTGCACTGAGCCTAAATATCAGCCCAACCTGAAAGGTTAAGGTCATCTCAGGTGTTTTCTGAACATGCATCTTGGCTTTCTAAATTCCCAAGTGTGCATGTTGCTTTTGAGAGTTCTAGTTTCTAAAACAAACAAACAACATTTCTTAGCTTTTTCCCACAGGTCTTAGGTGGTCTATTGTTTGTTTTGACTGTACTTTTCTGCCCCAGGCAACAAAGGATTGTTAGTTTTACTTACAGTATTTTTGAGCAATGACCACTACTGGAGATAAAATCCTGACTTTGCCTTTCACTACTCTGAATTTGAGCAATTAGTTTAACTATTGTGTTAAATAAACTTATTTCTAAAACTTTTATTTTTGTTGTTGTTGTTTTCATTTGTTTTCAAAATGTTTCAACCGTTTGGGGAAGACAGCAAACAAGATATCTGCAAACATGTTTGGTCTACTAATATTGGTTATTAATATTATTCCTGTTGAGACCAGAACTCTTCTCCTGATCAAAGGTTTTTTTCTCAATCAAAGGGTTCGTGATCTCATGGACTTCAAGGAATGAAGCCATGGACCTCAACGGCGAGTATTACAGCTCAACTGGAGAAATGCGCGCACCCAAAGAGTGTGTGGCAGCAAGATTTATTAAAGTGAAAGTAAAGTGAAAGCAAAAGTAAAGCTTCCATGAGGTGGAAGGAGACCCAGAAAGGTTGCCGTTTTTGGCTTGGGTGTCTTATGCTTATATCCCTTTATGACCCCTCCTCTTTTCCTTTTTCTACCCTATAGAATTAGCTTATTTTCAATCCGCTTGTGGGTTGGTGGGCCTGATTGGTTAAAAACATCAGGCTGCAGCCAGAGCTTAAACTCCCTGTATGATTGGTTGAAGTGTCAATCCCTTAGCTTGCAGCTGTGACTTTTGGCTTAGGGGAAGGTCCCCTTTGATTGGTTGAAGTTTCAATCCCTTAGCTTGCAGCTATGACTTATTTTTGGCTTAGGGGAAAGTCCCCTTAGGGAAGTCCCTATTGACCCAGGAAGTCCAGCCAACTTAGCCACTTAGTCCCTCACTGTTACCGAAACACTGTTACCGAAACAGCAATCTGTCTGTTACGGAAACATTGACATTAGCCTTAGGTTACTGAGAAGGTAAATGACAGGAGCTAGTGAGGTTTCTCTTAACTAGGATAGCAGTGCTTATATATCTTGATTTTCCCAGGAGGATCTTAGTTTATATTTATTGTTCCAGCATATAAATAGTGTCCCTTTTCAAATGTTAAAGTATTGTAAATTACATAGATAGTGTCCCTAGCTGTGATTCTGTGGACATCACACCATACATTGACCTTTCAGAAAGGGAGTGGTTTAGCCAGACAATAAAAGAAGACATCTAGCTCTCATTTTACTCTGTCTTCTACCTCAACGATCTCTCTCTTCTTCTTCCTTAATAGCAGAAACTCAATTTTTAGTTGGACATATTGCTATCTAGAACAAAAGACAACAGTTCCTAATCTCTCTTGGAACTTTGCCAACCAGAGGACTAAATTCTGAAAAATGGTATGTGAGTGTTGGGTGGGACTGTTATGGGTGAGAAATATCTGAGTCTCACAGCACCAAATGTGTTACCAGTGCAAGTAGTTGAGTCTTAAGGCACCAAATATGTTACCGATAGTAGGCATCGAGTCACTGGCAGCAAATCCGTATGGATCTGCAGCAATCTCAATTCTTGCCTCCTCAGAAGAAAGAATTTGACTGAGGGCATAAGGCAGAAAAAGAGACCAAGGCAAGTTTCAGAACAGGAGTGGAAGTTTATTTTAAAAGGCTTTGGACTAGGAAAGAAAGAAAAGTACGCTGGGACAAGACACAAACAGGCATGTGAAAGTCAGGTGTAATGTTTCGCCTTCATCCTAGGACTTGATAGGCTGGTCCCTTTCCCATGATTCTTCCCTTATGGTGGGCTTTCCACATGAACAGTGTCCTTACGCTTGGGAAGTAAGTACACACAGTGTTTAGGAAGTTGTATGCATGCCCATCTGCGGCTTTTTTCCCTTTTCTGGTGGTGTGTCCCCGGAAGGTCCAACTTTGCCATTTTGTCTCTTAATGCACATGTCCAGTAAGTTGCCTCTCCCTGGAATCTGCATTCATTTAACACTTTAGTGCAACAGGTGTGGACCATCAGGAAATGGTCTCTCCCTGGTGCCAGCTGCCAATTTATCACATTTAGAGAGGCGATGTGATAACTGCTGAACCAGCACCCAACATTTCTTGTGGGTTGGGGAGAGCTCTCTCCTGCCCAGCTTATGACTGTCTAACTCCCTGTAACAGGACAACGGGGAAGGTTATTAAGCAAGATGATTCAACTTAGACAAATGAGGATTTTTTTAATGAGCTACCTCCCAGTGGAGCCACCTTTATTTATTTATTTATTTATTTTTATTTTTATTTTTTGAGACAGAGTCTCGCTCTGTCGCCCAGGCTGGAGTGTAGTGGTGCGATCTCGGCTCACTGCAAGCTTCCCCTCCTGGGTTCACGCCATTCTCCTGCCTCAGCCTC
The DNA here is from genome assembly GCF_029289425.2 of Pan paniscus. Classification (NCBI taxonomy): domain Eukaryota; kingdom Metazoa; phylum Chordata; class Mammalia; order Primates; family Hominidae; genus Pan; species Pan paniscus. The sequence goes on from NC_073263.2 coordinate 72,874,142, forward strand.
CTGAGTAGCTGGGACTACAGACACCTGCCACCATGCCTGGCTAATTTTGTTTTTGTATTTTTAGTAGAGATGGGGTTTCACCGTGTTAGCCTGGATGGTCTCGATCTTCTGACCTTGCAATCTGCCTGCCTCGGCCTCCCAAGTCACCTTATTTAATAGCTTCCTTCTTGTGGTTTGCCATGTGGACATAATGATCAGAACTGCAGCAGCCCCACTGGCCTTCCAAGTGAACTTAGCAATAAGTTCACAGGAATGGTGCAGAATAAAGATAAAGATGTAAGCTTTTGATGGCATTGGAGTCTTTTATATCAGCCAGGAACTATTTGACATCTCAAAGCGAAAAATAAATCTACATATTTTTTAAGAATCTACTTTCTAAGTCTCTGTTATTTCCAGACTATCACAATCCTAATGTACATAGAATCTGTTACATGGGCATACAACAATACAATATTGGAGCCTAAAATGTGTTCCCAATATTTTAGGCTGAGAACCTGGCAATACATACTTCATTGGTAAAAGATTTGGCCAAAATGCTGTCTGCCACACTTTGGAAAGCAGACAAAAGGCTGTCAGGAAAGCAGATCAAATACCCTTAAGGGAAAGTGTTAAAAAATAAAATAAAATGTTGTCTGTGCTAGTTGTTTCTTGTTGCTTTCAACAGAGTTCTAGGAGAGATGAGCTCAACTTTGATCCAGCTTATCTGCAGGCAGAGATGTTAGGGAGGAATTCTCTCTCTCACTCGTCTGCAGTCTAAATGCATTAAATTTGGAGCCTTTCAGAATTAAAAAAAAAAAAAAAGACAAGTGCTCTGCGTTCCAAACTGAAACCCTTGTAAGTTTACTCCAAAGAAACAGCCTTAGCAGGAGATTAATCACTGGTATTAAAGCTTTTAAAAAGACCTTCCATGAATAGTTCTTTGTCAGACAATGGGAAGCAAGCTAGAAGCAAATATCAGATTAAGTATGTTGTCTTCCCACCCAAGTCTATCCTTTTAAGTGGTCTCAAGGTACAATCAGGCTTAAAAACTACAAGATCTGAAAGCCAAAAGAAACCACAAGCTTGGACTGCAACTGCCTATTACTGTTGAAATTTTAATAGTACCTGAAACTGCACTAAAAAGAATTGGGCTGCAGGATATTTGAGGGCTTCATTAAGGATGCCTTCTATTGCCCACTTTAGAAATAGCCATGGAGAGCTCAGGAAAAGGAAGAACCTACCCAAAAGGGTGGAGCAAGAGATAAGAGCAGACAATGGAAGTAGAGCTTCTATAGAGAGCAGAAGTAGGAACAGGTAAGGTAACCAGGGACTCTTATATTACTAGGTTAGGGGGCTTAACTATTTATGCCCAGCAGAATCTTATTATCATGATGAGCTAATGAGCACAATTTCCTATTTTACATCTGTTCCTGCTGCTCCTTTTCTTCTGCATGTGTTTCAGACAGATAAGTTTTCATTTACTTAATTGCAAAATATATAGTTGTTGGGTGTGTTCAAATAAGTTTTCCATTTATCTTTTAACTTTTCAAAGTTTAAAAAGGATACGTAGCTACACTACTTTCCTTTGAAGCATATTTTCCTATGTCAACTGTTTCCTTAGTCTCTTAGAAATTTCTGTAGACGAAACTGCAACAAAGTTTTTATATTGCTGTATGTTATGGCAAACCATGGGTAGTGAATGCTATATGCTTCTGCTCAGATTTCTCACCTCCAGCACCAAGGTGCTCTTTCTCCCAACAGCCCGGTCCTTTAGGGAAGTGGGCTAGGGCACAGTGGAAAGGGCTGGTGAGGGCCTTCTTGGAGTCTGCTCAGCAACACTGAGCAAAAAGAATCAGCTTATTTTTATTTCTCAATTCTTTTCCTCCTTCCAATATTGCTATGTAGGGATAGGATTTTAGACAGGGCAGCTGTAAGAGCGACAGAATTCAGATGAATTCTGGGCTTTGAGGATGGAAGTCAGTGGTCTATATACCTGGTTGCACCCATTCATATATCTGTTCATCCATTTTCTTTCTTCATTTACCAATTGCTCATTCACTTCTAATCTATGCTGGGCCCTTTGGTGGCTTCTGGAGACATCTGAGTAAATTCCAAAGGCCCACTGTATTAGTCCATTCTCACACTACTATAAAGACATACCTGAGACTGGGTAATTTATAAAGAAAATAGGTTGAATCAGCTCATTGTTCTGTAGATTGTACAGGCTTCTGCTTCCTGGGGAGGCCTCAGGAAACTTACAATCACAGTGGAAAGCAAAGGGGAAGCAAGCATGTATCCACATGCCTGGCAGGAGAGAGAAAGAGCAAACAGAGAGGTGCTACACACTTTCAAACAACAAGATCTTGTGAGAACTCTATCATGAGACAGCACTCAGGGGATGGTGCTACACCATTAGAAACCACCCCCATGATCCAGTCACCTCCCACTAGGCCCCACCTCCAACATTAGGAATTATAATTCAACATGAGATGTGGGTGAGGACACAAAGCTAAACTTTATCACCCACCCTTTTGGAATTTAGTCTACTGAGATACCATGAAGCTGATGCTAGTCTTGGAATCTAGAAAGAAACCCAAGAAAGCAATATGGTGCCCCATAGCCCAACACAAAGATGACATTATACCTGGATTGGCCTTAGGTGTTTATATTTCCCCCACAATTGTTGATGCCAAGAAAAAGAAGTTCTACATTGTTGAGAGACCAAATCAGATGGGAGTGTTTCAGATTTACACCCTATAAATCTGATATCTGGGTGTTTGGAGGCACTGGCTAATCCAAATTTTCTACAAGTCCTGAATTCTGAAAGCAGGAGCTCGGCCATGCCTGAGATGATCAGTCTCTACTCCCACTCTCACTCCCATCCCACCCCAAAATACTCCACATATCATCAGAAGCCACTGGAAACCACCTGTATGTTTTTGGTGAAGAGTGAAGAACCTAGCCCCTGGAGCATGGAAGCCACTTGTGTTTGGCATAAACACTGACCCATCATCAACCAAAGACCTATAGATAACCATCTTTTTCTGGGATGACCACATGATGATGGCAGCAGGGACAAAGCTCTTCATTCATAGAGGGTCATCAGGTGAAAAATTCTATGATGATCTGCATTTCATTGATGTAAGTGGCATAAAGTTGTAGAAACTGAGTCCCATTGGGGCCATTCCCACAGGTTGTGTCACACATTTAGCTGTGGTTGTGAAGAAACGTATGTATATCGTTAGAAGAAATGACTTTCACAGGAGCACTAGGCTCAATACTAACATTACATAGGAAAGCAGAATTGGACCCTGCTTAAATTTGGCATCTCCTTCCCCATCCGCCCTGTACAATTGACCATCTAATGAATATAATTCCAAGGCTGGTAATATCTACATCAGAGAAATAAGAGTCAATTTCTGTCATTGTAAGCTGTGAATCTAAGAAAGAGGACTTTGCTGACAACGCAAGGCTGTGATCCACCTGAGGAAAGCCAGACTGATACACTATTCTGTTTTGTGTTTGATGGAATGGATACAGAATAGGAAATCTATAATGAGCATGTTATAACAGTAGTTGACTAGTAAAATTCATATTTTATTAAAGAAAAAAATATGCCTCAGTAAAAAGAGCTGCATCACCCAAGGTTACAATCTCTCTCTGATAAAACCAAGATTTATCTTCCGTGAGGTAAAAGCAGCTTCATCCAATGACTAGTCAAAGCTATGGTACAAAGGGTTGGCCCTCTTATTTAAACCTGGAATAATTCTGAAGGGCCATCACAGCTCTGGAGCTCCATGTGTGATCTGCTGAAAGCCCTGCATCAACTAAATCAACTATATTGTGGTTTTATTTCTCCCAATGTCTAATCTTACTTTCCTTACTCCCCTACGTATATTAATCTCAAGAATACTTTTCAACAAACTTCATGCATGTTAATGTCTGTCTCCAAGTCTGTTTCCCAGGGAACACTAAATAAGACATCATTTATCTGTCAATTCTTTTCCCTGTCACTAACATGAAGCTCATTTTTGTCAAATTTGTAAATATGGTGTGTACTTCTGGTAATAAGAAATGGGATTCAAATATATTAGCTTAGTTTTATATAAATTTTCAGTCCCTGTCATGAATTCTGAAGACAAGATCATAGAAAAGAACCAGAGATGATTAAAGTACTAGTTGTATCAGTATATACTGCTGTGTAACAAAACACCCTAAATGTATTGGTTTTAAAGAGCAACCATTTATTTTATTATGATTCCATGGATTGACTGGGTGGTTCTTCTCCTGGGCTCACATGGGCTTATTTATGTGACTATATTTAGTTAGTGGCCAACTGGGCTCTGGGCTCTGGCTGGGATGGCTGGACTTCTCTCTCCATTTGGCTTGGAGGGGGTAGACTAGATTTCTTTACATAGTGGTCTCAGAAAAGCATTCCAAAAGGGCAACAAACCCCATGCCAAAGCACTAATCAAAACTAGGCTTATTTCACATTTGTTGATGCTCCATTGGCCAAAGCAAGTCACAGCCCAGTGTCAATGTGGGATAGGAACACACAAGGGGATGGATGTAGGGAAGCGTAGTTGTGTGCTCTCTCTCTCTCTCTCTCTCTCTTACTCTCTTCCTCCATATCTATGGATTTACATGCATATATGTTAACGTTTGTATAGTACTTATTATATGACAGATGCTTTTTGAGTATATAAATGTATATTTGCTTATGTATAAATATGTATGTGTATACATATAAGTATAAATATATGAACATTTATTAACAAAAAATAAATAAAATAACCTAAAAAATAAAAATAAAGTTAGAATTATTATCATCTCCAATTTGGTGATGAAGAAAGTGAAGCATGGTATCAGGGGAACCCACCCCCAATATTTCAACATAGGTTCTTTCTATTTTCTCTAAGTGTCAGCCAGCTGAGAAATAAAGAGAAAGAGTACAAAGAGAGGAATTTTACAGCTGGGCCTCTGGGGGTGACATCACATATCAGTAGGACCGTGATGCCCACCTAAACCGCAAAACCAGCAGGTTTTTATTAAGGACTTCAAAAGGGGAGGGGGTGTATGAACAGGGAGTAGGTCACAAAGATCACATGCTTCAAAGGGAAAAAGGAGAACAAAGATCACATGCTTCTGAGGCCAATAAAGATCACAGGGCAAAGGGCAAAGCAAAGATCACAAGGCAAAGGGCAAAATCAAAAACTTCTGATAAGGGTCTGTGTTCAGCTGTGCACATATTGTCTTGATAAACATCTTAAACAACAGAAAACAGGGTTTGAGAGCAGAGAATCAGTCTGACCTCAAATTAACCAAGGTGAGTTTTTTTCCCCACCCTAATAAGCCTGAGGGTACTGCAGGAGACCAGGGCATATTTCAGTCCTTATCTCAACCGCATAAGACAGACACTCCTGCCATTTGTAGACCTCCCCCAAGGAGTGCATTCCTTTCCCAGGTGCTTAATTATTAATATTCCTTGCTACGAAAAGAATTCAGCGATATCTTCCCTACTTGCACGTCTGTTTATAGGCTCTCTGCAAGAAGAAAAATATGGCTCTATTCTGCCCAACCCCACATGCAGTCAGACCTTATGGTTGTCTTCCCTTGTTCCCTGAAAATTGCTGCTATTCTGTTCTTTTTCAAGGTGCATTGATTTCAATTGTTCAAACACACATGTTTTACAATCAATTTGTACAGCTTAACACAGTAGTGGTCCTGAGGTGATGTACATTCTCAGCTTATGAAGATAACAGGATTAAGAGATTAAAGTAAAGACAGGCATAAGAAATTATAAAAGTATTAATTTTGGGAACTGATAAATGTCCATAGTAAAATGAAATGTTCACAATTTATGTTCAGAGATTGCAGTAAAGACCAGCATAAGAAATTATAAAAGTATTAATTTTGGGAACTGATAAATGTCCATAGTAAAATGAAATCTTCACAATTTATGTTCAGAGATTGCAGTAAAGACAGACATAAGAGATTATAAAAGTATTAATTTTGGGAACTGAAATATGTCCATATTAAAATGAAATCTTCACAATTTATGTTCCTCTCCTGAGGCTCTAGCTGGTCCCTCCATTTGGGGTCCCTGACTTCCTGCAACAGCATGGAGAAGTAACTAACTTCTTTAAGGATGTAGAGCCAGGAAGTGGAGAAAATGAGATTTTAAGCCTGATGTTAATAACTCCATCATCACATATTCTTCTTTTCTCCCTCCCTTCCACGTCAATTTCTGGGGAGGAGACAGAGTGTGTGTGATGGGTGTTAAAGCACAGGCAAGTTGAAGCATAGAAAGGATTTTAGGAATTATCTAGCACTTTGATTTCTAGATGATGATTTCGGGACCTATACATATGAAATAATTTCCCCTCAAAATGCAACTTATTAAAAGTTATTTCCATTATGTGCCACAGCCTTTGTTTCTATGTCAGAATATTGTGAAAAGTTAGGAATATTAAGTTTTATAAAATTACAGATGAGACTGCATGGATTCAGACTCTACCAAATTGTGAAGTATAAAGATGGATTCCTTTCACCAAATTAAAGAGCACCAGGACTACAGGATGCCCACTGCAGCATAAAAGATAAAAGGGATTTATGCTTTGTACTTCACTGCTTTACACAGTTGGTAGTAAACATATGCAAGTCATTACCCCAGAAGGTTATATACTCTGAAAATATAAATAGGTTCAGGAAAGGCTTAGATAAATTCATGAATGAAGTTTATAATGGGCTACCAAAAGGAAATTAGGGATCACAGACTCCCCAAGGTCTGGGTGTGGAGGGCAACTGGCATGCTTTCCTGAAAAACATCAAAGAAACTATGTTGTTTCTCTAGAGTTCATGCGACTCAGTATGACAGTTATATTATCATATTCTTTATATAAGATTCTTCTTCTTACAGGGCAGGCCTGGTGGTGACGACATGATTAGATTTCATTCATTTATTTTACAAAACATTCTTTAAAAATTCCTCCTTTTTGTCTCCATCAATAAACTAATTTGCCTCCATCAATAAACTAACAATTGCTTTTATAGATTATTTATGATACTATTTAAGTTTACTTTCTCTTCTGTTTTCCTTCTTCTCTCTGCTATCCCATTTTTTATATCAAACTTTCTCTCTCCTCTCACCTATTTGAGCTCTCTTAAAAAACTTTCCCTCTACCTTTCTTTTCTCTTTATTTTTCTCCTCTTTCCTACTACCTTTAATCTCTTTCTAACCCTTTATCTTCAATCTTTCTTTAAACTTTCTTTAAAGTTTATATTATGATATAGGAGATATGTGTCTGCAATTTCTTTTTGACTGACTCTCATATCTTACTATTATTAAATAAGAACACGACTCAGTCTAATCTTAAAATGAATAAAAATAACTTTAGAAAAAATCTGTAAATATTACAATAACAGCAATACAAGAGAATAGAAGCAACACATATGCCAATCTCCATTAATGTAAGCAGTTTCCATTGAGATAATATAAAATATGCTCTAAAACCAGCAGTTCTGAAGTGTAAGTAATATTAACTAATGTTTAAAGTATATCCTTGAAGAAAATATTGGTTCCATTTATTTAGAAAGAGACACTGGCATGATAAAATTGATCTAACACTGTCTTTTCTATGAATAAGTAAATCAGTGGGAAACATTCTGGTTGTGCATGGAAATTGCTGCTCCAAGGACACTTTATTTTTGCTACCAACATGCGTTAGTAATTTAAAGTACGTATTAGACTAAAGTTACTTATTATAACTTTAAAAACAAATTTCATAATTTCTGATATATTAATTTCTAGAAAGTATACTCAGAGTTCCGTTTTCTTCCTAGATTATGCTATGTAATGTACGTTTGATACAATTTTAAGTACTCTAAAATGCAGAGAAAACCAAACATATGAAAAATATGTTGATTCAAAGTTTTTTTTAAATACTACTTTACCATTTTGCTAGAATTATGAAAATTCTAATAAATGGCTATCAATAAACCTAATTTGTCATTCATTATCCATTGCCACTATAATTGCTATGATGTATGTTGAAGACCTATACAAAACTTCCAAATTTTAGTTTAAATGCATGAATAATCATTCTTTTTCCATCCACACTTCCAGGTTATTTTTATTGTACATATTTGCCATATTTCACATGTTTTAACATTCTTCAACTATTCTGCAAGCATTTACTTAGTGCCTACTATATTATAAATACTTGCCCTTAACTGCAATGACAACATCAATTAAATATTAAATTCTAATAACATAAAAATTGATCTCAACATCCTATTTCATTAACGCTTTCAGTTTTATATGTCTTATTCAGTTCCCTCATAATGGACATTTGGATTTTCCCACCTTATTGTGCCATATTTTGCTAAATTACAAAAGTAAAAACTCTCTTGCAACTAAGACACAAGCGTAATACCTAAAATCTGTTCATTAGATTCACCTACAAGAAACATCAATTCAGATGCACATTGAAAAAACAGGTCTCCCTGGAACCCATTTTTTTGAGAATGCTAGCAGAGGAATCCAGGTTTCCACAGCAAAGGACAGGATCTTATAGAGTAATGCATAGTGCCTAGCATCAGCAATTCTTTCTGCAGCGTCTGTGACCGAACCCAGGCCACAGGCATTCTGCTGAGCCCATTCATCAACATATTTTGGGTCTTTCTAGTAGGGGTAGCATTCAAGTTTGATTTTCTATCCTTGAAAGAGTTTCTTCTAAACTTTGACATAGTACTTTCTGCTTACAGTAGCTAAAATAGGTTTCAAACTTTTCAGGTAACAATTTATTCTAATAAATTGATCAATACCTTAAGTTCTTTAAGGGTGATATGAGTATTTTCCAAAAATTCTTTCTCCTCAATTATTGTAGTCTATCAATTATCCTTCTCCATTGTCTTATCCATGCCCTTGTACTCAGTATGTAAAACTGAAACCATGAATCAGTTCAAGCATCTGATTTCTCTATTTCTATGCCTGGGTAAAAACAAGCATGGTTGAAGAAACTCATTCAATCATATGTAATTGTATATATTTAACAAGAAGAAAGTGGAGCTAAAATATCCAATTTATATTGTTGTGTGAACCAAGCAAGTTGCTGCAAATGTAGATAGCTAGGTAGATGGGTGGATAGATAATAGATTATCTCTCTCAACACTAACTTCTCCCTCCTCAGAAGATACTACTTAGGCTGAAATGTACATTCTCAGACTTTCATCCCATTGGGTTCTAGATGTGATTGAATTTCCACAATCAGATACATTTACTCAAAACTGTAAATTCAAGGGAATTCAAAGGAAAAGGTAATTTGAGGAAAATTATTGTTTTTCTGTTGCAGATTGTTGCAGAGGCTTCCTAATTTGGTGGTTTCCTAAATCAGAGGAAAGAACTTCTCAATCACAGCAGACGCAGTGAGATTGCAGGTAGTTGGAGCTATATGTAGGAGTCTATTCTTCTAAAATCCTGACAATAAATGCATTTATGCTTGAACTAAGTAAAGTAGTTCTTGTTGTTTGAAAGTGAATCCTTTCAGAGATAAGAACACTACTAGTTAAGCAACGAGATGCAACGTGTTTCACATTGCAGAATCCTGAAAGACCCAAGTGATGGAGACAGTATATACTTGTGATGGTAGAGATTAAGGATTGAGGCAAACACAAAAGGGTGGATCACAAATCTGGGAGCAAACCTCCACCAGGTGTCCTCCTTTACCCAACATAGCAAGGTGACCACCTAGCAAAATTAAGCTTGGGATAATTAAATCAGCCCAATTCGGGAAATAAGAAAATTAGGCACATTTGAGGATGAGAGGCCAGGCATGGTGGCTCACACCTGTAATCCCAGCACTTTTTTCTGAGGCCAGGAGTTCAAGTCCAGCCTGGCCAACATGGTGAAACCCCATCTCTACTACAAACACACACAAAAAAAAATTAGCCTGGTGTGGAGGCGAATGCCTATAATCACAGCTACTCAGGAGGCTGAGGCAGGAGAATCACTTGAACCCAGGAGGCAGAGGCTGCACGGAGATCACACCATTGCACTCCAGCCTGGGCAACAAGAGCGACACTCCATCTTGAAAACAAATAAATAAATAAAGACAAGAGTGAGGTATAATGTTGAAAACAAAGGCGCTAAGGGAAATTATTTACACCAAACAGTGAGATCCCTGCCTCCTTTGCCAAATCAATCCCCAGAAATCTGGAAGCTGGAAGCTTACATCATGTGGGAGGGAGACTAAGGATTACACTCAGGGAAGCTGCCAAGTCCAAGAGAAAAGACTGACAAATATGTCATGAGGGATTCCCCAGTGAAATGTCCCACTTCTTTTTCCTGTGGTGAACCCCACCATTCAACAAGCCCCACACATGCATAATTTGGCAAACATCTGTTTAGTTCTGTACTCTTGATTATGAATTGTCAGTAAAGACTCAATAGATAGTTGAAGAAAATCTCTAACATGAAAGACGAGGAATAAAACAAACAAAAACAGAACTAAAAAATAAGTTTAATGCAGGACCAATAAAACATCCGTACCAATTGAAAAATCTTGAGAAAGATCAGAGATGTTGTTAAGTGTGAAGAAGTGGATACTACAAAAAGAAAAAATAAAAGGGACTCCTGGTAATTAGAGAATATAATCATAACAGTACATTGAAAAAAATCAATAGAAATTTTTTAAAAATTTGTAGGAGTTTCCCCAAAAGAATTTTTAAATGATAAAATAATAGAAAACCAAAGAAAAAAAGAAAAACTAAAAGATAAATACATAATTTCCATTATCTGACCAAAAGGAATAACAGAGAAAACTGAGAAATTAGATAGAGGAATGTTGTCAAGAATTAATGAATTTTTTTTTTCTAAAGCACCAGCTTTCTAAATTAAAAGGACCTCTGATTTTCCAGGAAAATTAGTGGAAAAAAAGTCATATTGAGGCAGAGCACTGAGAAATATTAGAGTAATGGTAACAAAGAGAAGAATCAAATATCTTCTATGATTGAGGAATAAAGTGGGAGTAACAACAACAAAAATATCACAAACTCTCAGTAATCAAATTAGCCTTAAACTCATAATGGCAACACTGGCAGCTAGAAGACAATGAAGAATGCCTTTAAAATACCTAGAGAGAATTACCACTAATAATACAAAAAACTATCCTTCAAACATGATCTTAAAAAACATTTTCAAACATTCAGGAATTCAAAACATATTTTCAAATATGCAGGAACTAAAATTTCCAGCACAGGTTTTTTTTCAAGAAGCTTCCTGAAGATGTGTTTCTCTAAAAAGACAAACAAAGCAAGGAGAAGCAAAGGATCTAATCAAGAGAGCCAAAGAGATTTTCTATTGAAAGAAACTCCCTGATAAGAACCTGCCAGCATGCTTGGGGAGCAGCGGGTACAAGAAAAACATCACGTATGGACAGATAGACACAAAAGGAAGTGATAAATACCTTATGTGTTTGACCTTATAAATGGAATATTTACAGTTCTTTAATACCGTGCAGAGATGAATTATTAACAGGTCTTAAAATATTATCAAATTATGCAATGCAGGACTTATTGACTCCAGGTAACACAAGTTTGGTGTATAGACATTAATGTACTTATTTTATATGCCATGGTTCACTTGCAGACAATACTATGAAATCATTCAACAAAAGCACTGAATGTTGATTTACCTAAAATGCATAACCATACAGTACAGCTGGGAGAGGGAAAATTATTTCTTCCGTGTCTGAAATTATATAATTGTTAGTTAAAATCATTATAAAATAGCATTATAAAGTCATTACTGGAAAAATATATAGCATAATACTGAAGAAACAAGTGAAAATGCTAAAAGTGATTTAGTCAGGGAACTAGAGATGGGAAGGTCTGACTGTTAGATTGCTGTTTTTTGCAGCATTCCTTTTAATTTTATATGTATTTGCTAAAATAAAAACTTTATACGTAGACAATGAAATACCATGATAATACCATTAGGTAGATCTTATTATCCCCGTTTTGCATAGAGAGCCCTGGAGAGGTCAAAGCCATAGCTAAATATTTGGCAAAGGCAGGATTTTTACATTCAGGTTTTCCTGAGTCGAGAGCCATGTACTTTGTACCACATTACACGTACTCCTTCACAATTGCAATTATTCCTTTCCTCATTTCCATTTACAGCTGTGGGTGCCAAGCCGAAAGCACATTTGCTTGGTGTTTTCTCAGGAACACGTCCACAAGTCACTTATGCCTCAGTTCTGTTCCCGTGAAACATCCCAGAAGGGGCTAAGAGGAGAAGTGTGGAAAACTAGAACCACAGTGTGAAGAAAGGCTTTGTGGAATGGTAAGGCCGCCTGGATGAAGCATGAGAGAGAGAAAATGAAAATATTTCACTTATATTCCTTTTACTTTTCAATTATTAAAGTGTCTAAATATGATCATGGAAAACTGGTAAAGGTGATCAATCCTGACCTACGTGTTTACACAGTGTTTACGCTGATGCTTAAGTAGAACAAATACTATTACATGTTTCTTATTTTTATACTGGGGAAAGGATAACATGCTGAAGTAATTTCTCTCCTAACACTTAAGGAAATTCTCACTGAAGAATCTGACATGGACAAACTTCTTTAAACCCAAGTACCTAAGTAACTGAAGTAACAATGTATAATGAGAACAGAATCATAGAAAATTGTAATATCTACATTTTCTGTCACAAACACAAAGGGCTTCTGTAATTTAGACACCTACTTTTAAAAGCTAGTTTGTTTGCAATCCAAAACAATTAAATATGCATTATTTTCCATTATATAATTATTAAAGAGAGATTGTCTACAAAACATATGTGCTTATATCGGTGTCCACGAGCAATCAAAAATAAGCAGGTACACATAGACTGCAGTAACACATAGGCAATACTATCATTTCTTTATCAGTGCACACAGGAAAATGTTCTTGATTAAAAGATTTGATGGGCTTTTTTCTTGCAGTATTTTTCATTTCCCATGGGTTTTTAAAAATTTTTAATTATCATGGGTGCATAATAGATGTATATATTTATGGGGGTTTGATTATTACATATTGTATGCCTGTATCGAAACATCACATGTACCTTAGGGTTTTTGTTTGTTTGTTTTGCTTTTTATTTTTAATCTCTAGAAACAAGTAAAGCATCCCCAGTTACCAAAGTTGTGGAATTCTCTTTGGCTCCTGTTACTATTCGCAAGTGCAAAGAACCCATCTTTTACTCACTTGTATGAGTCTTCTCTGTAGCTCCTGACATCCTTTTAATGCATTTTCTCTGGGACAACAAGAATGACATTCCCCTTCGAATCTTTGTCATTGTTCTTTAAAGTCCCAGCTTTTGCCATAGCCTTTTGTGGAAAGAAGAGTCCCTATCCCACAGCTACATTCCTTCAGTTCTGCTTATTATCACTCGGAGGCAGCCACAGTTCCTTAGTATATTCATCTTTCTTTGGTCCAGATCAATAGATCATTTTAAATCAGTGCACTGAAGACTGAAAAAACCACTTCTATTGCAGGCTGGTAGTAAGAGAGTGAATGATTTCTTGGAGTTTGTGGTCCATAATTATATTAACCTTGGTCCCACACCAAGCTATTTGAAACTTCTCACACCTCATTACCAGTCAATGCGTCCTTCTCTGTATAAGAATTGCATTGTTTGACTTTGAAAGACATGTTGTTAAAATCCGTTTACAGGTTGGTGATGTTTCTTTAGAAGAGTGGAACAAATTTCATGGTCAAAGTCAAAATTTTAGCACCCTTTTTATAACGAGGGTATCCAACCCTGTGAATCCCAGAACAGCCAGTATTGTCACAAGTGAGTTAGAGAAAATGAAAGAAGCAAATTGTTTTAACCATTACCATATTAATAATGTGCTTTACATTTTAGAAAGTAATTCTAACATATATTTGTGTTTGGCATTTTCTAAATAAAAGATATCACCTTAAATTATAGAAATCAAGCTGGTAAACATAATAAATAATTTATGTTTTTTAACTACTTTGCCACCAAAGGCCTTAATCCTGCCTTGAGTTTAAAAAGACCAATCGTCTTGGGAGGGGAAAGAACATTTACTAATGTGAATGAAATTGTTCTTTCTGGTATATTTTCTTGAGACTGTACTGAACATCTTTGAAATAAATGAAGGAGTTAAGAATCTATCCTTACAAAAATCTCGTTAAACAAACCAAACTACATTATATGTATTTTACTAAACCCTAGTGAAGTAATCAGCTTTTCCGGAGTTTTAAAAATAATCTAGATGGGAGATTACATGTTTGATTTCTTCTGAATGATTAAAAGGCCTAGAGCCTAAATGTTCTATTTGCTCCAAGAGGAAAGCTGGGAGACAAAAGAGGGACTATGTAAAATCCCAACTGTTCCTTTTTACTAGAAAACAGTCAAAGACTTGATAAGCAAAAAGGCAGTTGTTTGTCAGGGGTATCACCCAGAGAATTAGTTTAAAATATAGTACATTCGCTCAGCTTATGAAAGAGGGAAATTTTCCTGTTCTGCTAGATGGGGTTAACGATTCATCGTTGGAAGAAAAATGACAAATTAATGCCAACAAAGCCAAATTAATGGTATGACCAGTTAGAACTCACATAGTTTGAAATTTCAATTCATGAACTATCCTGAACATGTAAAAGGTAATCAATATATTTTCCAAAACTTGGGAAAAAGGATACAAGTCTAATTAAACAAATTAATCATCTACTAACTCAACATTTCACTAATTATAATCATCTCTCAGATATGCAGTTTTCCTAAGTAGTACAAACCAATCATTAGAAAAAATATTTTGCGACATAAATGCCTCTATGTCTACAAAATAAAGCTCATCTTAAATCATCACTAAAATAGGTTTTCTAATACACATAATTTTCTAGTTAACCCAAGCATTATTTGTGTTTTAATTTTTATTGCATTAAAAAATCACTGTAAAGTGTATTGGGCCAATTTCATTCCCAAATAAGCATAGTATAATGATACATATTTTTAAGCAGCTTGTAGGCCTTGGGGTCATGATAATAAACATAATTTTCCAAACTACATCCCTAAAAATTTAAAACATAGATATCTTTTAGCATATATTTTAGGCCAAAGAAAGGCTCACTTCTATTATCACCAATACCAATTTGCAACCAGATTTAATATTTTAAGTTTCACTGTTCAATTCTGAATTGAATTTAGGGAATCCTTCCTTTCATAGATATCTTATGAAGTTCAGAGTTATTATACATAAAATTATAGCTGAAATTGTCCTATTGAAGCTATTTTCATTTGTTTCCGTATTTAAGTATTTTCTTAAGTAGTATAGACGGGTTTGATTGGCAGTATAACTGAGATGTCCACATTAGTACAAATACCTGCTCCCTGGCCCTTTCACTTGTTCATACTGTGGATGGTGTTGTCTCAGAGAAATGGCTTTTATTTTTTATTTGCTTTTGTCTACTGTAAAATTTTCCAGCATCCATAATATTATATTTTCTAATCTCTGTTGGGGTCAAATGATGTTTATACATGTTGAGAACTTTGATATAGTCAGTATTGCTTCAAGTAAAATAATACCTTCATTCAGTCACTTGCAAAGTAGCATAAAGCACAGTGATTTGCCATGTAATGGTAAAACAGCCTAGTACTCACACAAAATACAGTAAACATTTTAAAAAATGAATAGATACTTTTAGCATAGCTTCCTTTTTTGTTTTTGTTTTGTTTTGTTTTTTCTTTTGAGACAGAGTCTCACTCCACCACCCAGGCTAGAGGGCAGTGGCACGATCTCGGCTCACTGCAACCTCCGCCTCCTGGGTTCAAGAGATTCTCCGCCTCAGCTTCCCGAGTAGCTGAGACTACAGAAGCCCACCACCACGTCCAGCTATTTTGTTGTTGTTGTTGTTGTTGTTGTTGTTGTGTTTTTTAGTAGAGATAGGGTTTCACCATGTTGGCCAGGCTGGTCTCAAACTCCTGACCTCAGGCGATGCGCCCACCTCAGCCTCCCAAAATTCTGGGATTACAGATGTGAGCCATCGTGCCTGGCCTCAGCACAGTTTTCTGCAACACTTGTTTATTATAAAGAGCTATGTGTAAATTTTTCATTATATGCCTGTAGCACTTAGAAAATAAAAGAACAATAGTTACATGTTTACTGCCCAATTATCCAATACTGTATATATTTTTTGAAGTATTATCTATTACCTAATGGTTCACACTAGTCATGTTTTTGGATTTAGCAAATAATTAATTTCAAGGACATTTAGGGAGTACTCTTCGCTTTATTTTTCTTTATGCCAGTGGGAATTACGATGATTCTGATGTGATTGCTTCAATGCCCCTTCACCCTCAGCTAAAGCAGAGGGCTGTGGAATGAGCACTTTATGTGGAGTCAAGGCAGCTGGCCTGTATTCCAGTCTCACTCTCTGCCTTCGAGCGTAAACATAAACTAAAGTCACTCAATACCCTGAGACCTCCCCAGCAAAAGTGAAATGTCAAGCTGCACGAACTCCCAGGTCTTTACTTTCATTTTCAGAGGAATAACATATTAAATATATTTGCACACAATTGAACAAAAATTTAATTTTGTAAATAGTAAGTCACCATCTTGCTATTAATAATTCCCTCTCTTTCTCTAAGAAAAGCATTTTTATTAAGTAAAATAAGCTTTTAATTCATAACTTTGGATGTGTAGGAATTGCACGTTTTTACACTTTTATCATTTACTTTTTCCTCCAAATTACCATTTCTCCAGCTTTGCAGGAAACTT